>NC_056669.1:88627184-89839684 GCF_018350195.1 Panthera tigris | reverse complement strand
GAAACATTCACCCATTTTCAGAAGGAGACACTTACAGAAAAAAATACAGAGCTGTTTGTGGAAAAAGTGAAGAAATGGCCACACCACAACTGAGCACCATTGAACACCTGAGTAACCAACCAGCGAGGAGAAAATAAACATTGGGTGGGCAAGTAACAATGCATAACACAAAATATGTTCACAAGAGTTCTTTTATATATTTGTGTGTTTTTTAATTTTATTGAACTGATCTCATTCTGAATGGCCTTGCTGCTCATTACGTTTTTAAGATTTGTCTGTTTACACGTGAGAATGTAACTCATTTCCTTTCATTGTCGGTGTTATTCCACAAAGTGACTGCAATGGATGTTGACTTCTATTGGTGATTCATTATTTTATAACTTAAAAACCATGGAATTAGAAAACACTTGAAAGGCAATAATAATCACACCACCACCACCACCAGTGACTGCCATTTATCTTTACTACATGCCCGCCATTGTGCTAAGCACTCTAATTAGGTCATTTCATTTAATCCTCACCACCCTACTACACAGTATTTATCAATCTGGCCTCACAGATGACAATGTGAGTCCTCTAGCAATAAGACACCTGACAAAGGTTCAACAGTTAGCACATTAAAGAGCCCAAGCTTGAACAATTCCAAGATCATAGAACCTGCACTGCTAACTACCATCTGAGGAGTGCATTTCCCTGCTTAATTAAGAACGGGATATTTTCTATAAGCTTTTAGGTTATTTTTAAACGCCTCCAGGAAACAGCAATCTCAAAGATAAACAAAATCTATATTTTAGAACCAACATGATTTTTAGACAGCGACGATTCATTAACTCCCCTTTCCTACTATTCTTCTCAGCATATTTGAGATAATCTGTTATGCTGAACAGGCAACTTTTGCACTTCCCCATTTTATCTAACCCCTGGAAGGCACTATTAATATAAGTTTGTAAAGAGAAGTTTGATTTAAAACGCATCCTAACTGCTGATCATGAATTTTATAGATTGCATGTTAAGAATCTCTGCTGGCAAACCAAAAACTTTAAAGGACTTCCCATCATCAGGTATGAAAGAGGTGCAGCTCGCTTCTTGGAGCTTCTGTCATAAACTCTGGTTCCCGCTTTCTATTAGAGAGGGTATCTTTGGGACTGCATGGATTTTCCAGCGACTCCCTCAGTTGAGGTGGTTGGCTTCTAGGAGGCATGCTAAACCCTACCACAGTGGCATTCACTTTCAAGCTTAACTAATCAGACTCTGGTTCCCCTGAATTTAGAATTTAGAAGAGAGTCACAGAGGCTGGGAGGTCTTAGCAGTTGAGCCACTGTAATTGAAGCAACCTAGGAAGAAGGCCCACAGATTCACACTACCAAGGTCAGAGACCCCACCTGGTTGCAGTGCTTTCTCAGGCTTTGAGTCAGTTTTCCCCCATACTTATTTAATCAAAGTGAAACAATTGCTACTCCTTCTTTTCTATCCCTCACCTGTCTTCAAAAATAGCGGACAATTAGGGGCGCCTGGGTGGCTCAGTCGGTTGAGCGCCGACTTCGGCTCAGGTCACGATCTCGCGGTCCGTGAGTTCGAGCCCCGCATCGGGCCCCTGTGCTGACAGCCCGGAGCCTGTTTCAATTCTGTGTCTCCCTCTCTCTGACCCTCCCCCATTCATGCTCTGTCTCTCTCTGTCTCAAAAATAAATAAACGTTAAAAAAAAACAGACAATTATTAAAAACATTTTCATATACATTATATTTTTAAGTCTATTTGTTTACTTTGAGAGAAAGAGAGAGAGAGAGAGAGAGAGAGGGAGAGAGAGAGCGCACAGGAAGGGAAGGGGCAGAGAGAGGGAGGGAGAGAGAGAATCCCAAGCAGGCTCTATGCTGTCAGTGCAGAGCCCAACTCAGGACTCGATGTCATGAACCATGAGACCATGATCTGAACCAAAATCAAGAGTCAGATGCTTAACCTAACCAACTGAGCCACCCAGGCACCCCTCATATACATTATCTTAATTGATCTTTACAAGTTAAGAAGGTTGGAATGATGGGTGGGATGTGCCCCACTATACAGAAGAGATCACTGAGATTGGAGAGGTACTCTCTTCACAGAGCAAAAGCAGTAACCAGGTTAAACATTCACTATGGACAATCTGCAACCAGAATGTCAGCTATTCTTACAGACAATCAAGCTCAACTCTCTCTGGAATGATTGGTGATCTGCCAGCAATGCTTTAGCAAAGTTTATGTTTCAGGGTACTTTCCTTTTGTCCCTGTAAATGATGCTTCTACCAAATGTCAAGACACCTTGCTTTCACAATAACATTTAGTAGTTAACAGATTTTATTATAATTACATAGCCTTCTCCCCTTCTCCTCTCTCTTCTCTCCATATCAAGAGTGAAGCCTCACCCTTCCTTCTAACCCCTTTCTGCCAAGGCTAGTATTTACCTTGGAAAACCATGCTGGGTACAGGAGAGAGAATGGACATCCCTGAAACCACTTGCTACCCCAGGGCCCCTCTGCCCTCTGCTTGAGAAGGGAGAGCAGGGTCAGTGTAAATCAGTTCTCTAGTAAAAGGTTCTAAATACCCAGGAGGATCCAAATGTCAAAAGAGCAGGATGTTTTTTTCCTTTTGTCCAGTTCTATGCTCTGAGCCCCTAGAATATTACCTGGCAGATAATAGGTGTAAGTAAATATTAAGTGACCAAATAAGTGAATGCTAAGCATTGCTGAACCAAACAAAAGCAGAACAAAATTTGTAAGAGATCAGGAATAGAACACTGTTCTGTTACTAACAGAATATTTCTGTTGTCTTGAGCGAGTAATTAAACCTTATTGAGCCCCAACAGACAAATGGAAAAAATGCCACCTAATTAACATGGCCATTGTGAGGATTAAATGAAATATGGTACCGTGCATAGTATATGTTCAACAAATATGTGTTGAATGAATATAAATGAATATATAAATGTATGCACACATAAGTCAATCATCCTTTACTAGCTCAATTTATCAATCAGCACCAAAAATTTATTTCATAATAATAAGGATGCAGAATAGAAATCTGACCTTAATTGCAAGTGTCTAAGGACAGAACGCTTCACTATGTCCCAGTGCCATTCACAATAAAATGCAAAGTCCTGAGGCTTTCATGATCTGGTTCTTAGAGTCCCTGACTGATGCCCTACACTGACCTTTGCCAAACTACTTACAGTTACCCTACCCAAAGCATACTATGCTGTCTCATGTTTTTGTAAAGATTTTTTTTAAGTTTATTTATTCTGAGAGAGGGAGAGAGAGAGAAAAACTCGAGAGTGGGGGAGGGGCAGAGAAAGGAATTGAGAGAGAATCCCAAGCAGGCTCTGAGCTACCAGCATGGAGCCCAACACGGGGCTCGAACTCACGAACCGTGAGATCACAACTGGACCCGAAATCAAGAGTCAGTTGTGTAACCGACTGAGCCACCCAGGCGCCCCTGTCTCATGTTTTTCTGTTTAAAGTACCCTTTCTACACACCTTTCTCAGATGTCTGCTTTTTAAAGGCTAAACTCGCATGTCACCTCCTCCAGGAAGTCCTCTCAGATTGTCCCTTCCAGGCTGGACTAGGTCTCACCTTTCCTGTACATAGAGCCCTTACCGCCATCATTATATTTGCTAACTAGGAGAGAGAAAGAGAGAGAGAACTATTCATTCTTATAATACTATACTAAAATCAAATATCTTCTTGCCTGTTTCCCCCATAAGGCTGTGAGTTCTTTGAGCAAAAAGACCATATACTAATCAACCTTGCATTCTAAGGATTTACTATGTGTCAGAAAATGGTAGGCTGGTGCTTCATAAAATTTACCACAAGAAGAAAAAAACAAAATGTTTCTCTTTAATTAAATAAAGTTATAGGCCGAGCAACAGACTAGATGCTAGATATACAGATACGAACTGATATATATCCATTAACTTCATGGAGTTTGTAATATAATAGGGATTTGTAATGTCTCTAATGTAATGTAATGTCATTTGTAATGTAATCTAATAGGGAACATAAATGATAAACATACACTGAATGTGATGGTTACTTTGAAAGGGAAGGGGTGGGGTGCTAGCAGCAAATAACCAAGGAAATTAACTTAGTCTATGGAGGAGATTATCCAACTTTATAGGTCATAAGAATCGCAAGCAATGTTTGCTCAAAGTGTAAATGTCTAGCCCACACCTTCTAATTCAATTGTTCTAAAAAAAAAAAAAAAAAAGCTCTGAAAGCTAAATTTTAATACTTCCCCCCAGTACCAATACAGGTAATGAAGAAATATTAACATGGGGTCCAGGATTTCCTCTCCAACGAAGGTAATTTTCATTTGAGACTTACAAGGAGACTATGATTTAGCCAAGCTGGTAAGGCTGAAGAATGGACCTGGAGTTTTTGGCACAGAAAAATTATGTCAAGTCCTAAAAGAGAGAGAGAGAGAGACAGAGAGAGGAAGAAAAAATAATGCCCCTACCAGGAAGCCAGAAAGATTAATGAAGGAAGAGAGGAGGATGAATGGGTCCTGGGAAAGGTCTGAGCATCTGTGATTAGTATATGCAACATTCACCTAAAGGCAATGGAAAATCACAGAAGGGCTTTCAGCCTGGCCACCTCTCTGTGACTCTGCTACTCCATCCACAATAACCCCTGCATCACAGACTCTGGAAGGGTTAGATGGGAGCAATGCCTGGCATAGAGTAAGAATTTAGCGAATTGTTATATATTACCATGATGACAATTTTTTTTAAGTTTATTTACTGAGAGAGAGAGAGAGAGAGAGAGAGAGAGAGAGAGAGAGAGCATGTGTACATGCAAGCGGGTGCAGGCCAGAGAGAGAGAGAATTCCAAGCAGGCTCCGTGCTGTCAGTGCCTGACATGGGGCTTGATCCCATGAACTGTGAGATCATGACCTGAGCTGAAATCAGGAGTCGGAGGCTTAACCGACTGAGCCAGCCAGGCGCCCTGTGATGACAATGTTTATATTTGGATTGTTTTAAAATCTCAGGTAGAGCTGAGGATGGAGTTCAAAGTAAATGAAATACTGTAACAAATTATAGAGCCAAGCAACTCCTGAATCCAGGGAGGTAGGGGCATGAGGCAGTAGTGCAAATGCCAAGAACGTAAGCATTACTTAAAGAGATAGAAGGTCCCAGAGGAGGAACAGAAGTCTCTCAGACCACAGGTACACAAGAGCGAGACAGTACCAGAGATGATTTACTATTGAAACTGGCAGGGTAGGCACTTCCTCATGAGTAAAATTAGAAGGTCTTAAAGCTGGCTTTGCAACAAGAGTGTGATTACTGTCTTTGAAACTACAACTCCTAAGTCAATAAGAGATGGCTCAGCAAGATGTAGCTTTAAGTCTAGATCTGACTCTCAGCTGGGTTGAGTTAAGCCGTTATAATGTTGGTTGATCCTTGAATATGTTCTAAGATTTCTCATCATCCCTTTGCCTCGGTGAATCCCAAGAGAAGGCACCTTAAAACTGCCGGAGACTTGCATCTCCTCACTTGTCATTCCCATCCTTCTACCTTCTACGTGCTCAGCTTACACACCAAGTGAGCAAAAGCAGGTTCAAATGCGCAGCACCCAGCCTTTGGCAGCTCTTACATAAGAGCATCTTAAAACACTTCCAGGTGGCAGCCAGAGACACTGAGCTTGGAGAAAGCTGGCCCACTTGCATGGATTTTGTACATTAGAAGGAAATGGGTGATGCATTCCATGTTTTCTACCTTCAATTGTATCAGTGGTTACCAACCATGGCTATAATCTAGAGAGGTTTGGTTTTATTTTTGAGATGACAATGTTCCAGCCATAAGAGAATCCAGAGATACCAGATGAGAATGAGAATCTGGAGGCTCTCATTTTATAATTAGGGAGACTGGTCCAAGAATCTATTTTGGAAAGTTGGCCAGGTGATTCTAGTATCCAGCCAGGTGATTACACTGAATTATGTAAAGTTTGCTTAAGGCTGTCTTGCTTACAAGTACAAAAATGCACCGGAAGCATGCAAAGTTGGATTCTCAAAGTGCTCAAGCAGGTGGCATTTGTGGGGAAAGCAGATACGGTCTGGGGATGCCCCAGAAAACTGGGGAGTGCCAGATCCATGCAGAGGAGTCATCACGTACTCAGGTACAGCCAATTGTTAGGATGTGGAAATGCTTGCCCCATGTTGTCAGGTCTTCTCATCCATTTCACAAGAGCAGCTAAAATTCTGGTTGTTTGTATTATGCAAAAATCCTGACACTTAAGTGATGACAAAGAATTTTTAAAACATCTTCTGGGATTTATGCTATAATCTAACACTTAACAAAATCCTGATGCCAAAGATCCTCTGACAGCCTACCTAGATTCAGGGGTCCAGCCCTGGTCTTATTAATTATGACCAATGGATAATGTCTTATAATAAATGGCTACCACTCCTCTTGGGGGCCAGAGTGTATCATTAAAATTTTTTTTAATGTTTATTTTTGAGAGAGACAGAGACAGAGCGTGAATGGGGGAGGGGTAGAGAGAGAGGGAGACTCAGAATCTGAAGCAGGCCCCAGGCTCTGAGCTTGTCAGCACAGAGCCTGACGCAGGGCTCAAACTCACAAACCATGAGGTCATGACCTGAGCTGAAGTCAGGCACTTAACTGACTGAGCCACCCAGGCGCCCCGGAGTGTATTCATTTTAAAGAGCCAGGAAAACAGAATAGAGAAACTAGTCTGGTGTATTTCCCCAACCAGAAAACCAGAGTTCAGTGAGTGAGACTTATAGGAGACAAGGTTTTGACTCACTGGAATTCTCCACAAATAGAATCACCTTCCTCATGAGGTCTAGTAAGTTTTAAGTCACCACAGCATTCAAGCAGTGGGTGAAAGATCACCTAATGGAGATAGGCCCACATGTGTGCATCTGATAACAGGTAATGACCCTCCCACCCTAATATGTTACTATATCCTCATATATGTCTACTCTGCTGGGTTAAATTATGAGTATTCCTGACTCCCAGTCCTGTTGAACCGAATGTCTCCTAAAACAATGTCCAGATTACTTTTCTAATCACACAAGACTTACAGTAGAGGTAATCGTGAATAAAGAACTTGTAGGAATATGGCCCAAGATATGCAGGAGAAAACTTGTTTTTAGCGTAACTGTCTTCGCATTTTATCATGTGTTAATTTTTCCTTAGCACTTCCTTTTTAAATCCTGATAATTCTCATCCCCAGAGAAGATCACTGATCTTCTTTTTAACAGAGAATCTGTGTCTCAATGCCAGGCCTTCTGACAGAATGCACAGGGAAGAAGAAGAATCACCCCGGACCAGTCTGTGAGATTATAGGTCAGGATGGAAGGGAGCTCTCCCTGCAAATAAAAAGATGACCAAAAGTTCTTTGTAATAAAAAGAATGATTTCCAGACCCCATGAACATTAAGCCAGCTGCAAAGTTTCCAAGAGAAGGATTGCAGCCTGGCCAAACACTTCTGGAGCTCTGAGGATAAAATCATAATTAAATTTATAATAGCACTAATGACTGAATGCCTCCATGCATTATCTTGTTTAATCTTTGCCCCAAACCTTGAGAGTAAGCATTATTATCCCCATTTTATATACAAGTAAAATAAAGCTTAGAGTCCTTAATAAAAGGGTGATTTGGAGGCAGAGGCCTAGTTTTGTGACTTGACTCTCCTAGTTGATAGCTGCATGATATAAGGAATTTTTCTTAACTCACCAATAAAGGAAAGATAATAATAGTATCCATAGAGAAGGAATTTTGTGGGTCGTAAATTAAATAAGATTATCTTTGCACATAGAAAACTCTTGATAAATATTAGCTGGAATTGTAACTGCCTATTAATGGCAAAATTAAAACTCTAACTGATACTCAAATCAGTTTTCTTGGCCATTAGTTTCCTTCACTATGGTTTCATACTCTGTCAGAATAACTTCTCTACAAGGAAATATGTTACTTGCTTTATTGGTTCTATCTAGATCTCTTTGACTCAATCAGTGGACCCAACACCTCTTTCGTTGAGACTGATTTACTATTTGTACTTAATTATAGGGGCACGTGGCCCCTGACCCATAAATGGATTGATCTCATCTCTGCCCTATGCACACCTCCTAGTGGAATCAAAATTACTGTGATAATTTTGTGGCACACAACCACAAAAGCTCAGGGGCATATGACAATAAATACGGATTTTCTGAGTGGTTCTGTTGTTCTGGCCAAATATATCGGATTGCTCATGAGTCTGTGGTCATCTAACCTGTGGGCTAGGGCCTGACTAACCTAGGAAGGCTTTACCTGGGGTAACTTGTCTCTCCTCCAGATGGACTCTGATCATCAGCAGACTAGCCTGGGTCTCACCTCATGCAGAGGCAAGGGCCTAAAAGAGAAGAGAAGCTCAACAAGCTTCTTGACAACTAGACTCAGAACTGGTACGATATCATAAGGCCAAACCAATTTTTAGGGGCGGACAAATAGATCCTCCCTTTTGATGAGAGGACCCATTAGGTCACATTGCAAAAGACTATACAGGAATGATACCATTTATGAAGCCTACTACACTGTCCCATCAATGCCTGGAGTTACAAGTTCAGTGGCCAGACTGTTTTCCCAAATGGGAAGAGAAAGACTTGCTATGGGTCAGTTGAAGACACTGAAAATATTTTCAATCATAAATTTCAAAGTCATATTTAGGCAATGGAATTTCTTTTTTTTTTTTTTTAATTTTTTAAAATATTTATTTAGTTTTGAGAGAGAGAAAGACAGAGTGTGAGCGGGGAAGGGGCAGACAGAGGGAGACACAAAATCCAAAGCAGGCTCCTGGCTCTGAGTGGTCAGCAGAGAGCCCAACATGGGCTCAAATTCACAAACTGCGAGATCATGAACCGAGCCGAAGTCTGACACTTAACCAACTGAGCCACCCAGGCGCCCCAGCAATGGACTTTCTAATATTCTTGCCTGAAAGCTATTTTCTCTTCCAAAAGGAGTATCAAGGTACAACTTGATGCCTAGTTAGTACTTAAATAGCCAGTTAGTACCAAAAATCACTGGTTTTTAAATTTATTTTTATTTTTTAAATTGTTTTTAATGTTTATTTTTGAAGAGAGAGAAACAGAGCACAAACGGAGTTTGGCAGAGACAGAGGGAGACACAGAATCTGAAGCAGGCCTCAGGCTCTGAGCTGTCAGCACAGAGCCTGACCTGGGGTTTGAACCCATGGGCCGTGAGATCATGACCAGAGCCCAAGTCAGTCATTTAACTGACTGAGCCACTCAGGCGTCCCAGTTAGTGCCAAAAACACTATTAAGGATCACCTTTTATGTGAGTAGAGTGGGAAGAAGTCATAATGGTTTCTGGCCTTTTTAAATTCTACCAGAATCAAAGGATATTTCCCCAAAGTAGGGAGCTCTATCTTTCCATTAATCTGGGAGTTTCGTTCTTATTCAATTACATAGTCACCTAGTCCAGGAGGAATCAGAATGTTACTGGCCTATAATTTCTAGGAACAAATAACACAAATCTATTGGTTTAGGATTACTTTGGGTCAAACATCAACCTCACACCAACATATTCAACTTAAAATAACCGTGTAATCTGTGAAGTCAAAATTTAAAGTAAATTTTGGTTATGAAAGTCTAAGAGTAAAGCAGTTTGAGTACTGGAACAGGGAGCCCACATGAAAATTCTCTAATTTCTTAGCTTTCCAAGAAAAATTCATAAAATAAGTGATCTTAGCTATAGACAAATCCTGCCTTTAATTTTCTAGGGGACATCATAAATTATTCAACCCTCTTGAAGGCTTTTGTTACACCAGGATAAAGTTCAGTTCCATTTATCAAGTATCAGCAATATACCTCGGTGAGTGCTTAAGGCTGTGTAGCAAAAAGATGCAGCATTCGCCCCTGAGAAGAGTCAAAAGTCCTGTATGTTTTATTTTCTCATAATTTATCATAGCTGTTCTATCTCTACCTCCTTTACTTCATATTCTAGTCATTCTCCACTAGACAATTATAAGACACTCCCCCAACTGTTCTTTTTACCTTCAATCATATCTCTCTACCATCCATCCTCCACATCCCTGCTGGGGTGACCTTAGAAAATGAAAATCTGACCACATTTCTCTAGCCTGTAGAAAACTGCAATAGCCTCCCATTGCCTGCTGATTAAGACCATGGTGTATGAAGCCTTCCACGATTCCACCCCCTCCAAGTCCAACCTTTTCTCAGTTTAGCTGACATCTGTCCCATTTCACAATCTGTGGTTTTCTTTACTCAAAACTACTTATCCTCCCATGAGCATATGTCTATACCATAGTCTTTACTCACGTTGACTCCTTCTTCTGGAATTCCTTTCTCTGCTATCACTCCTCTTCCTCCTTACTTTTCTCCATTCTCGGGGCACCTGGGTGGCTCAGTCAGTTGAGCATCCGACTTTGGCTCAGGTCATGATCTTGCAGTCCATGAGTTCGAGCCCCGTGTCAGGCTCTGTACTGACAGCTCAGAGCCTGGAGCCTGCTTCAGATTCTGTTTCCCTCTCTCTGCCCTCCCCCACTCATTCTCTCTCTCTCATTCTCTCTCTCTCTCTCTCTCTCTCTCACTCTGTCGAAAATAAATAAAGATTAAAAAAAATTTAAGAAAAGAACTTTTCTCCATTCTCTACCACCTAATAAACACCTTATGTCTCACTAGAGACTCACCTTTCAGGTCTTCTTCCCAGCTAGTGGTCATCACCTTCTCCTTTATATACCCAATGTGTCCTTTTACATTTCTTTTTCTTTTTGTATTTTTTTCCTCATTTAATTTTTTAAAGTAATCTCTACTCCCAACATGGGGCTTGAACTCACAACCCCAAGATCAAGAGTCAGTTGCTCTATTGACTAAGCCAGCCAGGTGCCCCTCCTGTTTACATTTCTGTTATAACATTTCTGTCTGACTGAAGATTTCATTCATTCTCATGTCTCCAGCTTCTAGCACAGTGCCTGATATGGAATTAGTACTGTGGACTGTTTCTTCAATTAACACATGGATAAATGAGTTGAATAAATGAATACATGTTGTGACAGTGAGATATATAGATATTGTCTTAAATTTGTTGTACTTGCCTATATGCTAAATAAGTAATATGGTCAGTAAGATGTGAAAGGTTTCAGATTAAGGGAAGGTAGGTCTGAGTTACTATCGTAAAGAATATAAGACTTGAACTAGGTCTTATAAAGTAAGTATGCATTCAGAGAGAGAGACCTGGGAAGAGCATTCAGGTAGAAGAGAAAGAGAGCAAAGGTGGAGAAGTAGAAATGTAAGGAGTACTCTGAGCATGGAAATGTTGGCATTCTACTTGTGGGACACGAGTGACGTATAAAGGGAAGGCAAGTTAGAATGAGGTTTTGTATACTGAGCTTTTGTAAATTGGAAATAATGCATATACATTTCATGAATAAGCCACCTCATGCTCTATTTTAGTTTAATTTTGCCGCTTTGTTCTTTTTTATATGCTGTGTCTCTTTCATACTGGCTGGTGTAAAAACCAAGGAGGACTCTAGATTACAGCCTTTGGAATTTAATGAGAACGGAAGAAATTGATAACATTATTCCATTCTCATTAAGATACTTTACTTCTAAGGGATTAATGTGGGGGGAGGCCATTTGGTATTCCTCTCGGGTTGTTAGCCACCAAATGAGATATCAGGCTGCTAATGGCTTTTACATTCTCCCTCAGATAGCCTGTACATCTGACCTTTCAAAGTTTGGTAACATAATTGGTTGGCCATGTTTTTCCTTTCCCTCAGGGTTAGTGAAACTCTCAGAGACAAGTGAGAGAAAGGGAAAGTTAAATATTTGCCCCAAGAAAGAAGCCAATCATAAAAGATCACGGATGGATCAGAACAGGACAAATCTAACACCACTGCTGGAAAGGCAAGAATTTTTTCAACTGATGGCAAGTCCATCTTATAACTTGCAAAGCCTTGAAAGCATGATCCGTCTATCACTTGACAGCTACCTATTAATGAATGATGTAGTTCAGTAAAACATTAATTTAACTCAAGGACTGAGAGAGTGGAAGATATTGAGTGATAACATCTTCTGATTACTGTTTCACTCAGGACAATCATAGTCTCCTTTTCAATCACAATAAATTTAATTCATATATGAAACACTCAATAACTCCTTTGTTGAATAAGTATTAATTTTCTAATTTCTAGGGAAAATAGATTAATCTTTTTATTTTGGCTGATGAGTCAGGATTTTATTAGAATACTGGGGGGATGAGGTTCTGAAGAATAAATATCATTCTTCATGATTACATATTCAGAAAGCAAAGAGAAACTTACAGAGTCCTCCTTATTTAGGGGAGAGGGAGGTTCCAGGAACAAAACTGCTTAAAACTACAAATGATCTGTAAACCCTTGATATCATTTGGAGCCAAGCGCATGCATTGGGGGGTTAAGTTAAACAATTTTCAGGTACTTGAGACTGAGTGGCATTAAGAAAGGAAAGAGGGGACATGATGTGATGGGCCATGCAGCTCACCAAGCAAACATCCTGGTCTACCCAATATGGTTCTTACAAAAAGCACAAGTAAAGGTAAATGAGAACTGTCTAGGGTCTTCTTTCAGAAGGAAATTCAACCACTCCCTGCCTCCCCCCACAGATGGTAACATTCCCTTGCATTTAAATAGAAATTTGATTTTGTTTTAACATAGTCTTTAACTACTAAGGAATGCAGGTACCTGCAGAAACACAGAGCCATATATTCCAGGATGATTATATTGGAAAGTAAATTTTCTCCCTCAAAGAAGACTTTCCTGATCTATAGGTATGGGTCAGAGGTTCACAGGATGCTAGGGCAGAAACAAAGATTCTCTTTAACTCAGACTTTTGTTTCTTAAACTCTCATAAAAATATTAGAATCTGGGACAACTGTATGAAGCCATATATGTATCTGTGGAAGATTGTATTTATCCAAGATGCCTCCAAAAACATCTCCCATCCCACAATCTCTTCTTACAGTATAACCTTGACACTCCCATCTAGGGGCAGGGCCTATGTCCTCTCACCTTGCATCTAAGCAAAGTACTGCAACTGCCTCTTAGATCTCAGTCAACAGCTATACCACCTGCCAGACACATGGGTAAAGAAGTCTCCAAATGATTCCAGATCCTAGCCTTCAAGTCATCCCAGCTGAATCCCCAGATTTCACAGAAAAAAAGGACAACTTGTCATCACTGTATTCTATCCAAATGCCTGACCCACTGAATCTGGGAGCATGACATAAAAAGCACTCATTTTATTCATGTTTATAAAATCATCACTTAGTCCAGCTTGCAAGGAAACCCAGTTGTTTTAATTGTTGGGAAATTATAGTAATTCCCTGTACCCACTTTGCCCGCCTCAATTCTTTAAACTCTTCTTTTGTAAATACGCCAAATTTTCTATAGCATTCCAATCCACACCAGACTCTGACGGACCTATTCCTCTAAAAACAAGGTTGTTCCTACTTACCACAAAAAGATTAGGTACATTTTTGGATAAGTAAAATAATGATCGTTCAGATTCACTAGCTGTCAGATGCAAAAGAAAAACAAGATAATTCCAAATGTTTTGACTTGTAGGATATTGCCTTTGGGATTCATGTACATACTCTCCACTTTACCCATTCTCTTCAATTGGCTAACTCCTGCTCATTAAGGAGGTTTCAGTGTAGACATCTTTTCTTTTTTTTTTTTTTTTTTTAATTTTTTTTTAACGTTTATTTATTTTTGAGACAGAGAGACAGAGCATGAACAGGGGAGGAGCAGAGAGAGAGGGAGACACAGAATCTGAAACAGGCTCCAGGCTCTGAGCTGTCAGCACAGAGCCCGACGCGGGGCTCGAACCCACGGACCGTGAGATCATGACCTGAGCCGAAGTCGGACGCTTAACCAACCGAGCCACCCAGGCGCCCCGACATCTTTTCTTGCAGGAAACTAAGGCACCCTTCATTTAACCCAATGGTTCTCAACTGGGTGCAGTTTTGCTTCTTCCCTCACAGGACATCTGGAGATGTCTGAAGACATTTTTGACTACCACAACCTAGGAGAAGGACGCTACTGGTACCCAGTGGGTAGAAAGAAGCCAGGGATGCTTCTAAACATATTGTGCAGGACAAAAAATTATCTGTCCCAAATGTCAGAAGGGCTGCTATTGAGAAACCCCAATTTAACCCACCATAACATTTATCATACTCTATATATTTGCAGTGTTCATGCACTTGGACAATAAAAGCATGCCTTGATTTCCACTGCATTCACCTTGTGTACCTGGTACTCATTAAATACATTATAAAATGCAATGACTGGCTGGTTTAATGAATAAATGACAATGCTAATTATATACAAATGAAGGAAGCAAACGCAAGATCACAGGACATTTACTGTTAATAAAGTATTTTTTTAGATTGTCTGGTTAAAATATTTACAGTTTACAAAGTACTTTAAAACCACTCTTACGCATGATCTAACAATGTACCTTGACCACAGAACATAAAGTATTAATCCCATTTTTACAAGGAAGGCATCAATTCCCAGAGGAGTTAAGAGGCTTGCAAATGTAACGACTCAAAATGACCTAGCACTGGGGGTTTCTTACACAGCATTTACTGATTTGTAACAAGATTGTAGGCACTTAGAAATAACTAGTTAGCTGTGGAATGGGCACTACACTATCTTTTTTATACTGCCAACAAAGAGAAGGTTTTAGCTTTGGGCAATCAAAACCCAATGAACACTCTTCAGCTAACAAAAGCAACCAAGGGCCATTAAGGAAAAGACAGTCACTGACTCTTAGTTGTCCTAGTAAGACAGTACAATTACAAAATAATGTGTCACTTCCCAATCCCCTTATAGGTAGCTCAAAGGCACAAGGGACACATTCTAGGTAAAGAGGAAAATAACCTCTTCCTTGTTAAATCTCAAATCAGCCATGTTCCCTACACATGTGGAACTTAGGATAGATAGCAGGTCGATTTTCAAAGCAAATTTCCCAGATTTGAAACAACTGTGCAACTTGTTAGCTATATTTCTTTCAGAAGATATCTTTTTTTTTTAAAGTAGTGTTCATGCCCAGCACTGAGCCCACTGTGGGGCTTGAAGTCACAACCCTGAGATCAAGACCTGAGCTGAAATCAAGAGTCAGATGTTTAACTGACTAAGACACCCAGGCATCCCTCTTTGGGAAAATATCTTAAAATCTATATGTGTGTCTTAGATTTCTCAACTGTAAAGTCAGGACAATAATTACAGCCATTTTGTAGTACTGTTGAGAGGGTGAAATATGTTCATACACATAAGGCATTCCAAACACTACCTGAAATGGAGCAACTACCCAATAATTTTCCTCCTTCCCTCCCTCCCTCCCTCCCTCCTTTCCTTCTTCCCTCCCTCCCTCCTTTCCTTCCTTCCTTCCTCCCTTCCTTCCTTCCTTCTCTCTCTCTTCTTCTTTTCCTCCTCCTTTTCCTTCCTCTTCCTCTTTATCATCATCATCACTATTTCTGTATACTTTCTCATGTAAAGAATTTTTCCTGGAGATAAATAAGCCACATCAATATGCTGTATGTGTCTCATATAAATCAAATATCTATTTTAAAATGTACATAACTATTTTGACTAATGTAGTGAAGATTTATATTTCTTGGCTCCCTGTGATGAGAAAACAGCTATTTTGAGGTACTGCCTAGGCATCTACATATGCAATCCTGTCCAGAGTCTGGATACGTAGATAAGGACCTAAACTCACGAGTCCCACCACGAACTCTCCCTTTGCTTTTCCCAGGGTACCTTTTAAAATAACCCCTTAGATCTGAGTCCACAAAAAGTTAGTGCCCTCCACACCAACCATCTTGTAAGTAATAGGTGCTTGCTGCCCTCCTCTCTGCCTCCTGCTGACTCATGACATGGGTGGGAAGACTGCTGTGTCCCTGGTTCATTCTGCCCTCTTTCTCCCACACCCTCCCCCATCTCTGGGATCAATAAGTAATAAACTCTGTCACTTTACTTCCTTTGTGTGGGTGTACTGAAATTGTGCCTTCAATCAAAAGGACCCCGGGATTTTCACTTTCCTAAAGTGGGAGCTCGGTGTCTGGAGAACTACCTACAGGCCCCCTATGGATAAAGAGTGCTTCCTCATTCGGCAGGTGATAATCTGCATATCCTTAACCTAATATACCAGTTATGGGTCCCCGAACACACTCTCTAGCATCCTATCCAACTCAGATTCTTCGGTAACAAACCAAATTCTCTGAGGTAATTGCCTCATCACTCATCTGATGTACATTTTTGATGGGACTGTATATCAGGTGCTCTCTTCTGTTTTAAGCAGTGTTGGGGGGGCACTGGATCCAACTCTGACTATGGCCTCTCTCTAGAAATCTGAATCTTGAAAAGAAAGCTGTAAATACCCAGAGACTAGAATGTATTGATTACAGTGACAGCTACATGATGAGACTGTCAAATAAATAATCCCTGCTACCTAAACTTTGAAAGACATCCTGGTACCTGGCTATATGGGGTTGCCAGGTGCTATTAATAAATATTACTGAGTGGCTTAAACAACAGAAATTTTTTGTCTGATAGTTCTAGAGGCCAGAAGTCTAAGATCTAGCTTCTGATGTTGCTAGCAATCCTTGGCACTCCTTGGTTTATAAACACAACACCCCAATCTTTGCCTTGATGTCCATCTAGCATTCTTGCTTTGGGAGTGTCTGTTTCTTCACATGGCATTCTTTAATAAGGATCCCAGTCATATTGGATTAGGAACCCCCTACTCCAGTACAACCTCATCTTAATTTAAACTGCAATGGCCTTCTTTTCAAAAAAGGTCACCTTCTGAGGTACTGGATTTAGGCCCATTACACTGGCCTCTTTGAACCCACTGTCTACGACTATCTCTATTTATTCTGTGAGCTACTGAACTTTCTTCCAATCAAAGTCTTTCCTTCTTAAGTTATCCAAAATCCATTTTTGCTGCTTTCTATCAAAAAATTCTAACCATCACAAGTCATACTGCAGATCAATTCAGTCCCAGTAAAATTGCTTTTTTTGGTGGTTTATTGTTTGAAGTAAAATTGATACTTTTTCATATTACCTAGAATGATCTCCCATTGTGAGTGAACAAGATACCATCATGTAGCTTAAAATTATTGAGGTAATCCTGAAGAAATACATTACTAATTGTAACAAAATAGGAAGTAAAAAATAGGTACAAAACTAAATGAACAGTTTTTCATTATTTCAGACTTAGAACAAATTGCCACATTAATGTCTAAAGAAGGCAATAATGTTAGGAAACAGTGTCTTATGGATTGTTGATGGCATTCTAATTCACGCACTTTTTTTGGAGGACAACATAATAGTATCTTTTGCTACCTTAAAATGTGTACCCTTCAACTTTGCAGATATATTTCTAGGAATCTAGCCTATGATAGTACTTGTGTACATGCACAAAAATATTTATACAGAATGTTCTTAGCAGCTTTGCTAATAAAGGTAAAATGCTGTAAAATACAAATATCCATAATGTATTAAAAAGTTTAAAATTAGGTACTAATTTTACTAATTATTTTTACTAATTTTTTTTACTAATTTTTTTAAAATTATATGTACTATTATGAAAAGGCATTTTAGATTTCAAATGAAAAACCTGAAGAATGCTCTGGGCCATGATTTGCTATTGTTTTAAAGTGAGAAAAACAAAAAAAAAAGCTATCAGCATGTGTACCTATGTATATTTATATAGGTCTAGAGAGGAACATGTAATAATAGGCCCAAACTGTTAATAGTGTTTTCATTGAAGGAGTGAAATTGGTTACAGGAATTCTATGGAAATCTTTCATATTTCAATTTATCTATTTCTGTGATTTTTTTTTTACAAAGCAGATGTATTAGTTTGGCATAAAAAGATCAGTGTTGTTTATACTTGAATAATGTAAAGAACTCTTTAAGGAGTTCTCTTTGCTTTGTTCTTTAGTCTTGACCTGTATTATGTTAATTGCAGTGTTGTGCAGATGTATACAAACATAAAGTAAAAGTAGGCATTAACTCTCATTAGACTAAGTAAATTAAAGGTAAAACTAAAAATAAGGTAAAATTTTGTTTAAATTGGAGTGAAAAATTAGTACCAAAACATCAAGGTTGGGTTTAATAGGAAGTGGCAAACAATGAACTGTACTACCCAGACTGCCCTTCAAGGAAGGACATGCTGACCAGCTGTGGGGACAGCAGGCTCCAGCTATCACCTCTTCAAGGTCTGCCTCTGCTTCAGCCTTCTGGCCAAGGTTATGACTCTCCTGGAGCAGCCTGCATCTGGAAACTGCAACGTGGGGCTATGAAAGCCATCCATTTCAGCTCAGTGTGGGACAGCTCTCCAAGCAATGCTCACCCCAGAGCTCGCCTCCAAGTGTGCTGAGATTTCATTGGTCTGCATCAGAGTTCAATTCCTTATTCTACCCAGTCCTGTCCTTTCCTCCTTTCTTTCACAAATACTGATCTCAAATAAATATCTTGTAGCCTAAGTTCTGCTTCCAGAGAATTTGATCTGCAACACAGCAGAGAAAGAGAGTCTATGCTTCTATATGCTTAGTTTGACACTACTAATACCAGGAATGAGCATTTCATGAACAGGACATCACAGTATTAATAACCTAAGCCTATCAAGCCTACATTTACCCATTTTCAACTGGAGCCATGCAATAAAAGCAAGGCAACTTGTGAGCTTAAGAATACAATTCTTTTTTCTTTTCCTTCCATTCTTCAATAAGCAATGCAGCCGTACCTAGTAATTAAAAGCTCCAGCAGCTCATCTTCCCATTATGCAGAACAGAAAATCTTTAGTGAAATATTAGAGGAAAGAAGATTCAGGGCAACGGAAAGCCATGCAAAGCATAAACAATTGCTGGGTTAAAATATTGCACTAAACAGGCAGTTATTTCAATGAGGCATTGTACCAGCTACCAATTATTTCATAAAACATTATACACAACACGGCTGATAATTCAGAAACACACCTCACAAGATAATTATTCAAGGCCGTTCAATAAATGTTTACTCCAAACTGGCAATTATTTCTTTAACAATGATGATATAGTCTGAAGAAGTTTGCAAAACCTGTCATAAATAGATACGCTGCAAGAAACCTATGCATGCACTAGAGTTTCCGGTTCAAAAGCTTTTAAGAAGGTAAGCACAAATGAAAAAAAAATCTGTTCTTGCTAAACAAGCCATTTTCCCTTGTAGTTTTTTTCATCTCTTCAATTCATTAATTTATGAAATACTTACGTGTCACCTACTTGACATCCTGAGCTGCTGGGACAAAGAGAAAACAATTCCTGTGTTGAAGGAAGAGCTTACCACCTGTGGGCGCAGGTGCTATGCACACAAGAGATGATGTGATGCGTTCTGCATGGGAGATATCCTGTTTGCCCCGTCTCTCTCTCCAACTCAACCCCCATCATTCTTCCCTTCTCTTCAGCCACTCTGGGACTGTTTTCTTTTGTCTTGGCTCTCCAGATCTGTCTCTAATTTATGCCATTTGCCCCAGCTGTTTTCTCTGTCTATACGTGCATTATCCACTAGAGTAGCCACTAGCCACAGATGGCTACTGAGCCCTCAAAAT
The DNA here is from genome assembly GCF_018350195.1 of Panthera tigris. NCBI lineage: Eukaryota > Metazoa > Chordata > Mammalia > Carnivora > Felidae > Panthera > Panthera tigris. The sequence continues at coordinate 89,820,037 of NC_056669.1, read as the reverse complement.
GGGGCTACTCTAATTGAAATGTGCTGTGGGAAATACTCACTAGATTTTGAAGATCTTGTAAAAAAAATATATTATGTAAAACAGACCACCAATAATTTGTTAATAAAATTGTGTGATAATATTTTAGAAATACTGGGTTCTACAAAATACATTATTCATATTGATTTTATCTGTTCTTATTTATTTATTTATTTATTTTTAATGTTTATTTTTGAGAGAGAGAGAGAGAGACAGAGCATGAGTGGGGGAGGGGCAGAGAGAGAGAGGGAGATACAGAATCCAAAGCAGGCTCCAGGCTCTGAGCTATCAGCACAGAGCCTAATGCAGGGCTCGAACTCAAAAGCCATGAGATCATGACCCGAGCTGAAGTCAGATATTTAACCAACTGAGCCACCCAGGTGCCCCATTTTTAAAAATTTTTTCAATTTTAATTTTTTTTTTAATTTGAGAGTGAGAGAGCAAGTGGGAGAGAAGGGCAGAGGAACCCGATGCAGGGCTTAAACTCATGATCTTGGGATCACAAAAGGTGAAATCAAGAGTCGGACATTCAATCAACTGAGCCACCCAAGTACCCCAGTTCCTTTTTTTTTTAAATGGCTACTAAAAAATATTAAAATTAGTTATGTGGCTCACATAATATTTCTATGGGACAGCTCTGGTCTAGAACATGCTGAGGAGTCAAGACCTCAGTGGAGAAAGTCACTGAAGATATGGTAGAAACAGCAAGAGAATTAGAATTAGAAGTGGAGCCCAAAGATGTAACTGAATTGCTGTAATCTCATGACAACACTTGAACAGATGAGGAGTTGTTTCTTAAGAATGAGCACAGAAAGTGATTTCTTGACATGGAATCTACTCCTAGGGAAGATGTTGTGTGAAGATTGTCAAAACGACAACAGGAGGATTTAGTATTACATGAACTTGGTTGATAAAGCAGCAGCAGGGTTTGAGAGGGTTGATTCCAATTTTGAAAGAAGCTCTGTGGGTAAAATGCTAGCAAATAACATCACGTGCTACAGAAAAATCCTTCCTGAAAGGAAGAGTCAATCAATGCAGCAAAGTTCACTTTTGTCTTATTTTAAGAAATGGCCACAGCCACCCCAGGCTTCAGCAACCACTACCCTCGTCAGTCAGCAGCCATCAACATCAAGGCAGAACCTTCCACCAAAGATTACCACTTACTGAAAGCTCAGTTCATGATTAACAATTTTTAGCAATAGAGTATCGTTAATTAAGTCACGTGCATTGCTTTTGAGACAGAATGCTATTGCACACTTTATAGAGTACAGTTATAATGTAAACTTAACTTTTATATGCACTGGAAAACTGAAAAATTCACCTCACTTGCTTTATTGTGATATTCACTTCATTGCAGTGCTCTGGAACCAAACCTGCAGTATCTCTGAGGCACATCTGTACTAACAGTATGCACACCGTCACACAGAAGATCTCCAGAACGTTTTTAGCTTTCATGATTGAAACTCTATATCCACTGAACAACTCCCCATTTCTCCCTACCCATGATCCTTAATGACCACTGTTCTACTTTCCACTTCTATGGGTTCAACTACTTTAGATAACCTCATTCAGTGTTTGCCTTTTAGTGACTGTCTTATTTCACTTTTTATAATTTCCTGAAGGTTTACCCATGTGGTAGCATATGACAGGATTTCCTTTTTTTTAATGTTTACTTATTTTTGAGAGAGAGAGCAGGGGACGGGCAGAGAGAGAGGGAGACACAGAATGTGAAGCAGGCTCCAGGCTCTGAGCCGTCAGCACAGAGACTGATGCAGGGCTTAAACTCATGAACAGTGAGATCATGACCTGAGTCAAAGTCAGATGCTTAACCGACTGAGCCACCCAGGTGCCCCAGGATTCCTTTATTTTTTTTAAGGCTGAGTAATATTCCTGCGTGTGTGTGTGTGTGTGTGTGTGTGTGTGTGCGCGTGCGCGCGCCACGTTTTCTCTACCCATTTATCTGTTGATGCAATTTAGGTTATTTTCACCTCTTGACTTTTGTGAATAATGTTGCAATAAATAACCACTATGGAAAACATTTTGGAGTTGGAGGGAAGATGGCGGCATAGGAGGACGCTGGGCTCACCGCGCGTCCTGCTGATCACTTAGATTCCACCTACACCTGCCTAAAGAACCCAGAAAACCACCAGAGGATTAGCAGAACGGAGTCTCCGGAGCCAAGCGCAGACGAGAGGCCCACGGAAGAGGGTAGGAAGGGCGGCGAGGCGGTGCACGCTCCACGGACTGGCGGGAGGGAGCCGGGGCGGAGGGGCGGCTCGCCGGCCAAGCAGAGCCCCCGAGTCTGGCTGGCAAAAGCGGAGGGGCCAGACGGACTGTGTTCCGACAGCAAGCGTGACTTAGCGTCTGGGAGGTCATAAGTTAACAGCTCTGCTCAAAAAGCGGGAAGGCTGGAGAACAAAGGGAGGGAGAGCTGCTGAGCCCCCCGGACGGCAGAGCTCAGCTTGGCGGGGAACAAAGGCGCTCGCCAGCGCCATCTCCCCCGCCCACCCCCCAGCCAAAATCCCAAAGAGAACCAGTTCCTGCCAGGGAACTTGCTCGCTCTGCGCAAACACCCAACTCTGTGCTTCTGCGGAGCCAAACCTCCGGCAGCGGATCTGACTCCCTCCCGCTGCCACAGGGCCCCTCCTGAAGTGGATCACCTAAGGAGAAGCGAGCTAAGCCTGCCCCTCCTGCCCCCGTGCACCTTGTCTACCCACCCCAGCTAATACGCCAGATCCCCAGCACCACAAGCCTGGCAGTGTGCAAGTAGCCCAGACGGGCCACGCCACCCCACAGTGAATCCCGCCCCTAGGAGAGGGGAAGAGAAGGCACACACCAGTCTGACTGTGGCCCCAGCAGTGGGCTGGGGGCAGACATCAGGTCGGACTGCGGCCCCGCCCACCTACTCCAGTTATACACCACAGCACAGGGGAAGTGCCCTGCAGGTCCTCACCACTCCAGGGACTATCCAAAATGACCAAACGGAAGAATTCCCCTCAGAAGAATCTCCAGGAAATAACAACAGCTAATGAACGGATCAAAAAGGATTTAAATAATATAACAGAAAGTGAATTTAGAATAATAGTCATAAAATTAATCGCTGGGCTTGAAAACAGTATACAGGACAGCAGAGAATCTCTTGCCACAGAGATCAAGGGACTAAGGAACAGTCACGAGGAGCTGAAGAGCGCTTTAAACGAAATGCAAAACAAAACGGAAACGACGACGGCTTGGATTGAAGAGGCAGAGGAGAGAATAGGTGAACTAGAAGATAAAGTTATGGAAAAAGAGGAAGCTGAGAGAAAGAGAGATAAAAAAATCCAGGAGTATGAGGGGAAAATTAGAGAACTAAGTGATACACTAAAAAGAAATAATATACGCATAATTGGTATCCCAGAGGAGGAAGAGAGAGGGAAAGGTGCTGAAGGGGTAGTTGAAGAAATTATAGCTGAGAACTTCCCTGAACTGGGGAAGGAAAAAGGCATTGAAATCCAAGAGGCACAGAGAACTCCCTTCAGACGTAACTTGAAAACATTTTGAAGCTTCTTCAATACGTTAAAAATAGAAGTACTATATGATCCAGCAATCTCACTTCTGGGTATTTACACAAAAATATTGAAATAAGGATCTCAAAGAGACATTTGCACTCCTGTGTCCACTTAATTTTCTTCTTAGCACTCATTACTATCTGAAATTACCTTATTGACTTATTTATTTATTTATTTATTTATTTATTATCATCCCTGCCAGAATATAAACCCCATGAGAGCAAGGACCCTACATACCTTCTTTACCACTGGAGCCACAGCTAGAATATAATGCCTGCCCCTTAGTGTACCTTCAGTAAATAACTGTTGGAGCAAGCAAATGGAGATGCAATGCAAGCCTAAATAAAGGAATATCCGATTCTACTTAGGAACACAGAGAAGGAAGCATTCCAGATTGAGGGTATTTGGTTAGGTTCACAAGTCACAGGGGATTGCATCCATCCTTCTTTCCAGCTAACCACTTTGCTATCCATCTTCCCACCACTGATCCACTTGCTCAGAAGACATTTTTTTAGCACTTCTATGTTTCAGGCACTGTGCTAGCTGCAGAGAGATACAGAAGTAAATAAGGTTAACCTGGCTCTCACTGTTAAGTAGCTTACATCCGAGATGGGAAGACCAATGATTATGCAATTTCATAAAAAATTACTTAATTATAATTTTGATGAGTGCTAGGGAGGGCAACGTGTCTAGGGAGTCAGAAAGGTTTACATGGGTAAGCAATATTTATCCTAAAACCTGATGGATGAAGAGTTAGTCTGAACAAAGAATGAGGGAGACTGGGACAAAGGGAAGTTCAGAGAAACCCAAGTAATTCAGTTCTGCTGGAGCATAAATTATATATGTGAAACAGAGTGGCTAGCAAAAATGTAGGCAATTTTATAGGTGCATATTTTAAGCGAAATAAATATATTTTGTTGTAGAACAAATAATTCAACAATGACCCTAAACTTTGAAGTCAATGCTACATGACACCAGGCCAATCATGGAAGTTAGGAGTACCAGACTGAATGGACATTGACTATCCTTAAGCAGACTTTCAATCACTTTAAAAATCTGATCAAATAATCAAATTTATTTTAAAAGGGTCAAAAAATATCACTAAAAGGAAATTAAAGTTATCCCTGATCCTACTTTCCAAAGGTAAGTGCCATTAAGATTTTGGTTCACTTACCTTGACTCTTTTTTTCTATATTTATATACACATAGTTTTTAACAAAACAGACTGAGTATAAACAACAGTTCTTATATATTTACGGGGGCCTCTAAAAGAAGAGTAGGAACAAGATTCTAGAATACTTATAAGTAAACGAAGAAATTTTAGAATCTGTTTTTAAGAACTAAATTCTCCCCTAAAATTTAGAAAGTAAAATTAGTAGTTTTCACCACATTCCCACAAAACCAGTAGTGCCACAGAAAATTCTTTGATTTAAAATCAAGGAAAGATGCTGTTCTTCCTTTCAGATACATGGCTAGACACTTATTAGAATATTATGAAGTCTTACTATAAATAATTAAACATAGGCCACCAATGCCCGTAGTAAAATACATGAACCAAATATATTTATAGGATGCAATACCTAAGCTGATTATCATGTGCTCATTCCCTTACCTAATCAAGACTGGTTTGTAATTCAAAACAAATGTCACAATCTTTAGAGCAAAGGAAAATAAATGAGCATGAATAGTCTATAACTCTAACATAAAAAAAAAATTTAAACCAGGCCAATCAAACCATTCTCAATCAAATCATACTCTCCTAAAAACTGAACACTTTGGGAACCAAAATAATAAAGGTCTTGATAATTTGCTATATTCTATTCTACCCAAGTATGCAAAAAACAGTTTATAACCCCAAACTTTCTTTCCCTGTTGACTGTAACATTTCTCAGGCTGCCAACTGTGGTAGATTAACCCTGTTTTTCAACTATCCCTGTATTCACACACTTTGCCATACAACTTTGCAGTACTCTTCTACTTTGGGTGGGATGTTCTGCGTTACCCCTTGACCCTGGCTCAGTCATACCAACAAGGAAATGTGAATCCAGTAGAGCTCGGGAAAGTGCTTGCATGTTTTAGTTTGTTCTGTTGTTTCTCTGCAATTGCCATGGACACATGCTTGAGCTGGCTTGCTCCATTCATTCCAACCAAGACTATCCTAGATCAGCCAACAGCCGATGATGCCCAGGTGGGCGAGTGAGCCCAGCTCAGCCTCAAAGAACTGCCAAGCCAATTTCAGACTGAAGGGCCAACCTCCAGACTTGTAAGCAAAATTTAAAAAAAAATGATTAAATTGTTTTAAACCACAGATCTTTGGAGAGGTGATGCAAAACACAGCATTACTGAGACAATAGATGATTGACAGACACAGCAATCATCCTCTAAAGTAACAAATATCTTCACTAGGAGCATTATTTTCACTTCTCAAGAGAGGCCAGAGTGTATTAGAGAATGTAAATAAATAAATAAATAAATAAATAAATAAACACGAATTTTGCTTCTTTTTTTCCTAATTAAATTTTCTACAAAGAAAAAGTTTGGTCATGGATTACAATTAATCCATAGTAAAACCTTAGTTATGGTTACTAGTCATAATATTTTGACCATTTCCAAACTTCCATGATAAGTGTATAAGAAGAGAATATGAGTTTATTACTCCTTTCAGACTGATAAAGTTACTTTTAACAATTGCTATTCTTGCAAGTTGGTTTTCTTTAAATTCAAAAGCAACACTTCTGGTTATCAATGTTAAGTTAGAAATGTCCTGATACATACAATGGAGAGACTTTTGGGACAACTCTTCTAACAAACTTAAATAAAGACATCCTAAAAAGTATTACACCACCATTAAAATCTATGGGGACAGTAAAGAACCTAAGGACAATCACCAGTATGAAGGCTCTAACCAGATGAAATTTATCTGGAATAAATGTCATATTTTGTGCTTTGGATTAATTAATCGACTATACTTATAAGTATGGTGTGGGAGAAATGTAACTTAGCACACCAATTACTTAAAATTCAATTACAGTTAATAACACAAAAAGCATGGGGGAGCAGATGTAATTAAGCTGAAATGAGGTTCCAGCACTGCCCAAGAAAAGGAGAGCACTCAGTTATGACTCACAACAATAAGTCAAACTACATGGTGTAATATAGCCACTAAATGTAAGTAAAAAATGTATAACTAATAAGCTAATAAAGGGAAAATATGGCATTAAAGCATCTGATTAGTCCACAAGAAGACAAAGGTGGAAAGAAAAAAAAAAGTAGGTGAGACAAATAGAAAAAAACACTATGCAGTAACATAAAACCCCAAAATGTCAATGATTGCATCACATATAAGAAAACAGAATTCTCCAATTAAAAGGCAAAAATGACAGACTACATATGAAAAATAAGTCGTTTGCAAAATCACACTGAAATATAAAGACGCGAAAAGTAATAATTAGCATAGAAGCAGATATATACCAGACACGTCTATTCACAAGATAGATCACACAGAAAAATAATAGCAAACAAAATGGTTTTTAACGCAAGAACCACTTCTAGAAATACAGGCAGTAGGATGGAGGGTGGGAAAGGATATTCAATGGCAAAAGGATGAATCCACTATGAAGATAAAACAGTAAAAAGTATATACAAGAAATAACAGAATAACAGATCCCAAATACAGAAATTAAAAATTGAGAGAAAGAAGAAATTAAGTAATTTCCAATCATAGTAGAAGAATTTTATATACTTCTTTCAATAATTGCTAGAAAAGCAGACAAAAATTAGTAAGAATATACATAAAGTCTTAACAATATGGTTAACAGACCGGACATAATTAAAATTTATAGACATCACACCAAACAGTGATAGAATACACATTCTTTTCAAATGTACATGGGATATTTGCCAAAAAGTAAAACTTTAAAAGGAGATTTAAAAAATTTGAAAAAATTTCTATCATTTGAAGTATGTTCTCAGACCAAACTGAAATTTAAGTTCGAAATCTATAACACAAAGTCAACCAGAAAAACCACAATTATTTAGGAATCATGCAAAACTGTTTAAATGATCCATGTAGCAAAGAAGAAATCATAAAAGAAATCTAAAAATATGTGTAATTTAATGACAATAAAAATATAACAAAACAAATCTTGAAGGATTCAGCTAAAGTAGTACAGATGGGAAAATTTATAGCTTTAAAATACATAAATAAGAATAAAGTTTAAAAATCAATAATCCAAATTTATATATCACAAAAAGTGATAAAATAGCAGCAAATTAATGCCAACAAAGCACAAAATAATATCATAAATATAAGAACCTAAACTAACAATAAAAGTAAACAAACATAGAACAGAGAAAATAAATAAAGCCAAATGTGGTTCCATGTAAAAACCAATAAAAATGATAAACTGTTAATAAGACTAATAAAAAAAGCACACATTTCCAACATCAAGAATGGAAGGGAGGCCATTACTTTAGATCCATACACACTAAAAATAAGAATATATGATAAACGGGGGCGCCTGGGTGGCTCAGTCAGTTGAGCATCTGACTCTTGATTTCAGTTCAGGTCATGATCTCACGGTTTGTGAGATCAAGCCCTGCATCATGCTCTGTGCAGACAGCACAGAGCCTGCTTGGGATTCTCTCTCTTTGTCTTTCTCTCTGCGATTCTCCTTCTTGCTCTCTCTCTCTCTCTCTCAAAAGAAATAAACATTAAAAAAAAAAGAATATATGATAAACAACCTTCTTAAAATATCCTTATAGTGTATAACTTCCCTTTAGGTATATTATATTTGAACAAAAGTTTACTTTCAAAAATGAAGAAAATATTTAAATTATTATGGTGCTCAAGCAGCACACTGCTTCCCTACTAACCCTTAAATTCTCAAAGGCAGGCACTGTGCATTATTATTTTTATTACTAGCTACAAGAAGACAGGAGGAAATATATCACTATCAAAAAAATTCTATTGCCTCTATTTGCAGATGTCACAATAGTATGTAAAGAAAATTCTACACTAAAGACTCCACCAAAAATTATTCAAGCTAATAAATAAATTCAGTAAAGTTGCAGGTTACAAATCATTATATAAAAATCAAGTTGTGTTTCTATACCCTAACAACAAACTATCAGAAGAGAAATTAAGAAAATAATTCCATTTGCAATTGTACCAAAGAGAATAAAACACCTAAGAATAAATTTAACCAAGGAGGTGAAAGATCTGTACACTTAAATCCATAAGGCATTGATAAAAGAAACAGAAGAAAATACAAACAAATGGAAAGATGTTGCATGCTTATGAATTGGAAGAATTCATTTTTAGAATGTCTGATTACCAAAAGGAATCTACAGATTTGATACAATTCCTATCAAAATCCCAATGGCATTTTTACAAAAATAGAACAAACAATCCTGAAATTTATATGGAACCACAAAAGGCCCTGGATAGTCAAAGCAATCTTACAAAAGAAAAATTAAGCTGGAAACATTAAACTTCTTGATTTCAAACTATATTACAAAGCTATAGTAATCAACAGTATGGTATAGGCATTAAAAACAGACACACAGATCAATGGAACAGAATAGGGAGTTGATAAGTCAACCCATGCATATACAGTCAACTAACTTATGACAAAGGATATATAATAGAGAAAGAATAGTTTCTTCAATAAATTATGGTTGGGAAACTGTATGGCCACATGCAAAAGAATGAAACCAGACCCCTCTCTTACACCACACACAAAAATCAACTCAAGATGGATGAAAGGCATGAACTTAAGACCTGAAAACGAAAATTCCTAAAAGAAATAGGGGGTAAACTCCTTGACATCAGTCTTGACAATGATTTTTGGGCTTTGACACCAAAAGCAAAGGTAACAAAAGCAAAAATGAACAAGTAGAACTATATCAAACTAAAACACTTCTACACAATAAAGGATGCCATCAACAAAATGAAAAGGCAGCCTACAGAATGGAAGAAAATATTTGCAAATCATATATCTGATAGGGGGCTTATATCCAAAATATATAAAAACTTCATACAACTCTATAGGAAAAATCTGAAACAGCCTGATTAAAAAATAGGCCCTGAATCACATTTTTCCAAAGAAGACATCCAAATGGCCTACAGGTACACGAGAAGATGTTCAATGTCATTAATCATCAGGGAAATGCAAAAGCAAAACCACAATGAGGTATCACCTCATACCTATTAGAATGGCTAAAATCAAAAAGACAAGAGATCACATGTGCTGATGAGGATGTGGATGAAAGGAAACCCTGTGTACTATTGGCGGGAATGTAACTGGTCCAGCCATTATAGAAAACAGTATGGAGTTTCCTCCATAAATAAAAAAAAGAAAGAAAGAAAGAAAGAAAGAAAGAAAGAAAGAAAGAAAGAAAGAAAGAAAGAAAGAACGAACTACCAGAACTACCAGAACTACTACCATCACACTTCTGGTTATGTATCCAAATGTAATGGAAACAGGATATTTAAGATATAGCCGCACCCTCATTTTCATTGCAGCCTTATTCACAATAGCCAAGATATGGAAACAACCTACATGTCCATAAACTGATGAAAGTTGTGGTGTATATGTACACAATGAAATATTATTTAGTCATAAGAAGGAAATCCTGCCATTTCTGACAATATGTAATATGGATGTAATGATTCTGCATCACATTTCACTCATCACTGCTCCCACTGTCACAGTCCATGGTATAACATTAGGATTCAACAAATATGTATTAAATAATTAAATGTATTCCTTTGTGTATCTATACTTCTTTGTTAATTTCTAATACTGAATATCACTACATTCATGATAACAATTAAGTCTGAAAATTATACATTGAAATATTTTTATAGTCGCATATTTGCATATCTCTTTCTACATGCAAAAATACCTGTTCATCTAATGGTACTCAACAAAATTTCTGAATCTGTTAAATAATTCAATGATCTGGGAAAGAACAGAGACTATATTTTGGTCCTATAGTGAAGTTCAAGGTTCAGTTGGTTTATCAATCCAACCATGTGAATCATTCATGATGGTAGGGAGACTTCCAAAGAAAGCTAAAAATAAATTGAAAAAACTTACTTTTGATAAGGTTTCAAAGATTATATGGCTAATGTATACCTTCAGAGAAATGTTTTGCCATCACTGTGAGTACAAGTAATACAGTGACTGATTTATTTTAGAAACGAATGCATGAGCTTAATTTTAGCTCCTAGATGAAAAATTTTAATACAGTTCTAACTTTCTAAGGGAAAACTATGACAAAATATAATTTATTTTATATATATATATATATACACACACACACACACACACACACACATACCCCCAGGTACAAATATATTTGCCTTAAGTTAGAGGTTGACTTTTCACGTTTCTAAGCTTTACAATAAGGTTCATTTAAGTAAGAGGCAGTCCCAGGTCATTTCACTATGACTCATTTACTTCAGAGTCAGCTTTCCAGAAACACTGTTCCATTACCAGAGGTGTGCAAGTGGAACCGAAGTGTTATCAGGGACAAGATTCCTTTTCTGAGCATGTGAAAAACAGCAATTTCCCTAAGATTCTTGGATTTTATTATCATTATGTAGTTCCCAGAGGGCAGATCCTGTGTCTCATTATTTAAGAGCCTTTTACATTCTGGACACACAGTAGGACTTTAAAAACTACCTATCAGAATCAGCAAACTATGTTTGTGTGAGTCACCTTGTGGTTAGGTTGTGAGAGAATGCTTTAAAATCTGTCAATGTGCCGTTCTTTTTTTTGTACTGCCTGCTATTCAGCAGAGACCTCCATTGCCTAGGGAAGAATTAGGATGTTAGAGGTGGAAAGCATAGAGAAAGGAAGTGTCACTCTTCAGTATCTGACTTCCAAAATAGTCACTTGAAGCCTGTTTCAAAGACAGTGCTCTTGAAAGTCCCAGTGTTTAAATGAGAAGTGAAATGTTAAAGAGGTTAAAAAAAGTTGAAAAAGGATTTTGTGTCAAAAAGAGAGCCCTAAAGAAGGAGAGCATAAAATGTATTCACAAGGAAATAGATTAGAAGAAACACAGATGAAGAGCTAAAGGATGCCACCCAAGTGGAAAAATTAAGGTTTCTCTGTCTAGGAGGCTAGAGAAAGAGAGGGCACTAGGGGGACAGCCAGAAGGAGAGGCAGGATTACAGAAAGAGGCAAAGCATAGGATCACCTACCTATCCTTTGCCTGAGCCTTGAGAAAACCCAGGTGGTACCCACAGCCACCCTTGTCATTCCAGTGAGTCCCAGTGGGTTCGTTTCCTCCCATAAGGTTAGTTTCCCTTCCCTTTGCCAAAGGGTATGAGCCTCTCATCAAGTTGCCTGAACGCTGCATACATATCCACTGCCCAGCAGAAGTGGTAGTCAACTACCATTGGTTTGCAAACTTGGGAGTTCCTCAGGTAAGATTCGCAAGTGGCCCCCATAAGTAGAAGGTAAGGAGAGACCGAACAAAGAGGCAGACCACTCCATATTGATTAAGTGGCAGATTTCATAAGCAAGGGAACTTACGTATGAGGCTCATCTCAGGTGGCCACAAGACGAGTAGATCTCCACACCTGCCCACCAGAATCTCAAAAGTGTATATGTGATGAGGGACCATAAGGCAAACTGAGGGCAAAGCACAAGCTAGCAGCCCTGCCCACCTCCCCTCTGGTCCCAGGTGGAATATGCGTGATCTTCCTCAGGCACTCCTGGCTGCCCAGGAACAAAGGAAAGGGAAGGAAACAAATGGTTAACTGATAGAGAACACAGTCATGCAGGACCTGAGCCTCCATCAGTTTACAGATATCTTAGTAAATTATAAGAAAAAGACAATTTTATCAATAGTCTAATCTCCAGAAACCTATAGACTCAGTTTCCTGGAATCCCAACATCACCCTCCCCTCCACAATGATATAGGGAACAAAGGCAAGAAGGAAATGACAGGTAAAATTAAATTTCTCTATAACTTTGAGCCCATTGACAAATACTTGAGGCAAATACAGAGCACAACATTTCTCCAGGTACCCCCTACTGTCATGTAAATGCCTTACTGGAAGTAAAACAACCTTAGCTTGACAATAGCAAGGCCCCAGGCATTTTATAAGTCCTCTTTAGCATATCAAAGTCCTTCTGGAGGCCTCCCTTTTGTCTTTACCTCCCCCAACTCCATAGTATAGAACCTGTCACTCTTCACCACCTCAGTGCAGCTCTTGCTGCCCACTGGTCCTGTTCCTGTGCTTTAGTAAAATCACCTTTCTTGCACCAAAGACATCTCAAGAATTCTTTCTTGGCCATCGTCTCCGAACCCCCATCACTCCACAACCCCATCATATGGAGGCCTTAACGGGGTTCAAGCATGTACACAGTCCAGATGGTCTCAATGATACATTACTCTCTCAAGGCTGCATCCTTGAAACAGCTCCTGTGGAGAATGGTGAGCAGAATATACATTCCAAGGACAAAGAAGTGAGTGAGGAGCCTCTGATTATCCAGGTCCAGCACTCAAATCCACTGGCAGTCATGTCCTCCCAAATGAATTCCTCCAGCAACTTTGATACAAAATTTTGTTCAAGCAACAAAATACCCTACGTTTATAATGCCCTCCTCCATGGCCCAAGCAATCCTAAGCCTCTAAAATAGACCCAGGAACTCTGAATTCTCAGAAAGAGTAGAGTGAAAGAGAAAGCCCATATACATGGTTGGGAATCATCATGAACCAGTTTGAGACAGGGACAGGATGAAACAACCCACACCACATTGTTATTTGGATACAAACATTTCCAAGTCTCGAAAACTATAATTTCTAAAGATCTACAATTCTATCATGTTTTATATAAAATTATAAGAACAGTAAAAATACTTTTTCTTTCTTTCTTATTTTTAATTCCTGTATGGTTAATACACAGTGTTATATTAGTTTCAGGGTTATAATACAGTGATTCAACAATTCCATATATAACTCAGTGCTCATCAAGATGAGTGTGCTCTGAATCTTCACCACCTATTTCACCCATCCCCCCAACTACCTCCCCTCTCATCTGTTTTTTCTCTATAGTTAAGGGTCTGTTTCTTGGTTTGTCTCCCTCTCTCTCTTTTTTCCCCTTTCATCATTTGTTTCTTAAGTTCCACATATGAGTGAAACCATGAGGTATTTGTCCTTCCCTGACTGGGTTCAAATAAGACCATAAAAAAGGGGGTGGGGGACTGTAAATAATAAAAAGGTCTCATTGGTTAAGAGAATTTATGTCAGAACCGGTCAGATTATCAGAACCCATCTCGTGCACCAACCACCTCACTTTACAAATCACGAATCTTAAGCTTTGGAGAGGTCAATCAATTTTCCCAAGGTCCAGGGGAAAAAGCAAGACAAATTCAAGGATCTACTCCTCCCTGCCACTTGTGAACTGGATGTTGAAAACTCCGCTTTGTTTCTTTGCATCTTGCTTTATCCTCAACTATATAAACAGTTGAATTGCAGTCCTTGCTTATCATATTAACACTAACTTGTTACCTAAAGACAAAACCTAGTACTAAAGAAACTAGGTTCTTTTGAGTTTAATTGGTGAGATTTTTCTTTTGCAAAACAGTCTCTATCTCTGTTCTCCCTTCTGGGGTGACATTTCCTTTGGTCTCTCATAAGCAACTTCCCTTTAACTGCGGTTCCCATTTGCTTTTTATCATGGTTCCATGAGGTCACTCCATTACCCCATCTGTTTCCAATTAACCTCTAGGCTGTTTTCTTGAATATTATTTCAAATGACTTAACAACTTTAATTTCTGATACTAGGATTCAACTGATTCAGCTTAAAACGTAAGTCAACTTGCAGCTTAACATAAATAGGTATATGCATTTTATAACTTATTAAGTGAACTTGCGTGCATTATCTTTTCTTCACAAATATGTAGGCATACTTATTATTTCATTTTTCTAATACAGCATCTAGGGCACCTGAGTGGCTCAGTGGTTAAGCATCTGACTTCAGCTCAGGTCATGATCTCACAGTTCATCCAGTGAGCTAGTGCCCCGCTTCTGATTCAGAATCCCATATTCTTTTTACAAAGTCATACCTTCTTCAGAAAAATTGCTACGTTTGGCCCTTCTGTCTCTGGAGAATGAGAGTTCACAGAGGCCGAATATGGTCATATGTAAGCTTCCAGTTTGGGAGAGTGAGAGCCCAATCACCGTGCCAGCCTACACTTCTGATTAGGAATAGGACAGGCAGCCCCATGTGGTGCTCAACACTACCAAACTGTCATTAACAGAGAGAGAGCCATAGGCATGTGGCTTAGGAACTCACTGAGGCTTGATAGGAAAGGGATGAACAGGTGTCACATACAGGTACGCTGGGTTGGAGAGAAAATTTCAAGACAGGACTTCCACCACAAGAAAACTTGGCAGAGGGGAGCTGAAGCAGGCCACTGTGGACTTAGGGGTGGGCCTTAGAAAGAAATGACTTGGCCTGCCTGCAATCTCCTGATTGCTTCCTCAGCTGTCTCGGAATGGATCTGAATATAAAATGGACCTTGCTCTGGAAGACAGGAAATGATGCTGAGAACTCTAAGGAACTGTACTCCTGGCCTCACCAGTGACTTCAGAGAGCTTTAGGAGAGACACCTGTGTTGGGGGAGGTCCAGTGGGGAGGTGAGTGGGGTGGTGGTGGGGGGGTTCCTGCACAGTACACATCCTACCTGACATCTGATGGTCTCTGAATGCACCCATTGTACGATGATCTCCGACCGGACGGGATTCGGAGGACTGATTCAGAAAGAATAAAAGGGCATTTTTATGACCTATAATCCCACCATCTCTGCTTACTCCTGAAATCTGACTTGGTATGTCCTATTACTCAAAGGAAACACAAGAGAGTAGAAAACTGCCTTTAAAGTGATGCATTCTCATTAAATGGTGTCTGCCACCATTGGGATGAGGGGGTGGGGGGCGGTGAGTTTGTTTCTGTTGGAACAGTCCTGAGAAAGAACCTATGCATTTTCTCAGGCTGTACAATTGACTCACAATTCTCACTCTGGACCTTATGTTTCTCTCAGACCAGAAGATCAAAGTGGAGTTATTATACAACCTCAATGCATCATGCATATAAACAAATCGAAGAGAGGAAATATTTTTTTTTCCCCTCAAGGAGATTTAAAATCTAGAGTTAAATCTTAAGATACAGTTCCTCCCAGTCTTTGAATTAGTGACTGGGCTCCCCCAACTGGATCTTCACAGTATTTCAAGGCCTCCTTGGTGGTTGTCATGATTTAAACCCATGTATAAATAAAATGTTTGATTTTTCTTTATAATCTTCATAAACAAAAGGACCTCATTAGGGGATTTCAAGGCTCTTTATTTTTTCCATTCTTCTTCTTTTCTTTGATTTACTGTATGATTGATCCATTTATCCTTTAGTAAGTATTTTCTGAGCACAACTACGTACTAGATCCTATGTGAAACTGGGTTAAGGGCACAAATGGAAAAATTTTGCAATTTTGCACATGCAGTTATGAACAAGACTTTGAGAAATTAAAGGGAGTCCCATGGAAGGACTCTGGGGACTGCACCTAGAGAACAACAGTTGAATTAATTATAAATGTAATTACAAACTAATTACCACATTTAAACAAATGTGTAGTCTGAATGAGAAAAGACTGAGATTATAATTCTTTAATATTAGAAAGTGCCTAAGGGCAGAAGAGGGCTTAGTATTGTTGTACAGCAGGGTTTCTCAGCCTTGGCACTATTGGTATCTCTAGCTAGATAAGTCTTTTGCTGTAGAGGGCTGTCCGGTATATTATGGGATGTCTAGTAGCATCCCTAGCCTCTACTCACTAGCTACCAGTGGCATCCAGTTAAGAAATTTAAAACGTCTTCAGACATTGCCAAGTGTCTACAGGGGGCAAATATCATCCCAGTTGAAATTCATTGCTCTGAAATCTTACAGTGGTGGTTTCTCCAAAGGGATTTCCAAAATGGGTTTTAAATTAGCAGGATTCCACATACTCTCTTACCAAAATGGTTCCATTTTCATATGAGAGGGGAAATGCTGGAGAGATCTTGAACTCAGGTTAGTTTAAAGAAAAGAAAGGTCCAAAAAGTATTATTAAAAATATTTACTAATTTTTGAGGGAGAGAGAGAGAGAGAGAGAGAGAGGCAGAGAGACAGGGAGACACAGAATCCAAAGCAAGCTCCAGGCTCTGAGCTGTCCGCACAGAGCCCAACGCAGGGCTGGAACCCTAAGATCATGACCTGAGCCCAAGTCAGTCGCTTAACTGACTGAGCCATCCAGGCGCCCCAACAACATTTGAATACAAGTGCAATAAGTAAGGCTCATGATGCAGGAGGCTCCCCTTCCCTGGAGAAATTGGACAGAAGCTTGGACATATCATTAGGAGAATCAGTAAGAAGATTCTGTGTAACAAGGAGGTGGTGAGAGGTGTCATTTCTAAGGTCTCTATAATTGTGATTTCTTGTCATGGTTATATATGGTTTTATATACAGCCAGAAATGATGGCCACACAGAATATCATTCATTGATTAGCTACAAATTTGATCAGCTGTTCCCTTTAAGAATTTGAAGATTTAATTTAATTTAAATTGTACCATTTATTTTTTTGTAGATCATCTAAAATGCTTAATTGTTTTCAGAATCTATGATGAAAATCCACCTGCCTTTTCTTCCTGTTATGCAAAATAGTGAAGACTATTTTATACTTTTTTTTCTGCCTCAGAATATATACTAAAATTAGAAAAAAAACAAACCTGTGCTCACTGACCACTGGATAGTTGTTTTGGGTCATCAGTGTGTGCGTCTTGGTTAGAATGTATTTTAATACCTTATTGTGCTACTAATTATATTGTTTCAGAACATTCAGAACATTCAGTTAAACATGTTCATAGACCTTCCAATGGAGAAATATCTGTCCATTTGGCAACAGCCCAAACACCCCTACCTTTCATGCAGAGAATTACTCTGTATTTTTTGGAAATCACCCTAATCCAAAAGCTATTTCCAAGAGGTGAAAAGTTTGTCAACATTTCTCAGAATTTCCCAGGTCAGAGAAGTCAGAAAGAAACAAAAGCATAGGGATGTCTTTAAGTCATGTGTTACTCTGAATCATGAGCATAGTTACAAGGCTTTTCAAAATAGTCTAAAAATGAGCCATTTTAAACTGGTAATTAGAAGATTATCTGCATACCAGTATTTTTAAAAAAAAAATTCATTATAAGCCCCAGAGGGCTTTTGAATGGTTGAGTAGCCCCATTACTGGGTTTTTAAATGCTTCAGTTATTAGATAATTTTTTAAATTAAAAAGACAGTAGAGAGCTCCACTGATCAAATCTATATTAGTTCCCCCGATTGTTTCCAAGCCTCAAAGGTTACTCATTTAGTTGGCTTTCCCTCAAGTCCAAAATGGCTATTTCTAAAAAAAATTTTTTTTAACTTAAGAAAGGCCATTCCTTGGAAAATACAGATGAAGTCTAAATGAAGCCTTTGAAGTCTGTCTGCTTATTCCCATCCCTACACCACAATGTATCTGTAGAAGCCACTACCAAAAGTGTTAATCCCATTGATTTATTTAATAAGGACTTACTTGTTTCCAGGATACTGAGTACACTGGGAATACTCAAATTAAACTTAATGCCTCGCAAAATAGGTTCTGAATATAAAAAGCACTGGAATGAAATTAAAGTCACGGCACCTTGATTTTCATTCCCCTTTTATCATCAGTGAATTGTGTGATTCTGAACAAATTGTGCCCTCCTCCTAGGACTCAGCCTCTCCACCTTAATATTATCAGATGGTCCTTACTTTGTTTTATTTTTTAAAGTAGGCTCTATGCTCAATGTGGGACTTGAACTCATAACCCTGAGGTTAAGAGTTGGGATGCTTCACTGGTGGAGTCAGCCAGGCACAGACAGTCCTTACTTTTAAATGAAGTTACAGGACTCCATACTCTACAGGCAAACTAGGAGATAGAATAAACTGCTTTTTTGAAATAAGTACCACAATTATATCTCCATTCTGAAGAAATTTGCTATGGTTAATTCATTCACTGAACTCACATGTTCTTCCATTGACTCAAGATATGAAAGAAACATTTGGAACTTTAAAAAAAAAAGTCAAGAAAAAACAGAGTGGAAACTCTGTTTGAAATTAGTTCATTGCCAGGGCACCTGGGTGGCTCCGTTGGTTAAGTGTCCAACTTCGGCTCAGGTCATGATCTCACGGTTTGTGGGTTCGAGTGCCGTGTCAGGCTCTGTGCTGACAGCCTCAGAGCCCAGAGCCTGCTTCAGATTCTGTGTCTCCCTGTCTCTCTGCTTCTCCCTCGCTCATACTCTGTCTCTCTCTTTCTCTCAAAAAAATAAATAAACATTAAAAAATTAAAAAAAGAAGAAACGTTCATTGTTACTTGGCTGAGGTTATTGGATTACAGTTTTAGATAAAGAAGGCTATGCTTAAATAGATGCTTCCCGCTGTGGCTGGGCTATAGAGCTGGGTTTTCTTTCTTCAGGGGATTCAGACCAATCTCCCAAGGCCAAGACAAATACCCTGCTCTTATTCCCCAAAGACTTCTTGACTGAGAGCGGTGTGTTGTACAAATTAATTTATATCTGTGCCTACTGTTACAGTAAAAGCAAATTTTCTTATAAAGGGCAACCTATGAATTCAGCATAATTTTGAATTCCAGGTACAGGTATAAAGAAGAGGAATTCTCACATGCACGCGCACACACACACACACACACACACACCCACCCACACACACACACCCTTCTCCAAACCTGCTTTTGTATCCTTATAAATATGTTGCTGAATGCTTAAGGTAAAAATAAACTCATTGTCTGATAAAAGCAGATAGAAGTGTGAATAAAACGAAGTAACAGCAAGTTCATCAAAATTGATGTAGGGGCTATATAACTGGTCCAGCTTCACAGAAACTCACTAGGTTTTGTGTCTTTTCCCTAAACTCAGCTATGCTTCACAGGCATAGGGGGAAAAACTTCTGAATTAGCAAATTTGATTTAAAAAAAGAAAGCTTGAAAGATCCTTGCAGTGTTCTGACTCACACTGTAAGAGAGCCACTCATTCCATAGCCACATTCCTCCCAGCAAACCCAAAGCTTAAGGTTCACTTCAAGGCTTGAGAGGGAATGCCATGATAATTGAGTATATACTGTGCACATATGTCTAAGCACTTTTCATGTATTAACTCATTCAGTCTTAATAACAACTGTGATGGTTAATTTTATGTATCAACTTGACTGGTCTACGGGATGCCCTGATAGCTGATAAAACACTATTTCTGGATGTGTCTGTGAGAGAGTCCCTAGAAGAGATTAGCTTTTTTCTTAAAGTTTATTTATTTTGAGAGTCGGAGAGGGGAAGAGAGAGAGTTCCATGTTCAGCATGAAGCCTGATGCAGGGCTTGATCCCACAAACCATGAGATCATGACCTGAGCCGAACTCAAGAGCTGGATGCTTAACCAACTGAGCCACCCAGGAGCCCTGAGGAGATTAGCTTTTGAATCAGTAGATTGAGTAAAGAATATTGTCCTCATCAAGCTGGGCATCATCCAATCTAGACAGAAGAGAAAGCTAGAGAAGGGGCAAATTCTCCTTTGCTTAAGCTGAGACATCAATCTTCTTCTGTCATTGGACTCTGACACTCCTAGTTCGTGGGCTTTTAGACTCAGACCAGGACTCACACCATCAGCCCCTCAATCCTCAGACCTTCAGACTCAGACTGAATCACACCACGGGGTTTCCTAGTTTTCCAGCTTTCAGAGGGCAGATCACAGACCGTGAGATTTGTTGACCTCCATAATCACATGAGGAATTCCAATAATAAACCTCATCTTAGGGGCACTGTGGGGGATGGGTGCTCAGTCTGTTAAACGTCCACCTCTTGATTTCAGCTCAGGTCATGATCACAATTTGTAAGTTCAAGCCCTGAGTCAGGCTCTGTGCTAACAGCGTGGAGCCTGCTTGGGATTCTCTTCCTCTCTCTCTCTCTCTCTCTGATCCTCCCCTCATGCTCACTCTCTTAAAATAAATAAATAAACTTTAAAAAAATAAAAAAGTTCCCCTTATATCTATCTCTATATCCTATTGGTGCTGTTTCTCTGTAACCTCTAACACAACAACCTTATGAACTAAAACCAATTATTAACTCCATTTTTGTAGATCAAGAAATACAGGTACATGGAGGTTCAATGATGTGCCTCTGGTTACACAATAAATGTCACAAAAACAAGGATTCAGGTTCAGGCAGTCTAACTCCATATTTCCTCATTCCTGACCAATGACAATAATAACAAAACAACAACAATTAATACCATTAATCCTTAGTGTGCATCTATTACATGGCATGCATTATGTTATATCTTTTCTCATTCAATCTTCACTTTTTCCTTAGACACTAAGGGTTGGTAGTCCCATTATACAGATTGTGAGAGGTTAACTAAACAGCCTGTTGTCAGTAGCAAATAAGACAGCATGAGTCTCAGCCTCTACCCTTTATTTTTTTATTCTTCTAAGTTTATTGATTTGAGAGAGAGAGAGAGAGAGAGAGAGAGAGAGAGAGAGAATGAGTGGAGGAGGGGCAGAGAGAGAGGGAGGGAGAGAGAATCTCAAGCAAGCTCTGCCCTGCCAACGCAGAGCCCAATGTAGGACTCGAACTCACAAAACTGTGAGATCATGACCTGAGCCGAAACCAAGAGTCGGACGCTCAACCAACTAAGCATCCTGGGTGTCCTAAGCCTCTGCCTTTTAAAGCACTGTCTGCCCTGTTTTATGAGGATCTGAGGAATGTATGTTCTACGGCTGTGAGAAAGTCGAGGGATGCTGGATACAGTCCCAGGTGGCTAACAGCTAATCGACCAACAGAATATGGATGGACTCAGCCTAAAATAACGCCAAGGGAAAGGAGCTGAGATAGAACCTCAGCAATTTTATACTTCTGAAAAATTCAGTACTCCTCCTAAACACAAGTAGAGCCCTTCTCCAGCCATGCCTCACTCCACACACCAGTAGGACCTGACTATCAAAAGCCCCTGCCCTCTCTCTAGACCATGTTTTGGTTATCTCTGACTCCAGCATTCCCTACCCAAATGATCTTCAGCCTGGGATCCAACCTCCCCAGGACTAGCCACATGAATAATGTGTACACCCCGGGTGTGGCCACAGGCAGTGATTTAAGTGTGTCTGCCTTAGGTGTCTACCAAGCTGGGGTATCTTTGTGTGGAAAGAACCTGGAGATACAAACAGAAATATGGCAAGATATGGACTAGGGGCTAGGGGCCCCTAAACCATCAGGTGTCACCACAGAATTAGGGTAAATTCAAGAATTTTACATTTGAACCTGACCTTCTAGGATAATCTGAGGTTATATCTGCCAAGAGAAGAGAATGGAACACATTGTATGTAACAGTTTGTAAGTATGATTCATAACTTAGAAGAACCTATGTTCTTTAGGTCTCCATTCACACCCTTGCCCTGAGTCTAGAAGTACAAAGGGCAGGCCTGAACAAGCTCATTTCTTATCTTTTGCTTCCCCCACCCCCGCCAACAGAGGCAGGTCTGCTGTTATGTGCTCATGGTAGTATTTAATTAATAGTGGTTAAAAAACTTACCCTGTGGCTCCACTGAGGAAACTTGCCTGCAAGTCTCATTAAATCTCAGGTAAAGATGACTTCCCATATCTCACTCCTCAGTCCCCGCTGAGGACAAGGAAAAAAAACCATCACCTTGTGTTGTGTAGGAATTGCTATTTACGTGACATGTTAGTGTTTATTTCATTGGAAACAGCTGTTTGATCGATTCATTTCAATGTTCATTAGCTTGACATGTAAGATTATGGTGTGCTGCCTACATGATGCCAGAACCACCAGATGATTTAATCAAACTCAGTCCAACAGGCAGACAACTTATTTCTTTGAAAGAAAAATTAGCACATTTTTGTTTGGTTGCTTTCTTTTACTGTTTGTTTTTTTTTTTTAACCATCAATGTTATTAACTCAACAGGGAAATCTGTCATTCTCACTCTCATGGTCTCCACTGAAGCCAATACAATTCATGTAGCAATTTAAAAAAATCCAGGTACAAAGTCAAGCTATTAGTCAGTCAATGTTGGTTCCAGTACTTATCTTCATCAAGCATCTAAGCTGATATTCCGTATTGATGTGACGTCTGCATGGGAGTGCTACATAGCATGGGTCAGAATGCCAAAGCCAGCAGACATACAAAATGTACTGGAATGAATGTGCACTCTAAGGAATCTTGATGGAGGTAGCTAGGCTAGATTTACCAAGTCTTGGTGACTCGGTCACCCCTCATTCTAACATGTGTAAGTTCACAAAATCCAAAATGTCTCCATATCAAATTCCTATGAGCTCCCAACATTCCTTGACTGGTTAAGCACAGGAAGAGGTTAAATGAAGGTGATCTTATAACCATTTGTGCCATCATTTGATGTCCAGGGATCACCTGCCTCAACCCACTTCCTGCCTGGAGGAAAGGGACAGGATGTCATGTAGCAGGAGATTATATATAAACAGACTTTGAGACCCAGGATCCAGTTGCTTGGATACTGTGTGAGAGTCCCATCACTGACAACCACACAGTGGCATATTAATAAATTGAGCATCTAACTGAAACCCATGTGAGAATAAATCTGATTCATTTCTGTGGGTGGCTGCCAAAAGCAATATAGTGAGATGGGAAATCATTAAAGAGGTAGCCTCAGCAGCCCTGGAAAAAGTACCTGCTGGTTTGGGGTAAGGCGCCTCAGAGAAGTGATGCTCCTCCATTCAAAGACAGGACTCCTCTGGCCGTACCCAGCAAGTTATTTTCCAATCTAACCTGGAAGTCAGTTGGGTCATAGTACAAATTCGGAAGGCCGGATGCAAGGAGTGAATTTTCCTGATCATTTCCCCTTTCTAAGCGCATTGTCTCCCAGGATTGCTTTGTTAGAACGCAGTAGATCACAGCTTGTGGTAGGTAAGGCCGCAGCCCAAGCTAAACGATTTCATTAGGCACATGCTGACTTAGCCCAGATTGTTCCCTTCGGGTCCTGGATCCTACATGGAATTGAATCATCCTCCATCATAATTACCGGATGCATCAGAAGCAGCTGTTGCCTCCTCCCCAATGCTCGTGCCAGACAGCAGACAGCCTGAGGGTCCCATCATCTGACAATGATACGCTTCATTTCTGCGTGCATTCCTGTGCATTCCACTGCCTGGGCCAGGAGCCATTACCTGCCCACTCACTGCTGAACACGGTGTGCAAATTTCTCTCCACAACAACAGCACAGAGTGAAGACAGGGGTAGTACTCCCACCGAACACAATAGACTAACAAACAAGAACCTTCACTGAGACATGAACTGTGGAATACTGCTGTTAATATTAGTCATTAGTTATTTATCCCCACTATGTGCTATCGGCCACACTAGGCATTCTGTATCCATTATTTCACTTCATCTTCCAAAAATGTCTCTGAGATTAGAAAGTTAGAAGGTCACCCACCAGAGCAGAAGAAAGAGTAAAACAGACTCTCTTCTTTGCACGGAGTTTATGAAATTAAGAAGGGAGAAGACATGGAGCCACTGATCCAGAAGTTCTAGACCGAGGGAAGATTATTACAGGCAATCGATAAATGTTTATTGTCATCTGCTACATGGCAGGCCCTGTAGTAGATGCTGGGGACACAGTAGAAGACAGTGACATGAGCTTTACCCTAAAGGAATTTAAAGATAACTTTTAAACAATGTTTTCAGGATGAGGAGGGACACAGATTGGTACTGGTACAGAGGGGTGAGGAGAATGAAGGGTCTAGTGAGGTGTTGCACTATCCCCACAGGAGGATTTCATCTAGAGATGAGGCACATAAGAATATCCATCCTTACATATATCTGGGGAAAAGACCAAATTGGAAAGCCCTCTTATTATACTCTGTGTACATAATGCAGGAAGAAGTGTAGGAAGACTGAAAGGGACTGGAGTCTCAGAGTCTTGGGGGTTAAATCAGCTGGACATCCCCTAAATGTAACCTCCTCCACGAGGGTGTTGGCTAGGGGCAAACAATAACAAACAAATTTAATTCTTATGACAGACAGAATGAGATTATCACCCCAATTTTAATGATGAGGAACTAACTTGCCCAAGGCTACAAAGCTAGAAAATGACAAGTGAAGAAAACCCAGGTCTCTGTCTCCAGAACCTGTCTTCATAATCACTACACTATATTGTCTCCCAGGCACAGAGGATTCTATGCAAGTGAAAGATTACATGGAAAAGGTGGCACAGGAATCTTCTCAGAAAACATCTATTCTCCTCAGTCTTTGCTTCTCCATGGAATAGACGTGCTGGGGGCATTTTCCTTGTTCTGGTTGTTTCTGTCTACATGGCCACCAAGTTGCCCTCTGGTAATACAAATCATGCTAGAATGCTACCTTACCCTAGACTACTTTGTCCCCGCTAAATGTTCTTTCTTTTTCTTTACAAGGAATGCTTATCACTAATGCAGAAATTCAATTATTGCTTGGATTTATTTATTCATTAGCTTGATGCATAGCACAGGCCATTCAATGCTACATTCATAATGAAATCACCGTATCTGACAGAGAGAGACAGTTGACATGTTTAGAGGAGACATAAACTAAGCAGACTCGAGCCCCACAATCTTGTATTACCACCGCTGGCATGCTGTGCTAGTCATATGACCTGTTCTTCATGCATATGCGGTGACCCATGATGACAACACATACTGGGGCCGAGTAAGCAGGGGCTGCGGCAGAAAATGCCCCTGCCGAGGTTGCCTTACTCATTTGGCAAATGACACAGGCATGGCCTTTCCAGTGCTTGACTAGGAAAATCTCAGGAGAAGGTGCGCCTCTGCCCAATGGACTTGTGCAAAGTGGGTAGTTTTACTTCCAGATAATAGGTTGACACATCATAATATCACAAATTAGGCCAAAAATAAGGTAAGAATTCTGATACTTGTCCAAGTCATCTTCACATTTGTGCAGGACCTTGTATGCTCGGCTCGCTTGGTGGTTCTTATCAGCGCGTATGGTGCATTCCTGCCTGAATTCCTGGTACAGACAGACTCCAGGGAAATGCTGAGTCATCAACAAGAATGTGCCATTAATTAGGTGTCAGACACAGCAGCCTGGGGCAGGTAGGGGTGGTACCCAGAGGCATTTATGTAGACGTAGAACTGAGAGGGGGATGGAAAATCCCATAAATTTTAGAGTCGGATGTACCTGGGTTCAAATATCTGCTCTGCCACTTACTTACTGTGAGACTTTGTGTAAGTCACTTAATTTTTTTCTTTCATAAACTGGCGCTAAAATCCACCCCGGATGGAGCGTATGAGGATTGGAGATGGACACGGTGGGCCCTCAATCATTCATTGCGATGATGATGATTCCACAAGGAACAATCAAGAGCCACTATAGAAAGGAGACATAAATCTGAAGTCTAGGAGATGAACCAGAAATGTGAACTGAAGACTATAAATCAATGAGTAAAAAAGTAATAAACCAACAACAATTCGCAGAAAGAAAAGGAAGGGCAGTTCATTCCCGGGGTGGCTTGTTTTAAAGGAGTCCAGTTGCCTCCCGGAGCCACTGGCATTCCATCTCTCTCCTAAGATGTTCGCAATGAATTCTGACCACCCTGACTCCTGAAAGCTTCTCCAGGCACCCCCCCTCCCAGGGCAGCAGAATAGTCATTCTCCTCTTGAGAGCACAAGCCCTTTATTATGCTCTTTATTATGCCCTTTATTATGCTAAATTAGGAAGAGCAAAGAGGCACACTAAAGATGTCTCTGCTCTCATTGAGTTTTCCTGCTAAGCTTTTAAGCAAGAAAGTTTTAGCAATAGTTTTGTTTTTTTAAGTTTATTTTGAAAGAGACAGAGAGAGTGCAGCAGGGGAGGGGCAGAGAGAGAGAAAGAGAATCCCAAGCAGGCTCCGCATGCTTAGTGCACAGAGCCTGACATGGGGCTTGAACCCACAAAACTGTGAGATGATGACCTGAGCCGAAATCAAGAGTCAGATGCTTAACCGACTGAGCCACCCAGGCACCTCTAGCCATAGTTTTAAACGATGCCTGCTCTAATTGGATGTGATACCTTCCAAAATCCTTTCTGGGCCAAAATAAATCATTTTATGCTTCTCTAGCATAACACTCAATTGTATCTAACTCAAAGGCTTTTTTCCTTCTTCCTATTTATATCTGTACAAGACTTGATTATAGTATATGTCTTGTTACATGGCAATCTTTATTTGTACCTCTGTCCACCCACAAGACCAAACATTTCTTGAGGGCAGAGACAGGAGTGATGTGACTTAGACCTAGCCTGCTTCCTAGGATAAAACAGTTGTGCAATAATGTGATTATTATTACATGAGTAAATATTATGAGACAACACACAGCAATGTTGTGAGTAGAATAGTTTGTGTCCTACTTTCCTTTCTAACCCAAATATCTAATCAAGCCAAAAAGCATTCTCCAGATTATGTTGGTGTGAAAATATTACCATTTGGTTATTCTTATGAAGCTCTGAAAATTAAAATTGTGCAAGAAGATAAAAGTTGCAATTTTTATAATAAAGAGTTGTACAATATGTTTATAATGGAACAGTCCATACGAATTACCCAGAAGTAGCTGAACAACCTAGTATTTCCTTCTAAAAATAACTTTATTTTTAAAATTTTTTTAGTGTTTATTTATTTTTGAGAGAGAGAGAGTGGGCGCGCATGAGCGGGGGAGGGGCAGAGAGAGAGGGAGACACAGAATCCGGAGCAGGCTCCAGGCTCCTAGCTGTCAGCCCAGAGCAGGGCTTGAGCTCACAAACCGCTAAATCATGACCTGAGCTAAAGTATGACACTTAACCGACTGAGCCACCCAGGCACCCCAATAATTTTATTTCTTATTGTAGTTTCCCTTACTAGTCCCACTGTTAAGTAACAACTCAATCTCCAGCTAAACTATGTAATTCCAATCTGCTTAAGGCTATATGTTGCATCTCTAATCAGAGCAAATCATTTTGCAATTATATATCAATCAACCCCAGGATGAATTAATAGTAGTAATAATAGCTATCATTTGTTAGGTGCATATCACCCGTATTTCACTACTTGGCATGAATTATCTCCTTTCCTCTTCAAAACTACTCTCTGAAGAGCACTACTGCTATCCCCATTTTAGAGATAAAGACACTGAAACACAAAGAGGCTTTGTCACTTATCCAACAGGCATGTGGATGTGTTCAGCCCAAGTCATTCACCATCACTGAAGCTGAGGAGAAAGGCATAGAGAACAAGCCTGAATGACAGTGGGCTAGGTACCACCTTAATTTATATTCTAGGACCTCTCTCAGCTACGACATTTGATATTTTATGATGATCTATCTTGGAATTTGCATACCCTACAAGAAACAACCCTCTGTTACAAGCAAAGAAATGATGTGTTTTAATATAAAGCACTGGTCCATCATTAGTTATCACTGTACTGGTCTATGAACACCATAAGAAACCAAATTTCATCATTTCCAAAATTCCCACAAAGGCTGCAAGAGAAGTATACCACCAGAGAGAAACACAGGGTAGGAATGCATGAATCCCCAGACCGTGCTGCAAAGGGATTACTATTAGACAACCAGGGAAAGAGCACTGTACTTCATATGGAAAGAAAACTAGACTTCACGCTTTGTCCATCTATTTTTACATGTCTGAGCATCATCATTTATTTCTGAGTTTGTGCATTACAGTTCTAAACCTTAACGTGATAATCTTCAATACTGAGCAAAGTTTGTCCTGAGAACGAGGATGTGTGCACCAGGCTGCTGGAATCCTATCATTTCCTAGAAAAGTGACACTGCTGGCCCATACTGAATCTCAATGGTACATTGATTGTGCAAAGGGCTCTTTCTTGATCTATCAATAATTCTGCAGAAGACTACCTGGACCTACAACTAAGAGAAGAAAACTGCAGCTGATGTGATTCAACCTCAAAAACAAAACAAAAAAAAAGGCTTAACTCACCCAAACTCTGGTAACCCAGAGTTTGGATTTCCAAAGAGATAAATGTGGCAGACAAGAAGAGGAGGGATAGAAACCAAATTAGTTGTATAGAAAAAAAGAGTATTTGTGCTATCATTCCCTGAGAAATCCCTTATCCTTACTTGCTTTTTTTTTCAAATTCCCATAATCAACTTTGAAAAAAGTAGCAGAGAAAATGATCTGAGAAATCCCTGAACATGAAGTTACTTCCAAGTTCTGCCCCTAATTGAAGAGCCCATGTCTAATTTAGCCTAGCTCACAGTATAAAACACTTGGAGCACATGCTTCTTACTCTTTTTTGATAAGTGCTCATATATCACCAACTAGTATCTCACTTTCTGCCTCCTGACCTGGTAGACCTAGTAGACCCTGTTCCTTGCCATCCTGAAAATGTCCCCCAAACCTAGATAATTCCTTAGGGATCATCTGATTTCTCTGATCTCTTATTCACTTGCAGGGATAGGACATAATGAAATTCAAACTTTGAACAAGCAAGCAAAAATGATGCAGATGCCCAATGTCAAAGCCAGCCCAGAAGGTAGTCAATGAGTTGTGTGATGTCAAAGTTATTAGTTGGACATCAGAAGGGCAGACATCAAAAGCTCGGTGGAGTGCACAGAAAAATTGAAAGAATAAGCCAGGGAATATGAGGCAACTACAAATGGTAACACAGGAGAAGATTCTGGCAATACAAAAATTTTGGCAGATGGTATTTACTTAATAACAATAATTATGGCAACACATACCATTTCTTAAGTGACTATTCAGTGCCAGACACTGTTACGCTTTTTACATAGTTATATGATTTAATCCTTTCATTAGCTCTATGAAAGAGGGATTATTATCTGATTTTACAAATCAGGAACCTGAAACTCAGAGAGATGAAGAAACTTGTCCTAAGTAAGACAGCTATTAAATGAGAAAGAAAGAAATCAAACCCAGTTCTGTTCAATTCAAAAGCCCTTTATTCTAAACATCATACAAAACCTCCTTACATTTTTTACAACTAAGTAAAGTGTTTCTTTAAAAGATGTATTAGCAGATTTTTCAGACAAGGTTACTATCCATCTTAAAGGTTCAAAGCCATTGTCTTAGCTGGACTCTTGATCCCCTCCTTCCAAATGAGCCTAGTCCTATAACCACTGTATTTTTTCAGTTCTTTATTCACAGGGTAACCCCAAATCCACATCTATGTTAGCCAGTGCCATTTGCTCAGCGCAATGGGTCGTTCCCTTTTCCCATTTCCTGGCTCCCTTCAGAATCTTTATAGTGTGTTATTTCTGGACCAGTTGTTCACTGTGACCATGTGTAAAGACTCAGGGCATCTGCCAGTTTCCTAGCAGATGGCTGAACTCCAGTGAATGGCTACTGACCTGTGAACTACTGAGCAGTGCCCGAATATGTCTCGGCTTAATGCAGAAGCTCTTCCAGAATTTCACATGGTGCAAATCTGGGATTCGAATGATCTCTAGAAGATGCTAAATCTCAATAATAATGATGATGTTGATGATAATGACACTACTATAACATTTGCCAAGTACTTCTGAGTGCTTACTGTATGCCAAGCACTGCTCCAAGTACTTCAGTTATACATCACTTAATCTTCATAACAATTGAAGAAGGCAGGTATTATCATTAGCCCCATTTTACACTGAAAAAACCTGAGGCCCAGAGAATTTAAGCTACCCAAGTCCACAAAGCTGGAAAACAGCAGAGTAGGGATTTGAACCCTGATGATCTGATTTCAGAATTCCTGACCATGTTCTAATTAAGCAAAAGTTTGGGTTTTATTTGCTGCCACCTATTCCACAAAGGGAAGCTAAAACCCAAAGCATTAATCAGGAGAAGCAAAAGGCCTCTTGGAGAAGCCAGCAAGATAATCGTTGATTCATAGTAGAAAAGAAAACAATAGTAACAACGAGCTGATACTGAGCTCCTCCTTTGTGCCATGTACATGCATCCTGTCACACCTCACGTGAATTCTATGAGATAGCTCTTAACATTAACTCCAAATAAAAGAGGAAGAAGTATGGGGCGCCCGGGTGCCTCAGTCAGTTAAGCATCTGACTCTTGATTTCAGCTCCGGTCATGATCTCACAGTTGGTGGAATCGAGCCCCGTGATGGGCTCTGTGCTGACAGTGTGGAGCCTACTTGGGATTCTCTCTTTCTCCTCTCTCTCTGCCCCTCCCCTGCTTGCTCTCTCAATAAACAAACAAACAAACAAACAAACAAAGAAACAGGAAGAAGTATGTTATGCAAGGATACACTTGGTCAAAGGTGAAGACTGTATCAGATATCTACTACCACAGTAATGCTGCCTGATAGGCCACACCAAAATTTGCTAGCTCAAAAATAATCACCATTTATTTAACCTCAATTCTCCAGACTGACACTCTGGCTTGATTTGGCTGGGAAATTTCTTTGGTCTCCCTTGGGATTCCTCACATTTGAGGTCAGCTCTGGGTCAAGTAGGCAGCTTTGCTGATCTCGGTCGGGCTCTCTCATCTCTGGGACTCAGCTGGAAACAGTGAGCTGACTCAGCTCTGTTTATATCAGAGAGACAGAGTCCCCAGAGAACACAGATCCGTGCAAGACCTACTGAAGGCCATGCTTGGAACTGGTATATCGTGCTTTCTATCACTTTCTGCTAGTAAAAGCAAGTCACTATTCCAGCTCCAATTCAAGAGTTGGGAAATAGATGGGAAGGGGTACAAAATCATACTGCAAAGTGCACAGATCTATGAAGGCAAGAATTATTGTGGTCATTTGTAATCATCTATTGCAAAGGCAAACTACAAACCCAGTTCTGATGGACTCCAGAGTTCTTATAGGTATGCAAAACTACCTCCAGGGGCGCCTGGGTGGCGCAGTCGGTTAAGCGTCCGACTTCAGCCAGGTCTCGCGGTCCGTGAGTTCGAGCCCCGCATCAGGCTCTGGGCTGATGGCTCAGAGCCTGGAGCCCGTTTCCGATTCTGTGTCTCCCTCTCTCTCTGCCCCTCCCCCGTTCATGCTCTGTCTCTCTCTGTCCCAAAAATAAAATAAAAAACGTTGAAAAAAAAAATTAAAAAAAAAAAAAAACTACCTCCAATACAAAATTCAAGTTTGCATACCTCTAAACAAAACATTCATAAAGTGCATTTATATAAAAAGATGTTGTGGTGTATACTGACAATGAAATATTATTCAGCCATGAGAAAGAAGGAAATTCTGCCATTTGCAACAAATGGATAGATTTTGAGGGCATGATCCTAAGTGAGATAAGCCAGACAGAGAAAGACAAATATTGTATATCACTCATGTATGGAATCTAAAAAAGCTGAACTCATAGAAACAGAGAGTAAAATGGTGGTTACCAGGGACTAAGGGGTGGGGGAGATACTGGGAAAAGGGTACAAACTTACAACTAGAACATGAATAAGCTCTTGAGATCTAAAGCACAGAATGGTGATTATCGCCAACAATATGTATTACATACTTCAAAACTGCTAAAAGATTGTGTCTTAAATGTTCTCATCACAAAAAAATGATAATTATGTGATAAGATAGAGGTGTTAGCTAAAGCTATGGTGGTAATCATATTGCAATATACATATGTATCAACATGTTATATATCTTAAGCTTATACAGTGTTATGTCAATTATATCTCAATTAAAAATTAATTAATTAAAAGTAAGAGTTTAAATATTTTACTCCATTCTCCATGTAAACAAGAGGTAAAGTGTCCTCCCTTCCAACTTTTTGCGGTTTTCTTTACCTTTGACTTTCTGCCACTTGAATATGATATACCTACATGTACCTTGTTTTGGTTTTTGTTTGTTTTGCATTTATCCTGCCTTGTGTTCTCTGAGCTTCCTGGATCTGCAGTTGCATGTCCAGCATTAACTTGGGGAGATTCTCAGTCATTATTGCTTCCAGTATTTCTTCTCTTCCTTTCTCTTTTACTTCTCCTTTTGATATTCTCATATTCTATATGTTATACCTTTTATAGTTTTCCCATAGTTCTTGGACATTCTGTTCCATTTTTCTAAGTCATCTTTCTACTTGCTTTTCAGTTTTGAAAGTTTCTATTAACATTTCTTCAAGCTCAGAGATTCTTTCCTCAGCCATGTCCAGTCTGCTAATGAGCTCACCAAAGGCATTTTCATTTCTGTTACAACGTTTCTGATCTCTAACATTTCTTTTTTGGTTCTTTCATAGAATTTCCATCTTTCTGCTTACATTATCCATCTGTTCTTGCCTGTTGTCTACTTTTTCTATTGGAGTCCTTAGCCTATTAGTCATAGTTGCTTTAAATTCTCAGTCTAATAATACCAGTCTCTGCCATATCTGAGCCTGGTTCTGATGCTTGCTCTCTCTCTTTGAACTGTGTTTTTTGCTTTTTAGTGTGCCTTGTAATTTTTTTTTTTTTGAAAGCAGGATACGATAGATTGGGAAAAAGAACTACAGTAAATGGGGCTTTAGTGATGTGGTTTCAGATTGTAGGGGACAGGAAAAGTATTCTGTAGTCCTGTAATTAGGTCTCAGGCTTTCAGTGAGCATGTGCCCTTGGGCTGTGAAATTCACAAGTGTTTATCAACTCCACCACCCACTTAGGTGGGGCAAGATGGCCAAAAAACTGGGAAATCCCTTTCCCCAGGTCAGTTAGGCTCTCATAAAACCCTAGTAGATTAGAATTCCGGTAAAACAGTTTCTCTTGAGGGCAAGCCTTGTTAGGAAGAACAAAGTGCTCTAGCATATTTCAAATGGTTCCTTTTCCTCTCCCCCTACCAGAAACATGAAAGAATTTTCCTTCAACATTTACTATGAAATCCTGGTAGAGGTCTGAGAGGCAAAATTCACAAAAGTGTGGGGATTCTCCTTGGACTTGACAACTCCATGGAGTTCTTAATTCTCAGACATGTCCACATTGACTCTCCAGCAATTTGTCAGTCATGGTTTAAGTCCTCCCAGCCTGTACTGGTTCCCAAGGAGCTTTCTTCCCACAAGCTTCTTCTCTGGTAAATTAAAATTCTCTGTATCACCCATCTCTCTAATTTGGCGGGGCGGGGGGGGGGGGGGGGGGGGGGGGAGGTAAGAACTTGTCCTGTGATTTTATTCCTCTGGAAGAGCTAAGAAGAGTTGTTGTTAATTTTTTTTTTTTCAGTTTGTTCAGTTTTTTACTTGTTGTTAAGACAGAGTGACAACTTCCAAGCTCTTTAGATTTTGGACCAGAAACCAGATATTATCTTTTCATTGAAATTTATTAAGTTCCTATTATCTACAAGTACCTAGTGAGCTGGATTTATCTTTTGCTGGACTTGGTAGAGGACCCAAAAAAAGGGGACTTGAAGGTTATAAGGTAGCTTCAGAGAAAAAAGATTTCAATTGTGCAGGAATGAATCGGACAGTGTTTTCCTATGGATTTTGCATGCTTTTCGGTGAAATCACCTGGCTTTAGAGACAGAGTGAGTAACGAGACTAAAGGCAACTTTTACTAATGGGGACTTATTTCAGGTCATAGTAGCACCTAAAATAGCACATTCAGTAGGAACAAAGAAAGCTGAAATTCCTTGAGGGCAAAACAAAGAAGCAGCAAAAATTTCATAGGGTTTCCATTTCCTGCCCTCTCTCAGCCTCTGTGTATCCCAAGCATTGAGCTAGGCATTTTCACATATGTAGTCATCATTGTAACTTATATTTCATATTCATAAAGAGCCACACTTAGATAAGAGACAGTCAAGAATCAAACTGCCTGAGTGATATTTTAAGTTTCATTATGGTTAAATCTTCCAATCTCCCTATGGCTTCGAATGCCTCAATTTGGACTATCTGTTGCTTGCGTATCACTCCGAACTATTTCCTCACCTTTATCATGGAAATAAGAATTAAAGCAGCAAGTTAATTTTGTTTGGTTCATTTCCATTTTACTCTCTTATTATTATTAGTTATGGGTTCAGTGCAGAATTCTTCAAAAGAGAAGTCAGGTTATGAGAAACTATTTCTTAAAATTCAAATAATAAAAAAGTAACCATGAAGGAAATGCAAAAAGCAGGTAGCCATGGAAATAGCTTATTTTACATTCAAGTTTGCCTTTCTCTCAAGTTTGGGCAAAGTCTTCTGTAGCTGGCAAATATCTTCATTCAAGGAAAGGAACATTTGTTTCAGGTAATGTTCTTACTCCTGAAGGAAAAGGAAAGGTAAATTCTAAAGTGAAGGATGTCCTGGGGAAATAGTTTGGCAAATGATATGACATTTTCCTGTTCTCATTCAATATCATAAAGGAATAAATATAGGCGACATGGAACCAAGTAGAAGAAAAGATTCTCAGAATAACAGAATGTGAAATCAGAATAGTTCCTCAGAGGTCAGCTAGTCCAACTTCCTTATTTTCCTGATGAGATCTGAGACCTAGGGAAGCAAATTTCATTGTCCAAGTCACCTAGATGGTTAGTGGCAGAACTGAAGTGAGAAGCAAAACTTAGAACTTCCCATTCACTGACTCTCCTTATCAGTTTTGCAGAACTCAAAGACTCTTTTTACAAAGCCTACCACCTATCTGTCCCGTGAACTTATATTCTCCTCTGTCAAGCTACCAGGTAAGGGCCATATTCCACCCTCTAGCAAAAAGATGACATGTGAAGATTTCCTACATGGGTGTCACCTAAGGAGGTCTAGGATAGAATTTAGAGTATGTTGAACTTCAATGGAAAAGTTTTTTCTTCAGTAACCTATAAATGAGACTGAGCATTTTCTTCAATTACATACAGATGTAGGCAACAAACCACAGTAGTGTTAGTAGTTTCTGTGATTTTGTTACCATAGAAATCAGATGCTTTCATATCCTTCTACAGTTTTTGTATAGTTTGAAACATCACTTATGTTTATAATGATTTTGAAATCAGACTTGCTCCTAGATATTAATATTTAATGTCTCTGTAAAAAGGCACACACATTGCTATTTCATAAATGTGCTTTTTAATAGTTGGTCATTGGTTTCCTTAGTAACCATACATTATGACAGGCGTTGAGCAGGCATTCATAGGAGATTGTGCAATCCTTCCCCAAAAGCTTTCCATATCACAAGATACCTAAGAACATTTCTGGGTCTAGCTACACCCCTGATTTAAAAGTGCTCCTACAGCCCAGGGCAGGGGTAAACACCTTTGAAAATGCATCCACAATGGGGGAACAGACCAATGTGTGATCTCCTGGGACAAATAAGTATGAGTAATTCAGAAGTCTGCTTGAATTAACCCAATTCAGCAACAAGAGCTGAATTGTAGGGTGGAGGGCTGGGCTTCCAGGTTCAAATTAGGACTGGGCGTATCCATTCCTCCTGTGCAGTCCTTCTTGCTACCCCTCCCCCTCTTTGCCTACCCTAGAATGCAGGATATCAGTGAAATTACTGAATCCCTGGGGACCAACTAGCTCCATTGTGGGACATCACTGTGAAAGAACTGGATCCAAAAAGATCTTTCCCTGTGGCGAAGAAGATGTCAGCAACAGTGTGAGCTAAAGGCTTGAGCAACTCAGGGATGGGCAAGCCAGACAAGAAAGGGAACAGTGTGGACTGTGAACCATAATTAGCAGAACATCAATTAACAACTCAGCAGAAAGAAAGCAGCAGCATCAAATATCACAGCAGGCACCATGTCACATATTGCAGAGTGCACTGTTAAGAACTCAGATACAGGTCCCAGACTGTCTAGGTTTGAACCAATTCAGCCTCTTCCAAGATATGTGATCTAGGCAGCCTACTTTACCTCCCCATGCCTCTTTGCCCCTGTCAGTAAAATATGAATAATAGTTATATCTACTTCATAGAGTTTTGTGAGAACAAAATGAATAAATTTGAGGAAAGTGTATACGATAGGGCTGGGCACATGGGAAACACTCAAAAGTAAATGTTACATATTATTGGTAGCAGTGACTCTGAATATACACATAGGACAACTGTGTCCTCCAGCCCACTGTGGAACTAGCTCTTTTTGAATGCATAAACTGGCATTGGCATTGGGAATACACTCTGGTTACACATGTAAGACCCTTGGAATCCTGGGGGACTTGGGGGGAATGTATTTCCTGGAAATGACTCTTTATTAGTCAACTTGATGAGGCTTCAAGACATCAAATTTGAGGGTATTATTAGAAAAGTGAAGCATGAGACAGCAGTCAGTCTTTCAGAATGATTCTGTTGATTTATAAGCCTTTAAGATCAACAATAATGGCAATTATAAGTACAAATGAGAATATTTAGCAAATTCCTAAATTACCTTTGATTTTAAAGATTAAATTTTAAATTTTTTAAATGTTTATTTATTTTTGAGAGACACAGAGAGAATGTGAGCAGAGCGGGGCAGACAGACAGGGAGACACAGAATCCAAAGCAGGTTTCAGGCTCTGAGCTGCCAGCACAGAGTCGACACAGGGCTCGAACTCATGAACCGTGAGATCATGACCTGAGCCGAAGTCAGACGCTTAAATGACTGAGCCACCCAGGCGCCCCAAGACTAAATTTTAGTATCCTAAGTCCTATATCTCGGGCACTTGTGCCTAGGAGAAGGCACCTACCATGTCTGATCCATTGCAAGAATGCAATAAATAACATTGAATAAATGAAGAACGAGTTAATGAGAGGATTCTGCTGTGAAAGGTAAGTCTTATAGAACTCACAATACCCGTGGAATCTATATTACATTTCATTTTGAATGCTCCTGATGACTTGGTATAATATACATCCTAACAATATGTTGAAATATATGCATCTGTCTGAAGCATAAATAAATGTGTCACTTGTTTATTTGTTAATCCTTCCCTCCTATAGGTGTTACCTATGACACAGTGATGTGGGCCAGTTATTATATTTCTGTTAATATTTTTATTCCTCTCACCTGGCGTTGTCACATAACTTTGGTCACAATATTTTATGGGTTAGTTTTTCTAGCCTCCTTATTGCATGCAACAGGGACATGTGCTCACACTCTTTTTTCCCCCAATTCCCATGGTAACTTCTATTCTTTATCCATGCATGAATGACAGTAGCAAGCCTAAACCAGTTGTTATTCACTTGTCGTTTAGATACCCAGGGAGACCTGAGTGTTTACGAATGTCCAGGATTGTAAATGGGACGCTGAATCTCTTCAGCTGCTGGGATGTCTGATTGACTGAAAGATTAGTGGTGTTTATTTCTAAAACATTTGTGTGGTGTAGTATCCCTGAGAGAGTTATCACCTGTAATGTTCAGTCTGGGATGACCCTCTAGTATGCTCTGTGGCTCTATGCCTCCCTAAGAAACCCTCTTTCTTGTCCATTGGCCCCAGCACCCTATAGGCTGAGGGTCCCCATATACAGTCTAATGCACCCAGGCATCCAGTCATTTACAAACTCAGAGCAGAACACTTTCCTTTCCCATTTTCTCTTTGGGTTCTGCTATACCTTCTTTTCAGCTCTGAAACACAAAACTCCAATCCCTAATAAATAACAGAATTTGGATAATCATGTTTGATATCTTCAATCACAGTAGGGAACCACCATCTTTTTAGCTAAAGCAGCCAGAAAAATATAAGTTTTAATTTTGATAACATATTTGGCTACAACTGGAATAGTATGAAATATTCTAATTAATTCAAGAAAATTTTTATTGAGAACCAGTTTTGTACTGGATATGATAAGGCTATAATGGAAGTACCTGATATCTTTGAGGCCCTCATTGTTAGCGATAAAACTAACACAAGTGAAACACTTAGATGATCTCTTTTTTTTTTTTTAACATTTATTCATTTTTAAGAGACAGAAAGAGACAGAGCGTGAGTGGGGGAGGGGCATAGAGACAGGGAGACACAGAATCTGAAACAGCCTGACACGAGGCTCGAACCCACGGACCGCGAGATCATGACCTGAGCTGAAGTTGGACACTTACATCACTGAGCCACCCAGAGGCCCCTAAATGGTCTTAATTAAGGGTAAGTTTGTTGGCACTGGCACAAAGCAGAAAAATATATTTCAGTTGGTTGCAGTGTAGATAAATGAGCACTACAGAAATGAATTTGGAATGGACTATTAAGTGAATCATCAGACTTGAATCTGCACAAAATGTGGAGTAATCAAGAATTTGAAATCCTCAGTCACAACACACACACACACACACACACACACACACACACACACAGCAGTATCTTAATAAACCTTATACAACTAGTTTCCTTAATTGCATTTCTGTTATTTACTAGTCTGTTAAGCTGCCCTAATGTTTCTGATAGATCAGAAATATTAAAGTGAGCACATATTAATTCAGCTATTTTTCTGTAAGGAGATGTGTGGTTATACCAATCTCCAATTTCCCCATCACATTCATCTCTCCTGAAATATAACCTTGACTACATTGTGATCACATTATTTCACATTGAAAAGTATGCTGTCAGGAATGCAAGTAAGTAATAGGCACTTGACTTGGACCATGGTATTTTTCTTTTGATTTTCCTTTTAGGATTCCACATGCCTAAAATTTTAAGCACGAATATCTTCATTGTCTTCTTATAATTACAAACAATAGAAATATTCTTCTGAGTCCCTACTATGTATTAGACCCAATAAGTTAGGTGCTAGTATTATTCCCATCTTACAGATGAGGAAACCGATACTCAGAGAGGTTCAGTCACTTGTCCAAGGGCACATTCCTATTAAGTTGCCAAGTCAGGATTTGGAACAAATTCTGTCTGAAAAGCTCCTCTTAATTTTTTACTTAGTGGGAGAGAGGAATGTCTTTAAAACAGTTCTCCAGTTTTCATAAGGAGGGACTAAACAGAACACTCTCATTTCCTTTTAAAATGTGGAGTGAATTGTCTGATGGGTGGTAACAGTCATCGATCTATGTTTCTCAAACAAGTGAATATGACCTGTCAAATGGCTTGAGCATGAAGGAGTTACTCTCTTTCCCCATCTTTCTTCAGGTGAATCAGTGGGAGGCAGTGACCTGCATCCACAGAATTCAACTTTGCTTCAGGTAGGCAAATTCAAAAATGCAGAGGAATTCTCAGCAAACTAACTTTAGCACTCAAACTAAGACAAATTCTCTAACTTAACCACTATTAAAAATCAGAAAATATTTTGGCTTTCCATTCTCCTGACTCTCTAGTCTTATTTTTCTATTGATTCAGAAATCAGTCCAAGAGATGGCT
Organism: Panthera tigris; assembly: GCF_018350195.1. Lineage (NCBI taxonomy): Eukaryota > Metazoa > Chordata > Mammalia > Carnivora > Felidae > Panthera > Panthera tigris. The sequence continues at coordinate 89,780,226 of NC_056669.1, read as the reverse complement.
GCTGTTTTGTAATCTACTCCTGTATAACAAATCACTCCAAAATTTGGTGGCTTAAAATAAAAACAATCATGTTTCTGGCTCACAAATTTACAATTTGGGCAGAGTTTGGCAGTGTGGACTTATGATCCCATAAAGTATCAACAACCCAACTGGCCTGGAGGATACGTTTCCGAGATGGCTGGCTCACTCACATGGCCCGCTCACCAACCCCACAGTTGGTGGGGGTTGTCAGCTGGGAGTTCATCTGGGGCTGCTGGCCAGGGGCCACTCCCTGGGGCTGATTGGGCTTCCTCACAGCATGATGGCTAACTTTCAAGAGCAAGTGTTCCAAGAAGCCCAGATGGAAGCTGCAAGAGTTCTTATGAACCAGCCTTAGAAGTCCCACAATATTCCCCTGCAGCATTCTATGATCGAGCATACCTCTGAGGCAAACTAAGATGCAAGAGAACTGCCACGTTTCAACAGAAACAAAAAAAAATTGCACCCATCATTAATCTATTACAGATGTTATTGATTGAGCTTCCTCTAGAAGCCCAACTTCCTAAAAGGTAAAAACATATAAAGACTATGAAACATATAGAAAAATAGAAATCATATTTCAGCTTGCTAGCTTTTCTAGAAATTTTAAGAACAGTATCAGAAGTATAAAATTCTATTCCTAAATCCCAATAGTTTTCAGCTTTATGGATTATGACTAATTCATGGAAGAATCTGGCAACTAAGAATTATATGTTTCAGGGTTTCATCAAACATCAATATAAAGCTGATTTTCTATCATTAAACTGAAGCATTTATTGCCTGATTTCTAATTTCTAAATTGTTCCTAAGCAGAACCATAACCAGGATGGTTATTTTTTAAAATTGCTTCTCATCCACTTAGTATTTTTCCATTCATTTACTGTTCTTTTCAAAATCCATCAGGGAGAAGAAAAAATGGCACTCTAAACTTTAAGATGCCATTTCAATTGCCTAAATCAAAGAGGCTGAACCAAGTAATCAAAAGATTCTCTGAACTCCTGTTTTCTTAAAATTTCAATTAGCTCCAGCATGATTACAGAAAATTTTCACCAGACATAACAAACTTAGAAAGAATATGTCATGCCCTCCCAATATGGGGCAGATGAACGCTCTCAGTTACCACTACCATCTGTCTGTTTTGTTACTGAAGACATTTGCTACCACTGGTCATAAAAATTAGAAGTACCTAAGTGTGGCTTATTAAGGTTATTATTTGAAGATCTAGTGGGTCTTTTAAAAATAGATTTGTGAGAGATTCAGAGTGAGACCATTATCTAAAAGGTACCTTCTGGGGGCGCCTGGGTGGCTCAGTCGGTTGGGCGGCTGACTTCAGCTCGGGTCATGATCTCGCGGTCCGTGAGTTCGAGCCCCGCGTCGGGCTCTGTGCTGACAGTTCAGAGCCTGGAGCCTGTTTCAGATTCTGTGTCTCCCTCTCTCTGACCCTCCTCCGTTCATGCTCTGTCTCTCTCTGTCTCAAAAATAAATAAACGTTAAAAAAATTTTTTTTTAAATAAATAAATAAATAAAAATAAAAGGTACCTTCTGATATGGGAAAGAAAAAAATATGAGTGCTTATTCTTTAACTTTATAAAGTCCAGTAACACAAAACTTTGCCATGAGGAGTTTATGTGGATGCTAGAGATAGATTCTGTTCAATGTCAGCTTTTTATCACAAGAGGGAAGTATTTTTCCAAGGGGAAACCTCAAGATCTGTCTGGGAAATCTGAAGCCATGTGGGAGACATCTCACATGTTCTTTTCTCCCTAAAAATGTTATGACTCAAAGGTTGCAGCACTTTTCCTACAGTTATTATGGATGCAAATTTTTTATACAAAGAACTTTAAAGCTCATCAACTGCCAATTATACCAACTAACAATCAAGAGAAAAAATAACATGGTAACATTTTATTGCTTATTTCATTTTAAAAAATTAGCAATACATAGAATGAAGGATTTAATAAATAGCTAATCTGAGTATTCTTCACTGCAAGAAATGTGTCACAGTGGTATTTAGCTATAAATACACAAAGAATGATATTTACTTGGATTCAGCTTATCCAAGTATCTATCTGCAGGAAATATAGAAAACAAGCAAACACAAATGTTCAATTAGCACACTGTACCAGGAGCATATATTAGCAAAATCTTAATTTTGATAAATGAATCATTCTCTGAAACTGATAAAATATTAGAAAAATAAAAGGAAGAAGAAACTATAGATAAGAAGACTTAAAAGCTATATCAAATAAAATAATTAAATAGGTAAGATTAGGATCTAGAAATGCAAATTGGGTTGGTTAAACTGTACAGAAATGTAAGCAAATAACTACTTTAAAATTTATACTAATACTTATTTTGGAAGGAGAGAGGGTTTATGGAAGAACTTCTGCGGTGATTGAGAAACTATCCCTAATAGATGGTGATTTCAGGTGTGTTTGCCTTACAATATTTTATTAAGCTACATATTTGTTTGTGTTTTTTGAATCTTTGTCTCATTTTACCAAAAAAAAGGCTAAAAAAGAATAATTGAAGAATGATGTATTTACATTAGAAAATACATTTACTTGTACTCATAGATTTAACAAAATCAGTAAGGAAAACAATATATAGAACTGAATGATAACAAAAATGCTTTGTATCATAAATTCTAACAAGCAAATAATGTGACAAACTTAAAGGGAAATGTAGAGCCATAAATAATTATCATAGAAAAGAAAAAAAGCTAAATTAATTCATGAGTTAAATCTCCATATCAAAAATTAGAAGAGAAAGAAAACCCGAGAGATGGAGAAAATGAGTCATAAAATGAGATAATAGAAAAATACCATACAGTATAAAAGAAAAGCAAACTGGCAAAAGTAATCCAGAATAAAAGAGAAAACTAAGCAATAGTGAAAGTTAACAAGGGGGCCTAGTTATACATGCAGCAGACATGCAGAAATAATAAAATAGTATTATAAATGACTTAATGCAAAAACTTTGAAAGTGTATACAAACGGCAAATTCCTGGAAAAATATAATGTACTAAAATTGAGCCAAGAAGAAATAAAGTATTTGAATAGTCCTATAAACATGAAAGAAACGTAGTTAGTTATAAAATAGAAAATATCTGTCTACAAAAGTAAACACCAGGGCTAGAGACTTTTATAAGGCAGTTCCACAAAACATTGAAAGATAATTCTAATTTTACACAAACACTTCCAGAAGAGGAGAGGTATATGTAATCCTGACACTAAAACCAAAAATACATTCAGAGAAATGAAAATTTTAAGTCAATCTCATTCATAAATGTGGATGCAAAAATCTTAAAATATTAGCAAGATAAGAGTAATGTAAGTAAAAGATAAAACATTATGACCAACTTGATTTTATCCTGGAAGTGAAAGGTTGATGTAACACTGGAAATATTTTCCTATGCTTTAGCACAACAAACAAGGGGAAAAACTCACATAATCCTCTAAATATATATATAGAAAAAATCACTAGATAAAAACTGAAAATCATCCACTCATGAAAAGGAAAGAATTCTTAAGGGGCCATGAATTTATTCCACAAAAAGCAAACATATTTAATGGTAAGGTATTAATAAGGCATTCTCCATTATTGTAAAAAGACAGGAATGTCCACTATCATATCTTCTAGTACCCTTGTAAGGGTGTTACTAGCTAGGGCAACTAAGGAAAATGAAGAAATAAAAGATGTAAGGATCAAGAAGAAAGAAGCAAATTATTTCCAGACAAAACACATACATATGAATAAAATTCCATTCATCAAAAAACACCAATCAGACAGTGAAAAGACAAACCACACTGTGAAGGAAAAATATTTGCAATATATATAACCATATTAAAAAAAGATCAGTTCTGAAAATATATACAGAACTCCAGCAAATCAACAGGAAAGAGAATTTAATGGGAAAACAGGCAAAAGGCATAAACAAGCATTTTCTAGATGAGAAAACAAGCATAGCAAATAAATTGTATGAAAATACGTGTCAGTTAATTAGCAGCTGGGAAAATACAAATTAAAATCACAATAAAATGCAATTTCACACTCTCTATATTGGTAAAAATTGAATAGTCCAACAAAAGCAATGCTGTGAAGAATGTGGAGCAGAGAGCTTTCTCACATACAAACTGGTATAACCACCATGAAAACTATCTTTCATTATTTAATACATTTAAAGATGCTAACCCCGGACTTCTCCATGCCTCATTTTTCTAATCTGTAAAATGGGGATAATAAAATCTACCTCACAAGGTGATTTAAAGATTTAAATGAGATAATACATGTAAATTCCTACCACTCCAACACATATGAGCACTCAGTAAGTATTAGTTGGTGATACTGTTATTAATATCATTGAATACACGTGCATCTCTTCAGTTGATATGCATAATTCAGATATCATGGATGCCTAAGACATGCCATTTTCAAAAACATAATACCCAGAAGGAGAAAAGTCACTGTAGTGGAGTTAGAAGTAGGCCACAGAGAAAGAGGGGCAGGAAGATGGGGAGAAGCCTACAGAATGGAGAAGATCACCATTAAGGAAAAGTGGGTACAGTGAGAGAAGATATATAGGTAATTAGACAGGAGGGGTTCAATCGAAAACCTTCTCTGAGAGTTAGGATTACATAAACTGATAAGCAGCAAAGTAAGCCAACTTAATGAGTTTATCTTCTAGCAAAGAGAAAAAAATAAGCAAGAGAGAGGAGAAAAGAAAGGAAGGGAGGAAAGGAAAAAGGAAGAGAGTGAGGAAGGAAAACACTTTGTCAGAGATCAAACAACTGAGTAAGAGGTGTGGCAGATTAAAGATGCCTCAAAGTCTTTGCCTTCCTCCTCCACCAAGAGACCGGGTCCATGCCCCTTCCTTTGAATCTGGACCAGCCTGTCAGTACTTTGAATAATCAAGTATGGTGGAAGTACTTCTCTATAGCAGTTGTGGGCCTATTCTTTGAAAGAACTGGCCACTTCCCCTTTCTTCCCCTTGGAGCCCTGAAGTGCCAAGAGAGAAGTCCAAACTACTCTGGTGGAGACAGAGGCCATGTAAAGGAGCGCTAAGCACCTGAAATGTGTGTGTCTTCGAAAAAGAAGCGACCTTGGAATTGCCAGCCCTGTCAGACCTGCAGATGATTCCAAATCCAGCTGTTTTCTGACTGTAATCCCATGAGAGGTGATAAGCAAGCACTGTCCAGCTCAGTCCATTTGACCCACAGAACTGAGAGAGACAATAACAAAATATTGTTGAGGCCACTAAATTTTAGGGTAGTGTGTCACACAACAACAGATAAGCAGAACAAGGCATATGGTGGGGAGAGAGATGACATTGTGTCGAAAGGAAACAAGAAGTGAAGATGCAGACTAGCCTTGCCAAAAAAGAGCATCAAGGTCACCTGGAACCTTGACTCTGGCAGCTTCCTTCTTAACTGCGGGATCGGTTTGGATTCTTGGGAGTAAATTTTCTTTATTGCACAGAGAGAGGACCCAGCTAAACAACTGTCCACAGGAAATAGTGACCACCAGCTGTGAATTACTTTTTCCTGGTCTCATTTACGGACAGAAAAATGCTTTGGGGATTTTTCCCCCCTGATATTTCCCTATAAAAGTCTAGTGTGCTCCTACAAATGCTCTCATTAAAGTCTCAGGGTTCAATTTACATAATTGAGGCAGTCCAGCTAATTTTAGGAAAATTACAACTTTGTGAAAAATAACTGTTATACAATAATTATGGCAAAGATGTTCTTCTTTGTGTCAGGCACAATGAAATCAGTAGGTTTAAAAATTAAGAACAAGAGCCTCTAAGCTCTCAATGTCATTTTAAAAGTGAGAGAGAGCTGTTAAGAAACAGCTTTGCATGTTAATCACAGAGCTGGGGAACATTCTCTGTTAAGATATATGATTTTCAACCTTGTTAAAAGAAATATTGAAAGAAGGAAATTGATTTTTTTTCCCAGAAAATTTGCCTGTCACACTCCAAGATAAGTTACTGTTATGTGTGTCCATTAAATAAGTTTATTATATGAAAAGTCACACTCTAGGAAAAAAAAAAGTTCAGTCAGCATTGACTTCAGCTAGGATTTATACAATCTCTTAATTCAAGGAATCGAGGTTAACTGACTTGATTCTCATTAACGTGCAACTGAACTAGTTATAGAATGGATAGTGTATGGAATAGGAACAAGTTTTAACTGCATTTGGAAAACTGTTTTGGTCACCTCAGAGAAGGATTCTTAAAAACATCATACTCATGGAAAGAGTAAATAAACGTACTAATAGATGCACTAAATATCTGGCAAAATAGTATGCAATACTGGGTAGAAGAAATCAGTGAGAGAATGAGATATTTTTTTAAGTGAAAGAAAGCATTTATTCTAAAGGTTTTCAAACTTTTCCCAAGATACCCTGTGTCCCACTGAAATATTTAGGGATGGAGGTAGAGGGAAAGGCTAAGTAGATGGGTTCTACTCCCTGATCAGCTCTACATCATTCCATCACCCCTTTCGACCATGACAGCTCTGCTTTTACATGTTTTCTCCACTGAGATGATCATAAGGTTGCATTAAAAAAAATTACTTAGAGCCTAAATAAAGTGCCTTAGGTGAGTTAACTCACAAGTTGATCTGGAAGTGATTCCTTAAAAAGCACAAGCCATGCAGTGGCAAAGAGGGTGAAGGAAAGAAGACCAAGGCATACATGAAAATAAACAGGTTAACACTTAGTGCAACTGGGATTCAATCTTCCAGGAGACACAGAGTCTGAAGCAGTCTCCAAGCTCTGAGCTGTCAGCACAGAGTCTCACATGGGGCTCGAACTCGCAAGCCATGAGATCATCACCTGAGCCGAAGTCAGATACTCAACCGACTGAGCTACCCAGGTGCACTTAATTTGAGTTTTCATACCCATTTTCCTCTTAAATATAGCAAATACATTAGTTTTGGGGGTGGGAGACATTGTCATGAAGTTTCCGGGGCATATTCAGGCTTATAAAGTACCTATTTGGCTAAGCCACTGTAAATTGAGTTTACCTCTAGCTAAAGCTGATCATAATCCTAAATGATATATAAAACCTTTTTCACTTGACAATAATAAATTTTAGTTTGAATATGTGCTTATTTAGAACCATAATTATTTAGAGAAACCAAAGTGCAATGGAAACTGAAGATATATAGCTATATAGATATATAGCTATCTATATATCTATATGTATTTTTTAAAACATGTCTATCTTGGGGCGCCTGGGTGACTCAGTCAGTTAAGCATCCGACTTCGGCTCAAGTCATGATCTCACAGTTTGTGGGTTCAAGGCCCGCATCGGACTCTGTGCTGACAGCTCAGAGCCTGGAACCTGCTTCAGATTCTGTGTCTCCTTCTCTCTCTGTTCCTCCCCTGCTCACACTCTGTCTCTCTCTCTCTGAAGAATAAATAAAGATTTTTTAAAAATTTTAAAAACATGTCTATCTTATAGGATTTTTTCAAAAATTAGATAAGATAATGCATGCAAAACATTTAGCACAATGCTTAGATGTAAGTGTTCAGTCTATGACAGCTATTATTGTTGTTGCTAGTCATTATTATAAAAGAACAGAGGTTTTGGAGCAAATTGTGTATTAAATGATAAAGAATTTTACCCATTTATAAGTATTCCTCAATGATAAAGAATACTATTCTTGATTTTAAAAAATACAGTTTATAAAATATTATCTTACAGAAATGTAGACAGTTAGCTTCCATTTAATTATATTAGGTTCACATTTTCCTTGTTCTGTAACATTTTACCTAACCTATAACCACCACTACCCATTATCTCTCCAAAACTCTAAAGTGAAAAGTCTAAACCAGCAACCGTCATCAAAGAATGATGGACTGTTTAATCCAGACATGCTTAGCCTGACCCAAATTTGAGGAAGTTCATAAGAATGTAAAACCATGAAAAAAATTTTGTGTGAATGTCCATTTGGATGGTTCTATGACTCTCAAGGATGTTAAGAACCACTGATCTCGCCCCACTGTGATTTTATGATTGAAGGAATAGGACAAAAGAACTGAGTGACTTGCTCAAGTTCACACACTAAGCTAGTGATAGAACTGTGCCCCTGGTCCTTGATAGCCTGAGCAGAGATCCTGGTGACACTAGGCAGAGAAATGTCAAGGAAAGCATGGCAGATCATAACTGAGACAGACCTTGTCAAAGTTGCTAGACAGCATAGTGGCTCCTTGTCCATGTCCAGGAATGGTCAACCTTCATCCAGATTTCCATTCTACCATTCGTTTGTTGACTGAACTTGGGTGTGTCACTTAACTTATGAGCTATCACCTATAATACAGATACACACACACACACACACACACACACAATGTATGCCTCACCTATAATATGGATATAAGAATTGCTCATAATCAGGGGTGCCTGGCCTGGGTGGCTGAGTTGGTTAAGCGTCTGACTTCAGCTCAGGCCATGATCTCACAGCTCATGAGTTCAAGCCCCATGTCAGGCTCTGTGCTGAAACTCAGAGCCTGGAACTTGTTTCAGATTCTGTCTCCCTCTGTCTCTGCCTTCTGCCCCCATTCATGCTCTATGTCTCTCTCTCTCAAAAATAAATAAACATTAAAAAAAATTTAAAAAAAGAATTGCTCATAGTCAGGATTTGGTGAGGATTCAATGAAATAATATGTATATGGCAACTAGAACAATGCTTGGTAAATAATAAATGGAAGTTATTACTGTGGTTGGATTAACCTATCTTCCTTATAAAGTCTCTTTTGCCTCAGCCAATTCGGTCCCTCATATTCCTTCCATTCTTTCCTCCTATGAACATCTAATTCAGGGATATAATTCAAGGAACATTTGCACAACAATGTTTAAAAGACAGAAACTCTCTTGAAGATCTCCTTGTAACTCACTAGCAAAGCCCCAAGCCACAGCATAAACCCCAGTGACAGAACTTCAATTCCAGCAGTCTCTTGGGAGAGAAATTAATTTTCCGATTTTGCAATGGGTGAGAGGAATTCCTCAGCTTCCCTTCCAGAAATCACACTTGTAAGCGGATACCTTCTCCCACTACTTGTTAAAGGAGTGTGTGACCAGTGGCAGGTGAAAAGATGCAGAGTATCCTGGGCCAAAAGCCTTTTCCTGAAATCCCCCAGGACCACAGGAGGCACCTGAGCCAGGCCGACGATGTCCATGCAACAGCAGATGTGACGCGCGTACCTGAATCCTCCTCAGCCTAAATGATTCATTACCGCAGTAAAACAGCAATTCCCTCCGCTGACACTGAATACTGTAGCTATTTGCTCATTGGAAAATATTACCATCTCAAAGAAATAGCAAATGATTTGTCCTCCATATGCTTGACATCCCTGCTCAGTTTGTCTACAAACTGAGATCTCTGCTAGCTTTACAATTCCAACCATATTGATTTTAATCTTTTTTTTGTAAATTAATGTTATCTGCCTTTTATCATTCAAATGTGACTGACTACTGGTATTGGGACAAAACTGAAAAATGCATTTCTTACTCTCTCTTCGGTTTCAGCGTGCATCTTATCTGATGCACAGGTATTCTTTATTCAGTAATTCAATGAACAATATGCAAAAGCCACATGAATTATACAACAGTTCCTAAAAATGAGTGAGTAGCAGATTATCAGCTCCTTTTTACAAAAAATTCTTCTTATGTATGCAGTGTGTTCTCACTGACATTAATCCGTCTCAATTCATGGGGCACAAGTTGGTACAACCTTGTAACATATGGTTTTAGGCCTTTATTCATAACTTCCCTCTTACTGATGCTTTTTGAATATGGCTACAGCCAGGAGATAAGGGGCAGAGGGAAGACATGGGGGTTGCTAAGAACTCATTCTGGATAAAGCAGGAACAGAACAAAAGTGCTGTATTCGGATACAAATCCTCATGTTTACCCCTCAAGCACTAAACTGTTTGATTTCCTGTCTATCCAGGGTTGATTGGTGTTAGGAGACTTTTTTGGGAAAAATTCAATTGCCAGCCTCAAATGCCTGGGTTACGTGTGCTAGTATTGCACTAACACTGGTACCCTCATGGAAAAAAAAAAAATATATATATATATGTATATATATATATATGTATACATATATATATATATATATATATATATATATATATATAGGTTTGTAAATTAGCCTTATGCTCCTCCTTAGGGTAGAAAAGTACAAAGTACTGGGAAGAGGAAAACCCAGAACTGGCATTATTCAAAGCATTTTCTACCTTCAAAAGAGAGATTGTGGATTGCACTGCCTAATGGCCTTCAGAATGAATTATCTGCTGCTTATCACTTTTTTATGAATCTGATATATTGGGTATTTTAAATAACAGGCACATTCGCATAATGATCCATCAGACAGATAATATACACGCGCACTAATTTTCTCATTAAAGTACCATCACCGGGAAAGGAAAGCATGATCTATTGGAACAAACACAAATGCTCTGATTCTCTGGCAATCTCTTGACTAGACGTGATAAGCGGTGCTCACAGCTCACAACCCCGAGTCACTGCAATTCTAAAACTTTCTTAAGTTAAAGGTAGCCGGTGCTTTATAAGGTTTGAAAAGAAAATAAAGCGCCTCTGATGGGCATTTCCTCAACCTCTCCATAATGCCCTCAACCCGGATCAAGTTACCTGCAGCAGAAGAGCTGTCCTTAATTCCCACACTACAAATGCCTCCCAAGCCCTCCCATGTTACCCTGGCTCCCCACTGTTGGCACTGTCCACAGCTTCTTCCTACATCTTAACCTACTCAGGATTCAGGTTTCCCAGGCCCCTTAACTGAAACCCTTTACCTCTCTCCTCCTGGCTCCCCTTCACCACCACACCTCAGTGATGCGAAATCCAAACAGTCGTACCATTTCACGCCCCGGTGGCCGTGCGTGTTTCCTGCACTCGCTGTTCCAGCTTCCCCTTCAGCTCATGAGTTCCTTTACTTCCTTCAATAACCTCTTCTTCACATATTTTCAATCCTTTCTTCACATGTTTTCATGAACTCTCTAATTGGTTCACTTCCCACTATTTTGCATTAAAATATCACAGATGAGTTAAAATATTACTTTTCACTGTGATTATCTGATTAATTATGTCTTCCCTCTAGAGACTAGCAGACTCAGTAGTGTATCTAGTTTCTAAACTCTAGGTCTTACTTGGACATTAGAAATTACTAGCTTCTTGTCTGTTATAAATATTGCAAATACTTTCTCTAGCCTACAAATTATCTCCATTCTTTGTTAATTGTGTTCTTTCCCATTAAGAAAAATTATATTAATATGCAGTCAAATCTGCCAATCCTTTTCTTTCTAGTTCTGGGTTTCCCATCTCATTTGGAATTTCTCTCCCACCCTAAGGCTACATAAACCTTTCCCTAAAATTTTCAGTGTTTTATTGTCTTACTTTTTGTACTTGGTTGTTTAACTGATCTGGAATGTATTTTAAATAAGCTATGAGGTAGAAATCCAACATTGTTCTTCCAGATAGGTATCTAAATATGTATCACCATTTATTATATCAACCCTCCCATCACCACTGAATTTAGAAGGCATCCTGGTAACATAGTAAGGCCTCATCATGCTTAGATCTATTCCCAGACTCTGTTCCAATGATCTATTCCTCTGTTCTTATCCCGCTCTCATACCATGTTGATTTTAGGATTTTAGACAAAGAATTAACATGTTCTATTTTGCAAATACATTTTTCATATGAATTTTAAAATGTGTTTTTTCCAATTAAAAAAAATGAGATTCGGAATGAACTTGCGTTAACTATGTGTAATTTGAGAATAATTTACAATTTTACCATATTTACTTTTCCTATCTGGGAGTCTCCCCAAGATTTCCTTTTCTTATAGAATCAAAATATTCTTAAAATATGTAATTACATCAAACACATTGTTTTTGTAACTTGATTTTTTTTCATTAAACAATATATTATTAATACTTTTCATGTCAGTGAATACTTTTAAACAATTATGGGGACTTCAGGGTATTAAAGTACCAGGATATGTTCTCATTGATATGATATAAAAGACTGCTGAATCTCTAAGTTTTCATTTTGTTACTACAACTAGCATTGTTTTATTATTATTATTATTATTATTATTATTATTATTATTATTATATCAACTGTATTTGAACTACCCTACAGATAAATCTCTACTCTAATCTATGATTTATTTTCATAATGCCAAGAAATTCATGTTCCACACAAAGTCATGAAAATCACAAAGATCCCAATGGAAAAAAAATCTCTTAAGTTTATGAATCTACCTTCTATAGATAATTACATAATGAGGATTTGTTATGTTTTTCAGTATTTCCTTCTTTCTCTCTCCCTTTCTTCTCATATTTGTGTATAGAGTTATAAAAACAGTATCAAATTAAATACACACCCCACCTTCTTTTTTCTTACCAATATATTGTGAATGTATCAATCTGCTTTTCATTTGATTTTTATGTCTGGGGTTTTTTGTTTGTTTTTATTTTGTTTTTTGTATTTCTTTTTGAGAGAGAGCACTTGTGCGCGTGTGCCAGCACGAGTAGGGGAGAGGGACAAAGGGAAACACAGAGAGAATAAAAAGCAGGCTCCATGCTCAGCACAAAGCCTGACATGGGGCTCAATCACACGACCTTGGGATCATGACCTGAACTGAAATCAGAAGTCAGATGTTCAAGTGACTGAGCCACCCAGACACCGCCCCCCATCTTTTTTAGAGTATTTTTATATCTGTTTTAATATTCAGATCTTATGTGTGTCCCCAAATTCTTTCAGCCCCGACTGTCCCCTCACACTTATGGCCCTGCTCAGTCTCAGCCACTGCATTGGTAAGTGAGTCTATGGAGGCCAACTGGCCACGTGCTTAGAGTCTCTGGTTCCTCTCACCATTTCCAAACCTGACGAAGCACGTCCGGTGTGCAGAATGTGGCTTCCCTACTGAGCGAAGAAAGAGCCAGGGATATAACCGGCCGTTTGGAGGAGTTAACTCCCTGAGGGATGAACTTTGACCAGGGGTAAACAAGAGACTGATTAGGGTCAAGGGATAAATTCTCCCCCAAGCCTGAAGGCAAGTCATAGCCAATGCTTTAACATCACTGTACGTAGGCTTCTCATTCTTCTTTGCTTCACTCCTTTTTGTTTCATGCTTGCCACCCTAGAAGTACACCTTCCAATGAGAATTGGCCTGCCAACCTGTTCTCAAGATCTCTCTTCTATGGACCCAGGCTAAGCACCTGCATAGTATTATATCATAAGGGTATTACTACTTGGAGACTAACTTCCCATTGATAAAAATTTAGATGTTTTCAAGTATTATTACAAATCAGAGCTGGAATAACTATCCTTACATAAATATATTTGGATGTATCTCTGATTATTTTCTTAGGATAAAGTCATATGTAGAAATTCTGGAAAGTGGTATGAACATTTTTAAGGGTAAAGAAACTTTTGAACAAATCACATTGAAGTCCTTTACCTCCAGACTGTATGAGTCAGCAAAGAAATTAGCTGGGAATTGCTGCATATACAACTTAAAATGGGAATCTGTTTCAGTTTAATATGTTAAAACTTAGAAACTATATAGGATAAGGAGTCAGCTCTGAGAACGGTCTTTTTTAGCTCTTGCCTCATTAAGAAACAGGTAATGAGTTGTAATGTCTGTAAGAGTCTCCAATATGTTCAGTGAGGTTTCTTCATTTTCCAGACAGCTCATATCCTATGTGCACAGGAATACTTTCTTCTTCTTTCAAGAATCCTGTTAGTTTTTGCTTATGTATTTGTTTCATTTATATCTCTGAATCCTTTTGGAATATTTTCATAAAACAACAACAGCAAATAGCTTTTGCTTCTTTCCAGTATACTCAAGAATCTTAGATGCTACCCTACTTAATTAATGGGAGTATCGACATGATACTGTAGTTCATTATTTCTCTATTAACTTCATTCGAAGAGGGCAGAGAGGGATTACAAGGGTCCAAGAAATTACCTGTGCTCCCAGCACTGTCCATGATTAAGTAAATAATATGCATGTGCTATTTGGTGCCACTCTGCTTATGTATTTCCTCAGATAGTAGTTACTAAAAGTATCTCTATGCCAGGACGGTATATGAAGTTCGGGAGGTTTAAGTTAGTGTTCTTATATTTGAAAATGAGAAACCACTGTTCTAACTCCAGCCCTTTGTTATGTGTTTACAAGATTTCAAATTCCACCTGTGACCAGCATCCTGAATATTATGGCAATGGGGGAGAAATTTTAAAAATTTTTTTGAGCACCTGGGTGGTTCAGTCGGTTAAGAGTCCAACTTCGGCTCAGGTCATGATCTCACAGTTCGTGGGTTCGAGCCCTGCGTTGGGCTCTGTGCTGAAAGCTTAGAGCCTGGAGCCCGCTTCAAATTCTGTGTCTCCCTCTCTCTCTGCTCCTCCCCTGCTCACACTCTGTCTCTCAAAAATAAATAAATGTAAAAAAAAAAAAATTTAAACTTTTTTGATCAGAATATTGGCTTACTCTTTGAAGTCAAACCTGAAAAAGACATGCCTCAAAGCATTGTACTAGCCTATATTTTGTACCTCAAGTACCACTTAGTGGCCGTGAGTTGGGTTCCAGAGTCAAAATGCTTGTATTTGAATTCTGGCTCCACCACTATATGACTTTGACCAACTGCCTGGTATTACTATTTTTTCATCTTCTCTTCATTAGAAGTGGAATAATAGCCATATCTATTTCACTGGACTATTATGAGAATTGAATGTGTTAATATGTGTGATCTAGAAGAGTACCTGGTACACAGCGTACATACAGTAAAAGGAAATAACAGTCAAAATAAAAATAAACTCTTATTTAATCGCTTTATGCCTAATATCGTATTGACTACCTGAATAACAGCTGAGTTAAATAATATGACCTTGAATTTCTCCCGTATTTCAAAAGACTTCCAGGTAAAGAAATGTGAGAAAGAATTAATACTAATTCAGTTCCTAACATGTTGCAAGCACCCTGCTATTACAGAGGGCTCTTCCTAAGACATTACTTTAGAATGCTCCACTTGGTATCATATTATCATATCCTAATTATTAAAACGCATCCATATTCCACATGACCTCATTTTGGCATTTAAAAAGTTGAAAGGCCTTTTATAATTGTGTTCTTCAAGTCCCTTTCAATTTTAGTTTTCCAGTTTTTTAATTTATAACTTGAAGCCAAAAAAAATATTTTATATATCAAACAACTTAAAAGACCCTTACAAATCTTGTAGGTTGTAGGGACTCTACTTATAGAACCTAATGGATGACGTGCCCTCTTTTACACATCACATCTTTATCATCAAAATAAAAGTCTCTATTCTGTTGATGAGAGCTTAGGAATCTTCAACAGTGTCACCTTGGACACGCATTAAACTCAGAGCTGGCCAAGATCAAAAGCACTCCTCCATATTACATGGCCTCCAGAGTTGCTACCTTTGTCAGCTCACAGTAGTCCCCTTGAAGTAAACACACAGACTTCAGGGTTCCTCCTCCCCAAGAATATTGTGATTCAGAACCCTCCAGTTCTACAGCTTTTTGGCAGAAAGCCCCGATTTCTGGAGCTTCATTTACTCTCTTGTCAGGCTACCCATCAAGAATTAATGCCCCGTGACTTCATGTGGCTGAAACGCAAAACTCTTAACATTCCATTTTATCTGTAGTTTAAGCACCCTTTTGTTTCTGTTCTTATCAGTTAGATGTGTGTTTTATGTCTTGTCCTTTAAGTTTTAAATCCCTTTTCCTTCTTGGTATCTTTTCCAGCTACCAGTGAGCCTGGCAGTGAGAAATAGCCTCTTCTCTGAGTAGTTTGAGACAAATTCTGAAATCCTAGTCTATGGCCCGGAAATTGTACAGATAAAAGTCACGTGTTATCAGTATCAAAATACATCCTGGTGAAATGTGTGACACCTACATTTTGGTTCTCTGCCAACTTTTTCTAATGTACTAAAACTATTTGTCTCAGCTCCATAAAAGTTTTAAACTGGAGAGGATATTTATCTTATATGCATATAAAAGCCATGGGTAATCCATAAATTCATAGATGCAACCTGGCTTTAGCCAAGAGAAATATCAGATAGGTCTAGGCTTATAATAACTACTAATATTTATCACAAATTTTATAATACCACATATAATTCAAAGTATTTTACATGTACTAATTCATTTGTTCCTCTCAACAGACCTAGAAAATCTAAGCTCTATGGTAGAGAGGAAACTGAGGCACAGATGGATGAAGTCAGTTGGCTAAAGTCACAAAGCTAGTATGTGGTAGAGCAGAAAGTTGAACATAGCCAAGTCCAGCCCAGAACTCACAGCCTTAACCACGAGTAACAGCATCTGTCTCACCCAGGAGAAGGGAATTTTAAGGTATGATGATGAAGAGGAAAACAGAAGAAAGCATTTTTCCCATTACCCCTAAGTTTGTGGGTTCATTTGTTAGCCCATAGCAAAAGCTGAAGGAATCTTTTCCTGGAGGATTCAGGGTCACCCCGGGGACAAACTGCTGTGTTTGAAGGCAGATGGAGAGATAGAAAAGGAGATATTCCTCCACTTAGGGGCAGAAAAGGATGACATTTGGTGGCATATGGAGCACTAGAACATAGAATCCTTTCTAGAGATGCTCCTATTTTCACAAATACAGCATTAGCAATGGCAGATATATAGCAAATATATCATCATGCATGCTCAAGTGACTTCCCAGAGAGTACATCAAATGTGAGCATCAGAGCAAGAGAATAAAAAGTAAGTATCCCATACCACCTGTATGTGGCATCCAGTCTGGATACATCAGTTGACAGAATGATGTGGGTACAATGTAAACCATGACTTGAACAAAAGATGCCATGTGGGCAGTTGGTCTGAGGCATGAGGACCTGAGTCAGTGAATTTTAGATTATTGTTTCTATGTAATCCATCTGTAAACAAGGCTTGTAAAAACTCAGAACACTAATAAATAGATTTAAATCTATCACACAACTAGGAACAATTTTACCAGGACAAATTATAAACTTATAACATGAACACATAATATAAAAAAGGACTAAAATAAAGACTTAGAAATAAGGATAATAGATTATTTTTGCAGGTTTCCATTTTTTTGTGGTTGTCTTGCTTCTCATAAGTATTATATAGGTAAACATAAAAGTAAAAATTCTCAACAAAATAACTACTAAGATGAATTCAAGAGCATGTTAAAAGAATTGTACACCATGATTAACTCATCCCTGGGACACAAGGATAGTTCAACATGAGTAAATCAATAAATGTGATATACCACATTAATAGAATGAAAGATACAAATCTTATGATGATCTCAGTAGATGCAGGAAAAGCGTTTGACAAAAATCAACATACTTTCAAGATAAAACCTATCAACAAATTGAGTTAACTCAATATAATAAAAGTCGTACATGATAAACCAAGAAAAAAACATCATTCAAAACAGTAAGAGGTTGAAAGCTTTCCTTCTAACATCAAGAATAAGATGTTCTCACCAGTCTCATTCAACACGGTACTGGAAGACCTAACCAAAGCAGTCAGGCAAGAAAAAGAAATCAAGGTTATCTAAATTGGAAAGGAAGAAGTGAAATTGTCTCTTATATATAGAAAACATGATCTTATATATGAAAAACTCTAAAGACTTCACCAAGAAACTGTTAGAACTAGTAAATTCAGGGGCACCTGGGTGGCTCAGTCAATTAAGTGTCCTACTCTTGGTTTCAGCTCAGGTCATGATCTTACGGTTCCTGGGATCAAGCCACGTATCAGGCTCTGTGCTGACACCACAAGCTTGCTTGAGGTTTTTTCTTCCTCCCCCCCCCCGCCCCCCCCCCCAATAAATAAACTTTAAAAACAAGAACAAATAAATCCAATAAAGTTGCTGGATACAAAATCAACATACAAAAATCAGTTACGTTTCTACACACTAGCAATGAACTAACTGAAAAAGAAATAACAAAAGAATCCTCTTTACAATAGTATCAAAAACAACAAAATACTTAGGAATAAACTTAACCAAGAAGGTAAAAGACTTATACACTGACAATGATAAAACATTGATGAAAGAAATTGAGAAAGACACAAATAAACAAGAAGATATCAGGTATTCACAGATTGGAAGAATTGATATCATTAAAATGTCCATACTACCCAAAGCAATCTACAGAGTCAATGTAATCCCTATCTAGATTCCAATGGCATTTTTTACATAAATAAAAGAAAAACCCAAAAATTCATATAGAACCACAAAGACTATGAATATCCAAAGCATTCTTGAGAAAAAAGTACAAAACTGGAAGCCTCATTCCCCCTGATTTAAAACTATTATAAAGCTACAGTAATCAAAATGGTATGGTACTGACATAAAAATAAGCCATATATCAATGAAATAGAGAGCCCAGAAATAAACTCATGTACATATGGTCAACTAATATTTAACAAGGGATACTCAATGAGAAAGAAATGGTCTCTTCAACAAATGGTGTTGGGAAAACTAGATTATTTACATGCAAAAGAATAAAACTGGACCCCCGTATTACATCATTCACTAAAATTAACTCAAAGTAAGTTGAAAATATACATGTAAGACCTGAAACCATAAATCTCTGGGAAGAAAACAGAAAAAAGCTCTTTGACATTGGTCTTGTGCATTGGCAAAGACATTAGAAATTATTATGGATGTCACACCAAAAGCACAATCAACAAAAGCAAAACTAAACAAGTGGACTGCATGAAACTAACCTTGCACAGCAAAGGAAACCATCAAGAAAATAAAAAGACAATCTGTGGAATGGGAAAAAATATTTGCAAACCATATATCTGATAAGAGTTTAATATCCAAAATATATAAAGAACTTATACAACTCAATATAATAATAATAATTCAATCAAATATTATTTATGTAAATAAATTTAAATTTATTATTTATTATTAATATTATTCAATTAAAAAGAGGGCAGAGGACCTGAATAGACATCTTCCAAAGAAGACATACAAATGGTCAATCAGTACATAAAAGGTGCTATACATCACTAAGCATCATGAAAATGAAAATCAAAACCTCAGTGAGTATCACCTCACACATGTTAGAATGGCTATAATCAAATAGACAAGAAACAATAAATGTTGGTGAGGATATGGAGAAAGGGGAACTGTTGTGCACTGTTGGTAGGAATACAAACTGATACAGCCACTATAGAAAAGAGTATGGAGGTAATGCAAAAAATTAAAAATAGAACTAACATATGATCTATCCATTCTACTTTTGGGTATATATCTGTAGGAAATGAAATTACATCTTTGAAGAGACACCTATACACCCATGTTCACTGTTGCATTATTTCCAATAGATAATACATGTAAAAAACTTAAATGTCTGTTGACAGATGAATAAAAAAATGTGGTATATATAGATATATATGTATATCTATACACAATGGAATATTATTCAGCCATTAAAAAGGCAAGGAAATCCTGCCATTTGCAAAATATGAATGGACCTTGAAGGCATTCTGCTGAATAAAATAAGTCAGATGGAAAAAGACAAATACTATATGATCTCATATATATAATCTTAAAAAAAAAACCAAACTCATAGAAACAGATTGGTTGTGTCAGATGTGAGGGAAAGGGAGAAATGGGTGAAGATGCTCAAAAAGCACAAACTTCCAGTTATAGGATGAATAAGTTATATAGAGATAATGTGCAGGATGGTGACTTCAGTTAATATAATATAAAGTTAACATAATACTGTACTGTACACTTGAAAGTTGCTAAGAGAGTAATCTAAAATTTCTTACCCTCTCTCCCCAGAAGGTGATACCTATGTGAGGCAATGGGATGTGTGAATATGACAATAAGTCACAATGTATATGTTATCAAATATTCACACTACACACCTTAAACTTACAAAATGGTAAGCCAATTAAATCTCAATAAAGCTGAAAAATCTTTAAAAAGAATGGAAAGGCCACCTAAAGAAATGATAGAAAATGCTTGTAAACCATATATCTCATAAGAAGTTAATATCCAAAATATATAAGGAACTCACAAAACTGAACAGCAAAAAAAAAAAAAAAAACACCTGATTAAAATAAAGGCAAAAGACTTGAACAGACATTTCTTTAAAGAAGAAAAATGAATGGCCAACAAGTATTTGAAGATGCTAAACATTACCAACCATAAAGGAAGTACAAATCAAAATCACAATGAGATATTATTTCATATTTGTTAGGATGGCTATTATAAAAAATACAATAAAAAATAACAACTAGTGGTGAGGATATGGAAAAACTGGAACCCTGGTGTATGTTAGAGGGAATGTAATATTGTGCTGCTGCTATGACAAAACAGTATGGGAGCTCTTCAAAAAATTAAAAATAGAACTACTGTATCATCTAGCAATTTCATTCTAGGTATATATCTACAAGAAATCAGAATAAGATGTGGAAACATCTACACCCCGTTTTTTGTTTGTTGCGGTATTATTCACAATGCCCAAGATATGGAAACAACCTAAATGCCCAGTGATGAATAATGGATTAACTATGGTTTATACATATATTGGAATATTATTCAGTCTTAAAAGAAAAGGAAGGAAATCCTGCCATATGAGACAACATGAATTAATCTGCAGTACCTTATGTTAAGTGAAATAATCCAGTCACAGAAGGACAAATACTGCATAATTCCACTTATATGAAGTATCTAAAATAATCAAACTCATAGAGGCAGAGAGTAGAATGGTGATTGCCAGGGACTAGGGGAGGGGTAAATGGTGACCTGTGTTACAATAGGTATTATCTCAGTTATGCAAGATTACAAGGTGAAGAAGTTCTGGAGATTTTCTATACAACACAGTGCACTTAAAAATCTGTTAAGAGGATAGATCACATGTTAACCATTCTTACCACAAAAACAAAACTAAAACACAGGCACAGGCACAAGGAAACTTCTGGAGGTGGTAGATATGTTTATTACCTTGATTGTGGTGATGCTTTGTGTGTGTGTGCACATATCCAAACTCACAAAATTGCATACATTGAATATCTGTGGAGTTTTTCTGGTATATAAAATATATGTCAATAAAGTTGTTACATAAATAGATTCATAAACATAAATAAATAAATTTCAAAAAAAGAGACTAATAAATGGATAAATCTCTATCAATACTTGTCAAAAGAAAATATGATGAAACACAAACACATAGAAGAAATACAAAAGTGTATGCAAATCCAGATAGAGCACATAATTCTGGAATAAGAGAATTATCTAAAAGCTATATAGCAATAAATTTAAAATATTTAAAATATGGCATGAGGGGTGCCTAGGTGGCTCAGTCAGTTGAATGTCTGACTTCGGCTCAGGTCATAATCTCACAGTTTGTGAGTTTAAGCCCCGTATCGGGCTGTGCTGACAGCTCAGACCCTGGAGCCTGGTTTGGATTCTGTGTCTTCTTCTCTCTCTACCCCTCCCCAACTTGTGCTCTGTCTCTCTCTGTCTCTCAAAAATAAATAAATGTAAAAGGATTTTTTAATATGCCATGAAATAGAAAGTCCTTGAAAATATAATTTCAAAAATTGACACAAGAAGCACTAGAAAACACAAATAGCCCTATGATCATTAAAGAAATGAAATCAGTATTTTTATTTTTTTTTTCAATATATGAAATTTATTGTCAAATTGGTTTCCATACAACACCCAGTGCTCATCCCAAAAGGTGCCCTCCTCAATACCCATCACCCACCCTCCCCACCCTCCCACCCCCCATCAACCCTCAGTTTGTTCTCAGTTTTTAACAGTCTCCTATGCTTTGGCTCTCTCCCACTCTAACCTTTTTTTTTTTTTTTCCTTCCCCTCCCCCATGGGTTCCTGTTAAGTTTCTCAGGATCCACATAAGAGTGAAACCATATGGTATCTGTCTTTCTCTGTATGGCTTATTTCACTTAGCATAACACTCTCCAGTTCCATCCACGTTGCTACAAAAGGCCATATTTCATTCTTTCTCATTGCCACGTAGTACTCCATTGTGTATATAAACCACAATTTCTTTATCCATTCATCAGTTGATGGACATTTAGGCTCTTTCCATAATTTGGCTATTGTTGAGAGTGCTGCTATAAACATTGGGGTACAAGTGCCCCTATGCATCAGCACTCCTGTATCCCTTGGGTAAATTCTTAGCAGTGCTACTGCTGGGTCATAGGGTAGGTCTATTTTTAAATCAGTATTTTTAAATAGCATATTCAGATGGTTTTACACGGCAATTCTACTACTACAGACCATATAACACTGATGTTTTTTCATGTATTCATTTAATATATAATGCTTGCCAAGTTCTAGGTACCCTTCTGAATACTTTTCATATAGCCTTCATTTACTACATAACAATCATCTAAGGTAGGTTTTGTAACTATCCACAATTTATATGTAAACACAGAGAAGTTAAGCAATATTCTAAAGGTCATACAATTATCAAGTGACATAGATGGGTACAAAACTAGGTAATCTAGCTCCAAAGACTAAGCTTGCAACCACCACACCACTGTTTCCTTGCTAAGAAAATCATCAAATTGTATATAAAGATATGCTCCAAAAAAGCTCAGTACAGAATTATTTACACTAGTAAAAGCCTGGATACAAGCTATATTGGCAAATACAGAAGAATATTAAATAAATTATGAGCCAATAAATAAATAAATAAATAGCCATTTGATGAACTACTATGCAATCATTTGAAAGCTTTTTAAGAGAGTGCTTAATGAAATGGAAAACACATAATATTGTATTAAAGAAAAGAATCAAGATAAAATTTTTAAAATTTGAGTTATTTATGTAAATATAAATTCATATATCCTTGTGTATAGACATTTAAAAATAAGGAAGAATATCTGCCAAAATACTAAAAAAAATTACCTTCAGATGGTAGAAATATGTTTTTATCATTTTCTTATTTATATTTTCCTGAATGTTTTCCAACTATTACCTATACATTTTTTAAATTAAGGGTAGTCTATAGAAATCTTCTTCATGCTTTGTAATGGATAAAAAGAATTTTGCATTCTTTTTATCTTTTTTTTAATGTTCATTCAATTTTTGTGAGAGGGAGAGATAAATAGAGCACAAGTGGAGGAGGGGCAGAAAGAGAGGGAGATACAGAATCTGAAGCAGACTCCAGGCTCTGAGCCATTAGCACAGAGCCTGATGTGGGGCTCTAACTCACCAACCACGAGATCGTGACCTGAGCTGAAGTCAGATGCTTAATGAACTGAGCCACCCAGGTCTCCCATGTATTCTTTTTATCAATCTAAAATCCCCAGTTTAGTATTCATTCTACAATAAATATAGAATTAAGAACAATGTTTTATTACCTACTGTCTAGAAATGGATACATTATTTATTATTTCTAGTTTTAAACAATAAACTAAAAATAAAGCCCAATATAACTATATATTTTTAAAAGACATTCCCACATAAGTAACACCAATCCCAATGAATGAAAAGTTGGACATATATAGTGTTAAGTTAGCAGACACGACTCCTCATTAAGGAACTTCTTAGTCTTGTCAATAAAATAAATTAAGTAAATGAGACTAGCTGGCTGAACAAATATGGATCTGTGACATTTAGACGCCACCATTTCAAATTATAGATGTAGAAAGAATTAGGGAAATAGACAATCATCATTAGAACACCACAGTGATAATTGCTGCAGGCAAAATCCACTAATGGGTAGGAAACTTTAAAGATAAATAGGATATTTGCATGGCTTAAAAGTACCTCCCCCCAAATACTTATTAATTATGGGTGGTTTTAACATATGTCCACAAATTATTTGACATTTTCTCCAGAAGGCAGAGCTTAATTCTCCTTTTTTTTAGCGTGAATTTCTTGTGAACTTTGTGACTGCTCCTAATGAACAGAGTATGGAGAGGGAAAAATAATAACTTTAAAACAGAGAAACCTGGCACATACCATTTTAACCAAGTGGCATAATAAGCCATGTTTATATCATGTATCCTTTGATATGATAAGTCGAAAAGGGCACATGATCTCTGTGGCATTCTTGCCAGATTGCATAGCCCAGCCTAGTCATGAAAAAATATCAGACAAACCCTTATGGATAGTCATTTTATAAAATACCCGAGCTACGTATTATGCAAAAGTGTCAAGCTCATGAGAAACAAGGAACGATGAAGGAAGTGTTACAGATTGTAGAAAACCAAGGGCACACAATGACTATATGTCCTGGGTTGGATCCTGGATCAGATATAGCACATTTGTGCAAAAAGTGGTGAAATCGGAATAAAGTCCTTGGTTTAGTTGATAGTGTTGTTCTAATGCTAATTTCTTAGTTTTGAAAAATGCACCATGGTTATGTAGGATGTTAACATTAGAACAAGCTGGTGAAGTTTTTTTTATATGAGTTTTATGTAATTTTTTTACATAAGAGTTTTTAAAAAATACCCTCAACCAACAATGTAGAATACACCCCACACCAAAGTAAATGGTACCTTTACTCACAGACTTGCTCATGCCAGAAACCTGGACCCAAGGATAACTTCAATTGCTTTATCCCTAGATTCCTGCTGATTCTGTCTTCGAAGTAAATATGAAAATCGTCAACTTTCCCCCGTGTCAGCTGCTATCATCCCAAGTTAATTCTCCATCATTCTTTGCCAGAACTACTCAAGTAGTCTTCTTCTGGTTGTCTGTATTCTCACTTGCCCTCCTCCCCAATCCATTCTTCATATAACAGTTGGCGTGATTTTTATAAAGCATAAATCTGTTATGCCACGAATCTACTTAAAGCACTTTTGGTGGCCCACTAGCTCTTAGGATGGGGTTCATTGTCTGTTACATGACCTGAGACTGCCTAAGCCTATCTTCCTCTCCAGTTTCATCTTGGACCACTCTTTCTCTCCTTTATCAAACCCCTGGCCACACCCTCTTCCTACCAGCTTGCACAAAGCTCATTCCTGACTTCAACATTTTCTATGCTCTGCCCTCTACATGAAGTCTCCTGTTATCCTCCTCACCCTCCTTGCCTGGCTAACTCCATATCCGTCATGTCTATGCCTAAATATCACTTTGTCAGGGAGGTCTTTAATGAAAACCCCACCTTCCTGACCTCCTAGATTAGGCAATGGCCACCTAGGACTATATGTTTCGGCCAGCTATGACTTCACAGAAACATCTCTGAAATTTTCTCTGCCTCAGTCTCCTAATCTCTAAAACAGAAATGTCAAAAGGTTAGCCAAACAATAGGTAACATGTATTGATCATTTAGGATGTGCTAGGTGTTTGATTGAATCCTCACAACAGCCCTATCGGAGAGTCAAAGAATGCTGCCTCTCCAACTTGCAGCCCAGCTCCTTCTCTCTTGTGATGTGAAACACATCTGGATGAGCCTTACTTGATTCACATCACCTTGGACATGAACACCTGAATCTTACGAATGCATTTTCACACACATGACCTTTTAGGGCTAAATTTAACAGGTCTCATAGAAATGTGGATTAGTTCTTCTTGACTAGCTGGATATCATCATATGTTCGCTATGTTATGCTGACCACAGTGAGTGGATCTGTGAGTTAAACATTTCAGTATTCCTTATTTTAAGGGATATTATATTACTCCTTGTCAGGCCTTACTGCGTGGCCAGCTCGTCTGATGTCTTCTCCAGGGTTTCTTGCCCTATTTCACTGTGAAGTGGCAGAACTGCTTCCTCCATGGTTTCACCCTTATATCCATCAAAGGCACTACCCCAACTACCTGTATTTTCTCTCAGCTCTGCGCCAAAAATTTACCTAACTCTTCATTAGTTTTTTTTTTTTCCTTCAGCTTTGTATCCTCTATTCCTAAACATACATTTGTCTCAGGTCTTGTACTTCTACTTCTTCCTCCCCACTTTTGCATTTCTTGAAGATCTTTGCATTCTTCTGGCACGTATCTCTGGCCTTGTCTGATTTGGTCCCCTCCGTTAGTTTCTGTTGATGAACCTTATCATGGGACGATGTGTGCACAGCAAAAATCTGTGTATTCCCCTACATTTCCCAGCCTCTCTAGCAGTTAGGCTGTGGCAATATGATTAGTTCTGGCCTACGAGGAAAAGGATGCATGCTACTTCTGGGCTAAGGCAGTTAAGAGATGATGTTGCCTCTCTCATGTTCACTAGTTCTCTTTCTCTCCCTCTCTCCTACTCTTGTTTTACCACCTGCTCTAGCTCCGTCTCTCCTCCCCAGCTCCAGAAATCTTGGAGGCCAAGTATTTCACACTGCACACTACAAAATGGAGAAGAACCACCAGAACCATGTAAGATTTTGAGGAGAAAAAAATCTACATTAGGTCAAGTCAAAGAGATTTTTGGGTTTGTCTGCTGTATCAGCAATTATTTTTTACATAAAAAATGGTTATTCAACTTTATCTGATTTTATTTATTTTTGTTATATCAGGAATTATTAATTAAACCAACTGGAATAAACCATTCCCTTCTTTTGCTCTAAAAAATGGTGACAAAGCTTTGTTCTCTAAATCCACCCAACTTGTGTTTCTCAGAAGGAACCACCTTCTCCTGCTCACTTTTATGCATACTTCTTATTCACCCTAAGCTGCTCCCTTTATTTTTCTTTACCTTTCATTTTACCATCATTATAATTGATCATCTGAGAAGCAAATCTCTCTTGAACCATGTCATTTTTGTCAGGTTCTCTAGCCTAACGATACACTTAGTGCTTTATCAGGCAGCAAGACTTCCAGTCTCGCTGCTCTGGAAGTGAGGCGGCAAAGTAGAAAATCACTTACAAGGTGGCACACTGCTGAGCTGGCCTTCATAAGGAGACCACAGCCCACTTCTCAGCCATATAAGGTATCTCTAGAGAAGCTGTACAGAACCACTATGCATGGGAACAAGCTGAAGAGGGATGAAGGTTACAGAATTTATCTACCAGCTTATTTCTGTCTCCTGTCTCTCACTGGTCCAAGTTTGTCCCATATTTTCTGGTTATATAAACTGGCTATTCTAGACAGTCTTTGGGAAATCCAGTTCTCGTGCCCCAGTGTTTGGTGTTTCAGTGGTCTCAGTTTTTGGTCTGAGACCGAAAGTGGCAGAAGGTACCATATCTTCTATGGGTCTGGTCAGTTCCTCCAGGGCACCAAAGCTGATGTGACCCCTGCCATGGAAAGACTGTGCTGGAGCATGGTTTTCACCAGTAAGATAACTAATGGTTAGCTA
This sequence comes from Panthera tigris, assembly GCF_018350195.1. NCBI lineage: Eukaryota > Metazoa > Chordata > Mammalia > Carnivora > Felidae > Panthera > Panthera tigris. Next base: position 89,752,935 of record NC_056669.1, on the reverse strand, counting down.
GATGGTTAGGAGATGAGGAAACTAGAGAAGTGTTGGCCAGGGATAGCCCTCTAATAACAATATCCAAGGGACAGGTAGGGCTGAGCAGATATAGAGAGGAAAATCAACTAGGTTTGGTACAAATGGCATAACTCTTTGGTTCCAACTGATGTGTCAGATACTTTCTCAACTATTTATTGGTCTCTAGACTTAGGGGTTGCTAAAACCTCAAAAAGCTACAGAGGGCCTTGCTATATTTCAAAATCCAAATACCAATTGACAGGAAGATCAAGTTGAAAAATTATAACTGACCAGCGCAAAAAAACTGCCACTATGTAACTAAAATGCTTTAAAACCTATTTTATTCCACTGCTCGTTCATCTTTTACTGGAAACAAAACACAAGAGCCACAAAGCCAGCTGGAAAAGCTCTTCTCAAAATATATATCCTCAATGATATGCAATTCAGCAATCTTTTGCATAAATACAAAATCTCCAATGCAAATACAGGATCATTTCAATTACCTCCTGGAGCTGGCTAACAGTTATCAACAACTTAGACATGACATTTCATTCAAAACTATTGTGGGCCATGAGTGTCGATGAGCCGAAAAGCAGCAGCCAGAGACTCAGGAAGCCCCAGAGACTCAGGAAGCTCACAATTATGCCAACCACTCCAGTCTGCAGCTGAAATGCCCTTAATGACAGCGTATTTTTAAACCATCTCTACCCGGATGGCAGAGACAGACAGAGAGGAAGGGACAATCAGCATGAACAATTCATTCAGCTGCCACTGTGGGCCATGTCACGTGTTTCTCTGTAGACCAGTGCAGTGAATTGAATGAGACATGGGGTTTACTGCTCAGACTCCTAATTTAAAAATAGAAGAAAAGGCCTGGGCTCCTGCTGGCCTCCCACTCTCACCCAGCAGGGTGGTGATTAGCTGTGCTTTCTCTGAGCCATTCCTTCTTAATATCTTTACTGGACATTTTCCATATCCATGTCTGGAGCCTTGTTATGAGATAATGCTTGCACGGGATATTTGAGTTATTGCAAGGTCTGCAGTTGTATAAGTTCAGGGCTGTGTAGGGCACATGGTATGATTTTAGCTGTAAAAGGCATCTAGTGACCTGATAGACCAGAAGCTTATATCAGTGTGAGTTTGGTGATATTCTGTTCATGCTTTGGGACCTCTGATGATACAAGATGCCTGTGTTCTCTTGGTATTTGCTGATGCCATCAAGGAAAAAAAGGTGGTAACTGGTCCATCCCAACCTTGGGCTGAGAAGCAGATGTGTAGGTACAGGAAGTCTATCCTTTCCTGGGAATGCTGATTCAAAAATCAGTTGTCTGCATAAAACTAGAATATGGTGATCGCTTCCTATTTTAGTATAAATTTGGTTGTCAGGAATAAAAGAAGATAAAAAGCCTTTGTGAGGGAATGAAGCTATATGACTTTGGACATGTTGCTCAGTATCTCTGTGGCCCAGTTTTCTTACCCGTCAATCAGGTTTAATAATAATTCATACCCCATGAGATTCTTGTTAGGATAAGTGAGTTATTATCTATAGTGTCTGCACATAGAAAGTGTCATGTAACGGTTCAATAAGCAAATGAATGAGTACATGAACAAAGGAACCACTGGGCCTCCTCCCCATTCCTGCTATAGAAGATCAAAACCTCCATCTCCACCCTAATCACTCAATTCTTCTCACCCTCTATGTTGATCCTATGCTAATAAGGGTCTCTAAATTTCCTAATCATGACTTGAGTATGTAGAGATCTACCAGACATTCTATTCACCACCCCCCACATCTATCTTTACTTAAGACCGAGTCCTCCAGATACTGTCCTACAGGTTCAAACTTAGTCTATTGAAACACTTCTTTTCCTAATAGGTAGGCATTCAGATAACCCTAATTTCAGAGCAAACTACAGAACTAGAATAAAATTGGTAATCAGTAAGTCATGATTGAACGAATGAAAGCATGCACTGATCTCGACTTTCAATTCTCATGATTGGGAGTATGCTTTACTGTGGAGTCTAAATGCCCACCTTATACAACTTCATGATTGTATAAACGTAAACACTGTATATACAACTTGATGTATGTATGTACCAACCATCGCCCCACCACTTCCCACCATCACTGTCCACCCACCCCTACCCCAGGTTTTATGTGTTTCATGCACTTGATGATTTATCCACAGACATTCTTCAGCGAAGTGGGGCCAAAAGAATAAGACTTCACGCTCTACCTCACCAACTTTTGTGATCTTACCCAAAAAGCTATCCTTAATGTTTTTACATTACCTGAAGGTGGAATGGTAACTAAGGGAAGAAATTATCATTAACATTTCTTTAAAGAGTAGCTGTGAACAATTCTGTAGCTTATTTCAAGGGTCCTCTCCCTCTAGAAAGCTAAATAAATCACTTCTTCCTTTGTAGTCAACCTAATACCATGATAACATTTTAATTTCCTATTGGAAGTCAGATTGTAACTTATTCAAAGTTGTATCCACAACACCTAACACAGTGCTTCATACTCAAATAGTTGTTATAATTGGATAACAAGAGAAAATCACCTAACACATTTTCAAAATTTTATATTTCTCTTTAGGTTTGATTTGCCAGAACAAATCAACCAGGGGTACCTTGACCCCTATGTTAAAATCACTGTATTCATTTTGATCACTGTGGCAGCATATTAATTTAAGAACCCTACTTACTGTCTAGGCCCACATTAAAAACAAAGTCTCTTTTATTAGAAGACCAACAGAGGACGGGTTTTCAATGAGAAATACTTAGGTTCCCACCCTAACTTTACTATTTATTAGCTCTGTAAACTTGAAGAAGTTATTTTATCCTTCTGTTTTTTGCATTCTTTGTCTTTAACATGGAGATAAAGGTGACAATTCTGGCATGGGTTTAAGAGAAGATGAAAGTAAACAATAGATTCAGAAAATGATATTGGAACAACTGGACATCCCCATGAAAAAAAAAAAAAAAAAAAGAAGAGTCTAGACACACACATTATACTCATCACAAAAATTAACCAAAATGGATCATAGACATAAATTTAAAGTGCAAAACTATAAAATTCATAGGTGATAATAAAGTAGAAATCACAGATGGCTTTGGGTATGACAATGACTTTTTAGATATGATACCAAAGGCATGATCCATTGAAGAAATAATTGACAAGCTGGACTTCACTATATCTAAAAACTTCTGCTCTGTGGGGTGCCTGGGTGGCTTAGTCACTTAAGCATCCAACTCCTGATTTCAGCTCAGGTCATGACTTCACGGTCCATGGGATCAAGCCCCGTGTTGGGCTCCATGCTGACAGCACAGAGCCTACATGGGATTCTCTCTCTCCCTTTCTCACTGTTCCTCCTTGCTTGCACATGCATGTTCTCTCTCTCTCTCTCTCTCTCTCAAAATAGATAACACATTTAAAAAAATGTCTACTCTGAGAAAGACAGTGTTCTGAGAATGAGCAGATAAGCCAGGCTGGGAGAACTTATTTGTAGAAGATATACCTGATAAAGGACTGTTATCCAGAATATACAAAGAACTCTTAAAACATAGTTAAAAACAAGCAAACAACTATAGTAAAAAATGGGTTCTAAAGACCTGAACAGATGCCTCATCAAAGAAAATATACAGATGGAAAATAAGCATATGAAAAGATGCTCTACATCATATGTTATTAGGGAAATGCAAATTAAAACAATGAGATACAGGTACATACCTATTAGGATGGCCAAAATCCAGAACACTGACAATGCCAAATGCTTCCAAGGATGTCGAGCCACAGGAACTCATTCATTGCTGGTGGAATGCAAAACAGTATAGTCATTTTGGAAGATAGTTTGGTGATTTTTTTTTAAACGAGACATACTCTTGCCATACAATCCAGTAACCACACTCTGCTCTATTTACCCAAAGAAACGTAAAACAATGTCCACACAAAAACCTATGCATGAATATTACAGCATCTTTATTCATAATTGCCAAAACGTGGCCATAACCAAGATATACTTCAGTAGGTGAATGAATAAACTATGGTACATCAAACGATGGAATATTATTTGTCACTAAAAAGAAATGAGCCATCAAGCCATGAAAAGACACGGAGGAAGCTTAAATGCATATTCCTAAATAAAAGACCAATCTGAAAGGCTACATACTACATGATTTCAACTTTATGACATCGTGGAAGGGGCAAAACTATGGAGACAGTCAAGGTCAGTGATTGCCAGGAGTTAGGGAAGAAGGATGAACAGACAGAGCACAGAGGTTTTTTAGGGCAGTGGAACTATTCTGTTTAATACCACAATGGTGGATACTTGTCATTATACACTGGTTGAAACCCACAGAATGTGTAAGAATAAACCCTAATGTAAACCCAATTGGATTTTGGGTGATAATGATGAGTCAATGAAGGCTCACTGATTGTAACAAATGTTGCCACTGCAGTGCGGGGTGGGGAGGGGAGGGGATGTGGACAGAGAGCAGGGCGGGTTGTGCATATTTGAGGATAGGGGGTATACAGGAACTCTATTTTCTGCTCAGTTATGCTGCGAATCTAAAACTACTATGAACATAAAATAAAAAGAAAATTAAAAAGAAAAACAGGCAACAGAGGTAAAATAGCCTGAGACTGTGTCAGGGACATGGTAGAGAATTACTAGTAGCTGCTGGCATTTTATTTATTAATAATAGTACTATCCTACAAAAGTCTCAAAATCATTAAGTACTTTCTAAAATACGTAGTGGGCACTGCAAACACTTGAAAAATTTTTAACACCAACATACCCACACATCACTCATTTCTGCCTTGATAATGCAACACTGGTACCATGCAACTGAATCCTAATATTACACATCGGGCACCGAGATTTAATTGGCATGCAAAAACCCCTGACAGAATTAATAATTATGATCAAAAAACCATGAACAACCGATTTTAATGATCAGATAAGGAACTTATTTCCAGCCACCCACTGTGAGAAACTAATCTTCCTCCACATCCTAATCTACTGACACACACAGCCTAGGCTGAAATAAGCTCTTAATAATGAATAATCTAGCTATGAATATAATTCTGCTGAGCAGAAAATGGGGGATTAGAGAACATTTCAGAAAGAATTAGTTTTTTCTTTCCCGCACTTTCCCACTCTTTCAGTTAATTCTCTTTAAATACTGTTTTGATTGTTGCCTGCCACCTTAAGGATGTAAGAAGACGTGCACGCAAGTGTGAAAGAGTATTCAGTGCTGCCCCCCAGAAGAACTTGCACACGGGAGGGGTGTTCGAGTAGGAACAAAAGCACACAGGACTGGCGCATATCTATATTAATAATTCTTAAAGAAAACCATCTGTTAATACCGATTCATCTATTCTGGAGTCTTAGGGTAAAGTGGTAAATATGGACCCTGCATTCATTCATAATTTATACAAATGAAACTGCGTGCACACACACACACACACACATACACACAGCACATTTAGGCTCAGCAATAAACACGCTAATAATCAAAGAGTAAAAGCATAGCTTTTTTGGTGTTAAGGGATGTCTCAGCTACGTTAAACAGTTTGATCTCAAACTTTGAGACAAATCTGGGAAATTATGGCTGTAGACCCATAATGAAGCTCAGGAGTTAAATGACTTGCTACTAAAGAAGAAAAGAAGGGACAAGAAGGAAAGAAGGATGGAAAAAAGAAAAGAACAGCATAAAGTAATTCATTAATTTGCTCATTAATTAAATATTATTGAGCACACACTATGTGTCAGGCACTGTGTTAGTAGCTAGAGAAACAAATGGAATAGGCTCTACCTTCAAGAAGCTCAAAATCTCATGGGAATGAGAGCCAAACAGTGAAGGAATTTGTCCCAGCCAGACTCAAAGGAAGTTCCCACATCTCTCTCTCTGATTCTTTAACCTCCTGGTTCCTACTCCAGCACTCATGATGGTCTGAAAATGAGAAGAACTCTGACTGGGGGTTTGGAAAGACCTGGGTATAAAATCTTCTCTGTCAGGGCGCATGGGGGGCCCAGTCGGTTAACCGTCCAACTCTCGACTTAGGCTCAGGTCATGATCTCACAATACATGGTTCATGCCCCATGTTGGCTCTGCACTGACAGTGTGAAGCCTGCTTGGGGGTCGTTCTCCCCCTCTCTGCCCCTCCCCCGCTCATGTGTGCTCCCTCTCTCTAAAAAAAAAAAACAAAAACAAAAAACAAAACTCTTCTCTCCATCCTTACTGTCTGATGTTGACCAAGTCTTTTAACTTGTCTGAGCTGTAGTGTCAGCTTTTGTAAATGGCAATAATAAATCTACTTAGCAGCACTGTCCTAAGGATTAATACCAGTCAGGAACAAGCTTGCTGGTCTTCACTGCCCTCACTTGCATGTGCCCCACCCCTGCAACCATAGCTTCACAAGCAGTGCCCTGGTACCCACCACACCACCAGGAAGGGGATCCTGGATCTCAGAGCCAGGCCCAACACCAAACCTTCTCAAGGAGAGCATCAGGATCAACCTGTCAGTGCTTGAACTCTGTTTACCTCAATCCTTCCCAGAAGCACAAGCCCCTAAGAGCATCTATTATCACCTGCCTCTCTTCCCCTTTACTACCCTATACTTTCCCTAACTCGGTTCAACCTTCCCCATCTCCCCCCACATACCCACTGTGCCCTCTGGGATAGTCCATCTATGATCAACACATATCCCCACATCCAGTGGCTATTCTCTGTTCCCTTCATCTCCTGATCTGACTTGGCTGCCCCCATAAAAACTGCTTCCCTAGCATCCTTCTCAGTTTTTTCTCTCATCCCCCTAGTTCTTCAGGGTTAGAAGAGAGGGTTTATGCCCTCACCTTCCCCTCTGCTGCTTCCAGATCACATGCCTGGCTTTCTCTCCATCCTGCAAGATCCTCTCCTCCTTTCAGACATCCCATCCACTTATCTCACTCTCCTCTACCTCACTCTTGCTGCAGTTGTCTGATCACCTCCCTCAGTCATTGAAGCTTTCTCTCTCCTCACACATTACTCTTTTCACAAACAATTTCAGTGACTTCAACACTGGTCTCTCAATTGCTGCACTTCCTTGTCTACAATGAGCCCTCCCTCCACCCATGTGGCTGCCCCATCTCACAGTCAGACCCGGCCTTTCATTACCAGAAACTGCACCATCTCTCCCATCTTTATTCAGACACACCTCTTACCGGCCCTGACATCCTATCCTCTTCAGCCCACTTGCCCAAACACCCACGTTGCAGGATTCCTCAGTCTTACTGATCTGGGTACGCTCTCATACCAACTAGCTTACTCCTGCTTTGCCTTTCCTCCTAATCACTCTATTGTAAGGACCTGCATCCTCTACTCATCCCCTGCCTTCAGTCATATTTCCAGACAAAATCCTAAACTTGCATGAAGAACCCTACTATCCAGAACCACTATCCCTACATCTGAGCAGAATGTCCTTTGTTGGAGAAAAGTATACATCTGGACAGATGGGTATCACCATCCAGAAGGTAAATTCTATTCTCAGATAAGTTCACTTTCCCATTCTGTGAGATGTCTACCTTTTGTCACCATCACTGCTCTGCACGAACACCTCCCAGCTGAACCTCCTGCCTCCCTATTGCTCCTTTCCAGTTCTTTCTTACAGTTCACCAGAGTGACCCTTCAAAAATATAAACCAAACGAAACCATTCTCTCATTTAAAACCTTTTAATAACTTCCAATTATACTTGGAATAAATCCCAAACTCACTGCTCATAAGTCCCATCTATCTCTTTTCCTCATAACCCACCAAAATCTTTCATCCATCTCCCATTATACTATCTGTCTTTCAGTTCCTCAGACACACCATGTTCTTCCCTGCACCAGGCCTGAACTCATATTATTCCATCTGCCTGGGAAGCTCCTCCTGGGGTTTTTCCAGAGCTATATCCTCCCCACTGTTCAAGTCTAGCTCACAGATTATCTTCTTAGACCTTCTCAGGCCAGTCCTCTCTGATGTTGTACCTCCCTCCTCTTTATTTCCCAACCCAGCACACTTGATTCCTTCATAGAACTTACCTCAATTAATCCAGCATAATTTATTTCTATGTTAACATGGTTATTTTCAGTCTCCCTCCCCTCTCCATAAGCTCCATAATGGCAGAGCCATATGGTGGTCTCGTCATTATTGGCAGATAATACTTACTCAACACATATTTAAAGAATGGCTGAATGAAAGAATGCCAAATGAGTGACAAGAGTGCTTCAAAGAGAGAATGAGTCAATTTCACAAATTTACTAATGTGATTGTGAAAAACAAAGTTTGTTCCTGTCTTAAAATTTTTTTAAGAGTAGGCAGTATATAAATACGCACACAGTGCTTCTTAAACATTTCCACTGAAGTAGCCAAAGAGGAGTAATAAATATGTATACCTGGGAGGTCAGGACCATAAACAGCTAGACTTTATCCTCTCCATGTTCATCCTTCGAATGGTGTTTTCAAATTATCCATATTTGAAGCTGATGATTCAGAAAAAGGGAACATGGCGTACTATAGTTAAGAATTCTCTCCTGAACAATGCAGTAAACCTCATTTGGAAAAGCACAAACACATAGAGCACATGCTCATACCTCTTTTTTATTGAATTTAGCCCATTTTCCTCTGAATCGGTGTCTAATGTATAATAGATACCCTGTCTATATTCTCCTTTTAGAAATTTCAGCTCAACCTCAGCCCCTGCCTGAATGGCTGTGATCTTGCTCTAGCTACACAGAAGTGGTCAGGACACAGAACTCTGGCATAGAAAGAACCAATATGGACCTGGGATAAGCCAATTAGATCCACTATCTTTTAAGAAACTCAGATGTAGGGGCTCCTGGGTGGCTCAGTTGGTTAAGTGTCCAACTTCAGCTTAGGTCATGATCTCATGGTTCATGGGTTCAAGCCCCACATCAGGCTCTGTGCTGACAGCTCAGAGCCTGGAGCCTGCTTCAGATTCTGGTCTCCCTTCCCCCTCTGACCCTCCCCTGCTCACAGTCTTTCTCTCTCTCTCTCAAAAATGAATAAACATTAAAAAAAATTTTCTTAATAAATAAACTCAGATGCTGTTGGATACATAGCTCGGAGAAGTCACAGAGGATCAAGGCTGACCCTGTGCTATGGAAATTCATGGCCACCTCTACAACAGTTATGTGGTGAGTAGAAGAGCAGGAAAAGCCAGCCTTCTGAGAAGCAGGAAAGGAACAGGTGCATAAAAAGAAAGCACCCATAGACAAAGAGGCCTGTGGGAGAAGGTGGAACTTCTGAAGTTGGAACTTCTAAGTTAATCTCCAATGATCCCAGCTGTCCTTTGTTCCCAAATTCCATTTCTTCTGCATTTCCTAATTTTGTTTCCGTGAGACTATTTATTGTTACTTTTCAATAAGCCTTCTTTTAAATTTACCTCATCTGAGTGGATTCCTCTTCTTGATATTTAAAAAAAAATCCCTGATTGGGCTTCTAACAACCCTACCAATTTTTAAAGTGGAAAAACTTGGAGGGGGCTTTCTTTGTGAAAAATTTGTATTTAAAAAACTTATTTTTGGCAATGTACACATAGCCTAGCCCTTTGGAAATAAATGCTTCTCTACCCCTGCTGGGAGCCACTAGGACCCGGGGTCCATGGCCAAGTCATACATACCATATCCCAAAATGTGTGGATTAGGGAGTGTAATGGATTGAATATTTATGTCACCCAAAATTCATATACTGAAATCCTAACCCCCAATGTGATGATATTCGGGGTGGGACCTTTGGGAAGTATTTAGGTCATGAGGATGGAGACCTCATTGAGTCTCCTATAGGAGACCAGAGAGCTAATATCTCTCTTCCCAACAAGTAAAGATACAATGAGAAGTCTGCAGTCTGTAGGTTGGAAGAGGGCTCTCATTTGAACCCAACCATGCTGGCATCCTGTTATCACACTACCACACTCCACGCTTTAAGCAATACATTTCTGGGGTTTTGTTTGTTTTGTTTTTTTGTAAGCCACCCAGTCTATACTACTTTGTTATAGCAGCGCTAATAGACTAGGACAGGGAGGAACCAATTGTGGCAAAGTAGACTAGCTTCTGGTCCAACTTCCTGGATACCAGGCATGGCCTTCCAGGCCATCCCTAGAAGAATAGAAAGGTTGGATTCAACTTAGACGTCGCTACAGGCAAGAAGCACCACCTAAGTACCACCTAAGAAAAGCACACACTTGTGATATTGGCATGAATGAATTGTGAAATTTAAAAAAAGGGGCGCCTGGTGGCTCAGTCAGTTGAGTGTCATGGCTCAGGTCATGATCTCATAGTCTGTGAGTTCCAGCCCCGCATCAGGCTCTGAGCTGACAGCTCAGAGCCTGGAGCCTGCTTCAGATTCTGTGTCTCCCTCTCTCTCTCTGCCCGTCCCCCCTCTGCGCTCTCTCTCTCTCTCTCTCTCTGTCAAAAATAAATAAACGTTCAAAAAAATTTTTTTTAAACTTTCTAAATGATCAATTTTTTAATTGTCATGGTGTTAGAAAAATGTGATATTTTTATTTTCTCACTGTAGAATTATTATAAAATTTTTGTCATACAAAGAAGTGATAAAAATATGCCAAAATATATGTGAAAAAATGTTTTACAGAGAGGTACTAGACAAATACATATTATCAATAATAATGAGATTATATATTTTTGAATTTCATGATGCTGATGACATGTAAGCTTTGAAATTCTTAAAATGTTAGCTGTGATTTCCTTTCTCTTTTTAAATGTTCATTTTTGCACCTAATTTTATATTCCTAATTTGGCATTATTTTTCTTAAAGATGATTTCCAAAGCTGCTTAGGGTCTAGGCCCCACAACACCTGAATTCACCCATGTCCACATGTTAGATATTAGGACACTGAGGTTCAGGAGCTAAATTGGTGCCAGGATTCAAACTGAGGAAGTTTGGATCCACTATGTTATGTATTATATTACTCTTTTGATCTGGCATAAAACTTAACTTCAACTACAATTACTATTGTACATTTTGAATGATCTTAAAGTTTTTGCACACCTGTTTCCCTAACCAGAATCTGAACCCCTTGGGGCAGGGACTGCAGAAAATTTTTATTTACATCTCCAGCAAAGACTTTAATTACATGCATTAAAAAGCTCACTATCAGTTTGATCAAAGGATGAATGCATAAGTGAATGAATGAATGAACCTTTTTTATTTCCATTTTTTAGGTAACGCACTGATTCAGAGGAAAGCAAACAGTAACTGGAGGCAGCCATGTGAAAGAGACACTTAGGTCTTGAAGCTTTGACTCCCACTCCTTAGGTGGAGGGCCCCTGAGGAGACAACACATTAATGCAGAAGCTTCCTGTACGCATCACAACATTTGTAAATAAGCCAGTGCATAATGCCTCTCCCGTGAAGATAGGCAACTTTTTTGGAAATAAAAAATTTCCTTATGTATAGAAAAAACTGAGAACGACTATTTGGCAATAAAATCCAACACTTGTTCCTATCATGTTGAACTGTGGGGTCAGAATGAAATACAGTAGTTCTAGAGCCCAGGGAAAGGGGTTGACACAAAGGGTCAATAATGAACCACAGGGTCAGTAGAACAGACAGTCTGGGACCAGGGACTAGAAGCTGGCTCCTCAGAGAGAAGAGAAAATCAGAATAAAAATGTGAGGAACATAGGCACAGTGGCAGCCAGTGGACAAAATGGACAAAACTGAGCTAATACCTAGAAATATGGTTTTCAATGGTTAAATCTGCTGTCATATTTTGTATAGCACTGTTGTCCATGCCTGACTCCTCCAAGCCCTATTTCTTAGCAGCCTTTGCTATCACCATAAATACTTGGGATGTGGACAAGGGCACCAAATGGACCCACTCTCTTTCCAAATGGCCCTGATTCTCCAGGACCATTCTTTCAAACTCACAGGAAGGCACATGAGACCAGGAGCTTGAATCAGCCAAACACAGGGCAGGAGAACTGAGCTGAGCAGCACAGCGAGGAGAGGAAACCAGCTTTCTGGCATTCAGTGCCAAGTCTATCTTCCTGTATCAACTAGTGTTAAAGTCAATCAGCATGGAAAACTGTCAGCCCAGCGTGACATTTCAGCTTTATTCCCTAATGCTTTTTTTGCACTTATGTGGGGAAAATAGATAGCAATATGGTTAACTTGTGGTTCTTTCTGATTTGGAGTTTGAGGGATTTTCCAAGTAATGAAAAAGCCTGGCCACCCGGGACAAAAGATATTCACTCAGTGAGCAGAAAATGTATTGTTTGAAGAAAAATGAATTGAGGGCTCTCTGAGAAAGGACCTACTATTGAAGACAATTTCTCTCCTAGAACTATGCAAAGCCCGGAGGATAAAGCCTCAGAGTCGCTCAAGGTCTGGAGGCCCTGGGAGACAGAGGCATGGCCATTTGAGGATTATGTGAACATAATTCCTATGCCTGTGATGTCTCCTCTAACCTCCAGGCCTACTCTGAGTGTTATGGGCTGAATTCTGTCCCCCACAGAAAAGATATGCTGAAGTTCTAACCCCTATGCCTCTGAATATGACCTTATTTAGAAAAAGGATCATTGCAGATAATTAGTTAAGATAAGGTCATACTGGATATGGGCCCCAATCCAATATGATGGGTGTCCTTATAAGAAAAGGCTCTGGGAAGACAAGGTGAATGCCATGTGACAACCAAGGCAGAGACTGGAGTTACACAGCTGGTAGCCAAAGAACACCAAAGACTATGAGGAAGCTACCAGAAACTAGGAAGAGGCAAGGAACGATTTCCCTATGGATTCCAAAGGGAGTATGGCCCTACCAATGTGTTAATTTTAACGTCCAGTCTCCAGAACTGTGAGATAATAAATTTCTATTGTTTTAAGTCACCCATTTATGGCACTTTATTCGGGCAGCCCTACAAAACTGATACATTGGGGTAAGATAAGGTGAACCTGAATCAGGTGAAAAAATTAGGGAGTGTCCAACAGGAGGAATGCTAGATACTCACTCTAGATTGGAATGAAGGGAAGAAGTATCATATATGTGTTTGTGTGAGTACATATGTATGTGTATAATATGTGTTTGTGTGTAATTTTAAGAAGCCAGACACACCAGAGAAAGTCCAAAGTATTTTTCTACCAATAAAAATTGTCTGTATAAATACACCATATGGTGATCATCAGTTTCAAAGAATTAGAAGTTATAAAGTTTAGAAAACAATGGAATTTCCCCATTGGCAATATTTTTAAAGTCATTTCAAGGCAATTTACTATCTTAGAATCATGAACCTGAAAAAACGTGATCACATAGTATCTTGTCCATGGGCGAACATACCAGTAACTAAGGAATACTAGTAATTATGGCTTTAGATTTAATAGGCCCAGGATCAAATCCTCACTAAATCAATAACTTATATAACTGATTTGTAGCAACTTGTAAACTTCCTCTATCAGTTACTCATAGTCAAAATAATAATGTATAAACAACTATCATTTATTCTTGCTCATGTGTCTGAGGGTTACCAAAGTGTTGGTTGATGTAGACCAGATTGGACGAGGTTCAGCTTTGAGCTGCAGGTGGGAATCACATCTCCATGTGGCTCTCATCTTCTGTGGACCAGCAGACTAGCAGGCACATGTTGTTCTTGTGGGAATGGCAGAAGGGCACACATGCCAGGCCTTCTTTTGGCATTGGCTCATAAATAGCATGTGAATGAGTCATGCTGCTCACATCCTTGAGCCACAGCAAATCAAATGGCCAAGGCCAACATCATTGACCACGGAAATGTACACTATCTCTAATTGGAGAAAGACTGCACAATTTGAGTTATGACACTCCCTGAATGTATTTCCTTACCTGCCAAATGGAGATAATATTGGTACTGTTGGATTATTTATCTCCATTAAACAATCAGAAGATTTCACATAAAAACATGGATTTTCTAATTAAATTAAAAAAAAATCTCCAGGGGCGACTGGGTGGCTCAGTCGGTTAAGCATCTGACTTCAGCTCAGGTCATGATCTCACAGTTCATGGGTTCAAGGGCTTTGGACTCTGTGCTGACAGCTCAGAGCCTGGAGCCTGCTTGGGATTCCCTCTCTCTCTCTCTCTCTCTCTCTCTCTCTCTCTCTGCCCTCCCCACCTCTCAAAAATAAAATAAGAATTAAAAAAATTAAAAAAATAAAAAACTCCAGAATACTGGGTCCACAGTTCAACCTGGCAATAATTGGCTGGAGATTAAGTGGGTTTTGCCCAATCTTGGAAGGATATGGCAAATTCCCCATCTGGTCCAATTCATACACCCAAGCTGCCTATTCAACACCTGTAAGCCTCTGAGCCTGTGACCCCTGCTGCACTCCATCCTGGAAGTGATGGAGGCGGGGCTATGTGAAAGCCCCTCCTAGCATGTTTCCCTAAAGAACCTGGTAACTGAAGTTAACACAGTGAGGCCAGAGCAAAGGACAGAAACAAAACAGTTCAGGAGTGACTTCTCTACGGACATCCTCCAACTGGGCTCCCAACTTACACATTTGGAAGGATATTTTATAAGTCCTTTGATCCAATAAGTCTTTAGTGTCCAATTATCAAAATTCCATTAATAATTTCCAAGTGCCGAGTTTCTCAGGAATCTGGAAGTAAATACTATGCACCATGGCATTCTCTTCCCAAACTGCATTTCTGGTGTTGTGACCCAAAAGGCAGGTACAAGCTGAAGATTGAAACCCTGGTAGCCAAACTTAATTGAGTATTAGAAAAATTAACAAACAAAAGGATATTTACCACTCCATCCCTACCGAATCTCTTAGGATGCTATATGGAAAATCTGACTTATTTTTTCCTGGTGATTTTATTGAGCAGGTAATTTTAATAACTACAGACGAGGGTCATCCCAGGGAATGCTGTGATTGCAGAAAAGGACTCAGAGAAACAAAGGTTTCTCATCTCTGCTGCGAATATCATGACCAGGCGTTGCTTAGTCTGCCTTATAGTAGAGGTCACCTATCAAATTTTTGATCTTGAAGCAAGTAGGTAGACAGAATTTGCATAGGACTTTGGGTCAAATGTACTTCTTTGCAATAGCCTGTGTAGAATTTCTCAAAGAATAAATAAAAACTAAGTGATTAATTTTCAAACTATTTTTCCCTGTTATGAGCATTATCCAGAGGAAGCTGTGTTATGAGATCTGTCATCTAAATAGTAGTGAATTACACATGATAAGATTGTGGGATATGGCAGAGTATGCTCTTTGTGCTTTCATCAAAGTTTTATGCCTAGATACTCATCACTTACTAGTTCATGAATCTATGAAACTATGATTGCCTGTATCTGAATGTCTTGGGATTGCATTTCTCACTGGGAAGCCAGTATTCAAATTTTATTTTCATAATCTAATACTTATGACCAAGCTTATGGCAGCAACTTCAAATCTGAAAGTCAATATTACTTCATAAAAGTAATATCAAAAGTTATTTTAATAACATAGGTCCTCAGTCCCTTATCTACAATTCCAAAACTTATCTAAAAAGTTTGACATTTTTTTTATTTTTTATTTTTTGGTAGCAAAATCTGACCTAAACTGAACTGCTTTTGTGGAAAGACCTGACCTGAACTAATGTGAGACTATTTATAGTCTCTGCATATCCCACTGAGTATAAATATTCACACATTTCACTAAAGAATTATTAATGTGTTTGAATTTGGAGTGTTTCCTTCATACCCCACTGGGTGTGTTACATGAAGTATATATATATATATGTGTGTGTGTGTGTGTGTATACATACATATACACACACACACAGTATACACACAGTATATATATATATATATATATATACACACATACATATATATATACATATATATGTACATATATATACATATATATATGTACAGTATATATATATATGTACAGTATATATATAGTATGTGTGTGTGTATATATATATATATATATATACACACACACACACACACATACTGCATTATCTTTTTAACATCTGAAATTTCTGAATTCCTCAATACATCTGGCTCTAAAGATTCTGGATAAGATCGAAAGCATGGGTTATTGAAATACTTCTTAATTTTACTTTTACAAAGTAACCTTACCTTTTCAGAATTGAAGTCAAACATGTCAGTTCAGTTGTTTATATAATCATGAACATTATCTAGCACTTACCCCTCAGTGATAAAGAGGTAAACAAATGCATTTTCAAAGTCAATAAACCTTACAAAGAGTACCCACTATGTGTCAGGAACGTTGGTCCTTAAACTACCTTATTAGAAATGAGAAGACTGAGGCTCAGTGAGCCTCTGTCACTTACTGAAGGTCTCACAGCTGATAAGGGGTGCAGCTAGACTTTCAAGTGAAGTCCCCTAGTGATAATTGTCAAGACCTTTAAGGAGTTGGGCCTATAATTAGATAACCTGCACAATATCCAGAAATGCTAGAGGCAGGTGTATGAGAATTTCTGTGTTCTGCCTTCACTTAACTCTCTAACATATCCTCTGTTTTAACATATTATATGTAGTCATCCTCCATCTCAACATCATCTTACAGTTTTCAGCCCTCCACTCTCTGCACCCCTGATCAAAGATGCAAATACATGGTCTTGGATGAAAACCCAAGAACCTCACTCAACATATGCACTGTGCCATCAGCCATCCTTGCTTTCTCCTCAGTTGAAGGGAAGAAAACTTAAAATTCAAATGACAGGGGCAGCTGGGTGATGGAGTTGGTTAAGTGTCAGACTCTTGATTTTGGCTCAGGTCATGATCTCATGGGTCATGAGTTCAAGCCCCACACTGCAGCCTGCACTGACAGCATGGAGCCTGCTTGGGATTCTCTCTCCCCGCCTCTCTCTGCCCCTACCCTGCTCTCTCTCTCTCTCTCTCTCTCAATCAATAAACTTAAAAAAAATTTTTAATTCAAACAACAAACCTACAGATACACTTAGAGGTACCCATCAACCTGGATCATAACCCACTGAGCTACAAAACACCTTCCCTTAGCCTACTGCTAAGATTAACCCATTACTAAAGAGAAAAACTTTCACATCAATCAATTCTGGGATAGGACCTCTTTGTGGGTACTACAGACTGAATTGTATCCCTCCAAAATTCATATGTTGAAGCCGTAACTCCCAATAATTGGTATTTGAAAATAGTGTCTTTGGGAGATGATTAAGTTTAGATGAGGTCATGGTATTAGTGCCCTTATGAAACAACAGAGAGCTTGCTCGCTCACTCTCTCCCCCATGTAAGGACACAATGAAAATGTGCCCATCTGCAAGCCACAAAGAGAGTTCTCACCAGAACCCAATCATGCTGACACTCTGATCTTGGACTTCTAGCCTCTAGAACTGTGAGAACATAAATTTCTATTGTTCAAGACACCCAATCTAAGGTTATTTGTTATGGTAGTCCAAGCAGATGAAGACATTTGGGATATCAAAAGATTAAAATATGTTGATTTCTTTGGAATTCTTTAGATACCCACAAACATTAGAAAATACTACATGGGTATATGGCTCTCTAAAATAAAAGCAATAATTAAAACAGTAATAGGCATTGAGTGCCTACAATATGCCATGCAAGTCACATTATCTCCAATTTCCATCATAACGATATTTTTTGTTCTTGCTGTGAGTCTAGAGGCTTAAAAGAGCTGTCCAATAGTGAGAGCACGTCCATGGTAGAATGGGGATTCAAACCAAGGTATGTTTGAATTCAAAGCCTGTGTTCTCTACATCTATCAATTTTACCTTTCTATTAAAAAAAAAGAAAAACACACATTAGACTTTAACACAAGTGAGAGGCAACCTTTACTTTAAGTACAAAGTTGCTTAACTGACATGATAAAGAATTCTACTCAGCCCCAAATATCTCCATTGCTCATGCCTGAAATTCCACTAACATTGGTTCACTTATTTATTTACATTGAGTGTTGTCAGTTCTTAACTTCTAACTTTAAAACACTCACCTAGGAATAATAAATGAATCCCTAAATACTCTGGCTCCAGTGTGCTTGTCTGTTTTGTTCAACTAACAAATGTTAAACATCTGTTATATACAAGGGGTTGGGCTCAACTTGCCAGGAATATAAAGATACATCAGACTTTTTCTACAGTACCTCACAATATACAGCTATCAGCTAACAAGAGGAAGGAACTGGCATTTACAGTGTTGAAACGTATAGTGAAATGTATAGTGTTGGAATCTACAAAGCACTTTCAGGTAAATTACATTTTAAAAAAGGCAGTATTGACAAGTGGTTAGAAAATGTGCCCATCAGTCAGGACCCTTACAAATATGAGCACACCGATGTTAGTTTTCATTATTTTTTATTGTTATATACATGTTCTACTTTTGAAATAAAAATAAAAGAGACCAAAAAAAAACTAGTTCGTTCAGGAAAAAAACTGGTTGACTGAATCTGAATGAAATCTGAATGTCTTTCAGTTGATCTTGCTGATTTCAACACAAAATCTTTCTAATTTACCCTGTCCAGTACCTACCAAGAAGACAGAACTTTCTATTTCCCCTCATCATGCATTTATTCACTTAATTCTGTATTCTACAGACTGTTTTAAAGAGCCAGTATGTGTAAGGGCCTGAATTAGAAACTTAGTAATATTCAAAGATTATTCAAATAAGTAACCTAACAGATTTATAGACAATGTGCTATGAGGTTACACAACAGAGGGAAGAATCATATCTCTCTGGAATGTGATCAGGCTATTCCCCCTGCCTGCCTGCGTGGGATGGATCCCAGACCCCGCTGGCACCTGGGCAACCCCACCCCACAGCATGTCAACACACAACTACTGACAGTCGCATGGCCAGACTATTGGCAGAACATGCTATCACACAGTGTTCTGGCTCACATCATGTAATCATCCAGGGGAAACAGGCTTAGGAGTGTGATAAGTCAAATGAGTCCAGATGACAACGGAAGAGATGTCCTTGGTGCACTGTTAAGACAATGTTTCCTCTGGGTGAGGAGGAGGGAGAGATGGTTGCAGGCTGATGTGAACAAGGAAGGACTTTTTCCATTATGAACCAGAGACTCGGGTTTATTTAGACATCTGCTTCCTGAACAGAAGCAGCACTGCTAGGGGTTAGTTTTCTTCTCTCCCCAGTGCTATTCTCCTGATGCTTATTACAAGTCAAGTAGTAATATAGCACTGTCCTCAAGGAGAAATATTCTCTCATTTTGGCTGTCATGTCAGGGAGAAGGCAGAGGAAGGAGACTATTTGCTCATAGTGTGAATTTCTTCTTGCTTCCTCCAAGACCAAGCCAAAAAAAAAAAAAGAATAAGGCCGTGGAATTTCCAAGTGCTGGCCACAGCTGGTAAAGGAGGCAGTGTTTTCTGGACAAGCAGCTCACCACCTAGCAATTAATTTCTAAATCCATCATTTAATTATTAGTCCAAAAGAACACTGAAAATGAACAGCACTGCCCCATTTACATATTTAATCGGATTAGACTGCTGACTTTCAGATCCTGGCAATTAACTGGTCTCTATGTCCCTTTTCCAATACTTAAATGATTAATCTCTTATATTTGGGTGCCTATGTTCATTTCCTGATATTTTATGTTGGAAAATGAATTGTTCTTTCTCAGCATCATTATATGGGGAGGCGATTGCAGACAAGTTAACCTCTTGGTGTCCTAAATAATTATGACTTCATGAAGAAGCTGTGTGAAATTCTAGATAATAAGTGTATATAACTACCAACCTCCTGTTTTCCTTTTAAAAATGAAATCAATGAAAAGAAATCAAATGAACCTATTCCCTTTACAGTTATGTGAGGTAAACAAAGAAGGTATTCTTCCAATTGAATACAATATTTGATCATCTGTTCACTAAGGAAAACCAGGATTTCCCACAACTCCCCAGTGAGGTTCTATATTTCCTGGTATGGTCTAAAAGGAGATGCAAATTTAAACATGGACAGGTTAAGTTTGAGATGCAAAACAACACTGGAAATAAAGCAAAGCAGACCTGATGGAATCTTAATGTAAAATACCCTCTTGCTATTGACAAAAGCTTCCACAAAGCTTCCAAGCCTTTCTAGAATGATCCCAAACCAATTCACCTTGAAAGGTATCACATAAGGTCACCCAACTACCAGAAGGGACCAGGAATGTACACAGAGTAGGTGGTTCCATTAATGGTGTGACTGAGGAATTACAGAACACAAACAGTCCAAAATTGTGATTTAAGAGAATAGTTTCTAGAACAGGAGAGCGCTGGCTGTGTGCCCCAGTGTGTCCAC
Source organism: Panthera tigris (assembly GCF_018350195.1). Lineage (NCBI taxonomy): Eukaryota > Metazoa > Chordata > Mammalia > Carnivora > Felidae > Panthera > Panthera tigris. The sequence continues at coordinate 89,732,649 of NC_056669.1, read as the reverse complement.
ACACCAGACTTCAAGCAGGGTACTAACCTCCCCTAAATCACAGGTGCATCATCCTCTAAAATGGGGCTAATAACGACATCCATTTCAGAGAGTATGGTCTGAAAGGATTCAACGAGATACTGCAAGTAAGGAATTTAGCCCAGTGCCTGGTAATGTTAGTGGTTATTTTAATACCTTATTGCTAAGCGATGTGCCCACTGTCCTGAGGCCCAAAATAATTGTAGCCTTTATTAGATTTTAAAATTCCCAAACCTTATTAAAACTCAGAAGACAGGGTGGGTAGCAACTCAATGGTTTTATTAGCAACTCAACATTAAAAGGCTGTGCCATCTGGAACTCAGTCTGTATAATTCTCTCATGAACTATAACATTAGTTGGTTCCCACATTGAAAAGAGTCAATTTTGCTCACCAGGTCACTCTCATTCATTCTAACCCAACCTGGAATGGTAGGATTTTTGAATAAATACATTTGATGGGGTAAAAAGACCTTGAACTTGGGGGAACTGTCATGATTCTCCAGAATACCAGAAATCAACCTGGAATCAAGAATGACTACCTCGGCAGAGAGCAAGCCATATGCAAGTTTACAACTGCATTCACTCCGCTTAACAAACATGTGTTGAGGGCCTACATGATGCCAAGAGCTGGAGTTTTTCCTCTTTTCCTTCTGAAGCTCCAAAAAGTTCAAGCCCATACTGATCGAGCAGAAGAAATTATTTGGATACTTCTCAAAATCTCGAGTGCCCAGTTTCCATTGCCCTTGGCAGCTGGAACAAATTAGCGCCGGGACGCAGGCTTTGAAGAAAGGTTTTAGAAGCTCAAAACAAAAGAAAAAAAAAAGAAAATCTATTTTTAAAGAAAATTATCTTTACTTTTCTGATGTTTAAAGCAATTTGTGCTTCTATTTAAGTTTTTTAGACAATACAAAAAGGCAAAAGTAAGAAATAAAAATCTCCCATTGCCCCCCCCCGAAGAGATTATCACTGATGTATGTGCTACAGATTCTTCTATACAAACATACATGTATAACCATGCATACATATATAGAAGTATAAACACACACATAAAAAATAAACACATAAACTGCTTTGCAATCTGATTTTTTCACCAAATACATAATGTATCTGTTTCCATGTTAATAAGTAAAGATTTAAATTTGCCTTATCACTTTTAATGGTTCTACTGTTCTCCACTATATGAAGGTGCTGTATTGTACTTTACCAAACCCTGTCCCTGGATGGGTAAGTGATTTTCTTTCTGTTTTTCTTTTTTCTTTTCTTTTTTTTTACTTATTTACTCAACAACTAACCTGCCATGTGCCTGAACTATTTCAGAGTTCACATATATTTACACATATATTTAACTGTATAAAATATAATACTGCTTTGCAATTGTCCAGGTACAAAAATTTGACAGTCTTAATTTTATTATCAAACTACCATTAATTTCCTACTCTCTGATACCTGGACAGGATGGTCCTGACATTTATAAAATGCCTTCAAGTGGGCTCTCATTGCCCATGCCCTAGAAACCTCTCTGGTTTCTGGTAAAAAAAAAAAAAAAAAATGAATTTTCCTCAACCCCTGGCTCCTTGCTACTCACAATGAATGTCAGTCTTTAAACCAGCAGCCAGAGGCGTCCCCCCTCTTCTGAGATGGAAGCGCAGGGTGTTTTCATGGGCATTTTTCTCTGTTCAAACTAAAAGGTCACACAGGCAGCTAACATACTGCATCTCACCAAACATATGCTACTATTAATGAGTTGTGGCGGTGGTGTGGTTAATATTTGATAGCCGACCACCTACTGTCCTTGTCAAATATTTGCTTTGCTTACGAGCAGAGCATGCTGGAGTGCTGCCGGTATTCTTCATCAGCCCAGGCAAGTTTCTGGAAAAACAAGCAGCTGAGGACTGTGGTGTTGTCAGAATCTACAGTGAATGCAAAGATGAGCCCCGATGCTGGAGATGAGCGAGGACATTAAGAACAAAAATCTCCTCTGTGAGGCTGGATCTAACAGTTCTATAATCAACTGTCAGTGCTTGCTACTTCAAAGGGCCCGTCGGCCAGCAGAAAGGGCAGAAAGACCTTTAACCAGCACCTGAAAACCTGTGACCAAACAGCCGCTAATGTTTACTGAGTGTCTTGTACACGGCAGGCATCATTCCAAGCGTCTTATGGGTAGTAGCACACAATACCTCTTGGAGGTTGGCAATCTTATTACTCTCCTTTTATTTATTTTTTTAATGCTTATTTATTCTGAGAGAGAGAGCATGCACGCAAGCAAATGGGGAAGGACAGAGGGAGAAGGGGAAAGAGAAAGAGAATCCCAAGCAGGCTCCGGGCTTCACAGCGCAGGGGCTCGATCTCAGGACCATGAGATCGTGACCTGAGCCAAAATCAAGAGCCAGACGTTTAACCAACTGAGCCACCCATGCGCCCCTTATTACTCTCTCGTTATATAGATAAGGAAACTACACACCAAGAAGTGTAGTAACTTTGCCCATGGGGGGGATCTAGTCATCAATTCAGGCGTTCCATCTCCACAGCCAGGGCTCTGAAATATCACAGCACAAGTTCACAGGTGTGGGTAAACCCACACACTCCACTCCCCACATATATACCACACACGATCCACGCTTACACTGGGCACAGACCACACGACGTACACCTATCTCACTCCATGCACACGCACACCCCCATCACACATACCCCACTCACCATACGCACATAGCCCACAAATCTCACACATATCCCACACACCACACACTCATCACCTGCCATGTGCACACACTTTACACGTAGTTGCACGCACCTCACACACCCCACACGTCGTACATACATACAGTGGGAACACACCACACCACACACAAGGACATCTCACGCAGATGCACCACACACACCCCATGCGCACGCTCATGCGTACATGCCCCCAAAGCATCCCCAAGATGAGCTGAGAACTAAATAACAGACACCAAGAATAAACTGCTTATAAAAGAATTTCAAGACGCGTGACGGTCCATTTCTTGTCCTACGAGGTAAAGGTGGTAGCATACATGCTTCACAGGGGAAGGCTCGGAGGTATCTGTGATACATGGTTGCGTGTCGGGGCAGCTCTACGACAGCACCCTTCTGCTGCTCTGGAGCTCGGACGAGATTCAGGTTCAGGAGGATAAGCCGCAGCCACACACTCCCCCTCGGGAGACTCACAGCTCGTGGCACATCCGCAGACTAGATTTCCCAGGGACTGGAAATGCGGTCCCAGCTCTTCAGCCTGCCATTCAAAGCCTCCAGCTATCCCGTCTCCCTGGGACCTTCCCTCTTCAATGCCCTCTTCAGGCACACTAAAGGACTCTTGCTCCCTTGTGCACGCCCGCCCCTGCCTGACATGACATCCATCTTATTTTTTCCAACTTGAACTCAAACCACCCACCCTGGCTAGCTCAGTTTTTCTGATACCATGACAGTTCCCTTAACTCTGCATCTCCCACCAACCTTTCCATCCCCTAAACTTCTACAGTAATGTATTATCTGTACCACCTGCTTGGCATTTTGATACGTGGTGTACCACATTGTTAGCTATGTCAAAAGATTTTAAAAATGCTGTATTATATTCTAATCGCCCGGAGACCTACTACCCATTTATTATTCAGTGGCTGTCATTGCTTTAGAAGGATAGCAAAACAGCACTTATTGGCTTTGAGGTTCAAAATAGGATTCTGAAACTTGGAAATAAATGGAATCTTAAAAGAAAGGTGCTTTTGATTTGTGAGAAACCAGCTTTTGGAGAGAGAAACGGTTTGTTAAATTCTAAAATCTTGCCTTCAGCTATGAAGAACTAAGACCCAGGAGATATATAAAGTTTATTTGATAAACACAGTTTTAGGATGAATGTATAATGACATAAAAGGATGTTTTCCCATCCCAAACAAGGTAGCGTGCAATGGCTGAGGGAGGAGAGAAACTAGAAAGAAGTGACAGTTTAAACAGCAGGATGGTATTACTGCGCCCTGCAGTCTCAGCCTGGGTCTTCACAGACACCCAGATAAGCTTGGGGGATACATGGTAGCTATGCCGCACTTTCCAGAGGCAGAAACCTTAGAGATGTCCCTAAAGAGCAGAAGGTATGGAAGCACTGAAATCCAAACGGGAGTGCCATAAGAAGCAGTAGGGTCTTCCCCACAAGTCTACCGAGGCATTAGAGGGTCATGGGGAGTGTGCGCAGGTAAATATTTAACAACTAGCTCTCTTGAAAATAAAAATATCTTTTTTTAGAGTAGAGCAGGCAGAACAATGACTCCTCACAGATGTCCACGTCCTAATCCCCAGAAGCTGTGAAGATGTTACCTTAGATGGCAAAAGGAACTTTGTGATTAAGTCAAGGACCTTGAGATCATCCTGGATTATCCAGATGAAAGAAAGTGAGAGAGATCAAAGCAGAGAATAAATTTCTGTTGTTTCGAGCTACCATGCTTGCAATAATGTGTTACAGAATCAACGGAAAACTAATACATGGAGTTTTAAAATGGCATAAGGATGCCCCAAGGCTAATTTCAAGCTACCAAGGTGATGTTACTGAACACAAGATGGGAAGATTCACACAGATAGCCCTTGTGAGCTGGTATACACTGGCTCCAGAGTACCGCCTGCATGAGAGAGCATTTGAATTTTCCATATCTCAAAGAGTCCAGTAGGGGTGGGATGGACTGGCGGACCTGATGGAATCCTACAGTCATGGTGAGAGAAAACACCATCAAATACAGCATGGACCCCAAATATGAGAACCACACACAGGATTACAGGCTAACATCCAAAGACCAAGGAGATAAGCCATAGCCAGCCCTGATGGAGGACAGAGGATGGCCACAGGCCAGATAGTTCCTCGTTCGTCTCCATGCTGCAAGAGTCTCTTTCTGGGGGAGAAAAAGAAGGTAGGTAGATTAGAGAGATAGATGAATAATTTAAATCCTAAATTGACCAAATGTAAATCCTGATTTGACTAACATGACTTGGTTACCTACAAGTGACTCAACTGTTTCCTAATCCCAAAGAGAATGGAGGTGGGGCTCAAAATAAAAATTAAATTTGGTTTTCTGGTATGAATAACTGATACTATTCAAATTATTTCTTCCAAGTAATGTATAAACGCCTTAGGAAAATGCCGCAGGTCTTCTATCCACCCACTGTTGACTCTTAGAGGGCACTGCAACGTTGCCTGACAGGAAGCATAACAGAATCAGTTGCATGGCTATTTCAGCGTGGCTCTCCACCTTCGATGCACACTGACGTCACATGGAGAGCTTTAGAGTATGGATGTCTGGGTCCTACCCCCCTGAGATTCTGATTTAACTGGTCTGGTGTGCAGCCTGGGCACTGGGATTTTTAGAAGTTCCGATGAGCAGCCACAGTTGAAACTGGCTGCTCAAACATACTCCTCTTCCTGGAGACGGCTTTGGAATCAAACTAACCCAAGTTTAGATATTGATTCTGTATATGTGATCCTACAAAATGAACCTAGATAAATGACTTCATTGTGTTTACAGCTCCATTTCCTCACCTGTGAATGGATTAATGATATTTAAGTAGAGAGTATTAAGAAGATACTATGCATACAGAGCTTTGCACATGGTGCAAATTCATTTTTGCCAGGTAATGGCTACCATCCTATAACATTATGCTCCAGTCTGCCTGTGAATCCTCTTTTTGCAGTCACTGGATATTCTGCTAGAATCCATAAAGTCTCCCCATGCACCTGGAATAAAAATATTAAGGCACAAATCTTTCATCTTATATAATTATCCCATTTGGAAAATAAAAAGCACAAATGGAACTCCATGGCTTGCTCACATTTCAAAAAGGAAAGCACGTTCTGCATAGAAAACCTTGTCAAAAAGCCCCCAAGCCTCACTCTCATTATGGACCAAATGAGGTTTTTCTGAGGTAGAGGTGATAATACGTTCTAAGGTTTCTGAATATCAAACATACGAGGGCACTTAGGGACCTCCCAAACATATATTTCAAGGATAAAAATCTTTTCATCTTCAAAGAATCCACTTACTATTCAACGAAGATGATTACAAAATAAGACAAATGGAATTATTCTGCCTCAGAGGTGCCGTATAAAAATATACACATGTATATATACAAAAGTAGTTGAGAAAGATTAGAAGTTTGTATAACTGAAAGAAGATAGAGTACAAAAGCTATAAATGAAGTCTCCAGAGAGGATCCCTGCTACTGTTTCTCATTAATAAAAGCTATGAACATGGTGCAGGAAAGATTAAAGGGGCATGTCTACAAAACATAGGGCAGCAGTTAAAAGCAAAAGTTGTAGAATCAAATCCTCTAGTTCTACCCTAAATCGGTCCCTTACTTAACCTCTGCATGCCTTGGTTTTCTCATGGATAAAATCAAGATATATCAAGTGGCTGTTGGTAGGATCAAAACGGTACTAGAATACTCAATGCAGTATTTGGTACACAGCAAATTACCAATAAGCATTAACTACTATATTCATAAGGAATACACTAGAACTGTGCTGTGCCATAAACTATCTCATAGCCATATGTGGCTATTTAAATTAAATATAGATAAACAGAAATCAAATAGAATTAAAAATACATCTCTTAAGTTTCACTAGCTGTATTTCAAGTCCTTGGTACACAGATGTGGCTAGTGACCACCATAATGGCAGAGGGACATCTCCATCACCACAGATATTAAAGTCTCTACTTGAGTGACAAAGAGCAAGTTCTGAAGCCTCTCTCATTTAGTTGAAGGTAAAGGAGAAGCCTCTCCCTTTCCTCCTCCACTGGGTAGGGAAACACACAGGCAGTGATATTCGTCCCCAGGGAATCCTCTCTGTCAAGGCCACACCTCCTCAATCCTATATGCTCCCCAGATGGACACTGCTGCTGCTGCTGAATGAACTTGTTTTATAGTCACCAAGCAAGTCCCGCGAGGTGGCCCTGTATTCGACTTAGGTTATACAGACACTTAGCAACTAGGGCATCAGAGGCAGGATTTAGGATCTCTGCCAGAATTTATATTTTCTCAGCTGTCCCATCCTTCTGCATCAAGGTGTGTCCCTCTTTCAGTCTCCCTAAAATTTCTAGCTCACTGGTTCTGATTTTACGTGAACTAGAAAAACTGGATAACCAAAGTTATTGTACAAGAGTAAGACTCTAGAAAGGGCTTTTAGTCTTTTGCAAGGATGTCAATGCACAAACACTGAAAGACTTTTTTTTTTTTTTTTTTTGCTTCCTTCCTAGCCTCTGTCTGTATGCTGGAGAGCTGAGAGTACCACATACCCAGCTAATGGGCAAGGTCGTATTTGAAATACCAGAGGGCAATAAGGATGTATGAAGTGATTCTTTTGGAAAGAGTATAAGAAATAGAAAAAATAACAGAAGGGATATAAAGAAATATCTCCAACTAGCAAATCTATGAGGAGTGCAAATTTAGACAAATGGCCAATTCTATTCGGTCATGAGCAAATGATATCAAATCATTCATGGATCGGCAAAATCCATTCTTTGGCTATAAAGCACAAAAAAATCTACTTTAGGGACTCAAGTTGGTATATTTAATCATGTATGTATTTAAATGTGTAACTGAATACTTTTTAGGCTGTGTCTATCCACATAATGCCAGCTTGAGGGAAAAAGATTAAATCACCTAAATGGGCATTATTCATGTGAACTTAGATGTGTTTCTTGCTAAACTGACTTGTCTATACAAATGCATGAGAGATCAACTCACTCACGCCATGTAGGATACATCAGCTGATTCTGAGTTCTTGAGTATACTACATCACTCACTATACATATCCTAGCAACACGAAGAGCCATGATTCCATTATAGCAATAATGTAGCCTATGAGTGCCCATAAAGCAGAAGGACCTGGATTCAGATTACCTAGACCCAAATCCCAGCCTCTAAAGTCATTTTCAATGCAACTTTTAGGCAAGTGCCAAAATTCACCAAGGCAACTTTTTAATTTATAAAATGGAGTTACTAACAGTCCTTGCCTCACAGAAGTTGCATTTATAACAGCTTTATTAAGCTATAATTCACATAGCATAAAACTTACCATTTTAAGTGTAATATGCACTGTTTTTTAGCATATTTACAGATAATGCAACCATCACCACTATCTAATTTTAGGACATTTGTATCACACCAAAAATAAACGTTGTTTTCACCAGCAGTCACTTTGCTTTCTGCCTCCCGCCCCCCATCAGTGGCAACTAATAATCTAGTTTTTATCTTTATGGATTTTCCTACTCAGGACTTTTGGTATAAATAGAATCACACAAGATGTAGTTTTTTATGACTGAGTTCTTTAACTTATCATAGTGTTCTCAAGGTTGATCTGGTTGTAGCATGTAGCATGCTTCATTCCTTTTCATTATGAAATAACATCCCATTGTATGGATTATTATATCTTGTTCATCCATTTATCTGTTGATGAACATTTGGGTCGTTTATACATGTTAGCTACTCTGAATAATGCTACAATGAACATTTTGGTACAAGTTTTTGTGTAGACATAGATTTTCACTTTTGAGTATTTACTTATGAGTGGAATTTCTGGGGCATATGGTTTTGTATTTGTATTTCCCTGATGACTAATGATGTTGAGCATCTTTTCATGTGCTTATTAGCCACTCAGATAAATTCTTCGGAGAAATGTTTATTCAAACCCTCTGCCCATTTTTAAATTGTGTTGTCTTTTAATTGCTGAGTTGTAAGATTTTTTTTTTGTCTATTCTTGATATAAGTCCACATCAGATATATGGCTTACAAATATTTTCTTCTATTTTGTGGATTATTTTTCCACTTTTCTGATGGTGATCTTTGAAGCACAAAGTTTTCCATTTTCATGATCTTCATTTTATCTGGGTTTTTTTGTTGTTTCTGTTTGGGGCATATTTGAAAAACCACTGTCCAACCCAAAGTCAGTAACATTTATTTTATGTTTTCATCGAAGAGCTTCATAGTTTTAGCTCTTACATTTAGGTCTATGGTCCATTTTGACTTAAATTTTGTATGTCGCGTGAGGTAGAGGTTCAAACTGATTCTTTTGTATGTAGATATGCAGTTGTCCCAGCACTAATTGTTAGAAGGACTATTATTTTCCCCACTGAACCATCTTGACACTCTTGAAAATCAGTTGGGCATAAATATAAGAATTAATTTCTGGACTCTCAGTTCTATTCCATTGCTATTTGTGTCTATCCTTATACCAGTATAACACTGTTAGTTAATTACTGTAGCTCTATAGTAAGTTCTGAGATTGGGAAGTGTGAGTCCTCTTTGTTCTTCTTCAAGACTGTTTGGCTATTGTGGATCCTTTGCATTTCCGTAAAAATTTTAGGATCAGCGAACACAGCAGTGTCTGCAAAACAGACAGCTGGGATTTGGTAGGTATTGTGTTGAATCCGTTTATTAAATGCTTTGTAAGAAGCTGAATTATAAGGGGAAAAAAGCACTGGCTAGAACTTAAGAAATGTAGGTTCCTGCCCTTTGAAAAATCATTTCCATTCCTAGGATTTCAATTTCTTCATCTGTAAAATATGAAAGTTAGGCTATGTTGATTTAGAATATCCCATTCAAATTCAAGACTTTAAGGTTCTATGTATGTCTCAGGCTTGAGAATACTCTCAGCAGTTTGGTAGAAAAAAATCATCTTTTAAAAACATCAACAGATGAGGATTAAGGAGTATACTTATCGTAATGAGCACAGGGTACTATATAGAATTGTTCAATCACTATATTATACACCTGAAACTAACATAACACTGTATGTTAAGTAACTGGAATTAAATCTAAAACCTTTTTTAAGTTTTAAAAATCAATAATTTTGACCTATCAAATCAACAATCCTGGAAACCTGACAAACATAACAACTCTGGAGATAGAGAAGATCCTAGCTTGGAGGGATTTTTTCTTCTACTAGATTAAATATAAGCCAATTTCAAACAAATAGTTTGTTAAAAACCTGCAGTTATTAATGGGCTCTCATGATGTTGTTCATGTGAATGTAGGTTTGTTTGTTTTTTTTAATGAAGCACTGCTTTATTTATTTATTTATTTTTTTAGTGTTTATTTTTGAGTCAGAGAGAGACAGAGCACGAGCTGGGGAGGGGCAGAGAGAGAGAGAGAGAGAGAGAAAGAGGGAGACACAGAATCAGAAGTAGGTTCCAGGTTCTGAGCTGTCAGCCCAGGGCCCCATGTGGGGCTCGAACTCACGAACCGGCGAGATCATGACCTGAGACGAAGTCTGATGCTTAACCGACTGAGCCAACGGTATTTGGTGTACAGTCATTTCAAATAAAACCTAGGTATATGTTAATATCTATAATTTCAGCTAGCAGTATATAAAAGCCAAAGGGAACATACGCCAATTACTGTCTTAATGAATATAGAGTATCTCAATGATTAAATATTAAATGCATAATTATTTCATATATTACGCTCATCCATTTCCCCCTAAGTTTTAAGGTGACATTCATAATCATAAACATCTGGGACAAATACTTCTACTTTTTACTTTTTTAGTCTCTAAATAAACTCTCTAGTACTAGCTGGTTAAATACATCGGATGCTCATATTCAAGTTTTCAAGAGGTCTACACATATATTAGGCATGTTCCACATACCATATACCAGGTGTGGAAGACACAAAGATTAACAAATAGTCCTTACCCTTAGAATTCACCATCTATTGTCATTTGGAAGTCAGGTACAAAGAAGGGAATCACAGTACAATGGAAGAATTGCTATAACATGAGTATAAAAACTGTTTTGAGGATACAGAGGGAGTATAGAGGCTACTGACTTCTGTAGAAAGGTAAGGAGAATCTCAGAAACAGTGATAAATGAGGCAAGACTTCTTAGCTAAAGACACATCTGTCCTGATGTGAAATATGGGAAAACAAGAAGAACTGTGGATAAGTCCAAGATGTCTAGCTTGGGACTTACTTGTCTAGTTCGTCTAGATGATGATGAAACTTTACAGAAGTTGTTCTCATACAAACAAGCTCTGGTTATGTCAGTGGAGTTGAACTCCAGATAAAGAAAAATACTAACCCACATTGCCTCCTCCCTCACCCTAAACTAGAAAGAAGAATTCCAAAGTACAACTTTAAATTTTTTTTAATGTTTATTCATTTTTGAGAGACAGAGAGAAACAGAGCATAAGCGGGGAAGGTGCAGAGAGAGAGGGAGACACAGAATCCGAAGCAGGCTCCAGGCTCTGAGCTGTCATCACAGAGCCCGACGCGGGGCTCAAACTCACGAACTGCGAGATCATGACCTGAGCCGAAGTCGGATGCTCAACTGAGCCACCCAGGCACCCCTCCAAAGTAGAACTTTATTTTTTTCATACATTTCATCCAAACAATTATTGCATCACACAGTTATCCAAATAGCGTATCTCCACTGACCAAAACTCAAATAAGAATAAAAAATGAAGATTATTCCTAATGATATGATATTTATTTTTCTAATATTAATGGTGTTTTCTGCTTCCTCACATATGATGAATTTTTGATATAGAAATAACGCCTGGGTGGCTCAGTTGGTTAAGCGTCTGACTTTGGTTCAGGTCATGATCTCGCGATTCGTGGGTTTGAGCCCCACGTTGGACTCTGTGCTGACAGCTTAGAGCCTACAGCCTGCTTCAGATTCTGTGTCTCTCTTTCTCTCTCTGGCCCTCCCCACTCACATTCTGTCCCTCTTGCTCTCCCTCTCAAAAATAGATAATGTTAAAAAAAATGATATTGCACCTTAGGCAATATCAAACTGACAATTACCACTTCCCTTGGAAAAGATCTAAACTGGAGTGGCTACACTAATATCAGACAAAATAGATTTAAAACAAAATATTATTAAAGATAAAGAGGAATATTTTAGAATGATAATGATGAAAGAGTAATCTACCAGGAAAATACAACACCATATATGCACCTAACAATGAGACCCAAAATACACAGAGCAAAAACTGACAGAAATTGAAGATACAAACAGACAATTCAATGGACATAGCTGAAGAGTTCAAAACCCACTTTCAATGGTAGACAAGACAACTCAGCAAAAGATCAACTAGGGAAGGAAAGACTCTAGAAGTGTGATCCCATATGTTCCTGTAAAATTTGGAAAAGTAATATATTTAAGTGAAAAGACTTTAAGATTGTCTCTTCACAGTCTGACTCCCCTTTTGCCATGCCTGCTGTCATGTCAGGTAGCAATGGAGTAACTAGGAGAATCTTTGGCATTTGGGGGCAACTTTGGGTATCTAAGGAAGAGTTGCATATCAGACACTTGTAGTTTGAGTGGAACACGCTTATGTGGCTTACAGTTATCTCTAGCTTTCCCCACTGGGAATGGCTTTCAGGAGTACTCACCCACTGTCATAAACACAGGACCAGAAGTGTGTAGATAGTGGAGGAGAAACCAGGTTTGAAATGGGAGACCCTGAACCTAGTTTGTAGAAAATTCTTCCAATCACCAAAAATGTAAAATTGTAAGCATAAGAAACAGAGTAATCTTTCTGTTCTGGAAAATATTTAACAATGAGGCACTTATTATTATAAAAATACCATACTTTTTTTTTTTTTGCCTTTTTAGTGGTAAACAGAAAATAGAATTTATCAGAATTCCTTTAGGGCACAAACCTATAAAACAATGAGTGTACCTATGAGGTAAGTCATGTATATTATGCATCAAAACTATTGAGAATAAATACACTTTTTAATCAACCATGGTAAGGCTGAAAATATTACAAAAATCGTATATTTTCACATGAAGAAATGTTCAATGTATGCAGTCAAAAATATATAGAGAGAGAAAAATGCTACTATAAACATGTCTTAGTCTGCTTATGCCGCCATAGCAAAATACCATAGACTAAGTGACTTAAACAAAAGACATTTATTTCTTACAGTGCTGGAGTCTGGGAAGCTTAAGATTAAGGGTCTGGCAAGCCAGCCTCCATTCAGAGGTCTTTTCCTCTTAGCTTGTAGGTGGTTGCTATCTCACTGTGTGCTCATGTGACCTATTCTTTGTTCACATGCTAAAGACAGATTGACAATGAGCTCTCTGGTGTCTCTTCTTCTCAGATCCCACCCTAATGACCTAATCTAACTGGAATTACCTCCCAAAGGGTCCATCTCCAAATACTGTCATATTGGAGGTTAAGGATTTTACATATTCACATTACTGTGTACAATAATTAATAAAATTATTATATATTTAATGGTGTTTGTGATATTTGAAAGCTCATTAACATTTGCAATTCATTTGATTTATTTTCTCTTTCTAAATAAATATTCACTTTCATACCTAATTCTTTTTTTACATAATTTCACACTCTTTCTCTCAAAGAGGATCCCAATAGTTGTATAAGCTTTCAGTCACACAAAAACTGGACCCCTTTCTGCCCTTAACATTGTTTTTCCATGCCCCATATCTTCCAGTTCTTTCTCTAGTTCTCCTTTAAAGCTGCCCATCTTAAACACAACCTTCACCTTGCCATGTATCATTTCCCCTGAAGTTCTAGCCAACTAGAGAATTTCTATCTATTCTCAAGATTCTAAATCACACATCTCAAGAGTAAATCTAATAAAAGCAGAAAGAAGTTAAACAATCACTATCACACTTAGAGAGTCATAAGGAGGATAAGGTTGGGAGCACTAATACATTAATTTTTGTTTCTATATATTCAACATATACAACCTTCGCCATCAAAGGGTATAAATACCTGAGTTATAGGCACCATACTTTCCCCAGTACCACTCTTCCTCCAACCCTCAGGCCCCGCGGCTTATTATCTATCACTCAGGTTTGATTCTCTCCCACTGCCCCCCCAGTATACCATAGCAACTTGGCTTTCTTCAGGTGCCCTTCAGTCAATCAGTCCTGCCTGCATAGGTCTGCATTAACAGGTGTTGGCCCCAAGGAAATGATTTTTCAAAAAAGCTCCTTAGCTCCAAAGTCAATCAGTCAGTATCTATAAATTCAGAGAGGGGGTAGGAGCAAGCCTCGCATCCCCAAGTTGCACTTAGACTTCACAAGGGCTCGCTACTATCCATAGAGAAAACTGCCATGTAAACCCAAAGTATGAAGCTTTATTCTCTCCCTGGGACTCAGAGGCAGGGAGATTTCTTAACAAATGCTCTCACTGTGGTGTACAAATGATATTGATCCGTGCAGTTGGCACTGAGAGCTGGGGCTCCTATATTGCATTTTTTAAACTTTCATCTCTAAATCCAAGCTGGCAGTTTGGTGCCAAATATAGCAGAACCCTTTTCCATCAGTATCTCACCTAACAGATGGAGAAATATCCTGATTTACTGGAATCCAGGTAACTGTGGCTTTCAGTGTACTGGAATATTTTGCTGACTCTGCTTTCAGAAAAAGTCTAATCACAAAGATATCCCCAAGACAATGAAGCAAAAAACAAAAACAAGACAAAAAATCTTGTGTATGAAGTTAGCAGCTGCCAAAAAGTGTTCTTAAAGTATTTTAGGATCATTGATTGCCCATCTCAATATTCAACCTTTTTGCAATTCCATGATGTCCTATAACATCCTGCCATCAGAATCCATTACTTTTTTAAAACAATGTTCTATTGTTTAAGGCAGGAAAATGAACATGACCATTTTAAAAGGAATTTCAGCAAGCGCTGAAGTGTAAATGATTACTTAACCCTCAGTGGGCCAGATAATCCAGTTAGAACATCATTGCTTAAACAGTTTGACTAATTAAGCTTTTATTGTGTAAGAATCAATGGTTTAAAATAAAAGTTGTTTCCTTGGCTTAAATAATTATTTAGAAGATTTAGTAATTCAAATTATTTAAACAGAATTGTCTTCAATATCCCTGTAAAGTCCACTTTGGGGCCTTCTTCCTTTTCCCTATGAGTCATTATTCTTAGTCCTACTGATAATAGTGGTGACAGTCTACAGCATGTATGCCTCCTAAGATTATAAGTTACCTTTGTATAGTGTGTCTCATATTGATATTTGGATATTGTACTATTTTACTTGTTTACATCCTGTATCTTCAACTAAAGTTTAAGTAACTTGAGAAAAGATAACGAATCTTATTCATTTTGTATTCTATCCACATCTCACAAAACTCCTGAGATATAATAGATTTAAAAAATATATTAGTTTTCTTCATACACATAGGGACATATGTATTCATTGTGTTAGATAATGTGAGTTATAACTCAGCCAAAATTGGTCAAATACCATTTAGACATGTCATGAACAAAGCAATAAGAAAAGGAATCTTATATGCTATCCCATTAAACATCACAACAGCCTTGGAGAAACCATTTGCAATTCTCATTTTACAGAGAAGTTTGAGAGTTATAGATGAAAAAAAAAATACTCAGTGCTACAGATCTAGTATGTTCTGGAGCAGTAATGCAAAATTACATCCAAAATCCATTTCCCTACCCTGAAACAGTGGTTTCTATCAGGAGAGACATCTTCTGAGCCCTCCACCAATTCATTTGGAGTTTCTATGCTTTAACAAGAATCCTAAGAGCACAAAACAGAGAACTAGGAGAGGGTCTGAATTCTCAGCCCAAGGACATAACATTTTTGCTGATCATTCTCTGTGGCCTGTAGCTACTTCTCAGTGCCAGTCCTAGGATTAATTGGACATTCAACTCTGGGTGGGTTCAAGGATACTCACAGTGGTTCAACCTCAGAGATCCTATCAGGTTCCTTTTCCAGGGCACTCTCTAAGTGTATAGTGTGCACAGTATCCAAAGCAACCCATGGCATCTGGAGTGCTACATGCAGGTGAGGACACATAAATCCCATAGGCAGAAACCTCTTCTCAAACTCTATTTCTATTCTTAATCTCACTCCATCAGATCTGACCACTTTATGCCTTCTCACACCAAATACATGTGTTCATCCTGATCTGCTAAAATATCTCCAATAGGAACAAAGCAAAACCTCTTGAGAAACATATACAGACCTCTATCTTCTGAGGGAAGAACAGGAAGAGTTTTAGCATGAGGTTGGCTTTATTTTCATCATCTTAATTTTATAATTACAAGCTTTCATTTTTTCCCCCAGATATACTAGTATGGTGGAGTTGTGGATAACTTTTGGTACAGTTGAGTTTTAAATTGTTTTGTGGGAAAGAATAATGGTGTGAAAGATGTCCATGCCCTAATTCCCAGAATCTATGAATATGTTACCTTAAATGGCTAGAAAAAAAAAAAGGATTTTACAAATTGATTAAAGTAATGAATGTTGGGATAAAAAGAATTATCCTGGATTATCCAAATGGACCCTTTTGGATTAACCAAAAGGACTCAATTACATGAGTCCTTAAAATCAAAGAATTTTCCCTGGTCAATCAGAGACAGACAAACAGAGAAAGAAAGAAAGAGAGAGACAGAGCTGATGATGGAAAAAGAGTCAGAAAGATTTGATATTGATGACTCTGAAGATGAATTGAGGGTACCATGAGCCAAGAAATGTGGGAACCCTCAAAAAGCTGGAAAAGTCAAAGAAATGGGTTCTCTTTTAGAACCTTCAAACAGGAACATAGCCCTGCTACCACCTTGATATGAGCCCACTGAGTCAGACTTCTAAAGCACAGACCTCTACGATAATAAAGTTGTGGGTGTGGGATTTTTTTGTTTTTTTTTAAGTTTATTTATTTATTCATTTTGAGAGAGAGAGAGAGAGAGACCATGAGCAGGGGAGGGTCAGAGAGAGAGGGAGAGCCTGGATCTCAAGCGGGTGCTACACTGTCAGTGAAGAGTCCGAGGTGGGGCTCAATCCCACGAACCATAAGATCATGACCTGAGCCAAAATCAAGAGTCAGATGCTCAACCAACTGAGCCTCCCAGGTGCCCCTAGAGTTGTGCTTTTTTAAACCACTATGTTTATGGTAATTAATTATGCCAAAAATAGAAAATAGATTTTTACATAGACGTAATCTTGACAAATTATAAACAAAATTTTATAAACAGAAACATTGACATTGGAGGAACCATTAAAATTTACTTAATTACATTTTTCAGAATACTTACACTTCATTTTAAAAATCAAATAGTACATTAGGGCTTGTAGGGAAAATAAGTAGTCCCCTATCTTATACCCACCTCCACTCCTAAGTCCTACTTCCAGAAATAACCACTTTTAACTCCGAATTGCTTTTTTTTTTTCAGTTTTCCATGAGGGCTTTGCATCGCTCAATGACTTGCTCACTTTACTATTTCTTGGTTAATTATTGTGCCACATTATTGTTTGACACTATGAAATGATAAAGATTTAACTCAGACCATTTTCCCATTCCCCTCCTAATATATTTTTGGTTTTTTTTTAATTGGTTCCATTTTCTGGCTTGAAATAATGCACTCCAGCATTTCAGCCCCGACCAATTGGCCAATAGCCGGAACCTTTTGTCACAATACTCTTTAAGACACAGTGCCCATGTTCCCACCTGTCTTTCCACTCTTCATACACACTTCTGCCTCCAAGCTTTTGTCTTCAGAATTTTATTTTCACATTTCTGTTCTGCAACCAAATTTAAGTCTCAAGATCTGGACAATAACAAACAGGGCTTATATTATTATGACCATGTAAGTACCATTTGTGGCAGGGCCAAGCAATGTTCTCTAGTTATATTTTCTTTTTTACATGGCCTTTTATCCTGATCTTTCTACTGGTCTTTAATGTTTTCTTGCATTATTTACCCTTATTGAATTCTTAAGTTTTTCCATTTCTCTGGGATAATATCAAATCTCTTAAACACCCTCCTGGAGTCTTCTGGTCTCTTTCTCTGCAAAGGACTCTTATTCTCTAAGCATGATTGTCAGGCTGAACTTCCCTTTATTATTCCCTCAACCCACTCTTTCTTCCTGGATCCTAAATGTGCATGATTCATGGTTTACACCTTCATTTCTCCAGGATATAAACACAAGTAGTTTCCTTAAAAATGCTGTGTTTGTTGTTGGTAAGAAAGCAAATCGGTACAGTCACTATGAAAAACAGTACAGAAGTTCCTCAGAAATTAAAACTAGAACTACCATATAATACAGCAAGCTCATTTTTGGAAATATATCCAACGGAAATGAAATAAGTATTTCAAAGTGATATTTATACTCCCACACTCATTGTAGCATTATTCATTATAGCCAAGACATAGAAACAATCTAAGTCTTCCTCCTCAGATGAATGAACAAAGAAGATGTGGTATGTGTGTGTGTATATATGTGTGTGCATATATATATTTATATATGTGTATATATATACATGTATAATATTCCTTAGCATATATATATATTCGCTATATATTATACGTATATATATATATATATATTCGCTATATATTATACGTATATATATTATACGTATATTATACGTATATATTATACATCCATGAGAAAGAAGGACACTGTGTCATTTGTGACAACATGGATAAACCTTAAGAGCATTATGTTAAGTAAAAGAAGTCAGACACAGAAAGACAAATACTATATGATCTCATTTATATGTTCTTTTTTTACATGTATCTACTCTCAGAAATATAGAGTAGAATCATGGTTGCCAAGAGTCAGGAGTGAGAGAAATAGGAAGATGTTAATCAAGGGTATAAACTTCCAATTATAAGGTAAATAAGTTGTGGTGATTTAATATGCAGCATGGTGACTATAGTTAACAATCCTGTATCATATACTTTAAAGTTACTAAGAGAACAGATCTTAAATGTTTTCACCAAATGCACACACAAAAATAGTAATTACGTGAGGTGATAGAGGTGTTAACGAACCCTACTGTGGTAGTCATTTTGCAATATATATGTGTATCAAATCATCACATTGTACACCTTAAACTTACACAATGTTACATGTCTATTATATCTCAGTAAAGTTTTAAAAATGCTGTGTGTGGGGCGCCTGGGTGGCTCAGTCAGTTAAGCATCCGACTTCAGTTCAGGTCACAATCTCGCGGTCCGTGAGTTCGAGCCCCGCGTCGGGCTCTGGGCTGATGGCTCAGAGCCTGGAGCCTGCTTCTGATTCTGTGTCTCCCTCTCTCACTGCCCCTCCCCTGTTCATGCTCTGTCTCTCTCTGTCCCAAAAATAAATAAATGTTAAAAAAAAATGCTGTGTGATTTTGGGGGCACCTGGGGTCGGTTAAGCATCCTACTTCAGCTCAGGTCATGATCTAGGAAGCTCGTGAGTTTGAGCCCTGCGTCGGGCTCTGTGCTGACAGCTCAGAGCCTGGAGCCTGCTTCAGATTTTGTATCTCCCTTTCTCTCTGCTCCTCCCCTACTCATGCTCCATCTCTCTCTCTCTCTCTCTCTCTCTCTCTCTCTCTCTCTCTCTCAAGAATAAACATTAAAAAAATTTTTTTTAATGCTGTGTGACTTTTGCAAAAGATCTTTACTCTCACATTTGATTGATGCTTTGGTTGATTCTTGACAACATCATTTTATATTTTAACATTTATCTCGAAGTATAGTATACATATAGAAATGTGGCCAAATATAATTGTACCATTGAATGAATTTTTACAAAGTTAACATGCTTATGTGATTGCCACATAGAGCAAAAGAGAAAACATTACCAGCATGCCAAAATCTCCCTTTTCATCCCTAACACTAACTCTTCCCTCTTCTCAAAAAGCAATCACTTTCTGACTTTAATCATTATAGATAAGCATCTCTGGCTGCTTATGAAATATAAATGGACTCATTCATAATTTTTTATAGCATGTAGCTACATTATACATCATTATCATGGATCACTATACATTATTGTACATTATATGTCATCAGATGAATATATCATAATTTATGTATCCATTCTTCTGCTAAATCAGATTTGGGTCAATAGTTTGGTGCCATTAATAATAATATTAATATGAATATTCTTTTTTTAAGTTTATTTATTTTGACAGAGAGAGAACATGCATGTGTAAGCAGGGGAGGGGCAGAGAGAGAGGGAGAGAAGGGGAGAGAGATAAAGAGTGAGCATCCCAAGCATGCTCTGCACTGTCAGCACAGAGCCCAATGTGGGGCTCGAACTCACACACCGAGAGATCATGACCTGAGCCAAAACTGAGTCAGATGCTCAACCGACTGAGCCACCAAGGTGCTCCTAATATGAGTATTCTTATGCATATATTTCCATGCACACATGTAAACATTTCTGTTAGGTATATCTCTAGAAGTGGAGTATTTGGTTATAGAATCTATTAATGTTAAACTTGATTAGATATTGGCAAAGAATTTTGAAAGTGGTTGTAGCAATTCACACTCTCACCAGCAGTATATGAAAGTGTCACGTGTTTTACTTCATTGCCAACACTTAATATAGTCTTTTTAAATCTAGCTTTTTTGTTAAAATTTCTTAAAGTGAAGCCTATCACATAAGCTTCCTGTCCATTTTTACATAAGAACACAGTTGTGCCTAGAAAAGCATAAAACTGTTAGGGTTGCATCCTGAAAGTGGAATTTAATGCACGTTTATTACGTGCAAGGCCTTCTTCTTCAGCACTCTACACTCAACCCCACCTACTTCCACTCTAGAGAACTGTAGTAACATAGAGCAAAATTAGACTAGTCAACTCAATGGAACTTGAGATTTTTTGAGGCTGTGATACCCAGTGGAACCCCATAGAGATAGATTATATTACCTTTCAAGCTTATCTGTCAACTCATATCCCATCATGAGCAGCTTTAGAAGAGTATTCTGATACCAACTTTCTTACAACTTCTGTTCTTTCAGACTTACTACTATTTCAACACAAGATTTTAAGTCCCTATTTTTTATTTTTCAATACTCATACAATTTATTTTCAAGATTGCATTTTTACATTTGATCTTAGCCAAAAGGCCGAGAAGCGATCAAGATTGCATTTTTGAAGAAATGAGGCCATTTAAATTTTACATACCAGAAAATAAAAATTAAATTACTATCAAAGCGTTGGGGTGCCTGGCTGGCTCAATCAGTAGAGCATGTGATTCTTGATCTTGAGGTCATGAGTTCAAGCTCCATGTTGGGCACAGAGCTTACTTTAAATACAAAAATACATACATACATAATTTTTTTTTTTTTTTAAATTACTCTCGGGGGTGCCTGGGTGGCTCGGTCGATTAAGTTTCCAACTTGGTCTCAGGTCATGATCTCACGGTTTGTGAGTTCGAGCCCCACATCGGGCTCTGTGCTGACAGCTCAGAGCGTGAAACCTGCTGCGGATTCTGTGTCTCCCTCTCCCTCTGCCCTCCCCCTAGTTGTGCTCTGTCTCTCTCTGTCTCCCAAAAATAAATAAGTGTAAAAAATACTTTTAAAAATTATTATCAAAGGATCATAAAACTCTTGACCGATAACTCAAGGTAAGACAGAATTTTAATTATATTAGCTGGGAAAAGAGAGATTTAGCTTTCTTTGGTAGATAAACAACTGTCAGATAAACATGGAGTCAGTCAGGACTTTTCTCTATTGAAAAATATCAGTTTTCTGATTGAGAAATAAAGAAAACAATAGAAAGGTTTATAAAACCACTTGTTCTGAATAGTTCGCTCTGCATCATTTTGAATTATAGTACTTCCTGTGGTTAATAATGGACCTATAATAAGAATGTGTACAATTCATGATATCACCGTAGCTGTTAAAGTCATCATATCATTGATGGACAAAATGATGGGCTGCACTTGGTTAGACCTTTTCTTTCTAATGGAATACTGATGCTTACTTATTCCTATACTGAGAAATATCCCTCTAGGGATGTTTCCCTTGAGATCTAAAATGACAGCTATGCAAAACTAATGGTATAGAAATTTACCCCTGTAAAATTACAAACACTTGCACAGAATTGATCTCATTTGATTCTAAAGGTGATCTGTATGGAATATGTTCATATTCGTGTTCCTGTTTTATAAAATTACAAGGTTCAGAAAGGTTAAGTGACAACTCAAAGCTGTGCATATTATAATTGTAATAGCTTAAACTAAACCCAACTTTCTTTTCCCCTGAAATTCAAGTGTTATTTCTATTGAGCAAGGCTGGCTTTGTATTGATACAGTAAAGCCAGTGATTATTTGGAGATGGGAATTAGCTTATGAGTAAAGACATTCATTGCTGAACTCACAGAGATTTGATATGATTTACAAAATATTTGATCCAGTTCTCTTTTTTCCTATCCCTGTTTTCTAAGACAGAAATATAAATAAAATTGCAGATGAGGAAGAAGGTGAACTCCATGCCAAATATGTTTTCTTCAACTAGTAAAACTATAAGAAGTGAATTTAATGATATGTAAATGGCGGTAAGATATAGAAGCCTTGAGTATGACTGTGATTTGAAAAATCACCCGTGGAGGAAATAAACAATATAGCCAACCAATCATTGGGATTGAGAGGTCATTAAGAGACAGAAGAGCTTTCCTTAAACTGAAGCAAAGTTCTGAATGGACCAGTTTTAGACATTATATAAGCAGCGCTAAATTATATATATCAGACAATGCTTATATAATCTGTTGTTCCAGCCATTGTTGAAATTCAAACTCTATGAAATTTAACATGATTGGGAAATGGACATAAGAGATTTTCCTTCTGAATTCTCTATTACATTCTGATGACTAGTTTATAGTATGGTGAATTAGTTTGTGTAACTTTTATAGGGACCAATGCCCCTTCCAACTCCCCTCATACAGTCAATAGTTCCCTTGTGCCAGAAGATAAAGAAGATAAGGAAATCATTGCAAATAATTTAATTCCCGAGTACACTACTGAAGGATCCTGGGAAGATGGCGGCGTAGGAGGACGCTGGGCTCACCGCGGGTCCTGCGGATCACTTAGATTCCACCCACACCTGCCTAAATAACCCATAAAATCATCAGAAGACTAGTAGAACGGAGTCTCCAGAGCCAAGTGCAGATGAGAGGCCCACGGAAGAGGGTAGGAAGGGCAGAGAGAGAGGCGGTGCACGCTCCACGGACTGGCGGGAGGAAGCCGGGCGGAGGGGCGGCCTGCTGGCCGAGCAGAGTCCCCGAGTCTGGCTTGCAAAAGCGAAGGGGCCCGACGGAGTGTGTTCCGACAGCAGGCGGGACTTGACATCTGGAAGGTTACAAGCTAACAGCTCTGCTCAGAGAACGGGAGGGCTGGAGGGCAACGGGAGGGAGAGTTGTTGAGCCCTGGACAACAGAGCTCAGCTTGGCGGGGAACAAAGGTGCTCGCCAGCGCCATCTCCCTCACCCATCCCCCAGACAAAATCCCAAAGGGAACCGGTTCCTGCCAGGGAACTTGCTTGCACCTCACAAACACCCAACGCTGAGCTTCTGAGGATCCATCCCTCCGGTGGGTCTGACTCCCTCCCAGTGCCACAGGGCCCCTCCCAAAGCAGATCTCCGAAGGAAAAGCGAGCTGAGCCTGCCCCTCCCGCCCCTGTCCACCTCGCCGATCGACCCCAGCTAATATGCCAGATCCCCAGCACCACAAGCCTGGCAGTGTGCAAGTAGACCAGACGGGCCAGGCCACCCCACAGTGAATCCTGCCCCTAGGAGAGGGGAAGAGAAGGCACACACCAGTCTGACTGTGGCCCCAGCGGTGGGCTGGGGGCAGACATCAGATCTGACTGTGGCCCCGCCCACCAACACAAGTTATTCAAGACACCACAGGGGAAGTGCCCTGCAGTTCCTCACCACTCCAGGGACTATCCAAAATGACAAAATGGAAGAAAAACGTCCAGGAAATAACAACAGCTAATGAACTAATCAAAAATGATATAAACAATATAACAGAAAGTGAATTTAGAATAATAGTCATAAAATTAATTGCTGGGCTTGAAAACAGTATAAAGGACAGCAGAGAATCTATTGCCACAGAGATCAAGGGACTAAGGAACAGCCAGGAGGAGCTAAAAAATGCTATCAACGAGCTGCAAAATAAAATGGAGACAACTACGGCTCAGATTGAAGAGGCAGAGGAGAGAATAGGTGAACTAGCAGATAAAATTATGGAAAAAGAAGAAGCTGAGAAAAAGAGAGATAAAAAAATCCAGGAGTATGAGGGGAAAATTAGAGAACTAAGAGATGCATTAAAGAGAAATAATCTATGCATAATTGGTATTCCAGAGGAGGAAGAGAGAGGGAAAGGTGCTGAAGGTATACTTGAAGAAATAATAGCTGAGAACTTCCCGGATCTGGGGAGGAAAAAGGCATTGAAATCCAAGAGGCACAGAACTCCCTTCAGACGTAACTTGAATCGAACTTCTGCACGACATATCATAGTGAAACTGGCAAAATACAAGGATATAGAGAAAATTCTGAAAGCAGCTAGAGATAAACATGCTCTAACATATAAAGGGAGAACTATAAGACTCGTGACCGATCTCTCTACTGAAACTTGGCAGGCCAGAAAGGAATGGCAGGAGATCTTCAATGTGATGAACAGAAAAAAATATGCAGCCAAGAATCCTTTATCCAGCAAGTCTGTCATTCAGAATAGAAGGAGAGATAAAGGTCTTCCCAAACAAACAAAAACTGAAGGAATTCGTCACCACTAAACCAGCCCTACAAGATATCCTAAGGGGGATCCTGTGAGACAAAGTACCAGAGACATCGCTACAAGCATGAAAACTACAGACATCACAATGACTCTAAACCCATATCTTTCTATAGTAACACTGAATGTAAATGGACTAAATGCACCAACCAAAAGACATAGGGTATCAGAATGGATAAAAAAACAAGACCCATCTATTTGCTGTCTACAAGAGACTCATTTTAGACCTGAGGACACCTTCAGATTGAGAGTGAGGGGATGGAGAACTATTTATCATGCCACTGGGAGTCAAAAGAAAGCTGGAGTAGCCATACTTATATCAGACAAACTAGACTTTGAATTAAAGGCTGTAACAAGAGATGAAGAAGGGCATTATATAATAATCACAGGGTCTATCCATCAGGAAGAGCTAACAATTATAAATGTCTATGCGCCGAATACAGGAGCCCCCAAGTATATAAAACAATTACTCACAAACATAAGCAACCTTATTGATAAGAATGTGGTAATTGCAGGGGACTTTAACACTCCACTTACAGAAATGGGTAGATCATCTAGACACACGGTCAATAAAGAAACAAGGGCCCCGAATGATACATTGGATCAGTTGGACTTGACAGATATATTTAGAACTCTGCATCCCAAAACAACAGAATATACTTTCTTCTCGAGTGTACATGGAACATTCTCCAAGACAGATCACATACTGGGTCACAAAAGAGCCCTTCATAAGTATACAAGAATTGAAATCATACCATGCATACTTTCAGACCACAATGCTATGAAGCTTGAAATCAACCACAGGAAAAAGTCTGGAAAACCTCCAAAAACATGGAGGTTAAAGAACACCCTACTAAAGAATGAATGGGTCAACCAGGCAATTAGAGAGGAATTGAAAAATGTATGGAAACAAATGAAAATGAAAACACAACAATCCAAACGCTTTGGGATGCAGCGAAGGCAGTCCTGAGAGGAAAATACATTGCAATCCAGGCCTATCTCAAGAAACAAGAAAAATCCCAAATACAAAATCTAACAGCACACCTAAAGGAAATAGAAGCAGAACAGCAAAGACAGCCTAAATCCAGCAGAAGAAGAGAAATAATAATGATCAGACAGAAATAAACAATATAGAAACTAAAAAAACTATAGAGCAGATCGACGAAACCAAGAGTTGGTTGTTTGAAAAAATAAAATTGATAAACCTCTAGCCAGGCTTCTCCAAAAGAAAAGGGAGATGACCCAAATAGATAAAATCATGAATGAAAATGGAATTATTACAACCAATCCCCCAGAGATACAAGCAATTATCAGGGAATACTATGAAAAATTATATGCCAACAAACTGGACAGCCTGGAAGAAATGGACAAATTCCTAAACACCCACACGCTTCCAAAACTCAATCAGGAGGAAATAGAAAGCTTGAACAGACCCATAACCAGCGAAGAAATTGAATCAGTCATCAAAAATCTCCCAACAAATAAGAGTCCAGGACCAGATGGCTTCCCAGAGGAGTTCTACCAGATGTTTAAAGCAGAGATAATACCTATCCTTCTCAAGCTGTTCCAAGAAATAGAAAGGGAAGGAAAACTTCCAGACTCATTCTATGAAGCCAGTATTACTTTGATTCCTAAACCAGACAGAGACCCAGTAAAAAAAGAGAACTACAGGCCAATATCCCTGATGAATATGGATGCAAAAATTCTCAATAAGATACTAGCAAATCGAATTCAACAGCATATAAAAAGAATTATTCACCACGATCAAGTGGGATTCATTCCTGGGATGCAGGGCTGGTTCAACATTCGCAAATCAATCAACGTGATACATCACATTAATAAAAGAAAAGATAAGAACTGTATGATCCTGTCAATCGATGCAGAAAAGGCCTTTGACAAAATTCAGCACCCTTTCTTAAGAAAAACCCTCGAGAAAGTCGGGATAGAAGGAACATACTTAAAGATCATAAAAGTCATTTATGAAAAGCCCACAGCCAACAGCATCCTCAATGGGGAAAAACTGAGAGCTTTCTCCCTGAGATCAGGAACACAACAGGGATGTCCACTTTCACCGCTGTTGTTTAACATAGTGTTGGAAGTTCTAGCATCAGCAAAGAGACAACAAAAGGAAATCAAAGGCATCAAAATTGGCAAAGATGAAGTTAAGCTTTCTCTTTTTGCAGATGACATGATATTATACATGGAAAATCCGATAGACTCCACCAGAAGTCTGCTAGAACTCATACATGAATTTAGCAAAGTTGCAGGACACAAAATCAATGTACAGAAATCAGTTGCATTCTTATACACTAATAATGAAGCAACAGAAAGACAAATAAAGAAACTGATCCCATTCACAATTGCACCAAGAAGCATAAAATACCTAGGAATAAATCTAACCAAAGATGTAAAAGATCTGTATGCTGAAAACTATAGAAAGCTTATGAAGGAAATTGAAGAAGATATAAAGAAATGGAAAAACACTCTGTGCTCATGGATTGGAAGAATAAATATTGTCAAAATGTCAATACTACCCAAAGCTATCTACACATTCAATGCAATCCCAATCAAAATTGCACCAGCATTCTTCTCGAAACTAGAATAAGCAATCCTAAAATTCATATGGAACCACAAAAGGCCCCGAATAGCCAAAGTAATTTTGAAGAAGAAGACCAAAGCAGGAGGCATCACAATCCCAGACTTTAGCCTCTACTACAAAGCTGTAATCATCAAGACAGCATGGTATTGGCACAAAAACAGACACAGACCAATGGAATAGAATAGAAACCCCAGAACTAGACCCACAAATGTATGGCCAACTAATCTTTGACAAAGCAGGAAAGAACATCCAATGGAAAAAAAGACAGTCTCTTTAACAAATGGTGCTGGGAGAACTGGACAGCAACATGCAGAAGATTGAAACTAGACCACTTTCTCACACCATTCACAAAAATAAACTCAAAATGGATAAAGGACCTGAATGTGAGACAGGAAACCATCAAAACCCTAGAGGAGAAAGCAGGAAAAGACCTCTCTGACCTCAGCCGTAGCAATTTCTTACTTGACACATCCCCAAAGGCAAGGGAATTAAAAGCAAAAATGAACTACTGGGACCTTATGAAGATAAAAAGCTTCTGAACAGCAAAGGAAACAATCAACAAAACTAAAAGGCTACCAATGGAATGGGAAAAGATATTTGCAAATGACATATCGGGCTAGTATCCAAAATCTGTAAAGAGCTCACCAAACTCCACACCCGAAAAACAAATAGCCCAGTGAAGAAATGGGCAGAAAACATGAATAGACACTTCTCTAAAGAAGACATCCGGATGGCCAACAGGCATATGAAAAGATGCTCAACGTTGCTCCTTATCAGGGAAATACAAATCAAAACCACACTCAGATATCACCTCACGCCAGTCAGAGTGGCCAAAATGAACAAATCAGGAGACTATAGATGCTGGAGAGGATGTGGAGAAACGGGAACCCTCTTGCACTGTTGGTGGGAATGCAAATTGGTGCAGCCGCTCTGGAAAACAGTGTGGAGGTTCCACAAAAAATTAAAAATAGACCTACCCTATGACCCAGCAGTAGCACTGCTAGGAATTTACCCAAGGGATACAGGAGTACTGATGCATAGGGGCACTTGTACCCCAATGTTTATAGCAGCACTCTCAACAATAGCCAAATTATGGAAAGAGCCTAAATGTCCATCAACTGATGAATGGATAAAAAAATTGTGGTTTATATACAGAATGGAGTACTACGTGGCAATGAGAAAGAATGAAATATGGCCCTTTGTAGCAACATGGGTGGAACTGGAGAGTGTTATGCTAAGTGAAATAAGCCATACAGAGAAAGACAGATACCATATGGTTTCACGCTTATGTGGATCCTGAGAAACTTAACAGAAACCAATGGGGGAGGGGAAATAAAAAAAATAAAGAGGTTAGAGTGGGAGAGAGCCAAAGCATAAGAGACTCTTAAAAACTGAGAACAAACTGAGGGTTGATGGGGAGTGGGAGGGAGGGGAAGGTGGGTGATGGGTATTGAGGAGGGCACCTTTTGGGATGAGCACTGGTGTTATATGGAAACCAATTGGACAATAAACTTCATATATTAAAAAAAATAATTTAATTCCCTTTATCTGTCACAAAATAATAAGACTTTTGCTTAAGAAACACCTATCAAGTGGGGAGAAGATAGCAAAGAAATGGCACATGCTAAAATATATTTATTGATATTCAATTAAATAAAACTAGATGTAGCCTAGCTGAACACACTATTTTTAAAAACTGACTTTTCTCCAAAGACTTGTCCACATAAATTGTCAAGCTTGTCGGACATAATCAACTTTTCAATTTCAATAAAAATAAGCACAGCTGATTCTGTTTTGACAACTTATCAATAAATAATGTTCTTATAAAAACTTCTGCAGTTGTTAAAAATAGATACAAGACTCCAGGCTCTTGAAATATTTGGTCCTTCTTAATCCTTTCATCATTTTTTTTTACCACTGTGATGGCAGAGACTATATCTTTCTTATTGAAAAGTGTAATCCCTATAGCTAGCACATTATAAATATTCACAAGGAAGGAATAAGGAAAAAAGGAAGGAAACAGGAATACCACAGAGAGCAAACAGGACTATGTTCATAAAGTATACCAGGAGTTGGCTGGTTAGGACATCAAGGCAGAGATCCACTTCCAGTGCTTGGGCTTATTCACAGCTGCATTCACAAATAACAATATTCAAAGGTAGTGCACCTATGTCCGCAGGTGTGTGTGTGTGTGTGTGTGAGAGAGAGAGAGAGAGAGAGTGAGAGAGAGAGAGAGAGTGAGAGAGAGAGAGAGAGAGAGAGAGACATTTCAAGGGTTATCCGTATCTTCTACTGCTTTTCATATATCCCTATGCAATTTATAGTCAATCACCTATAGAAATCAATCAGTAACATAACATCTTTTTGAAAGCAACTTCTTATAACCATTTATGAAAAAAATCAATGTAACAAGTTGATTATGTGAAAAATGATTGGTAACTTTTTCCTATTGTATAAAAGTGATCTTAGCTGTTTAATATCAATCTCTTCAACTCTGCTTCTCCCCATATCAACATTTCTCTGTATCTCCAGTGTTATCCTTTTCTCCTTTCTTCGGCATCTGAGAGGTACAGAAGGCAAACCCCTCCACTTCATCTCCTAGAGCTCCCTCTGAGACTCGATTTCATCAGTAGACACTGCTTTTGCCAGACTCAAGTCTTTCATTCTTCTCTCCGGATTTTTCCTTTGTATACCTTTTTACTATGATTGGTTAAAATTCAGAGTTACACTTAGAGTTAGATCTAAAAGCTCAAAGAGTGTTGACAGTCAACCTTAGTCTCTCTCTGTCTCTGTCTCTCTCCAATGCCTCTTCTCTGTGTGTGTGTGTGTGTGTGTGTGTGTGTGTGTGTGTGTGTGTATCCTCTATAAGTGTTTGTAATCTTTACTTCTGGGTCTTTCATTTTCAAACATTCTCATTATCCTTTGTACATAGAGGGAAAAAATTTCCTCTTTCCTAATGACTGCAGGAAAAAGTCCCCAGAGAGACTTCTTAATCTCCTGGCTGGAGTCATGTGCTTCTCCCTGAACCAAATCCTTTGACCAAAAGATAGAATGCTTTTTTGACTAGGTCTGAGTCACATGGAAATCTTGGAGTACCAGGGAAGAGAGAAGTGTGAATTAGCTACTGATACACTACATGGACAGAGGCTATAAACGAGGTGATCCTGCAAAAGAAAATTATACAGCACAGAAAAAAAAAGTAACAGCCATCATGTGCAAATTTCATTAGCTCTCTCTAATCATAAAGCATTCTTTTTTTCAGCACTGTTTTCCTCCTAGGATAACAGTCTCTTGTTTTATGACTCCAAGTTTCTCAAAGGAAGAATGTGAACTCCACTTCCCATGCATCACCCACTCCCTTTCTTTATCCCTTGAAAACTGGCCTCTACTCAAAAATGACATTGACTTCTCACTGCTCACTAATGCTGTTTTCTGCTTTCTGTTCATCAACTTCCTCTCTCTCTCTACAACATTTGGCAGTTTATCACTCCCTTCTTCAAATTCTTTCCTCCTAAAATTTCCATAACACTCAAATAGCCTCCTTGGTTTATCCCTGTTCTACAATTAGCTCTTCTCTTAATTGCTTCTAAACTTAGAAAGCACAGAAAGGAGTCAGTCTTATTTCTTGTCCTCCTGAAAAAAAAGTTAATATGACAGATTTAGATGCTCACAAATTTTTCCACAATGGCACCTATACATCAACAACCAAAGTAAAAAATCTGAACATTTCTTGAAAATGGATGGGGCACAAAATTTGCCTGCCTTTAAGACAGGCAATATAATTAGTCCTATAATTAGAAATAATCAAGCTAAAAATCATTTAACTCAATTCCATCCTTTTACAAATGAAGTGATTTACCCAACTTCATCCAACTGTTCAAAGACTAAATGGTTCCTAGAACTTAGATTCCTCTATTTGAAGTTCAGGGCTTCTCCAATTTATACCACACAGCATTCCAAATGGTAATGATTCTGGCTTAAGAACTGTATGCCCTCCATGAAGGAATCAACAATTCAGCAATACAAATCCCCTGTAAATATAGCTCGATTACAGCATCCAAGAAATTGCAAGTAAATGGAAAATATATTTCTGAATCTTTATCCTCCTTTTTGTCTTTGTATAAGGAAAACATTCAAGAGTTAGTTTCTAAAAGAGGGATTTATCATGAAAATTCTATGTAGAGCAAGCCATAATTTTGTAGACACTGTCTTAAAGCTATCAAAGCTTTCATGGAATGTTTTAACCCAGACCTGTATTGTATAACTTCTAGACTTTGTATAAATAGTCCAATCTACTTCATATTCAAGTCTGCAATAATTAAGTAATGTTTCTCTTAATATTTAAGTAATGTTTCTTTTGACATTAACTGGTATCTGGTAAGTGACTAACCCATCAACACCTATCAGCTATAGTCTTGGCAAAAAAAAATAGGGAAAAAAATAGGTAAGTCCATAATGCCAGGATAGAATGATTCTTATAAAATGAGAAACTTTAAATGTAATCAAACTAAAAATTAACCTATTATTGGACTGGCCTTTGTTCCCATGAAAACTGGGTGAGGAGTGGTCACTAAAAGGTTTTCTATTAAATGTGACTCTGCTTGTGCATTCAGTTCAGTCAGGTGTAAGAAGCAGACGATGGCTGGCTGAGAAAGGTAATAGAATCAATAGATATTTCCTCTGAAGAGATACATGGCTATAACTTAAAAAGGTATCACTGAATACATTTAGGCACAACTAGAATATGATCTGAGCACAGCCAAAGCTCAAGAGATAGCATGCAGACTCACAAATTTTACTTTGGAGTTAACGGAACTTAGATATTAAGAAGGTCAGTGAATTTGAAACAGAATAAATACAAGGAAAATCACACCTAAGCATAGAAGTTGGAAACCCAAAAGCAAAAGGAAAACATAAATGAAGAGAAAAATCTTAAAATCAACTAGAGGGGAGCAAAGAAACATTTTCTTCAGGGAAACAACAATGAAAATGGCAGCTGATTTCTCAACAGAAACTATGTCTGCCATAAGAAATCGTAATCGTTTTTTTTTTTAAGTGCTAAAAGAAAAACTGCCAGCACTAGAATTCTATACTTGGTAAAAAATATCCCTTATGAATGAAAGCAAAAGAAAGATATTCTCGGATAGTCATGAAAGAATTCACTGGAACACAATTTTACTGTAAAAATAAAGGAATTTCCTTGATCCAAATGGAAAATGATTCCAGAAGAAAGCATGGAAAACTAACAAAGAATGAACAACACCCAAAAATGTAAATATAGGGAAATATAAAAGATCATTGGCTGCTTCAGGCAATGATAATAGCAACATTTTGTGGAGTTTATAACTTATGTAGAAGTAAAATATATGACAAAAATGCCAAATAAAAAGTGAATTATTAAAAATAACTTTAAACCATAATCATCATAATTGCAATTGAGTAAGCAATTTTTTTTCCTCCAAAAATCCAACTCCAAAATATCCCTATTTATAATCTCTGCAGCCAAGCTTTTTTGATTGGCTATCCTTTTGGTCACTTCTTCTATCTTTGATTTGTTTTTATATGGTGCTTCTAAAATGAAATAACAGTGGATAAATTAAACTTATCCTAGGAATAAATATTACCATGAGAAATCAATGTTTTATATAGCAGGTTTTTATGTCCTCCTTCCCATTTTAAGGCATACTGTTTACTGGATTCCACAGTTCCACAGTGATATGCACTAAAAGAAATAACCCAGTGAGGTCTGTTTATGGAGAATGTAGTTCACAGAAAACTTTTCTTTTAACTCAGGACCAGTCTTCTGAAAAGGTGTTTTGTTGTTGTTGTTGTTGTTTTAATTTGATTAACAATGTGAATTATGTATCTTATCATATTAACTTCTTTTCCTTATTTACTTGAAAGCTCAGAGCCAAATTTGTGGCTCTTTTCTAGATAGTGTAGAAATATATATACCCTGCAATTTATGTATATTCAGCCTTGATTATACTTACATTTTTCTCCATCTTTAATTTCCTTTTACTAACATTTCCTCCTCTACTTTTATATGTAATCCTAGTAACTTCGATGTTTCTTTATGTTACTGTAAATCCTTTTTTAGAACAAACAAAGGAAGAAATAATTACATACGTAGGTACATATGTAGATATATACACATTTACTCATCCTGGGTTTTTTCAAGCATTTTCTCACTAACTCATCACAAACAAAAGAGGAAATGCTTAGTATATCCATTTTTCAAATGAGAACACAGAATCAGTGACTAGCCCCAAATCACACAATAAACAGGTAAAGCCAGAATTCTCCCCTTTGCTCCAAAGCCCATAATTTTTCTTTTATGACATATTACAGCTTTCGTTTGCCTACTGTACCATTCACTTATTCATTCATTGAAAGCATATATATTTACTACGTACAATGTTGCAGACTGTGGGGTATCATTCAAAGTGAATCATTCAAAGTGTCCCTCTCACGCAGCTTACAGGCTCTGTCCTATAACATTAGGTTTTTTTTACAGGAATGTCTGGTTTGGTAAACTGGATTATAAGTGCTTAAGACAGAGATGCTATTGTGCACAGCTCTGTACCATGGTCCCCCAGGAGCTGTGCCACAGTGCTTATCTACATTTCTTCAGTCAGCTTTAGAATAAATAAAGTTACAAAAACAATGAGGCATCGGCATGGCGATTAGTGGAAGATTTTTCTAAGTAATCCAAAAAATTATTCCCATGATAGCAGATGTTATGAAGCAATACTGAGTTTCACTTTTACCCAGTGAGAGGGAAAATACACAAAGCCTAACCAAATTATGTCAAATTGCACTGAACAAAAGGCAGTTTTAGAAACTACATGTCAATCTGCTATGGCTTTGGGGGAACCCCAGATTCCCTTCATAACTCAATGTCTTGCTATTACCCTCTCAGAAGGAGTGTGAACAATGGCTGAGTATGGGTTTGAGTGGTTAATGAGATGCTGTCAGGCAAAGAGAAATGGTCTCATTTTAGCCCATTACTCAAACTCTGCATACCAAACCCTTGTTTCTGAATGTATCATGTGACTAAGGGACACACAATAATTTACTAAAAAGGGGCCTACTGAGATTATATAAGAAGAGAAACTGGGGATTTTTCTCAAGGGTCCAGGAACAATGCCCACAACCCATATAGCTCTGAGCTTTGTCATGAAGAACCCAAAGCCATTGGAGATGTGCCAATCAACACACCAAGCCCCCACACAGGTTGTCCTCTCTGTGACTGTTTTAACCACTCTTCAAGGGGTAAGAATTCATCATTTCAGGGAGAGAAGATGAGTTCTTTGAGCAATCGAGAAGTCTCTTTTCTGAATGGAAAGGGGTGGTTTTCTAGTGCTCATAAGCATTAAGGAGGCACAGATCCTACTCTGTCCCACTTTAAGAATTCACTCTTTTATCCTTCAAAACATAGAAGTGGTTTCATTAAAAGAGAATGTGTTTTTCAGAGATTTAAAGCACAGCATAAAAACTATAATCAATAATATTGTAATAAGTGTGTGTGTGGTAAAAAGTTACCAACTTTTTTCATTTGTAGACTGTCTGCCCATAGTAAGTGCTCAAAAAATATTATTTTTAAGTTCTTTCTCTTCTTATTAAAATCCCTGCTAATGAGAAAATGTGATAACAGGGGACTGTGTGGCCTAAGGTAGGTCTCACTGGGGTAGATATTTTGAATGATAAAAGTCCAAGTTACCAAGAAAGAAAAAAACTATGTTCCTACCTTAAATAAACAAGTCTGGGGCACCTGGGTGGCTCAGTTGGTTGGGCAACCGACTTCGGCTCAGGTCACAATCTCGCCGTCTGTGAGTTCGAGCCCCGCGTCGGGCTCTGTGCAGACAGCTCAGAGCCTGGAGCCTGCTTCGGATTCTGTGTCTCCCCCTCTCTCTTCCCCTCCCCTGCTCATGCTCTGTGTCTCTCAATAATAAAAAAATGTTAAAGAAAAAAAATTTAAAAAAAACAAGTCTGAGGATAAAATATGTTATATGGTAAAGCAGAGGATTAAACTGTAACATCCTAAGTAAATAGAACTAGTGGTGCTGTCTTAGCTACTGGCATAGTCCACTAAAGACACAGTGTGGGGAATGTTCTGGCCAATCTTGAAAGATTATCCAGAAACTGTGCTGATGTTCTTCCTACATTATCTCACCTTTTTCTTCACAGCAAGCCCCAGAGGTGAACATTATCCCACCCATTTAATATTAGAAGAAACTACAGCCTGACGTGACAAGTAACATGCTGATATTCCCACAGCCAACACACCTATCTCAAGCTTCTCTGAGCCTCTATAGCCTCCACGTCTCCCCACATAGCCTCCCAGATGCAGACAAGACCAGGAATGAGAGAATGACAAAAAAAAAAAAAAAAAAAAAAACAACTTTAGAAAGTTTCAAATAAAATCCTGAGCTGAAAGAAAGCTTCCTGTACTAAGAAACCTAGTCATTCTGACCAGGCCAAGCAGCTGAAAAATATGTGTCTGTGAGCTCTGTGAGGAAAATGAGATGTGTACCTTCCATAGTGAGAGGGAGAGACTCCAATTATCGTTAGAACTCTGATTTCAGAGCTAACTGGCTCCCACTTGGTCACTGTTGACCCAGAAGCTCATTGTCCTCACTCTTCAGAGAATTCAGGGAGACTAGGAGATTCAGCACCCCTTCCCCAGACTTTACCTCTCCCAGGTCCACCTGCAGAAGCTCCCCAGGCTTCTCTAATTACTGCAGAGTATCTCATGGCAATTCTGTCCAAGAGTCTACCCCCAAAATTTAAGAACTTAGGCATCTAGGGAAAACCTTGGGGGCCCACTGGCCATAAAACACACAAAAAGCAGATATGAATGATTGAGGTCACAAGCGATTTAATTATTTTTCTGCTTCATTAAGTGACTGTTAAAAGAAGTTGGCTCCTCATGTGACCTCCCATGAAAGAAAGCAAAACCAAAATCATTCTTACAATAGTTTTCGTATTTTCATCATATTTCAATCATATTTTCAATTTCCCTTGCCACCTGCCCCCCCTTCCTTTCTGCAGAGGGCAAGTGTCTCTCAGGACACAGCTCCAATTCTGCAATAGGACTGTGGCTTCACTCCTCAGTGCTACTGTCAGAATGACCCAGTGAATGGGAGATGGGGAAGAAAAACAAATCTCCATTGTTTCAGCACCAGAACAAGCCAGTGCTTAATCTAATGCAAACATAATTACTTTCACTTAAACAAAAAGGGGAAACAAATGAAAAGAAAAAAAAACTTGTTTACAGCATAGGCTGTCTGCTCAGAAATAAACAATTATGTGGGCATCAGATAAGCATCATGTTCCTCCTCTCAGTTGCTGCTCTTTAGAAACAAATCTGAAAGGCATTTAAGGAGAAGGTTAGGAACAGAAGCTCTGAGTCTTAACTATTCTCTATTTATCTTCACCAGTCCGCACCACTGCTTAATTCTTGAGTTTGAACGTAAATAGAAGGTTGGCACTTTGAGAAACAGCATTAGAGTTGGGTGTCATGAAGAGAAACATTTAAATTCTTTTTCCATTGACTTTTGCATGGCATTGATCCCTTTGATATTCCCAGAGAATGTGCCAGAAGGAATATTCATTTATTCATGAAACAAATATTTATAGCCCACCTGCTCTGTAACAGGTACTGTACTTGGGTGAGCAACACGGAAATGAGGACCATCCTATGGCAGACAGTCCAGCAGAAAGAAAAAAAAAAACATGGGACAAATAATTATGCAAATAAGTATAGGCAAGAATATGTTGCTACTATAGTATGTAACAAGGAAGCCTAAACCATTAACAGAGTGGTAGAGAGGAGTGGTCAGGAATAGATTTTCTAAGGAAGTTTCAACTTAGCTAAGACCTTAAGCATGAGAAGAAGTCAACCAGGCAAATGGAAAGAGTTGGGGGGAGAACTACATGGAGTGACACTTGAATTCGAAAACTCTGAGAAGGACCAGAGAAAGGAAGGGTTGCAATATGCTTAAGAAGGTGAAAAGTCTGTATATTGGTTTCCTAGGGCTGCTATATTAAATTACCCCAAAGCAAGTGGCTTAAATCAACAGAAACTTATTCTCTCACAGTTCTGGAAGCCAGAAGTCCTAAGTCAAGGTGTTGGCAGGGCTATGTTCTTTAAGGAGGCTGGACAGGAGATTCCTTTCTTGCATATTACTCTTTATAGCGGTTTCAGATGTTCCTTGGCTTGGGACACTGTAACGCCAGTCATTGCTCCCATCTTTACATGGTCTTCTCCTCTTCTGTCTCTAATAAGGACACTTGTCATTGGATTTGAGGTCTACCTGGTTAATCCAGTATGACCCTCATCTTGAGATCCTTCATTTTATCTGTAAAGACCTTTTTCCCAAATTAGGTCATATTCATGGGTTCTGTTGGCTACGACATGGACATATATTTTGGAGACCACAATTCAATGCACTATAGTTAGTCAGCATTGTTGAAAAGTAGCAAGTGTAGCAGTTAAGAGAAGTGGAGCAAGATAAAGCCAGAGACAGAGGCTCTCTGTATATGCCTTTGAGGCCTTGCTGAGTATATCAGTTTTCTATTGCTGCATTAACTAATAACCACAAAGCTAATGGCTTTAATAACATCTATTTATTATCTCTCAGTTCTGTGGGCCTGAAGTCTGGGCACAGTGTGGATCAACTGGGTCCTCAGCTCAGGACCTCACAAAGCTGAAGACAAGGTGTCCATTAAGCTGGGCTCTCATCTCAAGGCTCTAAAAACCTCATTCAGGTTTTAGACAGACTTCAGTTCCTTACACACATGGGCCCTTTCAGGTACAAGGCAACAACAACATATTGAATTCTCATATTTCAAATTTCTGACTTCCACTTCTGCTACTATCCTGAGAAATATTTCTGTTTCCAAGGTTTCATGAGATTATGTTTGGCTGGCCAGGATTATCCAAGAAAAAGCGCTATTTTAAGGTCAGATGACTAGTAATCTTAATTACATCTATCAAGTTCCTTATGCCATGACACATAAATATAGTTTTCTAAACTTCTCTTTGGTAGCACTATCAACAAGTTTTTAAGGAAATTGTAAATATTCAGAGAAAAATCCTAACCTTTGATGTCACAGGAAACAGATAAGAGTTTCCTCAATATACTCCTTGGTCAGCAACAAAATACTGAACTGTCTGGAACCTAGAGTTGATTTTCTGCATCATTTCAATTAATAGTTTCAACAAAAGACTTCATTTCTAATAAAGCAATGGAGCCCCTTATCATAGCTTGAACTAAAATTCCAAGTTATCATCATCCAAAACAAAGACATTCAGCTTATAAGTCAAGACTCAAATATCAATTTTTAGCCTGTACTGTTTTTGTCAATACTAAAAACATGCCCATGAGAAAACAGGTGGGAGAAGTAATGTGGAAGTGAATTTGAAATCTAGAATATTTTGATACTATTAGCCACATTGAGATTTGCAAAACCAACTGCCCTGAATCCTGAAAAATGAAATAGATTGTTTTAATCCAATGTTAGAGTAAAAGCAAGAGCCTATAGGAGGAGAAACATCAAAAATGTAAACTCTCCTATGTGGTCATGAATTTTATGAAGTGAACAAAAGCACCACCAGAAGTGAAGAAAAATGTAAAAACTACTTGAATAAGTAGTTTTCAAAGCTCAAAGAGCTATGGCCAACACTTTATATTTATTAAATGTCCCCTTTCATTTAAAACCTATGTCAAGTCACATAGTCACTCCCTCCTTGATGCTCCTGTTTGTACATCAGTCCATACCCTCAGACTACAAAATCTTTCTATGGCGAGCACTACAAAAATGCTTACAGCATGAATGCATTTCCTTGCCCACCCTAGTATCAAAGATGTTCCTACTAAGCCCAACCCAAATTCATGACCTCTCTTTTCAACAACTATGGTAGTTACATGGGAAATACTCATTTGATATCCGTTATGTATTGCTTTATATTTTTATTTTATCATGTGTGTGTGCCTTATTTTCCCCACTAGACTGTCAATTCCTTGACTACTAAAATTAGAATTACAGACTCTGTGTCTATAAAATGAAGATGATCTTTTCTATCCTAGAAGGCTGTCATGAGATAATTCAGGTGAAAATACACAGACCAGTAACTAACATGGAGAAAATTATTATTAGCTTTCATTTCCTCTCCATTTTTATAATTTTGTATCCCTCACGATTCTTACTACAGTATCTTGCACATAGTAGGTGCTCAACAAGTGCATGCTGATGCACTGTGTGCGATTCAAGTTCAAGGAAAAGTTAACGTAGGTCAAAGATTGAAGGGCAAGGTCTAGGAATTGTGGCTTACTTGAGGAAACAGGAGTTCTGCTCTTGACATTGGCTCCAGCAATTGATAATTGGATAACTGGGCTATTATCGTTATTTAAAAAGCTAGAACAAATTTTTAACATGTAATAGTACTGTGGTATTTTAAACATAACCAGAAAGACAGCATGTTCAATAAAAGACATGGAGGGGGAAAGCCAGAATTCTGTCCAAATAGAAAACAAAATGCTGCTTCCATGCAAGGTTAGGATGGTTTGGGTCATTAAGCAGAGTTTGGATTTTATTTAACAAGTAAGGATGAGAGGCGTCTGGGTGGCTCAGTCAGTTATGCGTCTGACTCTTGATTTTGGCTCAGGTCATGATCTCAGGGTTCTTGAGATCGAGACTTGCATCGGACTCCGGGCTACTTGTGATTCTCTCTCCCCTTCTCTCTGCCCCTCCCCCACCTCAAAATAAATAAATAAACTTTAAAAAACATTTAAAATAAAGGAAGGATGATAAGAGATAAAGAGATACCTTCAAGGCCATCCACTGATCAACAAGTTTCAAAGTGCTGACCTTATATACTAGAGCATATAACACAGCTAGTAGCTCTCCACACTTTCTCTCCTTGTTATCTAACTCCATGGGCAGAGCCTTCTTGCTCAATGGTTTCTGACGGGTGCTTCTACCACTGCAGAAAGCAGTGGGTCTGAATGGGAAATTAGGACCTCATAACAATAACAAAAAAGTCACACTCAAATCTATTCCATTAACCTACTGCAACTTTACATTCCCCTAAACCTATTGTAAATGAATAATATGACAAAGGAACTCTCACAGATATACAAATGACAATCTCAGGAAAATCATGCTATTTGTTTCCCAAAGAAACCTTCTTTGAGAAAGTAATTGTTGAGGCTTAAAAGACACTGAGAGAGGAGAAATAATGAAGAGGAAATGTGGCATCGGGGGAGAGAGGGGGGGAGTTAAAATGAAAGGGGACACACAGAACCTGTGAGATATATTTAAATCTCAGAACCAAACTAGCTATCCAGAGGGAGCCGCTTTTCATCTTCTGAATTGACACAAGCCTTCTGAAACCTCTGTGGCTTTGACCTTTCATTATTGCAGAACACAGCCACCTGCCTTCACCCCTCACCCGAGCCTCTCAGCTGAGGTGCGGGAGCCTATGCCCTCAGCCACTCTGCAATAGCATGAGGCTTTTGCTGTTCTCACTTCAAAACTGGCCAGATCGTGAGATGCGAGTCTTGCAAGAAAAGGTTTTTCTCTCAGCGCCAGTGTTTTTGGTGAGAGATGTAATACATCAAAGCAGAGAAGAGATGCAATCATGCAGGGAATGATTTCAAAAACTTTAATGAACCGTTTAAAATAAACTCATTTGAAGGTAATTTAACAACACCACTTTTACAATTAAAAATACTATTTTAGCATGCAAATGCAGAACATTAGTCCCATGTCAGGATGGAAAATGAAGTGAAACTGAGGGGCTTTTGAAACACGAATGCCATCTCAGTAATTTCTCATCACTCCACGGTGCTCTTAGGCAGCCTAATGAAAGAATGAATTAATTTAAACAACATTTTGTTGGAGCAATGGGGTTTGAGGAATTAAATTAACTTGATGGTTAGTTGTAAGAGCCAGGCTTGGAACTGGCATTATATTGTTACCAAAATTAATTTCTATCCTTTCCTAAGTTTTATTTGGATATTTCTTGTACTTATTCCTAAAGTATCAACGAAGGGTTTCGGCAATTAGCAGAATCCTTCATCAGTCCTGTTTGATATATTAACATTTGCTTGGAAATGTGTAGGTTGAGGCAAAATGATACTCTGGAAAAACAAACCGGACTCCAGATGTTGCCCCCAGGAATTAGAGTAGCAGCTGAGTCTGACTTTGAAGGGTAATAGGAATAATAAGCTGGCACATGGACTAAGCCAAAAACAGCGATTCTGTCAAAAACAGCTGACAAATCACATTCACGTTATACATCCATGGCTGTTCCAGGTTACAGATCTCAGCATTGCTAAGATGGGCTGCAGGTTATGGGCAATTCTCAACACACTGGCTTCAACATACAAGTTCCTTTCACACTTAAAAGTATATCGGCATGCCATTAGCAAAAGTGACATTATAGGAACTTCTGTAAACTCAAAAATTTCAATGGTAAGTCATGAATGTTGTAACTTAACTGCTACAAAAAAGAAAATAGGTTAAAAATAATAGGTGTTAATATGTCAGGTAATAACTTATTGACATGCACAGTTTCTGCTGCAAAGTATTTTTCTTTCTATAAATCTAACCCTAGTTTTTTAAGACCAGCCTCACAAGAGAATATTGAAATCACATGCTGTCTTGATAAAAACAATACTACTGCTAATAATATTTACCATGACTGATGGTGTTGAGTCACACATTCCAGGCACAGTTTGCATTCTCCATGAAACTCCACATAAACCCTCCAAGAAAATAGTTCCCATTTTGAGGAGAAACAAACTAGCATTCAAACTTGTCCCGGATTCTGCAGCTGGCATATGGTAGAACTAGGATTTGATTAAAGGTCTACGTCCACTGCGATATGGTAGTCAAAAGTCACCAATGTCCACTGTCCCATGGAAGAAAAACATCAAGATGTTAATGTGGTGATTTCATTTTTAATTCCTTGCATGCAAGCCTTCATAATCCAAACAAGGACCGTTCTCTTTCAAAGAGCTGTCTTGGGAGGCTACACACATATTCTTGCCAGGATGCATTTGCTCTACGGAGAAGACCTTCAAATCCAATGTGTGGGTCATGTAAGAAAAGGTCTCATTTCTTCCCAATTTCCTGATGATTACACAAATGCAATTTAAAAATGGGATCTCCATCTTGATCACCCACCTCATCTCTGTATAAAGTTTTCAACAAGGGCTTACAACATGTTTTGAGCAAAGACAGAATTATTAAAACATGCACATAACATCTGAGAAGACTATTTTGAAGGACATAACAGATGTCCAAAATTTTAAATTCTAATGTATCTATTTTTTATAGTCTTTGTTTTTAGACTAGTTTTAGGTTTATAGCAATATTGAGCAGAAGGTACAGAAAATTCCCATATACAACTTTCTCAATACAGTTTCCCCTATTACTAACATCTGCATTTGTGTTGTGCATTTTATACAATTGATGAACCAGTATTGATGTGTTATCATTAACTAAATTGTATAGTATACATTAGTGTTCACTCTCTGTACAGTACAGTTCTATGGTTCTTGACAAATGGATAATGTCACGTATCCATTAGAATATGACCCAGAATAATTCCTCTGCCCTATAAATCTTCTGTGCTTCAACTATTCATTCCTCTCTCCCTACCCCCAAGCCACCGGTAACCACTCATCATTTTACTGCCTCCAGAGTTCTGCCTCTTCCAGAACGTCATAGAGTTGGAATCATGCAGTATGTCACCTTTCCAGATTAGCTTCTTTCACTTAGCAATATTCATTTAAGTTCCACCCATGTCATTTTATGGCTTTACAGCAACATGTTAAAAGGAAAAGTACAAGGATGTTTATCCTCTGTCTTATATGTGCATTTCAAATAAGTGCATTGGGAAAAAGACTGGAAGGTGTTGGATTAAATGCACTAGAATGGGGGGGGGGGGGGGCGGGGTCATGGTATGTGGTTTCTTCTGCCTATTTCCAGATTTTGGTTTTGCAATTTTATAGAGCTATGTCTTAAAACACTGTTCATAAAAGCAAAGAAGGAAATCAATCATATCTCCTTATTGCTCTTTTCCACTTATTTAAGCATTCTAGTTAAATGCTTTTCTCTCCCACCTCTTTCCCCATATCTGGTTTATTTGTGCTGAGAGTTAAAATTATGTGCATCCTTTGACCGAGAGAGAGGAAAAGGTAACAAAGAGAAGAATATAAAAAAGGCAAGAGAAAGAAACATGTTTGGGAAGAGTCAGTAATGTTTCAGATAAACCCGTGAGTATTCATAGCCCCCTTGCAGATATATAAATGCTTATGGCCAAAGAATACAAACATCATGTCAGTGAATTAAATGTAACTTAGTCCTGCTGAGCAGTGT
The DNA here is from genome assembly GCF_018350195.1 of Panthera tigris. Lineage (NCBI taxonomy): Eukaryota > Metazoa > Chordata > Mammalia > Carnivora > Felidae > Panthera > Panthera tigris. Next base: position 89,689,110 of record NC_056669.1, on the reverse strand, counting down.
CTCCAATTCAGAAAAATCACACCTCTCAGCCCAAGTCAAGTCAAAGGTAGTTCTTACTACAGCTGTGGTACATTGAGCCCTTTCTTCATGTCAGAGATCATGCTAAGCACTTCACGCACATTACTTTATATGATCTTCCCAGCGCTACTATGAGACAGACACTTAACAGATGAGGTTGAAAAAGAAAGTTGGATTCAAACCCAGACGGGACTCAAAAGCCTAATCATATCTAGTAGATACTGCCGTGGGTTACAATATGTGAAATCTATACACCTTCTTATCACCAGTCTCATCTTGTACTCTAGAGCCAAGAATTACCCTGGAGGGGAGGAGGGAGAATTCTGGACCAAAGACCAGCATTTAGACTGTCCCAGAGGTTTCCCATGCAAAATGGGAGAATTCAGTAATTAATGTATCTTTAAAAGCCCTTGAATAGATATAATTCATACCCAAGATTCCCTGCCTGGGTGCACCATGAAGGGTTGTGCAGACAATCAAACCTAGATGCAAATCCCAACTCTACCTCTCTACTTCCACGTGGCTGCTCTCATCTTCAATTGCTTTAATCTACAAACTGGGGATCAAGTAAAGGGGTTACTGAATAAAAATCCACTCAACGGGTCCTTTAATTTAAAAATGTAACGAAGCTCTTTATGGTGCAAAAATAGAAACTTGAGGCTCAAAACAGTTGGCACCGAGTGGCATTTATGCCATACAGTTCCTGTATACACCACCTAGTGAAGTGACCTTGGGCAAATTCTTAACCTCTGCATCTCTACAGCATCATCTACAGAACGGGGATATTAGGGCCTGGTCCTATAGGTTTTTATGAGGATTAAAATAGATAACTATAGGCCTTACAGTTGTTGCCACCCCAGAGCCACCCACACCACCCAGCCACGGTCAACCCCACCATGTTCTTTGACATCACTATAGATGGCAAGACCTTGGGCTGGCTCTCCTTCTGTTTGTAGACAAAGTTCCAAAGACAGCAGAACACTTTCGTGCTCTGAACACCAGAGAGAAAGGATTTGGTTATAAAGTTGCCTGCTTTCACAGGATTTTTCTGGGATTTACACACCAGAGTGGTGACTTCACATGCCATAATGGCACTGACAGCAAGCCCAAACATGGGGAGAAATCTGATGATGAGAATTTCATCTGGAAGTACACGGGTCCTGGCCTCTCATCCATGGCACATGCTAAACCCAACACAAATGGTTCCCACTTTTTCATCTGCAATGTCAACACAGTGGTTGCTTGGATGGCAAGCATGTGGTCTTTGGCAAGGTGAAAGAGGACAGGAATACCGTGGAAGCCATGGAACGCTCTGGGTCCAGGAATGGCAAAACCAGGAAGAAAAGCACCACTGCTGACTGTGGACAAATCTAATAAATTTCACTTGTGTTTTATCTTAACTACCAGACCATTCCTTCTGTAGCTTAGGAGAGCAACCTTTTACCCCTACCTGCTCAAAATATCCTATAATCTTTGTGCTCTCAAAAAAAAAAGAGTATTTTCTTTACTCTTCTCCAAGTCTAGCTGAATCGCAGAGTCAAGTTTATGATTATGAAATAAAAACTAAACAACAACAAAATAAATAAATAAAATGGGTAACTATATGGTAAGAGTAATAAGTTATAGTCCTCAGATTGGTTTTTTTTTAATGTTTATTTGTGAAAATGAGAGTGAGCACCAGCAGCAGAGGGGTAGGGAGAGAGGGGAACAGAGGATCAGAAGTAAGCTCCATGCTGACAGCATCGAGCCCAATGCAGGACTCGAACTCATGAACTGTGAGATCATGACCTGAGCCGAAGTTGGATGCTCAACCAACTGAACCACCCAGGTACCCCCTCAGATTGGTTTTAGTGAGGCTATTTCTCCAAGGATTTGGGGGAAGAGGGTTTAATTATCAACACAAGAGTCAGTAACTCAGAGGCTTTTCCTATGATATGAGTGAAGCTCATTCTCTTAAAACACTGGCATTGCAGCAAGGACAAGGGAGTTGGAAGCAATGGCCAGGTATGTTACAGTGGAGAAGTCAAGGTCAGGGTGAGGAGAATATGTGACCCACATCGCATGTATAGTGCATATTCTAATCAGCATAATGTAGAAGCAGTGGCTTGCTGTCAGGGACGATTATCAACATAACCCTTGAATCAAACCCCAGTGTCACCATTTAGCTTTGAATTCTTAAAAAATCTATTAAACTCTTGTGAGCCACTGATTCTTCATAGACATAATAGGATTAATAAGACACTCCGGATAGAGTTGTTTTGAGGATCATATTAAGAGCAGTAACACATGTATATTACCTAGAAAATGACTAGCTGACCTAAAATGGGCATTTATTAGCTTTATGCCTCTGTGGAGCTAATTTTGCGAACAGGAGAAAATTAAAGACCTACAAAGATCTACAAATCATTCCCGCCAGAAAAGTTATACCATCACACTCTATTTACTCTGCTCAAGTCCTCCTTAACAAGCTAGAACATTGTGCGTAAGCTTGAGTCATGTATTTAAGAAAGACATAGCAAGGAACTGGCTATCCATTGTACTTTGACCCAGTGGGATCTTTCTTGTTTCACCCATTCAATCAGTCTTTAAACCTTTCTTTTCTAATTGGGATATGCTTTTTCTCACTAAATTTCATTTCCATGACTCCAATTTTCCCTCACAACCATAGGTCAGTGGGACCAGAGACCCAGGGAGCACTGGATGTTGGCTTTCATAAATGGAACCAACACTGCAATGACCCTCCTTTCCACATCAGGGGAAAACTTCTCCCCAGTTCAAGAAAATCAACTCAGCTCCTACCAAACTGGCTTATTTTAAGTGAACTCAGTTTTTCAATACTTAATTTGAAACTCAAGATGAACACAACCCCCAGTGTCTGTGAGAACCATCTGGTGGCAACCTCCCTGCTGATGCCCCAACCTGCCTACTTAGATTTCTGCACGGTTCTTTTGGGTCCGGGCATTGAGATCTAGCCGTGAATTTAAATAGTGTTTGGGTAAAGCCAACTTTTCACAAGTTTCTCTCAGCCCCTTCTTTCAACATGGAGTCCTGAATTCATTTCCTTAATATTATATCAGAATCTTTTGATCTAAGACCACTTTTCCCACCTGATACCAAGAACTACTGCTTGGTGTTAGGTACTATCTTTCCTCCTGCAGACTGACATCTTAGAAATTCTTATAACAAACTAAACTTCCATTTTTCCCAAACACCTTAAAAGTAAGCTATGCAACCTCACTCCCACTAGGATGGTTACTATAAAAACCAAAACAAAGCAAAATGACAAGTGTTGGTGAAGTTATGGAGAAATTGGAATTCTTGTGCACAACTCATATGCATTGTGGGAATGTAAAATGGTGTGGCCACTATAAAATCAACATGAAAATGCTTCAAAAAGTTAAAAATAGAATTACTATATGATCCAAGAATTATACTTCTGAGTGTATAGACACACACACACACACACACACAATCGAAATATTATTCATTCTTAAAGAGGAAGAAAATTCTGATACATACTACAACAAACATGAATCTTGAGGACATTGTGATAAGTTAAATAAACCAGCCACAAAAAGGCAAATACTGTATGATCCTACTTACATGAAGTACCTAGAGACGTCAAATTCACAGACAGTAGGTAGAATGGTTGTTTCCAGGGCCTAGAGAGAGGAAAGTGGGGGTTGCTATTTAATGGGCAAAGAGTTTCAGTTTTGCAAGATGAAAAAAATTCTGGAGAGTGTTTACACAATAGTTTATACATTTAACACTACTGAACTGCACACTTAAAAATGGATAAAATGACAAATCTTATGTGTATTTTACCATCATTAAAAATTTTAAGCTATTCACCTTGCTGGTCACTTTTCTCCTGTGCTTATCACAGGCATTGCTGTCCCACTAACGTGTAACTTGGTCTATAGCTCACCCTGTGGACATTCCCGCTGGGCCAGGTAGCTGGAACCACAGTGAGTCTGACCCACAGGTCCCTGCAAAGAAATACATTGCCACTGAAGATAGAATAAAAATTGTAGAAAGAATTCATGCCATCTGTCAGGTTAAATAATGTTAAGGAATGAGAATACAAAGCTAAAGATGGAAGGGAGGGAGAAGGAAGGAAGGAAGGAAAAGTGAATTCCTTTTGCTCACAAAGGGAATTAAGGGAGAATGAGAGGGCTTTGCAAATATGCTGAGAAAGAGAGGCTCAAGAGAAAATGAGCTTCCTAATGAAAGAGGAAGCATACTAAATTAATTATGCCTTTGAAATATTGACCTCATTCCTTAAAGCTATTGCAACCCTGAAAAGCAAGAAAGGCATTTGGTGAGTCAGAAGTAATGGAGCCTGTGAGGAATGAGCCATCTATCAAGACCAATAAGGGATGTTTCGAGAACAGGAACAAATGCACATCACCAGGCCCCAGTGTCTCACTCATGGGCAATCAATTGAATTAGCACTTAGAATTTCTCTTCTAAAAAGAAATATAAACACATTCTGAAATACAAACACCAGGGAATAGCAAGGTAGACTTCACGGCCCAAAGTAAAAAGACCCCTGAAACTGCAGACTTCTTCATCTGATGGCTCTAATAATAGACACAAAATATAAAAATATCAAGGCCCTCATTAAAATGAACACTCCACCGAGCCTCAGGGGTTTTTTTCAATCAAACTGATAAAATAAGCGTATTCATTCTTGGAACTCTTATTAAATCCCCTTTTTATTATTTATTAACTGAACAACTTGAGCAAGTTACTTTCTGAGTTTAACTTTTTTAGTTCAATTTTCTTCTCTTTATGTTTTACTTAAGGAGTTTTTTTGAAGAGTGCCTCACTATTCATCGTTCTTACCATTCCATCTAGAATTGATAGATTGTCCCCATCTCTTCCTGAATCTGTTTGCTTGAATGTGTTTCTCTGAAAAGTCACTCTGTTCACCTAGCATGGGGACTCACTGTGGGCATAGGTTGGGTGGCACAGGAAAGCTCAGGTTCAAATCCCAGTTTTCCACTTACTAATTGTGGGAGCTAAGGCAAATCGTGTGCTTCTCCATACCTCTGTTTCCTCAACTACAATATGAGGAAAATGAGGCTGATCTTTCAGGGCTACTGTTAAGGACTAAATGAGATTACATATATAAAGGATTTAAAATAGTGGACGATCAACAGCCAAGCACTCATGGAAAGGTAGTTATTATTGTTATAATAAATATCATCTGTTGATTTTATAAAAGGGAAGCTCTTCTTTGTGAAACCAGGTTGGCCTATAGACTAAAAGTAAAAGGGTAATTTGACAGGGCAAAGCTATATCCTTTGGCCTAATATCTTTGTTGGAATCTTACCTAGGAATTTATACCTTGTCTTTAAAACTATAAGTAGGCATAAAAAATAATTTTAAAAATAGTAAATGTGGGGGCGCCTGGGTGGCTCAGTCGGTTGAGCGTCCGACTTCAGCTCAGGTCATGATCTCACATATCATGGGTTCGAGCCCCGCATCAGGCTCTGTGCTGACCGCTTGCTCAGAGCCTGGAGCCTGCTTCAGATTCTGTGTCTCCTTCTCTCTCTGCCCCTCCCCCGCTCACGCTTTGTCTCACTCTGTTTCTCAAAAATAAATAAATGTAAAAAAAATTTTTTTAAATAAAAAAAATAGAAATGTGGAGATAGTGAGTCATTCACAATTTAGAATAAAATGGTTTACATTCAAATGCTTCTCTCTTAAAATCGGTGCAGAGAAAGAAAGGGATTTTAACAAGGGAGGAAAATGTTATGAATAATGAGGGGGCTGCCTTTGAAAACAGGCCTAGATCTGAAATTGCAGTGGAGGATTCCAGAGTGCACAGAGCAGCAGGGAGTCAGAAAATTAACAGAAGTACCCATTCACTTATCCATCCATACATCCAATTATTCAACCATTATCATTTAGTATCTACTTACTATGTGCAATGTCTAAGTGCCTAGCAACAAACACAAAGAGATACCATTCTTATGTTCAAGGAGTCCAGAGTACAGTGGGATAAATGAGTTTATAATCAGCATAGTGCAGTCCATAAGTGTTATAATCTCAGAACGTATTCATTGTCTTGGAAACACAGAATGATCAGGTGATGATGAGGGGAAAAGTAGAAGAATAAGGATAAAATCACAGAGTGGGTGCTAGAAAAGGTGTCATATGAGCAATCTCCATCAGTTTTCAACAGACGATGGACTGGAAGGGGCAAACTTCAGGTAGAGTGAATGAAGGCACGAAAAAGCCTGACCGATTGGAACCTGCAGCTAATTCTGTATAATTCTAGCACAGGCCAGTTACAAGAAAGAAGGAAGGGGAGGGAAGTATGCCAAGGAGATAGGTGCCTAATTGGACTCAACTGAATGGTTTTCAGGCAAAGAATGACAGAATCACATTGATCTTTTAGAAAGAAGATTGTAAAAGGGCGCCTGGATGGCTCAGTCGATTAAGCATCCGACGCTTGATTTCAGCTCAGGTCATGATATCATGGTTCATGGGTTTGAGCCCCACAATGGGCTCTGTGCTCACAGCACGGAGCCTATTTGGAATTCTCTCTCTTTCTCTCTATCTCTCTCTCTCTCTGTCCATCCCCCACTTGCTGTCTATCTTTCTCTCTCACAAAAACAAACATTTACAAAAGAAGAAAGAAGACTGTAAATATCTGGGAAATTATTAGTTAGAGGGGGTCAAGATTGAACAGAGAGACCAGTATGGAGGCCGTTAAAATGCATCAAGAGATGCCAACAACCTAAACTAAGGCAGTGGTAGCAGTAATGGAAGGTAGGTGTATTTCAGGAACCAGAAGTAGTAAGACTTGCTGACCACGTGTTTACAGGAGACATATGGAATGGGAGTCCATTGGGTAACTGGATGGATGACAGTGACATGAAAGTCAGAAAGACTGAAGGAAGAATGCAGGCAGAGGGCAAGTCTCATGCGTGTGCACAGTGCCAGCTTCCTATAGGAAAAGCAAGTGGACTTCATTCATTTGAAAGAACACCGGGAATAAAAGAACTATAATAACTGCAAAAGATTATTTTATTATTCTCATCTGACATATTAATAATCTGAAGTCCACATCCTTCCACCTCCCCACTGCTTCTTGTAAGTGAAGACTGACAGTGTAGCATAGAAACAGCATCAGTACATAAACAAGAGCACCATAAACTTTAATGAGCTTTAAAAAAGTAGCTAAATAAGTGTTAATTCCTCTCAACAGCTGGAACATTCTCTCCTAGAGTTGCTAAGCATTAATAATATATTTCTGTGGGTAAACCCGGGGAAGTTGAGCTGGAATAAGGCCCTTCTTGAATTATCCCGGTGAATATGTTGTCACCTAAAGCTGGCCGAAATCTGGACACAAGTTGGCAGACATAAATAAACATCACGCCCCACACCCACAGACCCTGTATGCTGGGCAAAAAGGAACCAAAAATGCCATGAAGAGACCCCTAAAACCTTTGGGAATCCACCGGAAGAAACCAGAATACCTACAGGCCATAAGACAGCACTCACCCAGAGTTCCAAGGCTGTGGAATGACAAGCCTTCCAGGCTGTCTTCCAATCATTCCCACACATCTGTCTGACCTCCACATGATTATCTACCAGAACAAAATAGTATAAGAAGCTGCATTTACTGAAGGTTTACTAAGTACACAGACCAATGCTAAATGCTTAATATCTAGTACCTAATACTTAATTCTCATATCCAGCACCCTGTGAATACCATTATTTCCATTCCCATTCTAGAGATGGGGTAACTAAGGCTCAAAGAAGAGAAGCGATTTCCCCAAGGTTTCACTGCAAGTGGCACAGCCAAGATTCAAGAAGGGGTCTCTTTGCTGCCAAAACCATTCTCTTAACCACTGTGTTATAATGTCTTTATACCTGTATCATTCCAGGCCCAATTTTTTAAGTTTGTCAGGAAAACCCTAAAATGCATGCCAATTTTGGTCAGAAACTGTAATAAATCTGGTTCAACTTTCTGTTTAGAGTCTGAGGACCTGACCATTCATTAAGCCGTCCCAGAGACAACCCGCCAATAAATGCGTGATTCCAGGTATAGGCTTAGGCTTTGATATTTGGATTAGAAAGACAGATAGATAAATATTATTACTTGGAGTCATACAACTCCCTAATATAGTATATTTCTGTAATATTTCCTCTGGGCTTTTCACACAGTGATGTGTTTTTTTTAGCATTCCTGCACTTTTTGCCATTTTAATCTGTACTGAATAGAGTAATATCCTCAGTTGGTCAAAAGTGTCATTTCCTTTTATGGCCAAGGTTTTTCACAATGATACTAAATAATATAAATGATGTTTTATTTGATGGCTGTTTTATGCTTTCTGGAGCCTCTGGTGGGACGAGATGCTTGGGCTTCCCCTGTAAATCTTGCCGGCTACCTGATCGGCTGCAGCTATAAAGCTTCCCCCGCCCCTGGAAAATTTAAATCTCTGCTTAAAACATTAACTTCTTTATTTAATTTTTTATTGCTAAGGGTTTACAGCTGACTTTATGGCCCTGGGATGATTAATTTTTAATGCCTTTCTTTCTTTCTCCTTTGATCAACTTCCTCCATTTTCAATTTGAATGCAATCATACCTTTCCAAAAAGCATTTGTCACTTGCTGGTTTGCAAATTTCAGGCAACCAGAGGTGGTTGGTGCAGAGTGGAAGGCAGGCACTCCTGCACAGAATAACTGAAAGTCAGACAGGAACTCTATGCCTTTCCCGTGACTCCTGTTGATAGCAAATTCTCTAGCATCAGTAAATCTTCTAGTTCTAGGTCTTGGCAAGCAATGAGTTCCCTGAGAGGGTTATGCTACTAAATCCTGTCATTGTCATGCACAAGGTATGGATTGAGTCATGTCTTTCAAACTAGTGAACCATGATTAAGGAAAACAAATAGGAGAAACACACCTTCAAAACAATTCATACCTTCTCCCACCTCCCCAGCCCCACCAAAACACAGAAAACAACAAAACAAAGCCAAAAAAAAAATTGGGGATTTGGTTTGCAAATCAAAAACTCCTCAGCTTTTTATATTCACACAATATATAGTCATTTAAATGTGGTATCATATTTAATGACACAGGGAAAATGTTCACTATAAATTCGGGGGGGAACAGGTTAAAAAACAGAATATGGAATCGATTTAAGAAGGTATATTTACGCATAAGCAGACTGGGAAAATTAATGATTGTCTCTAGGGATGAAAGAAATAAGTGTTAATTTTGTTCTTCTTTGTTTCTCTGTGCTCCTCAAGTCTTCTACATGACTACATATTGCTTTTGTAATTAAAAAAATGAGTTTTAATTTAAAATAGAACTTCCTTGCATTTAGGATTACAAGTTAAATGGAGAACCAGAGACCAAATTCTTGAGATCATAAAGAAGAAATGGTAGATGTCAGAAATAAATTCATAGTATTTATCAATATATTGAGGACACTGATACAGGAGCGTTATATTCCTAATTCTTAAGGTTGTAAAAATTTTATCCACATTTTACAAGAATGAAAACAAGCTCAGAAAGGTTACATAGATTGCCAAGTTTTGCATAGATTAGACTCGACTTCAAAATGCACACTATTATCACTGTGTTATACTGCCTTAATTGAAGCACATTTCTACCCACAATTGAGCTACCACATAGATTCATTTATTTTATAAAGGAGAAGTATTGACTCCCAGCCCCAGTGCTAAATCAAGAGCATATTTCTAAACCCCTTTTAGCCTTGCTTTTTAAAAATATATGTGCAAGTGTAAAATAATATATTAATGCTTTCCATTATAATTTATGGGCATGTTACAGTTTATGATGCATTTTTCACATCCATTAGTCTCCCTAACTATTTGATTTATTTCACTATGTAACTACAATATCAAGTTGCATTTAATGTATCTAACAACCTGTGTAGAAAAATAAATATATAAATCAAAAATGAAAACCTCTGTTCCTATTTTGTCTCTAAATAAAACTAAACTATAGGGGTACCTGGGTGGCTCAGTTGGCTGAGCATCTGACTTCAGCTCATGTCACGATCTCATGGCTCATGAGTTTTAGCCCTACATCAGGCTCACGTGTGTCAGCATGGAGCCCACGTCAGATCCTCTGTCCCCCTGTCTCTCTGCCCCTCCCCTGCTCAAGCTCCCTCTCAAAAATAAATAAAGCATTTAAAAAAACTAAACTGTATATACTTATGGAACCAGTTATCATGTCATGTAAGTTGTAACAAATGCTGTTTATCTAATTAATAATTTCTCCCAGTATTATAAATTATGGGTGTTGCCCTTTGTTGGGTGGGACTGTCACTAGCTGACACCAGTCTGAGCCCCTGAGTCACAATATGACAGAAAACCCATAAGCAAACTCTTCTAAATTGATCATTAGGTCATGTGCAGTCTTAAATTATGAACTTCTCTCACCAATAGCAATGTGTTATTTATGGAGCCAAAACCTCTCTCCGCTTCTGCTCAAGTTACAGCAATTACATTCCAATCTTCTGCTAGTTCTTATGGTAATGTCTAAATATCATCTGTACTCAATGATTCTATAAACTAAATCACAACAGAAGTCATTAGGTGGCTTGTCATAGCTGATTAGATCAAATCTAAGCCTTCCAGCTTGTGTGTTTGAATCCTGACTGTACCACATTGGTTACGCATATCTTCAGGTTCCCATCTGTAAAATGGGGATGATGATCGTTATTATAGTACGCAAATTAGTTACCATACATGATGCCTGGAAGCAAAGCCCAATATGAACATTAGCTTTCACATTTATTAAAATGAATGTATAACAGGTACCCACAATGGGTGGGTACTCCATGGATTTTCAAAGATTTAGGTCATTAAATGGAAATGCCATTCATCCCTCCTGACTCCAGTCATCCCCGCCTCTCTCTTATCTCAGAAGTGCCCAATGTGCAAGGAAGCCTACTGTGTCTGGTCACTGCTGTGATGTCCACTGTTTCACCCTTCCCCACCCCCATTCTTCCTGTCTCTTCAAGGCTCTCAGATCCAAACTCCCATGGATGTTGCAGTTCCTGCAAGCAGAAACACAATGGTGCCTCCAGAGTAGGGCACACTTTGCTGCAGTGGAACACCTGGAATCCAGTATAAGTGGAATTTTCTTACCAAGGCGTAAGCACCCCTGCCAAGGGCTCTATCTCCCTGCTAAGGTCCATGCTTGATCTAGCATAAAGGAAATGCAGGAGAAGAAGCCAAGGGATAGGAGGGGTACCTGGGTGGCTCAGTCGGTTAAACGTCTGCCTCTTGGTTTCAGCTCAGGTCATGATCTCACGGTTCGTGTGTTCGAGTCCCACATGGGGTTCTGCACTGGCAGTGCTGAGCCTGCTTGGGATTCTCTACCTCTCTCTCTGCCCCTCCCTCACTCATGCTTGCATGCATGCTCTCTCTCTCTCTCTCAAAAAAAAAAAAAAATATATATATATATACACACATATATGTGTGTGTGTGTGTGTATATACACATATATATATAAAGAAGCTATATATATATTTATACTATATAATACATATACATATACATATACACACATACACACACACACACACACACACACACACACACACACACACACACTATAGTATATATTTAATTATATATAAGCCAAAGGAGAGGAACCAGGAGACAGGAGCCAGACAGGCCAACTGGTGGGCACAAAGGCAGCCCCCAGTAGTATCTACCCCAGAGCTGGACCTAAGAAAGAGTGTGTAGTGGGTGAAAAACGTATAGAATTCTGTGGTCCTGGGAGGCTTTTATGGGAGAGCTCTGGAGCCAGAACTTTAGGGGTGTGCAGAGTGGCTCTGACAGCAACCAATCAGACAGAACACCGAAGCAATTCAGGGATGTCCTCTGTGCCAGGCATTAACCCTGTAGATGACAGCGTGCAGGAATATCCAGGAAATTCCAAGGATGAGCAGAAAGATCAGCCATGTGGCAGGAGGCACACTTGAAAGAAGCAGCAGCTATTTACCAACTAATATGAAAATGCTTCGTGTTCTACCTACTGGATGCTAGTGTGTAATAACCAAAGCTACGCCTGCTCCTTGCAATCCGTACCCTTATATTGCACAACCTTCCAACTGCATCCACCCAACCACAACTTTAGCACAATTACCTACCATGCAGATGTCCATCCACATGAACACGAGAAATTTAGTGATCACACACACACACACACACACACACACACACACACACACACAAAATACTGTGCAGATTTTCCACAATAAAGAGAGAGAAACTGAATCCAATTTAAGTCCATCATTCATATTGAAAATGACTTTTAATTATCCCCATGTTGCTAAGCTGACTTTCCCTAATGCCTGTTTTGGAGGAGATGATCACTCAAGCAAGAGAACGAAGAAAAGTGTGACCTTGACACCTTGACTCTTCCCCAGTGGGGGCCGACCATCTTGTGACCGTGACACCCTTGACTCTTCCCCAGTGGGGGCCGACCATCTCTTGGGACACAGTTGCCAGTGTCTCCTGAGTCTTCCATCACTCCCTTTGGCTCCCCAGTCCTCCATGCTCAGCCGCACTCTGCCATTCTTCATTCATCACTCTAAATAGGGCACCTACCATGTGCCTGGCACGGTGCAGGCAAAGGTGTAACCAGTCATAGTCAAGGCAAAATAAAATACATTTAAATGGGAAGTAATACAACATGCCTCGGGAAATAAGACAGTTTCATGGAGGACATCTTTTTGCTGAGATTTTATTTCAATAGAAAGACCCATTAAAATAGTGCTTGAGAGCTCAGGCTTTGAACAGTCCTGGTATGGGAGTCTTTACAACCAGAACTGGGTGGGTATCAGTATAATAGAGACAGAGAACTTATTTGAAGGAGAAAACTGGGCTGCAGCTGTTCAAAACAGGATGTAAACATTTAAAATTGAAAAAAAATTTTAGGGGCACCTGGGTGGCTCAGGCAGCTGACCATTCAACTTCAGCTCAGGTCACGATCTCACGGTTCATGGGTTTGAGTCCCGCATTGGGCTCTGTGCTGAACGCTTGCTCAGAGCCTGGAGCCTGCTTCAGATTGTGTGTCTCGTTCTCTCTCTCCCTCTCCCCCGCTCAAGCTCTGTCTCACTTTGGCTCTCAAAAATCAACAAATGTCAAATAAAAAAAATTTTTTTTAATTTTAATGTTTACATATTTTTGAGAGAGAGAGAGCACGAGCAGGGAAGTGACAGAAAGAGACGGAGAATCTGCAGCAGGCTCCATGCTCTCAGCACAGAGCCTGATGAGGGACTCAAACCCACAAAGCATGAGATCATGACCTGAGCCAAAATCAAGAGTCAGACACTTAACCGACTGAGCCACTCAGGGGTCCCAAGGAGATAGACATTTTAAGTAAGCCTTTTAATGCCCTCCTGGCTCTGCTCTTGCCCCCTTCCAATGCAGTAGCAGTTGCAATCTTTCCAAAGGATATTTCCTATCTTGTTACTTCTCCACTGACACCGCTCCTCCACTCACCCAGAGCCGACGCTGGCCACATGGCTCTCTTCTAGTCCTGGACCAGGTGCACTAAAAACAAACCTGCAGCCTGCACCCAGGTTTGCTGGCCTCCCACCTACATTCCAGTTGCCCTGAGTCTCCCCAGAACACTATGAACACTCATGCCTTTGCAGAAGCCATTCCCACAGCCTGAAATGCTTTCTCCCTCCTCTTCACTTTTCCCCACATGTTGAAAGCAATTCAGTTCAAGACCCAGGTTAAATGTGACCTCCTCAGTTGGGGAACCCTCCCCAGGTACCACAGGCAGAGCTAATACTCTCACTCTCTACCACCAGCGCTCAGGGTACTTAGCTCCATTTTAGCTCTCGTGACTTTGTTTCCCCCTTGAGAACAGAAACAATACATTTTTCTTTCTGAATGCCCAGTCTCTACTCAGAGATCTAAAAGCTTTTTCTGTGAAGGGCCAAATAATAAATATTTTAGGCTTTGCACAACATATGGGCTTTGACTCCACTCTATCTCTGTAGAGCAAAAGCAGCCATAAGTAATAGTAAATGAATGGGCATGGCTTTGTTCTAATAAAACTTTATTTAATTTAAAACCCCGACCCCTCATAAAAAGTCCAATACATAATAAACATAGGTGGATGCCTAGTGAAGCAGGGTTTATTTTATTATCCTCTGTCCATTATTCTGATAGCAGAATCCAGCTCTGTTGATTGATAGAGCTTTTACCCTTCTCCCATAAAAACTGAAATGCAAAATTTGAAGTTTACTTGGGGGGGGAGGGGAGTGGGTGTGAAATTTGCATAAGAGCAGAAAACACAAAAAACAAAAACCTTGACTCCTCCTCAAGGTTCAAAGTTATTGAAACATCAAAATATTTAGGAGAAGTTATAGGGTATCCCCGATCATCAAGGCCTATTGGCAGGAAAGCTCTACAGAGCTCTCTGAGATGAAAATCACCATAAGTGTGAGGCATGACATTGCTCTCGGATTTGCCAAAAGGCTAATCCCAAACCATGTAATCTAGCAACATATGCATTTATGCATTACCCTCAGGCAACACGTTGAGCTAATTGAAATATCTGGCTAGAGAAACTGCTATCCTACTGAGTCAATGTTGGCATGGGGCCCCTATAACTAAGCAATACTCAGGACCATTTTCCCCCCTAACTCCTTCTACACTATGTCACAAATTGTATTCCACTCAATCCCTATGGACTGGACCATGTGGAAGGCAGCCTTTTCATGAAGCACCAGGTACCAGTAAAGTGCAGGCCTTGAAAGAGAAAGACAGAGCGAAGGCTCACCACCTACAACCACTTAGCATCCCAGGTTTCTTGTACTCATCACGAGAACATTCTCAGAGGAAAAGACTATTCTACCTGCTACTCTGAGCAGACAGGATACTGAATATTACATATTAGTGTATCTTTGCCAAATGGCATTTATTCGTCCTAACAAACTAATAAAATATGCTTCCTCTGATTACAAATTTATCAGTAAATTTTTTGTATGAAAGGATGAATGAGTGAATGAATGAATGATAAAACACATGCACTGTGCAGAAAACTGACGTCTGCAACAGAATTCCAAATCTCTGGCTTCAAAAGATTTTACACCAGACGTCCCTGAGAGTTTCCCCTGGCCCAATTTTCGACACATGCCTTGCATGATCTTGTGCATCAGAATGTGAAGTACATGGCAATGTGGTTATGTGTGGGTCAACACAAGCTAATAGCTTTTAAAAATTTCTTTTT
Organism: Panthera tigris; assembly: GCF_018350195.1. NCBI lineage: Eukaryota > Metazoa > Chordata > Mammalia > Carnivora > Felidae > Panthera > Panthera tigris. The sequence continues at coordinate 89,673,839 of NC_056669.1, read as the reverse complement.
TGCCCTTAATGGACACAAGTTCACAGTCCACAGGTCCATGCAATCCACATATCACCACGGAAAAGCTTTTGGCATAGCATGTAGCTAGCACTCAGTATCTTCTCCTGGGAAGCTGTCAGAACCAAAACAAGCGTTACATTTTGTTACGGTGCGTCTGTCAGGTATAACCCAACTGTTTGCTCGGTGGCCTCTAAATCTGCCAGTCGGTCTTCACAGGTTTCTCCGAGCCACCTCACCCCATCCTTCCTCTAGGTTCCAACACCCAGAAAGTGCACCAAGCTCTGTCAAAGGAAATCATATAAATATTAAAAAGACTGAAGGGCTGATCAGAACAGACATTTGATATTATAGGATTTGTAGATCAATTTATGAGCTCTGTGATATATGGTATAGGAATCAACAGGCAATAACTGTTTTACGGGGAAGATCATAAACCTGTCAACTGCTCTCCTGCTCTGTGCATTAGGGACCGCTCTCGTGCCAAGGAGAGACGCTGTCACAGACCTTGTACAACAAAGCTAATGCATTTCTAATTCTGCTATTAGTATTGTCTTTTAAATAGCCCCCCTCCAAAAAAAGAATTTCATGTGTTCTGATATTTCCAATATGGTCATTTACACAGCTGGGTAGAAGTAACTTTCTTCTCAGCAGGCCAGCTGAGAGATTCGTGCTGTGATGCTGACATTCCCGCTGCACCCCGGAAATTCCTGACCCTGGCATTTCCAGGGACCTCAGCATGTGTTTTTAATCACTGGTCTCTTTATCCCCATCAGATGCCTTTGCCATTTGAACACTCATCTATTTTTCCAGAAAGCCATATGAAATGCCATTCTGTGACACAGCAATACGAGACCTACTGAGACTGCATCAAAACATACAGGACAAATGTCTCATTACAGCAGGAGTGCTGGCTGGACAAGAGTGTCCGCTGCATGCGGAATCATGCTTTAAGGGCAGAGTGCTGTTAGCTTTCAGCAATATTTCCCATCTATTTTGGTGTCTTGACAGTTTCAGTAGCAGGGTAAGTGTATACATGAGACTCAGACACTCACCCAAGCTGGTCGACCTTGGGCAAATCACCGTATCACTCAGAGGATGTGTCTAAGCAATAGGGATACTGATACCTGCCAGTCCACCTAACAGGATATGAGTAGTGTCAAATGAGAAAATGGATCCAAATGCATTTCTTGAACTACACAAAGAGAGCACAATAATCAGTAGATGGACTGGGGGCTCTGGAACCAAACAACTGGGTGAGAATCCTGCCTCCCTGCTGCATAACCAGAGACTATTTACTTCATGCCTCTGAGCCTCAGTTTCTTCACCTATATAAAGGGATAATAATAATTATCTTTCACTGTCCCTGTTAGCAAGTGTGCCACTTGGTGCACAGTAGGTACATAATACACGAATACACATATATTTATTTTTAAGTGGGGCTTAAAGAGAAAGTAGATATAAACACATGTGTTCAGACCTCCATTTTTAACCAAAGCTCTTTTACATCTTCTCTTTAAAAAAAAAATCCTTTTATGTTTTTATTTTATTTTTGAGAGAGAGAGAGACAGAGTGTGAGTGGAGGAGGGGGAGGACAGAGGGAGACACAGAATTTGGAGCAGGCTCCAGGCTCTGAGCTGTCGGCACAGGGCCCGACGCAAGGCTCGAACTCAGACTGCGAGATCATGACCTGAGCCAAAGTTGGATGCTTAACCCACTAAGCCACCCAGGAGCCTCTACATTTCTTTTCTAAGCCTGCCTTCATGTTTTACCCATTCCTGGATGGTAAATATGAATTTATATTGTCTCCTCCTTTATTGAGGATATGACCTCCCATAAGCTCCACTATGCCATAAAATGCCTTTGTCTGACACTGAAAAGGCCACCCCCTCTAGGTGAACATAGTGCTATGGGAGAAGAGCCTGGATTTCAGCTCCCCCTGGCCACCTCAGCCAGCACAAGACACAAGCAGGGCAATCATACAAAGTGATTCTGGAGGGGCGCCTGGGTGGCTCAGTCGGTTAAGCATCCGACTTCAGCTCAGGTCATGATCTCGTGGTCCGTGAGTTCAAGCCCCGCGTCGGGCTCTGGGCTGATGGCTCAGAGCCTGGAGCCTGGATTCTGTGTGTCTCTCTCTCTATCTGCCCCTCCCCCATTCATGCTCTGTCTCTGTCTCAAAAATAAATAAACATTAAAAAAAATTCAAAGTGATTCTGGAGACAGTAACATTGTGTAATACCCTCTGAAATCTCAGGGCAAGAGCAAGCAGAGACTTTCAAACGGTTAGAAAAATGAAGTCCTTCTTATACCCACAGAGTGACCCCTGAGTTTGTCTAGTTAATTCACCAAAAAGTCGTCCATATGTCTATAGCCTTCTTTGAAAGATGGGCTCTTATTTCAAGTGAGCTTTTACTCTGGTCATCTCCCACTGAAGAAATCTTGAGCCCTCATCTGATGATCTAAAGAGTTCCCAGATTCTCTAGCCAATCCTGTTTGGGTGCCTTAAAATTAGTAATGGCTTATTTTTCAGAGGCATGAGTTCATTGCTTCCTAGTGAAGGTACAAAACTTAAGCCATATTTAGGACTAAAAGGAGAGAGAAGACAAAGAGGTTCTCAAAAAACTGAGGTATCTCTAGATATCAAGGTTCTCAACAAACTAAGACAACTCATGTTCCTTGCTCAGTTCAAAAAGGTCATGCCACACTCTCAAGAACTTAGCTACCAGAGTGCTTCCAGGCACTTGAGATGCAAATAATAAAGGTATGTTCAACTAATAATACTAATAGTAATAAGAAGAATAAATGCTACCTGTTTCTACATATGGCATTGCAATCAACAGGTATTTTCACATCTATTTCTCACATAATTCTCCCAATAGCCCTATGCAAAGGAAGAGCGGGAATATTATCCCCCACTGATAAAGACTAAGGCTAAGAGAGGAAGAATGACATGCCCATCACTACACATTTGTCACTAACAGATCTTACTAAAGATTTCTGACTCTAAATCCTATGCCTTGGAGGCAATCCCATGAGAGTTCTGCCACATCTTAGATTTTAAGATCTAGGCTCACAAGTCTCCCAAAATACCCATTTTTATTTGTTTGATACATAATAAGAGAGCTTTGAATTCATACCCAGAACCCATCCATTGCTCTTCTCTCCAGCCCTCTTTTTCGCACATTCCACCAAAAAGAAGCAAAGTCCAAACCGTGATCACACAAGGGTTCTGTGCATCTTCTTTCATGCACCACACACATGTATCAAAGCGTTCTCCCAGAGCAGTGAATCCACCACCTGAGAGGGTGTTCCACAAGAGGGAAGCAGTACTGAACTGCTCTTTCTTTTGAAGAAGGCCAGGGTGTTAGTAACCAGGCCAAATGGACAGACAGGAACAGGTTTACGATTTCCTTTGAAGATGTCAAATAAATATGAAGCACTATGAACAGCATCGCTTAAAGGCTCTTCAAAGCCCCCAAAGTAGTAGCCATTTTACAACACCATGTGAAATGGGGCACATCTCATTAGGAGAACTTATTTTGATGACAAAATAGACTGTGTGTGTAATTCATCTTGGGACCTAATCATACTGACGATTATTTTGATTTAGCTTGGTTTTTACTCCATTTCTGTATCGCATTCATAGTGAATTACACTAAACAATCCATAGGGTCCTGGCAAAGCCAGTGTATGATTTAATGACACAAGGTGGTACTTATTTGGCAGCTAGCATCTTCACATGCTACAAGGCTACTTCACTGTCACTCTGAGGAAGGGCTATTGTAATTGTTCCCATTTTGCAGATGGACAATTAGTTAAGCAATTAGTTAAGATCACATAACTAGTTTGAATACTCAATCGAGCTAACTTTGTCTAAGATCTAGCCAAGTGATCTTGGCCAACTACCTAATCTCTCTGAAGCTGTTCACACATCAATTATACCAAAAGATTGGGTTAGATAATCTCTAAAACAATTTCCAACAACATTATTTTTACTTTTCTAACCCTTCTCAAGTCATAACTTGGAAAAGTCTTAGACACAAATCGAGGTGGGCAAAATCTATGGAAATACAACCTAGACCAGCTCAGTCTAATAGAAACTTTTCACAATAATGTAATGTTCTGTAATTCATGGCCCAACATAGCAGCCACTGGCCACTTATAGCTAGTGAGTGCTTGAAATGGGACTAGTGAGACTAAGAAAACTGGATTTTTTATTTGAGTTGATATTTATTAATGTGAATTAAGATTGAAATAGTCATATGTTGCATTCATTGTCTGTAGTACGGGACAGCACAGATCTAGACAAAGAAATGTATTTCCAACTTAAGTCTGTCAGAGGACTAGTAATGAGGAGAAAAAAGAAACAAGAATTCCTGAAATATGAGGGATGACTTTATTATACTTTGGATTAGTCCAAAAATTTCCATGGCAGAAGCTCTGAGCCAGGACGCAGATTCCCACTTAATTCCTTTCTTATGAGACTATCTTTTTAATCCCTAATGAAGAAGTTGTGCATAATAGTTTCTTGAGTGTGATACCATCCACATAGAGTTACCACATAATACATCACCCAAATTGGGACATTTCTGACAGTGAAAGGTGTCACTGTGAATAATGAGCCAGGAAAACAGATATACACCAGGACTATCCAAAGCAAACCTAGATACATAGCCACCTAAATTCGGAAGATCCTGCAGCTGCAGATTCTCTGGGACCCCAGATGCTGAAAGTAAGAATCAGGGCTTATAATATCAGACTACACTCTACAAAGTATTTTACAAAACGTAGCACTTGGAGTGGTTTTTAAAAATGTCATCCCGCTTAACCCTAATAATCAAAACCTCCAGAGGCAGAATTACTGAATTATTAAATAATTCTGAATCACTGAGTAATCTGAATGACTGAAAACTGGGTTTGGTAAAATCTGAATGACTTTGCAATTCTCACATAGAAACCAAAATCTAGACAAAGCTGGTGTCTAGAGATTCTAGCCAATGAAGCAAAATTTACTGCCACCAAAAAATGGGATATGGGCAATACTGTTTCCAATGTAAATTAAGGACACATCTGTGCACTGTCTTTGATAGTATCATTCTTGAATTTTTGTTTCAAAAATGTTTGAAGCCAGGGAGGTCAGAAAACTGTGCGAACTTTGATCCTTGATGTCTCTAAAGCCTTCTAATTTCAGCCTCCCTGAGACGGATCACCTCAGGGATTCTGAAAAGACAAAAACAATTTGTCTTTCCCTATCTTTTTTGGATTGGGGTAGAAAGACTAAATCAAGAAAGCCAATCAGTAATTCAGATAGATGTAAATGCAATGAAAAAAAGTAAACAGCCAGATGGAACACTTGACTATAAGACACATGAAGGCAGGAACTATTTGTCTTCCTCACTACTTTATTTCTGGTGTCTCAGACAGTGCCTGAAATATAGCAGGCATTAAATAAATATTTGTTGTATGAATACACATAATGGAGGGGCAGGAGAGAACTACTTTAGGTGGAGTAAATAGGCCTCTCTTTGAACTAAGATTTTTACTAAAAGGACCCTGGTTAGGAAGACCATCACAAAGAACTTCCATGGTAGAGGAAATAGCAAGTACAAAGGCCCTGAGGCTACAACAAACTTGTTCTGTTCAAAAGCAGAACAAAGTCTTGTGGGTCAATATGGTGACCAAGGAGGTATTAGGTGAGGTCAGTGAGATGGGCCACACAGGGCCTTAGGAGAAGCCAGTATTTCAAAGAAGGGGAGTCAAATGATAAGGTTTATGATTTACAAGTTTATTTAATTTCTCTGTAGAGAATAACCTACGGGAGCACAAGAGGGGAAGTATGTACACTTCTTCTGAGGCTATCACAAGACTGCAGGTTACAAGATATGGATACACAGACCAGGGTAGCAGGAGAAGAGATGGTGAAAAGTAAACAGATAATGGATATATTTTGCAGGTAGACCTAACAAGAATGGCTGATAGTTTGAATGTAGGTGATAAGGCAAAAAAAGAAATACAGATAGATGAGGTCTAGGTGTCTGTGAGATCTGGTCTTTCAAATGTCCATATGCTCTGAAGACCTGTCTCCACACACACACACACACACACACACACACACACACACACACACACACCTGAATTAAAGATGCCCCCTCTCTTGGGGCGCCTGGGTGGCTCAGTCAGTTAAGCGTCCGACTTCAGCTCTGGTCATGATCTCGTGGTTTGTGGGTTTGAACCCCACGTCAGGCTCTGTACTGCTGACAGCTCAGGACCTGGAGCCTGCTTCGGATTCTGTGTCTCCCTCTCTCTCTGCCCCTCCCCACTCGTACTTTTTGTTTCTCTCTCTCTCAAAAATAAATAAGTGTTAAAAAAAGAAAAAAGATGCCCCCTCTCAATCTCATCTCCCAAGAAAAGAAAATATTAAACCTTCATTTTGAGCACAGAAGGGTCCATATTGTCAAAATCCTAGGGGCACTCACCAGGTTTGGAAATCTGTAATCTTAGGTGAGAGCCCTCTCATCTCCTTGAATAAGAGTTATGGCAACAAGGACTAACCATCCTCATCCATGGGGATGTTTTCACTCTAGACTACTTGGGAAAAGGAGTGTTAATTATTAAGCCAGTTGCTAGATAAGTACCAGAATATAGTAAGTAGGGAGCTGACCATAATCCATAGGACAGAGTTATCTGGATGATCTAGACAGGATTCAGAAGTAGCAATGATACTGAATGGAGAAGGTGGCCAGAGCCATGGACAAGACTGGCAACCAAGAATCTCTAACCAAAGAAATGGCCAAAATGAAAGGATTTCAAAATACGAGGAGTAATCACAAGGGTGATCAAATGCCTTAAATACTTCCTGGGACCTCACAGCTTTTGGCCCATGCCTCAAAGGCATTCAAAACACCTGGCTGAACTCTTAGCTGAACAACAACAACAACAAAAAGGAGAATGAGAGTTTTCTACCAATACCAAATTAATTATTGGAAACCGACTTTGTTTTTACACTGCTCGTGTCATTATATAATAGTGTTTAAAGCCACATTTCCTCCAACAGAAATGAATAAAATTCAATACTGCAAATACATCAACTTTGTGTATGAAAAAGACTTAGATGGTATTTGAAGGATGTTCCTACTAATTGCCTATTGTCATCGCCTGACATTAGAGGGGAGAGAAGTGTGGCTTCTGATTGTTACAGCCACGACAAGAAAGGCCTTCAGTCACATCTTATTAATCTACTGTGGAACATAATGTCACATTGACATTTCAAATTGTCCTGTTGCTTTGTTCATAGGATTATTTCAAGCTTAAACTCATTGAGTTTCTAGTTTGGCTATTTATATAAACTAATGACTCTAATCTCCTGTCTTGACCTATAGATAAGACTAGATTTTACTATTTATAAAAAATGATTAAGTACCCAGTCTTTGGGGTCAAACAGGCCTGGGTCTCCTTGGGCAAGTGATTTATCCTCTGTGGGTCTTGGCTTCCCCATTTCTGTTAAGGAAAATAATAATATCTACCTTATACGTTTCTTATGATAACTGAATGCAATAATAATATGAAAGGCATTAACAATTATAACAACAAAAAGCAACTCATAATAAAACAGGAACAACAATAATAATAACTAACATTTTTAGTACTCCATAGAACAAGGTCTTTATCTGTGCAATATACATATATTTACTAACTTCTCACAGCAACTCCCTGGACACTATAATTATTATCCCCATTTCACAGATGAGGAAACTGAGTGCCTAAAGGTTAGATTATTTGCCAAGAGTCCAGCCCAGGCAACCATGCTTCAGAGCCTTGTTCACACACTTTGCTATTTTACATCTATGATTTCTTGACATAGCTACTTATCCAAATTTAGATCTCTAGCTCATACCTCACTCTGAAATCTAAGCTCACATATCCAATATCCAACTGCTTCCACAGTATTTTCCCCAAAGTGTCTAACAGACTCTCAAATTTAACAGGCTCAGACTCAACACAGTGCTAAATCAGTTCCTCATCCTCTCCCTGAAAACTGCACTCGCCACTATATTCCCTGTATCACTTTATGCCAGTTGCATCCTTCCAGAAGCTACCAGTCCCTCGCCATGCCTTTCTCTCAAACTGCACATCTATTTCATTAGAAAGTAATCACTGACTCTACCTTCAAAATATATCCAGAATTCAACCACATCTCACCACCTCCTCCATACACCCTGGCTCAAGCCACCATCATCTCTTGCCAGGATCATGCCTATAGGAGCATAGGAAATGTGGTAGAAGAGGGTATGAAAGCAGACAGGGAAAGGAGAACAATACAAGGAGAGAGGCGTTTCTCTTTCCTACAGATTTGCCTTGGGCTGTTCCAGAGCCTTTGGGAAGAAATCTTAAGCCACTGGAATCAATTCTCAGGCTCAAACAAGTATCTTGGCTTTTTTCCCCCTCTTTTCCCTTTTCTTGACTCCTTTGCGTTGTTACAAGAACCAAGAGTTAACATTCTTTCCTGATCTTTGCCAGACTACCAACATTTATCTCACCTCAAAGGTTTTCTCTATCACATACAACAGGAAATGAAGCAAAAGAACATGTCCCCAGCTCCCCATAATGCAGGCCTCAGTGAGTTTAGTCCCTTTGGCAGCCTGGCACTGGACAGACGGTCTCAAGCTGACTGCATATTAGAATGACTTACAGAGTTTTAAAAACATAGTGGCTAGTTTTTTTTACTTGTTCTTGAGTGAAACCAAGGAATTGGTGATGTAAAGGTGCAGCCAGGGTTGAAATGTGGCATGGACAGGGTGTACCCAGAGAAGGCCTGGGCTTGAGGCTTGGCCCCAATTCTCACCAGGTATGACAGGTATGGCAAAGTCACTTCATCTTTCTGCATTGGATCCCTGATCATAAAAATATCCACTCTTATTTCCTGGGATTATTATAGGGTTTAAGTAAGAAAATTAAGTTATCTGAGGGTGTTTTATACAAAGCTGCACTACCACTGGGTAGTTATTCAATGGAGCAGAGGGAGAACTTGGAAAATACTTGAGTAAAGAAAACATAGAGCAGGATTGCATGGGTGGTTCAGTCCCTTGAGCATCCAACTTCACCTGGGGTCATGATCTTGCAGTTCATGAATTCAAGCCCTGTGTCAGGCTCTATGCTGACAGCTCAGAACCTGGAACCTGCTTCAGATTCTGTGTCTCCCTCTCTCTCTCCCTACCCTGCTTGTTCTCTCTCTCTCTCTCTCTCTCTCTCTCTCTCTCTCTCAAAAATAAATAAACATTAAAAAATTTTTAAAAGAGAGAAAACATAGAGCAATCCAGGGGATTCCTCGAGAGATGGAGACCCACGATATGCACTGATGAGACATTTGCTAACACCTTTACCTTGAAAGGCAGGCCCAGTGCCTTCTATGCTTTTAGCTGTTGAGGAAGTGATTACAAAACAAATATTAGAGTATGTTGACTATTACTTGTATTTAGGAAGGATTTACAAGAAAGAGATGAGCTCAAAAAATTGGTTGATTTGCAAGCAGAAATGAAAGAGAATGAAGAAAATCTAGAAAATCAAACTTTGCAAAACTGCTTCCAAACCACAAACAATAGGAAATAAGACTAAAAATGGGCCTTGAAGGGTCCATATTAGCTAAACAGAGGTACTTAACATTGCGGCAAATAATATTAAGTCTGTTTCCTTTCCATCTAAGCTTTTAGTTTCAAATGGCTGCCAGAAAGTCACCATTAAATTGAGGAAGATAAGTGCTAGATTATGGAAGTGAAGAAACAGATAAGGCTTGTGTGTTTTGGCTTAGGAAAGAATTCTGGGGATAACATTTCTCCCCTATGGAAGCTACTAGACACAAATAGATCAGAAGCCTGCTAAATATTTGAGGAAATCAGGAGTGCCTGGGTGGCTCAGTTGGTTAAGTGTCCGACTTCGGCTCAGGTTATGATCTCACAGTCTGTGAGTTCAAGCCCCTCATCAGGCTCTGTGCTGTCAGCTTGGAGCCTGGAGCCCACTTCATATTCTGTCTCTCTCTCTCTCTCTCTCTCTCTCTCTCTCTGCCCCTTCCCTGCTCTTTCTCTCTCTCTCAAAAATAAACATTAAAAAATTTTTAAATATTTGAGGAAATCATGCTACCAAAGAAACCTATGCCTAGACAAAAAACAACAAAAAAGCTTTTGACTATTCAAGCATTAAAGAACTCTTAGAGCCCATCTTGGCACAGGCAGAAAGCAAGCTGAGAAAGCTGTCCCTCACGTTCACTTCACATATGGCTAGGGAGGATAATGCACAAGGAAGATGCGCTCAGAGACTGGGGTCAATCAGTAGGCAAAGGAGTTCCTCCAAGGGGACAGAGTCAGGATTTATTTAGGGAACTTTCCCTACTACCAGGGAAGGAGGCCTTCACAATGTCTGCACAGCAAGGTTTCATTGTTGCCTTGAACCAGTGATTGCTATGTGACTCCCATTCTTCCTTTTCCTGAATAAGAAATAGTTATCTGGTCCCAGCTTCATCATTGTGTGTGTGATTGTGTGTGTGTGTGTGTGTGTGTGTGTGTGTGTGTGTGTTACTGAAAGAAGGAAAAGATGACTTATCATCTTAACACGCAAGTCCCCAGACCATTAAGAAGCATATGTGGAAATGATTGAGAAGACTGTACATCACCCTGGGACCCTTGCCTTTGAATCTTATATAGCATTTAGACAAAGCTCAGTACCATCTCCCTTAAGGAAGAGCATAAGTGTGTTCTCCATGTAAGTAGAAGGGAGAACCTGGATATTTGGTGACCAGAGAGCTTGATTATGGTAGGACTTAGCTGTTCACCAAAATCTGTCTTGTCTTCCTCCTGGGAACATAGATTCTCTTTCCCAGCCATCCTTGCAGTTAGATGTGGTCACATGACTGAGTTATAGCAAATTGTGTATAAAAGTGCCATATCCAGGAATGGTTCGTCAAACACATATGCCACCACCATAAATCTTCTATATTTATTTCACTTCTGCCACTCAGCTGTCAATGCCCAGAGGCTTGGATATGATTATCGGGAAAACTCTGTTAGCTGCATGGACATCTGAATGACTATGTGAAGCAGAGCTCCTTCCTACCCTTCTCACTAAGAACTGCCTTAGATTGGTTTCACAAGGAAAAACTAAACTTCTATGTCTTTTGAGCCACCAACTCTATTCAGTCTATTTGTTACAGCAGGTAGCCTAGCCTTGCTACTATAATTCAAAAGCATATAAGGGGAACCTGGGTAGCTCAGTCAGTTGAGCATCTAACTCTTGATTTCAGCTTAGGTCATGATCCCAGGGTCATGGGATTGGGCCTCATGTCAGGCTCCACACAGAGCATGGAGCCTGCTTAAGATTCTGGGGCACATGGGGGGCTCAGTAGGTTAAGTGTCTGACTCTTGGTTTTGGCTCAAATCATAATCTCACAGTTTGTAAATTCAAGCCCCATGTCGGGCTCTACACTGGCAGTGCAAAGCCTACTTGCGATTCTCTCTCTCCCTCTCTTTTTGCCCCTCCCCCCTCATTCTCTCTCTCTCTCTCTCTCTCTCAAAATAAATAAATTAACATTTTTAAAAGGCATGTAGATTACGAATGTCCACCTATTCTACCTAATGGTAGAACAGCTCTTAGATGATCTACTGTTAACACCTTTGTGTAATTTTTCTCTGATTATAAGTATATCTACATCTATTATAAGTATTGGTGTATATATGCATACATTATTAAAACTGAGATCAAACTACACATTGAGATACTTTTAAAGAGTTTGAGTATCAATTGTTTTTAATGTTTATTTATTCATTTTTGAGAGAGAAAATGAATGTACATGTATGCATGAGCCAGGGAGGGGTAGAGAGAGGGAGACAGAGGATCCCAAGCAGGCTCTGTGCCACCAGTGCAGAGCCCAATGCAGGGCTCAAACTCATGAACCCTGAGATCATGACCTGAGGAGAAATCAGAACTGAACGCTTAACCCACTGAGCCACCCAGTGCTGGGTATCGATTTTAATAGGACATAAATTCATGCAGCCAGATACACCTTTTGCTCTGACACTTGACTACCAAAAGCTATGAGATAAAACTATAAAAGTATTTATTCTTAAAAAAAAACACTTTGTTTGATAGCTGCAAATAAGATATCCAGAAATGTGAGTATTTATTCTGCCCAGAAATATGCAGAAATAACAATTTCTATCCCATTGCTTGAAAGTAAAATCAACAGCAAAACTCCACATGTGATTATACAAAATAGAATTCCCTCCATCTGGCCCTCTAACATTTGTTTGTGAGGGTATTTATTCCCCCAACAAACTAAGGAGATCAGTATACATAAAAACAATCGACTCTGGGGTGCCTGGGTGGCTCAGTCAGATAAGCATCCAACTTAAGCTCACGTCACAATATCCTGGTTCACGAGTTCAAGCCCCATGTTGGGTGACTGCACTGACAGCTCAGAGCCCGGAGCCTGCTTCAGATTCTGTGTCTCCCTCTCTCTCTGCCCCTCCCCCACTCATGCTCTCTCACTCGCTCTCTCTCTCTCTCACAAATAAAAACTTTAAAAATTAAAAAAAAAAACAGACTCTGCATTTAATACCATTTTTATAAGTCCAGGTGCTAGTAAAAAATTAGGGGTGACTGGGTGGCTCAATTAAGTATCCAACTCTTGATTTCAGCTCAGGTCATGATCTTGCAGTTTGTGAGATCAAGCCCTATATCAGGCTCTGCACTGACAGCAAGGATCCCGCTTAGGATTCTCTCTCTCCCTCTCTCTCTGTGCCCCTCACCTGCTCATTCTCTCTCTCTCTCTCTCTCTCTCTCTCTCTCTCTCTCTCTCTCTCAAAATAAATAAATAAATAAATAAATAAATAAATAAATAAACAAACTTAAAAAAAATGTGTTGCTCAGTGGTTTTTTAGTTGTTTACCCTTCTTACTTATAGATATTTTCAGACATCCCTAACAAAAACACTGAGTGCAGAGCTAGCACATGGTAAACTATTTCAATCAATTATTGTCACAGAAAGTAATACTTGCCCTGAAATTCTTAGAATAATGTCACATTACTGATGACATCTCTAACTGAGCCTAAGAACACTTGTACCATCTTCAGGTTTTTAAAGGTCAAAAATGTTTTCTTTCAATCACTAGTATACATTTTCCTACAAGCTCAGCATAGCTCAGGCTTCCCAGAGGACTTCCTTTCACACACCTTCACTGGCCAGTCCCCCCCACCCTCCCACGAACTGGTCTGAGTGGAATGCCCCTCTTCTATGTTCCCATAGCATTCTGCAAATGCCTCTATCCAATAAATCATTGTCATGCTCATCTATTTATGGAGTGCCTATGTGCCAGACAAGGGATTCAGCACTTTCTATATACTATCTCATTCAAATCTAATGTTCTATTCTATAATGAGGAAACTGAGACAAAGTTTAGTAAATAGCTAGTGTCAGAGCCAGATTCAAAGGCAGTCAATCTAACCCAAGAGACTGTATTCTTAAAAATCAGTGATAATACATGATTTTCTTACCTATTTTTATTTTATTCTTCAACAAACATTTATTGATCACACATTATGGACCAGGCTCACTCTCAGAGTATACTATGAGCACCTTCAAGTAAGGGACTGTGTTTTGTCACCTTAAAATTTCCAGTACTTAGTACCATGCCTGAAAGCCAGTTGCTGCTCAATAAATTTGTGATCTATCACACAATACAAAGCCATTTAAAAATGTTCTCTGCATACAGAATTGTGAAATCACTGTGTTATATGTCTGAAACTAATGTAACATTGTTAACTTTAAAAAAAATAAAATTTTTAACATGAAATAAAGTTCTCTGTCCTGCCTCTATAGTATAAAAAAAAAGTCAAACAAAAGAAGCCCCTCTGAAGCAAAAGTAAATGGGCTAAGATCTAAAAAGATGGCAAAGTAGTAGGATCCAGAGCTCACCCTGCCGCATGGATACACCAAGATACATCAGTTACACACTGATGGATACATCAGTTACACACTGATGGACACATCAGTGTAACTAATTCAGGAAATGACCTGAAGACTGGCAGAACAGACTTTCCATGGTTAATCACAGAGAAGAAGACACATGGGAAAGAGGAGGAGGGATCATGTCCCCATAACATTTGACTTTGAAATCCAATGGGATTTAACTTTGTCGATTTTTATATTCAGTAGGACTTATCTCTGGGTACTTCAAAAATTGGCAGGCTTAGCTCTATGAAATGTAGAGGGCAACAGGAAACTAAGTCCCCACACTTAAAAAAGCCAGTATAACAAATAACTCTACCAATTTGAAAAGTGCATCGTGTATATGTGAAGTTCATGTTTATTTACTAATCTCAGTCTGCTGGAGGGGCAAGGATATGTAGGAAACTTCTCAAAGAACAAAAGAACTGGTGGGCACCATTTTGCTCCCCCCCACCAACCCACAGCATAGATATCAGGACACTTGGAGGAACCAATGTGAACACTATCTAACTATCTTGCTAGCACCATGGCATCCTGCTCCAACATTCTCTGCGTCTCTACCCCATCTCACCTGCCCAACTCTGCAGATGATCTCCAAAGTTGCTCCTGCCCCCAATATACCCTGCAAGCAGCCCTGGAAGGAACCACTGCCACTCCAAAGTAACTCCTTCCCTGAAAAGAAGGGCACACAGCAGTTCAACTGGAGCCCTAGAGGCTAAACATTATTACGAGTGCCCTGCTGATCATTGTGATTACAGCCCTAGAAGAAAGGCTGAGGGCAGGCATCTGGTCTGACTGCTAACACCACCCAACTTCAAGCCCATGATGGCCCCAGACTGGCCCCTTAACAGCACAGAGCCAAAACCCTGCCTGGTGCACCCATAATAGGCAAAGTTGGCTATTGCAGCTAACTAGACTAAAGGAAAATATGGCTCAGCCACAACAGTAGGGTGTATGCAGCCAACATAGGAGACACCCTTGAAGTGCCTAGTTATGGTTAACAGAGGACATAGCACTACAGGGCACCAGAGAACCTCTTCTTCATAAGGTTACTACTTTCAAGATCAGGAAATGTAGCTGTCTTTCCTAATTCATAGAATAAAAGCAGAGAGTTAGAAAAAATGAGGGAACAGAGGAATATGTCCCAAATGAAAGAATAGGAGAAAACCACATCAAAAGAGCTAAATGAAATGGAGATAAGTAATATGTCTGATAAAGAATTCCAAGTAATAATCATAAAGATACTTACTAACTTGAGAAAATAGTGGTGGATATCAGTGAGACCTTCAACAAAGAGAAAATATAAAAAGAACCAGCAGAGTTGAAGAATTCAATAACTGAAATAAAAAATACACTACAAGAAATCAATAGCAAATTAGTGGATTCTAAAGAACGGATCAATGACCTGGAAGACAGAGTAATGGAAAGCAACCACACTGAATAGTAAAAGGGAAAGAGAATAATAAAAACTGGGAATAGGTTAAGGGAACTCAGTGACATCATCAAGCATAATAACATTCACATTATAGGAATCCCAGAAAGAGAAGAGAGAGAGAAGGGGGCAGTAAATATATATGAGGAAATAACAACTGGAAACTTCCCTAATTTGGGGCATAGTAAGCCCCCCAAAAACATCCATACCAAGACATATAATAATTAAAATGGCAAAAGTACTGATAAAGAGAGAATTTTAAAAGTAGCAAGAATAAAGAAAACAGTTACATATAATACATACATACATAAGGCTATCAGCTGATTTTTCAGCAGAAATTTGGGGCTGGGAAGGGAATATCATGATATATTCATGCTGAAAGGAAAAAACCTACAACCAAGAATTCTCCCTCCAGCAAGATAATCATTCAGAATAGGAGAGATAGAGTTTCCCAGACAAAAGTTAAAATAGCTCATTAAACCAGCCTTACAAGAAATGTTAAAGGGAGTTCTTTGAGTGGAAAGGAAAGGCCATTGAAAAGACAAAATTTCAAGGTAAATGCAAGCATATAATAAAAGCAGTAAGTTAATCACTTATAAAAACCAGTACAGGGGTTAAAGCACAAAAGTAGTAAAATCAATATCTATAAAAATTGGTCAATTACCCTATGACCCAGCAATAGCACTGCTAGGAATTTATCCAAGGGATACAGGAGTACTGATGCATAGGGGCACTTGTACCCCAATGTTTATAGCAGCACTCTCAACAATAGCCAAATTATGGAAAGAGCCTAAATGTCCATCAACTGATGAATGGATAAAGAAATTGTGGTTTATATACACAATGGAGTACTACGTGGCAATGAGAAAGAATGAAATATGGTCCTTTGTAGCAACGTGGATGGAACTGGAGAGTGTGATGCTAAGTGAAATAAGCCATACAGAGAAAGACAGATATCATATGTTTTCACTCTTATGTAGATCCTGAGAAACTTAACAGAAACCCATGGGGGAGGGGAAGGAAAAAAAAAGAGGTTAGAGGGGGAGAGAGCCAAAGCATAAGAGAATCTTAAAAACTGAGAACAAACTGAGGGTTGATGGGGGGTGGGAGGGAGGGGAGGGTGGGTGATGGGTATTGAGGAGGGCACCTTTTGGGATGAGCACTGGGTGTTGTATGGAAACCAATTTGACAATAAATTTCATATATTGAAAAAATTAAAAAATAAATAAATACATAAAATAAAATGTTTTGAAAAGTGAAAAAAAAAATTGGTCAAGGGATTTACAAAGTAAAAAGATATGATGTATGGCATCATATACATCAAACATGGGGAGCGCATAAAAGTTTACTGGTTTTAGAATGAGTTCAAACTTGGGAGTGCCTGGGTGGCTCAGTCGGTTAAGTGTCCAACTTTGGCTCAGGTCATGATCTCACAGTTTGTGAGTTCAGGCCTCACATAGGACTCTGTGCTGACAGCTCAGAGCTTAGAGCCTGCTTCAGATTCTGTGTCTCCCTCTTTCTCTGCCCTCCAGCATTTGGGCACTCTCTCTCTCTCTCTCTCTCTCAAAAATAAATAAATATTTTAAAAAATGAGTTCAGACTTAAGTGAACAACAACTTAATATAGGCTGCCATATGCATAAAATGTTATACATGAACCTACTGGTAGCCACAAATCAAAAACCTATAATAAATACACAAAAAATAAATAGAAAGGAATCCAAGCATAACAATAAAGAAAGCCATCAAAATATAAGGAAGGAGAGCAAGAAAAGAAAATAAGGAACAGAGTGGATTACAAAAACAACCACAAAACAAGTAACAAAATGGCAATAAGTACCAATACTGGCAACACAGGCCTACTTAAAGAAACAAGAAAAATCTCAAATGAACAACCTGCCTTCAAACCTTAACAAGCTAAAAAAGAGTAACAAACAAATCCCAAAGCCAGTAGAAGGAAGGAAATAATAAAGATTAAAAGAGAAATAAATGAAATAGAGATTTAAAATTTTTTTTTAACGTTTATTTATTTTTGAGACAGAGAGAGACAGAGCATGAATGGGGGAGGGTCAGAGAGAGGGAGACACAGAATCTGAAACAGGCTTCAGGCTCTGAGCTGTCAGCACAGAGCCCCACGCGGGGCTTGAACTCACGGACCGCAAGATCATGACCTGAGCCGAAGTCGGCTGCTTAACCGACTGAGCCACCCAGGCGCCCCAGGAGATTTAAAAAACAATAGAACACATTGATGAAACCAAGACCTGGTTTTATGAAAAGATAAACAAAATTGATAAGTTTTGGTCAGACTCATCAAAACAAGAGGGAGGTCTCAAATAAATAAAATCAGAAATGAAAGAGGAGAAATAACAAACACCTCAGAAATATAAAGGATCATATGAGAATACTATGAAAAATTATATGGCAACAAATTGGGCCACCTAGAAAAAAAATAGAGAAATTCCTAGAAGCATATAACCTTCCAAATCTGAATCAGGAAGAAATATAAAATTTGAACAGACTGATTGTAACAATGAAACTGAATCAGTAATCAAAAAACTCCTAACAAACAAAGGTCTAGGACCAGAGGTCTTTATAGGTGAATTTTATTAAACATTTAAAGAAGAGTTAATATTTGTTCTTCTCAAACTATTTCAAAAATAGAAGGGGAAGGAAAACTTCCAAATTTATTCTATAAGGCCAGAGTTACTCTGATACCAAGTCAAAAAAAAAAAAAAAAAGACACCACCAAAAAAAAGTACAGGCCAGTATCTCTGATGAACATACATGCAAAAATCCTCAACAAATTATTATCATACCAAATCCAACAATACATTTTAAAAGTCATCCACCACAATCAAGTGGGATTTATTCCCAGGGATGCAAGGATGGCTCAATATTTGCAAATTAGTTGATGTGATACATCACATCAACAAGAGAAAGGATAGAAACCATATGATCATTTCAATAGATAGAGAAAAAGCTGTTGACAAAGTACAGCATTCATTCTAATAAATACTCTCAACAAAGTGGGTTTAGAGGGAATATACGTCAACAAATAAAAGGCCATATATGAAAAACCCACAATTAACATCATAGTCACTGGTGAAAAACTAGTTTTTCCCCCAAAAATCAAAAACAAGACAAGGATGTGCATTTTCTTCACTTTTATTCCACACTACTGGAAGTCCTAGCCACAGGAATTATACAAGAAAAAGGAAGAGGGCATCCAAACTGGTAAGGAAGAGGTAAAACTTTCACTATGTACAGATGACATGACATAAATATAAAACTCTGAAGATCAGACAAAAAAACTACTAGAACTGATAAATGAATTTAGTAAAGAATTTAGTACAGAAATTTAGTACAGAAATCTCTTGCATTTCTATGTACTAATAATGAGGTAGCAGAAAAATAAATTAAGTAAACAATCCCATTTACAAGTGCACCAAAAAGAATAAAATACCTAGGAATACACTTAACCTAGGAGGTAAAAGACCTGTATTTCCAAAAACTATAAAACAGTGATGAAAGAAATTAAAGATAATACAAATAAATGGAAAGATATTCCATGCTCATGGACTAGAAGAATCAATATTGCTAAAATGTCCATACTATCCAAAACAGTCTATAGATTCAATGCAAGCCCTATCAAAATACCAACAATATTTTTAACAGAACTAGAACTAGAAAAATTTTTAAATTTATATGAAACTACCAAAAAAAAAAAAAAAAACCTAAGAGCCAAAATAATCTTGAAAAGGATGAACAAGGCTAAAGCTATCACAATCCCAGATTTCAAGATATACCACAAAGGGATAATAAACAAAACAGCATGGTATTGGCACAAAAATAGACACATAGATCAAAAGAGCACAATAGAGAGTTCAGAAATAAAGCCATGCTTATATGGTCCATTATCTATTCCAAAGCAGACAGGAATATACAACAAGGAAAAGACAGCCTCTTCAACAAATGGTGTTGGAAAAACTGGACAGGTATATGCAAAAGAATGAAACTGGACCACTTTCTTATACCATACACAAAATAAACTCAAATGGATTAAAGATGTAAATATGAGGCTTGAAACCATAAAACTCCTAGAAGAAAACACAGGCAGTAACTTCTTTGACATTGGCCATATAAACATTTTTCTAGATATGTTTCCTCAGGCTAGGGAAACAAAAGTAAAATTAACTACTTGAAATACACCAAAATTAAAAGCTTTTGCACAATTACGGAAAGCATCAACAAAACAAAAAGGCAACCTATTAAATGGAAGAAGAGAACTGCAAATAATATATCTGATAAAGAGTTAATATCCAAAATATGTAAAGAACTTACACAATTCAACACCAAAAAAACAAATAATTTGATTAAAAAATGTATAGACATTTTGCCAAATGAAGACACAGGAGGTGACCAACAGACAAAAGATGTTCAACATCACTAATCATCAGGGAAATTCAAATAAAAACCACAATGAGATATCATCTTACATATGTCAGAATGGCTAACATCAAAACCACAATAAGTAACAAGTGTTGACGAGGATGTAGAGAAAAAGGAGCCCTTATGCACTGTTGGTGGGAATGCAAATTGGCGCAGCCACTGTGGAAAATAGAATGGAGGTTCTTCAAAATATCAAAAATAGAAATACAATATGAGCCAGTAATTCTACAATTCTATTTTTGGGTATTTACCGCCCCCCCCAAAATGAAACCACTAATTTGAAAAGATATGTGTACCCCCATGTTTACTGCAGCATTATTTACAATAAACAAAATCTGGAAGCTACTTAAGTGTCCATTGTTAGATAAATGGATAAAGAAGATGTAAGATAATAGATGATAGATAGATAGATAGATAGATAGATCATTAAAAGAATGAAATCTTGCCATTTGCAACAAAACGGATAGTGTAAAGGGTATAATGCTAAGTGTAAATATCATTCAGAGAAAGAGAAATACCATGTGATTTCATTCATATGTAAAACTTAAGAAAAAAGAAACAAAAAACAGACTCAAATACAGAAACTGGTAGTTTCAAATATAAACTGGTGGTTGCCAGAGGGGAGGTGGGTGGGAGGAGGGGTGAACTAGATAAAGGGGTTCAAGAGCACACTTATCTTGATGAGCACTGAGTAATGTATAGAATTGTTGAATATTATATTGTACACATGGAACTAATATAACACTGTATGTTAGTTACACTTTAAAAAAGAAAAAACACATGAAATATTTTTTTGAATAAACAAACAAAAAACAAAAGGGATTGAGCTGACATTTCCCTGCCACTGGAAATATATTAAACAAAGCCTGGACACTCTTGATCCTTTTAGAATAAAACTGGAAGTACAATTACAAAGGTTACAACTCAGTATGTTCTGGAGTCCTCAACATTCTAATGGTTTGGTCCTTTCTAATTCTATGCTCTACGTTTTTCAAGGCTTGTAATGGTCCAAAGATAATAAAGATCATTCCAGATTCACACTGAGAAAGAAAAATTTATGAAGCAGGTGGGGATTGAGATGGAAAGAATGACTAGAATTTGGATCCAAGCCAAAACTTTGCTATTTCCAGGATAGGGATACAAGAATGAGTCCATGGAAACAAGAATGGCTATGGCATCATGTA
The DNA here is from genome assembly GCF_018350195.1 of Panthera tigris. Lineage (NCBI taxonomy): Eukaryota > Metazoa > Chordata > Mammalia > Carnivora > Felidae > Panthera > Panthera tigris. Next base: position 89,652,785 of record NC_056669.1, on the reverse strand, counting down.
AGTTAGTATGGAGACAAGCTTAACTAAAATAAAGAACAGAAATCGCTAATGATGGGAATTTAATAAGATAATGAGGATGATAAAGAGAAACAGGTAGATAAGCAGCTTCTAATCTTTAAAGGGACTTACAAAGAGTATAGTTGGAATTAAGTAGCTATTTTATGTTTAAAAACAGAAAATGACATTATACAAGAGGTACATAAGCATATTGGTATGGCAACTTTTTAAAGTTCCAAGAAGGGCTCCATTCTTATCCTTTCCTATATTTTTTTCTCTTTCTTGGACTAGGGAAAGAAAGCATCAAGATTATGGCAACTCAGGAAGAAGATCCAGAGGAGAACTAGTCACAGTTAGTTAGGTTGTAGCCACAAGAACACTCCTCATACAAATGAGCCTTTAGATTCTGTTCCGTGGCAAAGAACCAAAGTCATGTGTGAAGGTTTCTCTTGACTGTAGGCAGATCCTCCATAGAGGGTAAACTACTTTATTAACTCTCTTCTGCCAGCCACAGGAATCCCCACTCAGAGGCCTAAAAAAGCATTTTCTTGACATTTAACCCAATATCGTTCTCTACAATAGAGCTCCCCACACTTTGCTCCTAACTGAAGACTTGCACAACATTGCCCCACACACCCATGCCCACACATGTCCCAAGACCACAATGGCTACGTACATGGCTACTGACTTTCTCCAGTGGTTCATGACTACCTGCAAAAGGAAGCCACGCCCCTCAGTTCCCTTTCTACAACCTTCTTAGAATTGACCATCACTCTCTGGCCCAGTCTGGCCTCAAAATCAGAGCTCCACCTCATAGACTCTCTTCACCAGCCTGACTTAGTAGCCCCCTGTGGTCTCATATCTGCCATCTACCTCTTATGTCTCACCTCCCTCTGAATTTAGTCCTCACAACCTGGCCTCTACTCTCTTATTCACTCTTCACAACCCAGTTTCTTTAAACTTCCTAAACCCACAGCAACCTCCATTCACACTGAACTCTGAAAGAAATTGTTTCTACCAATTTCTTGGACATTTGATTTTAAGCTCTTATATCATTCCTTGATTGTTCTTGTGAGGATGTCCTTTCCTATCAATTATATTCCATGAGGTGAAGACCTTGTTGAAAGCTTTTGGATCCTTCTCAGTCCTGAGCATTCAATAAATACTCTCTGAGGTAAATTTATGGTTACTAATTATCATCTAGATCTTTGATGGAATGACAGAGGGGAAACAGATTTGAAACGGATAATTCTTCATCTCTCCCATTGTGTCATGTTGCAGATTTTTAAGCTAGAGTGACTCTTGGCATTACATATGGCTGTTCAGAAAATCATGATACAGTTTTAGCTCTAGTGTTTGATTTGCCTGAGACTAAAAGCAGATAACTGTATTATTCTAAAATAACCATACATTGCACCTCAAGATAACTTTCTTTCTGCACTCTGCACATTATTGCTTAGCATAGCTAGCTGGGAGGATGTACCAGACCAGCACCAATCTGACAGGACATTTCCCACTACCACTTTCTTCATCAACTGCAAAACAAACAAAGATATCCTAAACTGGGTTTGCTCTCTCTTAGCGAAACAAACCCTGTAATAACAGAGTTTCTCTAAAAACACCTATGGTTCCTCAAACACTGCAGAATATAGGAAAAAGACTTAAATATGGGGAACTGGGTGCTGTCACAGGGGATGGGGTGAGGGGATGGGCAAAACAGCTGAAAAGGATGAAGAGGTACAAATTTCAGTTATAAAATAAATAAGTCGTGGAGATATAAAGTACAGCAGAAGGGGATATAGTCAAGAATACTGTAATAACTTTGTGTGATGACAGATGGTAACTAGGCTTACCACGGTGATCATTTCGTAATGCATATGAATGTTGGATCACTATGTTGTACACCTAAAACTAATACTAAAAAACAAAAAAAAAAAAAGAGTATAATGCAGAGTCCTTTAAATGCATCAAATTCTGGCATTCATGGATTACACAATCATTAATTCAACTACTGTATTCACAAACAAATAATATGTGGTAAACTGTGGTGTTGTAGAGGTTTAAGTTTGAGTCATACATGCTGATGTGATTCTTATATACAACATGATTTCATTCAACGTCAGAAATAGTTCTAGTGAGAATAACATGTAAAGTATATGCTTTAGTAGCATTCACAAATTTGGGCATTACTGAGGCTGCCTGTTCTGTTTTAATGCCATCTAATTCCCGGGAATAAAGCATCTCGGATAAAAGCTTTCTTTAATGATCTTTTTCTCTTGTTGGGCTTTGGATCTGTAATAATTTGTCAAGCTTCCTTCTCTTCTACCCAAGCTGAGACTGATACCAACACAGTGAGGGCTTCATTTTATTTTGCTCATTAACAAAGTTCATTTATCTTGGTAAAGCTGCTGTCTGACTCTAAAATTCACAAGCAAAATCTGTATGTGGTGGTGGAGAGAGAGAGAGAGTCAGAGACGTCAGCAAAAGAATGCAGACAAATCCCATATTTCCAGATCAGTCCTGTCCTGACCCCTGACAAGGGTCAATGCTTACTGTCTCAAAGCCAGAGACACTTCCTAGTGGCCCTGAGATCTGGCTGAGAAACACAACAGGGGAATACAGTCCTTCCACAGGCCAAAGCCCAGGAAACAGTCCAAACTGGGCCTTAACCAAAACTAAAAAAAAAAATAAGAGGAGAGAAGGAAAGGAAGGAAGGAAGGAAGGAAGGAAGGAAGGAAGGAAGGAAGGAAGGAAGGAACTGAGGCAGAATTCATCTTTCTGCCTCCCTAGAAGTCTTTCCACAAATACAAAATTCCAGTTTTTTAGTTCTTCCTGTTCTTGACAAAGACACTAGTGCATTGGGAATATCTGAGTGGCAATCCCTCTTCTAAACTCCACCCACCAATTCAAGATGTACTGTTTGAGAAATACAGTGAAAGAGTAAAGATGCTATTTTGAAATATCACTTTGGGTAGTGGTGTACATAGATCACAGAATGCATCTTGCTGTGAAAGCCAGATGGGCCTGGTAGCTCTCTACTGAGATCCGTGTCCAGACTTGAGACAGCAAGCACAGAAGAGTGCAAGTCTGCAAAGCCAACCCATTTGCCCCAGCCACTGCTTCACGCTGAGAAGAGAACAAGGAAGGAGAACATACTCAGGACTTTGACAGATTCTCTCTGGTCCAGAAACTGCTGCCACTCCACAGCTATCATCCTATGGAAGGGGTACAGATAACTTGACCCCAGACTTAACAAGTGTTACCTCCCCTTGAGGCCATGTAAGCTACACTCGCTTACACACCTGGTAGCTTCTGGGGAAAAAAGCAAAATAGAGAAGGTATGAAAATCTAAAAAAAAAAAAAAAAAAAAAAAAAAAAAAAAATGAAGACCTCAGAATCTACTTTTATTTAAGGAGACTGTTAAATTTTCTGAATTGGACTAAATAAATTGCCTTTATCTTGCCCAAAATGTGGGGCTCATCTGGGATATTATTAGTCAGTAAAGTCAGAAAAGAAATGCATTTGCTCTGCACATCTGAGTGTGTAGAGAGGGGAAATTTGCAACTACCAGATATAGCTTACAAAAAACCAAGCACATTATAAAACAGGTCAATAAAAGTTAAAGTAGACCAATGAAATTAAAATGAATAAAGAAGTAGATAAAACTAGCCTCCTGAGATAGTTAATACCAAAATTAATCACAAAACTTTGCTTCAAGGTTCCTAGAAACTGAGTCAAAGGATTCTTAGCATCTGAAAAAAATTTCACAAGTATGCAATTCAGTCCTTTGATTCACAGTTGACTCCTCCTCCATCTATTAATTTGTGGTTTGATTTTGAAAGCTGTGATTTCTTAATCTAGAGATTTAAAGGAAATAAAATTAGCAGACCCAGATTTCATACTATAAAACTTACTCCTTGACTACAAGTCTCTGGAAGCTGAATGAACATTTAGGCCACAAGGGTGCAATTTAGGAAATTATTGCTTCACAGGCTCAAATGGTATGCCGAAGGAATAAATGATTACACTGAGTCTAAGCTTTACTAAATTGTACCTTGAAGTTCTATACTATTGGATAGTACCCTTCAGCTACTGGAATTTACCTGTCTTCTGTCGCTCTCTGTAGAACTAAAAGTAATGACCTATGAGCATGTGCTTCGAAGCCAAACATTTTGGGAGCAAATGGGTGGCTTAGTCGATTAAGTGTCTGACTTGATTTTGGCTCAGGTCATGACCTCATGGTTCACAGGATTGAGCCCTGCGTGGGGCTCAGCGCTGACAGTGCATAGCCTACATGGAATTCTCTCTCTCCCTAACTCTCTGCCCCTCCCCCATTCATGCTCTCTTACTCTCTCTCTCTCTGAAATATAAACATTTTTTTTTAAAAAGGAAGCCAAAACATTTTTTAACAAATACTGAGGGAGAAAAGGAAGTTAATTTTATTGGAATGAAAGCAAATATTGCTTGCCTAATTTGTTCTCTATTATATAATATTTAATGAAGCTAAGCATAATAGATTAATTTCTAAAAGTGAGTTAACATTTCACATAAATAAAGTGATTAATTAGTAAACTCAGATGGATTATGTTTTGTCTTCCAGGTACCTCAAGTTGATATCAATTTGCTTCCTGAATTTATGGCTCCTTAAAATAACCCTTGAACCTACACATGAACCCTGAGAATTTTTCACTAAGTCCTGTAAACCTTTACCATCCCATAGGACAGGCATTAACCACATATGATTATTTTCACTTACATCTAAGTTAATTAAAACTAAATAAGATTAAAAATTTACCTCCTCGGTCACTGGCCACTCCAAGTCCTCAACAGCCACGGGTGACTACTGGAGGGAGACCCTATCAGACAGCACAGATGTCTCCATCTCACATAAAGTTCTACTGACAGTACTGTTAAGGTCTACAAGATACTTTTTAAAGTAAATGTTAAAATATTTATGTAATAATATGGTAAAAGTGAATTATATCTTGATTATCTGTTAAAAACCAAAAAAACATGTTGCTGGTTTTTATTTTAATGTAAACATCACGTTCAGTGTTTTACACTTAACACACACTCATTCCAACATTCAGCAAGAGTATGTCCCAGAATCCTTACATGTTCCCAGCTCTGCATTAGGCCCTGGAGTTAGAGTTCAATCTAGTGGAGGAGAAATTCCTGTGACAAATCATTACAATCCAACGAAATAGATACTATAATAAAGGTACAGAAATAAGAGCTCCTAGGGGGTGACTTTGGGGAAAAGGAATGACATTTTAGCTGCATCTCAAGAGGGATCAAGGTTTCCCAAATCCCGGATGAAAAGAGAAGGAGGATGAATGAAATGGTTCCTGTCAAGGCATGGAGATAATAAATAGTAAGATGGGCTCGAGGACTAAACAAGGATAAATTGGGGCATGAAACTATTCAGAGGGCTATAAGGAAGGTGAGGAGACTCAAATCATGAGATGGGGCCAAACTGGGAAGCATGCCATGCTGTGGAGACAGGGCTTACTCTGCAGGGTCTATGGAGTTAATGAAGGTTTTGGCACAGAGCACATTTATACTTGGAAAAAAATGAAATTCGTTTGTTAGAAAAGATGGACTAGAGAAAATAAAAATGATTCAGTACATATAGAACAATTTAAAGAAAATTTGGAAATTTATGCTGCAAAGCAACTTCTTACCAGCTGCCAAATAATGTTCTTATACTCATATTCACACTTTTATAAAAATAAACACATATATAAACATGCTTATAGATAACTAAAAATAAATATAATTGTATAAGGTTAATGAGGCTACATAGATGTATGAGTATGTAACCTAGACCCCAATTTATTTCCAGATTCTACAGTCTCAAGGAGCCCCCCAACACACACACACAACATACCCATCGTTTATAACGTTCTTACTCTATGTCAAAGCCTATGTTAACTGTCATTCCTACATTATCTCCTTTTAACTCATAACAACTATCCCAGGAAATAGAAACTATTTTCCCCATTTTTTTAAGATTTTACTTTTTTAAGTAATCTCTACACCTAATGTGGGGCTTGAACTCACAACCCCGAGATCAAGAGTTGCATGCTCTACTTACTGAGCCAGCCAGGCACCCATATTTTCCCCATTCTAAAACTATGTTACAGACAGATTGTGAATCTTACTCTAGATCAGACAACTGGAAAGGGGCAGTACCAGGCACTGAAGTAGGGCATATAGAATTTTTTAAGCCTGTGCTTTTCATTTCTGGTTAGTATTGCCTCCCAGGATAATATAACATACTTGATTCACAGAGGTTCAGGTCCAGCATTCTTGAAATATGCTGAATGGAATGATATCAAATACAAAGAAAATATTAAAAATAAAGGAAAAACATACTCATCATACCTCAGTAACAGTTTAGTTTTAAAGGTGTGTACACTTGACAAGACATTTAGACTCCTTTAGACAAAGATACATCACTGGAGGAAAAAAAAAAAGAAGATGAGCTCTAATGACCTGAATTCTACGTTCTCTTGTAATGGTCCTCACTAGAGGTATTATAATGTGAGAGAATACTGTACAGACTCTTCACACTCATTTACTTTATCAAGAGGGCAAAGATGACCCTAAGGTAAGTGTTGTTGCCACCCCAGTTACCTTATCGTCAGATACTGACTGCAAGAAAAGTTCCACCCAGAACTCCAAAGAGGAACTCAGAGATATATAAGCTGTGTAGCCAGTCTGTGAGGGGGAGCACAAGGAAGAGGTAGCTAGAAGCCCCATGAGAAATACATGAAATGGGAGTCACAGGAAGTGGAGGATGAGGTAGTCCTGGAGGAGGAAGGGGAAGGAACATAATTTATGAGCAGAGTTGGTAGGGATAACCAGACAGAAATAATCCATGTCAGTCTGTTTCTCAGCTAGAGCAACTAGGGCAATCAACATGGGGATTTTTCATCTATTGCAAAACAACTACACTGATGAATATCGTCAAAGTTTCACTCGGTTATTGGCAGCATGCTGATAATTATCTTGATTGGCAGCTTGCTTTCTTTAGTGGTCCATCAATACAGAGGAAAAGACTGTCCCTCTTGAGAGTTCCCACTGGTTGCAGTCAATTATACTGAACAGAGGTCTGGAGTCCTGGAAGATATCAAGGTCATCCCAGGTGTGGATGGTTTACGACCTCTAAGAAGTCACAAAGCCCCACTTGCGTCTCTGTCTAGGCAATGGCTGTGACATCACACACAAAGCCCAAGCATTTGGATTCAATGCATTTCAGGTCCATGGTGCCCCAAGGCCTGTGGATTGAGGAAACAGGGTCCATTCACAAGTGCGGTTTACCAGATAGAAATACTGAACAGATTCTGTTATAGACTCCTCTGTCTTGGTCACACAGCATAGCCCTTCCTACCTTAGGTTGCAATAATCCTAGATCTCCATGAAGCTCAGGCAATTCTTCAACATTAATCAATTTTAACATAAGTCTGGGGTACAAAGGCAGAATACATTACAGCACTGCTGTAGCTGAGCCCAATTCAGTCAGAGAAGACAAGGGTCTTCGCCAGAGAAACACAATAATAAGCAGCAGGAAAATCAGCTGTGTTCTAAACTAAAAATGCCAGGGCTCCTGGGTGGCTCAGTCGGTTAAGCTTCCGACTTTGGCTCAGGTCATGATCTCACAGTTCGTGGGTTTGAGCCTCGCATCAGGCTCTGCGCTGACAGCTCAGAGCCTGGAGCTTGCTTCAGATTCTGTGTCTCCCTCTCTCTCTGCCCCTCGCCTGCCACACTCTGTCTCTCAAAAATAAATAAATGTTAAAAAAAACATTTAATCAAAATACCTTCACTATTGCTATTACCTGTCATAGGCCTAAATATATGCTTATATACACATATATATGCATTTTTAAAATAATTTTTGGCACGCATTTTTTTAGAGAGCAAGAGAGCACGAGGAGAGGAGCAGAGAGAGAGAGAATCTCACACAGGCTCCATACTCAGCACATAGCCTGAAGCAGGGCTCAATCCCACTATCCTGGGATCATGACCTGAGCCAAAATCAATAGTTGGGCACTCAACTGACTGAGCCACCCAGGTGCCCCTGCATTTTTCAAAGTATTTAAATTTTTAACTCTAAACATCACACATGCACGCATGTACAACACACAGACACACTCCAATTTTCTTTGAAATAGTTAATTCTCTTCAGAAATGATTTGGAATTGGATTACACCTCTTCAACCTAAAGCAGACCTCAAAAATCATCTACCTCCTCCATCTGCATTAGAACAGTAAGGTACTCTTTATGCTATGTGCAAATTGAGCCAAATTTACAGAGGTCCTACTGTGTGCCACACCACAAGAAGAGGGGACTGAGGACTTGATTTAATGGGGATATCTTAACAGAAGTTTCCAAGGGGAAAAAAGAAGCAGAAAAAGCAGCCTGGAACACACTTTTCTGGCTTCCTACTATAGTATTCTCCCCACCATTTCATGCTATCCTGGACCAGTTAGGAAGCAATTGTTTGCAAGAAACAGAAAAACCTGCCACTGGAGCTACATACAAGCTTAACCTAGTCATCTCATTTAACAAAAATTCTGGAAGTACGCATTCGTTCACCAGCTTAACAATGCCAAGGCTGATGCTGTGACATTTCCTTGGCCTTTTCATCACGTGTGTTATCTCGTGGTCACAATACAGCTGCTGCATCTCCAGGCATTACAACCTCTTTTCAGTGGGAAGAAGGAGTAATGGGAAAGCAAAGGACTCTGTTTCTTGTACCTCATTGGTCAGAACTGTACTGCATGGCCACTCAATGTGTAAGAGAAGCTTTGAAATGGAGTGTTTTGAACTACTCATATTTCTGCTTCAACCTAAATTAGGAATCTGTAAGCAAAAAAGGGAAGATTAATATCAGGTAGGCAGCTTACATTCCCTTCGTACATACACACTTGACTGTCCAAGGAATCAGTTCATCCTTACTGAAGCAGACACAAGATCTAATGCTTATTTGCCATTAGGTAGGATGGTAGGAAGAAGAGGAAGTAAACGTCACTCCTCCATCGGGGCTGGCTGCCTCCACTTCCCCCATGGAAAACCTCTCAGCTCTACTGCCCTGTGACTGTGGATGTGAGACCAAGTCTGAGGTTCCTCGCTGCCCACACATCATCCATACCCATGGGGAGAACAGACAAGGGAGCCACAGCTTAAATGTCCTCCAGAACACAAAGTGTTTAACCTTTGCTTCAAATGAGGATCACTACCAGAGCTAATAAATAATAAAATCTGGAAAAAAAATCCTATCATGTAGCATTTTTCTCTCATTCACACACACACACACACACACACACACACAGACTTAAAATAGTCCTTTTCCCAACAAAAGGAAAAAGATCTTGGTACAAGGTTAGGAGATTTTCACACCAATTAATTATATACATCTTTGGCAGGGGTGAATTATTTTTCAAATATTGATGATCTTAAAAAAAACAAAGATTGTGAACTGGGAGGATTAAAAACACATTCACCAATCTTTGTTTTATTTTTTATTTTTTTTAACATTTATTTATTTTTGAGACAGAGAGAGAGAGAGAGAGAGAGAGCATGAACAGGGGAGGGTCAGAGAAAGAGGGAGACACAGAATCTGAAACAGGCTCCAGGCTCTGAGCTGTCAGCACAGAGCCCCACGAGGGGCTCGAACCCACGGACCGTGAGATCATGACCGGAGCTGAAGTCGGCTGCTTAACCGACTGAACCACCCAGGTGCCCCCACCAATCTTTGTTTTAAATTTAAAATAGAATACGAAATCACAGGAGTAAATACTATTTTATGTAAGTGTAATTAGTCACTTAGCTTCTTTTAAGTCAGGGTTTATTTGTTTTGTAATAAGACGATTGCAGTCAACTGGCCTCTAAAGCCCATTAGAGATTGACCCACCCCATGCAAGAATCACTTCTTTATCAATTTGGGGAAAGAGCCATTCAACCTGTTTACTGCCCCTAGTAATTGGGTGTCATTACCAAATAAGGGAGCCAGCCTGTTCTTCAGGTGACCAGTTGTCCAGGTTTGCCTAGCCCAGAGGAGTTTTCAGGGATTTTAGACTATCAGTGCTAAAACTGGTAAAGTCCCAAACAAACCAGGATGGGTCCATCACTCACTGTGTCATCAGACCCAATGACTAAAACAAATTCCTGATTATTCAAAATGTCCTTCCACACAAAGTTTCCATTACTGTTTATTATATGACATCTGTTTCTGAAGGGAAATCTTAGGAACATAGCTCATAAAATGCACTTTACTGACAATTTTCTTTAGATTTTACAACCTTCTTTATAGTAGCAAGTCACATTTACACAGCTTTGACCTCCTGCCTTTCCAGGGTTGTATCTGGTAGCCACAAGACAGATGTATCCAATGCATTTGATTTGTTTTGGCATTTTGGGCACAAACTTAATTATGATAAACCAGTACAGTTCTTTACTACCTATCCTCCTCCTCAGAGGGGATCATACTGATAAAGTGCAATTTAAGTATATTTTTCAGTAATTCTAATAATTGACCCAGGGAAATTAAAATAATATTTTCCTGTTCTACTTGTCATAACCTGTTGAGATATCTTTCAAAATGTGCCACTGCAGGGAAAAAAGAAATTTTATACACATATTATTGCTGAAATTTCCTGGCTCTTTGCCTCACAGAAGAGCAATGCATGAAATATTTATTCAAAAATGGAAATATTAAGAATTAAATGAATTTAAACCATCCTAATTACTTTATGGGCATTTCTCCACTGCTTAAGGAAATTCCAAATTATCTTCAGTTCTGCACAGGCTGTGTCAACCAGAACATCTTGTTGAAAAAATGAAACTCCTCTCAAATAGCTAACCTGACCAATTTAATTCTATTTAAATAATTGTGCTCAGGAAGAAATAACTGGTTTAGGGTTGCAGTGACAAAGTCAGGGTAGTTGAAGAACTATCAACTCTGTGGAACCTGGGAGATCATTCATTCTTTCACTGAACAAATATTTATTTATTGAGCACCTATTATGTGCTAAACACTGTTCTAAGTGCCATGAACAGAAGACACAGAGTTTCTACCCTAATGGAACTTACATTCTAGCAAGAGAGATAGACAACCCCCACCCCGTGATGGTGATGGTAAAGTAACATGAAAGAAAAACAGCAGGGCAAAAATGAAAAATATCCTCTTAAAGAAGGAGTACCTCTCAGAAAATGACATCTAATTTAGATAAATTGTGACCTAAAGTAATTTGAGGGAGGGAGGAGGACTCTCTACTTCCACCATCGTCCTTCCGTGTCTAGAATAGTGGTCCTCAAAGCATGGCCCCCGGACCAGCCTCATTAGCATCACCTGGGAGCTTGCTAAAAATGCACATTCTCAGGCCCTACTCCAGAGCTACTGAATATGAAACTCTGGAGGGGAGGGGAGGCTCAGGAATCTGTGTTTTAGTAATTCTCATTCATGCTCAAGTTTGAGTTTGACTGCCTTGACAATCTTATCCTTTCAGGCCTCATTCAAATGCTCCCTCCCCCATGAAGCCTTTCCAGATCTTCACAATCAAGAGTGATCTCCACCTTCCTCTAAAATCCTGCAACACATTTTGGGGTAACTATCCTGAGGCACTTTGACTCTCCTCTTTGTATTATGGGTACTCATGTGTCTGAAGACTCTCCATTTATTACCAGTCAGCTCCTTAAAGCAGGATGATGTGATGGTTAATTTTGTGTGTCAACTTGACTAGACCACAGACCACCCTGATATTTGGCTAAATATTATTGCCAAGAATGTCTGTAAGGGGTGTATATGAATAAGATTAGGATTTGAATTGGCGGACTCAGAAAAGTAAATTGCCCTTCTCAATGGGGGTGAGCATTATTCAATCTGTTGGGAACATGAATAGAACAAAAATGTGGAAGAAGGGACACTGACTGGTCTTCTCCTTCCCTCAGACTTAGACCAGGACTAACACCATCAGTTTCCCTAGTCCTTGGGCCTTTGCATTTGAACTGGGGCTACAACACTGGCTCTCCTGGGTTTCCAGCTTGCAGATGCCAGGTTGTAGGATTTTTCAGATTCCATAATCACATGAGCTGATTTATTATTTTATATATTTATGGTTCTGTTTCTCTAATACACATTATAACTATTCCATTTTAGTTAACTATTATAGTTAACATTATATAGTTAACATTATAACTATTCCCCACAGTTTGGCAAAGCCCCTGGCACAAAGCAAGCCTCTAAACATACAAGGGGGTGGTGTAGCACACTGGATAATAGTCCACAAAGATATCGAGTCCTAATCCTTGGAATCTATAGATATTAGCATATATCAAAAAACAGTGTCTTTGCAGATATAACTGAAGTATCTTAGGATGGGGAGATTATCCTACACTATTTGGGTGGGCCCTAAATGTAATCACAGGTGTTCTTATAAGAGAAAAGTAAAGGAAGATTTGATGCCCCCCGAGGAGAAAAAAACAAATGTGACCATGGAGCCAGAGATTGGACTAATATGCTCACAAGCCAAGGAATGCCAATGGTCACTGAAAGCTGGAAGAAGCAAGGAGCCTCTAGAGGGAGCATGGTCCTTCTGACACCTTAATTGCAGCCCAGGGATACTGATTTCAGATTTCTGGCCTCCAGAACAGTGGAAGAATATATTTCTGTTGTTTTAAGCCAGCAAGCTTGGGGCAATTTGTCACAGCAGCCACAGGAAACTAATACAGATAACAACAACTAACAGTTGGTGATAGCTTTATACGTGTCTCCTTTACCAGGCTACAATCCTCAGTTACTCAATCAATACTTCCTTGGGGTACCTGGGTGGCTCAGTCGGTTAAGCGTCCAACTTCAGCTTGGCTTATATCTCATAGTTTGTGAGTCTGAGCCCCGCATCAGGCTCTGTGCTGACAGCTCAGATCCTGGAGCCTACTTCGGATTCTGTGTCTCCCTCTCTCTGCCTCTCCCTGCTCACTCATTCTCTCTCATTCTCTCTCTCTCTCTCTCTCTCTCAAAAAATAAATAAACATTAAAAAATTTAAAAAAAAACCTTGCTGATCATTTGACTCTAAGTAAGGGAGATTATCCTGAGTGAGCCTGGCTATCTCTGTTGGAAGGATGAAAAGCAGGACCCAGACTTGCCCTAGAGAGAGAAGAAATCCTGCCTATAAGACAATAGCATCAGACCACACCATGAAGTTCCAGCCTGTTTATGATTCTGTCTTTCTGACAACCATGCATCATACCCTTGGCCCATGCCTGTGCGATCAAACCTGCCCATGACCTCTGCCTGTCCTGGTTAAATCGTGACTGAGATAGGTGTTGAGCATTTACACTGCAGTAGATGTTATATATGCATTACTTCATATTCACAAGAATGCAGTGAGGTAGGTATGATTGCTATCCCATTGTATAGATAAGATCATTCACACTTGGCAGTGTGACATGAATTACCCCGCATCATACAGCTAAAGGGGGCCAGCTCTGTCATCCGAATGCAGGCAGTCTGAATCTGAAGCCTGGATCACAGGCTTGTGAGTCTTGAAGTGTCTCCCACGAAATTATGAATGAGTACAAGACAAAATGGAAGAAACACTGCCAGGAAATCTCTAGTCCTCTTACATGTCTCAGAGAAAGAGCAAAGAAATTTGTTTTAGAATGAGCATGAGTCCCATTAATTTGGAACATTCAAGGCAGACTGGACAAAACTGTACGAAAGAGTGTAGTTTTCTAAATAATTTTGAGAACTGCGCTGGGCTCAAAGCCTCCTCCACCAGTGGGGTCAGCTGGCCAACCCCCCTTATCATACTTCCTTTCTGAGGCAGCAACGGGAAGTGGACAGATGCTCCAGACGGCAGGGGATGGACAGCCTTGGTGATAAAATACAGAAATTTAGGAGCCCTCCACTGGGCTCCCAATTTACTCTCCCATATTCATGAGAAATAGAAGAACTTTATCAGTATTTGCCCCAAGGTGCTAATTAAATATGTTAAGAATAAGATTTTCATATCTGGCATCATGTAGTTGAAAAGAAATTTGCTCACCACAAAAGAGAATGCTCAGCCCAGCTGAGCAGCTGTTAAACAATGAAAACTCATTATAACATTCTTCATTATAGAGAATTTAGCATAGGATGGTTCTAAGTCAGTCGGGCGTGAGAATGGAAACTTTCCAAAGAACTAGAAGGACTTTATAATAAGGGAGGCTCTCCTCTAAGCCAATCCTGCCTGCATGGTCGTAAAGAGCCTGGGCTTAGGAATCCATCAGAGCAAGGTTCCAGAGTCAGCTCATTAAACACATGACTTTGGTAAATTACTTACTTTTCCACAAGGAAAACAGGCTTATTGGGTTTATTATTATTATTACATAATGCGTTCTCATTTCATAAATTCAAACAATATGTAGAACAGAGGAAAACAGTAAAGTTCACTTGAAATTTCATTACCCAAAGATAACGGACATTAATGTTTTGCTGGACAAGTCAGCTACCCTCTTTTTGCCTGGTTACTCTTATTGATAAAATGGAAACCAAAGCAAATAGAGTCTGGGTCAGAGGTGGTAGAGGAGACACATGAAATAAAGCTGAGCACAGGGTGTAGCTAATCAGGCTCTCCCACACAACTGTGATCAATGGTCCCGATTTGCCAGGGTCTCTCTTGGCTTTAGCACTGAATGTCCCACAACCTGGGAAACCCCTCAGTCTCAGACAAACCAAGAAGCCTGGCCACAAATGCCCATGGCATAATGCCAAAGAAAAGATAACAGTGAGGTATCATATTCATTGGTGTCCGGACAGTGCTGAGGTAGTACATGACAGCTATTTTAATGACTAGGAGTCATCATGTGGTTTCCCTTAAATTCATTTTTATTATCTAACACAGGACCATCTTGGACTGAATGGGGAAGTCTCAATGCCAACAATTCAACATCAGAAAGATATTGTCCTAATATAGAACACTCACATATCCAGCAGCAGTTTGGAGCTTCTAGAAAATTGCATTTCCTTTCTGTCTATGCCTTCAATCTGAAGGAACAAACAGGAGAAATCTCCTGGACTACTCAGAGCTACAAGCCACCCTTGACAAGCAGAACAGAAGCCAAGTACCTAGCAAAGAGACCTCCTGTGGACTGCCTGTCCCCAGCCATGTTGCCTGGCCAAAGAATATCAATCTCCCAGCTCCATACCACCTCATTCTTTAACTGCTCACATTTCTGGATGGCACTGGCACAGCAGGACCCAAGTCTTGTCTTCATGGTACTTTCATTCTTCTTTCCAAAGCCAGCCTTGTTCTGTTCAGGATGAGAAGTATCAGGGACCAGAAAGGTGTTTTCCTAACCAGACCCTCAGCCTACTGTTCTCTGCTCACCCACTGGGAGAATTTTCATTCCTAAGGAGTTACATGACTCACTTTCTGTGCCCCAGTTTATTGGATCATTCAGTTTAGACATCCTGAAAAATTTTCAAATGAAACTTCCTTTGCCTACAACTCATCCCATCCTTTCTAGCTTTCAAATCAGCCCTTCTATCATCCAAACAAGGACCAGCCAACTCCTTGTGAGTTATGGCCCTTCGTCTCCCTTTCTTCCCCCATTATTTTTCACTTGGCTTCTCTCAATTACTCTTCTCTGTGCTCTCCTGGAGATCCTTAATTATCTTGCCTCTGGTGCATTCAAACCTTTGGACTAACAAGTGCTCTGAGCTGTTTTCTTCCCCCTGGGAAACCAGCTGGGAAGTCACCCAGACGTGCTGGCCCAGCTATATTTCAAATAAGCGCCAGAGAGGCAGAGAAAGAGCCTCCACTCTCCAAGGATATACGGAGTCCTAATTGAGTATGCTTGAGTTGGCATAATGTAACACACACACACACACACACACACACACACACACACACTTCCACAGCCTGTGAATCCAAGTGACATTACGTTAACAGTAATAATAATATTTTTCCGTCCTTGTCCTCATCTAATAATGCAGGACTTTGGCCTCTGACAAAGACCCCTAAGCCCCATGAGTATCTCCAGGGGTCCATTTATAAGTACACATGCAAATCCAGCCAGCACCATGCAGCTTTTTCTGGGCACACTGCTACCCCACCTCTGACATCTAGTTACTAGTCACTCAGCTGACATCGTCACTCACACTCTGGAACAGCCAAAACTGAGAAGTCGTGTGTGGAATAATAGGGCAGGATAATCAGTCCTGCCAGAACCCTCCCATTGAGTGCAACATAAAGTATAGAGAGTATTAATGAAATAGCTTGCAGCTTTTCCTCTCTCCCCCCAGCTCAGCAACAGGTCCCTTAAGACTGATCCGGGCACAGATCTGAGGGACCGGCACCACATTCTACTCATAACCACATACTCCCGCATACATACATAACACCAATAACCAAGACTGTATAAATGCACAGGTATTTCTCCTCTTAAGTTCTCACTGCAGATGTTCCTCATACAAATAGACCCCCATTAGCTGTCCTCATGTTCCACCCTCTTGCCTTCACCTTGTCCATCCCAGATCCCTGATTTGTAGGCATGCCTAAACCCCAAAATGGGCAGAGCATAGGTTACACTGCAGTTACAGATGTGTGTATCACTTTAAATGCTTCACTTCAAACCCTGAGCACAGGTCTAGAGACACTGCATGACCCTTAAAGAACACATGTTCCTGGATTATTTTCCATCACCTCAGATTTGTGAATCTCCAAAGTGCAGCACAGAACATATAAAGACATAATAAGCCCAGGAGCTGGGGTGTCATGTTATGCTGCCCAGCATGGTTGCTTTTGTGAGTGTCTCCTTGAAAGGGGGAACCTACTAGAAAAATTGATCCTAATGATATGCAAAATTAACACAATAAGGAAAATGCCTAGAACAAATGGATCTTGACACCACATTAATGGCTTTTTCATAGGAAAAAATAAATTCAGGAGCAAATAATGAAAATTAATGAAGGTACCCTAGGCATAGCCCTCCTTGTCCTCCTAAATAATGGTTTAGTAGGGTCTGTCCTCCTTTCAAGATGGCCAAGGGTACTATGAAGGATCCTGGTAGGTAACGTACAGTTTGAATAAGAGGAGCAGCCTCAGAGGCCTCCACAGGCTCAGAAGGCTATGTGCAGAGTCACTTCTCAAGGGAAGTAGTAAATTTCCACAGCCTGTATAGATCATTTGGCTGATATTTCAATACCAACAGTCTATGTCTTTAAAGGGTATTTATAGCTCTAATGGCATTAAGGTGAGTGAAGTCCCTGGGACTCCTGAACTTTTACCTATCAGTGAAACATATAAATCACTTTGACACCAAAATAGCCTTTGGAGGTGTTTTCCCTAGAAATTAATGCTTCATCCTCAGTTATTTCCAGCTCTGGAGCCTCAGCTCCAGCAAAACCAGATCAACCCCAAGTGGATTAAATGCCTTTTGAGCAAACAGCAAAGGCTATGGAGGGGGTGCAGAGAAGATGTGATGGGTAGGATTTTCATCCTTCCCTGGTGTGGGATGTGTCTCAGGCAGATCTGGATCACTTGAGATATCCATCAAGCACTTACAGACACCCAGTGTTATAAAATAAAACACCCCATTCTCCTAGAACCCTCATCCCTTGCCACACTTTACCGCAATAGCACACACCACTATCTGATTTATGTGAATGTATATTGTCATATTCCCACCCACCCCCCATTAAAACAAACTCCATGAGGTTTGTTTGTGTGTTTGTTTTTTAACCAGTGTACCTCTAGCACCTAGTATGATGTCTGGAACATGGTAGATTCTCAATAAATATTTGTTGAGAATGAATAAATGATAAGAATCACAGAATCTCAAGATTGAAAGGAAACTGTGAAGCCATTTGATGACCAACTTCCTTTCCTTCAGTTATTGGCTCTGATAATAATGGTCATGGGGGGTTACATAGGAAATAGTTCAGGGATCGAACTGAGAATGTACCTGAGAAAATGGAATCTTCATGTCCCCAGGGGAAGGAAAGAAGACTGTTGGAGTCTGAGGATATAAACATTCAGCCCCATGTGGCCTTCCTGATGAGCTCAACTAGAGGGACCCAAGAAGAATTACGATACAGTATACACTCTTCAGTTTGAAAGTCAAATATGTATTGGCTACTTGTATTCTCATAGATATTTCTGACCACTTCCTATATGCTAGAAACTTACTAGGTACATGGGATAGTGAACAGGACAGACCCAATCCCTGAACTCAGGGAACTTAAGGTCTATTAAGGAAAACAGCCATCCAGCAGATCCTTAAAATGATGTAAGTGCTATTAAGGGGAAGTGTAGGGTGCCACAGGAACACATAAAAGGGCCACCTGAGTTAACTGCAGAATCAGCAAAAGCCACATGAGGAAGCAACATGTAAGCTCCTCCATGGCCCTTTAATGCTTAAAATGCAGAAGCAAGTCTGAAGATAAGATCCAAAGGAAAAAGGAAGAGTCTGGACTAGGAGGCGATGAAACTGGGTTTTGGACTCTTGGCTTACTCTGTGACCTTGAGCAAGTCCAATTTCTTCATCTGCTTTCAAATTCTGATATTTTACCACTCAGGGAAGATGTAAGAATCCAAGTAGTCAGTGTTCAGAGTAGACACTAGATCAGAGGCTTAACTATATATATATATATATATATATATATATATATATATATATATATACATAATATATAATTAATATATTAATTTATATTATGTAATTTAATTTATATTATATAATTATTATATTAATATTATATTAATAATAATATATATTATACACACACATAATTTATAAAGCATCAGCATGAGAATGCTTGGGACAGTCAAGGAACCACAAAGTAGGGTGCAGTATCAGTCTGGCAGCAATGGGAAATGGGAGTTCAAAAGGTGAACGCCTCATAAGGCCCAGTTCATGAAGGACCTCTAAACCTTGCTAAGGAGTTTGGACTTCAGGGGTACCTGAGTGGCTCAGTTGGTTAACCGTTCAACTCTTGATTTTGGCTCAGGTCATGATCTCATGGTTTATGAGATGGAGCCACACATTGGACTCTGCTCTGGCAGCAAGGAGCCTATTTGGAATTCTCTCTCTCCTTCCCTCTCTGTCCCTCCCCCAATGGTGCCCTCCCCCTCTCTCCAAATAAGTAAATAAACATTAAAAAGAGTTTTGACAGCATCCCAGGAAGAAAAAAACACGATCTGATTTGCATTTCCCATTGTCTTCAGCTGCAGGTCAGGTATACCAGGAAGGGACTCTAAATCGAAGATGAACTTGTGGATGCTTATTGAGGAGTGCCCATAGGATCAACAGCTGCAAAAATAGGGAGGGTGGAAGCAGGATTGAGCAGAGGGAGAAGTCAGGCTGCAATACTACCCCTATGATACATTCCCAACCCTCAGGGTGTTCAGGAGCCAGAATGCCCTTCAGAGAGGGGATGAGATGAGAAAGCCAGGACACTATACCCTGCCTCAAATATTCCCCGGATGTGGGCCACCCTGGGTGAAGGGACTGGCCTTGGGTACCCTCTGCACCAGGGCACCAAAGTGCTGACAGCTGAAGGATATTGAAGCAAGCACTCCCAACACTGGGGCACCAAGTCCTTCCCCGAAAGAGGGTCTGGGCAGTGTATCTCCACACCTACCACATCCTCCCCATTAAAGACAAAGAACAATAACCCACCAGGAAACAAGGGAAGTGAGCCAGATGCCTCAGACGCCCTGCCAGCAGTGTATAGCCAAGGAAAGCAACTTGCACAGCTGTGCACTCACCGTCCAGACACACACACACACACACACACACACACACACACACGTGCACCAAGGTCTAAAAATAAAGAATTCCCAGGAGTCAGTGTCATCTTTCCCTTCTGACTAGGTACACTCAGCAGATCTTCCTCTCTCCCTAGGCCTTCAGAGCCTCTCCAGCAGACACAATTTTATTTACGATACTGAATTACACCTGCAAAGAAAAAGAGCCCAGCCAGGGAAAAATGAGAAGCTCACTAGGGACCTTCAAGGCTCCTCAATATATTTCTTGTTCTTTTTCTGGGCAGGAATTTCCATTTGCCAATTTCTTACAGCTCAATTTGTCTTGTGTTAGTTTTTCATTATTCCCACTTTTTTAAGCACACACATGCTTGCGACCAATCATCATTTTCCCTGATTCATGTGTTCAATTAGCGTAGTTATTAACTTGAGCTGCCTGACCCATGACAGTGAGTAAATGGGCACCTCCAATTCTGAAGTTACCTAAATTTCCTAGTATTAAATTAGCCTTTCACAAGCATCAAACGGCTGGCATGGGGGATGACTTCTTAATGTTTCTATTTGTGTGATATAGGAGCCTGAGAGTTGCTGGTTCCTTTTAGCGTATAAGCTTGCTGGAATGAGCTAAATCACAAATGATACTTTGGGAGAAAAGGATGCGGCCTCAGCATCAGATCCAAAATGCCAAAGACAAGAGTGAAAGGAGACTTAGATGTTTAAGAGCTAGAAGGCATTTGAGACAAGATATCCTATTCCCTCATTTTTCAAAAGAAGAAAAATAAAGTCAAGAAGGTCGAGTGAATTGCGCAGATGGCTTAGTGCTTTAGTGGCAGAGTTGAGACATGAATTCTTTGGCACCCAGCACATGGACTCTTCTCGGCTCCACCTAAACGGGGATAGTAATGGAGTGTCAGGACATTTGCTGGAATTGGAAGTATTTCACGGCACATCTGGGCAGCAAGCTATCCAAAATATATTATAACCACAGCTTCCCATTTTTCTTTTATGACTCACCAATGAAATGCTGCATTGTTTTAAAACCATAATGGGAAGCCCCATGAAGGTTTACGTGAGGGTGGAGAGATTAGTCATCCCCCCCATCAGAGGCCAACAGGAAGCCTGCTCCCCTCTGGGTCTTTGGAGAACACATCCTAGGAATTAGTTCTACTATCCTCCATCACGAAACCCAGTTCATTTCTTTTTACTTTTCACAGCTTGTTGTCATGTGTTTATCAGTTTGGTTCCTTATTTATTTTCCACTTCCCCATGCCCAGATTAAGAGGTCAGAGACAGGCAGGATACTTGTTCATTTCCAGTGCACAGTAAGTACAGAAAAATCATCAAAGAATGCATGAATGAATGAGCCAGTGAATAAAAACACTGGACAAAATCGTAATCCTTCACTACTTGATACTGTGTTTCCTTTTGTAATTAAATAGCTTCCCCTATCTCTTCTCATCCTCTCTTGCCCACCCCTCCCACCATGACCCTGTTCCATCTTTGATTTTCCAAATAGAAAAATTAAGATGTAGAATGTCCATGTTTCTAGCTTCACAGCTAATTAGAAACAGAACTAAAATAAAAGCCTAACATTTCTTGATTTTCAACTCTTTCCATTGGACCACACTGCCTTAATGAGCTATTTGAGTTCTCTTCTTTCTTACACTTCATCAATGTACAAAGAAAACCATCTCTAAAAATGTGTTCATTCTGTGGGCCACTGAGTCTAATAAGCTCCTCTAGGGGGAAAAAAGCCACCAAGAAGTTTGAGAAATGCCAACTACTCTAAGCTCCTTGCGGACATTCACAAAGTATTTCAGAACCCTGAGCACTGTGTCATGAAATGAGTTTGCTTTCATTAGACCCCATTTCCCCAAATTTATTTGACCGAGGAAACTGTTTTTTGAACCTAACACCCATTCACGTATCTTGTAAGTAATGTCCCACAGCAGAGCTTGGGAAAAGCTAAGGTAGAAAGACATAAAAACAATGTATAATTGCTGGCAGAGGTGTGGCTCTCACATAAATACTCACTAACCAGGAGTCCCACTAACCAGATGTGTTGTGAACACATCTACCTTACCTTTCTAGGTAAGCTAGAGTCCTATCCAGAGAAGTGACAGAACCAGGGAAGAGAGGAGAAAGCACCGAAGAGGTGATAACCACCACTGCTTCCTGGTTTTTATCATATTCCTACTGGGCTGAATTTGATGCTTAAAAGGATATCTAGACTCTTTTCTGTCCAAAGGCCCACTCATCCTTTCATTACCAACCTAATTTCAAACACAAATCATGAAAATCCCATCACAAAGTGTACCATCATCTTGAAGTTCACGAAACTTGCATCGATCACAAGTGAATTTTCTTGAAATAACAATTCCCCATCCCCAAACCTCTTCCCCTACCTAAAAATGCAAGACAACTAATTCTTCTGATTCATAACATATCCTTATGTTTTTATAGCATCATAATCTCTGCTTTTCCATCGACTAGTTCTATATGTGACCTTGGGCAAATTAATGACTCTGTGCCTCCTTTTTCTCATCTGTAACACAGGTTGTGCAAGGACTAAATTAGTTATTGCATGAAAAAAGCTTATAATGGTGTCAGACACATATTTATCTCTCAATAAAATAGCTATTATTTTTATAGACATCATGATCATCATCATACTGAATCTCTCTGGATGATTAGTTTCTAATTTATCATTTCAGCATTCTGTTAGCCATCTGAGTGAAAATGGGGTCATTATCTTTCCCTTCTTAAAGATTAGATCCCAGAAACCAAAGCAAAATGAGTAAAATGTGGAACCCACACATACATTAGTATTTGTTAACAAGCATTCAGGACACTAATTGGTAAGAAACGGGATAAATGAACCATTGTTTCAAATGGCTAAAGATATCTGATGATTCTAATTAATTAATTTACTTACTGTTAATTTTAGACTACCAACTTCAGCCCACAAGTAAACATCTATCCTGATTACAGAAAAATTTTAAAGAGAACCATTATGGCAGCAAAATGGTTGTGACCATAAATTTTGTTTAATCAGCCATCATCTGCCAGAAACTCTTCAAAAACAGCAAGAGACCAATAAAAACCAAAAGTCTCTATGTACCATTCAATAGTTATATTCATCCAGAGTACTCCCAGGAATGCTAACCGTCTAAGAACATATTCATGCATGAATTTTGCATCTATATTGATCAGCTAAATGAATCAGTACCAATCCAGACATGCAGGATGACCATGAACTAGACAAGCACTACATTGTTTTCATGAACCTTGGAGTCTAGTGGGAGAGAAAGTCAATTGGAACATGATATTTTGACAGGTACGGTGAATTTCATAGGGTCATAGCAACCATACTGAAGTACATTTTTTTTCTGTTAATAAGAATAATTGTTCAATCTCCAAGGACCATAGATAGCAAAAACAAAAAGCTTTTGGAAGAGATAAAGTCTTTACAAGTCCTTAGAATGGTATATCACTCTTAACTCAGATTTCTCCTCCCAACCAATCCTAACTGAGATGGGGTAGGAGATCAACTGGCTCCATGGGACTGGTATCCATATTGTACCTTCTCCTTCAATGAAGACTCCATTGGGTGTGCCAATGCCCAGAAATAAGTATCCCAAGGGAGAATGAACATAATAAATTCTAATCCATGTCTTATTCTATATAATATGGTGCTTTGATGATGAAGTCTGCATGGGAGGTACATGTTCAAGGAAAAGTCATGACAACTTCCAAATTTCAAGACCTGATCTGAAAGAATAGTGGAATAAGGCTATGATGACCTTATTTTCCAGGCCAAAAATCAGGACATAAAGTCTAACAAAGGACTTTTTCTACTTCTGGGAATTAAGCTGTCTGAGAGATGTAGTTTAAATGTCAAAATATTGGCATTTCTGGGACATTGATGGCATATGGGAACAACAGAACAAAATGTTGGAAATTAAGACTGCCCTGGAAAAACTCAAGAAACAGCAACCTAAAAGAATTTGCATAAGATACAGAGCCTTGATACCTATGGAGACTGAAAACAGAGAAAGGGTGAGTGGATGGAGCAGTTTCTAAGAGTTCAAAAAGAGAACAAACCAATCTTGAATATCCTCAGGGCATAGAGAGAGAAAAAAACCATTTTCACTTTATAATACCATTAACTTAAATCAATTGATCTCTTTTATCCCTCTGGTGAAAAAAATGTGTCAAGATATTCAAGGTAAAGAAACCAATACCTCCTTGATCAACTATTAAAATGGAAAATGAATCCATACATATATATTTTATGCTATGCTGTTTTAGTTATAAGGAACAGAGGCCCGCTGAGTTATAGCTGAAAAATGAAGGATGTTCATTTATTGGGAAATAAACATATATGGATTATTAGGTCTCTCCCTCCACTTCAGTTTAGTCCTGGCAGAAATTGGCTTAAACTAGCAGATTTTCCAAGTTTTGAGTTTAAATTTTCAGGAGAGTATCTGATTGCTCCTCTTTTTTTTCCACACTAGCTCATGCCGTGGGTGGCTGACCCAAGTAGGGGTTTTTACCCCTTACTTTACCCACTTACCTGATCTCATAAATCATGCCTTAAGCAGGACTCTAGGCTTGCTGGTTTCACTAAGACGGAACTATGGGCAGGCCAGCGATGTATCAATGTCCTGCACCACTCTTAAAACAAAGTTTGGATGCCTAAACTTCAAGGAGAATTTTGCAACTCACTTCATTCCAAGTCCACCCAGCTGTTCCAGATGTAGCCACAGGTGTTTGCAGACAGCACCATCCATTCAGAATGTCATTCAGGACACAGTAGCTGTTTGTATTTCCGTCCACCCTCAGGAGGTGCTTAAGTGTTTGTTCTGTGCCTACAATAGAGAGGTTTGAACCTCCTATTTCCTTTCAGATCAGCCAAACTCCCATAGAGCTAGGGGTTTGTCCAGCCTCCTCCAAGGAGGATGCTCCTTGTAGCAGAAGCTGTTAGTGCCCTGCACCTATTACCTCAGCACATCCCAGATCCCACCTGTAATCAGTTCACATACCTGCCAATGACATCTTGGGACTCACTGTCAAATGGGATCCCCTAGCTGTGGGACCATATTTAGCTCCATGTGGCAAGATAGGCAGAAGTGCCAAGGAGCTCATGCCTGCAGGACTGGCTCCCATCAATGAGAGATGGAAATTGGCAGATAAATATTTCAAGTTCCTCACTTCATTGGTGGGACAATTCTGGGGTGTGTGTTACACGGTCTCTTAGAGGATCCACAGTGGGATTGAGCCCCAATTGCCCACAGTGGCAACATGCTCATGGATATAACCTTTACTGGTTTTTCCCCTCCCTTCTCAGTTCTTCCCCAGTCTTCCTGAGATCACCCTTCAGAGAAACTGTTTGCACCCAAATCCTTGTCTCAGGGTCAGTTTTTGTGAAAACGAACAAAGGTAATAGTCAAGGGAACATTTCACCTACTATCTCCAATCTGCTTACACCAGCCCCACACTCCAACAGCAACTACTCTTGCTCCTGCATCTGGTTTTGAATGCTTCTGACCATGATCCACACTCTCAAACTCATACCAACCCTATACCTTCATGGTTCTCCTAGAACCAGTCCTTCTCTTCAATCCTGCATTCCCTAACTAGCATTATTACCTCAATGGCATCTTATTTCACTTAGTCTTAACACTTCAAAGCCTCCCCCTGGAAGGATGAAGTTGGCTGCATGTTCCACTCCCAGAAGGTCTCTAGTTTCCCTCCCAAGTGCTTCTTCCCATGAGCTCTTACCCAAAGTGTTATGATGTCAGCAGTACTGATTTATACCAACTCTATGCCACGAACACATGGAAGACACTGTTATTTAGCTACCTAAAGCCATTGCCAGGACCCTTACCCCTTGTCTTCCTCCTCCCATAAAAACAGAAAAGGGCAGGCACTTGTATATCAGCCTGTCTTGCAGCCAAGGGTTTCATGGAGCCCATTCTTGCCAACAGACATAAGGAGATTTCTGAGATAGCTTTTCTCTTCCCTGATAAAAGAACGGAGAATGACCCTCAATGAAATTTCAATTTCCTTTTCTGTGTGTGTGTGTGTGTGTGTGTGTGTGTGTGTGTGTAACATATACATACACAGGTATACTCTTGCCTTGTCCTCTGGACACAGTTGTGTACAGAAGAGATTTCCAGGGCTGCAGAAGAAATCTAGTAAGCATGAGAAATATGATAAGCCAATAGAATTGCAAGATGCCGACTCAACACCATAACATCATGAAGCTAAAGAATGAACAGTAGGACTGCCTCTCTCCAGACTTCTTGCTTGGTAAACAAGTGTTCTTTGGGTTAATCCACTGTTAAGGGATTGCAGCCAAAATTATTCCCAAATGATGCAGGGCAAAATGAGGCAGAAGGTGTATAGGATTTTTCCTCAAGCAACAAGTATTTATTAGCTACCTACTCTTTGCAAAGCATAGTGGAAATACAGAACACGTATAAAGTCAAGTCCCTTCACAGGATTGTGATAAAATGGCTGCCAAGTGGTAGGATCAGCTGAATATGCTGACAGGATCTACCACGGGAGCCCCAAGAGTGGGAGACAGCTGTGGATTATGGCAGGAGAAAGAGGCTTCCTAAGGCAAACTTAAAGGCACATAGGATTTAAGTAGATGGGGAGGACTAAGAAGAGAATTCCAAGCAAGGGAAGCCATGTTAGCAATGATGCTTGGCATAATTTTATAAAAAACAAGATGGAAAAAGCAAATCAACTAAAGTAGCAGCACAAAGGGGTTGGTGTCCTGAGTGTCACTGAGCCTCTGGCACTATTACTCTGAATGCTGAGCCCACAGTTGTTAATGGATACCAGCAGAAAAAGGGAGTGAATCATCATCTCAGAAGGCAGAGATCACAGATGTGGCCAGCCTATGGAAATAATAAAATAACTATTTACTAAATACTGGAAGTGATCACCATAGTAAACATTTGTACAAATTATCTCATGTAATGTTCAATACAATCTTAAGAATTACATTTCTAGTCACTGTGGATAAGAAAACTTAAGGTTGAAAAATGTTCTCAAAAATCACACTGCTATTAAGGGACAGAATCCAATTTCAAATTCAAGTCTCCCTGATTCTGATGCTAAGTTAGACCTGGGCTGGATTCCCTGCATGGGCTTCGCAGCCCTCTATGCTTCCCTCTATCACAGCACCTGCTGCACTGATCTGGACTTCAGACAACCTAAGGACAGGGAGAGTGGCTCATTCACATTGGGATAACCACCCCCTCTCCAGTGCCTAGCAGAGTTCATGGACCATAGCCCCACATTGGTAAATGTCTGCTGAATGAATGGAAGTCTTCATTCAAGTTGACTGAGTTGACTCATAAACTGAGATAATCTCTTTAGGTTAAAGGTATAACATCCTGGCAGGAAACAGGTAAAACTAAGGGGTGGCTGGCTGGCTTTGGCCAACTCAGCTGAAAAGTCTCCTTCACCACAACATAACCTCTACCCTCATCATCTACTTAGTCCAAGACTGAAAATGGGCTCAGGAAGTCAGGAAATAAATGGAGTCAGGAAATAAAGCTTTTATACAGAGAGATTGTAAGGCTGGCAAGCACTAGCAATACTCTTCCCATAGCACAGTGTGCTGCTTTAAAATCCACAAGGGAGCAACCAAGAGGATGAAAAGGGAAAAAGTGAGCCCAAGACAATCAGTGGGGGAGACAGTTGTTATTAAAGGGTTCGTCTTTATCACCAGACTCCAGCCTTAAGAAAAGTCAGCTTAAATTTCAACCAGGTGGATTACAGTCAAAAGAATGGCAGAACCATTCAGCAAAAGGATCCTGGAAATGCTGCTGTTGAAATCTCTACAGTCCAGTAAAGATTGTGTAAGGAGGGAGTGGTGATGCTGAGGTGACATCAGACAACACAATACAATAGCCACATGTTCAATGAGCGCACCATTCAAGTGTCCAGTCCATCCAGGGCAAGGAAGGGGAGTCTTCTGGCTTCTTGAACAGTAAGCATGCCTCCAACTTCTAAGTATTTCTTTAAACTGCTCAGCTGTAAACATTTGTTAGTTTATCTTTCTTCAGTAATGAATACGCTCAGGTGTTATTCTCAGAATAGGACACTTTATCAATAGGTGGGACATAGCAAATATTTTCACCTCGATACAGCGTTGAAACAAATATACAAAGCAAAGCTAACAACAGTTATTAATTATCATTAGCCCTGAATACCCACTTTGGATTCACCTTACCTTTACAAAAATTCAGGGAGAAGAGAATTATACTTCTTGAGTTTATGAAGTTTTCACCATTACTTCACAAATCCTGTGCATTTTCTCCTCAACTAGTACCTTACCTGCAGGAGAATGTAATGGTCTGGATCGGCTCATGTGTTGTGGACTTTTGACTGACAGTTATTAAGCAGTTATCATGTGGTATGCATTACCTTGGGCCTTTTATGTGCATTTCCTATTTTCAGTTTCTCAGCCACTCTAGGGAATAGGTATCGCTGTATGCACTTTTCTGAAGAAGACTCTAAGACTCACAAAGTTGAAATCACTAACCCAGGGATCCATGCTAATAAGTGAGACAGCTAGAATTCAAAACAACTTCTACTGAGTCCAAAGCCCACTCTTTTAACCACTGCACTATACAATCTCAATTTCAGTGCCAGGAAAAGTCCGGCATAGAGAAAGAGGTCTTCCCCTTCTTGACCTGACAGCCAGGAAGCTCATGCACAAATTTAAGGCACAGTGTCATTAACTATAGCCTTTCCTGTATGATTTCTAACTTTCCTTTTCATTTCTATGATTTCTGCCATGTATAAATGTATATATTTCTGCTGACAAGTATTACACATCATTAAACAATACAGTAGAAGTATATAGACTTATCTTCATTTCTCTTATCACTGATCTATTTTAAATCATTGTCATTTAAGACAATAAGATAGCCTCATAAGTGATGAGAAAGAAGGTGAGGTTTTATTTTTAATGTTTATTTAGTTTAAGAGAGAGAGTGCAAGCGGGGGAAGGGCACAGAGAGAGAGAGAGGGAGAGAGAGAATCCCAAGCAGGCTCCAAGCTGTCAGCTCAGGGCCCGACACAGGGCTTGATCCCATGAACTGTGAGATCATGACGTGAGCTGAAAGCAAGAGTCAGATGCTTAACTTACTGAGTCACTCAGGTACCCCAAAAGAGTTTCTTTTTTTTTTTAATGTTTTTTTAACGTTTATTTATTTTTGAGACAGAGAGAGACAGAGCATGAACGGGGGAGGGTCAGAGAGACAGAGGGAGACACAGAATCTGAAACAGGCTCCAGGTTCTGAGCTGTCAGCACAGAGCCCGATGCGGGGCTTGAACTCACGAACCGCGAGATCATGACCTGAGCCAAAGTCGGACGCTAAACCGACTGAGCCACCCAGGCGCCCCAAAAGAGTTTCTTTTAATTTCAGGTCCAATTTAATATTTAATTTATAAATTACTAATTTGCTGATTACTATGCATATTATCTCATGCATACCTAGAGTGTTGCCTTTTAAAAAGTATTTCAAGAAAAAAGTGTACACAGGCAATTCTGTGATAAATAATGCACATTGATCATAAGTACTCGTTCTAAAACCCGTTAGACATATTGATCTGATTTTGAAAGAGAACCTGCTGTTCATGGAGCAAAGTGATTCACTACTTGCAAGAATAATGAAAACAGATGCAAAGTAAATGAGTCTCCAGGAATCCCAAGGACTAATGGAAAAGATTAAATAGTGAATTATATAGTAAAAAATCAGATTATATCTGCTTATGTTACCGAGCTGGTGACTTAGGAACCACTAGATAAGCCATTCTGCTGGAATCAGCTGATTGTTAGGACAGCCTGCTGCTATCAATAGCAAGTATATCTATGGAAACTTTGCTCAAAGGGTGCCTGAGTATGTAAGAAATAGACTCTTGATGATCTTGGGAGTGATTATGTCCCCACCATCCAATCACAGTTTATTTTCTATCTGGATTTGAGCCTTATATTCTGGTGTCGTGTCTCTATTTTTAAAATTTGCATGGTTCTCTAAGATATCTTCCAAAACTAGAACTCTGAGTTGCACTAGCTTGTACTTGCCAACGTACCGGAGTCTGCCTGGGAAGCCTTGTCCTGTGACATCAGCCCTGAACAGCCTTTTCAATGCAACTGCCTTTGTAGACTTCCAAGTAGCACCCAACCTTAAATTCACCATCTCTAGGGTCCACCCTCCTGTTAACGCCTCATTAAATTTCCTTGGACGCCCCACTCTCTCTCTTCCTGCTCACTGTTCACTATTTACTTAGACTACCAACTATTATGATCACTCTCCCTTTAGACGTGGCACTTTGTCCCCCAAAGGCTACTTCCACTGTAAGCACCTGAAACTGGTCCAGGTCCTCAAGCCCTGATTCAGCCTGAGGATCAGCTCTCATAATAGAGCACACTCTTCCCTGTCTCCTTTGGTCAGTGATGACCAGAGAGTCCTTAAATGTGACTCTCAGAGGTGTTATAACTGGATATTTACATTTTATTTCAGGTATGCCCATAATGTATTTCTTCATCCTTTTTATGTAAATTGTTTCATGTCCATATTTAGATGAACATTTAACTTTTTCAACTGCTATAGAGTTCTCCTTTGGGTCTGCTCACTCTGAATAGGAATGCGTCTTTCCTACTGGCTGAAACATCCATCTCTGCCCTGGTCTAACAGACCATATTCGTCACACTGTATAGATTTAAATTGACTCATCAAACCCTCTAGGATTATGAAAGCATCTCTACCTCTGAGAGCCATGTGGACAATTCAAGTTTCCCTGGATCCCGTTTACTTGGAACTGAATCGTATTATTTTCCCTTCACAAACCCTTCTTGTAAATATTTCTCTCAAAACTGATCCGTTAGAATCAGTTGCCTATTTCAAAACCAACATTTTATAATCATCTCTAAAATGTGAGTGTTTGTGCACATCTTACCAAGGACTTAAAGGAGGCAACGTATCAACTGAAGACAAAATTACAGGGGCGCCTGGGTGGCTCAGTCAGTTGAGCATCCGACTTCGGCTTAGGTCATGATCTCACCACTTGTCGGTTCAAGCCCCACCTCAGGCTCTGTACTGACAGCTCAGACCCTGGAGCCTCTTCAGATTCTGTCTCTATCCTCTCTGCCCCTCCCCCACTCATGCACTGCCTCTCTCGAATATAAATATTAAAAAAAAATTTAAAGCAAAATTGGAAAGGGAATAAAAAGCCCTAAGTGTTTTTAGATACTGCACTGATCCCTCCTCTTCAGTAAGGTTGCCTTAATCCAGAATTGAGATTGTATATTTGTTTGCTGTACTTAACAGGTGTCATACTTCAGCCTAAGGGGCAGAGCTCACTCCTCACTTACTAGGTAGGGCTATTTGCACTTGGCTTTTAACACTACCCTTAATGACTTACAGTTTGTATTTTCAATTCCTTCACTCATTTAATTCTTAGACCAACCCACTGAGACTCTATACTGGTAGGGCTCCATAGAACAATTCCCTTCTGAAGTCTGGGCTCCCAGGAAAATACCACTATAAATAAGACTTTGCCATGGCATCTCCCACAATGTCTCCTAACTTAGTTGCAGCTGTAGGCCTTAAATTTAAAAACTAAGTGATGGAACTTGATTATGATGCAGGAGCTTGAATTGGGGCACAGGTGCCATGGTGGAAATACCAGAGTGTGACCAGCTTTTAGCCATATGAAAAAGCATTACTGCGTTACTTGCACATGAACAGAACCTTCCCCAAAAGCCTGGCAGATCTTCATAAAAGCCATGAGTACAATCAAGTTAGTGCCATTAAAAGGAGAGCTCATGGCTCACACTCTAAAGCCTGCACTGTGGGCAATGCCATTGCTGTCACACCTGCTGCAACCAGCTGGCAAAACTGAAGCGTGTCCCCTGGCTGAGCAAAGTCAGCCCAATGCCTCGGACATCTGCAAGCTACCAAGGCATTGCTATACCTTAAGGTGGACTTTGCTAATGAAGCTACATTTTCTCTTAATCATAACAGTATATGCCAAACCAACTCTCCTAACGCAAGGTTAAAATAGAGTAAGAACCTTAGTGAGTCACACCAGGGCATGAAGCAACAGCACTACCATCATTGTGTGCCCCATTCTGGTGGACATTTCTGCCTAAGGAGCTCTAAGCATACATTAACACTATAAAATCTGGCACAAACTCAAGGATTCACTGCTCGGGGTACAAAATGGAGCTTTACTGCCTCTTTGCTGGTTAATTGGAATATATAATTCCATAATAACAATTCCAAGTCAAATTGGTTTTTAAAATGGGAGTTCTTTGGTGGGAACCTGCCATCGTCTGGACGTTTGTGCCCCACCAAAATTTATATGTTAAAGTCCTAATGTCCAATGTGATGGTATTGAGAGATAAGGTCTTAGAGAGGTGAGCAGGTCATGAGGGTGGGGCCTCATCAATGGGATTAGTTCTTATAAAAGAGACCCCACAGAGCTCCCTTGCCATTTCCTCTCTGTGAGGACATAGAAAGAAGGTGCACCAGGAAGCCCTCACTGATCAGCAAATCTGCTAAACGTAATCCTGGATTTTCCAGGTTCTAGATTTGTAAGAAATAAATGCTTGCATAAGCGACACACTGCTATTTTAACAACCCAAATGGACTAAGACAGAACACGAACCCTATAAAATGTGCCACAAACTCAAGGATTCACTGTGCAAGGTACAAATGGAGCTTTACTGCCTATGCACTGGTTAACTGGAGTATATAATTCCATAATAAAAATTCCACACAGGGTTGCCTCGGTGGCTCAAATATCCAATTCTTGGTTTCAGCTCAGATAATGATCTCATGGTTCGGGGGATTGAGCCCCACATCAGGCTTCACGTGCTAATAGCACAGAGCCTGCTTGAGATTCTCTCTCTCTCTCTCTCTCTCTCTCTCTCTCTCTCTCCACCCCCCTCCTCTGCTCATTCTCTCTCTCTCTCAAACTAGATAAACTTTAAAAACTAAAAATAAATAAATTTTTAAAAATTCCAAATCAGATTGGTCTTTAGAATGGAAGTGCTACAGTGGGAACTCAACCACTATAGAAATAAACCATAGTCTTCTTCTATCTGGAAAAGCTATCCTCTCTGATGGAGACTGTGGCTTTGGTGGAACACACATGGAACAGTAAAGGGGGAAAATGAACTGGCATCCAAATCAATTCTGGAGATTAAAATGGTGACTTTTGTAAAAATCATATCACCCCAAACCGAGGGTCCTATTGAGTCAACTTTTCAAGTGCTATTGTTCATCTCAAGAAGCACTTAATGAGCATTCCAGATGGCACAACAGTCAGAGGAAAGATCTGTAAAACATTAACTCTTGATCCCCAATGTTTCAAGTAAAATTTGTCTAGAAAGAGACTGCAACATGGAGATTTGCATGAAAGGAAGTTTATCGGAGCAGATTGTTGGGAACAACACCTAGGAGGGAGGGAGGAAAGCAGAACTGGGCAGGGTGGGGGTGGGGGATAATTGTGCAATTAAACTTTTTGCAGTCACAGAAAAAGCTTCTGCTGGTCCCAAAGAGAACTAGGGGGCTGGGATGACCCCTTAAAATTGCCTCAAGTGGAGGCAAGACAATCAGGCCTTTGTATATCGTATTGACCAATATTTGGGTGTGTTGGAGGGGACAATTCTCAGAGAGACAGTTACTGAAAACTGTCAACCACCAACCCTTCTAACACCTGGGGAAATAGGTGCCTCCATCCTGAAAGGAGGCAGGGGAGATATAGGAAGCACACAATAGCATCCATGCACCAAACAACAACAGAGACCAGTTTTTGTTTCTAAATTAAGTGAAGGGCTCAATTATGAGTTTAAGTCACCCAATCCAATGACTGAACATTAAAACAGCTATGAGATCCTAAAATTAGTCATTTAATTTACAACGGAACAATACAGTTTTGCTTTAATTGTGACTAATTTTTCTTAGAAGGGCAGTTCTCAAAGGCATCCTTTAAAGAAGATGGTAGCAGACTTCTATGGGAAATTAACTAAGTGTGAAATCAATGGTACAACAGTGTAGAGTTTAACCAATTCTCCTACTCGTGTTCAGGATTCCCCTAGCAAGGCATACTCCTGAATACGGAGAGCAAATGCTATTTTACAGCATCCTCAAATCACAGCCCCTGCTATCTGTCCTGCTAGAGAACAAATCACCAGGAAAATTAACCACTAACATTTGCTGAGTGCTTATGATATGCCTGGTACCATTATGAATGCTTTACATGCATTATCACCCCTTACCCTCAAAGCAACTACATGAGGTAGAACAAAATACAGAAGAGGGAACTAATTTACAGAAAAGTTAAGTAACCTGCTCAAGGGCACACATATCATGTGTAGTACAGCCCAGATTCCATGTTATAAAACCCAACGCACATCTATGAACATAGTTGTTCTAGATGTTCTCCTTTTTCCCCTACAGGCCCCTTCTCTACCCTGTTCTATGTTCCAGAAGGCTGACTTCTAGGGACTCTATTAACCAAGTCTTTCTGGTTTCCAGTTGAATTGACTAAAAGGAATTACCAGCAAGAGATCAGAGAGTAGGAAAAGACCAAGATCAGAGTGTGTAATCCCTGGTTTCCTCCCTACTGGGCCATGGGTTGGCAGGGACTTCTTCCTCTACCAAAGATTCCTCCCACAGCTAGAGATATCAATGGGTTTCAATAACCACACCCTCCTCTTCCCCACTTCAGTTGTTGTCTTCAAGACACTTGTCCAATCTTGTTTTTTTTTTTTTCCTGTTAACTTTGCTACTAGCTTTGTAAATAGGTCCTTTATTAAACTTGTCTCATATGGCATTTGAGAGTTGCATATGTCTCCTGCTAGGGCCCTGCTAGATTCAGAAATGTATCTGGATGTCCTATGCAGTGACATACTCTCCATCACAGAAGACACGAATCTCATGGACAGTGTCATGACACAATAAGACACTGATAAGTAGCTGTATCATATCTTCTCCTTCCTTCCAACTATCCCCTAAACTCCTACCTTTTCCAGTAAGCATCTGATTGAATAGTACCGAGGTTGAGAAATCCTACTGACATTTTGGAACAGAAATTCTTTTCATTTTTGGCTGGTCAGAGATGTCCTATGCATGGCAGCATCTCTGGTCTCTACCCAATAGATGTCAATACCAATCTCCCCAATTGTGACAACAGAAAATGCCTTCAGATATTGCCAAATGTGCCCTGTGGGAAAAATTACGCATGTTGAAACCATGCTTTAGAATTAATGGTAAAAGTGCTGCAGGGGGTAAATACAAGAGTAACAAAAGAAGGGAAGGAAGGAAGGAAGGAAGGAAGGAAGGAAGGAAGGAAGGAAGGAAGGAAGGAAAAGAAGGAAAACAAATCTAGAGATATTTCAAAAAAATGTTATTCTGCTACATTTCTGCCACTGGTGATTAATGTCCCTCACTAAAGGTAGTTACTTTCACTTCTTTGCTATTCCCTTCCAAGAAGCTTGGAGTTCTATTCTCATAGAGAATCTGTTTCTCTGCCAACTTCCTACCTCATAATCACACCCTTTTAAATGTTGAAACCTCAAATCTACCATTAATGGTACATCACTACCATTTTCTAAACCACACTGCCTTGCCTGCAAATCAAGGGGATCAGACAAAACCATGTCTAGCCTTCTTCCATCCCTGAGAATCTATAGCTTTAAAGTACCACTTGCCCTGTTCGAGAACGATACCCCTGATGGTCATCTTTCCTCTTGCATCTTTGGGAGCTAAAGAAAATTAATCACAGAATTGACTTTCTTATACACAACCATTATATTCTCATTTTATTCTCATACTCTCTCTACCCCCCTCCCCTTGTTTTTGCCTTTTTTCAAAGATTCCAGGACTTATGTCTAGAACAAATACATCTTTGTCATCCTGAAAAAAATGGAACTTGAGTTGAAGGATAAAGAAATACTAAGAATCTAAATGGTTTATGCCTGATGACAACTATTTGGACCACATTCAAGGGCCTGTGGTAGAAACTCTTCATTAGCACCACGACGTTTCCATTATTGCTGGTGTCAGGAAAGAAAGTGTTGTAAGTATTTGAGATCTGAGGTTTCAACATTTGTCAAATCCAATTACCCAGACTTTTTAGCTCCAAAGTTTATTGGAATGTTATCTTCCACTTCTCGTTCACACAATACATAGAAAAGGAAGCCAAGAGGTAGTTTATAAAATAGATGCAGTAATAACAATATCATGTTTAAATTAGAGTGACATGAATGAGTCTATAATACTTTGAAACCACATAACCCTGAGAGAACTAAAAGGTCTATTAGAGATAATGAGGCCGGTAGATGCAGCGTTCCAATGAGAAGGAAGGAGGCAATGTATATATGAATCACAAGACAGGATGCAACCCAAATACGGTTTCAAACCGCAAATAAAATGTTGGCTTCAAGCACTGCATCTCTCTGGATGAAACAGAGAAGACTAGTTGGTGCTGAAGCTTCCTCTTTAAAGGACTAAACCTACGACTAAAGCTAACCTACTCTTGATGGCAAGAACGAAATAAATGACAGTTTTCCTGAGCATCATCCCAGACACCTGTCACTCTGACAACTGGCCAACAGGGCCACTAATAATCACCCTTTCAGATGCAATTTTCAGGCGCATCACTTGCAATAGAACCCCATTCCTGCTGTATCCTAGGATTAGAAATGTTAGCTAGGTTTCCAGTTTTGTGTTTTAAAAGAAGTTGCAAGTCAGAAAGTATTTGGGACATTAAAATACACTTAGAACACAGAGTTTTCCGGGGAGCCCATCCTCTGTGACATAGGGACAAGGATTTGCCAGAGCAAAGTGCTGCTGTTATTGGCCAACAACATCGGAGATGATTCTTTCCTTCTTACTTGGGATCATAACGGGCCTCACCACAAGGAAAATCAGTACAAGCTAATCTCTGAGAAACTCCAGAGCACCCACAAAGTCACAGGTCATGTTGCTAAGATGGCAAAATATAGAGGTGGAAAATGCAAAGTTAAAAAAAAGACAAGTAAGGAATTATATAAATAATATAAATATAAAAAATAACTCCATTAAATCTGAGTGTCAAACATCACACGTGGTAATCCCACAAGCCAAATTCAGAGAGCGAATGCAACCAAGTTAGTTTGGGTGAAGAGACTATTTTTAAAAGTTGGATTTGAATGCCTTAATAGGAGGGTATGTACTTTCCTCTTCCCATGTGCCCCACTGCTCCCTGAGGCTTATACCGACCCATGTCAGCCATTTTTGTCATTTGAGTAGACCCTGAGGCATGTATGTTCATAAATCTGTGTTGGTCAGGCTCCTTAGTTGCATAATATAAAAATCTGTTGTGACAGGTTAAGTAGGTAATAAGAAAGCATTTGTTAAAGGATACGAGGTGGCTTGTAGAATAGCTGAGAGAGTGAGAGGCAGGCTAAGGAGCTTCTCAACCAGGAACAACGCCAACCACAGAACAGGGCTTCTTCACTGAAAATACCACTTGGATCCCACTCAGCAGCAACAGTGTCCAAAACTGCACATGGCAGGCCTCAGTTTGCTCCCCCTCAGAAACCACCGCTCCATGTACAAGCTGGCCACCACCTTACTCTGCTCACTTCCAACTCCAGTTCTGCTTTGTCCCATGACTTTGTCCCAGCTACAAAATTGTATTCAACAACATGGATAAAGACAAATAAGGTATACCTACCGATTTTATTCTAAAATTATCAAAGGGGGTAGGGCACCTGGGTGGCTCAGTTAGTTGAAAATCTGAGTCTTGATTTCAGTTCGGGTCATGATCCTAGGGTCATGGGATCAAACCCCGCATGGGGCTCCACACTGAGTGTGGAGCCTTCCTAATATTCTCCCTCTCTCTTTCTCTCTCTCTGTCTCTCCCCTGCTCCAGAGCTCTCCCTCCCCCCTCTCTCTCTCTCTCTCTCTGTATGTATATATACGTATATATATACGTGTATATATATATATATATATATACACGTATATATATACGTATATATATAAAACCATCAAAGGAAAATATTTCTATCTTCTATAACTAGATTTTCACAATACAGGTGGAATAAATGAAATAAATATTCCTTGTTTAATTTAGTAAAATCGTTTCTCAAACATCTCACCACATACTTCCAAAAATGTCATAGTTTAAAATGCAGAGGCATAAAAACAATAAAACCACAAGAAATATTAAAAGAAAATTAATTAAGCAACCACAAAAAGAAGACTCAAAGAAAATTAATTTTAAAAGTTCCAAGTAATAAAATGTAATACCAAAAAGAAGCTTAGCAGCAAACTTAGGCTAAGGATAGTTACTATATAATCAATCATAAAATAGCTGTGTCTCCTAGCAGACAAAGCAACAAAATGTTACACCTGTCTTATTGTTTATTAAAAAGGACACGTGCCCAATGCACCAGGGAAATACATCAATTTCCTACCTTTGGTGGGTGGGGCAGAGGGGAAAGTGGGTGATGGGCATGGAGGAGGGCACTTGTTGGGATGAGCACTGGGTGTTGTATGGAAACCAATTTGACAATAAATTATATTAAAAAATTTTTCCTACCTTTGAACTAAAAAGAATTTATCATAAGGAAAGAACATGGAACAAGAGCAAACCAATGGTGCCACTGACAATGATTTTACAAAAGCTGATATGGTTCATGACCACTCCTCATTTCAAACTTTGGGGAATAATTTTAAATTGTAGTTTTGTCAAGGCAGTTCTACACAGAATCAGAGTAATAAATTCCAGTGGGTGGTTAACTCATGGTGTGCTTTGATACCACAATAAAGCTTAGAGAATCTGGCAAAATAAATGGTTCAACTGTCTCTAATACTGGAATACCAATTTTCTCAGCAGGACTTTGGTGGAGCAGTGCGTAACAGTCAAATTCACACTGAGGTCCTTCCATGCAAGTGCCCCGTGCTGCTCACTGAAAGGAAATGCGTAAGTTCCCAAATGTAGACAGCATCACTGGTATTTCACCAAAAAATTAAAAATCTTAAGTTGTCCTCTGACTCAGATACAGGCAGCACATGGCAAGAAGAGAAAGGCCAAAGTTTGTTTTATTTCCAATCAGTAGTTTTGAATACTTGAGCAGGGATTCTATGAAACTACTGGAGATCTGCAAGTAAATAGCGACATAAAGAAACAAACCTGTATCTAAAAGTAAGAAGACCAAATCTCAGTCATAGTGATCTTAACTGTGCAACCTTGGTAACTTGTCCACCACTCCAGGTTAAAAGAAAAAGGACCAGGGCTGTGACTGAAATTAACCTTGGTGGGGGAGGGTGGGCGATGGACAATGTGTTAGCTATCTGTTGCTGCATAAACAAGTTACTCCAAAACGTAGTGATTTAAAACAGCACCATTTTTCTCTGAATGTTTTTTCTTCCCAGCCTTTCCTTGGCTGTGGCAAGTCAAATACTTACAAGTTTACAACATATTTTCCAAAACTTAAAGGCATTTATTGAGCACGTAAAATCTAGAATTACATCAAACAGAGTTTGAACATCGCTGGGGTCAGAAACCATGTAACAAGTGGAAGAATGAAACCGTGTGCAGCCAGGGAGTAGAGATCTAAAGAAGTGGAATATCAGGACCAGGCTGGAGCAGAACAGGTTAAAACTACATCAGAAACTCATCTGACAATCTCAGCCCAAATGCTGGGCTTGTCTTGTCTGGGAGAATGTTCTTGAAGTGAGTAAACCACAAAAGGATGAGGCAAACTATTCGGGGTAATCGTATGTCCTGATTTCACCAGGGAAGTCTGGTTTGCACTCGTGTCACTACCAACAGTCCTCTTTCCCATTCCCACAAGTGTTCCAGTCTGGATAATACATTATCTCTAACTTTATTGACACTAAGCTTAAGTGACACTTACCTTTAAGGCTTGGGTTTTTAAAGCTTGCCTTGACCATCATTCTTCTCCCTCTTTAATTTCCTTCTGAGCAGTGCCTTTATAATGATTAATCCTCTGCCCAATGCTATCCTGCATTCCCTTCTACTAAAACATTTCACAATTTTCCATTTAGAATTGGGGTATAGTTGGATAGTCAAAGATAGAATCCTGGAGCTTGATGTAACCTTGAGGTTACCTGGTAATCAATATCAGCAGAGTTTTGATCTGCATGAAGGCATTCAAATGGTAATTGGCCATATATCACAAAGATTCAAGCCTCCAGAAGAAGACAGGGTGATCACTGCATGAGACCCTGAAGAAAAACATCAAGAAGTATCTCTCAATAATGGCTTGTGGTAGCTATAATGGAATGTAGACAGAAGGATGCTCACTTAGATAACTGGGGACAAGGCTTCTTGACCAGGCCTTCATCTCTATTCATTTTTGAAATCTGAGCTGGGGTAAAAACATTCCAATACCCTCTCTCATGATGCCAGTTTCTAATGTCTTGTTCAATAAATAAATTTCCCTGTAAATTTGTGAGCCAGATGCTCTTGAGTTTGGGGAATCCAAGGGAGCGAAGCCAATGACAAGGCACAGCAGGACAAGTCGTAGCTTCCAGTGCTGATAACAGACACTGGGCAAAGTTGTAAACTGCTCTGGGCCTCAGTTTCTTCATGCGTAAAATGAAGGTTTTGAGCTAGGTAGTCTGGATATTTCCTTTATATTCACTTCCAAATTTCCATTGTTTGCAACAGTGTGTTTGACCAAACATTTTTTAACAACTTCCTCATGTTAGAAACTGCAAGTGTTGGGCCAAACATAAATAAGACAGTACTTTTCTTCAAGGAACTTATGGTTTAGCAGAAGAAATGGAATATCAAAATGGCGGAAGTTGGGGCACCTGCGTGGCTCAGTTGGTTGAGTGTCCAACTTCGGCTCAGGTCACGATCACGGTCCATGAGTTCGAGCCCCATGTCAGGCTCTGTGCTGACAGCTCGGAGCCTGGAGTCTGCTTCGGATTCTGTGTCTCCCTCTCTCTGCTCCCCCCTGCTCATACTCTGTCTCTCTCTCTCTCAAAAATAAACATTAAAAAAATGTTTTTAAATGGTGGAAGTAGATCTCGATCTCCAAGGAACACACAGAAGAAGCAACTGCCTGACCTGGGGGAATCAGGTAAAGGCTTCCTGAAGGAGACAGCACGAAAATGTTTTGAAGACAGTGTTTGAAGACATGAAGGAGTTCACATGGAAAAAAAGAGAGGATGAGCATTCTAGACAGAGGAAACAGTATGAGCAAAGTCTTAGAGGCACAAAACAGCCAATTCAATAGTAACAGAAGTACACAGAATCAGGCATGGGTACTACATGCAGGCATGTGATGATGGGCGAATTCAGATGCATGCTAAGGAATGGGAACAATTCCCTATATTTAAGGTGAGGTCTTGAAGGATCTTAATGAAGGGAGCAGCATGATCCAATATGGGTATAATCCAAACTGAACTAAATCTGGATTTCTCCTCCAGACAAGTGTCTTTTGAATGTTTAACAAGAGATCAAGATGGAAGTCAAATAAATATTCTAGGGTCAATACAATGTTCAAAAAAGTATGGCTGACAGAAGTACAGGAAATAGCACAGCCATCCAACAGTCAGTGGCCAATTTGAAATGAAGAAAAATAAAATATGAGAATGAGAAAGAACTCAGGTTTGTTCGGTCCAACAGTTTGATTTCAGAGAAAATGAAACTGAGGCCTTGGGAACGGAAGTCACATGATCCTGGACAACTCACATCTCTCTTTGTTATTACATTTCCACCTTCAATCCCATGGGGTTTATGAGTAAACACCCTCTTACTGGGCTTGGTTGGTGCCTAAAGATAGCCAATTATTTGGCAAAGTAGGGTAAAATAAACCCTCAAAATACATATACATACATTTGACATTTTATTTTACCTTAAAACATACAGATGTACATTCATTCTCCAATCTTTCTATTCAGGCTCAATGTGCTCCTTTGAATATACAGATGCATAGATTACAGAACTCTGTTTTCTTTCTTGAACAACACACAACAACAATGAATCACGTAAGACTTACAGCTATGATTTAATTTTTTTAATGTTTATTTACTTTTGAGAGAAAGAGAGAGAGACAGAGGCATGAGCAGGGGAGGGGCAGAGAGAGGGAGACACAGAATTCGAAGCAGGCTCTAGGCTCTGAGCTGTCAGCACAGAGCCCGACACAGGGCTTGAACCCACAACTGTGAGATCATGACCTGAGCTGAAGTCAGACGCTTAACTGAATGAGCCATCCAGGCGCCCCTGTGATTTCTTTAAAGTAAAGCAAGAGGTTGAAAACACTTGCAAAAGAATCAAGCATGACATCCTTCTAAATTTTTATTATTTTTTCTAATCCTTTAAAGTGGTTTGACATCTAATTCAACAGCAATTTTCTTTTTATCAACTCATTTTATCAATGATTTTCAAATCATGCAGCTTGTTTTCCACAGAAACAAGAACCCCTTTCTTACAAATCATACATTTGGTTTACAGGACCTTAAACTTCATAATACAGTACAATGGCACACACAGGTATGGAACCAAGCACAACCAAGTCTTGGTAAACACTCCACTCAATTCCTGGGATGGGGGACGCGAGGGGGGCTAGAGAGTGACCCACTACCTAGCAGTAAGCAACATCTGGTGAGTCAGAAATGTTTCGTGGAGAAATAGTTGAGTTCACGTGGACAGCAGAGCAAGTAGAAGTCAGTGAAGAGAGCTTCTGATAAATTCATTTCCTCTTTGCCTCACAGGTAAATGAGTCAATTAATCTAGTATATGGTTCTGGGAAGATCAAGGAGTGGATGTATTCTAGTTTACCTGATGTCACTGTTCACATTTTTAAAAACTTGATTACCCAGTATCATTTTTCTAATGCTTGACACAACTCTCCTCTATCATCCAACTAAAATGAGAAGCTCTCTTTCCACAGAGCCTGTGACGTGACTATAAAGAAAAAGAACTCTACACAAACGGCAATAGGACATTGACTGATACACAGGTTAAAAACATAGGAATTTGTACTACAGATTATTCTCTTAAATTCTCTATGCCTTTTTCGTCTTTTTTTTAGATGAGCATCTTAGATAACAAAGCCATGCTTTCTTCTGACAAGATTAGTGCCACTTCAGTATCTCTGCTTTATTCAAACACAATACTGAAACTTGAAAGATGCAGATTCTCTATCTGTGTGAACAACATATGCCCACGAAATGATAACTTCATTCTTTTCTAAAGACTCCCCAATCACTCCCCTTATAATTGGCAAACAGAAAACGTGCTGGGCTTTCCCTTCAGCAGCAACAAATCCAAAAGAAGGCAGCAGATGGTATATATCCTCCTGACTCCAAAAATCTATGTGTATCTTTGAATTTCTCAGCTTAAAGGCGATATTGAAAAATGATATGTTTCCATCAACAGGGAAACAAGATAACACAGCATGCCGGGATCAAGAGGTAGATGCTCGAGAGAGAGAGTAAGAGTGGATAACTTGGCCTGAGAGGAAAAGACCAGCTTTTGCGAGGGGCATCATCCTTATCCCGTAAGAATTTAACAATTTAAAATCCAAGCAGAAAGCAGAGACTCTCTCAACAATACACTTTTTCATGTTTGTAATAATTTCAGTGGAAAGAATTCAGCTATATTGGAAATTCTGTCAAATAGCTCTAGGGCAGAAATTGGGTTTGGTGAGGCAATGTATGACAAATGCTAGGAGAAGCATTAGGCACAATTCGTGATTCTTGTATAACTTTAAGGAAATTGACGACAGGGATAAACCTATTTAAAATGTGTTAAAGATCTAGAGGATAACATGGCCTCTGGATTTATCCAGCCAACACTTTCAGATGACTACGTTGCCAGGCTCTGTCCTTCGGTACTAGAACTACAAAGGCATAAAGGATTAACAGCTAGCTGCTTTGACTGCTCATCAAATGCTACATGCTAGGCTAAGGGCTTATTTATGCACTGCATTACTTAATTCTTCTGACAATCCTCAGAAATACATACTACTACTATGTTCATTTAATAGATGAGAAAACTGAGACTTGAGTATTTTTCTGGGGTCACAAAATTAGCAAGCAACAAAGCCTGAACTAGACTCCGAACAGTGTTAAGCCGAAGAGTGGCTGGACCATCTCCATTAAATATCACTACCAAGATAAAGTCTTACGCTCAAAAAGCTTTCCATTTACTGAATGAAGGATAAGTAGCACTTAGCTAGGCAGAGAGAACCAAGAAAGACACCACTAAGCAAAGACAATAGTAAATGTGCTAAAATGACATTTCCAACCTTATTATGTCAATGTTTTCTAGTAGGACGTGAATGAAGCCCATACTAGCACTGCCTGAACAATAAGGAAATCAAAGAGCTCAATGAAAAATATATTGATTACATGCCTTAAAAAAAAAAACCACACACTAGGGCACCTGGGTGGCTCAGTTGGTTAAGTGTTCGACTTCGGCTCAGGTATTGATCTCACGGTTTGTGAGTTCAAGCCCTGTATCAGGCTCTGTGCTGACAGCTCAGAGCCTGGAGCCTGCTTCAGATTCTGTGTCTCCCTCTCTTTGTGCCCCTTCCCAGCTCACAGTTTCTTTTTCTTTCTTTCTTTCTTTCTTTCTTTCTTTCTTTCTTTCTTTCTTTCTTTTTCTTTCTTTTTCTTTCTTTCTCTCTTTCTCTCTTTCTTTCTTTTCTTTCTCTCTCTCTCTCTCTCTCTCGAAAATAAGTAAACATTTCAAAAGAAATTTTTTTAACTGATTCAATTTCTGAGCACCTAACTAAATATTCTCTGTCCCATCAGTTATTGTAGGATGGAGTAGGCACCATCTGAAAAGTTGCACTATCCAAAATTT
The DNA here is from genome assembly GCF_018350195.1 of Panthera tigris. NCBI lineage: Eukaryota > Metazoa > Chordata > Mammalia > Carnivora > Felidae > Panthera > Panthera tigris. Next base: position 89,608,153 of record NC_056669.1, on the reverse strand, counting down.
TGCTTCTAGGGTTTTTTTTTAATGTTTATTTATTTTTGAGACAAAGAGAGACAAAGCATGAATGGGGGAGGGGAAGAGAGAGAGGGAGACACAGAATCTGAAGCAGCCTCCAGGCTCTGAGCTGTCAGCACAGAGCCCAACGTGGGGTTTGAACTCACAAACCGTGAGATCATGACCTGAGCCAAAGTTGGACGCTTAACTGAATGAGCCACCCAGGAGTCCCTAGGGTATTTTTAACAGAGAAACTTGCTTCCATTAAGGAAGCAACAAGTTACAATGGAAATAGCAGATAACTAGGAGCCAAGAGGCTGAAGACAAATGTTTGAGACCCAACTGTGCCATTTACATACTTTACAACAATGGAGAACATCAGTTGGCTTCTATAAACCTTCAGACTTCCTTATCTGTAAAATGAGAATTCTGCACTCTTCAGACAAACATTTATTGAGGACTTGCTAAAAGTCCCTAAACACACACCAATAGTTAAGGCACCAGCCCTTGGAAGAAAGCAATAATAGTGTCCACCTCACAGAGTTGTTATGAGACTCGCATGAAGTCAATGGAAGGTTGTCCAGACACTTACAAACATTCAGTATTTACTAAGCCAGCTAATACAATATTGAATAACAAAGAAAAGGTCCCTACACTGATGACGTTTACATTGTAGTCTGCAAGTAAATTAATACAGGAGATTTTTGGAAGGTGATAAACACTAAGAAGAGAATAGAACTGGGTAATATTTTAAGAGTGACTGAGGGGAAGGGCGCCTGGGTGGCTCAGATGGTTGGGGATCTGACTCTTGATCTCTGCTCAGGCCATGATCTCAGAGTTTGTGGATTTGAGCCTGGCTTTGGGCTCTGACCTGACGACACGGAGCCTACGTGGGATTCTCTCTCTCCCTCTCTCTTCCCCTCCTCTCTCTTTCTCAAAATAAATAAAAACTTAAAAAAAAGAAACCTTAAAAAAAAAAAAGAGCGACTGAGAAGATGGTGCTGGTTTTTCAAGTTTGGTCAGGAAGAGTCTCCCTAAGGAAGGACGTGTGAGCTGAGACATAAGTGATGCAAAGGGCTTGCCATGGGAAGATCCAGAAGCATTCAGTCTACACAAAGCAGGCAGTAAGTGCAAAGTCCCCAGGGTAGAAACCAGACTCCCAGAAACAGAAATAAAGCCATCAGGGATTGAAGCACACTGAACAGGAGGAGAGGGGTAGGGAGGAAGAATAAGAAAAAAAGTCACAGAGTTTATCCCACTCAGCCTCGTGGCCAGGGAAAGCACACTACATACGTGTTATACCCAAGTGTAATGGACACCAGCAGAGGACACATGCACAAGCATGTGACGTGATGTGATTTACATTAAAAAATTCACTCTGGCTCCTGGGGGAAGGAGAGGGGCTGGGCAGGCAAAAAGTACAAGCCAGGGTATTGTCCAGAAAGAAACGCTATCTGGTTTGAGGCTTTGGTATTTGGGAATTTTATGGTGCCATTTGCTGAAACAGGAAACAGAGTCCTGCTTTTGCCATGTTATATTCCAGATACTTCCCAAACATCTTAAAGATATTTAAGTTGAATATGCTACTCTGGGGCTCAGAAGAGAGGTGACAGACAGCCGGTTATGCAAATTTAGGGGCTCCATGCAAACAGAAAGGAGAATAGAAATCCACCTTTTGAGATAATACTAAGGACAAAGAGAAAAAATGAGAAGTAATGTGGAAGGAAGGTAGACTGTCAATTTTAGTAAGACTCTTAGATTATTAATTTAGTCAAATACATCCAAGTTATATATTATTGTAATTATTCCTTTAATGCTTATACTTGTTTTATTTATTTCTACCTCTCTGAAAAAAATAAATTTTCTTAAAAGTTTATTTATTTGAGAGAGAGAGAGAGAGCATGAGTGGGGGGAGGGAGGTGGGGGGGAGGTTGGGAAGGGCAGAGGGCACAGAGTCCAACAAGAGACTCGATCCCATGAACAGTGAGATCATGACCTGAGCCAACATCCAGAGTCCAACACTTAACTGACCAAGCCACCCAGGTGCCACCCCCAAAAACATAAATTTAAGACTACTTTGCAAAGAAAAGTATCATGTGCTAAGAATTTCTACATATTATAATAGTTTTAGTTTGTTTTGTATCTCAACCATACGACAAAGTAATAATTAGCCACTTACTACTGACATACACATTTGTGGTTTGATCTTAAGCTTAGTCAAATAATTACTGAGGAATTAATCAATTTAAATTGAGTTAACTCAATTTAAAAAACTATCTTTGTGAAACCACCTGGCATAAGAAAACACCACTACCTTCTTATACACCCTAACTGTACTTTTCAGACTGAAGTATGCCTCCCCTTGGAGATATGTAGTGACACATTTCAGAAATACCAGAAGTCACAGAATAACCATCTTCCAGAAGCTTTGTTTTTTGAACAATTGGGCAGGAAAAAGTTTTTTTCTATTAAAACAAACAGGTAGATGGGTAGGGAGATGCACACAATGGGTGCAGGGGAGAGCATGATACCGTTTAGTTATGAACTGAGTAAGCCATGGGGATGAAAGGTACAGCGGGGTATTATAACAGCGATGTACGAAGACATCAGACGGGAGCTACACTGGTGGTGAGCACAGCATGGTATAGACTTGTCGCTTCCCTACGTTGGACATCTGAAACTGATGGACCCTTGTGTGTCAACTACACATCATTAAAAAAAAAGAAAAGGTATATTACAAAGTGGAAGGGAAACTCTCATTAGTTAAGATAAAATATACTGCTTCCCAAAGCTCTAGAAGCAGGAGCAGCCACTTTGGACTACGATGCCGGACCCCTGGAGGCACAAGTTTTCTGTACTTTGCTGCTAAGGGGACTCAGGCAGAAATGTCTGAGGAGCACCGGCTTAATTTTCCCCTGGGCCCTTGAGAGGGTAGTTTTCACTCAACATTGCTGACAGGCAGGGGTAAGTCATTCAAATTTCTCCACGTCGGACTGAAGAACATTTTGCTAGCTGGAACGTTCCAAGTCAAAACATCAGAAACAGCTTAAAACTCTAAGCTTCTCTGACAAGTAGGCCTTTCTTGTCATCGGAAGAGTAAGGAGAAAGAGAAACCAGTGTCTGAGCTCCAGCCCTTTCCGGCAAGCTCACCCTTGCACTTTACGATGCTCAAGTTTGCTCCTTGTTATGATTCAGACTTGAAAGTCAACAAAGGCGGGGCATTTAGGAAGAAGAGAAACCCAGACACATGCTTCAAACATGTCATGCTGCTCCAAGGTGGCTCACGGGGCTGAGTGGTGTATCCTCTCTTGGCCTCTCTCTTGCTCTGGGCCTCACCCGTCCTCACTCACAGCAGCAAGGAAACAAACAGCAGACAGGAAAGAAGAGCCAGCGGTAGAAGCAAGGCTTAACTTGGCCTTTTTCCGTAAATCTGAAGAATGAACCTCAGAATCTGTTACCTTTTTTCTATTCTACTCTGGGCTTCAGCAGGACTGGAGGGAACGGACATGCTCCCAGGCTTTCTTTTCAACAAAGTCCTACAAAGACTATCTCCTAGTCTTACCCCGTGGACTCAAATACAAATAGCAATGTCTTGGCTGGAAATCACAGAGCGCAAAAGGCTACAGAGGACAGATGTTATCAAATAAAACAAAAAACATTTAAGGACTTTTAAATAACAGTTTCCCACTCCCAGGTCACACTCTGTGGTTTTTGCTCAGTACACACTGCACGCTGGAGTCTTCTTTCCTGCAAAACAGTGGCTCTATGAGATCATTCTTTTTGAAAATATTTTTTTTCCCTTGGACCTCAGGTACATAGCCTTGGATTTATCCTAATACAATACTGTTGCTGGGCAATACGTGGTCTTCTTTTATTTATATTTATTCATTTATGTACTACTTAGAAATGAATATGTAAATGTATATATGTACAGGGAGAGTTTTACCATATACAGATATATTCTTAAATAGTATATTGCTTAGTTTTGTTTCTAAACATTATAAGAAGCATGCCATCGCTTCTCGGCCTTTTGGCTAAGATCAAGTGTATAAGAAGCATGACTTCTGGAATCTGTGGTCTTACTCATCTTTAGGTTATCAACACTCATTTAATTGTTTCATATTGCTACAGTTCATTCATTTTTACTGCTACATAGTATCTTGCTGTATAAATAGACTGCAATTTGTTTTTCCATTTTTTTATCAATGCTCATGAGGTTGCTTCCAGTTCTTTATGATCATTAACAGAGCTAGTGAGGAAAATCTCACAATAGATACTTTTTACAGGACCATGAGCTGAAGTTCTTCAGAACAAAGGAAGACTGGTATAAAGCCATCAGTCTTCTCTTCATCCCATCTTTTAATTCAGTCCCTATGCAGGGACAATCAGCAGAGTAGTGTTTTCATTCAACCAGTTTCATATTCTTCCCAAGAAAAAACATTCAGAGAGTAACTAATATATGTAAATTCATTTTTCATACCTATTACACATAAACAAAATGAAAATTCAGTCTGCTGTATGACTCAACTTACTGAAAAAAAGTGGCTTCTCCCAGACACGCCCCAGTAATATATATCATGATGGGAACCCCTACAAGGTCATATGCAAATTCAAAATGGATTGTTGATATATTCAAATCAGCAACCTGAGAGTGATGAAATGCGAGTCAGCTCCTACTTAGCTCAGGGACGAAGTAGGACATGAGCTTATTTAATAGCTTTACACAAATGATAAACACAATAGATTTAAACACCTACATAATACACACACATATACATACTCATATATATTGTTCAGATGCAAATGTTTAACTGAGTGTATTTCTTCTCTTCAAAATTTGCTCGCAAATCACATTGAGTTGGGGGAAGTCAGTCATGTATTATAGTATTGGGGTAGTAGGGCAGTAGTGATAGGGGGAGTAATGGTAGCACCAGCTAACATTTCATGAGTGTTTACTACTTCCCAGGCATTGTTCTTCTTTGATTTACACGTATTTACTAATTCAATAAACAAACCAGCCCCATGAAGTGGTACCCTTGTCTCCATTTGCAGATGAGGACACTGAGGCACAGAAAAATTCAACACATTTCCCGTGATAGTACAGCTCATACAGAGATGGGATTTAAGCCCAGAAAACTCTGACTCCAAAGCATATGCTTCTAACCAGTACATCCAGATACCATATGAGCAGTGTAGTCTATTATACTCTGAAGGTTCTAGTCCCCATACTGGACTCAACTACCCCTGTGGCCACTGACAAGTCAGTCACCCTCTGTAGGTTTTAGTTTTATCATCTAAAAAAACAATAAAGATGGCCCGTATGATCCTTAAGATCCCTTCAAGCTGTGTTATTCTAAGCACTTAAGTCCCTGGTACAATTTATCTCTGATCATCAATTCTACCATTTAGACCTAACAAAATTAATCCTTCAATATTCAAACTCATGTCAAAGCAAGGTTGTGTAATTGAACATTGTCTTAGTCCATTTGGGCTGCTGTAACAGATACCACAGACTGGGTAGCTTATAAACAATAGAAATTTATTCCTCACAATTCTGGACGCTAGAAGTTCAAGATTGGGGTGCCAGCACAGTCCATTAAGGGCCCCCTTCTCACTGTATCCTCATGCGGCAGAGGGGTCTACAAAGCTTTCTATGGTCTCTTGTAAGAATACTAATCCCATTCATGAGGGCTCCACTCTCAAGACCTAAGCACCTCTCAAAGGCCCCCACCTCCTAATACCATCACATTGGGGTTAGAATTTCAATATACAAATTTGGGGGGGGGTGCACAAATATTTAGACCATAGCAAATGTCCACGGGCACACTGTACCATGTGGTGTTATCACCACTCCTCACACCTAACAAGAGTCACCTACTGCAAAGGACAATATACAGTTGGAAGCCAGAAGAAAAGAGATTGGGGTGAAAACTTAAATTGGGTAGCCCCTTCCTTAGTGACAGGGGATGAGATTGGTTTATAAACACTGTAGCTTCCCGAGAGCTCAAGAAGATGAACCCCACTGTTGCAATGTGTGTCTGGAGAATACTTTTTTGAACCATCCATAGATCTTGGAAGCCACATGAATCCTGTATGTAGCACAGTCAGTATTCAGAACTCAGCAGTATTTAGAACTCAATTCCATAGGCATATTTACACAGAGTGGCTACCCAAAGCTCCCAGCTGCAGAATCCTGAAGCCGCAAGCTGTATTTATGTGCAGGGTTGCTAATCCCTGGTCCCAGTTCTGCTCAAGTCTGTAGAAACACTTCGTCTCTGTAGACAAGTCCTTGTAAATCTCTCCTTGTCAAAGGATTTAGTTCACTGATTGTCAGCCATGAGCTACTTCATAAAACAACTCACAGAGGAATAGAGCCTTCTGCTCTGCCTTTGGCAGGGAGCTTGTTACACTAGATAACCTTTTAATGACTGTATTCCATTTTAACTCTGCTCCTGAGAGGGAAAGGAAAAAAAGAGAAAAGATCCTTCCTTAATGCTATGCTTTTTTCATATTGCATCTACTGAAGCAAATTAGAGAAGATGGATAGAGGTTGCTTTTGCCTCTGGATTCCCAGGGCCTTATAACATAAAAATGGGCCAGTTGTTCATTGAAGTGGTGACTTTTCAGGGCTAAAAGAACCACTGAAATATGCAAAGACAAAGTTTCTAAACTGAAAGTGATAGCAAACCCAAATCACTGCTATTTTTAACACCTGTTTCTGGCCGAAATGTTACTTTTTAATTCTCTGTTAGACTGCAATGATTGTCCTCATTTTAATAAATTGAAATTAAAATTCAGGAGAAAGAATATTGGTTTAAAGGAGCACAGAAGTGTATCACTGAGCATATTAAAAAAATTTTAAGGAGATTTTATGTCTTCTCTCTGCTGAATTAAGAGATTACAGGGGGAATATTCTCTCTGAGAAAAGCACTGAAAACAACAATTATTGACGCATTCTGCACAGAGTGGGGTAAAGTATTTCACTTTGATTTGGCTAGAAGACAGAATTTCTATGAAAGTCAAATCAGAGTTCTGAGAACTCTAGCAAGAAAGTCTCTTAAATTAGAGATTTGAGGTTCAGTAACATGAAATAGTTCCCCACATTAGTAATGCTGAGAATTCAAAATTCTAGAAGCAAGTTACCTTGAGTGAGGGATACCAACATGACATCTATGAAACCATGGTTCTAGTTATAAAATGCAAATTTATGTTTAATTTGGACTAAATCTTACACACAGCAGAAGACCTCATCACTGACCTCCACTAAACCTGATTGCTTATTAACCAGACCTCTCCATTCCTCCATAAAATGTAGGGACAGAAAACCTCACTATGTCTATAACTGAAGGCTAGCAGTCTTGCCTCCAGGACAGTGCTCACTGCTTGCTGCCCTCACCATTAGAGATGAGCACTCACCAGGAGTCAGCTGTGTTCATCTCCAACACAGCTTTCTGGGGTTTTTTTTCCAGCTGTATTAAGGTATATTGACATATACAATTATAAGATATTTAAAGTGTACATCATGGTGACTTGATATACATATACATCTCTAAACTGGTTTGCACCTGTTAGTATCATTTCCTAATTTAATTAACAGTGTATGTTGATAAAATTAATTAAATAAGAAAAAGAGCTGTTCTATGAAAAATAAATCAAGTGTATGGAAAATTCTGATAAGGTGGAGTCATGAAAAAATTATTGATAGGTAAAATCTTATCTTACATTAATATTCACTGCCCATATATACAAACCACCAAGAAAATAATTGGGGGTGGAAACTACTAAGAATTTTCTGCACTCAATTTACTTCTCACATATCTTGAGCTGTGGTCAGGAAACTTTTTCTCTAAAAAGTCAGAAAAAAACTATTTTAAGCTTTGTAGGCTATATGATCTCCATCATAACTATTCAACTCTGTCACTATAGCACAAAATCAGTCATAGGCAATAGGTATATGACCAAGCATGGCTATGTTCGAATAAAAGCATATTTATGGACACTGAAATTTGCATTCCATATTATTTTTATATGTTACAAACATATTCTTCTATTAATTTTTTTCAACCATTCAAAAAACGTAAAACCATGCTTAGCTTGAGACCGTATGAAATCAGATGGTCAGCCAGATTTGGCTTAGACCATACTTTGCCTACCCTTGATCTTAAGTCCTCACTCCATTTAAGAGAAGAAAAAACTCAACTCATGGAAGATGCATTTGGGGTATGGTTTTATGCAAGAAGGAAGATGTAGAACTCCACTCAGCCGACCCTATTCAAAGAAAATGTCTTAACACTAACAAAGCATTAATGAACAATTGTACACTTGAAGTTAAAATAGAATGACTAAGAGGTATGTGTACTACTTTCAAGATTTTGTTTTGGGGTGCCTGAGTGACTCCATCAGCTAAGCATCTGACTTTGGCTCGGGTCATGATCTCACTGTTCATGAGTTCAAGCCCCCTGTCAGGCTCTGTGCTGATAGCTCAGAGCCTGGAGCCTGCTTCAGATTCTGTGTCTCCCTCTCTCTCCACAACTCCCCCACTCACGCTATGTCTCTCTCTCTGTCTCTCTCTTTCAAAAATAAATAAACATTAAAAAAAAAGATTTTGTTTTGTCCTCAGGGCTCCTGGGTAGCTCAGTCAGTTAAGCATCCGACTTCAGCTCAGGTCATGATTTCGCAGTTCGTGAGTTCGAGCCCTGCATCGAGCTCTGTGCTGACAGTTCAGAGCCTGGAGCCTGCTTTGGATTCTGTGTCTCCCTCTCTCTCTGCTCCATCCCTGTTTGCACTCTGTATCTGTCTCTCAAAAAAGAATAAATGTTTAAAAAAAATTTTTTTTTAATTTTTTTGTATTGTCCTCATTTATAACTACTCTTTTAAAACCTGACATCAGGCAGTCAGGGACCGGGTCTTTTTCGCTGCTGAACTCTCATTCACTGCCAAGTGTTGTCAAGGTAGTTGCCAGGTAAGTATTTTCTTCAATAAATAGATACCAAGTGGTTATTGAGCAACCCCATGCTAGGCTCTCTTCCTGGCTGTATAGATACAATAGTGAACGAGAAAGGCATTGTGTTTGTTTCCATGGACTTACATCTGACTGGCAAGAGATACACAATATGCAATTATACATTTCTTTGATAAATCAATGTCCAATCACCATATAAGCCAATATTTTAAAAATCAATAGCTCATTATGAAACACCCTCTCCCAAAATTACTGACAAGTTACTTAACAGAAATTATCTTTTCTCTGCCTATTGTAGCATCTTGATATATCCTAGACATCAAAGCGTTCAGTTGTCCTTCTTTTTCTGATGAAGTCGGTCAATACTCCAAAAGTTATCGGTGGGTGTCCTCACCCAGGAGAGAGAAATCACCACTATACTGTTACCATCTCTGAAAAGAAATAATATGCCCAGTGACATACACGTGTGGCTCAGGCTCTGTGAGAGGCTGACAATGCACCCCTCCTACCAGATATCCCTGTCCTAATCCCCAGAACCTGTGTATGTTACCTTCTATGTGGCAAAAGGGACTTTACGGATGCGAGTATGGTTAAAGAACTTGAAATAGGGAGATTATCCAGGGTTATCCATGTGGGCGTAATGTAATCACATGAGCTCTTGAAAGCAGAGGCGATTTCTCAGCTGAAGTCAAAGTGATGCTACATGAGAAAAGGCAGGCAAGACTCAAAGCATTAGAGGGTTTCAAGCTGCCATTTGTAGGTGGAAGATGGAGAGGGCATGAAGCAAAACGCACGGAAGTCCTCAGAAAGCTGAGAGTGGACTTCAGCTGACAGCCAGTGAGGAAACAGGGAGCTCAGTCCTGCAACTGAAAGGGAATGAATTCTTTCAACAACCTGAACGAGCAAGGAAATAGCCTCTTAGCACCACCAGAAAGGCAGGCAGCTTGTTGACCTTGATTTTGGCCTTTCAAGTCTATACACAGACCTAATCAAGTCCTCCAGATTTCTCTCCTACAGAAACAGTGGGATAATTAATTTGTGTCGTTTTAAGCTACTAAATTTGTGGTTATCTGTTAGAGTAGTGACTTCAAACTAATACAGGCTCTCCCTAAGAATGCCTTGGAACATCACTGCCCCTTCTATGGAGAAAGGTATGTGTGCCAAAAAAACCTCACCCCCAGTGCCAGGTAATTCATCTACAAATCCCTCTAATGATAGTATTTTTAACAGAAACTTGTAATGCTAATTACCACCTAATTATTTCAAACAGGCTGTAATCATGGGCAATATTTCCAGAACGTGCAATACAATTAAAGTTACAAAGTCGCTTGGATTATGTGAGCAAAGTGATGGGATGATAAATATTGTCTTGCCTAGTCAAAGATTCTCACTTAGACTAATAATGGATTAATCTGTATGTAAATCATATAGCCCAATTACAACTTGTGTTTGACATTCTGTCTGCTTTCAGGGGAAGAAAAAGGATACTTTCTTAAGAATAAAAATTGTCAGTCTTACACAGTTGAAGAACCACTCACTATAACTCATGTTTCTGATTGTATTGTCCTGTGTCTGACTCTCCATTTATGTTGTACCTGCTTGTTTGATTTAGTATTATTTCAAGAAGATACCCCTAAACAGCAGTTTTGTTCAGTGGAGGAGATAAAGGGTGTTTGACGGCTTCTTACCTGAAGATGCTTTTTGAGGAGAGCTGCAAGGCTCTCATCTACAGGACCTCTTGTTTTTTCATTTTGCCATCATGGAGTAGACTGAGGGTGAGCTAACACAGTCATTGCTCAAAGTGCCAAGAGTCTGCAGAAACTGGGGGAGCAGAGATGAACAGCAAGCCGGGATTTGATAAGGGGAAGGTAAGATATGCAGGACCCCGTATGGGACAGAACAAAAAAGGAAAAACAAAGAATGCCACTTCGAAATCTAAAGCCATCTCAAAACCTCTGGAGGGGACACAGAAGCCACTTTTAGGGACAGACCACTTTGTTTTCTTGTCTGCTTATTAACCTGTGGGTATTTGCAGGGGGAGGGGACAACCTCAATGGATGATGTGACTATATAAAGGAAACACCCAAAGCCTGGTCCCAAAGGGAAAGATAAGCAGAACTGGTGCTGAAGCACCTTACAAAACAACAGAGGAGGCAGGACCCTTGCCCAGCACATTCTCTCTGCCTTGATTACTAAGCCAGTGGTGTGCTAGAGTCAGCTCTCACAGGCTCTCATAAACCAACTGTTAGCGGCTATTCCTAATTCTCTTCAGTGCTATCACATTGGTAGTAGTTTGATTTGGGCTGAGGTGACAGTGTCTTTACATCATGGAGACCTACAGCCCTTACAAATCAGTGTTCTTGTTCTCAGAAAAACCTGTGGTTAAATGTTAAGAAAGAGACATGTTATCACACACTTGAATTGACCATGCGATAAACAGCGAGGGGCTTGATGTGTTCCCTATAGGTCGGAAGCAGAGAGCTGGTGCCTAACACAGGCTTGAGAAATCGAAGCAGCCTGTGGTGATACGGGTGGCTGACTGAACCGGCTGGCACCACCAGAGAGCATGACTCCTGAGAAGACACCAGCCTGAGGGTGCCTTCGGTTGATCTTGTCCAACAGGATTGCCTAAAAGGGCAGACGAACCACTGCAAAGCCAGAAGTAAATGCTGGATTTCTAGGGGCTGTGGAAGGACCCTCTGGTGGGGTAGGAAATGTATGTTCCTTAGTCAAAAGAACCATGGAGCAAGGTCTCCATGATGAAAATCTCTGAAAAAAGTTTCATAATCAGCCTAGAAAGAATCAACTATATTTTTTAAACTTATTTATTTATTTTGAGAGACAGACAGACAGACATTGAATCTTTGGTAGCAGTGCAGAGCCCGACATGGGGCTCAAACTCACGAACTGTGAGATCATGACCTGAGCCGAAGTCACATGTTTAACTGACTGAGCCACCTAGGCACCCTAGGAATCAACTTTAAGTAGCCTCCACACCAATGTGTGAGAAACCAACCTAAGACAGACTAGTCCTACACTTGGAAAGGTTTTACTTACCTTTCCTATCCTTCTTCCGTTCTCTCTCATCACTCTGACCTTGGAAGGGGTTAGCAGCTAGCTGGCAAGCTGAGGAAAAAGAAGTGCAAGGTAGAAACACAGCAAAGAGCCAACCATACCCCCTGCCAGCTACCAGCCTGAGGCAGCCCCAAATGCAAAAAGGCAGAAAATTTTACATAAAATCTTCCCTTATTTAACACCTTCCAGTTGACATTCTAATGTCTGTGTTTGAGCCTTGTTTGCAACTTAAGCAACTTAAGAACTTTCTATTACCCAAGCAGGATAAAAGTCAAGGGCACAAGGAGGTAGGGAAGCTTTCCCACACTGAATATATTTCAAAGGGACTGTGAGAGACACAAAAATATCTTTAAAAAATAAAATAAAATTGTAGTTCTGTGATATATCATTTGTTTTGTTCAAAAGACCAATTACACAAAATTTGGGAAAACCTGTGCCCACCCAAACATATCGTTTTGCAAAACTGGGAAGAAATAAAATATACATCAGGGAATGATACTTTCCCTACTGACAATAAGAATTGTCATTTGGGGAAGAGATTATAAACTACAATTTTAGTGCAAAGTGACAAAGCTAGAAGTGATCCAAAAGTCAACTTGGAAAATCAAGTATCTGGAGTCCTCGGCTAGCACTATAGGGTATGAGACACCTTCTTAACAATCCCTACAGTCCTGAACGTACTTACCAAAACAAGAATGTGGCTCTTTAGAATCACTAAGATTTATGTGAAAGAAAAAAGTAGTAAAATGTAAAGTGAATGAGAAACCCCTGTCAGGTCACACTAAGAAAATAGCAAGAATCACTTACTCAAGAGCTGGAGAATTTAGCATGAATGTATACACAATGAGAAAATTCCCCAGTTGTATTAAGAAGACATTTTCAAATCTGATTAAAACCAATGATCAAAACTGGAGCAGGAAGGCCTCCCCCTTTTCCAAGGGGTAGACAACAGCAGGACATGTTTTTCAAAATATTATAGAGAAAGCTCTCAAGGGAAAACTAAAGCCAGAGGCTTCAAAGAGAAAAATCTATATCCCCTGCTGCAATATACTTAGTGAAGTGAAGAACCAGAAGAGACAAAAATGGCAAAATTGGAGCTGGAATAGTGAAAATCAAAGAGCCAGTGAGAGGTTTGTATGGACAGAGTGAGAACAGAAGAAGGATGGCTCACAAACCTAAAGACACCACCTACAAGGTCTCAAAATCAGCAAGATCAAAGAGAGAGAAGGTGGATGGGGAGCTGGTGGGGAAAACAGTCACAGGTGGGCACAGCATTCAAAGGGAACCACAGGTAAGTTTTGCAAACGGGAAAAAGTAACCTACAAGGAACTCGAAAGGACACAAAGATAAATGAGACATGTTCTTGCCACCAAGATGCTTTTAATCTGGCAGTTGAAATCTATATACAACTACCTTTAATGAAAGGCACGACCTGATCCTTAATACAAGAAGGCAGACTAAGAAAACACGAATTCAAAAAGTACCCTTTGACATGAAGTTTACGATATATATGGTTTGGGTTGGAGCAGAATTTAGACAGGTACACTTGGGTGAAAGGTTTTCTGGAGGTGGGGAGAAACACTGATAGGCAGAAAATTACAGAAGAACTATGAGAGGTCTAATAGAGCTAGAGCTAATTCCAAGCACAAAAGAAAAAAATGTTTTTCAGCCAGGTAATAATTAAAAAGTAGCTGATAAATTAAGTAGACGGACCCATTACTGAACAGGAGCCAAGTTCTTGAGTTAAGGGAATTAATTACGGATTTCTAACAGTACGTTGAAAGCATCTACCAAGAGCACAAAAAATACAAATTCCTGAGGCCCATCCAAGGAGATTCTGGTTCAGTCATTTTAGGGTTAAGTCCTAACACAAACAGTTAATGAGCCTGAGAGTGTGGGAACCACGGGAAGATTTTTGAGGGAAGCTGGGTAAACTCTTGATCATACTTCTGAATGGATACAAAGTGAAATGACAAATGCAACAAAATAAGAATATATTACTGTGGCAAATTAGACCATTACACTCAATTCTTCATAGCCTCTTGTCATGAGACGTTGCAGTGACCAGCAGTGGGCAGAGTGTATTTCTCCACTCCACTAATGTTGGAACTGCCCAAAGGAATGCGGAGGAATAGCAGTGTTTAGATCTGAACTAAGGCCTTAATAGCTTGTTTTGCTCTTTCTCTTTAGCACCTGCCACCGATAATAAGAATATGGCTGCTGCTTCCTTCAGGAAGACTATAGAGACACATGAAATTAAACTAAACCCAACCTGGAGCCAAACCTAGCCAAACAGCAGCCTGAAGTAGAAATGTCCCAGCTAACCTGTGGGTCCACGAATAAGAAAAACAAATGCATATTGTTGCAAGACACTGAGTTTGGAAGAGTTTGTTAAGCATTATTACAGCAATAGCTGAGTAATATACCAATTAAGTTAAATCCAAGACTATAATGCATCCAAGTTAAATTCCCATCCCAAATTATGCAGTTGCTCTATTCAAAATAGCTCCTCAAATGTCATTGAGAAATCAAAAGGCAATATAAAGATCCTCCAATATCAGCAACATCAACAAACAAAGGGCTAAATATGACCTCTGACCATTATCAAATTTACAGGAAGAAATTTAAATTTAAAAATCCAACTTCTTCATTTCTTATAAATTAAAATCCATAGTAATTCCAAAGACCAAAGACTTTAAAGTTCAAACGTCTTTCTGCTTAATCTCATCCAAAAGTGTCCCGATATAGTTGCAATTCCTTCAACAAAGGTAGCCTGAGGTATCTTCCAGTGGAATGGTATTCATAAGAACTTCTGAAATTGAATCTACTCAATTTCAAGTTCTCATGAGTCCAAATTACACTCCCACATTAACTACAACACAAGTCATCCCAAGCCCCGAACACAGTTGTAAACAGACATTCCCTAAACCAGTACTAGGAGCAATCTAATCCCATGCTACGGCTGACAAAGACCAGAATAGAGTCTCGAGGGTGCCTCAGGGAACGAGGATCCTTTGGTTTCAACCTCACTGGGATGCCAGGTAGTTTACTGTCACTTTTAGATTTCTACATTTGACCCCACACTCAAGTATCAGAAATCTCTCATTAAGATGTTGATTATAACCCTTTGGTCACCACACAAGGGGGGGATGCTGTTCTCCCAGAGAATGACATTTGAAATATTCATGTCCTCCTGTAAAATTTAAGAATTTATAACCATTTCAGTCCCAGTCACCAGATTTTCCATTACTCTCTTATTCGGTAGATATATGTCTTCTTCATTTCATTTCTATTTCCTCGGTGAACCCTGTGTCCTAAGCACCTCAGTGCTAATTGAGAACGAACACTGTCAAGTGAGTTAGCCTTGAAAACAGATGCTTTTAGTCCTATGCCAAAGGCTCTGGAATTGTTTGAGCCAATAAAACCTGTCTCCTCATCCCCACACTATTTTTCTGCTGGGGAATCACCTTCAACTGATTCCCAAACCAAAGCCATCATAGATAGTTCTAGAAGCCTGTGCCCCTAACAGCTCAGTGAGAACCAAACCTCTGCCATCATTATTGTCAAAAGCCTAGACTTTGCTTGGCTTTCTAATGCATAGGCCACGAGTAACCATTTTAATAGCAGCAGAAATATTTTCATATGTCACAACTTTTCTTACAGCATTAGGATATGCCTCTGGTCTACTTTCCTCATTTATTTCCCTATTCCTTCAAGAAAACTCAGCTGTGTTTTTAACAGCTTATCTTGCTTCTTAGGTTGCTCTCTTTCCTTCTCTATAGAGTCTGGGGCAATCACTCTGTCCAAAGAGAAATCCCTTCCAACTGCAAGGAACTAGAGCCCTACCTAGTTCTTTTCAACTGGTTTAGAGGAGTTTGGGCTTTCTGTATTTATTTTTACCTTGCTTCTCGTGCATTTAAATTAAGATACTTAAATCATTTGGGGAACTAGATAATGTAGAATTCATTTTTAAAAAAACAGCCAACCAAAGGATTGAGTACCCCACAGACGAGAGGAATATGGAAAAGGCAAAGGAAAGTGATGAAAACCTAAGAATTTTGAGACATTGATATGCTATATGTGTGAAAGTGTTTTGGCATTGAGGGTGAGAAGAGAATAACAACTACGTATTTAAAAAACACGAGAATCAAATATGATAATATACATAACAGTGCTTTGGAAAGCATAAAATGTTAGGTCAGAAGAAAGGACTCTTATTAGTAGCCATCACCATTTTATAGGACACCACTAATGACTGTATTTAAGGAAAGATGTTGGCAAAAGTGCTGGCATCATGGAAGCTTTCTGGACGAGAGAGGCTGTTCTTCTTTCAAGGCTGGTGACAGTAAACTAAGGTTCATCTTAATACCTAAGTCTGGCAAACAAAAACACTTTGTCAAAGATAACATAAGTTTTTTCCAATATGAAACAGAAATGTCACCTGATCTCTGCCTCTGGCCTGAATTTCGTCAAAAAAGAGCTGCCTCTAGGGTGCAGGATAGAGAAGAATAATGGTGGAGATCAGGTTGTCAGATCTCAAAGCCAAGTTAGATCCGCCAGCTGCATCTACACAAGGACCCCCGTGATTGCTGCCAAGAATAAACCAGACCCTCTGACTCCAAGATTTCTAGGAAGAAGGGGGTGGAGGCAGAGGTGGAAATGGTACAGGAGAGATTCATCATCATCCTCTTGAGTGCTATCCAGTTTGGGTTTGGATCATCCTCACTAATGTGCATGGCCAGACTACAGTGTGAACCCTGGCAAATACTGACACAGACACTGGCAGGCAAATCCTCAGAGTGCTCTGCTGTCCCCGCTTTTTTTGATGGATGAAGGGACTGCTTGCCAGGAGATGAGACATCCAGAATGAACACCGGCAGGCCCTGGAGTGCTTGGAGATGATCCAAGGAGAACAAGTGTCCATCTCCAAAACCACACAGCTAGGGTCTGGTAGAAAGGCATGGCTAGCCTCCAGCCACCTCAGTGGGAGGAAAACACAAAGTGAGTCACAAAACGGCAATGAGGCTGCCTGCGGTCAGCATATCCATCAGTCAGAACTTCTGTTCAAGGATCAGCCGCTCTGGTGTTTGATAACTCTGTTTCTCTTTGTGATTGGGAAAACGTGACTGAGTTGTGTCCAGACCTTGCCACACCTAAGCCGCCTGGCTAGGTACACCATTTTCCCCCAACAAGGGACACTGCACAACAATGGGGCATCTGTCTTAAGAAAATCAGTGTCCAGACCCCCTTATGATACAGCTCTATTTCACTTTCCCAGTGCTGTATCCTCTCATCCAGGGCCCAGCCACCTGGCAAATACTGGCTAAGCTTCAGAGAACTCTCTGATGAACCACCACACTTAGTGTCTGTGTAATGTGTTTGGCAACACAACTGCTTCCTAGTACATCCATTCTGTTGTTATATCACCCTGTTATTTAATTCTTTGGTAATTTGTCTTGTGCTTGTCGCCCTGCACCAACTAGATTTTACATTTCTTGAAACCAAATTGTATAATGTTGTCATCTGGATTGAGGTTCTTGGTGGTGGTATTGAGCCACAGCACCTAGCATTTCTTTGTCTTTATCAGTCACTAATCTGAAATCTCCCTCCCTCTCCTTCTCCTCCTCCTCCACCTCCTCCTTCTCCTTCCCTCTCTCTCCCTCTCCCACACACAGACAAAAGAACAAAATAAAACACCTACAATTGCCAACATATACAGTCTCTGCCCCCATGAGGTTTCCTATATTGTAGAAGAGATTAGCATAAATAAGAATTAGTCAAAATTCTGGTAGTGACACCCAGCAGCTACTGTACCTTAAAGTCCCAGAAGGGTAACAGTCAATGGTTAGCTCAAAAAAGTTAGAAAATTGTGTTAACCACATAACACTCCTAGGAAGAAGTAAGTAATACCCAAACCTGTTGTAAAAAGGGAATTTCATAACACTCTTCTGTTGTCTGTAGTCTCTTCATGACTCTAGACCTCCCCATTGCTTCGACACCCCTCATAACAAAGTGAAAAAAGAGAGGTCTCCTGTGTTTGGGTTACCTGAGTCCCACGTCATCATGAGACACCCTCCATTGCTCAGGACATCCCAAAACAGTCCTTCACAGACTCCTCAGCAACCAATCTGCTTGGAAGGAGTCAGGCTGCCTAAATTTTACATTATCGGCAGGCTTGTGGAAAGATGCAGAAAATGGCAAGCTATTGTAAAACAGTTACACAGAATATCAGAAGAAAAGATATTATGCAAATATATGATCCCTCCCAGATATTCTCTCTTGAGAGTAATGATGTTGGATCCCTCCCTGAGAATCCTGCTTGAACAGGAAAACTCCATACAATTAATATTAGACCTCTGGAGCATCCAGCCTACTAATGCACTTCAACATTTCAAACCATGTCTCTACTCTGATCCTGTGGTAGTTGCTGTCCAGACTGCTGTACTGAGGACTCTTATACAAAGAACACATTCTGCAGGAGTTGCTATGATAGATTAGTAATGTCTGGTGTGGACAACAAATACACCAGCATCAGCATGGATGCCAGGGGGTCATTAGCCCTAAAAGTGAGGTTCCAATGGTGCGTCTGGGTGGCTCGGTCAGTTAAGCGTCCGACTTTGGCTCAGGTCATGATCTCACGGTTGGTGAGTTTGAATCCTGTGTGGGGCTCTCCACTGACAGCTCAGAGTCCACAGCCTGCTTCACATTCTGTGTCTCCCTCTCTTTCTACCCCTCCCCCACACACGCTATCTCTGTCTCTCTCAAAATAAACTCAAAAAAAAAAGTAAATAAACAAAGAAATACATAAATAAATAAAATAGAGGTTCCAAAGTGGAACTGTCATCAAAGCACCATAGAAAGCCTGAAGATGGGGTATTAAAAAATATTCCCGGGGCACCTGACCGACTTCAGCTCAGGTTGTGATCTCACAGCTGTGCTGACAGCTCAGAGCCTGGAGCCTGCTTCAGATTCTGTGTCTCCTTCTCTCTCTGCTCCTCCCCCGCTCCTGCTCTGTCTCTCAAAAATAAATAAACATTTTTTTTAAATGTTTAATATTCCCAAAGGTGATCATATTTGAGCTAAGCCTTAAAGAGAGGTGGGATTTCAGTGTGTGGGTAAGACACACAACCTGGGCAGATGAAATGAATAAATGAATAAAGGCACAGAAGCAGAAAAAATCCAGGGCTTTTGCATCTTTAGGAAACAGTGTGTGGTCTATTGCAGGTGGTAGGTCCAAGAATGCTGCTGATTTAGGCAGGGTCCAGGCCAGTGATGTCCAATAGAAATATAACATAGCCACATGTGGAACTGAAATTTTTATAGTTGCCACATTTTTAAAAAGTAAAACTTTTTAAATTAATTTCTTTTCTTTCAAAAGCGTTCCATTGTGGACAAATCATTAGAGAACTCACAGCAAATTTGAAAGGCCTTACATTAATAAAAGTGATGCAGCGGCTGAATTATGCCAGCTTGCGTGGCAGATACAAGGGGAACCATAAACTATGTAATAACAACAGTATCGTAAAAGGAAAAAAAAATAAAAAGATATCCCCAGTGCTCTGGTTCTGATCCGACTCATGGATAATAGGAGAGGAGATAAAAAGGGGAGGGTATCAAAGCTGTTAGCTTGCTCATAAGGAACATCAACAATTGCCTGCTTGGCCTCTTCTTATATGCAGAAGAAATATGGAATTCATTTTTTTTCTGGGAGAATCGGAGTTATTCCTTGCAAGAGAGTAACACTGAGGATATTTTATAGTTGTTTAGCAGAATTAAATCTTTGTTATCTCTATGTATGATTCACCTTTCTTTTTTTAATCTCTTCATTTTACGACGGGACCTTTACAATGAGGATTATTATTATCTCCTAGTTCCTTCTCCCCAAAGCTTCTCCCTGCTACCACCTCTGGTACAAAAATGGTACAGATCTGAAACACCAAGAGGAAGTCAGCTAAACTGTCATTTGGAGATTATCAGGGAGTTAAAATGCTACAAATGGGCCACTACTGTAGAATGAACACAGGCTTCAGAGTTAGTCCAAACCGAGTCTGAATCGTGGTTCTGCCCATTGTTGGTTGTGAGAACTTGGGCAGTTTCTTGAAGCTTCATGGGTCCCCTTTTCATGATCTCTCAAGTGGGTAGGATAATGCCTGTCTTTTGGAGTTCTTGGAAGAATTAATGAGATAATGTATGTAAAGCCCCTACACAAGATAACACCAAAGGTTCACAGTAATAAGCAGCTCATTCTTGTAATCAATGAATATTTATTAGGGCACCTACTACATGCTAAGCTGTGTTCTAGATGCTGTTAAAACAGCTGTGAAAAAAAGATAAAGACTGATGTTGTTGTTTTATAATATCAACAATAATTTCCAATTTCCATCAGTATAATTTCTCAATATGCCAACAAGATAACGTGACAGTTACCACATGCCTCGCCTAAAATTGGTACAGAACCTCTGAAGCTAGATGTTCTCCTGAGGAGGTCATTTTAGTCCTGCTTCTTTATTTTACCTGTGAGAAGACTTAGCTCCAGGAAATAAAATTGCACTGAGGCCTGGGGACATGAAGATGAGGAAGACGAAGTGCTGTCCTCAGCTACCTGACAACATTAGCAAAGGATAGAGACACATAGAAAGGGCCAACTACTTAACAATGTAATATCAGACTTTCACTGGAGGCAGCCATTGGTCACGATTAAACATGAAAACACACATCAAGTTCTCAGCCCAGAGGTGGTGTAAGTGGCAGTCATAGTAGGGGTGACTGCAAAGCCAAAAGAAGAACATGTAACGGGACAACGGATAACACTGGTAACGATCGCTTGAACTGGGACCCAAGCCTATTACAATTATCATCTACCTTGGTTGGAAATGTCCCAGCAAAGGTGGGTCTCTGCAACTGGCTGTGAAATGGAAAACATGAAATCCTAGACACCGTTGGAAGCTACCTTGGGATAGCCATGGAACCCTGCTGTAGGATGACATAACCCTCAGAAGTCAGAGCAGCAAGACCTAATGACACCAAATGATTGGTGACAATCAGTGAATTGCTGGATCTAGCCTCAACTGAAACAGGTATGCTTTTGCAGTTTTCAGTTATGAGGACTAAGAAAATCTCTACTGTTGAATACAATTTGAGTCAGGCTTTTGGGTACACTTCACCGAAAATATCCTAATTGATACAGCACAGCCAAGGAGTTAACTTTTAGTATTTGTGCTCTGTGGTTATCCGACACTCATCCCCTTTCTGAAGCTTTAATTTCCTTATGAGGAATTATCCCACCAATACTGCTGTTGGCACTTTTGATAAATCCAGGTATCTGTCTTCGGTGGGCTGGATCCCAGTATTTCCTTGGCCAGAAAAAGGGCACATCACTTAAACCCAGACAATAAGACACTCTCTCCTGGGACTCTGAATCTTGAAAGAGTGTTGCAAAGGTAAAAGGAAGGCTTACAGAGCATTCATTATAGTAGTAGCTATGTACTACCTAGTCAATTTTAGATATAAGCTTTCTGTTTCTTACTCTCCAGAAACCCTTCAGTTCTTGCTCATCTCAAACTCAACCTTCAAGTCCCTCATCAATCTTGAGTCCCCCCCAAGCCCTTCCAATTAATTCCCTATTGCTTCAATCACCTGGAATTGGTTTCTGTTACTTGCATTCAAAAACCCTACTTAGACAAAGCTTTCTAATTGTGTGGCCTTGATCAATCCTCTGAAATACCCTTTGAAGCAAACATTACCATCTCACTTCCACCAGTGAGGAAACTGAAAATCAAATGGATTAAGTAACCTTCCATGGATGAGTTAAGATTTAAACTCATAGCTTTTATTCCAGAGATGCATGCATCTTCCATTACACCTCTGCCAAGATATGAAAAGAGACGTGTCCAGCAGTGGGAGGCAGGGGAGGAACAGCACTAGACCTCCCTTCCAGCTGCATGAATCTCTAATACTGAACTATTTTTCTCAGTATTTTTGAGAAAGAGTCTCATGCCATCTAAAATCCTCAGATTCTATATTAAGGGCTTTTAGCATGCCATTCATCTTGTGGAAATGGAGAAAGCTGTAGTAGACAAACAGGAGAAAGGTCATGCAAAGATTCAAATTTGGTGATAAAGTCTCTGAGGATGAAGGAGTAAACATCAGAGACCCAATCATATTCATTCACAGAAAACAAACAACCAACCTCTGGTTAGCAGACATACTCAGAAATGGAGTGGGATGGTGGGGATGCAGAGTTTAGTGTATTTGGACCTTGTGGTCAACTGTCAAGGACAGTTGCTTTTTATTTCAATGCTTAATGATTTTTTTCTTCAAGTTTTTTTTTCTTTCTTTACTTTGCAGAACTATAGTTGAATGTTTCTACTGAATTCTGTAGTACCACACCCGCATCACCACAGACAGTAATTCTTATTTTATATTATTGTGGATCTATTCACTCAGTCATTTATTCATCCATTGTGCATCTGCTATAGGATATACCTTGGAGCTGTGGAACTGACATAACAGGTATGTTATGGTCCTTACACTCACCAAGTTTATGGTAAAAATGGAATATATACAAGTAAAGAGCAATCACAATATAGCAGGACACATTAAGACAAGGGAAGTAGAAGACTCATGAGAACACAAAGGAACAGCGCCTAACCCAGGATTTAGGGAGAACATGGACTTGAAGATTAAGAGTGTTCAATGCAGGGGCACTTGGGTGGCTCAGTCGGTTGGGCATCGGACTTCGGCCCAGGTAATGATCTCATGGTTCATGGGTTTGAACCCCATGTCAGGCTCTGTGCTGACAGCTCAGAGCCTGGAGCCTGCTTCGGATTCTGTGTCCCCCCCTCCCTCTCTGTCCCTCCCCCACTCATTCTCTGTCTCTCAAAAGTGAATAAAGATTAAAACAAAAAAAATTTTAAAAAGAGTTTTCAATGCAAAAGGAACAGCATGTGCAGAGATACAAACTCAAAAGAAAACATGGAATTTTTGAAGAACTCAATTCAAATTGTTTGAAGTGCTGAATGCAAGGAGACAAATGGTGAGAGATGAGTCCTGAAAAATAAGCAGGAGGAAGATTATGAAGGACCTTGTAAACCACTAGGGAGCTTGCATTTTATCCTAAAAAGATTTGAACGATATAGGCGAAAATGATGATGATGGTGATGAGAACAGTAGGCTGTAGTGGCAGCCATTTGTCATTAAAGGACAACTCGGCGGTGGTGGATGTGACTGCAGCAGTACAGTGGGCATTTCCTGAGCACCTCCAATGAGCCAGACTCTGATACACAATTTCTTAGTTAATACTCACAATCCCACAAGAGTAAGTGTATAACTTTACCCTGGCTGCCATGAAGAGTAGAGGAAGACAAACTTGGAAGAAGGAAAACCAATTAGGAGGCAGCCATAGAGTTCAAGATCATAGTGGTTTGGATTGGACTCAGTAGAGTAATGGTGGTGTGAATGGAAGGCTTTTCAGGAGTATTTATATCTAAGTATTTACGTGTAAGATTCAGGATCCTAGAGTACCCTGTGGTTATTATTATGAATATTAATTCCTACCATCTGTGATGTGATCTAGAAAACTCAGGTGAGGGCGGCATCTGTTTCAAACCCAAATCACATACTTTGCATGTCCTTGTTGGTCAAATCATTATAAGGATTATTACCAATTGTTCATTTCTTATGGCAGTCAAAATCAGAAATAAAAAGTGATCTGTCTTTTCAGAGCTCTAGTTTTTGGGATCACAATCACTGCCCATTTCACCATCAACACAGTGAACAGAAAGAATTAGAAGAGTCCATAGAGACCCACAGGCTAGGATGGAATTGACCTAAATCCTTCTTCTTTAAGAATT
Source organism: Panthera tigris (assembly GCF_018350195.1). NCBI lineage: Eukaryota > Metazoa > Chordata > Mammalia > Carnivora > Felidae > Panthera > Panthera tigris. Next base: position 89,584,273 of record NC_056669.1, on the reverse strand, counting down.
CCAGGAAATATGAAGCCTCCAGAGCATTGCTATGAAGATGGATATTAAATTTACCAAGGTAATCACTATACTTAATGGGCACTGTGGAATAGGTGCAATCATAAACTGACTGTAATCTTTCTCCTATGCCTAGTTAAGTTTACTCTGAACCCTTCACCCCCATCCTGAACAGCAGGCAGGCAGGCACCATGGCTTCCCTGTCCCTTCAAGTCAAGAACAATTTCACGTTAGCAATTAAAACAGCTTATCCAGTGTAATCATCAAAGCTCAAAACTTCAGCTTGCTTGGGATTCTCTGTCCCTGTCTCTCTGCACCTGCCCCCCACCCTTGCAAAATGAATAAATAAACTACAGCTGAGGTCAAAGAGGTTGCTGCCTGTGTTCTCCTCTAGGATTTTGATGGCTTCCTATCTCATATTTAGGTCTTTCATACATTTTGAATTTATTTTTGTTTATGGCGTAAGAAAGTGGTCCAGTTAGCTTCATTCTCCTGCATATTGTTGTCCAGTTTTCCCAGCACTATTTGTTAAACAGACTGTCTTTTTTCCATTGGATATTCTTTCTTACTTTGTTGAATGAAGATGAGTTAACCACATAGCTATGGGGCCATTTCTGGGTCTTCTAATCTGTTCCATTAATCTATGTCTCTGTTTTTGTGCCAGTACCCTACTGACTTTATGACTACACCTTGTTATATAGCTTAAAATCCAGAATTGTGATGCTTCCAATTTTGCTTTTCTTTTTCAGAAGTGCTTTGGCTATTTGGGGCCTTTTCTGGTTCCATACAAATTTTAGGATTGTTGTTCTAGCCCTGCGAAGAATGCTGATAGTATTTCGATAGGGATTGTATTAAATGTGTAGATTGTTTTGGGTAGTATAGACATTTTAACAATGTTTGCTCTCCAATATATGAGCATGGAATGCTCTTCCATTTATTTCTGTCCTCTTCAATGTCTTCCTGAAGTCCTCTACAGTTTTCAGAGTATAGATCTTTTACCTCTTTAGTTAGGTTTATTCCTAGGTATCTTACTGTTGTTGGCGTAGTTGTAAATAGGATTGATTCCTTGACTTCTTTTTCTCCTGCTTCATTTCTGGTGGATAGAAATGCAACAGATTTCTGTACATTGACTTTATATCCTGCGACTTTGTGGAATTCATGTATTAGTTCTAACAACTTTTTTGGTGGAGTCTCTCAGATTTTCCACAGAGTATCATGTCATCTGCAAATAGTGAAAGTTTGACTTCTTCCTTGCTAATTTGCTACTGCAACTTCATTAAGATAACAAGCTCTACACAGGGAATGAAGCAATCAACAAAACCAGAAGCCAGTCTTCAGAATGGGAGAAGATATTCATAAACGATATATCCAATAAAGGGTTAGTATAAATCTATAAATAACTTATCAAACTCAATACCCAAAAAACAAACAACCCAGTTAAGAAATGGGCAGAAGACATGAATACACACTTTTCCAAAGAAGATATCCACATGACTAACAGACACACGAATAGATGCTCAACATCACTCCTCATCAGGGAAATACAAATCAAAACCACAATGAGCTACGACTTCACACCAATCAGAGTGACTAAAATTAACAACACAAGAAACAACAGGTGTTGGTGAGAATGCAGAGAAGAAGAAACTCTCTTGCACTGCTGATGAGAATGCAAACTGGTGCACCAAGTCTGGAGAATAGTATGGAGGTTCCTCAAAAAACTAAAAATAGAACTACTCTACAATCTAGCAATTGTGCTGTTCAGTATTTACCCAAAGATACAAAACTCCAGATTGAAATGGGAACATGTATCACAATGTTTACAACAGCATTATCAACAATAGCCAAACTATGGAGAGAGCCCAAATGTTCACTGACTGATGAAAGGATAAAGAAGATGTGGTATATATACAATGGAGTATTACTCAGCCATCAAAATGAATAAAATCTTTGTCATTTGACATGGATGGAGATAGAATGTATTATGCTGAGCAAAATAAGTCAACCAGAGAAATACCAATATAACTTCACTAATATGTGGAATTTAAGAAACAAAACAGATGAGCACATGGGAAGAGGTAGGGGAAGAGAAGACAGGGGAAACAAACCATGAGAGACTCTTAACAATAGAGAACATACTGAGGATTGATGGAGGCACGTAGGTGAGAGATGGGCCAGATGGGTGATCGGTACTAAGGAGGGCACTTGTTTTTATAAGCACTGGGTGCTGTATGCAAGTGATCAATCACTGAATTCTACTCCTGAAACCAACACTGCACTGTATGTTAAAAACTAACTCAAATTTAGGGGCGCCTGGGTGGCTCAGTCGGTTAAGCAGCTGACTTCGGCTCAGGTCATGATCTCACGGTCCGTGAGTTCGAGCCCCGCATCGGGCTCTGTGCTGACAGCTCAGAGTCTGGAGGCTGTTTCAGATTCTGTGTCTCCCTCTCTCTGACCCTCCCCTGTTCATGCTCTGTCTCTCCCTGTCTCAAAAATAAAAATAAAAACATTTAAAAAAATTTAAAAAAAAAAAAACTAACTCAAATTTAAATTAAAAAAAAAAAAAAAAAGATGGCCATGAGTTCCAGGGTTACATCACATTACATTAGGGTACATGACAAAAGGAACTTTACAAATGTAATTAACATTAGGAACATTGAGATGGGAGGAGTATCATGCATTTTCTGGGTGAACCCAATATAATTACATGAGATGTTAAAAATATGACCATCTCAGGCTGGGAGAAGAGGAAGACAGAAGAGGAAGAGAGATGTGACAGAAAGGCAAGTCACAGAGAAGGACTAAAGGCACCACTGCTGGTTTAAAGGTGAAGGGGAGCAAAAGGAATACAGATGTCCTTACTGAGAGATACCTTCAGCCAACAAAGAAATGGAGACTTCAGACTGGCAGATACAAGGAACTGAATTCTGCTAAAAACCTGCATGAATTTAAAAGCAGATTCTCCCCTAGAGCCACCACAAAGGAAGACACTTAGATTTTAGCCTTGTGAGACCTGGAGCAGAGAACCAGAGCCCCAGCTGTAACCCAGACTTCCAAACTACAGAATTGCGTATGATACATTTGTGTTTACAACAAACAAACAAACTTCTTAAAAATCTCAGAAATTCATTCAGTGTAAAATGTCTCCCCTCTCTGTGCCCCCAGCTCCGTGCTTGGAGCCTGCAGTAGAGGCTGGGGCATGGCCCACCTCTGTCCTTATGCCTTCTACTCCTCCCCACACAGTGTGTTTCTAGAAATGGTTTCTGAGCTCTCTAGGCGTGGGCTCAGAGGGAAAGAGCGGGAGAGGGAAGGGCACAGTAGTCAAGCTTTCTGAGGGTCCCTGAAGCCCCTCTCCTTGGGTGTAAGGTGAAGGGAAGCAACACCCCAGCCTTACCCAGTATGAGGGGGGCAGCGCACAGCACTGACAGCTCTCGCCAAGCCTCCTGTATGGGCCAGAGGTGAATGGACGGTCACCAGTGCTAGTAAAACCCCTTTCACAATCTCATTGGCATGCCCTGTATCGACAGCCTTGAACTTCATTTTAGGTTGGCATTTTACTGGGAAACTAATTGTGTTTTTCTCACCCTGTAGGGCCTCTGCCCAAACTGAGGCAACAGGAGGAGATGCATACAAGATCTGTTATTTTAAGAAAGACTGGGGCCAATTACTGGGAATTCTGAGTATAACTGTATTCTTTCTGATCCTGCACCCCTGAGTGGTAACCCGAGTAACACACATTCTATATGAATGACCCAAAAGGTGAGCCAGATACTGGCTTCGTTGCCAGATTTACAGCCATAAACCAGGACTTCCCCCCAACACACACACACACACACACACACACACACACACACACACACACACACATTTCCTAAATGTTTCTGTCCCACTTTCTATGCCCTGACTCTTGATTCTTTCATTTGTTTTGCATTTGTTGACTGATCTTGAATTCCCTGACTTACTCTTTTAATATACATCAAGCAATTCAGCTCACACTCACCTTTTTCTGGAAAGAAATAATACAATAATTTATCTATGCTCTGGGCCCACTTTCCCCAAATTACAATAAGAGGTTACTTATATAATGTGATGTGGGATACCCTGTGAAAGTAGGCCCTTCACCCAGTACGTAAAAGTCTCATATTAAAGATTTAATTTATAAATCTGTCTTAATCATCATCCTGTTTTAAGAATATTTCTAAAGTTAGGTAATCCTGATGTGTATTTAGCTAGTGATACATTTAGGCCCAAGCCTGGGGGAACAACATTTGCCCTTTCTAGGCTATAGTTTCATTTTCACAATTGTATACATAGACTTAAAAATACTTCAGTCATTGATTTAGTTCCAGAATTTTTGTTAAACAATAAATGATTTTTAGTCTAGGTATATTCCAAATCATGGAACACACTTACATTTTTAAATATGTATTATTTATCTGAAATTCAATTTTTGCTGGTGATCCTGTATTTTAAATGCTAAATCTGGAAACCCTATTCCCTGGAGCCTCCAGTCTCACTGCCTATTAGCAGTCCCCAGATTAAATAAGCACCTTCTAAAATACATTGACAAGTTTTTAAATGGTGTAGTAATATGCCAATGATCGATCATTTCTCCGTCCTGCATCTAAGTGATTACTGACATCTTCATTCTGGTTTTCAAAAGAAAGGAAGGAAGTTTGACTCCAGGTTAGCCAATATGGGAAAACAGTACCCAAACACATAGTTTTTAATGTAATCTCATCTCAAGGGTTCCCAGAAAGCCTCTGGAAATAAATGGGGTCATTGACAAAATCTTTGGCTGCAAGTAACAAAAAATATAGACCCAAACTGAAGGAAATGCTGGAAAGCCTATAACTGGAAGCCCAGAAACACAATGGTGCCATAAAATCCCAGATTCTCTCTACCACTCTTTTCTGCTCTCTTCAATGTCAATTTCCTCCAAGAGCCGCTTTCCCTCATGGCAGCAACATGGCTGCTGGTGACTGCTGGGGCTACATATATCCCTGTCTACATAAAGCAGGAGAGGAAGAAAAGCCTCTCTCTCTCTCATTTTGGGCCAGCTCAGAACATCCCTCCACCCTTGGATTAATAACTGCCATGATGGGAATGCCATGTGCTTATCAGCTTAGAAATCAGGGATCCTCCTGGAGCTAGGAATGGAATGGAGACACAGACAAAACGGGTTCTTTAATTTATAATTCAAACAGGCCGTTGATTTGAAGGAGAAGCTGCCCTTAGTATGTCCATAAGATTGTAAACCCACTCTGGCTGGTTTATAAATCCTAGTGGAGCAAAAACCAGATGAATTAAGTCTGCCTTTGGAAAAATATACTAATGTCCAGATTAGAAAGATAAGTAAACATTTCAAGAATTTAGTGTAAATAAATTTTCCTTTTTCTCTGGGATTTAGAAACATAGACATGTCTGAAGACATTTCTGAGTCTTTCATTTATGAATAATATTAATAATGACACATTAAATTTGAACACATCCTAGAAATACTTCTAAATTAATCCCATTTGAGTCTCACAATAACGTAGATACGGGACAGGTATTCCTAAACCCATTTTCTTGACAAGGAAACTGACTCCCAGCCTGATTTAAGGATCTGTCCAATGTCAGATTCGGTTACACTGCAAGAGTGCAGTTCTTTTTGTCACAACTTGTTACTAGATGCAATGGAGACTGATGCATTTTTTTAAACTGATACAAGGACTCTGGCCTGTATATAACTTCGGGCTTCAGCATAAAAATGGAGAATGAGGACACTGGGGGAGAGAGGTACTTTTAGAAATGCTGCTACATTAGAATTAGAAATTATTGCATTACATTCTCAGCAACCTTAACATGACATGATATTATGGACAAGGATCAAGTCGGTATCCATGTAAAGGAATCCTACCCAAAGTTTTTATAGCTCAGCCTCTTGTTGTCATCCACAAACACTGTATCAGTTAGAAATATTTTCATTACACATACAGATACATGCAGAGACAGGTACACACAAATCACAAAGTAAACTCTGAACGGGTTTAAGCAAAAAAAGGAAATGCACTGGCTTACAAAACTTAAAAGTCTTGGATATCTCAACTTCAGGGGCTCAAAGAAAGTCACCAGTACCTGACATCTATCTATCCATCTCCCAGCTCCATTCTACACATTGGCTTCGTTCTTAGGCTCTATGAGGTGATGTGGTAGCCACCATATTTCCCAGAACGAAACCTCTATCAAATCCAACACAAAGGGGAGTAGCCTTCTCTACCAACGTTCCCAGAAATGCTTCCTCGTGTCCCCTTGGCTCTGACAGGGCAACATGCCCATCTCTAAAAGCAGTCACTATGAAGAGAATACCGATCTCTGTTCAGCCAAGCTGGAGTTAAACGCCTACCCATGGGACCAGAGTGGCAATCAACTCCATCCAAAGCAAACAGATTAATAGTGAAGAAGTGGTTACCTAGATGAGAAACAGAGTCCTGTTTAAGAAGAAGACTGATAGAATGAGGGAGACATAAATTAATGTATCTACTACATTCATGAGTAAGAACAAGAACTTATTCACTATCATGATACTATCTACCATACATACATAAGTAGTGTCTTTTTCTAGGTCTTTGAGAAACTGCATTATCCATCTTGATTTCTCCCTGTTGGGCATCATTTGCACAGGCAATCTGGCCCAGGGAAAAGACGGCACAAACTCTGAAATCTGAGGTCATATTTATATTCAAAGAAACAGACTAATATGTATTGCCATTCTTTGTCCAACAGCTTAGGAATAATGAACTGACTGGAGGAGACAATAAGAAGAAAGGATGAAGTCTCCATGCTTCTTAAAGGTTATTAGTATGAAGCAGAGAAAAGCCCTGGTTTATGCTGAGGGTCAGAAGCATTTGACTCCGAAGCTGAAATGATCTGACCGACAGGCATAAAATTTGATTGTGAGGAGTTTGTAGAAGAACTCAAGCAGAAAGAAAAATCAAAAGTAGTAAAACTCAAGCAAAAAAAAAAAAAAAAAAAACGTACAGAGCTGATCATTACTTAAGAGGTTGCTCTGAGAAGCAGCTTGGTCTTCTTAGCAGAACTAACCAGTTCCGCAGTAAAAGACATGGTCACAGTATCACAGGCACCCATGGAGTCCAGAACTTTGCAAACTGTAGTCACTGTGAAGATGTTTCAAGTGCTCTCACTTGATCCTGCAAAATTTCAGTCCATTTTCCAAATGGCTATATATTTTATCCTACTGGGCAAATTGCTTTCTGTCTCTCCCTCCCCTTCACCCTTACTTTCTGCCACAATATAAGGAAAAGGAAGAATGAATCCCTACCCTCTAAGGTTTCAGGGTCTGGACTAGAAATTGAACCAAGGGGAAGAAAATGAAATTCTCAAATGGACATGGTTTAAAATAATATAAAAAGAATCAAATGACAGAGACTATATCCAACAAAAGATATACAAGACTTCTATACAGAACACTACCAAATATTATTATAAGAAATTTAATAAGATCTAAATAAATCTAGGTATATTTGGCTCATGGATTGCGTGGCCCAATATTCTAAATCTGGCAGTTCTCCAAATCGACCTGTATATCTAATGCAATCTATATGAAAATCTAAACACAAATTTCAGCAGCTTTATTTTTAGGAAATTTATAATCTAGTTTTTAAACTGATGTATAAAACAAAGGGCCAAGAACAGCCCAGATAGTGACAAAAAAGGAAGAACAACGTTGGAAAATTTATACTACCCAATGTTAAAAGTTACAATACTAAGACATTACAAGCCTATAGTAATTAATAGTATGGTATCGAGGTGACCATACAAAAATAGAATAATGAGACAGAATATAGAAACACACCCTGTGTCCACAATCCTTGGTATGAAGTAGAGAAAATGTAGTCTTTTCAGAAAATTGTGTTAGGGGCACCTGGGTGGCTCAGTCAGCTAAGTGTCCGACTTCAGCTAACGTCATGAACCCACAGTTTGTGAGTTCGAGCCCCGCGTCAGTTCTGCACTGACAGTACAGAGCCTGTAGCCTGCTTCTGAGTCTACGTCTCTCTCTCTCTCTCTCTCTCTCTCTCTGCTCCTTCCCTGCTTGTGCTCTCTCTCTCTCAAAAATAAAATAAAATAAACATTTTTTAACAATGACATTAGATCAATTGGGTATCCATAAAGAGAAAAAGTGAAGCTAGAATCATAACTCATACCATACACAAAAGTAAACTACAAATAAACTATAGGTATAAAAATTAAAATACTAAATGTTAGGGGCACCTGGGTGGCTCAGTCAGTTAAGTATCCGGCTCAGTTTCAGCTCAGGTCATGATCTCACAGTTGGTGAGATCGAGTCCTGCATCAGGCTCTATACTGACAGCATGGAGCTTGCTTGGGATTCTCTCTCTCCCTCTCTCCCTGTCCCTCCCCACTCACACTCACTCACACACTCTCTCTCTCAAAATAAATCAATAAACTTTAAAATAGTAGCAACAATAATACATCTTGTGAAATAAAACAAAGAACAATATTTTCTGGCTCAGCCGCTTGAGCGTCCAACTTAGGCTCAGGTCATGATCTCACAGTTTGTGGGTTCGAGCCCTGCATCGGGCCCTGTGCTGAAGCTTGGAGCCTGGGGCCTGCTACTGATTCTGTGTCTTCCTCTCTCTCTCTGCCCCTCCCCTGCTCATGCTCTCTCACTCTCAAAAATAAACATTAAATTTTTTTAAAAAAATCTTTACAAAAAAAGGACACTATTTTCACAACCTTGAATTAAACAGAATCTCTTAAACAAGACAAAAATGTTCTGTAAAAATAAGGAAAAAATTGATACAGTGAATGCCATTTAAACTAAGAAATTTTGTTCATCAAGAAACACCATTAAGACAGTGAAAAGGTAAGCCTCAGAGTAGGAAGAAATATTTCAAATATATATATTCTACAAAGATTTCATATCCAGAATACATAAGAACATTTGCAAGAAAGAGGTAGGTAACTCAATTCAAAAAATAGGCAAAATAATTGAATGGCTCTTCACAAAAAACAATATGCAAATGGCCAGTATACAAATGAAGAAATGTTCAACATCATTATTCATCAAAAAATGCAAATTAAAACCATCATGTGGCTAAAATGAAAAACGCTGAAAATGCCAAGTATTGGTGAGAGGTAAGCATGTAACATATACAGAATTCTCTCTCATATACTGCTAGGGGATGATACATTGATACAATCACAGGGGAGGGGAGGGGAGGGGAGGGGAGGGGAGGGGAGACCAGACCAGACCACTTGGCTGTATCTACTAAATCTGAACAAATACATGCCCTCTGATCTAGCAATTCTATCTCCAAGTGAATACCCAACAAAAATGAATACATATATTCATCAAAATACGTGGACAAAAACAATCACAAGAACATGATTTATAATTGCCAAAACTAGAAAATCCCCAAACACTGATCAACAGTAGAATTCATACAACGGAAAACTCTATTATGATGTTGATTTGTTAAGACAGCTATTACATTTGTATGGATAGTGATGACAGAGAGGGAGCATAAGGGAGGATTCTTGGATGCTAGTGAGAGTTAGACTCTGGATGTGGGTGCTCTTACACTTGAATGTTCACTTGGTGAAAATTCACCGGGCTATTCATTCATTATTTATGTACTTTTACCCTATATAATATTTCATTAAGAAGTTTTCAAAACTGGGGATAAAAGAGGTAAAGAATGAAAGGGAGTCATACTTGCAGATGCTCAGAAAATAAATGAACTGAAACAAGTCCAATGTTCGTCACTATTTTTGGACATGATTTCATGTGATACGCCAAGTAGAGAGCAGCCCCATCCTGAGGCAGTTCCAACATCAGTACCAAACTACGATAATGCCTGCAGATGCAAAATTCCACCATTGTCTCTGAAGGTTTGAGGAGACCCAAGAAAATGTTTTCCCCAATCTGGTGACCATAACCAATATGTTAGTTTTGGTATGGCATGGACCATCTACACATATATCCTCAATGACCTCATCCAGTCTCATAGTTTCAGATGACATCTAAATGCCAAAATACATAAACCCAACTCAGAACTCCTTACTGAGCTTCAGACCTACATACATTGAATCCTACAGAACTGCCATTTTTTATAGGTCAAAATTGGGTGATTTCATGTAGCTCAACTTCTAAATCAACTAACCAATTTATATTTATCATAAGCATCTCTAATATAACTTATCCAAAACCAAATCTTTCCCTCTTGCACCTTCCCATCTCAATACATGGCAATCCCACCCTTCCTTTGCTCTGGCCAAAAACCTTGGTGTCATTATTGACTCCTCCACATCTCTAAGACCACATACCCAATCCATCAAAAAAAAATCAACCCTGTCAGGCCTATCTACAAAAGAGATCCAGAATCAGATGACTTCTCACCACCTTTACCTCTTGCATTTGGTCTAAATCACCATCATGGACTGAATGGCTTTTTGCAATAATTCTCTATATGTCCTCCTCCTCTCTCATCCCCCAATTTAGTTCATCTCAGCAGCCAGAGTCATCCTTGAAAATATTAAGTCTCTGTAAACAGAGGAAAGACAGCCACAGGCTAGAAAATGCTTCTATGGAGGGTGTGTGTGTGTGTGTGTGTGTGTGTGTGTGTGTGTGTATCTGAAAAGATTAGTATTCGAGTTCCTAAAACAGGTAAAATTTAAAATAGATACATGTAGGGAATCCTATGCTTGGTATAATTTTTAAATGGAAGGCATTGGCTCAGGATAGGGAATTCTTAGAGTAATTCTTAGGTAAAAGGTTGACTTAGGAGCAATTCTTAGATAAAAGGCCATAAGCTTAACTAGAAGTCAATACGTGATCTGGCTTACAAAAGAGAAGCAGATACAAATTTCAGTCACAGTAAGAGAAGAACACTGGTAAATTCTGTATACTATTCAGATTATACCCAGAGTATTGAAGCTTTTACAATTAGCAAATATTCACAACTTTTTAACTAAAACAAAAAAAGGAAAATGTACATGGGCCAGAAATCTGTGTGATAAGGTGTCAAGTCTGCTCAAATACTTATTATCCAACTTTCAAAATAAATATTAAGTCAGATTATGTCATTCTTCTGCTTTAAATCCTCCAGGGACTTCCCATCCTAGAGTAAAAGCCAAAGTCCTACAACTTCCCACAAAGCTATACACCACTGGGTAACCCCATCACGTCTTCGACTCAGACTCCTCCTTCTCCTCCTCTTATTCACCACACCCCAGACACTCTGGCCATCCTGTGTTCCTCCAACCTGCCAAGCAAACTCTCACCACAAGGCTCGGTACTTGCTGTTGCTTCTTCCTGGAAATACTGCCAGATATCCACCCTACTTACTCCCTCCTCTCCATCAGTCCTCTGCCTTTCATCAACAACTTGCCTAATCACCCTATTGAAAATCCAAAGTATCCCCTTAACAGGCAACTCCTTATCCACTTCCCTACTCTATTTTTCTTCATAGCCATTATCAACATCTAACATATGATGTATTTGGCTTCTCTACTGTTTTATTATACACAAATTAAAACCCAAGTTTCACAAGGACATGGATTGATTTTTTTTTGTTTATTTTCTGCCATATTTCCAGTATCTGGTGCACTGCCTGGCACACAGTAGACATGAAATAAAGATTTGGTAAATGAATGAATAATGAAAGAAGGAAGGAATTCATCAGAAACCAGGCTCCTCCCAGTTTACCACTCCATTATCCTTAGGAGATGACCCTTGTCCTCATGGTCCAAGACAGCTGCTCAATCTTAGACATCACATCCACATTCTAAGCAGCAGGACTAAGGAAGGAGGAAGAAAAGCATGCCCCATTTATTTTAAGGAGCCTTCCCAGAAATCCCACTCATTATTTCTGTTTAAATCCCCTCATCTATAATGTAAGCCATGGTTTCCCAGCCTCAACATTGTTGGCATTTGGGCCACATAATTCTTTGCTATGGGAAGCTGTCCTGTACACTGTAGAATGTTTAGCAGCATTTCTGCTAGCCTTCTACCAAATGCCAGTAGAACACACCAGTCACCCTCTTCCTCAGTTGTGACAACTAAAATGTCTCCACACATTGTTAGAGTTCCTGCGGGAGGAGGCTTTCCCTGGTGGAAAGCCACTGACTTAAGCTGAGAGGTGGTAAATACCAGAATGTAAATATCAGATGGTAAAGTCAGGATTCTGTGTTTTGAGACAGAACAGGAGACTGAATGCTTGGAAAGTAGCTAAGCAGTCTCTGTTGAGGGAAAAAAAAAAATACTCCCTCTCTTGAAAGGCAAGCACTGTTGCCAGTTTTCGGAGAAAATGTCAGAGATGTTCAGTACACTAAAAAATATTATTTTATGTACTTAAAGTGTGCCTCTATCATACTAATCTAGGCCTTGTTTTTTTCACTTAACAAGACCATTTTTTCTGGGTTGTAATAACCCCTTTCTACCTATAGATGAATATTTTCTTTTATTTCTAAGAAGTGTTCTTAAGTTACGTCTTTAAATGTTAGTTCAGTTTTCTTATTTAAGTTACCCTCAGCATTAACACCAATTATGGGTATGACTTCCTGTGTCAGTCTTCTACATCTGTTATTTTTGCTTTATTCTTTTAAAAAATGTTCATGTTAAGGGTGCCTGGGTGGCTCAGTCAGTTAAGCAGCTGACTTCAGCTCAGGTCATGATCTTGTGGTTCATGGGTTCATGGGTTTGAGTGCTACTTCGGCCTCTGTGCTGACAGCTCAGAGCCTGGAGCCTGCTTTGGATTCTTTGTCCGTCTCTCTCTCTCTCTCTCTGTCCCTCTCTCAAAATAAATAAATAATTTTTTTAAAAAATCATAATAAATATAAAAAGAAAAAATGTTCATGTTAATTTACATCTCACCTTCCTGTACCTTATTTTCACCAGTGTCTATCCTTTTTAGGATATTATTCATTCCTGTGTTAAACTTATTTTTCTTTTCCATCTCTTTCCCTTTTCTTTTTTCATCTCTTTCCTCTTCTTTCCAGCTCTGTCAGCTCTTGCATCATCTCTTTTTCCAATCTCACCCTTTTGATCCTTGTTTTCTAGAGGCAATTACTTCATTATGTTATTTTTTATGAATGGTGATGTTTGATCAAATTCTTGTATCTTGAAGACAATATTTGCCTGCATATTCCTTATCTGCCATTAGCTTTTCTCCTTTTTTTCTTCTAGTGTCTTTGAATGGATCCTGTGGTCGTTATTTTTCCATTGTTACTCATTAGTAAGATTCAGTCCTAACTAAATTAAACATTTGCAGAAAATATCTAGGGGACTCACCAAGGACTATGTGCCAAACTAGACAGAATCCTCTTTGTCATAGGAAGTTATGAGTGGAATTAAATTCTTCAGACTTCTCTTTCCCTCAATCAACAATGACTACAAACCATCTGGTCTTTTCACAATACAGATTCTCTCTCTCCCACTCTGCCTCCTCCACAATTTGTTTCCTGTCAATATGCCTCCTCTGTGTAATTTCTCATTTAGTCCTGCCTGCCATCCTCTTCAGCAGCAAGGCCTAGCAAAGTTCCTGTAGCCAGTCTTCACGTACCCTCCCTGTTCCAAAGAGACCATGACCACTAGTTGCTATTAGCACTCATTCTCTTTGCCTCCTATAACAGAACTGTAATATTAGTAAAGGTAGTGATACAAACTGCTACAAAATTAATTTTCCTGGACTCCTCTGCAACTGGAGGTGACAGTCATGGTCTAGTGGCTATCATTGGGAGGAACTTCTAGAAAACGTAGGTACAGAAAAATTCCCTTCTGTCCTAAGCTCTTTGGCTGGTCTAATAATTAAATTGACATAAGACAGATGAACAGGAGAAAAACAAATTTTGTATGTATGGGAGCCCCATAAAAACATGAGACTCCCTCCCTGGCAGTCAGGTAATAGAGGCTGATATACCACCCCGAGCTAAGGAAAAGGGAGATAGGGGTCTGGGGCTTCAAAGGGAAAGAAGACAATTCTTAGGAAGATGAGAAGGGCAAATGTTTGGTAAACAAATGTTTGCCATGCCATGCAGCCATATCTTTCTGATATAAAAAGTCCTCTCTGGTAAGGGCTCTCTTCCTGGTACAAGCTCTCTATCTAAATTCTTTTAGGTGGTTAAGGGGAAGTAAAAAGCTCTTGAATCTGCTAGGCCCCAGTTGTCTTTAGCTTGAAATAATTCACATACCAACGTGGCACATTCTGGAGTGGCATATTCTGCTCCGCCTCAAGTCTGTACGAAAAGAACACAGAAAGCTGAAGAAAGCTTTTGTTATCCTGCCTGAATATGAATGTGTAGGGGAGCAAAATGTGTCCCTTTGTCATGTGGGTTATTTCAGGCTGATTATTCTTAAGAAACAGAAGACTCAAGAAGTTGTTCTTTTTGCCTCCCCATTAACTGCCTAAAAGAATTTCCATAGAGGACCTGTTCCAGGAGGGGAGCTCTCTCCATAGATAACTAGAGAATAATATGAACTAGGTATGGTAGACCAGGAAGAATTTAGCAAGGCCTGTTTTATAAAAGTCCTTTCTATGTCCCATTGTTTCTGGATGGCCCAGCAAATATTCGTTAACCAAACATTTACTGTTTCCATTCTTCCTGTGAGTTCCTTCCTTCCTTTTGAAATCCCAGACTCTTACCCCCCTCTCAGTCTAGAATGACATATATACCTCATTCTGTCTTTGAAATCACTCCTGTTTATGGAGATTCCTGTACATATGTAATTAAGTTTTATTTTCTCCTGTTAATTTGTTTCATGTAAGTTTAATTTTTAGACCAGCCAGAAGAACACTGAAGAAGAGAGATAATTTTTTCTTCCCTAACAGATGTGATGGTTGATGGTTCAGCAAACTCTTAGATCAAGAGGTTACCATAAAGATGGAAGCTAAAAACCAGGAAAGGGGGGCCAAAAAGTGGAAAACCTGATTTCATGATAACAGTGCAGCCACTATACCAGCTCTGGATAGCAAACATCTAGACTTCTACTTTTTTTATTTTTTTTATTTTTATTTATTCTTGAGAAAGACAAAACACGAGCAGGGGAAGGGCAGAGAGAGAGAGGGAGACAGAATCTGAAAGAGGCTCCAGGCTCTGAGCTATCAGCACAGAGTCTGATACAGGGCTCGAACTCAGGAATGGTGAGATCATAACCTGAGCTGAAGTCAGACACTTGACCGACTGAGCCACCCAGGCACCCCTAGATTTCTCTTACGTGAAAGAGATACAAACTTCTTTTATTATAGACAATCTGTTAGATGCACTCGAACTTAATCCTAACTAAATAACAAAGCTTTGTCCCTAAGGATATGTTACTGACTTGATAACCCTATCTTAGATCGGCAACCAAAAACATCCTCTCTTGATGGAAGAACCACTATTTGCCTTTTACTGCTTTTGATACCCTTCCTCAAAAACTATGGTTCAGAGTTACAAATGTCTCCTGGCGTGCTTTGAATGTTGTTTCTTATTCTCCTTTTTTCTAAAATGCAAAAGTAGAAAGGGGAGCTACTTCTCTATTCTATTTTAAAACTGGGAGGAGATTTTCTTTTTTAAGATAGGGAAGAAATAGTTTGGAAACAGCAGAAGGAAATATGAAGGGCACATTCTCTACTTCCAGGCTCTGATTTACAAGGGGTATAAGCTTCACATAAGAAGTCTGTCAAGTAAGCGATATCCTCAGGGGACAGACAGCTTGTTTCTCTTAGGGTAAAAATACAGCACTCAAAGATGTTGAGGATACAGAGGCATTAGCTAATGATAATCTGAGGGTTCCGAAAGCATAGCAAAAGGGAGGGATTGAAAGGGCAGGGAAGTGAGTAGGGTGGGTCTGAATTATATGATATTTAAGGGTCACAGTGACAATGGCTGACCTGGCAAACGGCTTTTGTGGTGACTGACAAAAACCAGCCAAGTGTCCTAATAGCTTCCAGAGGAAGGGCAGCTCATTCTTTCATACACCATTTGAGACGAAATATATACGTATATATAACTTGGATCCAAGTTCTCATGTGCACAAAGAGCTATTGTCTTCTGAGGTCTTACCATCTCTTAGAGCCTTGATATTCAAAGACCTTCAGTCTCTCATCTCCTAATGTTTACAGAATTCTCCCCTCTACTCCCCTCCATCGTATTCAGAGATACTTAATATAATTGCATCAACTAGATGAGACTTACGGAAAACAAAAGCCTGGAAGAAAAGTGCATTGTAGGCAGCTACTGCTTTTCACCTTGATACAACCTCTCCTGAGGTAAGAAAACTTAGCACTTGGATTCCAGCTTCAGTGGGGAATGAAAGGGGGAGATACAGGGAAAAAAACCACAAACTATTAAGTCAAATATGATCCTGTTGCCAGAAGAGCCCCTTCCCTTTCTTCTGCACACAAGGTAACTCCAGTAAACCCTCCTTCCTTTGCTGTGACTAAGGCCAAACCCTGCATTTCATGTCAGCAGAGTAGCGATGATTTCTTGGTGAAAAGTAGGGAACTTCAGAATCTCTCTGCTCCCAGACATCCTCCCTGCTCTTGTCCCTTGTAGACTCCTTTTGACCCATATTCTTTTGACAGCATGGTTTGTCAAAAGCCTTTCAGGGGGAATATTACCCACAACTTCAAAATATAAAACATATAAAAATTGTTACTTTTCTGATTGAAACTCAGTCAAGGACCCCAAACTCTGTGTTCAGTGATCCTCACCAGACCCTCCCTGCTTCACACACTCACCTTTCCTAGATACCCTAGATTAGGGTGACCAACTCACCCCAATTTACCCAGGACTTGGGGTGTGTTAATATGAAAAATCCCACATAGTGGAAACCTCTACAGACCGGGATGGTTAGCCACCCAACCTGAAGTACACCCCCAAAATGGTTTAAAATGGCTGATTTATGGGGAGAAATGCATTGTTCTTATCAAAAATATAAGTGTTTCTAATACAAATCACACTTTAAGCCATGTTTGGTCATTGCCAACTTAGTATGAATTAGTTCATCAGCTACTTTCCAAACGGCAGCCAGGCATAGAAAGGGATTTGAGGAAGAAAACGATGAGTGTGGCTACCCTGGCAGCATGCCCTGTGATGTTCTCATCAGAGTCAAATTCATTCACAAGTGTCTAGCATCCAGTTCCCTACAGGGACACACTATCTGAGCACCTCTGTAACTCACATGGAACATGAAGCCATGCCTGCTTCAAATGGCAGAAAGGAGACAGATGGTTGGGACAGGAGTCCTCACACCTCCATCTACTCCATGCCCACGCAGTGTGCTCTCTCCCCACAGGAAGAAATACACAGTCAGGGATGCAGACCAGACTAAAACTGAGGGCCCACATGGGGATTAAGCCTTCACTGCATTAGAACAGCACTCTAACTGAACTAACCAGCCATAGAGAAGCTGGTATAATTGACTTGGAAAGGCTTTCGGGCACAGGAGTCTCTCACAGCAGCTGGAACCAAGGCCCCAACCAGAGAACGAGCACCCAGCAGAGAATGAGACCCTTCAAAGATACCCAGATGATCCCCTTTGTTGGCAAAGTTGTCCAGATGCTCACGCAGCTTTAATTAAGCCCAATTCTAATTAATCTGTGACCTTATTCAACCCAACTGTTTCCCTGAGCCTCTAGCCTCTCCAGATTCAAATGCCCTTTCCCTCCGAGTGGAATCTGAGGTCTGTTTTTCTTATTAAGTTTAATTGAAAGATGACTGAACCGTGGTCTTTCATAAACAGAGAATTATGCCCCCCAGATAGAACTTGTGGAACAGAGGAACGGCAAAAAGGCAGCAGAGACATGATACAGCTTCTACAACCTGATCACTGATGAAAGGCTAGGTCCAGCATGGGCCACTTCAAAAACAGCCCATCGGACCTCAGACACGGCACATGTTGAAAGCAGCACGTTGTGTTTAGAACAGACACACTCAGCGTGGCGGCAGTGAGGCCGCGGAGAGGGGGGACTGAGACCACAAAGGCATGTAAGAGAGAAATGGTACAAACAAGAGAGCAGCCATCAAATGGTTAAAATCCACCCCCTGCCCACCAACCCAGCGCTTCCTGACTCTACTGCCAGGGCACACTGTCTCCTAACAACAACTTACAGGTGTTTCTGGATGGTGATGGCCCCCCTCCACACTGGTTGGTACCTGGGGAAGCTGCAGACCCCAGGCCAGTAGCCTCCAGCTGTGAGTAGTCCTCCTCACTCTGCAGTATGCCGTAGGAATATAATCATTGTTGCGTGTTATGTTAAATGTTCAAACTGGTGTTTAAAATGTTGGGGATAGACACAGAAACCCATGCATTACCTCCACCTAACTCCAAATCTGTGCTTCTTTTCTATCAAAGTCGATACTCCCACCAACCACAACTTACCAACGTGGTATAGAACATATGGGCTGCTCTTGAGTCACCGTGCCTGTTAGGTATTATCCGTCTAGGATATATTAGAGTGGTCTGGTTTTCAGTGGTCTCTTTTCAAAACTTGAATGCACTTGGTTGGATTGGAATATGTCACTCTCCCTCAAAGCTTCTAATTTAAACATTTATATGGCTTCCTACCATCTTTACCGTAAAGATCAAAGTCCTTACCAAACTTTCAGAACCTCCTAGAGTCTGGCTATCACTGAGGCAGTTAAGGAGTCTTAGCTGCTCATGAGAGACCCACTCTAAGTGGACTAAGAAATGAACGTATGGAGACTATTCAATAACTCAAAGAACTTCTGGGAGAGACAATGAGGGGGTTCCAGGGCCACAAAGAACAACCAAGTCACCAGGCTGCCCCTTGAAGCCTTCCCTGACATCACCCCTCACACAAAGACTGCCCAGGGCATCCCTCCCTTGCTGAGCCGTGGACTCCAGAACTTCCTCCACTGCTGCTCCTGAAGGCCACTGACACTGCGACCACACTCACCAGAGAACGGATTCTGCATAGCATCTGCTACCTCACCCTGCTATCCCCCGATAAGAATTCAAACTGGGGTGGTGCCCCTGATTACTGGAGCTTAGAATATGGTGGTGTCCCAGCTGCATGGGAAGTTGAGAAAACGGGAATTCTGGTGTCTCCTTCAGGAAAGTGGAGTGCCTGATATGGGAAGTTCCCTAACTGTACGAAAGATGACCAAAGAGCATGAATAATTACAAACTTGACAAATGCCCATTTGCTCCACTGCAAAACACTCCTGCTTCACTTGCCTTGGTCCTTAGCGTTCCAGCCACGTGGGCTCCCCTCAGTCACTCAAAACATCACCATGCCTCCTTTAGTAGAATAATCCCCACCCCCAAGGATGTCCACACCCTAATCCCTGAAATCTGTGCATATATTGCCTCACAGGCCAAAAGCAACTTTTAGATGTAATTAAGTTAAGGACCTTGAGATGGCGAGGGTACTCTAGATTATCCGGGTGCGCCCAACGTACTCACAAAGGGAAGCAGGAGGATCAGAATTCAGAGATGTGACAAGCCGGGATAACAAGCAGAGACTGGAGCAACGCAAGGGTGGGCATGAGCCAGGAAATGCAGGCAGCCTCTGGGAAGTGGAAAAGACAAGGAGCTGGAGCTCCAGAAGGAACACAGCCCCACCGGCACGTGGACATTAGCCCCATGAGATCCATTTGTACTCCTTACAACCAGAACTGTAAGATAAGAAATGTGTATTGTCTGAAGCCATCGAGCTTGTGGCCATAAGAGCCATAAGAAACTAATACACTCCTGCCATGACACGTGCTGTCCCCTCCACGTGCAGCACATACCCTCAGCTCTTCCTACTCTGTATCTCAGCTCCTTTATTCCTGTCGCAGAGAAACTGCCCTTAAGCTCCCAGACTAGGTCAAGTTCCCCAATGTCCTTTCTTACAGCCCATGAACTTGCACTCTGAGGCACTTATCACAATTATAATTTTATGTTGGAGTTACTATTTAATGCTACTCTCACCAGACCATAAGCTACCTAAGGACAGGATATGTCTATCTAGTTTTGCTCACCACTGTATCCCCATCACCTGGCACACAACAGGTATTCAAGTAGTATATGCTGAAAATATGGATGGGAGGCACCTGGGTGGCTCAGTCAGTTGAGCATCCGACTCTTGATTTTGGCTCAGGTCATGTTCTCACAGTTCAAGGGATCAAGCCCCATGTCAGGCTCTGCAATGACAGAGCAGAGCCTGCTTGGGATTCTCTTTCTCTCCTCTCTCTGCTCCTACTCCTGCTCACAGCCTCGCTCAAAATAAATAAACATTTAAAAAAAAAAGAAACAAATGGATGGATCTAGCACACATACTGTCAACCTGGCAACAAAGCATTTTACTTAAGAAGCTGCTGATTCAGAAAAAAATCTAGACACAGCTTCTAAAAGTAATGTGGCAAAGAGCAAGCACTCAGTAAGCATCAGATGGATAGAAACACGTACACATGGAACCATGGATGCACAGATGGTGGCATGGACAGACAAGTGGCATGGACAGACAAGAGAAATGATGGAATGCCCTAATAACCATACGTATATTTAAGAATCTTGCTGAAGGATTTATTTTACAAGAAAAATATCTTGATCAATAATTGTCCAGACTATAAAACAAATAAGTCATGAAGATGGCAATGTACAGGATGATGACTATAGCTAATAATACTATTCCTGCATATTTGAAAGACACTAGGAGAGCAGATTTTGAAAGTTCTCCCAAGAAAAAAACATTTTGCAAGTATGATGCTGATGGTTGTTAACTGGACCTATTAAGGAGATGATTTTACAATACATACAAATATCAAATCAGTAGGTTACACACCTGAAACTAATATAATGTATGCCAATTAGACCTCAAAAAAAATAGATTCTACCCTTAAACCATGACCGTGAATGCTAAATGATACTCTACTCCTTAATTGCTTTCCTAGCCTGTCATTTGCTCACTGCGCTCAAAAAACCCTTACTGAACTCCTACCATGTGGCAAGCCTTTCAGAGACACCAAAACACACACACACACACACACACACACACACACACACACACACAAAAACAAGGTCAAGGATCTCCTGGATGGTGAGATCACAACACACTCTTCTAGAGCAACAGGCCTCATCCTTCCCTTCCTTTAATCTTCACATACTCTGTGAAAGAGATCATTTCCTGCAAACTTTGCATCAGGTTGACAGCCCAGCCCTGTGGATGCCCTGCTCCCAGCTCCATTCAGGTAGAGAAAGGTGGATGTAGGATGTGTTCAGTTGGCATTTTTCAAACACTACTCTAACAGGGATATAAAATTGTGACTCTCTTTGTAAAGAAGCATCGCCCTTTCCTGACCAAAGGACTATTTTGCCATATAGTCTTTCAATGTCTATATCACAGGATCCTTAGTCCTTTCTAGAACTTTCCTCCATTGACAGCTACCACTCTAGAAATTGAGATGCAGACATGGTCTTTTGTGCCCTTCTCTCTCCCCTAGTCCCCCTCCTGATGCCCGCCTATAACTGTCTGTGTCCAAACATTTGATCTTTATCCCACTCCCGAGAGCTTAGGGAATTCTGAAGAGTTATGACTGATAGTCCCTTAGGTGTTCCTCCTTAAATTTTGTAAAAATTCCCCAAATATTAAAGTTCTTCAAAGTTAAAAGAAATAAATGGCTAAGGATGAACATTTGGGCATGATGCCTGATGAAGGGAAAAATAAATTTAAAGGCAGTAAGTTTTCATCAGTGCCTCAAATTATCTCCCAAAGGTGACCGCCACTTCCAGGCACATCGATGCACTGTCCTTCCACTGTAGGAAGCCTAAGGCTGAGCTTAGCTATTGGCAAAGAGGAGAGAGAGACACAATAGTGGGCACGTGCTAGGAGCTTAATGACTAACTGGTGATTTGCTAGTGACAGAGACGTGTGCAAGCAAAAGATGAGAGCACAGGAGAAAGAAAGGCAGGGTGAGGCACTTGAGAACTGCCACCAAGACCTACATCTGATACAGATCTGATGGTGGATTTTGTGAGCAGCTGTGGCCTTGAGCTCTGCGGGCTCAGCCTGGCTGAGAGTTCCCTGGGCAGAAAACAATGCCCAGCTCCGGAGGCTGTCCTCCAAGAACCTGGAATGTTTTATTTTCTTTTTAGGGTTTTTATAGCTAGATATTGAAGATAGAGTGTGAAAATGAGATTCTATCATTTTAACACGGCCCTTTTAAATCTGGAAGGAAGAGCCCCATCGATCAAGAAATTATTCTCATTAGTCACTTTCTACCCTATTGCCTCAAGATTATGCTAGGCTGCCAGCAGAGATGTAGGGCCACAATGAATAAAATATTATTACAGATAAAGGCTGATCCCACAGTGGGCACAATTAAGATTCACACACAAGCGTGTGCACACACCCTTCCCCTCAGCGTCTCCAGGTTCCTTAGGAAGCTCCACGTCTCCAAAACTAATCCAAATGAGAATTTAAGCCCACTACCAGGTAGTATGTGTGAAATCATTTTAGTAGCCCTTTCATGAAAGAGATCTAGAAGACACGAGCTTAGTATGATAAACTAGAAACAGCACAATATGTAAAGAGCTTGGGCTCTGAAATCAATGAGAACTGGGTCTGAACTGGGCATCTCCATTTACTGAGCTGTGTGACCTTGGGCGAACTACCTAACTTCTCTGGGTCCTGGTTTTCTAATCACTGAAACAGGGGTAATCATACTTATTTTGGACAGCTATGGGGAAGGCTAGAATAAATGTGTTTAAAACACATATCCCAGGGGCGCCTAGGTGGTTCAGCTGGTTGAGCCTCCGACTTCAGCTTAGGTCATGATCACACAGCTTGTGGGTTCGAGCCCTGCGTAGGGCTCTGTGCCGACAGCTCAGACCCTGAAGCCTGCTTCGGATTCTGTGTCTCCTTCTCTCTCTGCCCCTCCCCCGCTTGTGCTCACTCTTGCTCTCTCTCTCTCAAAAATAAATAAATATTAAAAAAACAAAACAAAAACACACATCCCAGTGTCTGTCACTTAACGAATGGTAGCAATTACTACTGGTAATAAGGAGCACTGGGAATAAATAAGCATAACTGTGCTCACTCCTCTCCCTCTCTGCCCCTCTCCCTCCCCTTCCCCATCTCTCCCCCTCCCCCTTTCATCCCCTCTCTCTCCATCCCTCCCTCTCTTCCACCTCGTTTCCTCTCCCCCGAAGTTGTACCTACCACCCTCCTACTGCTGGTTTTCCCTCCAGATGCCAACAGGACCAGTCAGTCTCTCGAAAGGAATTTATCAACTCAGACCAGGTGCTGAGCAATAAACTAGGTCATGTTCCAGACACCATTATTACTGTTGTCAGCAATAACCGATTTCAGCTTTCTGACACAAGTTTGGCTGTTCTGTGCCCTGCTGCCATCAGGGAGCAATCTTACAATGGGGACCCTTCCCTCCCTAATGGAAACATTTGGGGGAAGAGGGAGGGGAGCGCTCCAAAGTGGGCATGGAACAGAACAGTTGGAGTGGCCTCCCTAATTGGCAGCTTCCCATATTATGACAGGTTTGAGGCAGAGTACGACAACAAAAAGGGCACACACAGGGACAGAGTGACAGACAGCACTTCCTCAGATAGACGCTTCCACAGGCTTCCAGATGTAGCTGTTCTCTTTAACCTGTGTGTTCACAGCAGCTCTAAAGTACCCTTCTCAGGGACTCCCAGGGCCACATATCATTGTCAGTTTTCCTGCCAAGTCCAGCTCTACAGAGGCACCTGGAGAAGACAGGACAGCTAATGAGAGCAGGGCAATCTAGGGGAAAGATGGGTGGGCTGGAGTCCAAGGGGACTGGGGTCTGGCTCCTGTCCTGCCACCATGCGAACTTCTGGCAAGTCCCCATCCCCCCAAAGGCTGCAGTTTCCTGTCAGCATAAAAGCTGTCCTGAGCCCAACTCCCTTCTATGACAGTAGTGCTGGGAGCACCTGGGTGGCTCAGCTGGTTAAATGTCTGACTCTTGGCTTCAGCTCAGGTCATGATCTCATAGTTTGTGAGTTCAAGCCCCATGTTGGGCTCTGCACTAACAGCACAGAGCCTGCTTGGGACTCTCTCTCTCCCTCCCTCTCTGTCCTTCCCCCAGCTCCCTTGCTCTCGCTCTCTCTCTCTCTCTCTCTCTCAAAATAAAAAAATAAGACATAAAACTTTATGAGAGAAATGCTGTCATGGGTGCTCACTTTGCTTATCTGTAGTCTGTACTTTCTACTTCTTACACCATGCGAGTGGGGGGATATATGTAATGTCTCAGACTTTTTCTGACTGTACTATTCAGGTCCTGTCCACCCCTGAACCAATAAGAAATATATAATACTTGAGAGATAGATAGAAAAATAAGAACTGCCTCCTGGTAACAGTGTTCCTAACGGCCCAGGAGAAACCATACTGCCTCCCTATCTTCCCCCAAATGGTTTTGTGGCCTCAGCCTCAGCTCTAGAAGTGGATCTTGATTGGTTCATTGGTCAGTCTATGCCTCCTGCCTCTCACCACAGTGACTGCTTCAGGGGCAGATAAGACCTGAGCAGGACAATCTGAAAAAACCTCAGGAAATCTGCCAGAGATGTGGAGATATGGTCTCCTTCTACCCCATAGGACTTGAACGTACAGCACGTGGCCCCATTATGTGCTGTCAGACATTTTGGACACATAAGAAAATATACTTCCAAGGTGACAGCCATTGCTGAAGAAATAAAGCCAAGAAATAAAGAGTGAGAAAACAAGGGGTTTGAGATGCTTGATCAAGCCTTACCTGAAGTTATGTTAACTCTTGGAATTTACTGTTTAAATGACTTGATGTGAATTTTTCAGTTTCATGCAACCTAAAATATCCTTTCTCAATGTGGGTAGTTGCCATTATTATCCCATTTTATACTTTAGGAAACTGAGGTTCAGTGGGGCCAAGCAACCTTCCCTTGGTCATACAGCAAGTAGGTAACAGAAACATCATCTGTATCCAGGTCCATCTGGGTTCAAAATACCAAGATTGTTAACTACTACACTTTGCTACCATGAGGCAGTAGAAACTAAAAATAGTTTTAAAGTAAAAATGTTTTAAAAATGCAATTTATTTTAGGAGTAGATCTAGAATTGTCACCTCAAACCCCAATTTAAATGAATTTTGTTCACAACTTTCACAAGAAATCTACCCATCACATTAATCTATTGTTCAACAGTGACCATCAAACACTGGGCAGCCTCCACTCCAGGGTCCTGATTAATTGTTCCAAACAGATGGCATCCTACCCAACCTGGCCCCTGCACTCTCAGCATGTTCCCACCTTCTTACTCACCAAGAAACTGAAGACATTGGGTGTCATAGCCCTCAGTTTTCCTCTGAAAATCCATCCTGGCTGTCCCTTACCTATTGAGTAGAGTCAAAGTTCCTGGTCTGATCAGTCTTCGTTATTAACTCATGGAAACCTAAAGCTCACATTTTAAGCCCAAAGAAGGTTTTGGCTCATATGACTGGGAACTCCACAAATGAATCTTCAGGAGGGCGGGATCCAACAACATTACCGGATTCTGTCTCCATCCACCTCCCACTCTACTTGTTTTTACCCCACAGGAAAGTTCAAAAATACATAAATATGGTCTGTAGCCAAAGACCCACCTCCTTTCCAGCTCATCTGCTACAGAGGGGAGAAGTCTCTCTTACTCAGTGAACATACATTAATCTCAGAGAAGACCTCAATTGGCCCTGCCCCTGCCATGCGCCCCTCCCTAAACCAACCACTGTGGTAGAGGGAGGCAGGACATCATTACTGACAGAGCCTCACGGAGTTGGACATTCACCAAGAGCCAGAAAATGGGGAATAGAATTGCAGAGCAATTAAACAAAAAACTACGGGAACCTCAATCTTCTCCACTATCCTGACAATATCATCTTCAACCCTCAAGACCTACATTCCAGAGATGGTAGACATCACACAGTTTCCCGTAACTTATGTTAGTTTTCCTCCGTCCAGGCTTTGGCATATACTTTCTGCTGCTGGGAGTACCTCCTATTCCTGATGAATGCCCAGCTTGGATGTCTTTCCTCCAAGAATCCTTCCCTGGTTTCTAATAAAAAGTAATCATTCCATCTGTAGGAACACCTTTGTACCTTGCACATGCTCCCACTGTTGCATTTACCACACCACGGTCTTAATATTTTGCTTACACGTCTGTTTCCCAATAGACTCTAATGTCTATGAATACAGAAACTATGATATCCATCTTATTCCCAAAACAAAGCAAAATTGCCCGTGCAGAAGAGGCATTTATTATTGTTTACTAAATAAATGATAAGTGAATTCATTAATTAACAATGAACAACTCCCCTTGGGGAAACAATTAGCATGGTGAAGATAAGGAACAATGAACTGGGAACTAGGGAAGCTAATTCCTAAACTAGTTCTTCACTTACTGATTATGAGGCCTTGAAGGAGTCATTTACTGTTGCTGACCATGCCACACTTCATCTTTAACACAGAATAATGAGATGAGATCATCTTTACAGGATCTAAGGATCAGGATGCCACTGAGGAAAATGAGAACTTCTGAAACCTTTCAGGGAGTACTAGTGACTTCTAGAATTTCCTTCATGTGAATGAATAGATTCGTCCAAAAAATGTAGGTAGTATTGGGTGGTAGTATCAAATGCATGTTTGTTTTTGTCGTCTTAATTATCTCTACTTTCTAAACTTTCTACACTGACTATGCATTACTTTTGCAGAAACATTATTTTCTGAAGAGTAAGGTAATCAGCAAAAATTGACCTGCCTGGCAGAACAGAAATACCATGAGCTATTCAGCAGAAAAAGAAGCCTCTTTCAGTTGGGACATGTTAATTTGTGGTAGGCTGAACAACGACCCTACCACCGCCACCAATATGCCCACATCCTAATTCTCAGAAGGCATAAGCCTTACCCTATCCAGCAAAAGGAATGTCGCAGAAGTGAGTAAGGATTTTGAGAGGGAGAGATTTTCCTAGATGATCTGGAAGAGCCCAAAATAATCACAGGAGTCCTTGTAAGAGGGACACAGGACGGGTCCCAGTTACAGGAAGAAACAAAGTGATGCTGGATGCAGAGATGGCAGGAATGTGCTCTGAAGATGGAGAAAGGGCCACCAGTGACTCCTAGAAGCTGAAAAGGGCCTGGAAACATGTGCTCCTTCTCAGAACTTCCAGAGGGAACACCCTTGACATCAGCTCAGTAAGACTCATTTCAGACTTGTGATCTGCAGAACAGTAAGACAGCAAATTTATTTTTAAAATAAATGTTTCTTTTATTTTTAAATAAATGTTATTAAAATAACATCTTTAAATAATGTTAATTTGTGATGGCAATCATGGAAAACTAATACATCACTCCAGACAAAAAGGCTAACAAAAAAAAAAAAAAAAAAGGAAGAATTATCATTATTTTCCAAATTCAGGAAAGGAGAGAAAGCTCAGATCTTCAACTATATAAAGTGATGCAGTTTTGGAATGGTGGGGGTTCAGAGCTGCCAGCCAAGAAAGAATTATTGAACACGTCTTTGGTGCAAAAAGGTGATTTTATTAAAGCACAGGGAAGGACCTGTGAACGGAAAGAGGTGCACTGGGAGGTAAAGGCAAAAGGGAAGTTTCTAACAGGACTTTCATATGCTAAGGAGGACTCACAAGATGCTGGAGGCCTAGCTATTGTCAAGCTAAGGTTGTTTACCCTGATAGTAAGGCATTAACATTAAGACAAGATAGTTGGGCATTTTTTGGAGTAATGTTATACTCTGAATTTGCCTCAAGTACTTGTCAATGGGCTGTAGGTTATAAGGAAATTTTACTCTTATTTACCATTTCCTTCTTGTCTTTGTTTCCCCTATCACTGTGGAAGGGAGGGTGATGTTAAGGCTCCAGGAAACGGAGTCTATAGGTTTCTGGAGATCAGGCTTTTGATAAGATTGCCTTTTCTTGTAATTTACTAAGGCATTTGTAAATTGATGGAGACTCCTGTACTGCCTGACAGTGATCTCTATCAGACAACCATTGGTTTTTTTCCTTTCCTTTGTTCTTGGGCAGCCAGGAGTGCCTGAGTAATGTCACACATATCCCACCTGAGGGGGGAGTTAGCTTGTGCTTTGCCCTCAGCCTGTCTTATGTTCCCTCATCATAAAGGATGAGAGGGGGACAAAGGTCAGTAGTTTTCCTTCTCTTAGCAAAGTGATGTGAGGGGGAACTGGACCAAAATGAATCCAGAGAAATCTTGATTGGCACTAAAGAGGAACTTGCTACTAGTCAAAGTTGGTGAGAACTATAATGCATTTCCACAGGCGATGGTGCAAAAATTCTTTAATGGGCTTCCTGAAGGAAAGCACCGGCAACAATTAGGAATTTAATTAGAGTTGCTGAAAGGCAAAATGGCGCCCTCGGGTACACTGTGCAGTTAGAAGAGGCTATAAGTACCGGACTTCTGGACTTCCGCTAGGAGGGTTGGGGAGCCAGGGATGCCTGTTGTTTGAGTAGATGTGTTTCTAGAACATGCATGAAATCCAAGGGCCTGCACGGAGCTGACCCGGCTGGCTTCTGCATGTAGTTAGGATGGGAAGTGTCAGTTATGACAAAATGTACCACCTACTAGGAGCTGGGGTAGTTTAGGATGGTTCCAAGGGGCATCCATAATTTCCTTAGAGGTCCGAGTACATCCATGTGTCAGGACCAAGCAGTTCAGTGTGAACCCACAACCAGTATCCTATAACAGTCAAGCACATGGGTTTTCAGGTCAGGCTGTCCTGAATTTGAATCTCAGTTCTGCCACTTACTGTGTGACCTAAGCAAGTTAACATCTACATGCTTCTACTTCCTCCCCAGCAAATACTAAGCATTTATCCCATTAGGCTCTTGTGAGGATTAAATGCGATATTACATACAAAATAGAATGTTTTCTATGTAACATTCTATGTTTTCTGCTAGAAAACAATAAGCATTCATTAAAGAAATAGTTATTGTCTTTTCTAGCTAGGTGTGGTCAGGCCTGGCTGTGAGTTAGAGCAAGGTAAGCAGACAAGAGTGTTGGCAATAGAACTTTAAAGACCCAGAGCAGCAAAGAAGTCCACAGAGTAAAGAGAACCCGGGGCCAGGAAATAAGCAAGTGAGCAGCGCCAAACTGACAGCATCAATATTCAAAGCACCAGAGTCCCGGGAGGACTAACACTTGAAACACTTTGCAATATCACGTGTACAGCTACCTGTGGCTTGGAAGAACAAGGTAGGGATTGAGAAGCAACTTGCTAAGGACAGGAAGTGGACCCAGTGCCCAACTGAGGCTGTGCTGAGGGCTTCCTAGGGTTTCTCATTCTGCTTCGATCTCTTTACCAGGAATGGCAGGTACTTGACTTTCATGCCATCATTTCCTCTCTTCCAATGACGGTTCCTAAAGGACGAATATTCATGTGCTGTGTGTAGGGACCTAACAGTAAATGCAACAGACATAAACAAATCCCTGCCCTAATGGATGCCATAATCTAGTCTCATGGCAGAATTCACTAATCAGTAAATGGCATACTGTCCTTGTGAGCCCCAAAGCCCCTTCAAGTCCTCAGTGCAATCCAGTTCTCCAAAAAGCCACTGCGAATCAATTAGAGTTGGTACTTAAGACAAAAACTCACTCACTTTCCCATTTCTTAGCTTCTGTGATTGCTGAATAGACACATTGATCCCTTCATACAAGTACATCATCGCCTCACAGCCTGGTGCTAACAGGGAAATGAGACTCCAGAAACAACAACAACCAGGGTAGACATTTTGAATCTGCTGGAATGAGTGTTTTGACTACTAGCGCTAAAATGGTCTTGAATATTTCATTGGTTTTTTATACTGATTTAGGCTGAATTGATGAGGGCTTTATATGTCATAATCCCAATTGCA
Source organism: Panthera tigris (assembly GCF_018350195.1). Taxonomy (NCBI): domain Eukaryota; kingdom Metazoa; phylum Chordata; class Mammalia; order Carnivora; family Felidae; genus Panthera; species Panthera tigris. The sequence goes on along the minus strand of NC_056669.1, from coordinate 89,554,396 downwards.
TTCATTATATTGATCACTCATTTTATAGCTCCAAACCCAGCCTTCATCCACTACTTTGCATTCTCCCCAAATACACACACACACACACACACACACACACACAGGAGCCTCAGCAAGAAGAGAGATAGAATGGTGTACACATGCACAGCATGTGGCCACATGATTTGGTGGGAAATCATCCATGATATGGTGGAACGAGTAGGGCCAGTTTCTAGGCTCAGCTCTTCCACTGACTCACCATGTGGCTTTTAGATATTTTCTCACCTGAAAAAATGGGAATAACAAAATTCATACCGTAATAACTTTGCCGTTTATCTCACATAGTTCCTTCAAGACTCCAATATGATAATATGTTACAAATCAAGACTTCTAATGGCCCTGATGACACAAGGGCGCAAGGAGGAAGTATGTCCCCTCCAACCCCTCACTAAGCCAGAGAAACCAACTGCATTTCAACAGTCACTGTCCAGGTAGACGCCAGTGCATTCCCCCAAAAAGCCCGTTAAGGATTTGTCTTAGGGCATCAGAGAGAAGGGACGGGGCCAAAGTGCATTTTAACATCCCTCTCAATCTAGGAAGAGGGCAGTCCACTATTAAACCATGGAAAAGTAAAACAGCAACGAGGTCACTGGACAGTGGATCACAAGAAGTAAATTTGTGACCCCATGATTCTACTTCCTAGGGAAACCAGCTCTTAAGCCAAGCCTCTCTGGCACCAAAATATGTATGTGCCCCAACCTCCATGAGAGGACGTAATTCCGTTTCAGCGAGAAGGGGTAGGGTGAGGAGTCTGGCCTGGGACCAGAGTTTCCTTACACTCCCTGCGCGTCCTGCTCTGACCTTGCTCCTCTGTCTTATCTATCTCTTCTCAGGCTTAATAAGAAACTGTTTCCCAGTTAAGCCAGAAGGCAAAATAGAATAATATAAAAATACAGTGGCCATTAGCCATGAGTGGGTATTTAAATTGAATAAAATTAGTTATTTTCTCAGTGGTACAGCTCAATAGCCATATGTGGTCAGTCCCTGGGCAGTGCTGATCTAGACCATCAAGTAGAGGTGAATGTGCCACATATATCATTCCACTGCTTTACAATGAGCTACATTATGTTTTTATTAGAAAAATCAGTAGAAGCGCCTGGGTGGCTCAGTCAGTTAAGTGTCCGACTTCAGCTCAGGTCATGATGTCGGGGTTTGTGGGTTCGAGCCTCGTGTCAGGCTCAGTGCTGACAGCTCAGAGCCTGAAGCCTGCTTCAGATTCTGTGTCTCCCTCTCTTGTTCTCTCTCTGCCCCTCCCCCACTCATGTTCTGTCTTTCTCTCTCAAAAATAAACATTAAAAAATTTAAAAAATAAAGAAAAATCAGTAGAAAATAAGGAAGGCACTCCCAAGACAAAACATGAAATGTTATTAAAAGGGAAGCGAAATTTTAGGAGAAGATATCTACAAAGTAGATTACCAAAAAATTGTTATTATGCTTCATAAATTAACCTAAGTACTAGACAAAGCATAACAATAGATAATTGAAGTAAAGAAATTAAAATGACAGCAAAATTCATGAGACAATCATCAGCATATCAATGCTTTAAAACATGAAAAGCAATGAGATAAATTAAATGAAACCAACAAGTTACAGAAGGTGTTTTACCAGGTGCTGACATTTTTACAAAGTCATATATATTTATATGTGATCATAAACAAAAAATGGGAGATAGATTTAGAAACTGACATTTTTTCCCAAAAACAAAGGTTTAAAGTGTTTTACAAATTTTCTTATCATGCTTTCAAATGATGACCATGCTTTATTTTCCTTTATCATCAATATTATTTCTGTATGAAATCTCTTCTCTAAAGCCAACAAAATCAAAAGGAACCAGTCTGCCATGCTCTTTAAAGAACCTCTTAAAGTTTCTTAAAGAGAATGTGAGATAGTTAACATGTATGAATGTTCAGCTATGTTGGTTTTTTTTCTTTTTCTCTGGACATCCACATCCCATCCAGGTTGCACATACCCACTTGTCTATGAGAACATATTATTAATCAGTGCTTAAACTTGGTTGAGAAAATAGTACATTTTTGGACTCATGGAGTTGATGAGTCCAAAAATGGGTCTCACTTCAGGTTCATTTGGATCCAGAGGCTCAAACTATGTCATCAAGGCTTTTCTTACCAATCTTTCATCTGTTTCCTGCTGCACATATTGGATCACTTTCTCCAACAATGATCTTCCTATATGCAGTCAAGAGGATGATCGCCAGATCCAGCATCCCTGTTTAGCAATCCCAGTGGAAAGAGAGATTTTTCTCTCCTAATTTCCATAGATTAATTCTAGGTATAAAGTCTGATTGGTCCTATGATCTCATGCCCCCACACTAGGACCACTTAATTTCCAGGGCATGGCTGTCCTATCACACAACACCAGGGGGCACCATTCACATCCAAGTCCACGGCAGGGGTGGCATTTGGAGTTACTACAGTTGTGCTACATGGTGACCCTGTCCCCAAAGATAGGATATTAAGAACAGACAGGCCTGTAGCATACAGTACCCCTGTATCCAGGAGGGCAGTGTATGTTTCCAGAAGAAAGCGAATGATGGGAAAATATCTGGAGAGCCAAAATAAACTGAAAATCCACCTCAATAAATAACCCCAGAGTAAGAAGAAATAAAAAAGAAAATTCCACACCAACCCTCCCTATGCCTTCTCTGTGTATGTGAGTAGAATGGGGGAACCAGAGGTAAATACAGAACTCTTTCAACCCTCAGAAGAAATCATTGTGTCTGCAAGATATTGCAGTGAGGAGTCTCCTCTCCTTTAAGGAAACAAGAACACCAACACGTGTGTGGGCGCACGCACACACACACACACGCACACACACACGCACACACACACACGGGAAAAAACGCTGATTTATGATACAAACAACAAAGTCCAGCCCACCTCTTAAAATATAGCTAGTGTCTGCTTCAGAAGCCACTTTTGGTCCTGAGAACCACCCTCCCCCCTTTTTTTTTGTAAAGAGCTAAAACTCTAGAAGCAAGGCACAAGGACCAGCTCATGTTTGCAACATCTCATCTCTTCCAACTCTCAACTCTGATGGATTCCTGGATTCATGATGTGCCCCTGAGAACCTGTGAATTACCCCATGCCACTAGCTCCAGAGACTCGCTGGCAGGCCACTGGGGAGGCAGCCAAGTGAGTACGGGCCACCTTGGTGCATGTCGCTCCCTCTGACCTGAACAACCAGCCCCTCCCACACCACCACCCCCTCCCAGTCCACCCACAGAGCTGCCAGGAAGAGGGCAGTAGTCAGGCAGGGGGCAGGCACCCTCATTTGCTTCTCATCTGCAGCCCATTTCTTTGCAGTTAAATGGTGTCTGGTCTTTGCTCCTCTTGGCAAGTTGTGTAGAGAAATACTTAAAGCACTTTTTAAAAAATACAGATTCCTGGGGCTCTTCTCAGACCTCATCATACAAATAACTAGGGGTGGAGGACTGGGAATCTGTATTTACGTTTAGTCCTGTAAGTTGATGTTGATGCCAAGGCTGAGAACCACTGTGATCACACCTTTGGCCCTTGTTTGAGACTCAGGCATCATGAACAGAAACCTCAGAGCAACTTGACACCAGGTCTCCCTCCAAGAAGTCTTTGCGGATTTATATTGCTATTTTCTGCTCAGGACCACTTATATCCTTGCAACCTACTGAAAACAACAGTAACTGAGTAACAGTGCTTTTGTTTATGTGGGTTATAACTACTGATGTGTAACATGTTAGCAATTAATATGGAGAAGCTTTAAAATATCTAATAAACTCTTTCCATGTTAACATAATACACTTTTATTTAAAAAAAAAACTGCACTTAAATAATCCAGTGAAGAAGTGGGCAAAAGATATGAATAGACACTTCTCCAAAGAAGACATCCAGATGGCTAACAGACACATGAAAAAATGTTCAACATCACTCATCATCAGGGAAATACAAATTAAAATCACAATGAGATACTACCTCACACCAGTCAGAGTGGCTAAAATTAACAACTCAGGCAACAACAGATACTGGTGAGGATAAGGAGAAAGAGGGTCTCTTTTGCACTGCTGGTGGGAATGCAAACTGGTGCATCCATTCTGGAAAACAGTATGGAGGTTCCTCAAAAAATTAAAAATAGAACTACCCTACAACCCAGCAATTGCACTACTAGGTATTTATCCAAAGGATGCAGGTATGCTGTTTTGAAGGAGCACATGCACCCCCATGCCTATAGCAGCCCTATCAACAATAACCAAAGTAGGCAAAGTGCCCAAATGTCCATTGATGGATGAATGGATGAAGAAGATGTGGTATATATATACAATGGAGTATTACTCAGCAATCAAAAAGAATGAAATCTTGCCATTTGCAACTACGTGGATGGAAATAGAGGGTATATACTAAGTGAAATTAGTCAGAGAAAGACAAATATCATATGACTTCATTCATATGAGGACTTTAAGATAAAAAACAGATGAACATATGGGAAGGGAGGCAAAAATAATACAAAATCAGGGAGGGGGACGAAAACATAAGAGACTCTTAAATATGGAGAACAAAGAGGGTTGCTGGAGGGTTGGGGGGTGGAGATGGGCTAAATGGGCAAAGGAGCATTAGGGAGGACACTTGCTGGGATGAGCACTGGGTGTTATAAATAGGGGATGAATCACTGGAATCTACTCCTGAAATCATTTTTGCACTATACTAAATAACTTGGATGTAAATTTTAAAATAAATAAAAATACAAAATTTAAAAACTGTACTTTTCATAATTTAAAAAAAAACAGTGAGAAGAAGTGATGCTGTTTGACATTTTTAGGTATCTCTTTAACATGTGACTTAATAGAAGACAGCCAGCTTCTTAGATTTGCTTTTACATTTAATCTGTGGCTGTATCACACATCATGCTGCCCCTGGAAAACTACACTGGACGCTCATGAGAAAATGAGAGCAAGAAAAGCAAATAATGGTTTAGTATTATTAGGAAAATAAGTTTGACCTTATGGAGACCCTTTGGAAAGGTCTTCAGCATCCCCCGGTAGTCCCCACATCACACCGTGAGGACCCCCTGTTCTAGTCCATCCCTCACACTACGTCCTCTCTGCCTTCACACACATGCTCACTTTTCTAATTTCAGCGATTGTGCATTCTGATCCCTTTTTAATTTTTACAAATGTTTGACTTGTTTCCCTAATCGTGTGTGTGTGTGTGTGTGTGTGTGTGTGTGTGTGTGTGTGTGTGCTCAATCATTAGCTTTAAGGAATAGAAATCCACTCAAGCTAGGTTAAACCAAGGAAGATTTATGGTGAAGAAACAGGGAAATTTTACAAAACTCCACATGGGAGGTGCAGCAAGGTCCCCACTGTGTTTCTTCCCAGACCTCATGGCTCTGGGCTCACTCTCCATATAGGTCCTCAGCGAGGCTCTCACCCTCTCAGGGAAGGCTTTGGGTTACCACGAAGGTATCTCTGATGAACCTTAGAGTTCCATGTCCAACAACTTAATAGCAAGTCTGTGTTTTAAAATCCTAGCTGAGAAATCTGGTTGGTCCAGCGTGAAGAAGTTCCCAGGAGGGGTGGTAGAGCATTTCTGATGTTTTATTTATATCCACAGAGACAAAGCCCCCATCAGGGACCCCAAAAGTAACCAAGTATTAAGTAACACTGGTTCTCCATCTTGTTGTTCAAAGGTGGTCTAATTACAGAAGATCATAGACCATAGAAGATCATAGACCATAGACTGGGCTGTCCTGTTCAGGTTGTAGGGTCTCACACAGAACAGAGTATGTGTGGTGGAGAGGTAGTGGGCATCCCCAGCACAGACCGCCAGTGCCGTTCAGTAGAAATATCACATGATATCATGTTCAGAAATTTTTAACAGTCACATTTAAAAAGTAAAAATAAACTAGCGAAATTAACTTTAACATATTTTAACCTAACATATCCAAAATATTACCTCAACATGTAATCAGTACAAAAAAAACAATAATGAGAAATTTTACATCCTTTTGTACTACAGTCCTCAAAATCAGTGTGTATAAAATACGTCTTCAGCGGTACACTAAAATTTTCATCAGAAATACTTGACCTGCATTTAAGAGCTCACAAAATTTATAACTGAAAAAGCAAACCCATATACCCAAGCTGTTCCCAACACACTCAGAACTTCCCTGGGAATGGAATCAAATATCAGTTTGAAATGCTTAATTAATTGTAATGAAATGAAATTAAATTAAAATTTCAGTTTTTCAGCTGCATTAGCCACATCTCAAGTGTTCAGTAGCCACACATGAGTGGGAGCTGCATTTCATACACAGCAGGTGTAGACTGAGAGCCAGAAACCAGGTCTCTTACGTTCTTTGCGCCCCCCACAGCCCGCACAGAAGTTCCTGGCAGGTATGCTCAACAAGCTTTGGGGATGGAAACTGTCCAAGTTAGGACTGCTCAAGGCTAATTGCGGAAGGACTCTTGGAAGCTGCATGTCAATGCTTTCTTTAACAGATCCTATCATTTTAAATTCATTAAAGAACCTTGTTAGTTAAAGGAATCCTACTGTGATTTAACTCATTTATCAAATAAATCACCTTTCAGTCATTTGTGTAAAAAAAAAAATTCTTCTATCAGGTTTAGGCAACGCACAGACCTACAAAAACCAATTGAAGGCCATCTGGCAAGTGAGTAACCTGAGAAGCCTTAAGTCACGTCCTCCACCCTCCTGAAGCCCAAGTGAGTTTTACAAAAGTCCTAGACCACCTGAAGCAAAAAGGTGTGATTTCTGGTTCTCTTTGGCTGCTACTGGCGGCAATGAAGTGGACCGGTCCTCCTGCATGCTGGAGTGGTGATGGAAATCACGAACAAAGGTTGGTAAGAGAGCTAACAGCCTTAAGCTCTTTTCCAACAGATGGGACTGTAATCAAAAGGACTGCTCCGTAATGCCACAAATCAGATTTCCACAAGGATTTCTGAAATCTGATGCCTTTACATCTGTCCATTATACTCTAAAGCTGTCTATAGGTACATCGCCTATTTTGACGGAAGTGAATTATTTAAAGCCTCCCTTTGTTCAACCAAATAAGCATTTGAATGTTTGGTGTTGGCCAAACAAGCTGTCCCTTTGTTCCTTCCTTCATTCATTTATTCATCAAACCCTCACTGGGTGCTACCAAATGTCAGGTGCCAAGCTAGGGAGCTAGAAACATGAGGAAAAATAAGAATAGATCTTCCCACAGGAGCTCACAACCAGTTAGGAAAGTCAGATGTACTCATAAATTACTGCCAGTGAGATTCAGTGCAAGACAATTCTGTCAGGAAGACGGAGAAGAGAACTGAGAAAGGTTTTTGCATAAAGATACCCTCGAGATGGGTGTAGAAAGCTGGAGAGCTGCGGCCAGAAAAAAGTGAAGAAGGGGGTAGAGAATGGACACCGCTGCTATCGTTACAAGAGACAAAGTCTCCTATGTGGTCTCGCCACTTCCACTTTGGCCCCACTGTGGTTTGTTTGCCAGTCACACAGCTGTTGGCATGATCCTTGTAAAATGTCAATCAGAGTCCATCACTCCCTGATCTCAAACTTCCAATAGCTTCTGAACACACCTGGAATAAAATCCAAAGTCCTCAACCTTACATGATGGCACACTGTTATACTAGAGACCTCCTCCCTTCCTTCCACGCTCCCCCGGCTCACCATTGCAACCACAGTGGCCTCCTTGATGGTCTTCAACCATTCCACGCAAGCTCCTATCTCAGGGTCTTTGCTATGCCTCCTTTGGCAATCCTACATAAAGCAGAACTCTCCTGTCATTCTGTCCCCTGGTCCTGCTTGATTTCTCTGCACAACAATCAGGACTATGATATCACATCACGTATTTAGCTAGTCACTTGTGTACTATCTGATTTCTCCCTTAGAATTTAAGCACCATGAGGGCAGGCGCTTGGTCTGTTTTGTCCACAGTTATGTCACCGGTGCCTAGAAGAGGGCTGTCACAAGGCAGGCTCCCCAAAAGGATTTGTAGAATGAATAAACAATTGAATGAGGCTAGGGAAAATGTGTATATTTCAAGAGGTTGCAAGTATCCAGCATGACTAGTGTAGGGGCGGGGAAAGCGGCAGATAGGAGCAGCCAGAAATGGATAGATGCTCAGTGACCAGATCATGAAAAGCCCTGTACTCCTGGCCAAGGGTGAGGGCTGTATTCTGAGAATGACATAATCACATCTGCATGGTTAAAAGAGAAGTCAGGCTGCCGTGTGGTGGGGAGGGATTGCAGGTAAAGAGGCATCTAGTTTGCTCATCTGTAAATGGACATAACAACAACATCCTGGTCAGCAGCTAAGCTACGGTGATGACTAAGGAAGTTAATGCATGCAAAACACGGCGCACAGTACCTAGCAAAAGGAAGTTATCAATACTAGTATCATAATACCACCAATACGAGGGAAGCTCGGACAGTGATGTCCACACTTCTGCTCAAGAGACTGACTGCTTGGAGGCTGGTGCCTTTGATCCTGATAGGATCTACAGAAGGAGAAATTCATTTCTGGAAACTGAGAATAAATTCTATTTTGGGCAACTGCAGTTTGAAATAACTGTGGGATATCCAGGTGAGATCAGGTAAGAAGTCTGACATAAAGGTCTCCAGCTCAAAAGGGAAGTTGTTTTTTTTTTATGTTTTTTAAGTTTACTTATTTATTTTCGAGAGAGGGAGAGTGAGAGAAAGCACAAACCTGGGAGAGGCAGAGAGAGGAGACAGAATCCGAAGCAGGTGCTAGGCTCCATGCCATCAGCACTGAGCCTGATGCAGGGCTTGAGCCCCAAACCATAAGAACATGACCTGAGCTGAAGTCGGATGTTTAACTGACTGAGCCACCCAGGTGCCCCTCAAAAGGGAAGTTTCAACCAAAGATAAACAGGAATCCCTTACCTTAAAAGCAATTGTCCTGGTCACTTACAAGCAAACCCTGAATCCAAAGTACTCAAAGTAAACTCACCAGGGTAAAAAGCCCCAACAAGAAACATCTTATTGAGTCGAAAAGCAAACCACCATTGCAGAATTGACTCCAATGCTGAGCCACTCAGTAACTCCTGCAAATGTTCCCATAGTCCTCCTTTGCATTTCCTCCAGGCACAGAGAAAAGAGTTTCACACGCTTAGGCTTTTCTACATCTTTCTCGAAGGCTTTCTCCGATTTCCTATTTTCCAATGTGCCCCTGTAAGAAAGCTGAATAAGCTCCAGGAGTCTAAATATTACCACTGAGAGACCTCTTAGCTTTGAAGGTATTTTTTTTTTCTGAGCTGAGTGAATTTTAAAACTCACAATGTTCCACTCCTACTCCTGCTTCAAGAATCTGAGAATACATGCATGAGGGAGGTTATAAGGTGCTGAGGATGTGAGTGCATATCAAGTCCCCCAGGGGCTACAGTTTGAAGAACACCAGGCAGGGCAGAGATGGGGGTGGCTCTGTAACCGGTGCAGAAAAAAGAGGCTTGACTTCATGCCATTTAAAGTACAGTGGAACTAGGCTCATACATGCATGCATGCATTCACTCATTCATTCAATAAATAGCTATTTAGTACCTAAAATATGTGCCAGGTTCTATGCCTCCTGTAGCAGAAGCAACAGAAAACAAGACAGACATGGTCTCTCCTGGAGCTTCGTGTCTTGTTTCCTATTTCCCAGACCCACAGGGATACCTAAAGTACAGAAAATTCTTGTTCCTTCCTCATTTTCATTCATTCATTCAGCAAAGATTTATTGAGGGTGCTGTGCTGGTCTCTAGGGTTACAATGTTGACTAGAATTGGGTAGTTATAATTAAGCTTAAATGTAATGGTGAAGTAAACACAGTGTGCCAGTAGTGGTTGTAGGAAGGGCCCTGTGACAGAATTAGTTTGTCCACCAACTTTTTGATATTGCAAACCCCCTCAGTGTGTGTGTGGGGGGGGGATAGTTATGTCCCTTCTTCTTGAATTTGGCCTGGTTCTGGGATTGTGTTGACCACTAGAATATGGCAGAAGTGATGTTTCACTGAGGCTTTAAAGTAGTGGCAGGATCCTCTCTTGCAATGCTTGCTCTAGGGGAAGCCAGTAATGGGCCAATGTAATGTAATGCCATTGCAATGGCAATGCCAATGTAATGGGCCTGAAGCTAGCTTCCATGTATGAAGCCCAAGCTAGCTGTGTAGAGAGGCTGTGGGGAGAGAGGCCCAGCGAGTCCTGATTCATCAGCTGTTGCAGCTAGGTGGCAACACTTAGGTGAAGAAGCCATCTTGGATATTTCATGTTGGATGGCGCTTTGGTCTGAATGTTTGTCTCCCCAAAATTCATGTTTTGAAATCCTCATGCCCAATGTGATACATTAGGTAGTGGGCCTTTGGGTGGTGCTTAGGTTATAAGGGTGGAGCCCTCATACATGAAATTAGCATTCTTATCAAAAAGAATTCACAAGGCTCCCTAGCTCTTTCCACCAAGTCAGGACACAGCAAGAAGGAACCAGCTATGACCCCGGAGGAAGACCTTTCTCTGACCATGCTAGCACCCTGATCTTGGACCTCCAGCCTCCAGAACTATGAAAAATGAATTTGTTTATAAGCTAACCAGTCTGTGGTATTTTGTTATAGAATCCAAAATTGACTCAAACAGATGTAAAGGGCCTCTCTGAAGACATGGCATTTAGTTTGAGACCCAAGGGATGAGAAGGATTTTGACACACGAGCACCAAGAGGAACAGCATTGCAGGCAGTGGAAAGAAATGTCTGAGATCCAGAGATAGAGTTCTTGAGATGTTCAAGGAGCTGAGATTCACCCAGTGGGGCAGAAGCATAGGGAGCAAGGTCAAGAGCTAAAGATTAGACTGGTAAGAGGACAAGGACAGATCAAGAAGGCCTTGTCAGCCAAGGCAACATATCTGAGCTGTGTTCTAAGTAGAAAGGGTACACCTTCAACAATTCTAAAAACAAAAGCAACATGATCTATATTAAGTCACTGCTGTTGCTCAGCACTGAGAAAAGTACCTGGCATATTGAGAAGGTATTCAAAAAACAAATAATAAGAATGGATTGGAGGGGAGCCTGGCTCAGTCATTTAAGTATCTGACTCTTGATTTTGGTTCAGGTCATGATCTCATGGTTCCTGAGATGGAACCCCACATCTGGTTCTATGCTGACAGCATGGAGCCTGTTTGGGATTCTCCCTCTCTCTTTCTGCCCTTCTCCACATTCATGTGCTCTCTCTTGCACTCTCTCTCTAAAAATAAATAAACTTTAAAAAGTAATAATAATGCATTATTTTCCAATAATGGATTGGAGAGGGTTATAAGAGTAAATGAAGGGAGACCAGTTGGGAAGCCATGCAATGGCTTGGCTGGAGGTGGAGAGAAGAGGGAAGTGTTGAGAAATAGCCAGAGGTAGAAGAAGTAAGACTCAAGTTCACACTCCAAGTGTATCAGTTGCATGACCTTGAGCAAATCAAACTCCCTGAGCTTCCAATTCTTCACCTGTGAAAACGTCTCAATATAAATTCTCTAATTCACACTGGTAGTAAAAGAATCTCATGAAAAAATATTTTAAAAAGCACCTTGTCAAACTCTGTGTTGCAAACTCACGTGAAGAGGCATGACTGTTACGATTGCATTTTTTCCCTAATGGCCTGATGGGTTCTCAGAAACACAGTCACTGGTTTTCACCGCGTCTCCTAGGTTTCTAGGGTGGTGAGTATGTGAGCGCAATCCCTCTGGTCTCTGAGACTGGCACCATGATGTCATGAGCCATTCTACCTCTTGAAGCTCCTCGCCAGGGTCATGAGAAGCCCCTTTCCGTTTAGAGCAACAGTTCTCAAATTTGAACACACATCAGAAGCTCCTGGAAGGCTTGTTGATCTAGACTTGGAAGATAATATATATCATAAATCCAACATTAAAGCACAGACCACAGTAGACACCAAAGTCTCAGACAATGCCTCTCTGCAAAATCAAATCCATTCTTTTTTTTCATGTGTGAGGGCTCGAGGCAAGTGCCTCTTTAGGCCTTAGGTCTTAACAGTCCTTGCTCTCTTGATGAACTCCATGGAAAGTGCTGATTTTGAACCTTACATAAAACTGCTAGCTGTGTGGGGCCCACTGGTCTCCTGAGGGCCAGTACTGTAATTTGCTACAGTTGTCAGCCTCCAAAGGCTCTACGGGTCATTATCGCAGGCTGCTTACTCAGCCTTTCCTCAACCCATGCTTCCATGGAAGGAATGCTGCCTAGTTCTGCCACCTAACCTGCCTCCCCAGCAGCCCTGCCCTCTCTCTTCTCACTAATTATATTTCCCTGTCTAGTGTTACTTTTTTGCGTTACTGGGTCCAAAGATCCCTCAAACCTTTATCGCTCCAACTGTCGTTCATGTTACCCTGCAGAAAAGCAGCATAATAGGGAGAGATTCAGGGTGCAGACCTTGAGGTTAGCCTCCCTGAGTGCGAAGTCTGCCTCTGCCTCCCTCTGCCTGTTACACTACAACCTTGTAGTCTCCAGGCTTCCATTTCCTCAGCTACAAAGTGAGGGAAATGGCAGTGCTTGCTTCAAGGGTCAGTGTGAGGATGAAAGAGAGCATTCATGGAAAATGCACAGAATAGTGCCTGGCATGTAGCAAGCGTTCATTAAGCGTTGCTGACGTTTATATTCATAGCAGGTACCTTGCGGTACGGTAATAGCCTACCCATTTATGGGTCTGTTCATCAGATTCTGAATTCCTTGAGGACAGATAGGGTCTTAAGCACTGTTACCTGCCTTATACCCTGTGCAATGTGTGACACGTATTAGATGCTCAACTGCTTCTTGAATGAGTGTCACAAAAACAACTGGAAGACTGTGTTCTAGCAATGGTAGGTCAATCATGTCTTCATAAGAGAAAGGCAGCAAATGCTGGATAGCATACTCTCCATCATTCTAAGAATCAAAATGACAGAAAGTTGGTCGGGAGGATAAGTGTAACACAACTGTATTCCTATGTGCACTTGTTGTATATGTTTTATTACTGTGTGCTTAAGGTGCTGGAACATGTAAAGCGGTAATGACCAGGTTCCTGAAGAAGTTGGGGTGTAGGGATCTTGAACCTGAAACACCTTGACCATTCATGAAGAAGCTGCATAAATGAATGGAGAACCATTTGTTTTTGCATAGGACTCGCTTTGTTTAAGAAAGTGGCATAGAGAGAATCATATAGTAATTCAATAAGACAGACTGAAGAGAGGGAACAGAGTCCTAAGGAAAATGTAGGTTAAAAGCAAGATGGAGCTGGGAGTGAGGTTTGTCCCTGAAATGCTTGCCATCCAGTCCTATGCATTTTTCAGAGGTGGATCACACATTTGAAACAGAGTTTTCTATCGGTTTTTGTGTGAAAACCATAAAACAACCAATTACATGAGTCGTAACATTGGAATAATAATGCTAACAGCTAGCATCTATCAAGTGCTTACTCGGTGCCAGCTTTGACTCCAAGTGCTTTGCATGTATTAACTCTTAGTCCTTGCATTGATCCTAGGAGGTAGGAGCGGGCCAAGGTCATGAAGCTGGTACACAGTTTTGAAACCAAGTATGTTGGCTTCATGCTTTTAAAGTATACCAGTTGTTTTAAACAAGAACAACTAGATCTCATATAAAAAGATATGGAGGAAGCTTTGGATGACATTTTTCTTTTGGTTCTTGAATTTTCCTAGGGATCGTATCTGAGAAGTATAGAAGACCCTCCAAACAGAAAAGGCAGTTGAATGTATGCTCACCTAAGGCAGTTCTCAAAGTTGACTGCACATTAGTAGCACTGAGCACCTTGTTAGAAATGCATGTTCTTGCTTCTTTTTCCAGGCTGACTGAATCAGAAGCTCTAGATTTGGAGCTCAACGGTCTGCATTTTAACAAGCCTTCCAGGAGCTTCTGATGTGTGTTCAAATTTGAGAACTGTTGCTCTAAACGGAAAGGGGCTTCTCATGACCCTGGCGAGGAGCTTCAAGAGGTAGAATGGCTCATGACATCATGGTGCCAGTCTCAGAGACCAGAGGGATTACGCTCACATAAACTCACTACCCTAGAAACCTAGGAGACGCGGTGAAAACCAGTGACTGTGTTTCTGAGAACCCATCAGGCCATTAGGGAAAAAATGCAATCGTAACAGTCATGCCTCTTCACGTGAGTTTGCAACACAGAGTTTGACAAGGTGCTTTTTAAAATATTTTTTCATGAGATTCTTTTACTACCAGTGTGAATTAGAGAATTTATATTGAGACGTTTTCACAGGTGAAGAATTGGAAGCTCAGGGAGTTTGATTTGCTCAAGGTCATGCAACTGATACATCTTGGAGTGTGAACTTGAGTCTTACTTCTTCTACCTCTGGCTATTTCTCAACACTTCCCTCTTCTCTCCACCTCCAGCCAAGCCATTGCATGGCTTCCCAACTGGTCTCCCTTCATTTACTCTTATAACCCTCTCCAATCCATTATTGGATAATAATGCATCATTATTACTTTTTAAAGTTTATTTATTTATTTTGAGAAAGAGCAAGAGAGAGAGAGAGAGTGAGAGCACATGAAAGAAGAGAGGAGCAGAAAGAGAGGGGGAGAGAGAATCCCAAGCAGGTTCTGTGCTGTCAGCATGACAGCTTGATCTCATGAATCATGAGATCACAACCTGAGCCGAAATCAAGAATCAGACACTTAACTGACTGAGCCAGGTGCCGGGCACCAGAGCTAAAGATTAGAGTGGCAAGAGGGCAGGGACAGATCAGGAAGGCCTTGTCAACCATGGCAAGGTATCTGAGTTGTTTTCTAAGTAGAAAGGGAACACCTTCAACGAGTCTAAACAGGTCCACAGCAGTAGCCAACACATACAGGTTGTGCGATTTCCTGCAAGCTGTGACCTGCTCATCTGTCTCTATGTCTCACGACTGTTTATCTGGCTCTCCAACCCCCATTTCAACACTCACTTCCTTAGCTCCTCCAACACTGTGTGAGCTCCCATTACTATGGTCAAGCCCTGTTCCCACAACACTTTTAGTGGCCCAACTGATCTACAGGAGATGACTTTTCCCAAGTACAATTCAGTCTGTAAGGTAATGAACCAACTAGTATTTTTGAAAATTCAAAATGTCATCAGAAATACCTGAAGAGCTTTTTAAAAATTTGTATTTTGGGGGTGCCTGGGTGGCTCAGTCGGTTGAGTGTCCGGCTTTGGCTCAGGTCATGATCTCACGGACTGTGAGTTCAAGCCCCGCTTCAGGCTCTGTGCTGAGAGCTCAGAGCCTGGAGCCTGCTTTGGATTCTGTGTGCCCCCTCTCTCTCTTCCCCTCCCCCACTCATGCTCTGTCTCTCTCTGTCTCAGAAATAAACAAACATTAAAAAAATTTCTTTTAATTTGTATTTTCAAAAATTTCTATTTTCCTGGGCTCTCCTTTAGACCTATGATTCAAAATCGCAGTAATGGGGCCCAGGATTCTGCATTTTAACAAGGATGCCCGGTGGCTCTTGAGCACCTACAACTTAAAACAATTATTATTGGGGTTAAGCATCCGACTCTTGATTTTGGCTCAAGTTATGATCTCACAGTCATGGGATCAAGCCCCACATCAGGCTCCACACTGAGCAAGGAACCTGCTTGGGATTCTCTCTCTCCCTGTCTCTGCCCCTCTCCCCTGCTAGCTCTGTCTCTCTCTCTCTCAAAACAGATAAACATTAAAAAAAGAAACATAAAACAATTATATTATTGCTCAGACTAAAAATGTTTGAGATCACTGAAAACAGCATTTCAGTGCACACAGACTAGTAGTACATGCAAAGAAATATTATGTTGGTACTAAAATTTTAGGCTGCATTTTCACAACTTATAAGATATTTTATAAGGCATATTATTGTCATTGATGAGAGGCCCCCGAATCTCCAACTTTTCACAGAGCTAAGGGACAGGTGTGGCCCGATGTGGTTCAGATAGCTGCAATAATTTATTTCCTTATGCACCAAACTACCACTGGCCACTGGTCATGTGCTACCAACTGTGTGAAGACCTGGAGATAACTAAGAGCATCTCTTGTCCTCATGGAGTATAAGCTCCAGTAGGGGAAATGTAAATGTGAGAAGAGCTCCCATTTATTGGATGCTTACTATGTGGCCATCTACATGCAGCATTTCATTAACAATCTTATAAGAGACAGACTCTTACTAAACTCATTCTCCAGGCAAGAAAGTTAAGGCTTAACAAGCTGATGGCCCAGGGTCAATAACCCAAGACTCCTAACCTCTGTACTGTCCCACATCCTGAAGAATAATGAAAGCTGGTCACGATTTACAGGCACCTTGGGCGTGAGGCCTGAAGAGTAAATCAGAATGGCAGAAACCGTAAAGTGAGAAGGAACAATTTAAACCATAAAATGATTTTGGAACAATCTTGAAATCATCCATATCTCTTCCACTGCTTGGGATTTGGTAGTCAGAAGGCAGAATTATTTCATTTCCCTACAAATCTGCAGATAAATGCTTGATTCCTTTTGTTAGGAAAGACAGCTCTGTTAAGACATCCTGACAAGACTCCGTGTTCCCCTGCTGTATCTAAAAGTTAGACAATTTGGATATGCAGAAACCTGATACAGGCCTTGACTACAGAAGGCTTGAGGCGGTAGGAATCTGGAGGAACTGTTTGCTTTGGTTATAGCACGTTTTCATCTCAAAACTCTTCCCTCCTATCACGGTAGAAAGGTTTCTCTTGGGGAGAAGATACTTCTGTGATTGCTATAAACCTGGGTCCAAAGCTCAAAACATTACACTGCTCTCTCCCCTGAAGGCTCTTGACATTCTGATAATGAAATTGCCAATTATTATGAAATGGCTTTTTCTTTGTATGTTTGAGGTTACTCTGAAACTCCAGCAGGCCATGACTATGAGAAGACGGCTCTTGGGACTACGGGAATCATCATGAGACATTAACTAAGGTTTCCAGTCTGGGGATCCAGGATCTAGTCATAGCTGCTACACTCCTTCAGAGCCCCTTGAGACTCCCACACTGCCAAATTCCCAGGAGTGCCCTCAGAACCCCAAAATACCCCTGGGCCCCTCCCAGCTGAGCTCCCCTATGCCCCATTACCAAACCAAGTACCTTTGGAACAAAATATCTGGTACAAAACACCCAGATTCCCTGTTTCCCCACCAAACCCTTTAGTATAAGGTTGGTTACACAGTCCTGATCCCCACCCGGTTCAAGCCTCTGAGGGTTGGATCTTATGCCTCCTTGCAGATCTCCAGTACTGGTCTTGTTCATCTGTTCATTTTTAATTGATGGCATCCTGGAATATCACTGATCTATACTGGTCTTCCCATTACCAAACACTGCCTGAAACATGCCAAAGATGGCTACAGCCTTCACACAGTGAGGATAAGGAGCCTTATCCTCACTCAGTGTGGCCTTGGTGGAGAGTCCCATAGGACCCCAGCATTCCAGCGGGCACATATGCCCAGACTCTCCTCTTTCTCCCCCGGGTTCCTGATAACTCAGTTTCATCTTTCTTCCCCATTTCATTCTCATTGGCCTTTGCCAGAAATATTTATATTAATCCCTATCCAATAAATGTTTGACATTTTACTAACAGAATTCAAAGCAGGATCTTTGTTATGAACAGAATGGCGCCCCCATACCCACCCCAACAAAGTCTGTATGTTGAAGCTCTAACCTCCAATGTGACTGTATTTGGAGATAAAGGCCTTTAGGAGGTTAAAGGTTAAACTTCCTAAGGTTTAAGGTTAATATTCCTAAGGCTAAATAAGGTCATAGGGTAAGATCCTAATCCAGTAAGATTGGTGGCCTTATAAGAGGAAGATATGTCTCTTCTCTGTCTCTCCAGGCACACGCAGCTAGGAAAGGCCATGTAAGTGCACAGAGGGTAGGCAGCCAACTGCGAGCCAGGAAGACAGCTCTCACCGGAACTCAGCCAGGAGGGCACCCTGATCTCACACTTCCAGCCTGCAGAACTGTGCAAAATAAATTTCTGTGGTTTAAACCACCCAGTCATCTATTATGGTAGCCCAAGCTGCCTAAGACAGTCTTTTCCTAAATTATAATAAATTAGGCTAACAAATTACACCATGATATGTACTATGATGCAGGTAAATATCATGCAACAATGGACTAACCCAGCCTTGAGGGTAGGAAATCTTCTCAGAAGAAATGATATCTAAAGCTAAATCCTAAAGGACGAAAGGAACAGAAAGTATCTCCAAAGGAGAAGTGGGCATGTGCAAAACTCAGAGGGTGAGAAAGACCATGGCTTCATTGGGCACTGCACCTGCTTCAATATGGCAGAAGAGGAGAGTAGAAAGAATTGAATGGCCAAAGGTGGGACTGAAGATATTAGCAGGGATCACCTTAGAAGGCCTTTCAGGTCATGTAAAGAAATTTTAAATTTATTTTGAAAGCAAAAAGAAACCACCTGAAGAGTTCTAAACAAAGGACTAACAAAATAGGAAGTATATTTTAGAAAGTTCATGGGAATAAGCAGAGTGTCCACATCAGGGGTGCCTTCAGCAACGGCAAACATTAATTCAACTAATATTTATTAAGGGCTTATTACAGGCCAGGAACTGTTCTAGGTACCAGGGATATAGAAGTGAACAAAACAGACAAAAAAAAAAAAACAAAAAACAAACAAATGAACAAAAAACCCCACCCTGTTCTCACAGCACCTGTATTTTAATGGGGAGATGCAGTCCTTAAATCAAGAAATATATAATACGTCAGATGGCAACTAGAGTCCAGGACGAGTGTGGGTGGGTAGGTTATACAGAGAACTTGCTAATAAAATGACATTTGAACAGAGACATAAAGGAATTGAGGAATGGACTGGTAGAATCTGAGGCCAGACCACCCCAGGAAAGAGAATAGCAAGTGCAAAGGTCCTGAGGTAGGAACAGGCCTGTCCCAGAAACAGGAGACTAGTACAGTTGGAGCAGTGGGAGAGAGGGAGAAGGTGCAGAGCTGATGCCAGAGAGGCCAGCTCATGTGACTTCTTGGGAAATACTCAAAACCCTCAATTCTTAGGGTGTCAGAGCATTGCTAACGCCCATGAAGAAGTTACCAGAATATAAACTCTTCCCCATCTCTATGCCACACTTTGGACCCCAAAGCAGCTCTTCCTGGATCCAAAGTTTCTCTTGAACAGTTCTGCCAGCTGCTGACCACAGACCCTCCACCTAACTCCCCACAACAGACAAGTCAGTTTTCATTCATACTCCACTAATCAGAGGAATTCAAACCCAGTCCAAGGAGTTCAAAGGAAACAGGTACTAAACCATCATTTCATTTTCCATTCTCCCTGTTTTTCCCAGCCCCAACCAAAATTCTTCCTTCCTTTCCCACACCCACACAGTAAACGCAGGAGTCTATAAATGTCTGAATACACAAACAAATACTTAGAAGAAAGGGTGGAATTATCTGCACCATTGGTTTTCACACACCTCCCCATGAACAGTGCCCGGAGGTGAATTTTCACTAAATCCTTAGCAAAATAAAGGGGGGAAAAGTGAAGTATAATGGGTTTTCATGAAATTACATTTATTCAATCTAAGTTAAGTTTGGGGATTTGTTTTGACTAGCTATTGTAACAAATACCAAATATCTTGGTGATTTAATACAATAAAAATATATTTCCTACTCTGCTGGCAATTAAACTATTCTCTTTCTTCTTAAAACCCGCCTTTCCATACTCAGCTTTAGGGATGCCGTGGTTGGAATTCAGCAAACCACATTCTCCTTTTTACAGCTGTTTCCTGGAGGTTTTGCCAGTAGGAAGGGCCAAAGGTGATTACAAGACTGGAGGAGGGATAAGGGACATGCTCTCTCCTAGATTTGTTTTGATTTTTTGTTTGTGTTTTTGTGGGTTGTTTTGGTTTTTTGCTATCTATACCTGTCGATGTTATTTGAGCACCAATTCCTTACCTGGAGGCGGCAGTTGATTCTGGAAGCAGCTGGTTCCGGTCTCCAGTATTTTTTCCTGTTTCCCAGAATGAGCTTCATCAAGCTCCCAGAGATGTGCGCACCGCACCGCCGGCCAATGTCCCCTCCTTAGAGGCTGAGGTTCAGCTCCGCGCTTGCTCGCTTGGAGTCCCGGGAGGATGTTCTGCGTTGGCAGTGGCCTCTTGGGCACACGGGCTCCCACCACCCTGAGACTCAGCCACTACTAGGGCTTCGGGGCCTCTGTGGGAGGCTCAGCATCTGCCCCACACGTGCAGAGGACGGCGGGGGGTTTCTGGGCCAGGACAGCAAGTGCTGAACCTCACTTCCGCCTCACGCCGTGGTCTACCTGCAGGGCAGCTGGGAAATGTAGTCCGGCTTTTGTGGACTGCGCGGCAATCCCTGCGGCAATGTCCTTCCTACACTTGGTGTTAAAACCTCCTTTCGTGAATTAGGGTGATAGTAGGTGATAAGTTTCCATATTGGCAAAATAAAAGGTTGCTTGTCCCGCAAACCCCAGGACTCAGTAGGTCAGTGAAATCAAAAAGGTTGAGAACTACCCTTCTGTGAAAACAGCTGCTCTCAGATGACTTCTCTATGCTCACATAGAGTGAGGTCCTGGATCCGTTAACGTTGGTTTACAAGTTGTCCTCTTTCTTCCTGAACACAGTGATGCATAAAACTTCTCTCCACTCTTGCATGGAAAGACTACAATCATACATCATCCTTGGTTCCTAACATCAGGGTAATAATTGCTCTTTAGTGAACTAGCATATTAGAGGTTCCAGGTGAGTATTGAACCTGGGGCAGCATTGGCCAAATTCTTTGAGCTCCATAGAAGAAACTATCTATTTAAAAAAAAAAGAAGAATACAGAGTTTAGAACAGTCTCTAAGTTAGTTTTGATATTATACTGATCTCTACCTTTTGTTAAACTTGCTTTCCAGATAGTTGGTTAAGTTAATGTATTTACACTTGACTCTTTCACTTGACTCTTTCTTTAATCTTTACAAACTATGGAATGTTTTGCATAAATCTCCACCTACCCATAAATTACTATAGAATCCGTATTAGGTAAGATCACTGTAAACATATAGGTCATCTGGCCTTTAGAAGGCAACACTGATTATGAGGCCCTCTTAGGATATCAACCTCTCGCCTGCAACATAAAAGCAAATTTCGCCTTCAGTGCTATTTCTAATTTTTTTAAATAATTGAACCAGAAGTTTTCAGGGTGAATAGACAGAACCCTTAATTAATGCAGGAAGAATTTTTTAAACCCGAGCCAGGACTGTGGGAGGTAAAGAGGCAATTAATAGTCTGTCTCTTTCTCTTTTTGTCTCTCTCTCCCTCTCTCTCTCCTTATATTCATAACAAAAACATTTAAAAGGAAAAGCGCTTTGCCAGTAGGTTTTTTTTTTCTTTTTCTGTAACTCTTGCAAATCCAGGATGGGCTAGACTGTGACTATTGCTGGAAAATCTTAAGTTCCGACCACCTCATGAACATCAAAACCAATGCATTAAAGACCTCCAGAAACCTACTCCTCTTTCATTTTTCCTCTCTTATTCAAGGACACATCAACATTCACCAAGTCACTGGAGCTAAAAAACTTACGAATCATTCTTGGCAGCCTCTTGTGTACAATTTCAATGCCCATATCATTGCATACGTGGCACTGTACTGTGTATGTTTATTATTGTCTTTGCCTCTCCTTCCAGCTGCTTAAACACCTTCCCTACTTGTGTTTTGGATCTCTAGTGCTTACATTGGTGCTCACACAGAGTAAGCACCAGGTAAATGAATTTTAATTCTTCCTCTTCCCTAGCTCTTTGTTTCTGGTCAGCAAGTCCTGCTCATTTTTCTCTCTGAAATGTCTCCTGAATCCATACTGTCCCTCAATATCTGCACCCTTGTCACTTTCACTTGGCCTATCCAAAATCTTCCATTGACTATCCTCTCTGACTCAAGGCTCACCCTCTTCTCCACCTTCCCTCCCATACAGGTGCCAAGTTACCATTCTCAAAAGTCTAATCACGTTATCTTTTGTCTAATACCTACCAAATTTCTTAGCATAATTCTCAGCAGCTCTCCTGCCCAAGTTCATTTCCAGAAACTTTCCCTTGTATGTCCTAAGCTCTAGCCATTCTAAACAATCATTTAATCAAGAAATACTCCTTTAGGACCCTGTGGGTTTTTTTCTCCTCTCCCATTTAAAATGCCTTTTCTACTCTCCTCAGAAAACTCCTACTCATCCATCAATGCTTAGGGAGCCTCTTCTCTGCTAAATTTTGTGCCTCTCAAAGGTAGAAACCATGTCTAATTTATTATTATACTCCTGGTGCCTAATACAGTTTCTGACACATCAGCATCAACAGATCTTTGTGAAGAATAATTGCCAACCAGTATCCAGGATTCTTTAGTATTCTGAAATCCTAATTGGTATCTTCACTTCTGTAAAGGCTGGATTCCTGCTCTTCAGAATGACTCCCCAAATGTGTTATTTTAGTACACATTGGAAACCCTCCAGGACCTCTGCTCAAAGTCACAGACATGATAATATCCCTTTTTAAGTAGCTGAAGAAAGTGAATTTACTTATTTAAAAAAAATAGCTGATGTTATAAATCTGAGAAAATGTTAGCACATAATCCTTTTGGTTGAAGATGACTATGATAATCTCATCTTGACTAAATATTTTTTAAACCACTTACATATACATTATCTTACTTGATAACATATTGACTTAATAGTCAACATATTGGATAATAGTCATATTCAGTAGCAAGGAGTCATTTGGACTTTGGTATCAAAATAACAAAATCCAGCCCCAGCACCTCCTTCTACTAAATATTTGGCCTTGAGAACACTACTTAACCTCCTTAAGTCTCCTTCAAGCCACATTTTCTCACCAATAAAAATAGAGATAGTGACAGTGAGAATAATTATTGTTATTGTTTCTTCAAGGAAGTTTTGTTTTATGACAAATAAAAATTGTATATAATTAAGAT
The DNA here is from genome assembly GCF_018350195.1 of Panthera tigris. Lineage (NCBI taxonomy): Eukaryota > Metazoa > Chordata > Mammalia > Carnivora > Felidae > Panthera > Panthera tigris. Next base: position 89,531,410 of record NC_056669.1, on the reverse strand, counting down.
GTACAACCTGATGTTTTGATGTACATATACATTGTGAAATAATCACCACAGTAAAGCTAATTACCATATCCATCCCCTCACGTGGTTACCATTTGCGTGTGTGTGTGTGTGTGTGTGTGTGTGTGTGTGTGTGGAGAGAGAGAGAATACTTAAGGTCTAACCACTTAGCAAATTTCAAGTATACAATACAGTATTGTTGACTCTGGTTACCATGCGGTTCATTAGATCTCCAGAACTTACTCATCTTGTATAACTGAAACTTTGTGCCCTTTGGCTGACATGTCCCCTTTTCTCCCTACCCCCAACCCCAGACAATCATCAGTCTACTCTCTGCTTCTATGAGTTTGGCCATTTTTGTCAAAGAACTGTTTCTTAATTTATAATTTTTTTAACTGAATAATAGTTGACACACAATATTACATGAGTGACTTTTAGATTACACATATAGGTGAGATCAGGCAGTATTTGCCTTTCTGTGTCTGGCTTATTTCACTTTGCATAATGTCCCCCAGGCTCATCCACATTGTCACAAATGGTGGCTTTCCTTCTTTGCTAAAGCTAAATCATATTTCATTGTATATACACCACATCTCCTTTATCCACTCATCCATCAATGGACATCTTGATTGTTCCCACGTCTGTGCTACTGTGAATAATGCTGCAGTGCAAGTATCTCTTCAAGACCCTGATTTTAACTCTTTTGGACGTTTACCCACAAGTGGGATTTCTGGGTCATACAGTAAGCTCTGTTTCAAATTTTTTGAGGAACTTCCATTCTGTTTTCCATACTGGCTGTACCAATCTACATTCCCACCAACAGTGTTTAAGGGCTTCCTTACTCCGTCTCCTCACCAACACTTATCTTTTGTCTTTTTGATAACAGGCACTCTAAGAAGTGTGAGATGATATCTCATTGTGTTTCTTATATGCAAACACAATTCTAAGTGACTTCCATATAATTTACTTCATCCTATAATAAATGAAGGAAATACTAGGAACTTCCTTTAATTAGGAAACTGAAGCACAGCTAACAATTGGTAAGGCCAGGATGGGGACCTGTACTCTTACCCACTATGGAAACCACCTCAAAGAATTTCTTAAGTACTAAAAGACATCAACCATATGTAGCCCTCAGTACAAATCCTGGTACATAGTAAATCCTTAATACACATTGGCTGTTCCTATTCCCATTACTATTAGTTAGGAAGACAATAGCAATCATTCACTTGAACTGTAATGTACTCTAATCACCTGCCCACACCAAGCACCAAAATAGAATTATCCACTTTTTCACAGCTTCATAAGGTAAACGAAGCAAGGAGGGGAAGTAGAAAGAAAGTAAGAGTATAGATATGAAGGCAACTTAGAAGTAAGGGGTACGTCAGAAAATGAATGGAGGTGCCATGACAGAGATAGGAATTTTTGGAAGGGTGTCACATCACCGGCATTTAATCGTCCTGTTCCCAGTATGGGGACTGCTCAGTTTCTTCCCTAACAATTAGCCCAATCCTATGGAAAAGTGGAAAGTACCCTAGATTGGGTTCTCCTGTGGACACATAGATCATGTGATAATCTTGTCTGTGTCCAATGGGAGCCAGCATGACACAGAGAAACCCTCCCAAACCCAGCCTTCCTCACTTCATCCCCCTAGAACCTCCAAAGTGGGCTCTCTTTCCAAATTCAACAGCCTTCCATGTTTTGCTATTTCACTTATTTCCTCCCCTCCAGACCAGGTGGATTCATTTTCCTTCCTTATGGTTTTACAGAAAGCAAATTAACAACAATTGTCACTTAAAATAACAGATTAATTACTTCTAATCAAAAGAAAAACTTGTTCCTTCAGACATATCATATATGTCAAGTGAAGATCCCTTTCTGGACAGCAGCTCTATGGCATGCTGTCCAATAGAACTTTCTGCAGTATGTTCTTTATCTTCACTGTCCAGTATGACAGCCACTCGTCACATGTGCATATTGCTACTGCAACTAAGAAATGAGATTTTTGTAAAGATCTCTTTTTTAATTTTTCAAAATATTTATTCATTTTTTTTGAGAGAGAGAAACAGAGCACAAGCGGTGGGGGGGGCGGGGGGGGAGGAGACATAGAATCTGAAGCAGACTCCAGACTCCAAGTTGTCAGTACAGACCCTGACATGGGGCTTGAACCCATGAACCATGAGGTCATGACCTGAGCTGAAGTCATACACTTAACCAACTGAACCACCCAGGTGCCCAGGAATGAGATTTTTAACTTCATTTATTTTTAATAAATGTAAATAGTCACATATAGGGAGTGACTACCATATTGGGCAGAGCAACTCCATAGACTATTATCCACTTCAACTAATCAGTGTGGTATGGCTACTCAAAATTCAGGATCTGACCTCCTAAGACAAAAAAAAAAAAATGTCAACTTAGAGGAGGCTAGTCCTCTGAGGGCAAGAGTACATATAGAGCTGTGTCCCCAAACCAAATATTTCTAAAATTTGCTTGCAGAAGAACTAGAAGTCTGACTCTCAAATTGGCCCTGTCCGAGTTATCATTATTCAGTTCAGGCATGTAGAATAGTTATTCTTTATCAGTTTTATGGGAAGATGAACATTTCAGTGGCAGGAAAAGTCCAGAACTAACTGCTGCAGTCACAGCAAGTCCTGAAAGAAGAAATTAAAAATCAAGTATCACCCCAAGAAAAGCAGAATTATTTGTCTCTATTTTTTTTTCTTTTTTTACTATTTATTTATTTGAGAGAGGGGGGGGGGAGAGGGGCAGAGGGAGAGGGGAAAGAGAAAGAGAGTCTTAAGCAGGCTCTATGCTCAGGGCAAAGCCCAACCATGGGGCTCGATCCCATGACCCTGGGATCACGACCTGAGCCAAAACCAACAGTCGGATGCTCAACCGACTAAGCCACCCAGGCGCCCCCATTTGTCTCTATTCTTTATCCCTCACATAAATGTATCCCCGGTCATGCTTTGGCCTGAGGACTGGAATGATTTGCTTTCCCATGAAGATCAGTTTGCTAAGGAAGAGAGGAAGCTACACAAGGCACATAAAAAGCAAACACCAAGCCTTTGTGAGAGAGCGAGTGCGTGCAAAGGAGTTATTTCTCGACAACAACAGGAAGCCAGTAAACTATTTGGAGCAGGGAGGAGACATGATCAGTTCTGGGATTTGAAAAGATGGCTGTGGGTGGCTGACGTGTGAAAAAACGTTTGGAGTGGAGCAAAAGGGTGTGTGAGAGACCACTTAGGAGGTCTTGGTCGTTGTTATGGCAAAAAGTGAGTGGAGATGAGGACTCTGGGCAGCAGAGCCAAAGAGAAGGGGACAGAGTCAACAGATATTTAAGAGCAAAATTACCAGGGCTTCACAATGATCAGCAATGGGTAAAGAGGCAGCAGGTGATGAGCAAGAGGTTTCAATCTTTATAGCTGAATGCAGGGAGGACTTATTCCTTGAGATAGACATCAGAAAGGACTGAAATGAGGTAGGACATAAGCTTCATTTTGGAGACATATTTGCAGTGTCTTTGACACAATGAGGATGGCAAGTGGATAGGTGGACACGTGACTTTAGAGCTCAAAGGAGTGGTTTAGTCGATACCATTAATTCCATTTTTTTAAGAAAAAGATAAACTAGTAGTTTGATGAAAGTCTCATTGTTCCTTTTTTGAAATGTTTATTTATTTTGAGAGAGAGCGAGAGCATGTGCATGAGCAGAGGAGGGACAGAAGGAGGGGAGAGAGAGAAGCCCAAGGAGGGTCCGTGTTATTGGCACAGCTATCTCACAAACTGTGAGATCATGAACTGAACGGAAAGAGACCCTTAACCAACTTAGCCACGCAGGTGCTCCCAAATGTCTCCTTTTTCAACTACAAAAGATGATGCCCAGAAGTAGCATATGTATATAAGTAGACCAAGGAGGATTTCATTCCTGTAGAACTTCAGGCTGCCAACCCCTCCAGAAAAGACTGCACTCAAAACTTATTTTGGAGGGGTGCCTGGTGGCTCAGTCAGTGAAGTGTCTGACTTCGGCTCAGGTCATGATCTCACGGCTCGTGGGTTCAAGCCCCACATCAGGCTCTGTGTTGACAGCTCAGAGCCTGGAGCCTGGGTCTCCCTCTCTCTCTCTCTGCCCCTCCTCCTCTTAAGCTCTGTCTCTCTGTCTCAAAAACAAACAAATATTAAAATTTAAAAAAAATACTTACTTTGGAAATGCTGTGAACATGGTCAAGTCCTCACACACTCTACCAAATGACTGTCTGCCTCTACCACACTTGCCTATCCTGGATGACATACTCCAAAGTCCACAGGGGTCAGGCTTGAACTGAACCACTACCCAATTCTATCCTGCTATGTGGAAATAATTAGTATTACTGGAATTTACAATTTTTTAAGAAAAGCTAAAAATGTGAGGTGTTTTTTTTAATTAAATCTCTATTTTTAAATGTTTCACTGCTATTTTTTTTTTTAGAAGACCATCTGGGCCAAACGAAATCTCTCACAGCTTCCACTTGTCCCATGGGCCACCAGTTTGTAATTTTTATCTCAAGGGTGGCCACGTACAGTATTTATGTATTAATGCATTAATCATCCCTAACTGATATCCTTTCACTGAGTCTGAATGCATCCTCAGAACCTATCTCAACACAATCCTCCAAGGGAGATCATGTTCCAAAGTATTCAGAGCTGCAGGAGTTGAAACTTACCTGCCATGTCTATTCTAGCAGTAACCAATGCTGCTGTGCAGAACCATGAAGACATCACAAAATGTCCCCAAGGCCCCTCTCCTCTCCTCTCTTCAAGAGAAATTGCCTTGGGGCACACACACACAAATGCCAGAATTCTTTTGGTGCCTGTTTCTATTAGCGCATATTGTGTTCCCTGAGTCTACAAACCATGTATTCCCATTTCTTTTGCAGCCTGTCTCTATTCAGTGACCTTTGAAACGCCACTGTAGTCCAGGTAAGTCAACATCTTTTTCTTTTTCTATTCACTCTTGGCCTTCACCTCTCCTTGAAACTTTTTTTTTTTTTTTTGAAACCTCTACAGCACTTCCCTAAACACCTGGTCTTGATGAAAAGCAAGACCTGGACACTTTCCTCTGCATAATTCTCTAATGTGATCATGATTGATGGAAAAGCCTTTTCATACACTGACCTCAGAACTCAAGTACAATGGCAAGAATCTGCAAGGCCCTTGTACTTCCTGCAGAGCAACTCACTTTGTCTTCACCTGAGTTTAAATAAATTGAAGAAAGAGTTCCCCTTCATTCCAATTAGTAAAAAAAATAATCATTTTCTCATGTAAAATTAAAGCTTAGCAGGCACCTCTCTTCAGGAAGACGTGAAGCTGAACACTTTCAATTTAAGCCAAACAAGAGCATTAAGAAGATGTATTTCTCTAGAGCTGTGCTCCTTCAGGGTCCTTGAATGCCAGTTATTGGCTTACTTTTTAGCCAAAGCAAAAGAGCTTTTTGCTGCTGTCTTTAAAGATCACCATTAAGAAAAGAAGCAGCAGTTAGCCAAGTATTGAGTTGTCTTTGTGGGAGGAAGAGGGAGCGGGAATTATAGTCTCATATCTTGGACTGTAGTTGTAGTAGTTCGCTAGGGCTGCCATACCACAGTATCACAAATTGAGTGTCTTAAACAACAAAAGTTTATTTTCTCACAATTCTGGAGGCTAGAAGTTCAAGACCAAAATATCAGAAGATTTAGTTTCTCCTGAGGGTTTTTCTCTTTGGCTCGTAGATGGCTGCCTTCTTCCCATGTCTTCACATGGTCTTCCCTCTGTGTACATCTGGGTCCTAATATCTCCTACCTACAAGGACATATTGGAGTAGCACCCACCCAAATGATTTCATTTTAACCTAATTCTCTTTAAAGACCCTATCTCCAAATACTGTCACATGGGGATACTGAGTATTAGGACTTCATTCAACATATGAATTGGGGAATTCAACCTATAATGGTGATCTTAAGGATAACCTATGTTAGAACAGATTATAAGTGTTTAGTGTCAATAGAAACCAATTCCTGCCAGTAAGTGCAAAGCAGCAGCAGCAGAAGCAAAAGAAAGAAAAAACTCAAAGGCAAGAAAATAATCATGACTCAAAAAAGGGAGAGGAACCAGGAACTGAAAAACACCCAAAATCTTCTCACTTTCTACTCCTTCTGCTAACAGGCTTCTTCTTATCCACATGCCTCCTTTTCCTTCTCATTCCACAGGGTAGAAAATGGTCCCTAGGCTTCCAAGCGTACACAGGACAGGTTTTACCATTTATGCAGACAGATTGGCTAAGAAAACTTCAGCCCCAATCTCCAGAGGAGAGTATCTGATTGCACCAGCTTGGGTCAGGTGTTCACCATGGTCCAATATAACCAGGTGATGTGGTCACCTGCTTCAAACATGGCTGTTCTGGGGTGATTCCTACAGGAAAAGGGGGGGATGGAGATGCATGATCATGGGCCTGTGAATAGGGTAGATGCTCTAACACTTGTCCCTGTGTGGGTGAGGATATTTTTCTGCATGTCCCACTCTTTTTTGTCACACCCCAGTGCATATTTGTCTCCTGCTAACTAGCCTAGCTAGATATTTCTCCTCTTGAAGTGTAGACAATAGGTAACTATAGCAACTGGTTGTACAGGTAATTGCTATAAAACATTGCCCAGGGGTTAGAAAGCCGTGGAGAGACTGATCCCCACATTCCACCAGGGCATTAGTTCACAGCTAAGGTGAGTTTCTTGTCTCCAGAACAATCAATGTTTTACCTTTTAAAAATAAAGAAAAGCGTGTGTGCCACAATTCTGTCTGAAAGCGCAGGCATCGAAGTGGACCCAGGAGATGCAATTTCAAACAAGACTCACCTTTTCATCTTCCAGGTCTGTGACTTGGTTAGGTCTCAGTTGCCTCTAATCTTCTTTGTAATCTTGGCTTCAGCTGCCCACCATTTCCAGAAGCGGGCTGACGGGGAATGACCCAGGTTTAATAACATCACTCTTAGATCTAAAAAGACAACATTCTTTCAAATGTGGTCAGTTCGTCCCCCAAAGGACCAGCCAGCCTGTTAGGCATCCCAGAGCATGGGATTATGTCCTCTTCCTTAATTGGCTATCACCTGGAATTCACAGACGTAAGGATAATATCCTTCCCTGTCTTTCTCCATTCTAACCTAAATATAGAATTGGAATGGCTCCCTTTGGAATCGTTGAGATAAAGAAACAGACATAACCTGGGGTTTAGAGCGGAGGTCCTCTCTTACCAATGGTTTGGGAGACAACTCAGCCATGAGCACATGGATCGTGGGCAAGGCTGTCTGGGTGCATAAGCCCAGCTCTCCTGCTTATTAGCCCTGCCTTAGGTGTCATTGACCTCTCTGAGCTTCCCTTTCCTTACAGAGTTGTTGTGATCATTAAGTGAGCTACTATACCCAAAATGCTTAGAGTTATGTAATTTACTGCTATCATTACCACTACTGTTACAATATGAAATCCTGCTTGAAGGGCTTAATAGGGTTGGTCTCTGACAAAACATAGGGATTCATCTCCACTCTGCTCTTCTCTCCTGCCTCCTTTTTAAAATTTTGCATCCTCCCCAGCACCCAAGCATCTGGGAGCTTCCTGCAAACTTCCCCATCAATACCTATCCAGAACTCACTCCAAGGTAGCAGCACTCTCTGAGAGTGCTTACCTGAGAGGCTGTTCCATTTTCTCTGAGAAAAAAACAAACAAAAAAAAACCTTCACTATCTTCTGTTTCTTTTTTTTTTTTTTAGAGTTTTCTACTTTTACTCCAATAGGATTCATACATCGATAGCCAATGGAGTATGTCAATTATACTAAGGAGTAGTGAGATGCCAATCTCCTAAAGCTGTCACTGCCCTCCATACTCACTGCAACTGAATTTAGACCCCTTCATCTCTCACTGGACCGTGACATCAGCCTTCCTACTTGGTCACACAATCAATACTTTATCCAACCTACTGCCCACAGTGCTGACATAGGCTCTTTCTAAATATTTAATCACAAATTAAACATTTTTCCAGATAACAAATATTTAGAGAATCCCTGTTACCTAACAGGTGTATTCTAAAATTCTTGGCATGGCCCAGAAACCCACCTCTAGCCCCTACTTACATTTTCAGTCTCATCTGCTACCATTCCACTTACCCACTACCCTACGCTGTAGCCACAGAAAATCAGGAACCATTCCCATTCTCTGTATTGTATGTTTCTTCCAACAGGAATATTCAAACTTCCCATTCCTCCACCTTGCTAACTCTTACCCATTGTTGTAAGCAGACATATCCTCTAAAAGCCTTCTATGGGTCCTCCCAGAAATAATCAATTATATCCTCCTCTCTATTCACTTAATACAATATATATGACAAAGTGTTCTATATATTAGTTTTCTAGACTTTCTCCCACCTTTAAAAAAAACCACTCTATTGAAATGACTGACATATAAAAAGTATAAAGAATTCTTACAACTCAATAGCAAAAAAACAAAACAAAGCAAAAAAAAAAAAAAAAAAAAAAAAAAGAGCCCATCTAAAAAAAATCAGCAGAGGTCCTGAATAGATCTTTCTTCAAGGAAGACATAAAAATGGCCAACAGGTACATGAAAAGATATTTAACATCACTAACCATCGGGAAGGTGCAAATCAAAGCCACAAGGAGCTACCACCTCACACCCGTTAGAATGTCTGTTATGCAAAACAACCAAAGATAGCAAGTGTTGACAAGGATGTGGGAAGAAAGGGAACCCAGGTACTGCATTAGTGGAAATGTAATTGGTACATCCATTATGGGAAACAGTATGGAGTTTCCTCTCTGACTTTACTGTAAGCTATTTGAGGTCAGGAATCATGTTTTATCAATCTTTGCACTTCTCTCAGCACCAAGCCCAGAGGAAAATATGAGCTGTAAGGAACATTTGATGAATGCATGAATGAGGGAGAAGGAAGGTGCTATTCTTTACATACAAAGATTACATCACTACAATCCTACCAACAGATTTCACTTTTTTTTTTAATTTTTTTAATGTTTATTTATTTTTGAGATAGAGAGAGACAGAGCATGAACGGGGGAGGGTCAGAGAGAGGGAGAGACACAGAATCCGAAGCAGGCTCCAGGCTCTGAGCTGTCAGCACAGAGCCCGACGCGGGGCTCGAACTCACGGACTGTGAGATCATGACCTGAGCCGAAGTCGGACACTTAACCGACTGAGCCACCCAGGCGCCCCCAGATTTCACTTTTGTATGTTTCCCAACAGCAAGATCGATTATATGGAGAAGACCATATTTCCTCATCCTTGTTACCCTGGGCCCAATGATTACAGAATGGCTGACTGAGAGCCCTCAGCAGTATGAGCCTAGGGACAAAGCCAACTGGCTCTACCCTTGAAGAAAATTCTGATTTTGGCCTCCTCATCAGCATCACTCCCTCCTCAGCTGAACCCAGGCTCTTTAGCTTACACATAGTCTGGCAGTGGGGTTGAGAAACATAAGGACGGATCTTCTCCAACCTGTGATAAAACGACAAAAAGTATGTGTGCTGCATGTCAGTGGATGCAAGTCTGCCTCCCTTCCTCCCTTCCCGCATACCTTTCTGCCTTCCTTCCTTTAATAGAGAATAGGAAATGTGCTGGTATAAACTTGAACATACCAATTCTGGTGGTTGATTAAACCCTTCATCTTCCTTCCTTGCTAATCAACTACAAAAGCTTTCGATACACACACACCAACCTCAGAAAGGTTTTATCACTTAATTACTATAAAACAACCCCACAGGTTAATGCATGCTTGATCCTAAAGGAGTGGCGGTAACCATTATGTTATTAATATCAATTGCACAGTTAGTAATGAGCACAGAGAATTCAGGTCTAGAAATATGGCACGAAGTCTGATTTAATGCGATGTGCTGTTTGCCTCACTACAGCTCCCCCAAATTTAACCTACCATTTTGCTATGGTATGAAATTCTAGAACCAGAAATGTATTCCTTTAGGGTTTTTTTTTTCTGTTAAAATGCAAATACCATATAGGTAAAGCATATATCAAGCCATGGTCAATCATTTACACCTTAGATAGATCTGAATAAATTTAGCCATTTTTCTAGGGCACTGGAAAGAATATGTGGAGGTGGTGACCTGAATAGTTGGGGCAGGTCCATCACCACACATCAAAAGCAAGGCTAAAGAGGAATGAGGGTCCGAGAGAGCAAACCTCACTTGTTTCACGTATGTACTTCTTGCTTGGCCTTGATAAAATTGCATGTAGACAAATATATGGAGAAAAGAGGTTGAGGTGTCTAACTGTAGCTCGCATCCTATTCTGCAGGATTGTGTTACTAAAATCTTCTGCCTCTAATATTGCATCAGCATTACGATTCCAGCTTAGTATTTCACTTTCTACAGTATATATGTTTCTGACAAGCTCTGGGTAAATAATTTCTTGTAAGTCAAATCACAGCATAGGTACTCCAGGAGAAAACTTGTGAGATCATCTTGAACAGTGAAAATGTCTTGACTAGTTTGGATAAGGGCATGCTTTTTTACATGAGGTTTGTGAGGTACACTTACCATGTGCCCTGCATCTCTCTCTGGAAGGCAGAATATTTAGAACTCTATGACAACTGCTGCATTTAATTTACAAAATGTCTGCTCAGGTGGGCAAGGTTCTGCACTGAGTCCTGATGATCTCATATGCCTGTATGGAATGCATAGGATAAATACAATCATCCCCAACTGGTAAGAGATTCGCTCATCTGACAAGTTATAGAGGACCAAGCAGTCAGGCTCTTTGGAAACACAGAGGATGCCAGGAACAAGATAAGACACTTCTTATGGCTATAGGCTCTTATTGTAAAAGTAACTGATAAAAAGGTATTTGAACAAATGCCCCAGTTTCATTGAAATAGTTAATGGAAACTCAAGAATAATGATATTTACCACTGTGTTACATAAGGTTAGACACTCAAGTTTCTTCCAACACAGGTCAATAATCCAAAGGGTGTTGTTAATACAAAAGCATACCTTATATCTCATCAACATAACTGGGTTTGCATATGATGATCCTTAAGAATATTTTCAATAACAAAAATAATCAGCAGGGCACCTGGGCAGCTCAGTTGGTTAAGCGTCCGACTTCATCTCAGGTCATGATCTCACAGTTTATGGGTTTGAGCCCCGTGTCAGGCTCTGTGCTGATAGCTCAGAGCTTGGACCTTGCTTCAGATTCTGTGTCTCCCACTCTCTCTCTCTCTCTGCCCCTCTACCTCTCTCACTCTGCCTCTCTCTGTCTTGAAAATAAATAAACATTAAAAAAAAATTTTTTTAAATAATCAGCTTAAGGCAGTACTTGGGAGCAAAGGGAATTTTCCCCCCAAAGAACTTGGAAACAAGGGTGGCCACTGACAGACAAACCAAATAAACTTATCCCTGAATAGAAGGAAGCAAAAAAATCTACCAGGGTTTTTCTGAAACATAATCAATGATGTTGGCACATTGGGACCTCAATTTGACTCCAAATAAATGTTCCTTGAAAAGGAATCTTCATCCTTTTGCTTTGAATCTTTATTCAATCATCTACTGATTAATAATATAGCTCGATGCCTAGAACAAGGGCCACCCAGGCACACACAAGGGGTCCTCTCTTGTTGTAAACAGTCACATTGGCCTTCTAGTTTGTCCACTAATCTCATGTAAATTGACTAGCGAGTATTTACTGCTTTGAATCTGATCAATTCTAAGTATACTGATAAAGCCCAGTTTCTATAGTCCATGGACAGTGGCACATTTACAAAGCTGCTGCTGTATTTTACCAAGGAGACTTTCTATGACTCTATCCTTTCCTCTGACATTGATCTTTTTCCATTCTTGCACTGTTGTTTAAAAGGCTAATTTCCTTTAATGGTAGGACTCATAGGCAGTATCTATACAATACCAAAGAGCTAGTTCATCCCTTTTAATTGTGTGATTAAAAGCCCATTCAAAATGGTTATTTAGCAACACAGGCAGAGATACAAGACTAGACTTCATGATTTTCAGTAACACCAAAGCTTAAACTTTTTCAGTGCCACAGACTCCTTTAAGAATCTGATAAAAGCTATGGGCCCTCTCTCCACTAAATTGCACAACCACAAGATTTGGAGTTTGGGGTGGTCCACTAAACCCATTTATAGACTGCTGCTTAAGAAGCCTGATCTCACACAAACCCCTCAGTTCATTAATGGGGAAACTGAGGCCTGGTGAGGGGAAATGACTAACTCAAGGATTATACTTCTAGTACAGGCAGAAACAGAATGAGGTCTTAACATCTTCAAATCAACGTTCCTATGACCAACTATTTTTTCACTTTATAACAAGTCATGTTGACATCTAGGAGACCCAGCCAGAGGCAGAAACCAGTCAGTATATTCTGCTTGGGCTCCAGCCTATCCTGGAACCCAGAAAATGGATCTGGAAAGATCTCCTCACCCAGCCAACCCCCATTCTCTAAACCATGCTGCATTTAGTCATCTAATTCTTGAATCTTCATTCATATTTTTAAAAATGGGAGCTAAAAGACAGAAGCAGAGCTGGCCAACCCAAGCTGGAGAAGAATCCAGGAATTATCAGAGCTTCCTCCTGCAACCCAAACTATGTTATGCAAACTTTTGGCTTGCCCAGTGATTTCAGTCAAACAAATATGAGATTGAGGAAAGAAAATAGCAAATTTTTCTGAACTAGTCTGGGCCATGAAAACTGACCATCTGAAGAACCCAGAAAGGCTTCTCCTAAAGCCATTTCTCTGTAAAATATTAACTAATGTGTCTATGAGGTTTTATAGGTCATAAAGAGCTTTCAGGTACACAAAACTGAGGAAGGAAAAATAGAAGGGAAGGAAGGAGCAGCAAATCCTGAACATTAAATGTTCTATTTCCGAAATAACTCTGAATAAAGACCTCTCTTTTTAATCCATGAGGAAGCAGACTCAGAGTAGTTATTTGTACAAGACCACAGAGTAATTAGCAGATCCAGGATTCAAATCCTGATATCTGAGTAAAACCCTGTTTTGCAGACGACAGATGGAAGTTCCAGGAAGTTGATTTACTGCCCTCATTCATGCAGGTCCCGAATTATAGATCCTGTATTTGAACTCACATCTTTATATCCTACAGTAAGCTGTTAATTCCATGGAGTCCATGTTTCTCGACATGACCTGCAGAGCATCTAAATGAGACTCACCCAGCTGCCCATTTATTAAGAAAAACAGGTCTTGAGTACAGGTTCTCCAAGAGACCAACAGCATTCACTCCACCTGGGAATTTGTCAGAATGGCAATTCCTCAGGCCAACTGAATCAGAAACTCTGGGGGAATAGGATCCAGCACTGTTTTAACAAGTCCACCAGGTTGATTTGAGAACCGCTGATCTAGCAGCATACTTTCCCTTCACCCCCCTCCATAAAAGAAACTTATTTATACTTCATCCTTTTATAGAACAATTCCAACACCTGTAACCTCACCTTCAAAACCATCAAAAAGTATTCAGCATTCTCTCTAAGTCCCTCAATCTTTGCAGGATTCCAAACCTTGTGGCATCTGATCATGCCGCATAATTTCATTTTAGTCCCTTCCCCCCCCAAACACATTCAGAAATCAGAGGACTCAAGACTTGCTCAAAGAACTCAGCCCCAAACATGTCCTGAGAGACTGCTTCTTAGCGAGGAGGGAAAAGATTCCCAACAGAATCATTTGCTTAGAAACATTTCACAACTCCACACTTTTTTTTTATGGAGAAGTTTATGTTAGAAAATAGAGTTTTCTCCAAGAGAACCACCAGGGTAGGTTGTAAGGCTTTGTTTAAGAGCTGAGCTTGGCAACATGATGTTGGTATGTGGGCCTTTCACAGTCTCCTTATTTCTTGGTGGGTGGTTTGTTTTATGACACTAAATGTTCTTCTCAAACAGGTGTTGACTGGATAGAACAAAACTAATTAGTTTGATCTTGGGGAAAACGGAGCCTATAAGGCTGGAATTCAGACTGTTGTCTGCATTTGTTATTGGCTTGAATTACAGGAGTGTTCTAACAAGGGGTGAAAATGCATTACTTTTCCTGGAGTATGCTATATTTTGTCATGGAAAACACAATCATTGGTACCAAATACAAGTATAATGTTCACTGGTTAAACCAACACCGTCCTGCATCTCCCAATTTATTGCTTAGCAATTGAATTTACCTGGAGTCAGGCTGTGGGGTAAGGTTTCTCAAGGAATGATGCAACATTGCCACCATGTGGTCCCCAGCTAAAAATGGCTTAGGCGGAAATAATATCCACCCCCACTAAAACAGACGCACTGCTTTCCCAGCCTTCCCTACGTGCTTAACCTTTGCGCGTTCAGCTCAGAAATCAGCTGGGCAAGGAGTGACTAGACTTATTTCCATATGGACACAAGGCATTCGTCAGGGCAACAATACTGGGTAATCAGCTTACCCTTAGGAACTCGTTTTCACCTCTTGTTCAGTATAGTCTGCTCTCTCCCTACCCTGTTGCTTTCTGGTTAGTAGCTATCAGCTTAATGGACCTCCAAGCCATTTCTGAATCTCCACGGCTGGTTATTTAAGCCTCCCCTTTCCCGACCTCAAATCATAAGCCCCACAACCATTCTGATCACAAAGTCCATGCCCAATCATTAGGAGACAAATCTCACCCTGATCTGTAAGAAGGAAAAGAGGAGGACAAGGAGCCAGAGGTGGGGGGGGGGGGGGGGGGGGGGGGGGGAGGGAGGAGGAGGGAAAAGGCAGGAAAACTCATAAAACTTTCGCAGTGATCCCTCCAGCAGATGACCTGCCTGTTCTTTGACATTTCTTACCTCTTTATCAATCTTGTGGGACTTTTGAGTTAGTATAAATATCAAAGAATCTCACCAGCCACCTATAACCTTAGGAGAAAAAGAATTATTTTGTTAAATTAATCAAAGGCATAGATCAGGAAACTTATTTATCCACAAAGAACAATCCCCAAAATTTGCATTAGTGTACCTTCAGGGCTCCAATATCATATGATTACTTACAGTCAGCCAATGAAACTTGGGCACGGACTACATGCCAAGCACGTGTCGTGTGTTCTAGTAAGCGAAACAGACATGGCCCCAGGTCTCACATTGCTCACCATCCAGAAGGAAAGACAGATATTTAATTAAAAAAAAAAAAAAGTATAGATGAGATCTGTTCTACAAAGGAGAAGTACGGAATACGACGGTTAGATCCCTCTGGGAGATTTTCTCATCTCTCCCAAGAGGAGGCAGTGTAGGATAGCAAAAGAGTCTTTTAATTCAGATTTAGATTTGAATTCAAACCTTCCCACCCATCAGCAGGGGATCTGGTCAGGTCATTTAAACCACTGCAGCCTGTTTTCTTATGAATAGAATCAGTACTTAAATCTCTACTTCGTGATATTAAGAGGATTAAATGTGATACTGCATGAAAACATGCACAAGTTCTTGGCCCGGGATAATAAATGGTAGCCCTCTTCCGCACTTCAACCAGCACCCTTCTGATGACCAGAATCACTTGATAGCACTCTCTCTCACAGCCTCACCTTGCAGCTGATGTGAACTTAAAGACTGAAGGCTGACTGAATATCCACCCAAGAAAATTCTGGTCACCCCATATTTTTACAGTTATCTCCATATTGTTAATAACCTCATTGCATGCCAGGGTCTGGCTAGGTCCTACAGTCCATGCTGTTTCTAATTCTCAAAACACTTGGCTTTTTTATGCGACTGTCACACACATACACACACATACCCTCCAGTATCTGGAAAAAAATGCATTATTTGCAGTGGGAGACAGAGAATCTCTTTCACTCCCATAGAAGCTGACAGCTTTATTGTTTCCTAGTTTAAAAAGTTAAATTCAAAGTGGTTTTTATCCTTATCCCTGGAGATGAGTTAGCATTGAATGCAAATTGAAACATTTGGGCTGACTGGGAGAAGGCAGGGTAGGGGATCCCTCTAGGAGAAAAAGCATATTTCTTTGCTGGAATCTGCTTGCCAGAAGCTTTGGTCCACTCAGGCCAGTTGTCCCAGGCTCCCAGACCCTCGGAAGCAGCCAGGAAGCTTTTGTCCCACATTCCCTCCACCTTGGGAGGCACTGCCTCCTGCTGACGCCTTTATAAACAGAGATCTAACTTGGGAGCTTACAGAGAAAGCTGGGAAATATTCATTCCTACAGAATTTTAGGAAACATAAAACACACTGTAGCAGGATCAATATTCACTTACACTATACTCAGATGTACCAAAACAAATAGCCTTTTTATTCCTCTGTAATTGATCTGGTTTCCCTCACAGGCCTCTCCACCCGGTTGATGGCAGGAGGAAAAAATGAAATGTTTGTCCAGCCTACTAATTCAGGTTTTGTTGGTATCACATCTCTGCTTGGATGGCTTGGTTAATGCTCAGTGTTTCTGCGTCTGACCTGCTTTGCCTCCTAAGATGGCACCTTGGAGGATGGGAAGACCAATGTGGCTTATGTGAGCTGACAGGGACAGAAGGGAGATGGCTGGGCTCCTTTAGGTGGTCATTTGGCCTCTGCTGCAGAGGGTTCAGGCTGGGCTGACCCCTGAACTGCAGACCACAGCAGCATGATGACCCTGTGCCCTGGACATTCTGCTGGTGCCCCTGAAGGCTATGGCTGGCCTCACATGACATCTGTAGACTAGCCTGACCTCAGTTCCTGCGGCACAGTGGACAACCTCTGAGGCGTGGCCAGGGATCCCTGACCGGCCATCCTCAGCAACAGTAGCTCCCCTACTCACTGAAGCAACCCCTTTCTGCCAAGCTCCCCAGTCAGGCTCTGCAATCCAGGGCCTACTCAGTGGCTCTCCCTGAGGGCATGAGGAACTCTTAGGCCCCTTTTAGTCACTTGAGAATTCAGGCTGGTTGAGAAAAGCCAGGCCCTCCGCCACCTACCCAGGCTGTGCTGAGCAGCGTCCTCTAATGAAGACACCCATAGGTTACAGCAAAGGCAGCCTGTGAAACAAATCCACACCCAGAATCCCCAACTCACTGCAGGTGTTACACACACGTTCCCTGGCTCTGCAAATTTGTCCTCCTTCCGGACAGCAAGTCTTTGCCCTACCTGTCCTAGGCACGGGGAGGAGACTCTGCACATGGAAATCTCTGTGTATTAATCCACTGAGGACTTCTCTTCACGTGGCAGGGGTGGGCAGTAACAGGGGCTCTGAAAACCTTGTCCTTTCTTGACAAAGGCCTTATCTTACTGCAGAATCAAAAAACATAACTTTAAATACCAAACCTGGAATATTAACTTTTTCCCTTTGCATGCCTCCAGTAACCACTCTAAGAGGTAGGAAGAGGCCTTGGTAATCTGGGGGGAAGATTATGCACAGAAAAATGCAAAATTCAGTTAAGACAAAAATATCAAAATATCACCCTGTGATACTACCCCAGGTCTTCAGTTAAATTCTCCAGGCCGTTCCTGAGCCACTTCCCCAACGCTAGAAAAAGTACTACAGGGAGTACAGAAGAAACGGGACATGGCCACAACCCCAAGGAAACTACCATCTGATAGTAAGAAAGCCTCTTGAATAATAATGAAAGGTAAGACCTCACTCCTCTGAATGAGTGAAGTCAATAAAAGCTCTAACTGGCAGTTCAAAAGGCACTCTCCCGACCCCTGATTCCCCCTCCTTTTCTGCTATTGTGAAGTTCTTTATTTTTTTAATCTCTCAGCTGCTTCAAAGCAAAGCACTGAAGCAAAGAAAAAGCCAGCAACTTTCTGCAGACAACCCTATTGTCAGGAACCAGTAATTCCCTGGGGTATAAGCATAGGGGATGAGGACACCCACCGGGGCTCAATTTTGCATATGCAATTTGTGCCCACAATTATTTTGATTGCTTCACGGGTCACATAAGGATTTACCAAGCAAACAGCCACTAATTAAATATTATGCAAAATGTCTCATTCCTGTGCAGTCTTCTATATGTGAAATACAGTCCACTAAAAGTTAAGTTTTATATCAAGTGATTTTTTACCTGGCTGCTTTAATTCCAGAAAGACCCCCTAGGAGAATGGTAGAGGTCGATTTTTTTAAGTCAACTCTCATGGATAGAAGACTTAAAAGGACAGAACGAAATATTGCCAGGAGTTACTCTGGATCGTGTGTGTGTGTTTTCCCCCTTTGTGCCTTTTTTAAGATTAGCATCAACACGTAACAAGCCAAATAGAGCATGAAAAGTAACATTCGAAAGTCAAAATATTTTATGCTGAATTTTCTATAACTTTTTTGAGGATCACTTAGATTTCCACCTAAAGAAAAAAAATGACAAGAACACTCCTGTCTGCTAACAGGGTCACACGGACAGATGGACAGATAGGAGGAGGAGGTCACTGATCAGGGACTTCCACAGAAGGTTCTCTACCTCCGAACTCAGGTCCCCACAGAATCTCCTGGTTTTCTTTATCCTTCTTCTTCACAACCTTCTCCAGCAAGTGGATCCTGTAATGATCTGAACGTCCGTGTCCCTACCCCCGATGTCCTGGTATTAGGAAGTAGGACACTTGGGAGGTGATGAGGATTAGATGTGGTCGTGAGGGTGAGGTCCACATGAACGGGGCCAAGGTATTAGGGCTGTCTTTCAGGAATGGGTCAGATTTGAAGTATAAAAACTGCTCAGGACACACTCATTAAATGAGACAGTTCCAAACTACTCCAAATAACCCTCCTCCGTCCTGTGCCTAGAACACCAACAACGTCTCTGAATGTCTTGTCTTGAAGGTCCATGGAGGTTCTGGTCCTTGCTGAGAAGTGAGGAGCATGCTTACTTACTGTCCCTCCCTCCTTCTAGCCTCTGCTGCTGTTTTGGTTTTAAATAATCTTCAGGTGATTCTATTTTGCATCCAACATTGTGAAGACTAGGGAAGAATAGATTTGGTCCCCAGGGGAGAGCCAGGTGTATTTAAGAAGGGGTGTATGTGAGAAAATTACACAGATGTCTCATTCTTCTTGAGTTTGGCTTTTATGGCTTTGCTTAATTTAAGTATTTTGTGATTTGCTGGAAAATCAGGCAACTCTTCAAATCAGAGAATGCACTCTACAGACAAAAGAATGTAAACATTGGTTATTAGTATTTTTTAATAATGTTTTTGCTTTGCTCTCCTCCATTACCCAAGTCATTAAGAGTTGGTGATATTGGCTGAAGCTTACCTAGTATCTTTAAGTCAGATATCTTAATTTCTTGCCAATTAACTAAGGGTAACATGCTAGCCAAACAGGTGACTGTCTAATGCCAAATGCAGCTAACTCTTAAATCAAGCAAAATACAATCCTTCACCATCCCCACATCCTTTTCCTATGACCTGCTGTCAACATTTCTCAGTGAAGATGCTTGGGCTTCAGGGAACATCAGGAACTTATGAAAACAGATTGCTGCGTCCATCCCCAGAATTCCTGGTTCAGTAGGTCTGGGTTGGGATCTGAGAATTTGCATCTCTAACTAAAGTTCCTAGGTGATGCTGATGCTTTTGTGATAAGGGTCAATATGAATTAGAAATTTAAAAAAAATTAATTCTCCTTGAGGTGAAGAAAATAGAAAAAGACCATCTCCCGCTGCCTTGTTCTTTGAGATTTTACCTTGAAAAAGTAATCATTATAAGCTCTTTGCCTGTTTGAAATGTATGTAAATCTTTTTTTGTGTGTGCTAAGTTTTTAAATTTATTTTGAGAGAGCAGGGGAGGGACAGAGAGAGAAGAAGAGAGAGGAAGAGAAAGAGGGAGAGAGAGAGAGAGAGAGAGAGAGAGAGAGAGAGAGTGAGTCACAGGCAGGTTCCACACTCAGCACAGAGCTTGGCTCTGGGCTTGAATTCACAAAGCGTGGGATCATGACCTGAGTTCAAGAGTAGGATGCTTAACTGACTGAGCCACCCAGGTGCCCTTGTAAATCTTTTTAAAAGCTAAGTAAGCCTCTTGCCAATTTTACAATCTAGAAATGTTTCCTCAAGGACCAAGGAGTCATTTCTCTGAAATGTAATCATCAACAAAGATAGGCTGCCTCTCAGCTTCCTGGAAGGATAGGAGCCTCACTTCCTGGATCCATATTACAAACCTACCTCCTGTCGTAAAGATATTAGAAACTTACTCTTCCTTTGGATAAAGTCACCTCACAAACACAGATGGCCATCCCAATTATCAGGTGAACTTGGGATGAACTATGTGTAGCAAATAGCGCTTTCATGTCCCCTAACTTGAGGACTAGTTATCCTTTATCTTGAGAACATGTATAAAATGGGTTCTATCTGCTTGGCTATATTAAAGGGTGAGATTTCTTTCTGTCTTTGTAATCTCTTGACAGATTACCTGTGATGCCCACACATTCTAGTTTAACACTCATTAAAAAAAACAAAACAAAAAACTGTTTTCTTTCTCCTCTACCTTTGTGGAGAGGTTTTCTGAGTTGCCAGGAGGTTTGTTTTTCCTTTTTCTTTTTTTTTATGCTCCAAACTTTCTATATCAAATATTTACCATGCCTGTGATTTTAAAAATATTTTAATATTATGTCATGGAACTAATATAAAAACTAAACACCTCTGAATGCTATTTGGTTGTCTTGGATTAACAAACAAGTAGGAATTAAATATCAGGAAGGAGGGATAATTCTGAAATACTCTGGATAATCTTGAACACAATTAGCTATTATAGACCTTAGTTTCTCCATCAGAAAGATGAAGATTATGCAACCCACATTAATCAATTACAGGTTTTAATAACTTTTTAAATTTTTTTTTATTATTTACTTATTTTTGAGAGAGAGAGGGAGAGAGCAAAAGCAGGGGAGAGGGAGAAAGAATCCAAAGCAGGCTCCAGGCTCTGAGCTGTGAGCCCAGAGCCTGATGTGGGGCTCAAACCCACGAACCATGGAATCATGACCTGAGCTGAAGTTGGACACTTAACCAACTGAGCCACCCAGGCACCCCTATCAATTACAGGTTTTAGAAGATGTTTAAACATCTTCTCAATATGTCCCAGAGTACAGTAAACATCTGGCTTAATCACACACCAACTATAAAGTTTTTCTCAGATGGAGGACATCTTCTTTTGAAACTATGGCTCTTCTGTTAAGGGGGGGAAAAAACAAAAAACAAAAAAACAAAACGGTGCAAGAATTACCCAGTGATTTACAAGTAGTCAGGATACAAAAAGTAAATAAATGGGTCACTTTGACATTGGTATAAGACACCACTCTACCTCATCACATTATCTATTGTATTTTTATCAGCAATACACTCAGATTTGCTCATTGGGAATATTCAGTTTATTTTTTTAATTAAACAATGTATTCTAAAATCCTAGAAATAAATACTTCTTATACTTTACCTACATTTAAGGAATGCCACAGCAATGAATAATGGCCTCATAATAAAGATCAATAATACTTTCTATTACATTAAACCTTTTATCAACCCTAAATTCAAACACAGTCATGCTATCAGCAAAAGAAACAATAGGCTATCTGGTAAATGAGTCCCTACATTGAAAGTCATGTATACATTATTCGACTAAACATCAGATAGACTTTACAAGGTATATTTTGTTATTTATACCCACTTAAACTGAGATTAATTTTAGCAATTTAGTATCTACCACTAGTCACATAAGAAGTCCCCAGATTCCTAACATTGTAACGCCTGAACAATTAACCATAGCCTTGACCATAAGGACAAAAAAAGAGAGGCAAACCAACAGACTCTTAATGATAGAGAACAAACTGATGATTACTGGAGGGGAAATGGGTGGGGAGATGTGTTAAATGCATAATGAGAATTAAGGAGGGCACTTGTGATGAGCGCTGGGTGCAGTATGGATGTGTTGAATTACTATATTGTACACCTGAAACTAATAATACACTGTATGTCAATTAACTGGAATTTAAATAAAAACTTGAAAAAATAATAAAATAAAATAAAATAAAATAAAATAAAATTAAATTAAATTAAATTAAATTAAATTAAAAAGTAAAGGAAAGTAAAATAAAAGACAGTAGATTTGGAGTAAACAGATCTGGGTTTAAAACCAGGGTTAACCATTAGCTAACAGTGGGAACTTGGTCAGGGTATTTGATCTCGCTTCAGAATTTCCTCAAGTGAAAGGGAGTTAAAATCAAATGAGATAATGCCCTCAATAAAGAGTAGTCACTAGATACTGTCATATAATTGCCCCATCCAGCTCTGTCATTCAAAGATATCAGAGTTCTTAGCTTTGTAGTTGCCAGTGTCTCAGTTTATGACCCCAGCAATTTGTTGTTTTAAAGAAAGAAAGCAGACGTTGCCAAAACGCTCTCACAAATGATCCTGCAACCAAAAGCCAATAGAACTCAGCCTGGCTTCCAAATAAGAAAACAGATCCTTTGCTTTTTCCCTTTAAGAAAGCAGAACTCTGGATCACCACTCGGCCAAAAATAAACTAAAAACTGAAGCTCACTCCTTATCAGACAGACTTATTGCTCCCAACCCAATTTATCATTCTGGGGTACAAATCAGCATCACGATCGCATGTTCCAAATTAATTAAAAGACATTCCTTTCCATTCCAAGGTATAATCAAGGCAATTTCCTTCCAAACATAATCAAGAAATTATGTAAAGGAAGATTAACCCTATGAAGAATTTTTTCATGTGTGAAGTTAATTGATTTTCATCTTTTTTTAATGTTTCAAATAAGGATTCTGAAAGACTGGGTTTTCTAAAATAGCTCAGCAGAGTTGAAATACTTCAAAGGAGATTCACCCTTTCCACCAAAAAGGAGCTCCCAGGCTATGGGGGACATGGGGGCACTTGGTGCATCTGTCACAGGCCTGCAGCAGCTGAATCCAAGGGTCCTGGAACTCTGGGTCAGAATGCCTTCTGCATCCTTTGAAAGGGGCCGAAAGAATGATGAAAACACGTCCTTTCAGGAAAGCTTGGAGCTATGTGTTTTAACAGTTCAGGTGGGGGAGAGATCATTAGCTTTAGAGAGAGTAGCAAGGGGTGGGGGAAACTGCTAGCCGTGTTTGCTCATCTCTGATTCTCTCGGGCAAAAACCCCCAAACAAACAAAAAACTGTTCACCTGAAATAGTTCCATCAGGAGTACTGATACCCTCTGTTGAGAGCCTTATTTAGACAGTAGACACGGCCATCTCCACTGCAAATGGCGATTCTAAAACGTCTCCCTGATCCCAAATCTCTATGCTAGCATTTCCACAGCCCCTTAAATGTACTCCTGAGTCACGCCAGCTAAGCCCCCTCTGACACAGAAATATTGCAGGAGGGGCAACATTATGGTCCCACGAGCAGTCGTCATGCACGTTTGCCCAATATCTTCACAATTAAGGATCGTTTTTATCATAGCCTTCTCCCTTCCTCCACGGAATCTATGTCTTGATATATATTGCCAATACTAATAGTATTGACTAATGTTCCTTTGTTCCCCATTTTTTTAATTAATGAAGGACAAAGGGAATGACAATGTAAGCTGTCGTCAGCACAGAGCTACCAACGTCACGACAGTGAGTTGACATAATCCTAACCAAAATCTAGTAAAAGTAGTTCAGAGCCCAGACTCTGGAGCCAGAGCAACCCAGTTAGAATCCCAGCTCTGCCACTTGCCAGCTGTGTGACTTTGGGCAAGTTACACAACCCCTCTGTGCCTCAATCGTCTCATCTGTAAGCCACTAGTAATTATAGCACCAACCAATAGGGTTGCCGGAGAGACTAAATGTGTTAAAGAACTTATAATACTGAAATATGCTAAATGCTAATTTATGCAAGCTCTAACTTTTTTTTTTTAACAACTTTAGTTCTAGAAATAACTCCAGGACATAGTCCTAGAAACTTGTGTTCCTGGATGTTGGGACTTGGGTGAAGGACTTGACATTAAGGCCTTTTAAAAATTAATCTTGTTTTCATGTGACTCTCACCGCTGTGATTAATCACAGCTTCAATACCATCATTCTGCCCCAGGTGAGGTGAAGATAAATAAAGGTTATCCATAATAGACTGTGTCAGTCACACTGTTAATCATTTAAACTCTAGATCTTTTTAAATAACTCTTTCTTCTTTCATAAAGAGTTACTAGGATATACCCATTGTTTGTATTTCCCCCATTTTATTTGGAAACTCAAGATATAAGCTTTTGTCTAATAGAACACAAGCAGTGGGGAAAGGGGGCAGTAGAAGAAAGACAGGAAAAGTCTGTTGCTTCTGTCAGATTTCTGGGGGAAATCGATCAAAATGCCCTAAATGGTAAACTGTGTTACTATGCCCAGATGAAGTGAAGATACCAGTAACCTTGGCATAAAGAACAACTTTGAAAATGATAGTGGTCCCATCTTTCCAAGCGCTGAAAAGGATAACTACCAAGAGGGTAAGACAGCTGGGCTATGCAGTCCCCATACCAGCCATCTTCAGGGTCCCCAGCACGTGGGAACAGATTCTGTGGACAGACACCTCCCTGCCCCCATCAGTTTCCAATACTGGCTCTGCAATCTTAAGAACCCACGCTGTGGCTTAATTTCCTTATTTGTAAAATAGAGGCAATACCTGTACCTACCTTATAGGGGCCAGGATTGAATGAGTTAATGGATGTAAAACTTCTAGAATAGCACCTGACATAGATTAAGTGTTACATAAGTCTAAACTGTTACATTTATTTTTTTAAAAATACAGATTCCTAAACTCCTCCCCAGTTCTAGTGAATCTGAATCTGCAAGCCTCCTCAGGTGATTCTGACGTTAGGCAGCTTTGGGAACTACAGATGGGCAACTCTATTATTTAAAAATATATACATATTAATGTTTATTTTTTGAGAAAGAGACAGACACAGAGTGTGAGCAGGGGAGGGGCAGAGAGAGAGGGAGACACAGAATCCAAAGTAGGCTTCAGGCTCCAAGCTGTCAGCACAGAGCCTGACACGGGGCTCAAACTCACACTACGAGATCATGACCCGAGCCAAAGTCGGGCACTTAACCGACTGAGCCACCCAGGCAACCCAGCTTTAAGGGAGATGATCGTTTGGTTATCTTATCTCCAAATGGGTCAAAAGTTACAAACTTCCTAAGATAAATAAGTCCTGGGGCTGTGTACGTACAGCATGGCGACTGTAGTTAAATAATACTGTGTTGCGTATTTGAAAGTTGCCGAGATCTTAGTCGCAAGAAAAAAACTGTAACTCTCTCTGTATCGGTGATGTATGTTGCCTAGACTTATTGTGTCATTTCACAATACATACAGATATCAAATCATTATGTTGTACACCTGAAACTAATGATATATGTCAATTATACCTCAATTAAAAAAAAATTTTTTTTTTAAGAAACAAGGCACTTCACAGGAAGAAGAAACAAGTATCTCCAAATGCCCCAGAAACAGAAATATGAGACAGTTTGATGGATCTAGACCACCAGTTCTCAGCCGGGATTAATTTTGCCACATAAGCCCTTCCAAAAAACAACAACAACAAAAACAGAGCACTCTTGTCGATTTCTGGAGGAATTTTGCTTGTCATCATTGGAAGGGGAGTGTGACTGGCATCTGGTGGGTATAAGCCAGTGGTGCCACTAGATATCCTACAATGTACAGGACAGCCCCAAAATGTCACTAGAGCTAAGATTTGAGAAGCCCTGATCTGGACCAACGCTTCTCAAACTTTTCTGTGCATATCAATCACCTGGAAATCTCATGAAAGTGGATATTTTGACTCCAGAGATCTAGGGTGAGGCCTGGGAGTCTGTTTTTGTGACAAGCATCACCAGAGAGCTTGTAGAATAATCTCCGGCTCCACCACAGATCTGTTGGGTCAGCACCTGTATTGTGACAGTTTCTCTGGGGAGCTTGCGTGAACGAGAGAGTTTGAGAAACATTGCTCTAAAAAGCCCAATCAGATTCGTGCTCATCCACAAAGTCCAATCAGATTCGTGCTCACCCACAAAAGAGAAAGCTGACATATGGACAAAGATTAAGATTGAACACTATTCTCTAGGCAATTTTTTTTTCATTTAAATATGATGGAGAACTGCAGGAATTTCATTAGATAAGTCACTGTGTTGGGTTATTCAGACATTCAGAGTAGGTCTTAGTCAAAGCTCCCCCAGATTATAGAGGTGTCCTGGGAAGTTGGGACAGGAGAGAAGGAGAGAGGCAGGGAAGGGAAGAGGGAAAATAAGAAAGAAGGGAGGAAGGAGAAAATAAAGGAAAGAAGGAGGGAGGGAGGAAGAGGAGAAAAATAAAGACGCAGAGAAAAGGTAGGAACAGAGAGAAGAAGAAAGAAAGGAGGAAGGAAAAAGAAAAAAGAGACCTCATGGTTTGGGAAATGCCCCACACAAGACTCAACAAAAAGAGTTTTCTTTACTGCAGGACTTCACAGTGTCTTTAATGTTCTGATGTGCAATTTGAAATTCAGTTTGAATGTCAACATTTGACCGTAGAAGTTTTTATTATAGAGTATCTCAAGGCCTTGAGGAACCCACCTTTGGAAGTGCTGGTCTAAGCCAACCATCCCATTTACCGGATCTTGGAAAGAACTGCCATGCTACCTTCCTGGACCACTCAGCTCCTAGGGACTTTGAACCCCTTAGGAACCAGAAGACACACTAGTAGCAGTTACCATTTTTATCAAGGACACTCCAGACGCTGTGCTAGACACCCAATGTACATTTTCTCCGCTCCCCACAACAACTCAGCCAAGCAGGAAGTAACTCAATTTACACCGTAGGAAAAGTGAGACGTGGAGACGCTGAGAAAATTGCTCAGATCCACACACCCCAGTGAAGCCTGATGTGCTCACCTAGGTCCATTTGCCGGCAAATGGGGCAAGGGGGTAAAAAACCAAGAGCCTCCCACTGGATTCAAATCCTGGTTGTAGACGTCTGTCCTCCTTGAAGACCTGATTTCCTCTTTGGTAGCAAAGGGCCCGGCCTCTGTCTAGATGTCTAACCCGCATCTCCCTTATCCTTTCACAGGCTCGCCCATCTCCCTCTTTCCCCCAGACGAGCCCCTGGGGTGGAGATCCACAGCCTGGAGCTCAGGCTCACCCTCAGATCTCCCAGGTGGATTATGTCACCACCTCTAATGTTCTGCTTAGGAGGACAGCCACCTAGCAGATGAAGGCATTGCCAGATGGACAGCTCTGTCTGGGGTGTGTCCCCTCCCCCCATTCAGCACCTAGTAAACTCTGGAGATTTGGCCTCTGTTGTCACATTAGAGCGACAGGTGGTCCCCACACTGGACTTGAGTGGGCAGCTTACCTTGTCACTTGATCCTCTCTGCATTCAGTACCCCTCCCCTTATCAGATACATCTGCCTATAACATCCCACTATTGAGCGATTATTCTGTGCTAGGCACCGTGCGAAGTGCTTACACGTTCCCTCCCTTTTAACCCTAACAGCCCTGTGGAGTAAATAATATTACCCCCACTTGAAGACGAGTAAATTAAGCCCATCGCGGGTACATCATTCACACAATCACCTAACTAATATGTGCCGAACTCAAACTCTGCTCTTCCTGACCCCAAAACTCATCCTCTTGACCCACTAAGCCCTGAAGACCCTCAAGAAAGCAGTGAAATGCTTGGCGAGTCCTACTGGAAGTGGATGAAGGAGCAGGCACAGACACATCGACGGCGTCGCTCCCTTCGTGAAAGGCACCTCGTGAAGTTTTCTCTGCGAACACTTCCAACCGCAGATGCGCAAACCGGGGAAGGCTGCTATGGCACACGATTGTGTTTTTCCGGCCCGAATTTACGACTGAACAGAACTTTGGCTTATGTCAAAACGAGAGGCAAAAATGGGTGCCCACGCCCCAATTTCACAGAGATGAGGACTTGTAAAGAAAGCTCATCGAATCACAACACTGAGAAATGAGGACGGTGAAAAAGCACGCACAGCCTCCGCCCAGTTTGTGGTGACAGAGACCAGCAAGGGTCCTTGATCCTGGGCTTCTGGACCCTACGGACCTTTCTCCTCTCAAAAGATATTCTTAGGATATCTGTTACTTCATCTGTAAAATGAGAGAATGGAAGTGAACAGTCTCCGGGTGCCTTCTAACTCCAAATTTTACGTCTCTCTGAAATGGCAAAACCAATTTCATATCACCCACTGGGAGCGGCTGATAGAAGCTTTCTTGGAAGGAGATGTAGGTAAAATAGGTCCAGTCCACACATGGGCTTTCAATCACCTATTCAAGCTCAGTTTCATGCTTCCCTGTAATCTGGACTTCTGGGATTCCCAGTCATTTCTTGTTTCCGCTTTTCAGGTACCCACAGAAGTAACACGTGTCGCAAGAGTCCTCAACTCCCCACAACCCACGTGGAATTGGAACACGCAAGAACCAGCTCTGTTTCCCACAATGCCTTCCACCTGTCACGTCAGGTCGCCACCTGCACTTTACTTTTCTTGCCTGGAGACACAACGACGCTGTCTATTGGCCTCAGCCACTGCTTCTTCAACTATCTGGGGTAAAAACACAGTTTTGTTTGTTTGTTTAACTTCCAATCCATTTCAGACGGATATTTTATAAAATAGAATAAAAGTAAATTACTGGGAAAAAAAAAGTGTTGCCTAGATGGCACAGCAACTTCAAACGGCAATAAAAGTTTCTAAATGTTCACTCTTCATTTCCAAGTTTGTCTTGCCACGGACCTGTGGCAAACCGCTCAGAACAACCAGTTCACAGAACCATGCAGGATGGAAGACCACACCGAGCGGGATTGCCCTCAATCCCTTTCCAATTCAATTCCAGGCATCTATTAGGCAATTTCTATGTGTGTGCTAGGAGCTGTGGGCACCAATGATATTTAGACGGCTGGCTTGAAGCCTCTTTCAGATGCCGCGATGAATCCAGAATGAGGCTGGGCCAATTCAAAGTGAGACTATCATTAAATAATCCATAGGTTGGGGCGCCTGGGTGGCTCAGTCGGTTAAGCGTCCGACTTCAGCTCAGGTCACGATCTCGCGGTCCGTGAGTTCGAGCCCCACGTCAGGCTCTGGGCTGATGGCTCGGAGCCTGGAGCCTGCTTCCGATTCTGTGTCTCCCTCTCTCTCTGCCCCTCCCCCGTTCATGCTCTGTCTCTCTCTGTCTCAAAAATAAATAAACTTAAAAAAAAAAATTAAAAAAAAAATCCATAGGTTTTAACTTGAAAACAGGGCAGATTGCGTGTGGCTTGAGAAATAGCACATCCAAGTCAGAGAAGATGATGTGTAATCGAGAATGAAACCTCCTGTATCATCATGCAGTGCTACGTTTGCAAGTTCTAGACAAATCCCAACGCCCTGGCCACACGTTTTTCTTGATCTTGGCTTTAACCCTCGGAGGGTGAGAAAGAAACCTGTGAGGCAAGAACTCAGGAGTCGGCTCACCCTGTCCATACCTAACCCCTCAAGAAGCCCTCATCAACTCTACCTCCAAAACACGTCCTGAATCCACCTGGCTCCACCTCCGCCATCAACACCCCTGCCGCCACCTTCTCACACCCGAATTCCTGCAACACCAGCTGGCCTCCCTGCCTCTTCTCCCCACTTCATACAACCTCATCAAGCAGAACCGACGGCTTGAACTACAAAGCCCATCAAAGACTGAGCAAGCAACCCAATGGCTTCCCATGGCACTGAGACTAAAACCCAACTCTCCAGCATGATCTACCGTCTCGGGATCTCCCCTACCTGTCTGACCTCGTCTCCCACAACCTCTGCTTTCCCTCGTTACACTCCGGCCACACAGGCTTTCCTCATTCTCCTCTGGCCGCCACGTTTGTTCCCACTTTAGGGTTTCAGCCTGACTATTGGCTCAGCTGGGAAGCTGGCTTTCGTCAGGTCACTGCGAGCCTGGCTCCGTCTCGCCATTCCACGCCCTGCTTACCTGAAACCTCCTTCATGAGGTATGCCCTTCCCACCTCAATGCTCTCCATCACTTCACCCAAACGGATGTTCATCCCAGCATCTGTCGGTAATATGCGTTCCGTCTTACTCCCTGCTTTAAGTCCGGAGTGCCGGTGCCTTGCGTATAATGAGCACTCAAGAAATATTTATTGTCTGAGTTGCTATTTAGTATGAAAAATAACGAATCACTTATTTAGAAAAAAGTGTAGTAATGGAAGCTGAGGGATTTGTTTGCTGACTTACTTGAGATTTAATTACGTGGAGGATTTTGATGAAAAGAAGGAAAAATGTTGTAGTACATTATGGTGCTAATGTGTGGGAATTTTCATTGTTTACCCCTGACTTCTTCCTAGGGTTTTATTAATGAGCCACTATCTCGTATGTGATAATGTATTACAATGAGCTCCACTGGGTTGTGGGTCAAGATAAAATAGCACAGTGTAATTTAAACGAAATGATGTTTGCTTGGTGAACGGCACACTCATTTAACATTTGCTTCCTTCCTAATGCACTTTAGCCGTGTACTCCCCAAGTCGAACAGACCCGGCCTCTCTCCCATCTACTCATGGGAGGCGGTAGATGAGCCAGCTGCTGAGCAATCGGATTTGACCTCGGAAAAATGCAAGAATCAAGGTGGCCCCTCCAACAGCCACTTGTCAAAGACTCACCACTTTGCCTGACAGCCTTTGAACGGATATTGGGTCTTTTGACAGCCACCTGTGCTTTTCTGAAAAGCCAGGCAGGTATTCACCACCTGGTCACTTCTCAGAAGCAGCTCCACGTGCCAAAGCAGGGCACCGATCCCAAAGAGGTGGCATTCCCTTCAACAGACAACCTTCAAAAGACGGGCAGCACCTTACGCCCACCTGTCTCAACTGTCAGCTGCCCACAAGAGAGGGCGCAGCGGTGGGAATGCCCCTGCTATCGTGGGCTTTCATCGCTGTGGTAGAGAGAAGCTGCTCTTGTGGGCTGAGAGGGACGGATTTCAAGGGTTTCTTTGCCTTTGATGTCAACCCTTCGCTACCACAGGATAAGCATGTGCCAGCTGTGGTGCAGCGAAGCGTCTCACAGGGGAGCAGGACAGGCTAAGAAAATACAATCTCACAATACCTGCCCAATACATCACACACATGGTATTTGCCTTTGATGCTACATAATCTAGAGGAGCCATCTCTGCCCAAAAGAACACTGGGCTCAACTTCTAGAAAGTTATAAAGAAAGTCGATTTACTTCTCTTAGCTACAAAAAGTCAGTATTTGCAGCAATGAGTCCAGCCAGCGCGGCACTGGTTCACCACTGGCTTGCCTGGGGTGTTGCATCGACTTCTCTTTCCTGGGTCAAAATTTGCCACTGTGTCGTGTTCCAAAGTGTATATTCATTCTTTTCTCCTTCTCCCACATCTCGCCTAAGATGATGCTGGACGTTCGGTAGACACCCAAGTGATACTATGTTCTTAACACTTTCTCTTTTGATTAATTATTGTCTAAATGGGGTAACGTGATAACTGTCCAATTTTGGGGAAATGAACATGTGAGCACACTTTTTGCAAAATGTATTTCATTTCTCATTCTGAACCATTGTGATGGCGTGGGACTGGTTATTTATTTGATACACAGCATATTAGAGTTTAATTTCAGCATGATGAGTGATCGCTTCGGGTGCCACCTGTGTAAAACTCTCTGTGATCCTTGTAAATTGAAGACGATGACTAACTAAGATATAATAGACCTGCTCAGGCTGACAACTATGGAAACCATGATGTAAGGGAACAAATGTTCCAGAGATACAATGACCAGTACTTTACATGGTCACCGACATATAAGAAATTCACATGTCCTTAGTGTTTTTGAACCCAGAAGCATCTCAAGTCCAACACCCCAGACCCCATCTGCAAGTTGCATATATTCCTCTGTTTGTTTGTCTTAAATTAAAACCCCTTCTCCCGAGTTCTGTGCACCTGCACATGAGCAGACAGGTGTTCAGCTGTTTAAATACAAAACAACAAGCAACACACATCTCTCTATGTTATGCTTACACTGATGGATTGGGGGAGGCAGACACAGATGCTATAGGCAAAGACCAGGTCAAAACAATAAAAGGGAACAGAGTTGAATAGAGACCGATGCTGCTCGTTTTTCCCTGAAAAAGGTTAACAAACTCAATTTCAGCAAAACAAAAAGGCACGACAAATGAACTAATCTGCGGAACTTACTGACATGTGGAAGTAAGCTGGATTCACTGAAAAATAATCATTTTCATGCATGTACATATAAAATATATATCATATACATATGAATATGCATCAATTTTGGGATGACCCTATAGCCAAATCATTTAAGAAAGGCATAAACTATTCTGTAAGAACTAAAGCCTCTTCAGGGATCAGTTGACTTTATTTTCCAAAGCTAAGTCCTCTGCAGGTCCGTGACACCAACCTTCTTAAACCCCAGGACTTTGGAAATCATTTTTGCAAAGGCATCTGATATCCTGGTTTAAAATAAAAATGCCCCAAACTGTGTATGATTGAAATCCTTTCCAGGTTTCCCCATCCTTGTGGGGGTGGGGCTGGAGGGGAAGAAGAAGAGAATAATTAGTGGGTTTTTTTTTCTGCCTCGTTGTTAAACACCCTAATTACTTCAAGCGTCATTACCGCCACTTGCACATAAGCCGTCCTCTGAAAATACTTTTCAGTCTAAACTAAAATTGATGCTAATTTCTTCTGAGAATATTGCCAATATTAACACAATTTGGAGAGTTATTGGATTTACTTTTTTAATCTTAACAGGGATGTCAATATTCTAAGTGCATGAAATGAAGATAATCTACTGCCATCTGAAGTGGAACCAGCAACAACAAAACTCTTTGGAAAGAATGCACATTTTTATAGACATGAAAAATTATAATTATATATCATGTACATAACCATGATTACTGACTTGCCATTATTTTGATACTAAAATGTCCTCCTATATCTGTTCATGCAAAACTTACTTACATTGGAATTACATTGTTGCTTTTTTTCCCCTCCACCTTTTTTACTGGATGGAATTATTTTTTCTAATTGTTACCTCAGTACATCAACAATCTGGCATAGCTTGTACAGATATTTTGCATTAGTTTCTTTACCGTTAAGTTCAATGAGTTAATAAACCGTAACATTAATTATTTGTTTCTATAGCAAACTCTAACAAACAAAGCAGACACTAGATAAGCATTAGTTGAATGAATAAATCTTAACTGATCCATTTTTATAGCACTCGACCTGGGTTTTCTAAGTAAGTAATGCCAGTGACCAGAGCCATGATGTTCACGAGACAGTGCTTACTCAAGATGTAAGAATGGATGAGATTTGGTGCCTGCCCTTGAGCCCGGGAGGAAAACGTGTACACAGACAATACAAGGCAGAATGTGACAAGTACTAACCAAGTGACAAATATCAAGGTTCTGGGGAAGATGAAATTATACCTGGGTGGGAGAATGAGGAAGTCTTCACGAAGGAGGTGACCACTGGGGGACATCTGAAAGGCAGAGTAGAAATTCACTGGGCAGAAATGAAGGGTGACCATCCAGAAAGAAAGAACCATAAGAAGGAAAGCGTGAAGATGGAAGGAAACATCTGGCAGCCCCATGTAGTCCGCTTCATCTGTATCGTGGGGGTACATGGGTATACGGCATGGAGTGCTAGGTTGAGGAGTTCTGGAATAAGTAGACAATGAGCAGCTGTGGTAGTTTCGAAACAAGATAAGCGACAATGAAGACTAGTATGACAGCAACGTGGAAAACAACCCAGAATTGAGAGAACAGAGGCATTTGGAGTCTAATTGGGAAGTAAGGAGGCTTCTGGGAGAAGATAAGTAAAAAATGAAGGCTTGAATAACAGCAAGGGGGATACAGGGGAGGGAATGGGATCAAAAGGTAGCACAGAGGCAAAAACACCAAACTCTGGCAACCAATGTGGTGCCACAAACAGGAGCATCAGGAAGAGAAAAAGGAGCTGCTTTAGAGGATGGGGCGCCTACCGCACGAATGCCTGGGACATACTAACGGCAAGCACCCGGAGATCCACCACCCTAAAGCACCTGTCCCCTCCGTCAGCATCAAGGATCCCAGAACAGGGATCCAAGCTTCCACACGTGCACACCTCAGGCTTTCTACCCCATGCAGGGATACCTACTACCCTCTCGACATCTCACTCCATTTCCTATTGCCCAGTCATTTCAACAGAACAAACACAAGAGCTTTCCCATCAACAGGCACCTTTCTCAACACGACCGAGGACAAGACATGCTGTCTTCACCTTCACAGTTCTGACAGTCTTGTCCTGCTGCAGCACTTGGCCGAGGAGGATGTGTTTTCTTGCTGTTTGTCCTTTGTTGCTCACGGAAATGGTTTTGCTGTTTTATGGATTTAAAAGGAATGTAAAATTCAAAAAGAAAACAATACACATATTGCAACAAAAAACATGGATGATAGGGGAGCCGGGGTGGCTCAGTTGGTTAAGCGTCCAACTTCGGTGCAGTTGATGACCCGGTTCATGGGTTCGAACCCCGCGTTGGCTCTGCACCAACAGTGTGGGGCCTGTTTGGGATTCTCTCTCTCTCTTCCCCTCTCTCTCAAATAAATAAATAAACTTTTTAAAAAGTCCTTATTTGGGGCACCTGGGGGATTCCAGTCGGTTGAGTGTCTGACTTAGGTTCAGGTCATGATCTCACAGATCCTGAGTTCGAGCCCCTCATCAGGCTCTGTTCTGACGGCTCAGAGCCTGGAGCCTTTTTCAGATTCTGTGTCTCCCTCTCTCTCTGCCCCTCCTCTGCTCACACTCTGTGTCTCAAAAATGAATAAACGTTAAAAA
This sequence comes from Panthera tigris, assembly GCF_018350195.1. Classification (NCBI taxonomy): domain Eukaryota; kingdom Metazoa; phylum Chordata; class Mammalia; order Carnivora; family Felidae; genus Panthera; species Panthera tigris. Next base: position 89,496,659 of record NC_056669.1, on the reverse strand, counting down.
AAAAATTTTAAAGCCCTTATTTTTAAAAAATGTGGATGATAAAGTTGAACACAATCTCAGAAAAATAGAGCAAAAAGAGAGGAAAATAGGAGAGAAGGGAATATAAAATAGGAGAAGGGATCAGAGATCAAAGAAATTCAACATCTGAAAAGTGGACATTCTAGGAAGAAAGGAAAGAGGAAGAGAATTGAAGGAAGAGAATAATCAAAAAATAATTCAAGACAATTTCTCAGAACTCTGGACATAGTTTTCCAAACTAAAAGGCTACTGAAACGCCCAGTATAAAAAGACAAAAACAGTCTTATGTCAACACACATCATCATACATTTTCAGAATGCTGAGGATAACGAACTTGCATACATTTCCTTCACGATCCAGCCATGCATGCCACCCCCTCCAGGGTCACCTCTCCCCAGCACAATCCAGCCCAGCCCCCTTCCCACCCATCTCCCCCCAAATAGAAGTCAGACCAGGTCCCTCCTCTGTTTCAAACCTTCTGTGCTCTCAGAAAAAATAAAAATAGAAAGAAAACAGGGGAATTGGACTTTAAGACCACTTCTAAAGTCGGATGACTCTCATGAGCATTAACATTTTTGAATGAATGGATAAAGGATTCTGCTCTACAGACAGCTACCAAAATGGAGCTTTTCTTCTTCCTACCTCCCTCCTCGAGGCTTGTGTTCTTTTCCCTTTCAGTTTGACTTCAGTCATCAATGCGCTCTTTTAATGCGGATTGTTGGTCATACCAGGATTGTATGAATGGCTCCGGAATGAGATCTTTAGTGGAAGAAGTCATAACAAAATTTCAAAAGAGCAGTTGAGAAGTAGGTGAAGCTTCCAAGATTCTCTCAACTCTCCAATGGGCTATGGTGAGGAAAAGAAGGCAACGTGGAACATGGAACCATTCTATTCGATTAGGTTAGGTGTTCCACATTTGCATTGGCCATCAGACTATCATGAGTCTAGGAAGTAAGAACTTACATATTCCTATACAGAAGTTGATAAGGTGAATACAAAAAGTGCCCAATATATGTCTAACCAAACTGACTAGATGAAATGGATCTCCGGATTATTCAAACTGATACACTTACACTTTCAGGTTCAGTAAATACTTATTGAACACCTACTTTTCTCCGGGCCCTTTTTGTCAATAAAAAGGCAGAGTAAGCCCATGCCCTCTTGTAGCTTATGTTCTCATGGAAGTGTCTGATAATAAACGAGGCAAGGTAGGGTAGGGATGTGTAGTGACAGGGTGAAGGTTGTGAGAAAGAAATTGCTTTGGATAGGGTGGTCAGAGACACACTTTGGGGAGATACATTTCACCGGAGACCTGAATTGTGACAGAATCCAGCCATACGAAGACCAGGGAAGACCAGGCAGAAAAAATAACAAAAGTAAAGAAATGGAAGTGGTGTGTTTAAAAAATGAACAATGAGGGGCACCTGGGTGGCCCAGTCTGTTAAGCATCTGACTTTGGCTCAGGTCATGATCTCGCAGTTCATGAGTTTGAGTCCCATATCATGGTCTGTGCTGACAGCTCAGAGCCTGGAGCCTGCTTCCGATTCTGTGTCTCCCTCTCCTTTTACCCCTCCCCCATTCACACTCTGTTTCTCTCTCTCAAAAATAAACATTTAAAAAAAGAGAAAAATAAAAAAGAATAGGAACTGATGGGAACGTAACAAAAAATGAGGAAGACAATTCAAGATAAGATTGGAGAGGTAAGCAAGGGCCATAATATGTAAGGGCTGGGTAGGCCATGGTCAAGAGTATGGATTTCTCTTCACATATGGAGAAATATTTTTCTAGAAAATTCATAATAAGACTGACTATACTATTGTATTCACTCACCATCAACTGCCAAGAAACAAGCAAATGAAGTTTTTTTCAACTGTTGTTTTCACATTTTATTTCAACCATACGGTTGCTGAGCACTAAGGAAATTTTCTTTTTTAAAAAATTTTTGAAATTTTTAAAATTTTGTTTATTTACACATTTATTTTTTAATTTAGATCCAAGTTAGTTAGCAGATAGTGCAAAAATAATTTTAGGAGTAGAACCCAGTGATTCATCCCCTATGTATAACACCCCGTGCTCATCTCAACAAGTGCCCTCATTAATGCCCCTGACCCGTTTAGCCCATCCCCCCTTCCACAACCCCTCCAGAAACCCTCAGTTTGTTCTCTGTATTTAAGAGTCTCTTATGTTTTGTCCCCATGCCTGTTTTTATATTATTTTTGCTTCCCTTCCCTTATGTTCATCTGTTTTGTCTCTTAAACTCCTCATATGAGTGAAGTCATGATATTTGTCTTTCTCTGACTAAAGAAATTTTCTTTTTCTTCTTTCTTTTTGAAATGAGGCTACAGTTCCATCACGTTCATGGCAAAAGAAAAGAGAATCCTTGATGAAGGAATCAAGGGAATTCAGTATCAGATCCAAAGATCTTATCCACTTTCTTGTGCTGATCCACTTGAGGTGGAACCTGAAAGCATACGATCGCTCAATGCACGGGCCACCACAGAGAGCAGGCAGGACGGCGTTGCAGGCTTGAGGCGAAATGGTCTCTATTCAAGCCAGCTTGTGTTGCAACTCCTGCGTTATTTCAAGACGCTTTTAAACTGTTCATGTTCTTCCCTCCCATTTTGGTATATACACATACACACACACAGACATATATATACACACACACATATATATATATATACACACACACACATATATATACATATATATATATACACACATATATATACATATATATATACACACACACATATACATATATATGTGTGTGTGTGTGTGTATATATATATATATATATATGTATATATATATATATATATATATATATATATGTATATATATATATATATATATATGTATATATATATATGCAGGTGTTCCCTTCTATCTTTTGCTCTTTATTAATCTTACCTCTGATGCCACTCCCTAATCGAGGTATGCATTATCCATCGATACAAGTGCAGGCTTCTTCTAAAGGTGCTTGGTTAGGGGTTTGCCAGCCGACGTAAAACGAACCATTTACATCAATTCAAGGGATACCTAAAGCCGAAAGTCATGGAGGAGCATTTGCTAGTTAGGGCAAGAGTCACGGTGCAACTATTTCACGAAAGCAAAGGCTTTAAGGAACCCATTTTCCAGTGTCGCTTTTGCTGTAACGCACAATTGCCCCAAGTAATACAGGAATCAAAAATTGCTAAAAGGAATAAAGCCAAAACCTAGTGCACCGGCTACCCAGACGGAATGCTCTGTGGTACTGTCCGCCTGCATTTAGCCTGGCTGCTTACTGAAATACTCCACTAAAATGCAGTTCTTAAACACGTAGAAAGATAGTGTTTTTTTCTATTACAAAACATTTAAGTCCATAAAATTGAGGTGTCTTAAAAATGGTGACGTCTTTTTTTTTTTATTCAAAATACCAAAATACTGCATATATATTGAGTCAAGTGAGTTTCTGGTCTTGTGAACAATTATATCACAATGTGTTGTCTCCTCAAGTCAGCGTGTAGACAGACTGTGTGCTAAAATCTTGTCTTCTTCTCACAGTTGCTCTTCCTTTCCCACACTGTATCAATCAATAATCCTTGCTTGTTATCGCTTGTCCTACCTCAAAATCTCTAATCAAATCCCTCCACCTCCACCGCCTTGATTCGGCTCTTATCTCCCATACAAACTATTCCAAGAGCCTCCAGCCAAAAACTACTGATTGTCCTGAGCAGGCTCATATGTCACCTCCCCATGAAGATTCCCCAGCTCTCCATCCATGATTAAACAACTCCACTTGCTTTGCCCTGGTAACCTTTGGTACACACCGCTCCTACAACACAGATTTCTCCCTCCTGCAGTGCTGTCAAAAATATGCAAGCCATGTGTGCAAATTTAAATGTGCTAGTAGCCTCATTAAAAAGGTAAAAAGAGGGGCGCCTGGGTGGCTCAGTCGGTTGAGCGTCCGACTTCGGCTCAGGTCATGATCTCATGGTCCGCGAGTTCAAACCCCACGTCGGGCTCTGTGCTGACAGCTCAGAGCCTGGAGCCTGTTTCAGATTCTGCATCTCTCTCTGACCCTCCCCTGTTCATGCTCTGTCTCTCTCTGTCTCAAAAATAAATAAACTTTAAAAAAAAAAAAGGTAAAAAGAAATTGATGCATTTTAATAATCCATTTTATTTAACCTGGTATATCCAAAATATTATCACTTCCACATGTAATCAATATAAAGCATACAATAGTCTATAATTTTTCATTTTAATTCTTCAAAATCCAATGTGTGTCTTACATTTATAGCATTAAAAAAAATTTGTTTTTAACGTTTATTTATTTTTGAGACACAGAGAGACAGAGCATGAACGGGGGGAGGGTCAGAGAGAGAGGGAGACACAGACTCTGAAACAGGCTCCAGGCTCTGAGCTGTCAGCACAGAGCCCGACGCGGGGCTCAAACTCACAGACCACAAGATCATGACCTGAGCTGAAGTTGGATGCTTAACCAACTGAGCCACCCAGGCGCCCCATAGCATTTTTAAATTAGGTACTAAGTTGTCATAAAAAATAATTGAATTGTATTTACCTGTCATAAAATTTACAGATGAAAACGTACAGTCATGCACCCACGTTGTTCCAAACCTACTTGAAAGTTTTACGGTAACTTCATCAAATGGCAACTTTTTCAAAAAAAAGAGTTGTGGGGCTCCTGGGTGGCTCAGACGGTTAAGTGTCCAATTCTTGATTTCAGCTCAGGTCAAAATCTTGCAGTCATGAGATCGAGACCCCATCAGGCTCCTTGCTGAGCATGGAGTCTGCTTAAGATTCTTTGTCTCTCTCTCTCTCTCTCTCTCTCTCTCTCTCAACCCTCCCCCCCCCCCCCGCTTACATACTCTCTCTCTCAAATTAAAAACAAAACAAAACAAAAAAAGACTTGTGCCCTTTCTTCCTTTGTCACTGGCCTACAGTATATTGCTTTCAAGTGTACAAAATAAGGATTGGATATTTGTATACACCGTGAAATGGTTACCACTGTAAGTCTAATTACCTACCATTTGTCCCCTTACAAAGTTAATACAATGTTATTGACTACATGCCCCATGGTGTACATTACATCTACTTTTTAATTTAAAGTAAAATTAACATTTAAAAATCAGTCCCTCAGTCATACTAGCTATGTTTCAAATGCCCCAGAGCCCAACGTGCAGCTCTTATCTATTATATTGGACAGTGTAACTCTGCTATAATTAGTGTGTGGGTCTGTCTTCCCCACTAAATCAGACCGTGTCCAATTTACTATATCGTCCCCAGCGCCTAGCTTAATGTTTGGCATGTAAATGGTGTTTTATGAAAGCTTGTTGACTAGATAAAGAAAAAGAGAAGTGGGAGTCACTTGACTCTATCCCAACATTAAATCAAGAACATTCTCTATGAGGAATGTAAGAGGCACCCACAAGCACAAGCCTGCGTGAAAACTCATTAAGCCTTCGTACATTTGATTTGTCACTGATCCCTTTAATAGTAAAAATTACTTTGACATGCTATTCCCCCCTTTTGTGCCCTCACTGTTCTTTTCTCCTTCCTACACATTTATGCGTATTCCTCACAATTAGCAGTTCATAATATGTTTCCACATTCTCCAGTTACCTTCTCTGTCTAGGTCTTGCCTTCTGAAATTATATGTTAAGCTTCTGGAGATAGATAGACATCATTCCTGTACTTTGTAACCATCATCACACACACGGCTTAACGGCAATAATAAAGTACAAGAAATAAACATATGACACATAATCAATTCTCAGATGCCTTCTTTCTTGGCAAAGCCTTTCCCGATCGATCCTAGAAGCCCAGCCTCTCGGCACTCACATTCACACGACTGTCTCTGCATGGCCGGGACCAGGGACCTCCCGACCCCATCGGTTCCTCTCTATGTGCTACAGTGTGCTTTGATGCTTCACCCCCAAGGAGGTGGGATGTGGTTTCCAATCTTGGAATAGCCGGTATATTACTTAGTTGCTGTGCTCTCATCAAAATGGACCCTTCTGTTCTGTGCACCGTGTCCTGGCAGGACAGCTGAAGCTGAAATGGTACGGCAAGGGTGTCCCGGGGCACTCTGCACAGGTGGTCCCCTGGGAGGGCGGCTGGAGCTGAGGCAGGTGTGGGCCAGGAGGTCCCTGAGCTCTCTGAGCAGAGGGTACCCTGGCGGGACAGCTGGAACTAAAGCGGGTTGCCGGAGGGGAGGAGGCTGAGGGGATGGGCAAAACAGGCAAAGGAGACCGGGAGATACGGGCTTCCGGTGACAGCAACAAAAGGCGCAGCATAGGGAATACAGTCAAGGTTGACGGTGTAGCAGCATCGCATGGCGACACATGGTAGCTACACTTGTGGTGAGCGTAGCATCATGTACAAACTTGTCCAATCACTACGTTGTACACCTGAAACTAATGTAACGTTGTGCGTCAACTATACTCAAATAAAAAAAAAATTTAGTTAAAAAAAAAAAAAAAGAAGCCCTCTGTAGGCGTCACTTCCTGTCCCCATCTGCCACCTCCATCTCCCCCTACCTGCCATGGGATTCAGCAACACCATGACAGAAGAGAACCCTGTAAGTGCAGAGATCTCTTTGGTCTTCTTAGTTACATCTCCCTACAGATAAAAACCCTGATTGATCAACGCACAAGTAAATTTCCACAAAGGGAGTTCTGGTAGGTCTACCTTTTATTCCGATGCTGCTTGCATAACAACACAGTAAACATTAACACAAAGATGTCTTGGTGAAATCAGGCGTGGGGTTCCTCTAAATCTGTGTTGGTGATCTGCCTCTGTTGCTTGGATAGCTCTGTGATCGCCTCTCTCTCGGCAGGCGTGAACTTGGGGGTTAGTGTCACAGCATCATAATCAAATTCTTCATCAAGTGAGAAGGGCTGAACTTCATCTCCAAGTACCTGTAAAAGGTAACAAAGGAGAAAAATCCTAGAATCACTGTAAACAAAGAAAAAGTTGAAAACATAAACTCCCTATTAATATTTAATTCAACTTTTTTTCAGACTTCAGCACTCTCTGCTGATTAAGATGTTTTTAAGTAAAGGAATACATTCAATTATTCAATTTGACCTAATTTAAGTCTCTTGATATGCCCCATTTGTACCACCCTGAATCTGAATGAATATCATTAACTAATTCCACCCACGGCAAGAATCAGAAAGTCTCTCTTGCACACATTCATTATATTTTTACCACTTGTAGTGTTAGGGCTAGAGGCATATGGAAAAACTAAGAGTTACATTAGAGAAGATACACCTTAAGATTTTGATCAACCTTAAATACACCTTCACCATTTACTAAAAAAAAAAACCAAAAAAAACCAAAAGCAAAACAAAAGAAAACAAAAACACCTTATATCAGTAAAGTAATTTTCAAGTTTATTTATTTTGGAGAAAGGGACAGGATGAGCAGGGGAGGGGCAGAGAGAGAATGACAGAGGAAGAATCCCAAGCAGCCTCCGCACTGTCAGTGCAGAGCCTGACACGGGGCTCCAACTCACGAAACTGTGAGATCATGACCCAAGCCAAAATGGCTAGCCAGACGCTTAATCAACTGAGCCACCCAGGCAACCCTCAGAAAAACTATTTTCAAAGATAAAAATACTCTACACTCAATAAACTTACTTCTTCAGAAACTACCTATAATTTTTGGGCCAATAACAGTGGGATTAGTATCATCTTTAAAAATCCAGGATCCCTTTTTCCTACCAAGAATTTTTAAAAATTGTTTTAATGTTTATTTATTTTTGAGAGAGAGAAAGAGAGAGAGAGAGAGAGAGAGAGAGAGAGAGGCACAGAATCCAAAGCAGACTCCAGGCTCTGAGCTGTCAGCACAGAGCCCGATGTGGGGCTCAAATTCACAAATCGGGAGATCATGACCTGAGCCAAAGTCAGACCCTTAACTGACTGCGCCACCCAGGCGCCCCAATCTCCTACTAAGAATTTTTAAACTTTTGCAGAATTTATCTACAAGTCAGAGTAGCTGCAAAGCAATGTAATAATTTTGCACCTATTTATTCATAATCTGTGAGTTTTAAAGACTTCCTAGAGGAAGGTAGATAAAGAAGCATATTTTCCAATAAACAAAAAGAGAATACCTTAAATCACATTGTATCACCCCTTAAAGAGACTCTCCAAAAGCAAATGGTGTGTGATACAACGAACTTATCTAGCACCTCTGTGTTGTAATATGTATGGTGATACTAAAATAATTGAAAACCATGGTTTATGGAAGAATGAAAAAAATATGCCCTGAAGCTATAATCAGCTTTAAATATTCTTGCATTCAAAATTATCTCATTGAGTGGATTTTGCAATGTTCTTGAAAATAGAGCACGTAGCTGAGAAGCTATGTGCTGTTATTAAAGGTGAAATAAAACACATGAAAAGTGGCCATCCCCCATCTATTTGGCAAGCTGCGTCTCGGGGTTAGGGGTGCAGTGCTGACAGCAATCACATAGCCATGTACCATCCTTTCTCAGTAAAACCAGCAAGAGAACAAATTTCAGAGGCTTGTTCACTTCCTCCTCATTTCAAAGTGTCTGCGCGCTCTCCTGACAAAAGTAATGACGGGAGCTGCTGCTGAGTGAGTTCCCACCACGTGCCAGCCCCGGTACCAGGAACGGCGTGGGCATTAGCAGTAATCTTCAAATAAGCCGTCTTCTGAAGCTCTGAAAGATTAGGCCACTTGCCCAAGGCTACACAATTAGTAAGGGAGAGAAGCAAGATTTGAATCCAGGGCAATCTGCTTTCGCTAAATCTTTACCTTTTCAACAAAAATACCAGCAAGAATTAACCTTGAGCTTTTCACTAAGCCAAGTCATACATAGCTCTTTGGAAGAAAAGAATTTTTCTAAATCAGCTAAGCAATTCTCAGAGCTTATCATCAAAAACACATTCAAGGCTCCATGTAACACCGTGACTGCCTTCAAGCGAGTGGCTGTACACAGGAAACCCGTGAGTCTGCGGCGTAAGTGGATCTGTCCATTTTGGTCAGTTCCTAAGGTTAAGTTAAAGCGACAGAGTGATAATATTGTTAAGAACATCTCAAATGAGGAAACGTATAAACAAACAATGCTACAATATGTTCATTTCCTGAACATCAGCTTCCCTGTCATTTCTACTTCTACTCAGCAGTGAGCACTGGGGCTGGCAGGCCTGGCCACATTGCGTCCTGAGCTGATTCCAAAAGATCCTGGCAGAGGACGAGGAGGAACCCCATCTCTACCATGTATCCAGTCTGATGGGATTCTTGCTGCCCTTTCATGCCCGGTTAAAGTCCTGGCACCTACTTGTCCACCAAGTTTCAAGCCGCAAGTACCCATATGGGCCTACAGCTCTGGGAATTTGAAACCTCCACCCCCACTCTGGTCTCTAAAACCTACCTAGACCTTACTGGCCACTCTCACTAGATTAGAGGTTGCTTTGTCTTCACCCACCTCCCCTCGAGGCTGGAATGCGGTTTCAAAGAAGACAAATCCCTTTGCCGTGCTAAAATCCCAGTGATGCCGGACCACACTCCTCACATTCCCCCTACACAACACATAAACAACTCTCGTGTTCCCACCCCACTCCCTTGAGTTGCTCCCTCCATAAACATTTATTGAATGTGTAATATGTATTAGATATGGGGAACACAGGATGAAAACAGCAAAACCTGTGTCCACAAAGTTTCCTAACTTCAGGGAGAAGATAGAAGTAAATGAATGATTTCAACATCATGTGCCATGCTCTCCAACAGAGCAATGCAAAAAAGGTTAGAGAAGCACAGAGGGGAAGTGCTGAAGCTTACCTTACCCTCAGCTGAGTATTGCCACTCTCTGAAAAATCCTACTTGCCTCCCTACTCATCACCCCACTCGTGACCCACCTTGTATTAGCAACCCAGACAGAGTAAGGTTCACATGGTGGACATCTAGACTCTCTGATAAGGGCTCACTCCCATAGCCAACTTAGCTCTACATATGGTCTAACCCATCACCTCCCTATTCCCTAAGGTCCCAACATATCTTACAGCCGTAATATCCAACATTACAGTACTGGAGATGTAGAAGTTTATCCTTAAGTGGGAAAATCTTATTTTCCTTTAAGGTTTTTTTTTTTTTAATACACAAATTTTTCTCTGTCACGGAGCATGATTCTTTTCATCAATCATTTGGTACTAGCCAAAACAAGAACAAAGAATAAAGTTTTTAACTAGTCAATAAATTTGATGCCAAGGCAAGAATTATTCATTCATAATACACTTAAAGCTATAAAAGCATACTTAAAAATATAAATTTCTTCACCTGGAAGCTGAATTATTAATGGTAGCTGTTGTTAGATTAATTCCCTAGGCAATCAGTTAAATGCTGAAATACAAAAGCAAGAAACCAAGAATATCAATAATTGTTTTAAAAAAGAATGGAATAATTTCATATTTGCAATGCCAAAATGTGATGATACTCCAGACATTTTAAACCATTTGGGGATATCACTGTAATGTGGCCAGTATATCCCTGATTCAAAAATGTCGGAGGATGAGCCTCCCGTAGTCATTCAGATATTTTCCATTCTTTCCACAAACACTATGTTCCTATTAAATTCTAGGCTTTGTGCTCGGTGCTGAGGATACAAAGATGAAGACTTGTACGAAATCACAGAGAAAGGAGATAGACATATAAACAAGTTAGTACAGTAAAATACAGTAAGTACAAATCACATAGTTAGGGAGTATTGGGAACAGAGAAGGGATACCCAGCGCAGACTGGAAGGCAACGGGAAAGAATCAGAGACGGCTTCCTGGCAGAGGTAATATCTAAACAGAATCTTAAAGCGTCATATCAGTTAACAAGGTTGAGGAAAGAAGAACTTTGCAGATAAGGAGAGTTCTAGGGAACAGGCCAAGGAAATAAGATACAAAGTTTCACATGTGAGGCTCTGCAAGTAGTTAAGTGTTAATGTCAAGGTAGAGAGAAGCGAGAGACAAAGGTGGTGCCAGATCATGATGGTCTAATATGCTGTTTATCCTAGAGATGATGAAGTCACTGAAGGATTTTTTGAAAGCAAAGTAGATGCTTGGTCATCTATGCATTTCAGACGAATTCCTTCATGCATTCAAATTTTAACTGAGCACCTATAATGAGACAGTGCTGGACAGATAGGTCTGCACAAAACAGAAGGATGCCCGGCCCTCTTGGGAGGTTATATCTAGATAGGTTCCTTTGAAGATTACAAAGGGTAGATCTGGAGTCAAGGAGGCCAGTTAGGAGCCTGCTGAAGCAGTCCAGGCAAGAGGTAATGAGAACAGGAAGCTGAGAGCCGAGATGTGAAAATATCAGAAAGTAAAACTGGCAGCACTTGATGACTGATCTGGACACGGAAAGAGAAGGAGGGGATGAACGCAAGGAGGGAAGCAGGCGAAGAAAGGTAAGCTGTTTCTAACATGCTGATTTGAAGGCACCTAAAGGAATCCAGATAGAGATAACAACAGGCAACTGAAAACAGAAACCTGAAGCTCAGGAAAAGGTCTGAGCTTTTTTGGAGACACAAGCATAGAAGGTGGTAGCCTAGAGATAAATGGATTCAAGTATGTAGGTGGGAAGAGGTTTGGCACAGAACCCTGAGTAACACCACCTCATCGGGGATGGATGCAGGGAAACCCCCAATGGAGGCGGGGAAAGAACAAACAGAAATGCACAGAGCATCTGCGGACAGCAGTGAGGAGAGAACCAGAAGGACCACAAGGGCCCAGCACAGTGGAGTGAGAAGCCCAGTAGAGAGGTCGATTAAAATAAAGCTGGGATGTGTCCACTGGGATCTGGCAGTTAGAGAGTAATTGGGACCTTTATTCTGAATACACTCCAGCAGGTGCTGGAGCAAGGACACTCTGTGGTAGACTGAATGAGGCATGACGGGAAAGGAAGCAGCTAGTCTAACAGTTCCTCAAGTCTAGATGAGAACGGGAGAACAGACCGTAGCCAAAGAGGGCCTGAGGTAAAGAGAAGGCTGTTTTTCTTTTCCTTTGTTTCATTCCATTCCATTAAGGATGCGAGAGACTTGAACACGTTTACACGTTGAGGAGAATGAACCAACAGAGAAGAAAAGAGAGAAGGGCCCTACCATGTTACCACACCAGAAAAAAACACTCTCGGTAGGTAGTGAGGTTTTTTGTTTATTTATTTGTTCATTCAACACTTATTGCGTGCCTACCATATGCATAGCACTGAACTCGGCACTGGTCCCTACCTTTTTGCTTTTTAACGAAAAGTAAGCTTACAAAGACACACATCAGTGAATTCAAAGTTCTCCAGGACGAGGGTCACATACGTAATTCAAAGCAGATGTATACTGCAATTCAGAAGACATCACTGTGATCTTCTAAATGGCAGCTTTTAAAATGCAGTAGGGGGGCACCTGGGTGGCTCAGTCGGTGAAGCCTCCGACTTCGGCTCAGGTCACGATCTCACGGTCTGTGAGTTCGAGCCCCCGTAGGGCTCTGTGCTGACAGCTTGGAGCCTGGAGCCTGCTTTGGGGTTCTGTGTCTCCCTCTCTCTCTGCCCCTCCCCTGTTCATGCTGTCTCTCTCTGTCTCAAAAATAAATAAACATTAAAAATTTTTTTTTCTAATACAGTAAAAGTTGTAATTCTATTTACGTATTTCAGCTCTTGGCTACTGTGGCACACACTGGGAATTCTCTTCCTTCAGGTTAGGTTCATTTCAGGGTTCTAAGCTGTAAGACTCCACGGTTTTTGGATTACAAACTGAAATTCTGATTTATTTCAAAGAGAATAATTTGTGCAATGGAAAACCAAATCCCCTGCTACTAAAAAGAAAACAACTGTGAATTAAGTTATTAACTTGTTATTTTTGCCTAAGGAGCTGAGAGAAATATGTGGATTTGAGGGGTCTCATTTCAAATCTAATTGAAATCTTTTTTGTAGCCTCTCAGGGAATAGAATTTGCACACTGTTAGAAAACAGCTAGTTTCCTTACAATTGCTCATGTGACTTATTCTAAGAGAGACCCTGTTACAGGAGGAATCATTTTCATTCAGATTACCACACAGGCAAATTAAAGAAAACAGGACTAATGCTCAAATCAATAAGAGCAGCATTTAGCTGTAGGCTATCTTACAAAGTAATATAGTAAATAAACCGTCTTTATAGGTGAAAAATTTAGAGTCTCATTATGCACTAGAAAAGCAGGAGATCTCCTGTTGAAATACTACAAAAGTTTCTTCTATGAGGAACAACACACAATTTTTCATCTTCCTAATGTGGATTTTTTTTTTCATCTATAAAGCTGTCCAAAATTCATCAAAACAGAATAACTAAGGCAAGAAGGTATTCACAAATAGAATATAGAAGGTTCTTGGAAAATGTTTGACTCGAAGGGGGAGATGCATATGTGTAAAACCTGGTAATTTGTGGCCTCTTCTTAGGCAATTAAGAGGAAGTCAAGACATCCAGGCTACACTTTCGTCTTTTGAGACTGAAGTTACAGAAAGCAGCTATCATCTCAGGCCCACAGTAGTCCCTTGGTAGGTCCTTACAAGACATATTTGCTAGAAAATGATTCTTATGATCTTTTCTGGAAGTAGGTGCCTTAAAATAAGATTAAGACTGTTAAACCAAGGTACAGTTGATACAGCATTATGATTCTAGACAGTTCTGAAAAGTTTCTCTAACAAATAGTGGTTGGAAATAAAAATCCCAACCAAGATATCCCAGATATCTGAAAAACAGCAAAAGTTCTTCATCTACGTTTCAGAAGTTTGCCAACACAGAAATTGTTCACAGCATTTTGATTCCAACATTTAAAAAATGTTCACATTTTCTGGGAAGAAATCTATATTCCTTTTAAAGATACAATCATGTACAAGGTTTTAACTTGCATTTTTGCTGGCTATTTGATAGATTCTAGGAATCATTCCGTTTCTGTAACCTATCAACTGAAACAATTGTATAATAATTCCTCTATGGCACTAGGTGCCATGACCACTGGTTGGTCCAGTCATTTGTATGGTCACAGCTGAAGTCAAGAGTATGAACAAGTCTTTAAAAGAAACTGATTCCTGCCAGAAATAACATTGCAATTTTATTTCTTATTACTCAGAGAAAGCAATCTGTAATCCAAAAAGCACATTGAAAAGTGGCTGTCCCTACCAGTTGATCTGGTACCAATTTGGGGGTTTAATATAAGCCTGCAAGCATCCTAGACATACTTTTGTGCTGTCGGTAAACTAAAGTTCCATGAGAAAGAGGCAATTTAAAATTGAAATGTGTGGACTACCTTTGAATGAACGACTGCTTCCATAACAGAATATCTTCAGATGACAAGACTAGTAGTAACTGAATGATCAAATAATCAATCCCTAGGGGTTTTATTAGGAAGCAATAATAAAGAGCCCTTCACAGCTTCTTGTACCTGATACTCTTTGATGCTGGAGTAAACAGGGTGATAAAGGTCCTGACCCAACACCACCGGCAGCCTTGGTTAGCGCATGTTTGTAAAGTATATACAGAAGAGTTGCAAAGGATGACAAAAGACGACTTTCTAGATGTACAAGTGGGAGAGACATGTGGCAGGGACGCCATTCTCCCTGACTGTGAAGGACATGACTGGATGACCCTTCCCAACACCCCCTGTGCTCGATAGGAACATGTAACTAACGGTGGCCAGGGGAATATGACAATGTCCTAAGGCATAGTGGGGATCCAGAGAGAAGGAAATTGGGCCCCTGATGGCCCCAGGGAACAGTGCCAAATGCTCACTTTAAAGGTTTTCCATAGGCTGTTGTATGAGAGACAAAGTTCTATCTCTTTTCAGTCTCTTTTCAGCCACTGCATTATTGTTGGGATTCTCTGCGACAACAGCTTGGCCTTACCTTAATGACCACCAGATGTTTACAGGACCTTGGAAACAAGAATAAAAAGAAAATGGCCAGTCCAGAACAAAAAAGAGAGAATCTATTGCATAAGCGCCTCCCCCAGGTAACACTGTCCTATAGCACGACATACATCATGAAATAAAAATAGTTTCCACATAAAAACATAATAGCTCTCAGTAATTTTTAAATTTTTTCTAATGTTTATTTATTTTTAAGAGAGAGACAGACAGAATGCAAACAGGGGAAGGGCAGAGAGGGAGACATAGAATCCAAAGCAGGATCCAGGCTCTGAGCTGTCAGCACAGAGCCCAATGCAGGACTCAAACCCACGAGCCTCTAGATCACCACCTGAGCTGAAGTCGGAGGATCAACCTACTGAGCCACCCAGGCACTCTGCTCCCCATGTTTAAAAAGAAATACACCCATTAGAAACAGATGGCACTCAGAGTGATGCAATTAAGCAGCTTGAATTTAAAATTTTCCCAAATCTAAGAAAAATTAAAAAGCACACAGATATAGCAGCATTTCTCTGAAAGGACGAGTTACAAACTCAAGGCAATTTCAAAACCGATTGAACTCCCCGTGGGGTACCTCTTCCATTTCTTTGTGTGCCCCTCTCCCAGTGGGCACCAGCTCGACCTCAGGGGTGAAGGGCTGGGCCACGGAAGGAATGTAAGGTGGAACAGGTGTGTGGACGTCCTCCTCCACTTCTCCTGGAAGCAGCAGCAAATCTGTGAGATACAAAATATTTCACCACGTTCACAATTGACCTAAATTACCTAGAAGCCTACAATAGCCAAAAGAATGAAGCAGAAATGCTCAAGTAAAGTCGTTCATTTCACAATGCTTGTGCTCATTTGGGGACTGACCCAAGGGATTCTGTTTTCCATTAAATAGGAGTCATTGGTGCATTTATTTTTATCTTATTGTCCCAGAGTTACATTCCATCCAAAAGGTCTGGGAGAAGTATTGTTTATAGGGTGACTTGCTCATGCCTCTCACCCCCAACCCAGACTCTACCTCTGCAGAAAAGTAAGGCAAGAAGATGCCTACCTTTGCCTCATTTCCCCGTATTTTCCTAAGGGATGGAGAGACAGGAAATGGGAGGCTGATTTCATCCCATAACACTCTGGCAATATTTCAGACTCTGTGTGTATTAAAAAAAACAATGATGCCAGAAGGAAAGAGTTTTGACTTTCAGCAGAAAAATGAAACACTCTGTCATAGACAGGATTCATGGTCTGATTTTCGACATTGCAAACAACAACAACTTGTTTCCAGCTTGTTCAGCACCATGACAAGAATTCAATAACCAATCTGGGTTTTTTGATCTATCCATTGTAAGTGGATATGTTGCCTTATTTTTGCATGTGTGACAGAACATGGATGCATCACGGTCAGATCTTCCACAACTTTCTCTAAAGAGGACAAAAAAAAAAAAAAAAAAAAAAGGGAAGCACACCAGGCCTCCTGGTCAGTGTAAGCTTTCATAGGACCAGAAGGGCTGCTGGACCTAGCCAATAACTTGCAGCTGGCTCAGGATGACGCTGCCTGCTACTCCATGATGATCCTAATGAAGACACTAATTAAGTTCTCAGTGGAAGTGATTAATTAACAACAGGCATGCCGTGGCTGTTGCCAATGGCAGCACGTATAGGGAGATAATTAAGCAGGTATTAATATTCAAAAACCGAAACTTATTTGAAATACATCTCTCACCACTGCAGATATCACCTTCACAAAACGTGTAACTACAAAGTTCTTAGGACTCCAGCAACAGAACCCAGCCTAGAAACTGAACGCGTGTGGGTAGGGGTATGGTGAAGAAGGTAGTTTTGCTATGATGAATTACGGGAACCTTAAAATAGGACCTAATTAGTTAGCAGAAATAAAAACAACAGTAATAGCCAACACTTATATGAATTGACATTTCATATGCATTAATTCAGCTAATCTTCCCAACAGTGCTATTACTTCCTGTTTTCCAGGCAATGGGCTTCAAGCACTGAGAGTAACCTCATTCAAGGTGCCACAGCTAGAAAGTGTCAGAGCTGGACAGTCTGGCAGCACAGCCCAGACTCTTAGCCCGCTATGTCACATGATGAACTTCTTCTAAGCAAGCATTTTCATTACATAAATTATTTAAGTCTATCAGATGATACGTCCAAACTCAGAGCCAAGAAATGTCACTACTATAGCACATTAGCATGGTTACATTGAAAGATTTTATACCCGGAGAAGAAGCATTTTTAAACTCAATCAGGTTGATGGAAAGATTGGCTTTCTAATATATCCATTTATGAGCTCAAAGCCAGCTCCCCGCATTGATCTCCCTGGTGGAACTGCCTACGATGGATACAAGGCTGGTCAGGGCCTGCCAACAACAAAGGCAAGCAGAGAAAGGTTCAGGCCTCTTAATGTGAAAACCAGTAACTACCAGACCCACTGGCTGCCAGTGCAAACATCAGTTCAAATGTGAATCAAAATCAATTCTGTTTTCGGAGCTGTTTAAAATCTGATTGACAATATTATGCGCCGAGGAAGACCACTCTCTAATTCCTATGCTGAAACTCTTTGCCTTCCTAATATGTTCGCAGAGAAAGTAGGATTTCAACAAAAATGGTTTCTTTCATAAAGATTCTACTGCCATGGAAACAATTCTCTCAAAACAATAAGGTTCGGTTTCCTCCGAAAATGCACAAATGCATATTCACTGATGCCTAACACAGCACCTTACACATAGCAAATTCTCAACAAATACTTGAGATAGGAAATGAATTCCCTGCATCTCGACTTTTAAACTGAACAGAAAATATCAAGAGTCTGTCTACCAATAGGACACTGTGGATGATGTAAACTGTATATAATCCTTCCCCACAAAAAATAAATTTTATTAGAGGGGTAAGATTTTCATACATAAAATCAATCCGAGAATAATTAAGGACAAAATTGAACAGCTTTAACCCTAAAGAGGACAGATTTATAGAAGAATGAAACTAATACATACAGAAATAGTCTGGTAAGGCATACTTTAAGAAGGCTATCTTATCTTTCAGCCATTTTAAAATCATAGGTAAGTTACATTCTCTTGGGAAAATGATTGTATTCATTGATGGGAGGAAATGGAATTTCTGAAGTTCTCACTCTCTAAAACTGAAATGTTTTGTGAAACTTAATCCGATCTTATTAATGGTTGTTTCTGAAACAACCAAAGGCCTTGTTTTCATCTTCACTAAATACCACCATCTTGGCTCATGTGCATTGTAGAATTAAGGCATCTCTCAAAAGCAAATCTCGATGTCATAGGGCAAGACGGGTTGAAAACATTCCAATATCTTCTTTCTCAACTAAATGATAAGAATTTCAACATGTACAAACTGTGTGTTGATGCCACGTGTCCTTCTGTATTAAGCCAATAATCACAATTCAAAAACTATAATCACATAGTCTAGTACAACATTAAAAAGTAAGCAATCTAGGGACACCTAAGTGGCTCAGTTAAGCATCTGACTCTTGATTTCAGCTCAGGTCATGATCTCACAGTTCATGGGTTCAAGCCCCACGTTAGGCTCTATGCTGACAAAATTCTCTCCCTCTCTCTCTGCCCCTACCCAACTCATGCTCGCTCACTCTCTATCTCTCTCTCAAAATAAATAAATAAACTTAAATTTTTTTAAAAAAATTAAGCAATTTACCTGACATCTGATCATTTAGATAATTTTCAATCTGCCTGGCATTTTTTTTTTTTTAAGTTTATTTATTTGTTTTTGGAGAGAGAGTTGGACGCTTAACTGACTGAGCCACCCAGGAGCCCCTGCCTGGCATATTCATAAAAATTAACCAATTTGTTCCTTTGTTGCCATGTAGAAATGGCCAAAATTTTCTGAAAATTTGGGCAACCCCCAGATCAAAGAGAATATAGATAAGAACTGCTTTCAGCACATAGTTTTCGGCTATGATAGTCTATCTCACTGGTTCTTGTTCTTAAACATTTTTGAAGACCCCAAAGAGCTGTTTTGTTTATGTGGGTTAGATCTTATCAACATTCACTATATTAGAAATTAAAACTGACAAATTTATACATACTTATTCAATTAGTAACAATAATACTATTACATAGTAAAATAAATATTTTTATGAAAAATCTCTTTTCCAAAAATAAGGAAAATAGTGGGAAAGAAAGCATTGTTTTACAATTTCAAAATTTGTAAATGTCTGTCTTAAGAGAAAAAAAAACTACGTTTTATATTTGCTTCTGCATTCAATTTTGGAATACGCTCTTTCTGTTGAAGTAAATGAAGAAAATCTAGTCTCATGCAGCTATGTAGTTGGAAAAGAGAGGAGTACTTTAATAGCCTTTTTATATAATTGTGGATATTCTTCTTTGATGCTATACCGGATCTTGACAAATGATAACGTTTTTAAAAATAGTTTCAGTGTGCAATCTGAAACTATTTCAGTGAATTTTTCATACTGTTACATTAAAATTCATTGGTCTATCTTACACACTGAATGGATCTTTCTCCTATGCATAATTTTATAACATCATAAATTGGTCATTTGGAAAATATTGGTTCACTGTTTATGTAGATCTTCCAAATGTTGACACATTTCATTATACAGTATAAAAATCACATTAGTTAGCATTACGAACTTTATCAGAAAAGCCTTTAGATATTGGGAAGCTGTCAAGCTCACAGTACTAGCTACAAGTTTTCCAAAAATGAATTTTCACTGGATCCATTGCCAATTTTATCATTGGCCATGAACACTACCAGTTGTTTTTCTTGAAGGCTCACTTCATTCATTTTTGAGAACTATAGTTTGTCTGTCATTCTTTGAAGTAAAAATGTTGTTCCATGAAAGAAAGAAAAAAACTAGTTCAGCATACACTCAATCACACAAGCATTTTTCCATGAGACAACCACTGTATTTCAGAATGCAGAAGTGCTTTTTGCATACTTGCTATTTCAGCACACAAAACACTAAAAAAGGTGTAGTCAAGGATCAACATTTAGCAAAACTAATCATTTTTACCACTTCATCAAAAACATTGTCAATGGAAACTAGCATTTATTTGAACTACAAATCCATGACAGTGAAGATTACAATGACTACTAGTATAGTTTTGTGCCACTACCTTGACTTTCACTAAGCTACCAGAATCTTTACCCACACTGCTTTTGCTACATCAATGCAAACATCAACGCATTTGCCCTTCAGACCTTGGGATTTCCCTAGGAGTTCCCAGACCACATCCCTAGGGGTCTGCTGGTCTAACGAATGTCTGTCCAACTCTCCCACCAATAACACTGGAAAAGCTGGATAAGTTACCAAAAAATCAACTACTTAAAGGCATTGGCAAGCTACCAGGGCAGCCTGGGACTTGAGGTGCCAAGATCCTAGAGAGATGGAACATACTGAGAAATGAGTCCAACAGTCCAAAATGCTTTTCAACTGATGGCATTTACTGATTTGCAAGCAGAAGCTGAGAAGCCAAAAAGCAAAGGAGAGAGAGGCTAAGATGCTGAGAAGCTTAGCAGAATTTACCAACAGAGTCACAGTGCAATGAAGATAAAATTAGAGTTTAGGGCCTCCAAACAGGAGGGGCTGTGATTTATTTGTAGGGCTACACCCTAGGAATAAGCAAGCACTGGAAGTAAAGCAGCCCCCACAAGGCCTTAAACCCAATCCTATATCATCCTATCCCTAGAATGGATTAAGGTAATCTATTACTACTCTAATTGCTAGCAAGACGTTGAAGAAAAGCTATGCTAGAAAAAGATAACATCATCCAGACCCTACATAATATTTTATATACAATATTCGGCATTCAAACAAAAATTACCAGGTATACAAAGATACCAGATCAAAAGGGAAAATGAATAAAATAAACAGACCCACAGGAGATTCCAGGTATTGGCATTATAAGACACGAACTTTAAAACAACTGATTATGTTCCCCCCAAATACATTACAAAACTGGAGAATTTCAGTACAAAACTGAAATCTATAAAAACAGATATTCCAGATCTCTTTTAAAAGCTAAAATAACTGAGGAGCACCTGGGTGGCTCTGTTGGTTAAGCCTCTGACTCTTGGTTTTGGCTCAGGTCATGATCTCATGGTTCATGAGTTTGAGCCCTGCATCAGGCTCTGCGCTGATGGTGTGGAGACTGCTTGGGATTCTCTCTCTCTCCCCCTCTCTCTGTCCCTCCCCCAAAACAAATAAACTTAAAAAAAATTTTTTTAACCTAAAATAATTGAAATATTGATGGCTTTAACAGAAGATAGACACAATTTGAAAAAGAATTAGTGACCTGGAATATAGATAGTTGAAAATATTCTAACTGAAGCAAGAAAGGAAATTAAAAAGGATGGAAAATGCAGAAAAAAACCCATAAAAGACAGATATATGGGACACGGTGGAAAGTTCAAGGCATAAGTAATATCTGAAGAGACAAGAGCTGAGAATTTCCCAGTATTTAACAAAAATCTCTACAAACCCCAAGCAAAATACATTCAAATAAAACAATGCCAAGTCATAGTGAAATTACTGAAAAACAAAAGAAAGAAATATAAAAGCAGCTAGATGAGGGGAAAAACATAATCTTCAAAGGAACAACAGTAAGATTGACATCTGGATTTCAACAGTTTCAACAATTAACACCAGAAAAGAATAGAATATCATCTGTAAAATAATGAGAGAAAATAATTACAACCCTAGAATTTTCAACCCAGCAAAAATAGTGGGCAATGAAATGATACAATAATAGTTGATTAATCCAAAATAGGCCAGAAATGAGAGGGGAAAAATGCATAAAACTGGCAGGACAAGTAGAAAGTAAAATAGTAAGATACTAGATTTAAAGCCAAATACATCAGTTACTACATTAAGTATAAATGAACTAAACACTCCAATTAAAATTCAAAATTATAGTATGTATGTAGATGCATACATATAAACCATATACTGCTTTCAAGAGACACACTAACACTTGCTTTGAGAAACAAATGCAGAATAAATAAAATGGAAGTGCAAAAAGAGGAAGATTACTGCCCATCCAAGGACAAGGTGGGGACAATGAAGGAAGACTCATTTCACTGTGTGGGGTTGGGATTTGACAGTTATAATAGGTCATATCCCTCTATCTTTAAGTACAGAAACAAAAGAGAAATACATACAGAATTCAAAAGATGGGGATTAAAATAGGAGCTTTACAACCAATAGAGCTGAATTTGAAAATAGCGTTTGTCCTGTAGTCACAAAGTGGGCTTCTTATGTATCAAGCAAGACGTTGATGTATCAAGCTTCCCTACAAGCTTCTTATGTATCAAGCTTCCCTACAAGTCTAGACGTTAGGCTATTCCACCTGACAGAAAGTCCACACAGTGGACACATATCTATCCAAGTATAAGAACGGCTTCACATCCCTAGAGCCCTTCAAGTAGGACCTCAGAGAGCAGTGCCTCCAGAGGTCTAGAGATGCACAGGAGGATCTCAATTGTCAGCCTCAACTGCACAGGAGAATCACTGAGAAGCTTTAAAATGGACATGCACCTAAGAGACTGTTAAAAACTGAGAACAAACTGAGGGTTGATGGGGGGTGGGAGGGAGGGCAGGGTGGGTGATGGGTATTGAGGAGGGCACCTTTTGGGATGAGCACTGGGTGTTGTATGGAAACCAATTTGACAGTAAATTTCATATATTAAAAAATAAAAAAAATAAAAATAAATAAATAAATAAAAAAATAAAGTCACTGTTTGAACAACACTAAAAAAAAAAATAAATAAATAAATAAATAAAATAAAATAAAATGGACATGCACCAAACCACTGAAAAGGAATCTGCAAAGGTAGGATCCAGGTATCTTTTTTTTTTTTTTTAAAGTGATTCCATTGTGTCTCTAAGGCTGAAAACCACTGGATAAGATAGGCATGGGCCCCATCAAATTAGTGTGTCTATTATAAGAAAGATGGCAAAGACCCAGACAAGAAGACATACATCTTCCAAAGAGCATGAACCCAAAAGAAGAAACAAAGGGACTGAACCATATATACACAGTTTGTTTTCCCAATCTCTCTAAGTAGATACAGCCTTACATTTCCCTTGGAGAGAAAAAGGTAGAGGATGTTGAAAGGGCAGAAATGTCTTCCCAATTCTGTTCTCTTCTCAGGAATGGAGTGGAAGTTTCTTCATACAATCATGAGGATCGGGTGGCAGATTTGCCCCTGTGGCTGATGTGGCTTTCAAGCTGGGCCTTCATAGGTAGGTAAGTTTGCACATATAAAAATTGGAAGAACAGGAAAAATCAAAAACAAAACTGGAGGAACAGGGATAGAGAGACATTTTGAAGCAAGGATTTTTCTCTCTCAGTGTTTTTAGTAGTCTTCTAAGCAATAAAAGAATGATTATTAATAGTCCTAAGTATAAAAGAAACAAAATGCCTAAGCTATAAGTTGGCTGAAATATGTCTTTCTGAGCTCAGGACCTTTACACATGCTGTTCCTTATGCTGTTCCTATACTCTTCCACCCTCCCCTCATCCTGACCCCCACCCCTCTCATCTAGTTACAGGTACAAATCCTTTAGATCTCAGGCTCTGGGAGAGCTTTCTCTGATCCCACAGACAAATTTAAGTTACCCCACCATATGTTCCCATGAGATCTAAAACAACTTATAATCCTACATTTGTGATTATCTGGTTAACATCTGGTTAATGAATTACATGAGGACAGACCTGGATCTGCTTATTCTTCATTATATTCCAGGCTCCAGTCATAGTTGTTATATGTCTGTGGAATGAGTCCCAGGCCATTCACAGACTGCACAAGCTGCTTGAAGTTGCAGAGAAGGAAAGAATTTTTTTTATGTTTATTTACTTTTAAAGAGAGAGAGAGAGAGAGGGAGCACGAGCAGGGAGGGGCAGAGAGGAGAGAGAATCCCAACCAGGCTCCGCACTGACAGCACAGAGCCCAAGGCAGGGCTGGATCCCATGAACCGTGAGATCATGACCTGAGCCGAAATCAAGAGTTGTACGAAATCAAGAGTTAACTGACTGGGACACACACGCGCCTCAAGGAAAGAATTTTTGAAACAAGAGGTGACTAGTGCCTTCCTTAGAATTGGGAGTACCAGAGAGCTTGAAAATGAAAATCAGATAAGGCTGCCAATGCTTGAGCCAGAATGACTTGCCCTTTTTCACCCAACATAACCACGGCATAAGCACACCCACCGGTCAAGAGACCTGTGTAAGACGGCATCATGCGAGAATAAAACCTCGAAAGACTCTCTTCAGTCAACTTGCACTCAGCCAGAACACAGGCTGGGCCAAATGAGGGGAAAAAATAAAGAAAGAAGACCAAAAGATTCTTCCTGCTTTAAGGCTTCAGCACAATAACTAATACCTGTGCCAAATAACGATTTTTCTGGGTAAGAGTCGGGTATGACAGTAACCATCAGGTTAACCACCTATCTCAAATTCAAAGGAGGCAAAAGGGGTTAATTTGATGTCAAAGACACACCGGGCACCAAACTTGGTGGCCAATGTGTCCCTCAGACGACAGCTCGAGACCGCTGCGCCGAGTTGGCTCCTCGGAAACACCGTCTCCTCCCAAGCTGCCAAAATGATAAGCCAAATCCCGGGAAAGAATCATGCTCCTGAATCTTGGAGAATATTTATGAAAGCAAATAAGGTGAGCAAATAAAATCAATGGTAGAAAAACAATACGCAACTCTTCCCTGTTGCCCTGGGCAAATCTGTTGCTTAAACAATAACAACAGAATCTAATCAGTAAACCTCTCAGCTGCCAAGATTATACAAGCAACTTGCCTATTTCAAATGTCACATTTCCCATCTGATATAAATATCTGCCTTCTGCTCACATTCCTGAAGTGTAATACAAATTAGGCCCAAACGAAAATTCACCTTGGCACAAACTAACTTTTTTTTTTCCTTTCAAATGACCCAGATTGTGCATTATGAAAATTGTGAAGTCCTGGTGGTCTTTTCAGAAATTGGAATCGATCACCGAAGCCTGGGTTGCTGTTCTGTCTGGCCTTTGCACATTGCTTTCCACATGGGACAGGGGGGACTAGCTCCTTCAAGTCCACTGAGACCTGGTTTAGCCTCAGCAACCTTTTATACACAAATGCAATACTGCCTGTTATCTGATTTCTGGAAAAATCTGCTATAGCAGGGAGATGTTTATATGCTATTTTCTTTAAAGAAATAGCTCTGGTAATAAAAAAAAAAATACAACTTGAAAAAATGTTTAAAGAAAACAATGTAAAAATAATGGGAAAGGTAAAAAGGCTAACTGAAAGACTGCTATCACCAAAATCAGATGTGTGGCCTAAGTGGGTTTATGCCAGTATACACACATTCTTGTTAATGGCAGGAAGCAAGACATCTGAGGCATGGAAAAAATGCCCAACCTGTCTACTTTTGTGCCTTCCTAGAATATTAAGTTTATACTGCAAATGTAGTACATGCGAACTAGAACCATTTGTCCCCAAGTGTCATCCACAGACAACTGAATCAGAATCCCCTGGGATAGTGGTTAAAAATGTAGAGCACTAGCTGTTCACCAAAGACCTTCTGATTTAGACTCTGTCTTGGGAATAGGACCCAGGAATCTGCGTTTTTAACATCTCTTCTTCCCCCAAACAGTGTGTTTTCTCTACAAACTTGGCTTCCTGATAAGTCCTTAGTTACCCCTTCTAATCCAATCGGTCCCCTTAAGCTGCTTATATAGAGACATTCAGAGCTGCCTGGGGTATTAAAGTTAAAAGAACCTCTCTCTGGAGCATGATTCCTTTAGGTCTCTGATCTCACTTGAACCAAGTAAGTAAGGAAAAAATCTGTAAAGTCTACTGGTTAACAGGGTGCATGAGAAACACTCCCTTCCGTGGAGTAGTGTGATGTTTCAGAGCAGAATAAAAATGTTCATTATTCCCAATTACCAGAACCTCTCAATTTTGGGCAACCAGAGGAGCCAGAGCAGGGACTTTCATACAACCAGTTTACACAGAGTCACCATCCCCGGAACTAACAACACCCACACTGTAATGTGTAGGTGATTATAAATTAATCACCCTCCCCAACAATAATCACTGTCATCCATGTTTATAATTACCTAAAGACTGTAAACAACAATTCAACACCAGCAACCAAACCCCCAGAGAAACTGCCCCTTTCCTAACATTCAACATTAACTTTAAGATATTCTTGCATATTAAATTAGGAACAGGAATTTCCAAACCAAACGACTCCAATTTTGAATGTATTTCGAAGGTTTTTTGAGCAACAAAAGGACACCTATGTTTACACAGTAATGTTAAGCAGGAAAGGAAAAAGGCCTCATCTACATAAACATCAATGGACTAACATTAAGCCTCTCCCAGCCCAGCCCAAATGGGAAAACGCCCTGAAAGAAACATTTACAATATATCTTTAGTCGTAAATGTTTGGCTTATATATTTAATAAATACTTATAAAAGTGAAGATTTTGATTTTATGTTTTTATTTTACGATGAATTCTGCTATTTTTATGATTTCTATTATCGATTGACACTTTAGGTATCACTCAAAAATAATTCAATTTACACGGTACTTCTAAGAAATAAGGGTTTGACTCAAATGGCTTAAAATTATCTGAAACTCAACCATATGGGGTGGGGGCAGGGAGGGGCATCTTTATTTCATTTTACCAAAGAGTTTACAACCTTCAACAGGCTTTGACCTTTCAGCTGAAATCTTTGTTATTGAAAAAGAAATTGCAGGACTGTAGTTTTCCCTACGTCAGGGTAAGTGCAGGTAGGGATTGCCAAAAAAAAAAAAAAAAAAAAGAAAGAAAAACCTGTCTAAAGTCTTATTTGTAGTTTCTGGAAAGAGGTCAAGCAGCAGAGAGAGGAAACAGAAAGCATACCCTTGCTCATTTGGGGCTGAGTCTCTTCATCTATGTCCAAATCTTCTAAATCTAGGAAATTGTCCACCTAAAAAAGGATTAACATCATTGTTATGCATATGAGACCTACTGAAAAAATACAATTAAGAATCAATGAACCCCCTTCCACAGCATTCAAAGTAAGCAACTGAATCCACTTTTCTCATTAACTTCTGAGTCTCAACTAACTGTCTTTGTGTTCACTGTGCTTTCCCAAAGACATCTGAAAGAAGCAGTAAATTTGGAAGTTATCCTGGGTTTTATAGGCACGATAGTAAGATCTCTATACTGAAAGGGAAAGGATGGTCTGAGGAGTCTTTGAAAAGGGACTTTGTTCCCAGATTCTCTCCCAGGATATATACTACTACCAAGACAGTCCAAAACAGTGACTCTGGTTTTTTGTTTTTGTTTTATTGCTTTTGCTTCTCAACCAAATGATGGTGTTGGGTCTGGCTATTACCATAATGGGCTTTTCACTCTAGAGTCAGAGAGAAGAAACTAAAGAAAGCAGAAGAGAAAGGTTCATTGGAAATAAAATCATCCTGCCCCAGGTAAATCACAAGAGAGGTGAGCAGGGCCAAAAATCAAGTGTTCTCTCTTTCGAACAAATAAAACTGAAAATTACTTCAAAGGTAAAAAGCAGAGCAAATGACCTTTACAGACACAATAGCAGCATTTCAATGAAAGACTAGTCCTCGTGGAATCCTGCTCTCCACAGCAAGCTGACAATGAGACATTTTAGATTAACAAAACGGTAACATTTCAGACACGAACTAATTCATCTCAGGTGAATACCAGAGTGTAAATAAGAAAATGATTTCACCACCGGCATAAAGGAGACCTAGTAGAGTAAAGGCATAATGTCGAAATGCTCGTGACCTAAAACATGCTCATAACGAAATATCATAAAGTTAGAAATTCAGATCTCGTAAATGGAATTCAAAACACAGCCTGGGTTTTTCTTCCCCCAACTCTACTTCCCAGACCGTGGCTCTGGCATATGAATTAAAAATGGAAGCTTCCATTGCTTGTAAGTACATAACTGTAGTTATTTCCTGGCATCCAAGTGACAGCAAGAATTTATCTTCACCATGATGGTTTCAGTACTAAAACTGTTAGACTGCCATTTCTCTTAATAATGGTGTATGTTCAGGGTGACTAGAGTCATGTTTCTCTACTGAAACACCCCTTCCATTTGCTACGCTTCCAGGAGAAAAGATCTGGAACCCCACCAACCAAGCATACTTCAAAGATATTTAAACACCAGTAAAATGTGCTGAATTATCCAATTTTGTATGAGAGATAGCAAATGAGTCCTGTGGGGTTTTTTTGTTTTGTTTTGACTTTTTCTTTTTCTTTGTGGTTGTTTTTTGTTTTTTGTTTTTTGTTTTTTTAACCACGGAAGAAAATTGAATCAAGCCTTACCTTCACCTTTCCTGCCCGACTCAGATCACCTTGAAAGGTACTGCCAACTTTTTGGCCTTCATCCATCACTATCTGAAAAAAACAGTGAGGACACATTGATGGGAAAATGAAACAACCAAAAAGAAAGGAGCTGACATTGTAGCCCCTCGGGCAATAAAACTCCCCTTCCAGTTTTTGTTAATCAGCTATGCGTGATGGACCAGATCCACTAAGTCATAGTAGTGGTCAGGGAATAGTTTTCAGGAGGTCTGACTTCTACTTCTGCTTCTACACTCATCCACAGTATAACCTAGAGTAAACTACTTAACCTCAGTTTTCTCATGTGTAAAGTAGGAACACTCCCCACCTCATTACCCCACCTCCCATTCCATCCCATTGAACCTCTGAAGGACAAACCAGAGAATGCTAGTACAACATTTCCGAGTTATTAGGAAACAATATCATTGGACAATTCTCTGCGTCTCACATGCTGGTTAAAGACTCAATAGAAAATATACCAATTGCCAGTGATTGCCAGTAGAAAGTGAATCCTTTACAGGGGAAAAAAATGGTTAGGTCCCATAATCATCTCATTGGGAGCAAGTTCTGGAATTAAAGAATTGTAGGACTCTGCTATGTATAAACACTTTAATAACACAGAGAACTTTGTTCCCTTGTATGAAACCACAATCTCATGTACACTTTTGTCCACAATACCCCAAGGAAGACATGATGAACTAGAAAGTAGAAACTCAAATGGTGTAAAAAGTACACTAGCTTCCACTAGGATTCCTTGATAGTTAAGAACCATAGCCAAGGAGAATACGAATATAGTCTATTAAGTCTTTAAAATTGGGAAGAGAGCATCCAATATTTATTGACCAAATCTTGGAAAAACCAGGATAATAGATTTCACTTTAAGAGATGAACCCAAGGGCACCTGGGTGGCTCAGTTGGTTAAGCGTCCAACTTCAGCTCAAGTCATGATCTCGTGGTTTGTGAGTTCAAGCCCCACTTCAGGCTCTATGCTGATAGCTCAGAGCCTGGAGCCTGCTTTGGATTCTGTGTCTCCCTCTCTCTCTCTGCCCACCCCTGCTTGCCATCTGTCTGTCTGTCTCTCTCTCTCAAAACTAGACATTAAAAAAAAAAAAAAATCAATAAAAAAAAGATGAACCCAGAGCAGGTAAAAGAAATTCCTATTTTACACAGAGAATTATAAAAAGGAACTCTTTTTTTTCCAAGTAGAGGACAAGCTAAAATATGTAAACAATAATAAGAATTTTTAGATGGCAGTTCCTTAAGGGAACTTAAAAATTGGGGGATAACTATGTTACTGTCATAAACTTTGGCTGCTGAAATCATGAAATGTAATGATGATTTTCAATGAAGTATCCCAATGCCATGCCTAGAATTAAGAGTCTGAGTTACTGATCCAGTACTGTCCAATGTTTCTTATGTTCTTACACTCTCTTTCTCTCTTCTTCTAATTCATAAAAGATGTTTTTCTTTCCTGTTTCTATAAATGTGGGGTATTACCTGTTCCTCTTCTGAAGGAAATACGTTTTCTGAAGAATCAGTTCCAAATGCTCCTCTTTTGGTCACGTTATCCTCTGAAATGATATTATAAAACATCCACCACATGGAGTCTAGTTAATTTTACATTTATTGAGAATCTTTCTTGCAAACAACAACCAAAAAAAAAAAAAAAGTGTTTTTCAAAGAAATCTACAAGCTGAATGCTTGAGGGATTGAGCACTCTTAACTTTACAAAATTATTTCTGGGGTGCCTGGGTGGCTCAGTTGGTTGAGCACCTGACTCTTGATTTCAGCTCCAGTCATGATCTCACAGTCATGGGATCGAGCCCCACATTGAGCTCCATGCTGAACACGGAGCCTGCTTGGGATTCTGTCTCTCTCCCTCTCTCTCTGCCTCTCCCCCACTCAAAAAGAAATAAGTAAACTTTTATTTAAAAAAAAAAAAAACTTATAAAATTATTTCTAAAAATGCATAGAAAGATAACACTATTTCATTCACTTTTCAATAAATACTTATTAAGTGCTTACTATATATCCAACACTGTTCTCAGCCACCATTACAAGGTCAGTAAAGTACAGTATTTGCAAAACTCTTAGATATTATATTTCTCTTTTTTTTTTCTAAAATTGAGGGTAGGCTTTCCTTATGTGGAAGCAATGTATGGATGATTTTGGAAAATTTGCAAGAGAAAAAAATTAAAATTAGAAAATCACTCCTAATCTTACAAAACAGAAAAGCTGTAACAAAATTTTTTCCCAATGGCTATTTTTCTCATATTTTATCTGTGCGTCCACGTATGTAATTCTAAAGAGTGATGTTTGACCATTCTTGACTATTTATAATTATAGTATCTTTGTGCTAAATCTGTTCACATTTGTGATTATCTTCTTAGGATAAGGAAAGGGTCTAAGAGCAATCCTAAATTAAGAGACTGAAAAGATTATGATAACATGATGCCATTAACAGAAATGTGGGGGATAAATTTGGATGAGAGGTAATGAATTAAGCTTTGATCATGCTCATTTGAGGTGCCAGTAGAAATAGTGAGGGAAACATCCCAGAGGCAGCATAGACATAGGCTGTATCATAGCTAGAGGTAAATATCTGGTCAAAATTACACTGGGATAGGGGTTTAAACCATAAAATTATTTTCAGTATTAGAACTAATAATGAGGGTTAACATGGATTGAGTGTCAAATCCTCTTTTACGAGGGCCTCATACATCTCATTTAAGGCACACAGAAACCCTAGAGGTAGATACTATCTGTTATCCCCATTTTACAGACGAGGAAACCAAGACCTACTAGAGAGATCAAGTAACCCGTTCAAAGTCACATAGCTGGCAAATCACAGAGTGGGGATTTGAACCCAGGCCTTTTGACTCAGAATCCACACTCCCAATCACAGTGCTATGCCACTTAGAGTGATATAGCAAATGAAGGGAAAGGGTGTTTAGAGTACAGAAGAATGAAACAGAAAAAAAAAAAAAAATCCCAGAAAGGAGACAAAGAAAAGTTTACAACAGCACAAGAAGAACCAATGGTAGTCGTAGAGCCAGGAGAACTTTGATCTGTGTGCTTCCTAGGCGTGTATCTAACCAAAGCGGTAGGAGACAGCCTAACCCAGCAGAGTGGCCATGTTTGTTTCTCTGGAGCTGTGACTTGCATGGCATCAAAAGCAGTGAGATTCTTGTTGTTTACAGCCTAGTGCAAGTTCAGTCAGAGTCCTTTGTTTGCTTCCGTCTACCCCATCATTGGCAGAATTAAGACTTGCAGGGGTATCTACAGGACATTAATGCTGGAATACTGTTGGGGCACAGAGGTAAGGTAACCTAGTCTGTAATACGTTATTAACACTCAATAAACAAGAGAGGGAAAATGCAAATACTGAATGCATCATTTTTTTTCCTTAAAAAGTCTGTGTTAATAAATAACACAAGCTGAGGTCAGTTCTCTCTCCTTACTCCTACACCAGCATCCATGACTCCTAAGTAGCTTCCACTGGGAAGGCAGAAATTCTGATGGGAAGCACTAGCCTTGGCAGCTGGCATGGAGGGGTGGGGGTCAGGGGGTGGAGGGCTGAGTGAGTAAGGTAATGGGAATGTTGCCAATAATACTGCTGGAGTAAGCAACCAGCACTAGAAAAGATCAGATAGGTGAGGAAGTGATGGTCTTCGGACTTACCTCCCCGATTTCTTCCCCTTTTACAACCAGAGCTGTCCTAAATCGGTCCTGGGGGAAAGATAAGCAAAGGTAACAGGGTAGAGCAAGATCTGAACAGAAATGCCTGGAGACAGGAGGATTCACCTGAGGAACGGAAGGGCTCCTCAAACTTCATCAAAGAGACAAGAAGACTTCCTGTGGCTACTGGTCATTCCTAAGTGCACTGTTTTTGTTTTTATTTTTTTAATGTTTACTTATTTTTGAGAGAGAGAGAGACAGAGAGACAGAGTGCAAGCGGGGAAGCGGCAGAGAGAGGGAGACACAGACTCTGAAGCAGGATCCAGGCTCTGAGCTGTCAGCACAGAGCCCGACATGGGGCTCAAACCCACGAACTATGAGATCATGAGCTGAGCCGAAGTCGGACGCCTAACCAGCTAAGCCACCCAGGCACCCCCTTCAGTGCCCTGTCCTAATAGGAGGTGGAATAGTTTCTCTTCTCCCTGCTTTTCCTTTAAATCCAGCACAACCTAAAGCTAGTATTTACTAAGAACACACTACGTCCCAGCACACTGTTGTAATAGTCTATTGACTTAAATACCTGAGAAGCAGTGATGTCTGAGAAGAACAGATGCTCTGTAAGGACAAGTTCTGATTGTTCCCATAATCACTCAATGCACTCCTCTGCCATTTCCAATGAAACGCTCAGGTTATTTGACAGATAACCAAATGAGACTCCTTCAAAATAATGAGCAATATATAACAAAGTCCCATCGTCTGATGCTGATGTTGAGCTATTGCAGGGATCTCAGATCTAACAAAACATCTTCATTCTTTTAAAACTTCCTTTTGTAAACATAAAGCTTTCACTAAAAACAATACCAGAAGAGGAATGCCTGGTGGCTCAGTCATTTAAACATCATCTCTTAATCTCATGGTTTGTCGGTTCGAGCCCTGCGTTGGGCTCTGTGCTGACAGCACCAAGCCTGCTTGGGATTCTCTATCTTCCTCTCTCTCTGCGCCCCCCTCCTTTTAAAATAAATAAATAAACTTAAGAATAGCAAAGAAAAGAAAAGAGAAAAGAAAAGAAAAAAAGAAAAAGAAAAAGAAAAGGAAAAAGAAAAGGAAAAAGAAAAAGAAAGAAAAAATACCAGAAGATTCAGAAAAGAACTTGTTCTCTCTCTGACGGAACCTACAGTTTTAAGCCTCCTTCCTGAACCTTGAAAGTAGTTTCATAAGAATGTATATTCTATCACTTCAAAGACCCAGAATGCTTCTTATGAAAGCTTTTATCATTTTTTGAAAAAACAGCAAATACTATATCTCTTGGCAGAATAAGATAGGAAAAAAAGTTCTTTTTCGATATGATAATGTCAAAATGGCAGATGTTGGCACAGCCCAGAATCCAAAGTGGCCTAAAGCCTGATCAGAGAGCCAGCTGCTGCTTCCTAGAGTTATCCTGGTGGCAATCCAAACGTGCCACCCAAGCGCCCGTCTCATCTGCTTCTGTGCTCCATCGGGGTCCTTTTACCCCTTTCATCTCATCCGTAATGTTTCTTGCTTTGAAATAAGTATCAGACATAATACACTTTAGAAATCTAGCAGCAATATTTCAGAATGCAAGTAGGTTATTGAGACCTGAAAGACAGTTTCTTGGGGTGTTTCTGAGTCAAAACTTCAATATGGATGAAACAAAGGGTTTTTTCGTTTGTTTGTCTGTTTGTTTGTTTTTTCCTAAAGGTTTTTTAAGGTTTCATTATTCTGAAACAATGGAATTTCAATTTTCTTTTGGTACCAAACAGATAAGCTTCTAACAGATGTCCCTTACAAGACCACCAACTATACCTACCATGTCTAATTTCAGGCCAAGGAAAAAGATTTCACTCTTTGAAAAGGTGGAAACCACAGATGCCTTGATAAGTTAAACATTAACCACATATTGGTTGTGTCTCTTCCAGATGAAAGTGATCGCTTTCAGAGAACTCAATTTTGTAAAAAAGCTTTTTAAAAATTCAAATTCTGCCCATACAAAAGCCAGACTAGACTAGACCCCATGTGCTGAGAATAGCAGCACCACGCTCGTGGGAGAGTTTTCACAGATCAACACAACCGACATCAGAATTCATGACCCATTGATTCCTGACGGCAACCTCGAGAGTCTGTCCTTCTGCCCCACGATCCACGGCAATATAAATCAAGAGCGTGTGCTCAGTCACGAAGAGATATTGGCTATGTTGCTGGAAGGAAAGAAAAATACATGGGGGGAAATTCTGTGCAACACTGGGCAGTTGCAAAAAGCCTTCTGCAAAAAGAATAGGGGATAAGCAATCATGCTTATAACAAGGTTGGGTACTTTGAAAGTCAGGGGGTGATTTTCACTTTATATTCCTAGCCTAGAGCAATGTTTCTCTGGACAATAATATTTGCTCTTGATTTGTCCAGCCAAACTACTTCACTCCACTGCTTCTTGATCACATGCTCCTTCGTATCCGGCCTCCCCTGGAGCGACAGTCGTTAGGATTAAATAAGCAATTTAAAAACCAATCAATCATAAATCAGAATAAATCCAAAGAAGCTAAATTCAGCAGACAAAGGTTTTGTCTAAATTCCCTTTGCAGTGCTCTGAATTCCAACTGCTTTATGTTCTTCATTTGAAAGGGCACAGGGAGGAGAGGATTACCTCAGCCAGGCCAGTCAGGAATAATTGTGCTTTCCCTGAGGCTGGATGATAATTGACTCATTATTCACAGTCAGCTCTCAAGCTGCCAAGACACAAATGTACAACCCTGGCCTGGAAAGACATGTGTCAAAAGACCAAGATGAGGGACACAACAGGAATAAGTTGAAATTTTTGAAATGTCCAGCATTAGGTACTTACAGAGAGAAAACTGTGAAGGGAGTGT
Source organism: Panthera tigris (assembly GCF_018350195.1). NCBI lineage: Eukaryota > Metazoa > Chordata > Mammalia > Carnivora > Felidae > Panthera > Panthera tigris. The sequence continues at coordinate 89,461,800 of NC_056669.1, read as the reverse complement.
AAAGTAGCCGAAAGGTGATTTACAGGAAGAGAATCCGAGTGGCCGCTGAGCCGTGCAATCCATTCGATCTGAAAGTTATATTGTGGGCATCGGCTACATGCAAGGTGACAAAAATGGGCAAGACCCCGTCCCCACGCTTACAGAGTCTCCAGAGAAGTTAAGCTGGATATGTCAACGACCAAGACAGAACACAACTACGGCGGACGATGTAAGGGAGTACAAAGTAAGAGAATGGAGAAATCACAACAGGTTTGGAAGAATCACAAAAGGCTTCACATAGGCGTGGAGCATCTGAGCTGGGCTTTGGAAGACTACAGCTACAATTTCAACAGCGGAGCACTGCTGAGGTTATCCCACAAAAAGGGGAAACTGCATGAGCAGAGCTCCCAAGGTGGGAAAACAGGGGGCCTGAGGAAGAATCACAGAGTATTCCAGGAAGGTGGGAGCACACCTTCAGTGACAGGTGGAAGGGGTGATACTCGGAGGGCCAAACAAAAACTCTGTAGTTTAACCTAGGCCCTTGGGAGTCACAATCAGAGCTGTGCTCTAAGGAGATGATGGAGAGAATGGAGCAGAGGAGATCAGACACTGGAGCGAAAAGCAGAAAGTACAGGAAGTAATCCAGGTAAGAGCTAAAGGGACCCTCAGCAAAGGATTTAAGAAAGGAAAAAAAGAGCTCACAAAGGGAGTTCTTTTGTTTTATTTATTTATTTTTATTTCTTGTCTCCAAAACAGAAATGAAGACACTATCTCCAGGTGGTTATATTTCCTCCCTCTAGATATCTCCAAATATTCACCTTATCTCTCCGCTGCAACCTGTACTATTCTTTTAATTTAATTTGGTACACCCTAAGTAACTTCTTTTTTCTTAACAAGCTCTGTGATGATGGAAGTAGATAATACGGCATGCTTGCAACCTGTGAAATGGATTACACTTTGGTGCAAAGAGGCTACACGTATCATCCCATAAGATAAGCTCACCTTCCCAACTGATTTAGCCAAGGCCACAGAAGGGAGGTGGCCTGCCTCAGTAGCAGATACCTCATGCGTGAGCACAGCCTCCCTCAGCTCCCAGAGTCCGTAACAGGGTGACAGTTGCTGCTGACATTGTCTACACAAGGCAGGATCTTGCTGCATCCAAAAGTTCCTTTCTTTTTGTATCACAAGTTTACCTACTTAGAACTTGCAAGTCTGTGCGCAAACAACTCATTTTCTTAATCGGAAATATTTACAGACAAATGGGATGCTCCTCTTCTCGAGCCAAATCCAGAGTCACAAGGTCATATAGTCATCCAGTGAAGAACTCACAGTAAGGATCTAAGTACCCATGAATGGTAGCTCCACCTCTCCATAGCTTTATTGAGGTATAATTTGCAAAATTCCTTATTTTAAATGCATAATTCAGTGATTTTTAGTAAACACAGGGTTGTGCAACCATCACCACAATTAAATTTTACGTCTTTTCCATCACCCCAAAAAGGTCTCTGCTGCTCATCTGGAGTCCCTCTCTGTTCCTACTTCCAACGGCAGGCAACCACTAATCTACTTTTTTATAGCTATGGATTTGCCTTTTCTAGACAACATAAATGTAATCAAACAATATGTGGTCTTTGTGCCTGACTTCTTTACTCAGCATAACATCTTTGAGGTTCAGCATGTATTAGCACTTTGCTACTTTTTATCTATTGTATGGATAGATCACATTTTGTTTTTTCCATTCACCAGTGAATGGACATTTGGGTAGTTTCCACATTTTGCTCCCCCTTGATTCTGATGTTGAGTTTGATCCCAGGAACGCCATTGCTAACCCAGTTCCACACAGTGCCACAACATGATGAAACCAAAACAGAAGACAACTATAGTTTCAACTTCCCTCCACACCCAGACAATGGAAGGAATGCAGTAGTCATTGGAGCTAAAACTCTCTGATCATCTTATCTCCTCACACGGTCTAGCCTTAGCATGAGGCCACTCTAGTATATGTTCCCGTTTTCTTCGAATGTATCTGAAATCATCTCAAATTACCTTTCTTAACTCTTCATGGCCTATCTCTTCCCACTAAAATGTAAGCCTAAAGAAAGCAGGAACCTCTCTGTCAGGAAAGTACTTACAGTTCTTAAAAGGGAAAACATTCATTCTCCAGTCCAAAGGACATGTAACATTTAAGACTGAACGTAGATTGATACTCAACCCTTCAACCAGTGAGTTCACTGAGTGCTAAGCTGAAAGACTAGAGGAGGAGTTAAGAAAGTTATTAAGACTTGGCCTCTGCCTGTGAGACACATATAATTTATTCTCTTAAAACTTCTACTCACTCGGGGAGCCTGGGTGGCTCAGTCCGTTAAGCATCAGACTTCGACTCAGGTCATGATCTCATGGTTTGTGAGTTGTGAGTTCGAGCTCCATGTCGGGCTCTGTGCTGACAGCTCGGAGCCTGGAGCCTGCTTCATTCAGATTCTGTGTCTCCTTCTCTCTCTGCCCCTCCCCTGCTCACACTCTGTCTCTGTCTCTCAATAATAAATAAACATTAAAAAAAAAAAAAAAAACCTTCTACTCAAAGACATAACATTTTGCATATCTTTCAGCCAGCATTTCCATGTCTAAGAGTTTATCCACAAGAAAATATCTAATCTATTCCCTTGAAAATTTTTACTTAATCAAGGCCTTAAACTTTTGCATGTCTTTGAACCAGCATTTCCATGTGTAAAAATTTATCCAAAGGCCATGAATAAGAAGGGTGCAAAGCCGGAGCTACCAAAAAGATAAATAAGGAGCGAGGCATTATTAGGACCAGCAAGGCTGTCCGTGCCCCACCACCTCCATACCCTCTGGTCTCAGCTCCCTTACTCAACTTTGCTCATGCCATTCTGGCCACAGTGACCTCTTCATTGCTCTTCAACCAGGCAGGGGCGCTGTTGTCCCCAGGCCTCCACACTGGTTGTTCCCTTGGGCTCAAATGCCTTTCCTTCAAGAATGCATAGGCTTCACTCCATGGCTTCCTACCAAACTTCATTCACATTTTACTTTCCCAAGGAGGCCTAACCAGATCACTCTACATAAAAATGCAACCCTCTACCCCCCACCGGCACTCATGATCCCACATCTTGCTCTGTATATTTTTTTCTTTACCAGAGCAGTTACTATCTTCTAACACAAATATTTTTCTTACTCATTATGTTTACCATTCATTGCTCTCTCTCCCTTCTAGGATGCAAATTCCCTGAAAGTAATGACCTTTGTCTCTTTTGGTCAGTTATGTGAGCAGTACTTGGCACACAGATGTTCAATAAACATTTACTGAATGAATGAGGATGTGCAATGTAGCATTGTTTTTAATAGCCAAAAATTGGAAATAACTACGTGTCCAACAAAAAAGAGAATGGTTAAGTAAATTAGGGCACACAATTGAATACTATGCAGTCTTTAAAAATTCTGTTAAATAATATTTATTAATTGGGAAGTTTATTATGTGAAAAAGCAAGTTACAAAGGTATGTATAGTATGGTATCACTTTTATAAAATAATCATAATAAATTTGAATATATAAATGAATGAAAAAATATATAACACATATATATATACATATATGTGTGTGTGTATATATATATATATATATATATATATATATATATAAATATAGTAAGTTGAGCCCTTACTATAATTTAGGTATTCATAGGGGAGCCTGGGTGGCCTCAGTCAGTTAAGTGTCTGACTTTAGCTCAGGTCATGATCTCACAGTTTGTGAGTTCGAGCCCCATAATTTTATTTCTTTGTTATATAACAGTTTAGACAAGTGGGCAGGCCCTGTTCCATGAGATGGTCCAGGGAGCTGGGCTGGCAGGGTGCCCTGCCATCCTCAGCATATGGCTTCCACCTCTGTGTCTAAGGACTGCTCCACGATTGCCTATTTCCAGACTGGGGGAAAGGATTAGAAGAGACTTGGGCACGTGTCTCAAGGATATCACCCAGGAGTTACTCGTATCAGTTCCCCTCACTTTTTAATGGCACAAACTTAGTCAAACAGCTATACCCAGCTGCAGGGAGAATGAGACATGTCATTTTTATTCTGAGTGACTGTGGAGCAGCTAAAAATGTTATTGTTATAGAAAGGATATGTTTTCTATTTTCTTGTGTGTGTGTGTGTGTGTGTGTGTGTGAGAGAGAGAGAGAGAGAGAGAGAGAGAGAGAGAGAGAGAGAGAGAATGTGTGTGTTCATACCTCCGTATTTTCTAGCTTTCCTACCATGAACAAAAAAATAAACCTATTTATAGGCGAAAAGCATTTTACCTAACCAAGTCTCTTCTTCTAGGGAGGATACCTACATAGATTTCCTTCCTTCTTAAAAAGTCCTTCCTAAAGGAGCATCTGACTGACTCAGTCGGTTGGGCATCTGACTTCAGCTCAGGTCATGATCTCATGGTTCATGAGTTTGAGCACCATGCTGGGCTCTGTGCTGACAGCTCAGAGCCTGGAGCCTGCTTCGGATTCTGTGTCTCCCTCTCTCTCTGCCCCTCCCCTGTTCACACTCTGTCTCTCTCTCTCTCTCTCTCTCTCAAAAATAAATAAACATTAAAAAATACTTTTAAGCCCTTCCTGGAAATACTGAAGAAAAAAATACATATACATACATAATATTTCACAATTAAATTTTTTATATTATAGGTCCAAGATTCTTTTAATATTCAATTTTGACATCCCTCTTTTAAATCATAGTTACCTAATCATAAAATTTTACACTTGAGTGAGTCTTTAAAAGTACCTTCATGTGTAAAATACACAGCAAAAAATGTACCAAAAGCACCAAAATTATTGGAGGAGCATCTCCTTAAAGTACACACAAGATGCCTCTATATCCCTGTGGTCTCCCAAGACTCTTGCCTGCACACTTCGAATGGAAAAATGCTCGTAGGGAACACAGTTCTTCTGGCAACACAAGTATCCAGGAGATTTCCCTGTGCTAGAGTAACCCTGTGTGCACATGCTCTATAATCCCTCAGACCTGGGACAGAACGTATGCCAAAAACCAAAGCCCACCCTAAAATTCTGTGAGCGAGTATGTCCTAACAATTAGCAAGATCACAGTAAAATTGCTCCTGTAACCCATCACACTTTTTACTGTCCAAGTTCCTTTTAAATAATATAAATAGGGTAACATTAAGCACAAAAAAAAAAAAAAAATGGTTAAAGTGAAATAACTGTACAGATTCATGAAAGTTGTGGACCTTATCCCCAGGAAAACACAATATACAAAAGCAGAGAATTTTGTGGAATGAATACATCTTCCTATATCTCTCCCTGATCTCATATAGGGCATATTTCTGAAAGCTGATCCAAAAGTCTGTGCACTAGCACTGCTGAACCAAAATTTGGGGAGTGATTCCCCAAGAATCTGCATTTTAATAAGCATCTCCCAGGTGATACTTAAGACTCCCAAGTAAAGATTCCTTGGGAGTAGGATGTAAAAATTGAGAATTAAAAAGAGAGGGAGGTACAGGCTTCTAGTTATAGAATGAATAAGTCACATGGATGGAAGGTACAGCACAAGGAACATAGTCAAAGGAATTTTAATCGTGTTGTACGGTGACAGATGGTAGCTACACTTGTGGTGAGCACACGATAATGCACACCTGTTGAATCACTATGTTGTCTACCTGAAGCTCATGTAACATTGTGTGTCAATTATACTTCAATTAAAGGGGCACCTGGATGGCTCAGTCAGTTGAGCGTCCGACTTCAGCTCAGGTCATGATCTCATGGCCCCTGAGTCCGAGCCCAGTGTCGGGCTTTGTGCCAACTGCTCAGAGCCTGGAGCCTGCTTTGGATTCTGTGTCTCCCTCTCTCTCTGCCCCTCCCCTGTTCACACTCAGTCTCTGTCTCTCAAAATAAAAATTAAAAAAAAAAAATCACATAAAGATGTAGTATCTGATATCTTTGTCAAAGGAGATAAATACCTTTACCTGAAGGTTATGTGTAAACATACTATTTATTCTATCCACCAGAGGCCAGTGTAGGATTATTCCCTGAATTGTATAGTCTTACACTACACAATAGACACTGTACATAGACTCTATACAATATATACTATACAGAATTGGTTGTGACTCCATCAAGGAATGGGATGTGGACCACTAACACTGTAAACAATATTTTCTTTTTTCTGTATTGTAGATTCAAGATTTCTTTAATATTTAACCTTGATGTTTCTCTTTGAAATCCTAAATAGGCCCCATAAATAAAACTACACTGGTGTACTTCTTTAAAACCTACCAAGTACCTTCATGTATATTTCAGCTGATTCACATCACAACCATATGAGACACACTGAGAAGGCAGGATCATCCCTGATTTACTGATTCAGAGAGATTAAGTGGTAGGCCTGTAGTGTCAAAGAAGTAATAAATGCCTAGACCAGGTCTTCTGAATCCTAAGCTGGAATAGAATCCTTTCCATACACTGGCCCTGCCTACAACAAAATAAGAAATACAAGGGCAGTATACCCAACTCTTCATAAAACAAAATCCCATCGACCGAAAAAACTTTCCTTCACCCTGAGATCATGCCCTTCTGCCTACCTGCACAACGATGTATCAATTTAAGAACAACCTCTTTTATTCACACAGGTTGGAGAAAGTTAGAGAAAGTAATTTTTTTTCCATCTCCTTTACAAATAAATGCTTTTTAGGGTTTTCAAACTTTATGAGGTGGAATAACATCTTCTGCACAAATCTGTAATAATCCAAGACCCATTCATTGGCATACAGCATTAGGGCAATGCAAGAATACACTTAAATTATACACGTCTCTCACATTCCCTCATTTTTCAGGGTAATTCAGGGCATCTTTCATAAAAAATAAAATTAAATTTAAAAAGCTTGAAAGAAAAAAAAGGAGAAAAATTCTGAAGAATCCACTGTTCTAATCATTCTAATTGCTCTTTTTAAAACTCAGATAGAGTGTTTATTCAATCTAAAACTGAGTCCCCCAGACCAAGCGCAATATTCTGGGTAGTGTTTTATCAGCACTATGTAAAGAATAGTTAGTATTACCTTACCAATCAGCCCCTAACCATGCAGCCTGTGACTGCTAATGTGCCTTCACACATCTAGAGCGTGTGGAGCACAGGGCACACAGAAATAAGGAAGAACGATATATCAGAGTAGGGACTGTGTCTCATTCATCTTCTATTCCCAGATTTTAGCTCAATGCCTAAACATAGCAGGAATACAGTCAATACTGAAACGATCTCAACATGTGCAAGAACTGCATTGACACTTTAATTGGGGACTAAGCCTTATACCCTGAAATTAGATGACGGGCTGCAAGTCACACAAAGTATAATTTATAGAGAAGAGGCAGGAAATAGGGTACTTGATTCACAATCCCTTTTTTCTAATCAGCAGCCCGTACGCTGTAATAGCTAATGCAAAGGCTGGTTAACTCCAGAAAACTCACAAAAATGGTACAATGATTCTTCTCTGTGCTAAACAAACAATGGGCTCCAAGAACACTGGGCTAAGTGGTGTCACGTAAATCCATCTCATCTGGAGGCAATCCAAGTAGAGGAGAAAAAAGACACTAACAATCTCAAACTAGACAGACTGTGGTTTGATTTTCATACAAAGAAGATATGAGTTTGGTTACCATAAAGTTTCCTGTTTGTATCCCGTTGGGTTTAGCTGACCATTTCAAAGAAAATATTATTGTTCTACAGCTGAAAGATTCCAGATTTGAAAACCACTCACATTTGAATACGGGCCCGTTCAACTGAATCCAAGGACACAGTCTTAAAACCAACTCGGTTTCAAGTTAAGTAATTTACTCTTTCTCTTCAAGTATGATAATACATTTAACAACGATAAGTAAAAATAACGTCTCAAGTTAAAGACAAATGCATACAAGACAACTGCGCACTCACTTAATATTGTTTTAATCAGCCACTTAAAGGCTGACCGTGACCACCTTAAAAGTTTATTTGGCCACCAGCAATTTTCTGCTTTAGTTTGTAAAAGTTCAAGATTCCATTTGCCCAAGAAAATTCACCTCTCTCATTTATATGCACACACAAAATATATACAATATATATACACTAAAAACATATAAGGAGAATCAAAGAAAATGATCCTTTATTTACACACAAACCCAATTTAAATGCTCATAATATCTTACTTCACTGAGAAAACACACTAGAAATTTATTGCAACAAAATACTATGTGTTAACAACATTGCCAAAAATAAGTTTAATGATTATAATTCAAAACATTGTAAATACTCCAATACATTTTCTTTCCTTACCCAATTGCACCTGAGTTATAGCAGACACAGAAAACAAATGATTATCTATGGACCAAATATTCATGTGTAGAAAATGAATTGTAACAACCACAGCTGAAGATTTACGCTAATGTATCTAAAACAAAATGGCTTAATCAGTTCAAAATGCATCATAATTTGAGGGAGGGGAGATTTCCTTCCACCACTGAACCAGCCATTTTGTGTTATCTAATTTGTCAATTTGCTCCCTAAATGTAGTGATTTAGTGATGACAAAAGAAATAGAGAAACAAATGAAAATTGCTTAATTACAGTTTGCAGATGTTCCCTCAAAGAGAAAGAATAGGTTAATGCTGCTGGTGCTGTTTCTTCCATGGGGCTCTGCTACAAATGAGTTCCCTTTATTCAACACTTTCTTCCTCCTTGAGGGTTCTATGTGATGCTTGGTACTATGTTTTTCTGTTTTGTTTTGTTCATGCCCAGCATGGACCCCAATGCGGGGCTGGAACTCATGACCCTGAGATCCAAGACCTGAGCTGAGATCAAGAGTCCCACGCTTAACTGATTGAGCTACCCGGGTGCCCCGCTCACCCCCCCGCTCGGTACTATGTTTTGATAAAGAGGTCACATACATATAACTACTGATATAAAACTAATATAAGTCAATATAAAATCATGAACTTTTTTATTTTTTTTTTAAATTTTTTTTTTTAACGTTTATTTCTTTTTGGGACAGAGAGAGACAGAGCATGAACGGGGGAGGGGCAGAGAGAGAGGCAGACACAGAATCTGAAACAGGCTCCAGGCTCTGAGCCATCAGCCCAGAGCCTGACGCGGGGCTCGAACTCACGGACCGCGAGATCATGACCTGAGGTGAAGTCGGATGCTTAACCGACTGAGCCACCCAGGCGCCCCAAATCATGAACTTTTTTAAAAAATTCTTTCAGCAATACCAAAAAGCAAACAAACAAAAAAAAAATCAATAAAAATCTTCAAAAATAACACCGCTTCCTTATTCTCTCTCTGGGGATGCCAGACTAATTAGCAGGGATTTTTAATTGCCTAGTGGCTTTTATTAGCAAGCCCTCATACTATGCTTCCTACAACTTCCTCTTGAGGTTAACATCCCAGTGGCCTATGTCTTAGGTCAAGGCAAGTTTACTGCTATTTGCTGTGCTGTTTTCCATCGTGCACTTCACTGTTAAACTCCCATTTGCAAAAGCGCCTCCCAAGCTGCCTTTTTTTTTCTCACGTGGCTAACAGAAAAAAAGGAGAAACAGAAAGACACTGCAAATGGCCTGTGAACTAAAAACACCACTCAATATTCAGTAGGGAATTAAGTGACTGATAACAACAGCGCAGAAAATGTGGCGAACGTGCCACCTGGAAGCGTGAAGCTGGGCGGTTCGTTTCCAACTTCCTCCGCTGTCTGCGGGTTGCAGGGGTATCAAAACAATATTAAGCCCGCCGGTCTCTGTCTAATACTCGACAGGAAACAACTGCAAAAGGCTACACAGCAGGGATTATTTTTTGTTGTTGTGTTTTCTTTCATGAGAGAAAGCTGTTTTCATGCTCCGCTGAAATTCCTTTCCTGCTCTGAAGTGGGTAAGAGTGCCAGCTGCTTTCTCTATTTTTCTCTGTGGTATTTTTCTATCGCAGATTTTAAATTCATTCTTCAGACTGGGAAGAGACTCTTTGGAACCCTATGGAAGTTGAAAGATGCGTTTCTAGCGTTCAAATTCAAAACAGCTTTGGGGACCAAAATGATGTGTCAACTTTGGAAACGTGTTGTTTTACGCGCTGTCACCACTTTCCTCTTTAATTACAGTTTTTAGAAGTTGTCAAGTATGAGTAGTAATATTCCTTTGGCTGAACCGACAGCTCAGAACTCATCAGTCCAGAAGCGTAAAGCAAATCCCAGCCCAAGATTCTAAGCTCTTGACAGAGCAGACGCCCAATAAGGAAAGAAACAAAAGCCTCCTGAAATGAGACTTGTGTGCCTTCAAACCAGTCACTCGGCCTCCGTGGGCCTCAGCCTCTCCAGGCAAGACACTTGTGACTCATCTTTGACGCTTCTCCCTAATCCTCTGGCACTCACCTTGTGCCAGGTGCTGTCAGGGTCTCATTATAGGCTTCCCCGCTTTCCATATCCCCCTCCACTGCCCTCCTCCGTACCTCCAAAGAAGTATTTCTGCTCAGGGTCCTTGCTGGTCTCCCTGACTCCAACTGTTTCTCTCCTTCTTTGCTTCTGCCTTTCAAAATCGCTTGCAATGTCTGTCTCTCTGTCTCTGTTTCTGTCTCTCTCCCTGTGTATGTGTGTGTGTCTATGTGTGTGTGAATTCTACTATGGCTCCCAGTTAGCTAGTATACTGAATCCAAACAGGGGGCATCTGACATGGTCTTCTTCATGGGCTTCTTCTTCTTCTTGTACCCGTCCATTAAATGTGGATGTTCTTTGGATCTCAGAGGCCCTCCTGTTTGGCATTCTACATTCTTTTTTTTTTTTTTTCATCTATTCAACAAATATTTGTTTTCAAGTAGGCTTCACACCCAGTGCAGAGCCCAAGGCAAGGCTTGAACTCATGACCCTAAGATCAAGACCTGAACTGAGATCAAGAGTCAGACACATAACTGACTGAGCCACCACCCAGGTGGCCCTCAACAAATATTATTAAGCATCTATTTATTCTATATTGCCAGGCATTGCTTCAGGCACTAGAATAACATCGGTGAACAAAATCCAGCCTTCATGAAGCTTACACTCTAAAGAACATTGAAATAATTATCTTTTGAGGAAGTGCAACTATTCCCGTGGTCCACAGTATCTGCATGCCAGTGACTCCCAGATCTTGAGAAGAACTGCCCGATGCTACGAGGAAGACAAAAAAAGCAAAGTGGGTTGATTATGGGCTTTGGAGCTACACTGACTCGGTCCATAATCTAATTCCACCAATAACTAGCTACATAACCTTGGAAAGTCTGTTAGGGATGCCATAACAAAATATCACAGACTGGGTGGCTTAAACAACGCAAATATATTTTCTCACAATTCAGGAGACTAGAAGTCCAAGATCAAGGTGTTAGCAAGGTTCGGTTTCTCCTGAGCCTATCTCCTTGGCTTGCAGAAGACCACCTTCTTTCTGAGTCCTCCTGGGGCCTTTCTCTGTGTGTGCACATCCCTGAGGTGTCTCTCTCCTAAGGACCACATCATATTGGGTTAGGACTCCACCCTTAGCCTCAATCTCCTCGTTATAGACCCTATCTCTAAATACACTCACGTTGGTGGTTCAGTTTTCATTGTATAAATTTTGGCGGGACACAGTTCAGTCCACAATAATAAGGTGTTTATTAACCTTAAGTCTTCATGTCCTCACCTGTTTAAAAGTTAGCAATCGTAAAAATCAAAACATAAGAAAAAATTCACTAGGCTATTGTAAGAAATGAGATGACCCAGGTAAAGTGCTTAGCACAATATCTAGTGCCTACTAAATGCTAGCTGCTTATCAATAATAATATTAGACTAGTTTTCCTACAATCTCACCTTCCCAGATGTTTCTGTGGGAGTATAGTGATACAGAGGAGGGTCAGATGTCTGGAGTCTGAACCCCTGACTGGTCCTCAGGCAAGGTGTTAATTTACAATGGCTTTCAGTTCTCTGAGCTATAAAAAGGGTAAGTAATGGCTCTTCTTTGCATCATTGTCACAATTAAAGTTACTCAAGACAAATGCTTAGTGAATACATCAGTGAATTAAGCTAAAATTAAGAGCACTGGAATGTCTCTTCTAACATTATAGTTTAAACAGAAACAAGGGGATGTCTGGCTGGCTCAGTCATAAGAGCATGTGACTCTAGATCTTGGGATCGTGAGTTCGAGTCCCACGTTGGCTATAAAGATTACTTAAATAAGTATTGTTTAAAAAATATAAATACCTTAAAAAAGGTATTTAGATAGTCCTGCCTTTTAAGGGACTGCATTATCAGAATTGTAGTCTAAACCAGAGGTTCTCAAAACTAGTGGTACAGCTGAATTAGTGAAAAGCGTTATGAATGTAAAAATTCCTGGACCCTTCACTATAGAGCCTCTAATTTAATAAGCCCAGAAAGCATCTGGAAATCTTTATTCTTTTTTTTTTTAAAGCTTATTTATTTATTTATTTATTTATTTATTTATTTATTTATTTATTTTGTGAGAGAGAGTGTGTGAGTGGAGTAGGGGCAGAGAGAGATGGAGAGAATCCCAAGCAGGCTCTGGGCTGCCAGCACAGAGCCGACGTGGGGCTTGATTTGTGAGATCATGACCTGAGCCAAAATGAAGATGCCAGCACAGAGCCGACGTGGGGCTTGATTTGTGAGATCATGACCTGAGCCAAAATGAAGAGTCGGATACTTAACTGACTGAGTGACCCAGGTGGTCATGGAAATCTTTATGCTTATACAAGTTTGACATTATAAAAGTTTTTCTGATATTTAGCCAAGTTTGAGAACTACTGATCTAGAGCAGTGATGCTCAGTAGAAATATAATGTAAGCCACATACGTGGTTTTAAATTTTCAAGCAACCACATTTTTTAAAGTTTTAGAAAGTGAATTTAATTTTAATAACATATCTTATTTAAGTCAATTTTCTAAAATATTGTCATTTTAAATGCAGTTAAAATGAAAATATTACTGAGATATTTTATATTCTATTTTTATACAAATTCTTCAAAAACCTTGCATATTTTGCATTTATAGCTTATCTCAATTCAGATGAAGAAAAATTTTTTTAACTTTTTAAAAAATTTTTCAATGTTTATTTAGTTTTGAGAGACGGAGACAGACAGAGCATGAGCAGGGGAGGGGCAGAGAGGAAGGGAGACACAGAATCTGAAGCAGGCTCCAGGCTCTAACCTGTCAGCACAGAGCCCGATGTGGGCCTCGAACTCACAAACCAAGAGATCATGACCTGAGCCAAAGTCGAACACTCAACCGACTGAGTCACCCAGGTGCCCCCAGGTGAAAATTTTTCATCAGAAATACTTGATCTGTGTTTATAGTAGTTCCCCGCTTTTCCATGAAGAATTTGTTCCAAGACCCCCAATGGATGCCTGAAACCCCAATCAGTACCAAACCCTATATAAACTGTTTTTTCCAGTACATACATACCTCTGGTAAACTTTGATTTATAAATTAGGTACAGTAAGAGATTAACAACAACAATAATAAAGTAGAATAATTACAACAATAACTATAATAAAAGTTAGTGTGAATGGTCGGTCACTCTCTCTTTAAAATATCTTACTGTAACATATTCACTTCTTCTTGTGATGATGAGACAATAAAATGCCTATCTGATAAGATGAAATGATGTGAATAAGGCAGGCACTATGATGTAGTATTAGGCTACTATGACCTTCTGACGATAATTCAGAAGGAGGACCATCTTCTTGCAGATCCTGGTTGACCACAGGTAATTGAAACCACAGAAGGGGACTCCTCAATATTTCATAAAATTTACATTTGAAAAAATTAATTCACATACCCAAGTTGTCCTAAACATATTTAAAAGTTTTCCAATAACTGAGCTGAATATGAGCATTTTTATTTAAACTTAAACTAATTTAAATTAAGTGAAATTTAAAACTCAAGTGGGCAGCACTAGCCACATTTCAAGTGCTCAACCACCATCTGTGTCTCTCGTGCTGGACACTGCAGGCCGAATGATCACAAATCATGGTAACTGTACATTCCTGAAATTTGTAATGGTGATAGAGCACTGGCACAGCTCCTTAAAGAACTAAATGTGAATAAAGTGAAAAATATAGAATAAGCTCTCTTATGATTATATAAGATTACTAAAATCTAAAAAAACTTGAAACCTATTCAGAGGTTTTGAAACTCTTAAGAGTTTGGAACAAAGGCCAGAACACCACCAGCTTATAAAGCCACATGCATGGCCATTTGTACTGAATGTTCTACCTCGGGGGGAATTTAATTCAAATATTAACAAGTATGAAGGGAGAAGGGCGGTTGAGTTGATGGGCGTTTTTTCAAAGATATATTGAAAGAATAATAAAATGCTGAAAGCACAAAGTATTATTAGTAAAATGAGAGTAGCATAAGGAAAACTAGAAACTAAATTACACATCAAAATCAGAAATAAAATCTTTGATCTAGACATAAGAAAACAAGCTAAAGTAGATAAATATAGCAGTGAATAGAAAGCTGTTATGTGGTAATCCTAAAAACTGGTAAAATCACTTGGGAACTGGATCCTATGTGTTTTAAGATTGAAAGGAGAGAATGAAAACCAAAGACTTATTTAAGAGTTAATCATAAAATCACAGTATAGGGGTGCCTGGGTGGCTAGTCAGTTAAGTGTCCAACTTCGACTAAGGTCATGATCTTGCGGTTCATGAGTTCGAGCCCCACATCAGGGTCTGTGCTGACAGCTCAGAGTCTGGAGCCTGCTTCAGATTCTTTGACTCCTTCTCTCTCTGCCCCTCCCCCACTCATGCTCTGTCTCTGTCTCTCAAAAAATAAATAATGTTAAAAAAATTGTTTTAATAAAATCACAGTGTATTCATTTCACCTTCCAAACTATTTTAAGTTAAACAGTTGGTAAAGTACATAACTTTAATGAAAACTAATCATGCAGCCTAAAGAACAAAACCAGAACAATGACGGGGTATATGTATGATAGAGAGAGTTTGAGAACTGGATGTAACCACTATAACCCTCCCCCCACCAAAGTTACTACCATATGTAACAAAATGGAGTTGAAAAGACTGAATGTCAATTTCTAAGTCGCTGGCTTCCTACATATATAATTTCTGTGTGACCGCAATATGAGTAGTAACTAACACTTTAAAAAATGGGAGTGCACAAAAACAGACGCTCAGATCAATGGAACAGAATAGAGAACCCAGAAATGGACCCACAAACATATGGCCAATCAATCTTTGACAAAGCAGGAAAGAATATCCAATGGAATAAAGACAGTCTCTTCAGCACGTGGTACTGGGAAAACTGGACAGCGACATGCAGAACAATGAACCTGGACCACTTTCTTACACCATACACAGAAATAAACTCAAAATGGATGAAAGACCTAAAAGTAAAACAGGAAGCCATCAAAATCCTCGAGGAGAAAGCAGGCAAAAAACCTCTCTGATCTTGGCCGCAGCAACTTCTTACTCAACACGTCTCCAGAGGCAAGGGAAACAAAAGCAAAAATGAACTACTGGGACCTCATCAAAATAAAAAGCTTCTGCACAGCAAAGGAAACAAGCAGCAAAACTAAAAGGCAACCGACAGAATGGGAGAAGATATTTGCAAATGACATATCAGATAAAGGGTTAGTATCCAAAATCTATAAAGAACTTATCAAACTCAACACCCAAAAAACAAATAATCCAGTGAAGAAAGGGGCAAAAGACATGAATAGACACTTCTCCA
Source organism: Panthera tigris (assembly GCF_018350195.1). Lineage (NCBI taxonomy): Eukaryota > Metazoa > Chordata > Mammalia > Carnivora > Felidae > Panthera > Panthera tigris. Next base: position 89,446,092 of record NC_056669.1, on the reverse strand, counting down.
AAGAAGACATCCAGATGGCCAACCAACACATGAAAAAATGCTCAACATCACTCATCATCAGGGAAATACAAATCAAAACCATGAGATACCGCCTCACACCTGTCAGAATGGCTAATATTAACAACTTGGGCAACAACATATGTTGGTGAGGATGTGGAGAAAGATCTCTTGCACTGCTGGTGGGAATGCAAGCTGGTGCAGCCACTCTGGAAAACAGTATGGAGGTTCCTCAAAAAATTAAAAATAGAACTACCCTATGACGCAGCAACTGCATTACTAGGCACTTATCCAAGGGATACAGGTGTGCTGTTTCGAAGGGGTACATGCACCCCAATGTTTATAGCAGCACTATCAACAATAGCCAAAGTATGGAAGAAGCCCAAATGTCCATCAATGGATGAATGGATAAAGATGATGTGGTGTATATACAATGGAGTATTACTCAGCAATCAAAAAGAATGAAATCTTGCCATTTGCAACTATGTAGATGGAACTGGAAGGTATTATGCTAAGTGAAATTAGTCAGTCAGAGAAAGACAAATATCATATGACTTCACTCAAACAAGGACTTTAAGAGACAAAACAGATGAACATAAGGGAAGGGAAACAAAAATAATATAAAAACGGGGAAGGGGACAAAACAGAAGAGACTCATAAATACGGAGAACAAACAGAGGGTTACGGGAGGGGGTGTGGGAGGGGGGATGGGCTAAATGGGTAAGGGGCATTAAGGAATCTACTCCTGAAATCATTGTTGCACTATATGCTAACTAATTTGGATGTAAATTTTAAAAAAATAAAATTAAAAAAAAAAAAGGGAGCAAATGCCTCCCCTGTCAGCTCGTGTGGTGATTGATCTTGGTGTGGAAGGAAATTAGAAACAACTCTTACCCTCACTAAGATGAGGCTACATCTCTACCTTAAAAACCTATTATTTAAAAAATATATATATTAGTACCAACACAAAGGGAAATATGATCCAAAGGACAACCAACAATGGAGGCATTTTTAACATCGTTCAATTTGGCTCTTATCTGTCAAAACCTTCTGCACTGAACCACTGGTTCAGTGGTTACTACAGGCTCACCATGGACATTGTTGCCAATGAGTAGATTTTACTGCCCTCCCCACCCAGGCAGGGGCTGGATGGCCTTCCTGTGAGCTCTCACGGAACTCCCTGCTTTTCTCTATTATGGTATTTATCATACAATAGTGTAATTTTTTTGTTTACTTATGTACCTCTCATCCTGGACTATGTATGCTTGAAAACACAAAGTATATCTTAATTTATTTTGGGATCCTTAGCACCTAAAACAATACCTAGACCATTAGGAGGTACAGAATTAATGAATGAATAAATGAATAAATGCATTAGCAGAAAATCAAATATAAGTTTTCACATCTATGTTTTCCTAACCTAAGCAAATGATAGAAATATGACAGACAAGAAGGAAAAGGCGCTTTTTTCCTTTATATGGATAAAAGAATTACATTCACAAAGAAATTGAGATGCCAAGGATTGAAACTTAGCCTCTTATCTTTACCCTCAATAATATCAACAATATAATAAACATCTCACCAATAATGAATAAAACCAAAGTCTGCACACTGATTTTCTAATACAAATCTCACAACTTTGTCTTACTCTCTTGAACTGATGATACTATTGAGAATTCAATTACAACTGTCTGTTTGAAACACATAATTAATGTGTCTCTATAAACATTTTGATAGAACATTGTATTTATTATCAAGTATGTACCATAGTTAAAAAAAAAAAAAAACAGAGTTGCTTTAAAAAACAAAAAAAAAACCCTTGCAAAATAGGATCAACATCAATGTATTGCAGTGAGACTTTTGCTACAATATTCACAGTTTCCAATGATTTTCCAACAGTCTGAAACAGTGATGTGAATTTCTTTCAATCAGGCTATAGTTTAATCTTTTTCCAGGGAAATATTTTTAATAGGATTACTGACCCTTTTAACAGTCTTGGAAAGAAAATGAATCTTATAAGTATTCTGGCATATAACTATTATAAAAATAAATAGAACAGTCAATCAGAGGAAATTGTAATAGACTTGAGAAACCAAACTTACTCAAGAAATGTACATGAGCCTGTGTGGTGATTACCACTTTCACAGAGAGAAGATTCTACACACCAGCAAAACAAGCGAGCACACCAAGACAAATGAAGGGCTGGAAAGAACGGGAAAACTTTGAACAAACAGCTTTCATCTCTTCCTTAAAACAAAACTAACCACATTCAGTTCAATCAATTCTGCGGACTCCTAGGCCTGTCCCTGAGTACTATTTGGTTTTTCAGAAGGTACTTAAATGTTTCGGGGGCGGGGAAGGGAAGGATGCTTACTGATTTAAGACACATTTTTGCACTCACAATTCTTTGTGCTTTAAGAGGAATTTTTTCAGGTCATTAGTTTATAATGTGAACTGGTGCCTAGGGATATTTTGAAAGGGAAAAAAAAAAAGAGTGCTTGGAGATGCAGTTAATGTAACTTGCATCATCATTTATTTCAGCTCATTTTGGGGCACAAAACTGAACTCAGAATGAAGTCACCACATCTGCAACAGTTTCTTTCTCAGCATGCAATGATCTTACAGAAATCTGAAAACACAATATGCCCCTTACCCTCAAAACAAAAAACATCATAACCACTTTAAAACATTCAGGTCCTTGCAAGAAGTTCTTACTTTTCCAGAGTATGAAAATAAAGTCAGCTTTGCAACTTCCAAAATAATTTGGATTATCAAAATGCCATTGGTGGGGCGCCTGGGTGGCTCAGGCAGTTAAGTATTCGACTCTTGATTTTGGCTCAGGTCATGATCTCACCGTTGTGGGATCGAGGCCCTCGTTGGGCTCTACACTGAGCGCGGAGCCTGTTTAAGATTCTCTCTCTCTCCAGCCTTCTCCCCCCACCCCACTCCACCCCCACTTGCATACACACTCTTTCCAAAAAAAAACCAAAAAAACAAACCACCACACATAAAATGCAATTGTCATACAAAATATATTAATTCTGCTAGTTTTGCCCTTGTTTCCACACCCCACCCCAACCATTCCTACTGCTTTGTTAGGTACAGAAAGGATGGAACTAAATCATTAGGCTCTGAGAAAGCAAACATCTTCCCAAACCCAAGTTTATAGACCAAAAGATGATTTGGCCTTAAGCAAGATTAATTTGATCGACATATCATGTCAAAACAGATCGTTCACAGCCTCAAAGTAAACAAGATATTTCCTAATTTCTCCATTAAGTGTAAATAAACACATCGCCCACAGTTTTCAAGCGTAAACAAAACAAATATCAATATTCCAACTATCTTGCACAAAGTAACCAGTTAGAATCACTTTTCCTTTTCTTCATTATAAATACCCTTCTTTTACATTTGTTAAGGGCACATGAATCATGACTTAAAATCATGAAGTATCTTGAAAGTGTGATCACCCCGGAGATTATGAAACTCCCTGTTCTCAATCAGGTACGCATTAGAATAACCAGGGGAATTTTTACAAAATACCAATTCCTGGGCCCCAGCTAAGATTTAGAGTGGGCCCTGGTATCACCATGCTCTAAAAAACCCCTCAGGCGAGTCCGATGTGCAGCAAGGGGGAGAACCAATTGTCTCACAAATGTGGATCAGGGACCCAGAAAGGACCAAAGTTGAGACCGAGCCAATGGCAGGCCATCTGAGGCAGAACCCAGAACAAAGACTACAAACTCAAATGCCTACAGGAGCCACTTCGGTGAATGAAGCAGGCAACGCATACACACTTCTTCACAACGTGCGAATGCCAGAGAGTGTGACAAACGGCGCTCACAGGGCAAGGGCTCCCCAGCTCTAGCTGATCTTGCTATCAGGGAAATCAGAGGTAACAGGTCTTCCCTCTTAATCAAAGAAGACCATAAATAAAGATTTTTTATGTAACATTTCCCAACTTTTAAAGGTTGACTCAATCGAAAAAACACAACACCACTGTATGAGGCGAGCAAGACACATAACGAAACACACAACATGGGCTTGGACTTTAGGCTTCGGTTTATCACTTCCAGTCTGGAGGGGTGTTTCCATTCTCCAGTGACCACAGCATCCCAGTGACATCCCAGTGACAACAACCAACAATGCCTAGCATTGAGTATTTCTTGTGTTAGCCACTCTGCTCAGGGTTTTACTTGGAGTCTCTCAATTAACCTTCGTAAACCTTTAAGGCACCATTATTACCCACCCCCCTTACTCAACCGCCTCTCCCAAGGTCACATACCTAGAAAGTGGCAATGCCAGGACCCAAAGGGATACAGTGTAACTCCATAGCCTATATTGCGCTATATTTCTTAAACATTTTAAACATGCTTTTAAAAACCTCTACTCTTTGCGCTTATATCTCTTCAAAAGCAAATGAATTATACGAAATGATTTCTCGGGTCCCTTTTAGTTCTCAAATTCGATGGCTCTGACTCCATAATACAACTCTTGGTTGTAGAAAAATGTTGGAATTTGCATGCATCAGTCTCAAATCCCTGATATGCATTAGCTGATCAAAGGAAAGGAATGATTGAATGCTTATTAAATAGTCTTTTTGAAAAAACAGCAAAGACATAAAATTATAATAAAATTCTTTATCTCTACTGCTCTAGAGAGTTGACTTCCCCATTTTACCTTTTGAAAGATGAGGAAAAGTGCTCAGAAATTCTTCATATGTTTGTTCATGACAATTAACAAACTTATCCAAGACTTCTTCAGTTAATCGATCTTCATCCATGATCTCCAATTCTGATATTCGGGCAGGCATTCCTATTCACGAGGCCACTTTATCTATGGGACAAAGAAAAGCATGAGCTAGAGAGAGTTGGGGTACCAGCCTCTCTTGAAAATGTTGTAGAAATTTGCAGAAATTCAGTCTTTCAAGGTGAGAGGTACTTCAAAGGGTATATCCAACGACAACAATAACAGCTAATATTCATTAGCTATTTATTTAGCACTCACTGTGTACCGGGTGCAGTTCTGAGCCCTTCGATGTTAACTTCCTAACAATCCTAGCTCAGGTCACAGAGCCAGTAGTTAGAAGGACCAGTTCCAGGAGTCAGATCTAGAACCCATGCCCTTAAGCACTTCACTGTGCTTCACCTCTAGCCATTGTGTGGTACCCCTGCCCCCACCACGTGCTACTGTACTGTTGCCACCAAACAACTGACTCGTCTGTGCTTTAACACATCCAAGGACTGGGAACTCCGAACATTCCAAAGAAGCCTTTGGACCACTGTATCAAAGACTCCTTCAAAATCTCTCTCCCTGCACATCTCCCCAACTGGGCCCTGAGCCCCTGGGGATCATATTGCACAATTTCAATCCTTCTTATACATAACATCCTTCCAAATATTTGAACAAGCCTATGCCGTCCTTTCTCAATTTTATCTCACTCACTTAATTTTTTTTTTTTCAAAACCAACCTCAGAATTCAGTTTCTCGGGGTGCCTGGGTGGCTCAGTCAGTTGAGTATCCAACTCTCGATTTCAGCTCAGGTCAGGATCCCGGGGTCGTGGGATTGAGCCCTGCGTCAAGCCCCATGCTGAGCGTGGAGCCTGCTGAAGATTCTCTCTCTCACTGTCTGCCTGTCTGTCTCTCTCTTTCAGGACACCTGAGTGGTTCAGTCAGACACTTGTCTGACTCTTGATTTCGGCCCAGGTCATCATGATCTCACGGTTAGTGATTTCAAGCCCCATGTCAGGCTGTATGCTGACAGCTCAGAGTCTGCTTGGGATTCTCTCCCTCCCTCTCTCTCTCTGCCCCTCCCCCGCTTGCACGTGTACATTCTCCCTCTCTCTGTCTCAAAATAAACATTTAAAATTACAAAAAAGTTTCTCTCCCTCTCCCCCTCCCCCACTCTCTCTCGATGAAGAAAAAAAAAAATCAGTTTCTCTCCAGAGGCTTGAGCCTTCCAACCCCATCACCACAGAGAGCTAATCACAATTTCTCTGTGCTGCCTCATACTGTGTCTATGGTTACACTTAACATACTGTATTGGAAATAGTTGTATAGATTTCTGGGTCCCATTAGACATGAAGCCTGTGACAGGCAGGGCCCATGTCTTTCCTTCTTTGTATCCCAAGTGCTAAATAGCTCAGGACATGGCATACAGCTGGCACCCATCAATATGAAGCTAACATTACTCATTTGAGCAGGTAGGGTAGTCAAATACTGCTAGAAACTGGCAAAACTCAACTAAACTTGCCCAATTATTTCACCTGTGCCTTAACACGACACAGCTTCAAGCGGTTCCGCTCTCCTGAGCAGACTACCCGGAAGAGATTTCACACCGCCTGCATCCCTTTAAAGTATGCCAACCAGAAATGAAGACAAGACTCCAGATACGCTCTGGATCCAGTGAGGTTTGACTAACTCCCACATTCTGAATACTGCACTCCTACTATATGCTGAAGTGTGTTCACATTGCTGGTGGCCTCCTCACATTGTCAGTTACTTAACATACTGCTAAATGCGTGTCGGCTAGGACACAATGCCTCAATCCTTGCAGTCTAACTTTGTTTTTCCTTGTGACATTTCAACTTGTTAAACTCCATTCATTCGGTATGAAATATCATAGCTTTGAGAAATTTACTATCTACAGAAAGCAGAAGAGTAATTACTGCCTAAGAAGTAGAATTCGTGGGGGATAATAAAAAGGAGGGTGTTCTCTGATAGTGTACAGGAGGGAGAGAAAGCACCAAGCTTCTTCTAGTTTTCCAAAACAAGCACAAAATTTTGTTATCTGTTATTAAATTTATTTATTTGGTATCTACCAGAAGTTCAGATAGACACAGAAATGTTTTCATAAGATGATGGCCAACCTCATTTGGTGGCAAGACCTGACCTGAATTAACATGAAAGTATCTATGGTTTTTGTTAATTCTACTCAGTGTGACCACTCAGACGTTTCCCTGAAGAAGTTCTAAGGGGGATGCTTTTGAGGTGTTTTCCCGGACCCCACTGGAGATTTTGTGTAACACATGGTATTACCCCTGATTACCTTTCTAAACTCCAAAAAACTCTGAATTCTGAAACACATCTGACCCTAAGGGTTTTAAGTAAGGAATTGTTAAGTTTCGCATACTTCACAGGATTGCGGTGAGAATTAAATGGATATAAATGAACCGTCAAACAATGTTAGCCATGATGACCATGATGATAATGGATCAGCCTTGGTATTCTGTCCATTGCCTCCACAAAGACCTGCCTTGACTGTGTGTGACCCCCTCTGACTTTGAAGGCATTGATGTCACCTCAAGATAAATCAAGATAAGCCCGCATGCTTTACAACCCTAGAAAAAAATATGGTGCTATCGAAGTCTGAAAACCACAAAAAATAAAATAAAAATAAAAGGAAAAATTTTAACGTAACTATATATGAACTCAAAATGAAAGAAACTGTTTCAAACTATTTGTAACCTGAAAATTAAATACAGGAAAAAGTATCAGGTAGAGTTTATGCAAATTCACCCATAACACTGCCAGGCTTCAGCAATTCGAAGTTTAATAAACTATGCTTGCAGTTGCCAGATAAAAAATAATAAATTCAAAGGTGGCTATTATTTCACTGTCAGTAGGACATGGACTTAGTTACAAGAATGTTAACGTCAATCTGCTTTTCCAGGATGGAACCCCAGTGAAATTCCAGCTCCGTAGGACATCAATCTCTTCCTCAAATCTCCTTCAGCCGATAAATACCGAAAAGAGGCGGCCAGGCTGTTTTACATTGCTGTAAATGTCTCCTTGTGGATGCTTTAAGAGTGACAATAGAAAATCCTTTAAACTTCTTTTCCAATTCTCAAAGTGGTAATATTCTGAGATTTTAGCCTTAACACATCTCAGTTTTACCAAAAGGACATAATTAACAGGCTATGCACAGGACACATTCAAACTCCTTCAAGGCCTTTAATTTAATTCACGTGGTTATCCCAATACAGAAGAGGTAATGTTTTTACTGACTTTATAAAGAGTTTTGTAAACTGGCATCATCTGAAGAGTGTAACAAATACCCACCTTCAAATTTAGAACTTTCCTTATCTCTAAAAATGCAAATAGCCTAATGTTAAAAGTCCCCAGGGACTGACAGAGCAGGTAATCATTTACCAGACACTCAAGTGGTTTATGCAAATCCCAGTGGTTTTCTAGAAGGAAGCAATGCTTTTTCAGTTGCCATTCACGTTTATTTGTTTTTATCGTGAAGTATTATTTCTAAAAAGGAAAAAGGGGGAGAGAGAGAGCGAGAGCGAGAGCGACTTGCCCATAATAGGATCCTTTATTTTGGCATGGATTTTATATTTTAAGGCTTAGAGCTCCACATGAAAGACCCAGAACTTTTGTGACGATAAGTAAATGAGTAGAAATATTGACTGGAAAATCACACACAACACTTTCACAATCACAGCCTCCAGAGGGAAACACAGGGAGGATATTTTGCTCTGCTTGGACTACTAAATTTCACAGGAAGACCACAGGCTCGGTTCTCTTCCTATCCAGTCACTGAGAGATGGAGAGAAAATCACAGAACCTTCCCGGGGTCCTGTTTTCTACTACCAAATAATGAAACTAACAACCACCCAAGCCAATTAGTGCTCTGTGGTCTCTGAAAAGCATAATTATGAAACATGGCATGTGGAATTATCACCATTGACTTAACACATCTTTGATGTTTATCTGCAGACCTCTGTCTAATGCAACCTACCTAAACAAATTGCAACCTTCAGAGGCAAGAGTGGTAAGTCTTTGGAAACAAGTCGCCATGAGCTGGTCTCCCCTCAAAGCGTATAACCTGCTTTTAACAGCATAAAGAATTGTACGTTGACAAAAATGGGGTTGTCTTTTTTAAACTGTGAGGTTTACTGCTGATATTTTAAAATAATAAATAACAACACATTTTTAAAGAGTTGTGCAGAGGCTGTCAAAATCCACTTCCTCAAATGTTCATAGTTCTGCTCAACAAGAATCTCCTGCTGTGCCGAATGGTAAGATGGAATATTATCAAAAGAATTCACCTTGCCTACAGAGATGAAACTATCAACCTTGGTACTTCACAGGATGGGTCTTCTTTTATTTTTTGGAAAATGGGCAAATTTTAAAAAGACCAAAATTACATTGCAAGTGTACTGATTTATTTAGATGATAGAAGAGACCCGGTATGAACTGATTTCTTCTGCCTTGACTGAACTACACCTATTTTGCATCCTCTAATATTTTTTATGTCTTTTAGATCATATTAAAGAGAGAAAGAAATCCAGTGATTGAAATTGTCACAGATTCTCAGGGTTGAGAGAAACCTGGAGGTCATCTAGTCCAATGACAGAGAATAAATGAATAAATCTGGCAAAGAAACTTCAGGTAGGGTTTTTGTCAAGTAAGGAGCAGTACTATGGTTTGCATATCAAAACAGTAATGACAACATGCTTATGACTATGAATTTCAAGGCAAACATGAAGGCAGCAGGAAATTAAGGGAAAGGCAGCAATCTCATCAGGATTGTTATAACCATGCCCCCAACTACATCCTGTACCTCAACAACATACAAAAACCTTGAGGCAAAGCAAGGCAAAGCATATGTGTATACGTGTGTGCACAGTAACTCCTCTGCTGCGTTTTATCAGAATGAGATAAAAACATACAATTCTAGCATCAAAGAATACACTGCACTTCAAGTTATAAGCTTCTCCCAACGAGACTTTCCTAACACTTAAAGGCACGGAATTCTTCATTATCACCAAAATGTTGATGGCATAAGCATCTACATGTCTATATAAAGACTTCCCTAGGCACACTTCTGCATTGAGCTTTAAGGGCAGCACTTGGAGGGAGGTGAAAAAGCTTGGGGATTACTGCCGACTACAGAGCTTCAGAAGAGAGAAGTTGTATTGTCATCCATGCGATGGTCTTATTAATAGAAATTTCGCAGCTTATTTTTTCCTTGACAAAATCTCACCGTGAGGAAAAGAGAAAAAAGAGACACCCATACTAAAAGCTGCATCTAATAAAACATGCGAGCTAAGTACATGCTCATCATGAACACAGATACAAGAGATGCCTTAAGAGAAACAGATCTAGTTCCTTTCCTAAAGAGGATTATAATCTATGCACTCTATACAGGACTCCATTTTTGTAACAAGAATGACTCTGATGATCCATATGTATGGTGATTGTTTTTATTTTTTGTATTTTTTTGGTGATTATTTTTAAATTAGAGCAATATGGAATGGAGTGAAAGTATTTTTTAATGAAGGCTGTAATAGTAAGAACAATGAAAACATATCAAGACAAAACAGTGGATTTTATAAAAGAAGCAGGAAAAAAATATATAGACAATCTTTAGGACATAGGACTAGGCAAAGAGTTCTTAGAACTGACACCAAAAGCATGTCTCTAAGAAGAAAAAGTGATATACCCTATAACCCAGCAACTGCACTACTAGGTATTTACCCAAAGGAGACAAAAATACAGATCCAAAGGGGCACATGCACCCCAACGTTTACAGCAGCAGTATCAACAATAGTCAAATTATGGAAAGGGCCCAAATGTCCATTGACTAAGGAACAAATAAAGATGTGGTGTAAATGTGTGTGTGTGTGTGTGTGTGTGTGTGTGTGTGTGTGTGTGTGTGTACAGGTGAACATAGGGGAAGGAGGGAAAAAAAGAGAGAAGCAAACCATAAGAGACTTTAAAGTGTAGAGAACAAACTGAAGGTTGATGGAGAAAGGTGGGTGGGGGATGGGCTAAATGGGTAATGGGTATTAAGGAGGTCACTTGTGCTGAGCACTGGGTGTTATATATAAGTGATGAATCACTAAATTCTACACCTGAAACCAATTTTACAATATATGTTAAGTAGAATTTAACAGGGTGCCTGGGTGGCTCAGTCGGTTGAGTGTCCGACCTCGGCTCAAGTCATGATCTCACGGTTTGTGAGTTCGAGCCCCGCATCGGGCTCTGTGCTGACAGCTCAGAGCCTGGAGCCTGCTTCTGATTCTGTGTCTCCCTATCTCTCTGCCCCTCCCCGGCTAACGCTGTCTCTCTCTGTCTCAAAATAAATAAATAAATAAATAAATAAATAAAAATTTAAAAAAATAGAATTTAAATAAAAACTTGAAATAAAAAAAGAAGAAAACGTGATAAGTTAAACCTCATCAAAATTCAAAACTTTGCTCTGGGAAAGATCCTGTTAAGAAGATAAAAAAGAATCACAGGCTGGGAGAAAACATTTATAAATTACACATCCAACACAGGACTAGCACACGGAACATATAAAGAACTCTCAAAACCCAACATTAAAGAAAAGTCCAGTTAAAAAAAAAAACTAAAGACATGCACAGACATTTCACCAAAGAGGATATATAAATTGTAAATAATCTAATGAAAAGATGTTAATATCATTAGCCATTAAAGGAATGTAAATTAAAGCCACAATGAGATACCCCTACACACTCATCAGAATGGGTGAGACAAATCATCAGAAAAATTGTGAGAACACCAATTTTGTGTTGTGGATATAAGTGGGGTAACATTAGTCTGGCAGTGGTGATAGAGCTGGGTATCTTGACTGTCGTATCTTGACATGTGGCTACACATGTCAGACAGCTGAACTACACACACAAATTGTGCATATGTAACTGGTAAAACCGGGATATGTTCTATGGATTGTACCAATATCAATTTCCTGACTTTTATAATGTACACAGATACACAAGATGTTAACATTGCAAAAGGCTGCAACAAGAGTGCACAAAATCTCCCTCCCTATACATTTTTTTTGGAACCTCACATGAATCCGTTCTGTGATCTGTGATTATTTCAAAGTTAAAAGTTTAAAAGGGGAAAAGGGGAGCAAGAGAAGAAGGCTAAGGCAAGTAAGGTAAAAGAAAAGATTTAAGAAAATAAAATTATGCATGTTGATTGTTTTTCCCCTGCAGAAAGCTCTGGGGGAATGGGAATAACACTAATCTATAAAATTACATGTTGAAGCAGAAACTTTCCTGTTGAAAAATTTGCTTCCCTTTCCTGCTCATCCATCCAAGCTACTGTAATGAGGTTTCTTGAGGCTATCATTCATTAAGCCTTACTGTTCATCAGCAGATTGTATAAAATCAATTTTATGTCCCCAAAATATACTCTTCCTTCAAGCTGTTTAAGTCAATCCAGAAATGTCTGCATTGACTCACTGAGGCAGGTCAACTGAGTATTAGATTGTTTTCAATTACACAGTTATTAATTCCATTAAGCAAAGAAAAATGCACACAGTTAAGCATTCAAACTTCCTCCCCCCACTCGTTTCCTATAATTTTTTTAAAAAGCAGATTACCAGTGGATATGGAATCTGAAGGATATACCCATAAGACAAATTTCAGAAAATCCACTGTTTGGGAAATCAGAAAGACTACTTTTTCACTACCACTTTTGATTATTTGCTTTGTTGAAAAATTTCATTATGGGTAATCACAAGTAAATACCCTATCTTCACCCCCTAGTAAAACTCCAACAAGCACATTAACTCTAGGCTAGTCCATTTATCAAGAAAAATGTGCCACACATGTCCTTCAACCACTTTCAAAACTGATCTCCTATCTTCAGAAATGTGATCAACTACATCAGTGCGTTATGAATGGTGACGAGTCTTTCATCGAACATTTTTTCAAGGTGCCTGATAAAGCTGTGAATCCAGTAGAGGCAGTAGAGTTTCTGAGTCAACTTTATAGCTCTATAACCATGCAATAATATTTCAATCATAAGAGAATTTTTTTTAGCTCAGTTGTAATCCCACCTTCACAGGGGATGCAATGCCCCATTAATGCCTATGTTACCTGTATTGCATAATAATTGCAGCACAAAGGTATCCACTCTTAATTAAAGCTATCCCCTTCTCTCCAGCGTCCTGAGTCTGTAAGCCACCTGCACAGTGCACAGTACTCTTACAATACCAGAAATCCTGCTTTAAAGCAAAATCCACACAGCCAGTTAGAAGCAGGTGTAGACAAACCCAACTAAACCAACTCTGCTTGCAGAAATTCATTTCTAAGTGCTTCAAAATGCCAGATCTTGCAAATAAAATCGACCTTTTCATTTGACATTTCTTGAAAGAAATAAGATTTTAAAGATGCATTTCCCAACTATTTTTTATTCTAAATTCCTATGACTATGACTATGACTGTGGAATAATAAATGAGCTTTAACAGGGAGTACGGTAATTCCCCAGCTTCCAATTAATCTCAGCATTTTAATTGCAATTTTGCCTCAATGTACACAATGTAACACACATACACAAATGTGGTTTCTATATCCAAAGACAGTAACTAAGAAACACAAAATCCCTCCTTCTCTAAGAATAAAATTTTGAAGTGAATTTTTTTTTAGTACAACATTGTAAATCACCTCTGCAATTTTTCTCCATTTTATTTTACAGCAGAGTCCACCTTAAATCACAGAACAATGAAGAGGAAAATACCAGTCATTGCAGTCAGGTGGCCATATTTAATTAATTGTCCTAAATAAAAAGTGACAGGTCACTTGTCATGTCCTTCTTTTGACAATCCATCATACTAACTGTAGTTTGCTTCCTTCCATAGACTTCCTTTTCCTGCCTCTTTTCTCCTCTCTGCCAGTTTCCACTGTGGCTCCCATTACGGGATTCACTCAACAAGTCAAATATCTCCTTTTCCTAGGCTGTTTATATTATTTCCTTAAACATCAGCCACTTATTTAAAAAGTAAAAATTGTCTATTCCTATCCGAATGCTATGAAAAGTTGTCCTTGACTCAAACTTATTAATTCGTTGAGCAGCAATGTAATTTTTTCTCCATTTGCAAAATGGGGATGGAAATGCTTGAGAGGCACTCTGTACTTCTTGAAAACCAATCATGAGTTCACAGAAGAGTGTCCCTCCCCTGCGTCCCCTCAACCCACCATGGATACACACCCCTGCAGCTCTGCTACCCTTGTTCTGTTATTTAACTTCTCTGACCTTAAAGTAGTTTGAATGTGAAAATAAAGGCACTGGACTTGAAGCTGTCCCCCATCTCTGGCATTCTATTTTTCTCCAATTATGCTTCCTAATTGTTCAATTACTATGTCAGTATATCCTCTTACTTTTATCTCCCCACTGTGAAAGAAAAATTATTTTATTCTGTAATTGCACTGACTCTCATTCTTTAATTATGCACTGTGTTTTGGATTAAGGTAGGAGAAATTAATATATTTCAGTAGTTTTGTTTTAAAATTTAAAAAAATGTTTATTTTTGAGACAGAGAGTTGAGTGAGGGAGGGGCAGAGAGAGAGGGAGACACAGAATCTGAAGCAGGGTTTATAGGCTCTGAGCTGTCAGCACAGAACCTGATGCAGGGCTCGAACCCACAAACCGGGAGATCATGACCTGAGCCAAAATCAGATGCTTAACCAACTGAGCCACGCAGGTGCCCCTCAGCAGAAGTTTGAATTAGATTGTGCCAAAGGGGTTTAAGAATGGGCTGAGTAACCTATAATTACAATTTCCTGGTGAACTTTTAAGACCTTCTAAGGGTAAGTGTAAGGAAGGATGTAAAGTTGCTTTGTCCCATTACTATGTATGTCTCTTAAAGACAAGATTTCTGTCTGTGATAATTTTTCTAATTCTCCACATGCCCCTATACATAATGGATGCACAATAAATACAGTTTACTATTTCACATTTAGTTTCTATGCTGAGCATTTCAGTAGATTGGGATCTTGACTGAGATCACTGCAAATCTAATATGCTCTCCTAATGGTGTGGCAAAGGCTAAAGGTTTTAAAATCCATTTCCAAATGTGTTGCTAATTCCAGCTGCTTCAGAAAACAACTAACCCATTCAGCAACAAACTGCCTGTTTTCTGATGTTAGTAACACAGAAAGGCTAAAATATTTGCCTAAACCTACCCATGGTTACTATGTTGCATTTCTTATTTTGTATTTACTGTGGAGATACCCAATACATCAACTTTATGAGAGCTGTCATTGATGCTGGAATTTCAAGTACTATAATCATCATATAACACCATAAACAGATTAGGGAAATAATCCAATACTCTTTTGCAGACAAAGAAAAAAATCATCATGGAAGTAACTAGAAGAGATGATGATGCCTTTTTAAAGGATGGACCAACACTTCAAATGATGAAAATCAGCCAAACAACTGAGCTACTCATTAGTTTTTTAAAAAATCAACCCTGAACATATATATACTAAAATTTTGCAAAAACTCAGTCACTTGTACAAATATATTTATAGCATCATCATCATCATCAGACAAGATTTACTAGTACACTCTTTTATATCAGACACTTTGTATCCATTAATTCTTACAACAAAGCAGGGATCATTCCTGTTTTAGAGATAAGGAAACTGAAGCTCAAAAGGAGAATTTAGCTAGTAAGTGGCAAAACTGAGACTCAAATCCAGATCTGTCTACTTCTGATCATGCATTCTATCATCTAAGCCACACGGAAACTGATTAAATAACCAACAATGGTGGTTAGTCAGAAAAATTATCTTACATTTACTAAATGGAATTTTAGAAAGTTATTAAAAATCATAAAGGTGGAAATAAAATATACATTTCATAGTGTATACGAAATAATGTTACATTAAAAAGAGAAAATAAAATTTAAATGCATTCTTATTTATTATAATCAGGTAAAATGTATATACATTTGGATAAACATTGTAATAGAGCACAAATAAAAAATTTTATGATTAGGCAATAAGCTAATGAGTGGTATATATTTCTCCTGATGGAACTGTTTTTAATGAGTTGCTTTAAAATTAAGTCAGCTATAGTAATCAAGACAGTGTGGTATTAGTTAAATAGACAAACAGATCAATCGAACAGAGCCGAGAGCACTGAAATAGACTCACATAAACACAATCAACTGATCTTTAACAAAGAAACAAAGGCAATAGAGTAGACATACACACAGTCTTTTCAACAAAGATTCTAGAACTGCATCTCCACA
Organism: Panthera tigris; assembly: GCF_018350195.1. Taxonomy (NCBI): domain Eukaryota; kingdom Metazoa; phylum Chordata; class Mammalia; order Carnivora; family Felidae; genus Panthera; species Panthera tigris. Next base: position 89,430,070 of record NC_056669.1, on the reverse strand, counting down.
TGTGAAAAATTAATCTAGCCACAGACCTTACACCCTTCACAAGAATTAACTCAAATGGCTCACTGACCTAAACAAAAAAAATGCAAAACCATAAAGTTCATAGCTCATGGGTCTGGCAACCACTTTTTAGATATAATACCAAAGGTACAATCTATGAAAGAAATAATTGATAATAACTTATTAAAGTTAAAAACTTCTGCTCTGCTAAAGACACTGACAAGAGAATAGAAAGAAAAGCCACAGACTGGGAGAAGATATTCGCCAGAAACACATCTGACAAAGGACTGTTATCCAAAATATACAAAGAACTCTTAAAGTCAACAATAAGAAAACAAACAACCTGGCAAAACAAAACAAAACAAAACAAAACAAAACAAAACAAAACAAAACAAAAACTCAGAGATACCTGACAAAGACATACTGATGACAAAAACAAACAAACAAAAAACCTGAAGAGATGTTCCACATCATATGTGATCTGGGAAATACAAACTAAAACAACAATGAAATCCTACTACACAGCTATTAGAATGACCAGAATCCAGAACACTGACAACACCAAATGCTGGTGAGGATGTGCAGCTATAGGAACGCTCATTTGTTGCTACTGGGCACTGAGCACTTTAAAGATACTGAGGGGCACCTGGGTGGCTCAGTCGGCTAAGTATCCGACTTTGGCTGAGGTCACGATCTCGCGGTCTGCAAGTTTGAGCTCCCCATCAGGCTCTGTGCTGACAGCTCAGAGCCTGGGACCTGCTTCGAGTTCTGTATCTCTCTACCCTTCCCCTGCTGGCTCTCTGTCTGTCTGTCTGTCTGTCTCTCTCTCTCTCTCTCAAAATAATAAACATTTTTTAAAAATTGTAATTAAAAAAAACAAAGACATTATCTTATTTAATCTTTTTGCAACAATCTTTTGGGGTGACTATTTCTATTATTCCCACTACAGAGACAGACAATCAGAGGCTTAGAGATTAGGATGACTCCAGTGGAAAATGGCAGAGCTGGTAAAGAAAACCAGGTCAGTTTGACTCCAAAGCCCATTTGCTTAATCATTCTGCTGGGTAATATTACACAGCAGCTCCTGATATATGATATGAAGTTGGCAGTAGGCCTCCAATAATTAGAATGACTTCTGAGCTTTGCATTAAAGAAAATGAGACTGTTGAAGAGCAATTCAAGATCAAAATAACTGACATTGGTATCAGTGGTCTCTGCTTTTGGAAATAATTTATCATTTGATTCTTAATAGTGTTATTTAAATCATAGCAATTATATTCATTTTCTTCTATATTTTTCTAAAATGTTTTTAATAAAAATATAAGTCAGGTTTCAGCCAGGTTTTGTTTTGTTTTGGTTTTTACAAATAGCTGACTGTGTTTCCATTGTTTGCCAGTAAGGAAATAGTTAAATCTTGAGCATGTACCCCGGTGGATATCTCCCTCGACCATCTAAAGAAAAGAAGAAAAAAAAAAGGTCACAGTCAGTTACTCCCGTTAGATCAGTGTTCACTGGAACATCTGGAGGCACATATACACATTCTCTTTACTGTGAGCCTTCCTCTTGCCACAGTCAGAGTGGGCAGTCAGTGAATCTTCCCCAAGTGCTGACATTTAATACCTGGTTTAGCGGCAAAGATTCAGAGGGGGTGAGCAGCCTCTCTGGCCTTCAGGTAGGTCCGATACCTTCATTTCTATCAAAGCTAAAAGATGGGCACCTACGTTTGTCAACTTGAAGGGAAAGACGATGCCCCACTTTAGCAGCGGGTGAGTTACAGATGCATTGGGTGTCCAGATGGGGAAGAAGGGATGCTGTAAAATTTGGAAACTATGGGGCTTTCTGCTGTCAGGCTGCTGCAAGGATTCAGTTCCTGTGGCATCAGAGCCCATGTGTTCATCTTAGTACATAAATGCTTCTCTGGCATAAGTGTCAGGAAAAAAAAAAAAAAAAAAGACCTAATCCTGGCTTCAGTGCCAGCAAAAAAAGCAAACAACGTATATCTCAGACCCAATTAGCTGTGCAAGATAGTGTTAATTCATGCCCGAAATAACTGTGGTTACATGAGGTTACCTACTCTTTTGGAGCAATCAAGAAAACACGGGCAACACTGATCAGTAAGATTTAATGCCTCCGAGTACAGTACCTTTCTTTGGAAGGAAAAAAAGAGTCAGTTCAGACACAGGAAACTACAAACCCAGACCTCACACCATTAGTCCTCTTTTGATTTTCAACTGTGCCCTAGCTTCACAGTGAATAAATGAAAACCTCCCTGCTGAGGAATGTTAGCATGGGGTTGGGAAAATTGTATAAATTTATTGGTCCTCTATTTCTGTCTTTTAAAAAGAATCTTTAATGCGTGGACTTTGAAACTTCCTTCAGTTGAAGAACAGTATCTTTTTTTTCTTCCAAATCTTCCTTTTTTATCTAGACTATTTAAAGAAAGTAGATTATTTTAGTTCTAGTATTACCTTTTAAAAACTCTTAAAAACCAAGATGTGACTAATATAGTCATGTTAAAACTATGGAAAATATACAATAGTCCACTCCAGTGAGGGCATATTTAAGTGAATAAAGCAAATTTCAAAAGCTAAAAAAATATGGCAAATTAATGTGAAAATACTTTCAGTGTTCCTGTTTATTCTTGAAATTAAGTGTGCCATCTGGTCGTGGTTTTAAATGGGTAATCTAAACATTAAATACACAGATACTTGAACTGCATTACAAGAGGAGGAAATTCACCTTAACAGTAATAAACCTCGCCTGTTTTTTAGGGCCCTGAAATTACGAGGTGCATCAAGAGCAGGGCATCAAAAGGAGAACAGGTCAGAAATCTTTAGGGAACCAAACTAAGCTGTAAAAAAAATGGGTAGTATCCCTTATGTCTTGCCTAAGAAAATGTATCTGTTTCATCTGTAGTAGTCATGTTTTCACTTATGAGAAGCCAAATTCCCTAAGACAACCTTAAAATGAAGCCAAAAGGCCACAATGAGACCTTATTTTTAAAAAAGCCTGCTGTTGGGGCACCTGGGTGGCTCAGTTGGTTGAGCGGTTGAGCATCCGACTTCAGCTCAGGTCATGATCTCAGGGTTCATGGGTCCAAGCCCCGCATTGGGCTCTGTGCTGACAGCTCAGAGCCTGAAGCCTGCTTCCGATTCTGTGTCTCCCTCTCTCTCTGCCCCTAACCCACTCGCATTCTGTCTCTGTCTCTCTCAAAAATAAATAAACATTAATTTTTTTTTTAAGTCTGCTGTTTAAAAGCTAGTGTTCTTGGTATATGTTCACCCCCTGGGATATGGACTCCATGACCCCTGTAGAGCTTGCTTTTTATTCCAATAACAGTCTTCAGAGATACTTAAAACAAACTGGCTTTGGCTTCAGTGCTCTCCCTACCCAGAAGCGGACAACTGTCTGACAAGCATGTATCACGCTGAGTCACTTACAGTTTTCATTTACTGAATTGAGGGAACGATACTTCCTTTTAATCCCTATGGAGAGCATGTTCTTAGTTGCACCAGGCCTTCTCTCATGCATACTTGGATGGGCCATGAATAAAAAAGACACCCATGTGATTTCATAAGCAGGGCAAGTTGCTGAACCTACAAACCATCATGAAGAACAGGCAGGCTTGCTTTCATGACTTTAACAATAACCCTTCTCATTCACCATGTCCTCACTTGGTTTCATAACCCACAAGATGTGATTCTTAAAATATCACACCTTGAGGAATCTCCCAAGTAAACTAAAACTAAATAGAAGAGCACATTTAGTGGTTAATTACATCTGATCTACAGAAGTGCTTCAAGACAAAAAGCCTTACCAACATCTCACTACACTGAACACATAGATTCTAAATGGGCCAAGGAATCTTTGCAGGCAAGATAAAAACTATAGTATCGACCAACATTTATCAAATGTTTATTATGTGCCAGGCACTGTGCTATGTGATTTACATGTGTTATCCCATTTATCCTTCAAAACAACCCAATGAATACACACTAATACTATTCCCATTTTACAGAAAAGAAAGAACAGAGAAAAAATAACTTGACCAAGATTTGGACTCAGGCTGCAAAGTCTGCATTTTTTTTAAATGTTTTAACATTTATTTATGTTTAAGAGATAGAGAGAGACAGGGCATGAGCAAGGGAGGGGCAGAGAGAGGGAGACACAGAATCCAAAGCAGGCTCCAGGCCCCAAACTGTCAGCACAGAGCCCAATGCAGGGCTCGAACCCACAAACCGTGAGATCATGACCTGACCAGAAGTCGGACACTTAGCCAACTGAGTCACCCAGGCACCCCCAAAGTCTGCATTTTTAAGGAGAGGTTAGAGAAAGAGTAACAGAAGAATGACTGAATGATTTCCTGTTATTTAAATTGAACTCACCACCCACACCTCCATTGTGTATGCTTATCCAATTCTTATTAGTCTAAAAAATTCATCAATCTATACCCACTGACCAGATCCCAGATCCTAAATTTCTTTTAACCATCTCCAACATTAAGTATCATCTGCCATGACTTGTAGGTAATTGTGTACTAACAACGCTACTTTTGATAAGTTCAAGCATAATTATAACTAACACAGTGTGCAAAGCCCTATTGTAAATAATTTACATGCAGTAATTTACTAATGATAATATACATCAACCAAGGAGGTAGGTAAATTATCTCATTTTACAGATGAGGAAACTGAGACAGAGCGATGTTAAATTACTTGCCCAAGTTCATATAGTTAATAGGTGACAGACAAAGGATTTGATTATAGCCAACGGCCTTCAGAGTCCATACTCTACTGAGAACCATATTCAGAGACACTGTTTCATCCTGGTTTTGAAGCATAGTAATAATTTACTCTGAACAGTCGGGAATCTGTACCCTTTTGATTCCTTTAACCTTTGGTGCCTAGGACCTCACTCTGCAAACAGAGTATATTTCTCATTAAGGCTCCTGGCATCTCCCTAAGGTAAGTGATAATAATAAAATAAAAATGTATCCAGCTGAGTTCATCTAATAAATAGCTTTTTAAAAAAATATTATGACTAATATTAAACCCTGAATAATTCTGGCACCTCTTTGCTTAGTACCTGCTTACGACAGCGTTTCTAAAGGCTTATGTCAAATGTTTTGTGCAGGAAAGAGCGATCTGAAATAACGGCCACTAACTGTATTTTCCTAGAGGTAAGAGGAAGAGAGAATGGAGGCAGGGGGGTATTTAGGAACCTTCTCTGCTTCCCTGAAAGAACCCTAAATGCAGGAGCAAGAGCGATTGAGGAAAAACCAGGGGCTTTTGCCAAGACACTCGTTGAAATCCAATTAGTGTTTCCACTACGAAATCATTATCAGGTAATTTCTCCCCCGCGCTCCAGGTATTCAGAGCCTGGTCTTTGGCTTCCGTAAAACAGTCACAGCTTCTGTGACCTCAGGTCCTCCACACCACCCCCCCGCCCCGACCCAGCAACCTAAGGACGTTCAGGGGTGTAACTGACTCGAGTCCTCGAAAGCATCCAGGCAGGAGTCCGCTAGGACGCCTCATCCGGGGCTTCCTTCTAAGCTGCGGTTTCCAGGCAACCCCACTAGGGCCAGAAACAACTGTGCTTCCTACGGGGTCACTTGTTTAAGAGTCCCCGGAGAGGCACCGGGAACACTCGGCAGCAGTCGGCCTGACGCCCCTCCTGGTGCTGCAGCCTTCCCGTAACCCGGATGTTGGGTCTGCGTCAGCCGCGCTCACCTCCCGTTCCCTAGTTTTCCGCTTTGGCTCCCTTCTAGTCACTCCGCACTTTGAGCGTCTTTATTCAGAGGGGCATCCCAGGAGTCGCTTCTCCTGGAGCAACAGAAACGGTCTCCAACCACGCATCCCATAGAGAACGGATTCCTGGGAAATGTAGTTCTTTCGGCCGACAAGCGGTGAATCTGTGGAGAGGGTGGGGGGGATAGGACTACAATTCCCAGAAATCTAAGGGAGGATAGTCCATGTCGAAAACATGTCCCAACTGCTTGGATCCTATTAGGAAGGAAGGTTCTGCGGCTCTTTACTTACCTAGCTGCCTGGATTTTGCTAATTCAGTCCCTCTACAAACTTGTGGAAGAACTTTTTTTAAATAAGCGTTTTACATGTAAGGTGATGCAAACATAATGATTTATATGAAGAGATACAGTAATTTTGTGTGTGTAATTCTTTCAGATAAAAGATCCATCCACTATCAGAAAATATGTCACTACAGATGATAACAGTCAGTAATAATACAGCCTTAATACAACCAGGCTTCTCACTGATGAATTTTGATGGGCAAGTTTTCTTCTTTGGCCAAAAAGGCTGGCCCAAGAGATCCTGCCCCACTGGAGTTTTCCACTTTGATGTAAAGCATAACCATCTCAAACTGAAGCCTGCAGTTTTCTCTAAGGATTCCTGCTACCTTCCTCCTCTTCGTTACCCAGCCACTTGCATCTTCAGAGGCAGCTTAGAGTCTGAAAAGCATCAATATATCATCCATGGAGGGAAAACACCAAATAATGAGCTTTCAGATAAGATTTATGTCATGTCTGTTGTTGGCAAGAACAACAAAAAAGTTACTTTTTGCTGCACGGAGAAAGACTTGGTAGGAGATGTTCCTGAAGCCAGATATGGTCATTCCATTGATGTGGTGTATAGTCGAGGGAGAAGTATAGGTGTTCTCTTTGGAGGACGGTCATACATGCCTTCTGCCCAAAGAATCACAGAAAAATGGAATAGTGTAGCTGACTGTCTGCCCCATGTTTTCCTGGTAGATTTTGAATTTGGGTGTTCTACGTCATACATTCTGCCAGAACTTCAGGATGGGTTATCTTTTCATGTCTCCATTGCCAGAAATGATACCATTTATATTTTAGGAGGTCACTCACTTGCCAATAACATCCGCCCTGCCAACCTATACAGCATAAAGGTTGATCTCCCACTGGGTAGCCCAGCTGTGAATTGCACAGTATTGCCAGGAGGAATCTCTGTCTCCAGTGCGATCCTGACTCAAACAAACAGTGATGAATTTGTTATTGTTGGTGGCTATCAGCTTGAAAATCAAAAGAGAATGGTCTGCAACATTGTCTCTTTTGTGGACAACAAGATAGAAATTCGTGAGATGGAGACCCCAGATTGGACCCCAGATATTAAGCACAGCAAGATCTGGTTTGGGAGCAACATGGGAAATGGAAATGTTTTCCTTGGCATACCAGGAGACAATAAACAGGCTTCTTCAGAGGCATTCTATTTTTATATGTTGAAATGTGCTGAAGATGATGTGAATGAAGATCAGAAAACACTCACAAATAGTCAGACATCAACAGAAGACCCAGGGGACTCCACTCCCTTTGAAGACTCAGAAGAATTTTGTTTCAGTGCAGAAGCAAATAGTTTTGATGGCGATGATGAATTTGACACCTATAACGAAGATGATGAAGAAGATGAGTCTGAGACAGGCTACTGGATTACATGCTGTGCTACTTGTGATGTGGATATCAACACTTGGGTACCATTTTATTCAACTGAGCTCAATAAACCTGCCATGATCTACTGCTCTCATGGAGATGGGCACTGGGTCCATGCCCAATGCATGGATCTGGCAGAACGCACACTCATCCATCTATCGGAAGGAAGCAACAAGTATTACTGCAATGAGCATGTGAAGATAGCAAGAGCACTACAAACCCCCAAAAGAGACCTACCCTTAAAAAAGCCTCCACTGAAATCCCTCCACAAAAAAGGTTCTGGGAAAATTTTTACTCCTGCCAAGAAATCTTTTCTTAGAAGGCTGTTTGATTAGTTTCACAAACGTCTTCCAAATTCAAGTGCATCAAATTTTTAAACCTGTTTTAAAGAATCATAACAATGATGAAAATTATATTTCTATTTTTGTTTATTGAAAATGCCCGTGTTTTCTTTTAGTCTTATGAATCAAGTGCCAGGGGAAAGTGCTCATAATACAATGCTAAATGCTTGAAAAAATTTTAGTCAAAGGTATCTTAAATGAGAATTTCTGACCTGAATTTTTTCATTCAAGCAATCTTCAATACAGAGGCGGTAGTAATAATCAAGATATGTTTATATCCTTCATATAATTTTTCATAACAAATAAGCTATAGAGTAGTTAAGACAAAATTAAGCCAGTAAAGAAACTAACACCCAAAGGAATTAAATGAATTATTTTGCACAATATAACAATTCGGTGGTTGGCCAAAAATTAAAACCAAGATCACCTGTATCCCATGCTAGTACTCTTTATATGTCTCTAACTCTAAACTGGTCTCTTGATTATGTCTACGAACAGAAAAAGTTCCATAAAGTTTATTTAAGCTGTAACATAGTCTCCATTGACATGAAGGAGGAGAAAAGGACTCTACATCAAGTTTGTTATATTTTATCAAGTTACCTGCATGACTTTATTCAGAGGATTCCCCCTCTCTGCCCTGTCTGGTGCACAGATGATGGACCAAGGCCAATTGCTTGAACCAATTCTTTGAGAGATTTAATGAAAACTGAAGTCCACTGCTACTTAGCAGTCTGGGAAAAGGGAATAAGTCAGAGCACGCTAAGAAAAGACCACCAGTTAAAATCTCATAAAGAACAATAGTATTATTTCCCCCAAATAAAAGAAGTTAAAGAATGTTCTAAAGTTAATAGGTATAAGATTTTAAGTGGGGAAAAGTAAATTTGTGTGTGTATGTGTCTAGTTGACATGTGGAGTTGGATGCCAATGAAAATTGCAAAATCAATGAACTTGCTATGGTTCAATTAGATACTTTCTAGAAAGAGAGTTAAAAAAGACTGTTCACTTTGAGGCTTTAAGACATCAACTGATAATTAGATGACCTTATAAATAAATGTCTCTCCTTTTGGAGTATTTTTCTAGAAAAGCATCTTACTTTATCCTAGGAGCTTAAGCCACAGCTTCCTATTCATCAGTATTCATTGAAAGTCCACAGTGTGTGAAGTTCTATTGCCAGATTTAGGGGGCACATGACCATACAGGAGATAAATCCCTGGAATACAAGTTCGTCTGCTACCAGTTCCATGTCTTAGCTACTAAAACTAACTTGGATGAATTAAGTCCTGTTGTTTGTTTCAGTAATGTTGCTTAATGAATACTCCTTTTGAACCATTTGCTATACCTTTGCTTTGATTTTTTGTTGTTTTTGTCATCTATGTAAACCCAATAAAGCATTAAAATGTCTTGTTTATATCGATTTCTCATTATTAATATGCATAGTTACCCAATTAAGGACAAAATTATACTATTTAATTTTCTCAGGATCACTCTACTTTGATTTCTTTTTTCTGTTGTTCATAGGAAGTGTCATAAGTTAGAACTGAAATATCCTTTACAGAGTTCAAAAGGGTTATTTCTTCAAGAGGTAGATACATTCCCTTAACTCATCTATAGTGACTGAGTAGCTGAAGAATTATTACCATATTTATTTTGTAGTCAATGATAATCTAAGTGATTTAATTCTGAACTCACTGGGTTCTATAGTTAAACTCAGATGCCACCAGCATAGCTACTTTTAGAGTGTGTGTGTGTGTGTGTGTGTGTGTGTGTTATATGAGTATGTGTCACGAAAGCAAGTACTTTGGTTTTACTACCATATTTTTTAGTAGAATTAGGTCTTTTTAAGTCCTAAGTGAATTCAGCAGCTGACATTAAAGATGATGAAGTTTCTGTTCTGATAAGCACATGCAAACATTCAAATGGACCACATTAGAAAAGGATTCACTTATTCTAATGATATACTGCCTTTGCTTAAAACATTTATAGAACTCACACTTCAGTCACCTTCGGGTCCTATGGTTCATTCCTTTGAAGACACTTAACAACTGTCCTTCTTCCACCATTAGAGATGGAGTAGGAAACATCTCTGGAAACAGACAAATGTCATCCAAAGCCCTAGTAGGGTATAACTCTCAGTATTACCACTTTAGGTTAAAAAGAAAAAGAAAAAAGAAAGTCTGAGTACAAATGGTCTTTCTGATATGGCTCATAAATATGTCCTAAAGATAAGTCTGGAAACTGCTTACATAGAATAATATCAATAAATAAGTATTTGGCTTTCCAAGGTGACCATTTTAAGGGGCTGAATGTCTTAGAAAGAGAGGAAGCATAAGGAAAAGGAATAGTTAGTCTGAAGTCCCTGGGGTGAGATGAAGCTTATCACGTTTGAGGAACTGAAAGGTCAGTCTGGTTAAAACATAGTAAACAAAGGGAGTATGGAATGGCGTGACCCTAAAGCAAGGGGCCGGCTCCCTGAGGTTTTCATCGGTAAAATAAAGTCATATACAACTGCATTCATACCGTTTGCCCTGTCCCCTCCCCCTCCTGTTTCACTACTCTTCGCATTTTGTATTCAATCTCCAAAAATACTAAACTAAGCTTTTGAGCAACCCATCCCTTCTGCTGGGCATGCCTTTCCTCTGGTGCTTTATAACTCCTGCTAATATCCTAGGCTATCTGGCCCATTCCTATCCACTCTACATCTCAGTTCAGATACCTTCTCCCTCAGAAAGGCTGTTCTGAACCCCATTACCTCCTTGATGGCCATAGCACTTACAAATCTCTGCTTATATACTCAGCAGTACAAGAGACAAAACCATCTGTAGTTTTCTATAACTCACATTGTATTATGCATCACCTTCACTGTGTGTTGGAAATTTAATTTCAATAAATTTAGGGTCTACCCTCTTTACCCAGCTTTTTATCCAGGTTCCAGGGAGAAACATAATACTGGGTTTCCAGAAGTGGGAATGAGTAGGGTTGAAGCATTTGGTCCTTAAGGGTCGTCATCCCTTCTCACTGGCTTCTGCTACAATACCCACACCCCAACAGGGCCAAGGTTATCAGCTTCATGATGACTCCTGAGTTGTATCTCAGCCTTAACCACCAGACATCATTATATCTAGCTTTCTCTCAGCTGCTTCCTGGGTCCCTACTGGGCTCATATGATGGAGGAGATCATTCTGCCCTTCTTCTCTCAGCATGGTCACAGTTCTCTCTGTGAGACCACCTAGGACTTGTCTATTTCTGTACCACTCTTGGGCATTTCTTGGTAAACTTAGCTTGAATAGGCAGCCATTCTAACCCACAGTCACAAGAATTTCAAATGATTTATACACCACCAAATTCTACTCTACCATAGAACATTGCCTTTTGACTTGGAATTTGCCATAAATGATATTACATTTTCCCAAACATAGTTCTGTCAAGAAACATCTAATACAGCACATTTATTACTAAGAGAACCAATACCTCATTCTGTCTCTAGATATCAATCCAGTAAATGTATATTCATTTAAATTATTATTTTTAGAATAGGAAAGAAAAGTTATATAGGGCTCCTCGGTGGCTCAGTTGCTTGAGTGTCTGACTTGGGCTCAAGTCATGATCTCACAGTTCGTGAGTTCGAGCCCTAGATGAAGCTTGCTGCTGTCAGTGCAGAGGTGGCTTTGGATCCTCTGTCCCTCTCTCTCTGCCCCTCCCCCACGCATGCTCTCTTACTCAAAAATAAATAAACATGGGGAAAAAAAGGCTTGTGAGTATGTATAGCTTAAGGATAAAGATCCCTTGAATCTCTGGCTTAATTCCCTTATTAATAGACTATTTCAGGGGACCCATCAGTAAGTGTTTATTGAAAATCCAACATCCTTGGCCGTCCCTTGGTGACTCGGTTGGTTAAATGTCTGACTTTTGATTTTGGCTCAGGTCATGGTCCCAGGGTTGTGGGATCAAGCCATGCATCAGGCTCCATGCTCGGTGTGGAACCAGCTTGGGATTTTCTCTTTCTCTCTCTCTCTCTCGCTCTCTATCTCTATCTCTCTCTCTTCCCCTCTCCCCACTCAAATGCACTTTCTCTCTCAAATTAAAAAACAAAAAAGAAAATATAATCCAAGATCCACAATAAATATTATGGGACCTGAAAAGGAACAAAAGAAGAGCCCCGTCTTTAGGGAACTTATTGTCCTACTGCAGAACGGGGCAAGGGGCAGGACAGGAGAGTTACAGAAAGTGAAATCGTATACTGGAAGCAGTTGGTGACAAATTTGAAATTGTATAGTGCAAGCTATCCTTGCAATAACAGTTTTCTTTTTTTTAACCTGGAATATGGTGGTAAAATTTAAAAATTGGACTAAAATATCTCTAAGTCTCCTTTGTTATATTGGCCTTAGCTGAAGAGATGTTGTGTCCAAGACAACTCTAAAATGTGGAAAAGACTGCTCAAAGTGCCTTCCAAAATGTATGGTGATAACCAAAAGAGGAGGGGTGTGGGTGTACATGTTAAAGATGACCAAATCATCAATTTTTAACCATTAAAAACTATGAATGTGGTGTCAGAGGAAGATATTTGGTCTTTGTCCCTGGTTCTGGCATAGAGCTCCTAAAACTCCTGGCATTTCTTGAGTGATAAGGGTGCTAGGAGAGTCTTTTGTTCTATTGAGACAGCCCTGGATGACTTCAGCATGGGGGCTGGTCACCCGAGAGAGCAAGCCTTGATTAGAAGCTTCAAACTTTGGGGCCATCGGGGTGGCTCAGTCGGTTAAGTGTCTGACTTCGACTCCGGTCATGATCTCATGGTTCATGGGTTCAAGCCCCACATAGTGCTCTGTACTGACAGCGTGGAGCCTGCTTAGGATTCTCTCTCTCCCTCTCGCTCTGCCCTTCCCCTCCTCGTGCTCTCTCTCTCTCTCTCTGTCTCAAATAAATAAATCAATAAACTTAAATGCACATACTTGGCCTACAAGTAACTCAGTGTGTATTTTGTGAAGGCAGAGATACATTGTCACCATGAAGAGAGGAAAAACAATCATAGAGAAGCCAAGGAGAAAAGGAACTTTCCACAAGAAAGAAGGAAAACTGTCATGGAAAGAAATGCTAAATTCATGAGAAGATGTTGCTGCTGCAGAACCTCCCTCACATCCTCCTGCCTAGGGTTAGACACAGTTGTGTGAGGTAGTGAGACACATGAATCAGCAGGTCATGTATAATTGACATAAAAAAATGTTTGAAATCGCTACTCCGTCATTGAAATATTTATGCGTGACCCTTCTTAATCTTGGACGAATCCCCTCCCATGCATACCTTCTGAAAACATTTCAGTCATGCCCCACTCCTGGCGTGGCTTGGATGGCATCCATTGCCCGCCTAAAACTCTTCAAAGGTTTCCATTTGCACCGGGGTAGTAGTCAAGTCTTTACCCCACCCGCCATGTCCTGCATAATAAGGCTTCTGCCTGATTCTCCAAATACACACAACCCCTTCCTCGCATTCACTCTATCTGCTCCTGTCAGAGGGACTTTTCTTCTGTTCCTAGACTCCACCAACTGCTCTCCACCTCAGAATCTTCCCACGGGTGAAGTCTGCTCTTGGTCTAACCCCCCACACTTGCCCCCACATCACCCATTCTACCCATCTCTCCTTAAAGGTTCCTTCTTCCTAGATGCTTTTTCTGACCCCCCCAATTTAAATTCCATTGTCTTACTATACTCAAACTGAACTTAGTGCTTTTTCTTCATAACATCTACTAGAGTGTGCGGTGATGCATTTATTAGGCTTACTGTTGTCTTCATGTCTGCTTCCACCTAGCTTTTTGTGAGCAAAAACTGTGCTGTTCATCACTGTATCTCCAGTGCCAGGCACACACTGCATGTGCATAGAAGGTATCCTATACATATTTCTTTAAAATATAGGCTGAAGTAGTTAGAAAGGCTATCAGGAACAATATAGAACTTAGCCGGGCCTTAAGGGGTAAGGAGATGCTTCATTCTCAAAGGCAGGAGTAATATTCAAATACTTGGTCAGAAGGTCCAAACTTTTAGTTTTGTGATGAGTAAGTCCTGAAGATCTAGTGAACAGCATGGTGACGACAGTTAATGATACCGTATTGTACACTTGAAATTTCCGAGAGTAGATCTTAAGCACCCTCCCCACACCACAATAAAAGGTAACAATGTGAAATGATAGATGCATTAATTAGTTTGATTATGGTAAATATTTTGCAATGTGTATTAAACTATTATGTTGTACACTTGATATACAATTTTGTCAATCATATTTCAACAAAACTGGAAAAACAAAGCAAAGCAAGGATAGCAGAGTTTTAACAAAATCAATGGAAGAAAATGGCGCTGAGGCAGTTCTTAAGGCCCCCTGATGTGCTAGTGTTAACCCGTTACTTGCTGGATCTGGGTTCCTTGAGGATGAGACAGGGCTGCCAGAGTTGGAAGAGTACTGGGGCCTTGGGGACACAGGCTGTTTGCCTACAAGTACAAACAGATTTCAATATTTTAAAAACTGGTACAGGGCACCTAGGTGAATCAGTTGGCTAATGGTCCAACTCTTGATTTCAGCTCAGGTCATGATCTCATGGTTCGTGAGGCTGAGCCCTGCACTGGGCTCTATGCTGACAGTGCAGAGCCTGCTTGGGATTCTTTCTCTCTCTCTCTGCCCCTCCCCCACTCATTCTCCCTTTCTCTCTAAAATAAATAAATACCCTTAAAAATATTTTTTTAAAAAGCTGGTACGGTTGCACAGAAGCAGACAGGCTGAATCTCTGTTCTAAGCAGAAGGGAGCTCAGAGGTCTCTAGCAAAGATGTGCTGAGATGCTTGAAAATCCATGGATGATGAAGAGATGACTGAGTAGTGTACAGGGAAGCTGGACAGAGCTGGAGGGGAAATTGTGGAGCTGCAGGCCTGCCCTTTTCTGGCTGAGCTAAGCTTCAGTGACCTCATGTGCAACATGGAGGTAACAGTACCCGCTCTGAAAGAATCCAAAGAGAAAACCATGTGCCATTGCTTACCACACCTGTTTGCTAAGTGGCAGACGTTGTTGATGTTTGTATCATCATCATCATCATCATCATCACCATCAATATCACCATTAGAAAAAACACTGGACAAAAGAACTCGGGATCTAGCTCATTCCTGCCATTACCTGTGTGGCTCTGGACAAGTCGACCACTGTGACCAAAGTTTTCAGGGTATGAAAATGTGAATTTTCTGAGAAACAGGCCCATATTTTATTTGATTCTCAAAAAGAGCCAAAAACCACTGATTTTCAAATTCTATATTTTCAAAAGGCTTACTATTCACTTCAAATATCTAGAAACAAATGGTCTCAGCCTATATTAGGATAAATCATACTCGTTATCACTACTCTGTTGCCCTTTATTCTAAAGTTCACCAAATTTATTTTGTATTTTCCTCAAGAAAAAATGTGTTACTTCATTGTTTCAAATGTCGCCCTCAATATTATTATTTGAATATAAATCACAATACACTCTGTTTTCAAATTTTAAACTTTATTTCAAATACTTAAACATAAAATTGTTCACAAAAACAATATTCATATTAATAAGGAGTAAAAATATTAAAATCCAAAAGTAAGTATTGCAATACATAGTTTGTTTAATTTGAAAACATTTGATAGGGAAACATAGGTAAGCTGCATCAGATAAAATTCCATTGCATCCTGGCACCTGAACTTTCCCTAAAACACAAAAAGGAAAGCTCTTGGAAGCCATTAAGCAGACTTTATGATTATTTGTCAAGAAAATTAAGTGAAGTGCCGTTCTTACAAAAATCTTACCAAAAATGATTTCTGAGGTATATTTATGTAGATTACTATAGTTAAAGAGAAAAAATGAAATAGGACAAAATATCCACCCTTACTTAAAACAATGAAAGTAAACTTACTTAAAACACCCTTACTTCTTAACAATGAAAGAACAGACCATCTCCCAGTCTACGACTGAAGACACATACACATCTGCAGTGAAAAATCATTTGCATCCAAATGGTGATTTGTTCCTCTCAAACACCACTGGCTTACAAACCCTACTAGTCCCCATTTGAATTCTGTTTGATGTAATGCGAGACCTACATACTCAACCAACAAAATCTTTATCTTCGTCTCTATATTGTGAAAACAAATTGAGGCAAAACTAAACTCTAGCTCACCTGGAAGGAAAACACATCTTTTCTCCTGCTCTTGCTTCTCAGTGCGTGTTTATTAATCCCAGAGCACTTTTTGACCTCACCCCAACCACTCATCAGTTTACATCAGCCATTACCACTGGTCCCTGCAGTGCACCTCCGTGGGTTGGCAGGAAAACTTGTAGAATCAGGTTTCACTGGAGAAAAATGCATTGCACTTCTGAAGTCTCAGTCTACACTCCAAAAAAAAAAAAAAAAAAAAAATACAAAATGCTCTGTTCAGTGTGGTGAATTTCCCTGGAGAATGTGCGTGCATTTACAATGGGCATTGTCAAAAATAAAACTCCAGTATAAAACCAGGTCTTCGATATTGCAGTCTCAACACTGAGGGCTCAAACAACCAGAGGCAGCATTTCTACATATTGAAACTCCTGCGGCCAGATGTTCCTGGGGTTTATCAAAATGTGATCTGATTAAGAGATTATTGGGAAGGTTGTGCTATAAATCATGCTGTTAGTCACATGCATTCAAAATAGATCCCGCAATGCTAGAAAGGAGAATTTAATATCAGAAAGTATTTACAGTGCCACCAATCAAGTAACAGAGTGGAAATGGGGGGAAAAATCTGCAAATAACCAGCAGCAGCATGCCTCAGGAAATGAATGATTACATAAATTTAGCTGTTTATTAGCGCAGAGACATGCTGTAAGGATTAAATGGGATGAAAGGTAGGGGTGGCTCAGAAGCCCATTAGTTTACAAAATACAAAACTCAGCATTCTCCAGAAAAACAAAAACAATTAAAATCTGTATATATTTTTGACAACTAAATTACGAATATCTTTGCAATTTATATATATGCTACATATAAAAAGCAAGGAAGACTGCTGTATTTTTTAGTGGAAAATTCAGGGCTCAAACCCTGCAAAAGCACTAAATGCACATCATTTAGGATAATGTCACTGACACACGTTTGACAACTAAATTACACAGCTCTTTGATATACTGTGTATGAAGAGTGGCAATTATGGCCAATAAAATCAAAGAAAGGGAAAAAACCTAATTAACACTAACATATCATTATGACTCACTAGCATATAAAATCCCATGCCTGCTCTAAATTGCCAGCAATTGGCAATTCTCAAATTCCTAAGGATGAAGACAATAGTTTCCAAATAACAGGAGCCACCAGAGATTTGGGGGCCTCTTGGGGGCATTAGCATTCCCTTCTATCAAAGAGCTCAAAGCACAATAATGACTTGTAAAACCCACTCATCTCTGCTCCTAAGAATTATAAACTGTAGTGTGATTAGTTCTGGATCCTAAACAATGATACCGCCTTATAAAAAGAAAAAAAAGATGGTGGTTAATTTTTGTGGTGGAAGGAACATGGAATTTGGAAACAAAATGCCTGAGTTCAAATTCCAGATCAGATATTTACTATCACAGTAACTTCAGGCAGATCGTTTAACCCTCCATCAAATGGGAATAATAACAATATCCACCCACACAGGTTGTTGTGAGGAAAAATGAATGTGAAAATATTCAAAAGTGGCCAAAAAACCCCACAAAAAAAAACCCCAAAAACTCACTCTACAAATGTTAACTCTTCCTCTTTACTACGAGCAGGATTCATCTAAACAGAGCAGGTGTGAAAATTACAAAGGTATCCTGCTATGAAAATCTGAATACACTAAAAGTAAACTGATCTTGGGGTATCTGGGTGGCTCAGTCACTCAAGCCAAACTCTTGATTTTGGCTCAGGTTATGATCTCCCAGTGGCAAGATCAAGCCTCATGTCAGGCTCTGCACTGGGCGTGAAGCTTGCTTGGGTCTCTCTCTCTTTCTCTCTCTCTCTCTCTCTCTCTCTCTGCCACTCCACTGTTTGTGCTGTCTCTCAAAAAATAAAAACAAAAATAAATAATAAAAAAGTAAACTGGTCTTAATAGAAAGAGTAACATATTGCAGAGGGAAAGACTCCATGAAATCTGGATTTAGTAAAATTGACCCCGGTTTCACATGGAGAAAATCTGGCAGAAATTTTTCAGTAAAACATTAAATCTGTTTTTATACAGTAAGTCAACCCAGATTTTAAAAGGCTTCAAGATTATATAGAAAAGCATTGGAGACTCTAATTGAAATTAAAAAGTAAAAATAAAAATCATATTTGGCTACTGATAGACAAGAAAAATGTATTATCAGAAGATTTCATGACTAACTGTAGCTAACAGTTTTATTCTTTCAACTTTATTATTGAAAAATTCATGGTGGCAGATGACCCCCTAAGCCCCTTAAGGTCACTCGACATTGACATCATTGAGACTCAGAAGAAGGCTGATTTTCCAAAAATTTTCTGGATATTTCTAGGGTATTTCTGCATAAAAATACCAAATGAGAAAATGCACTGAGCACTTTGTAAAGGTCACCATGCCATACAAGTGTAAGATGTAATTATCAGAGAAATCTGAAAAGCTTTGAAAGATTTTTGAATCCTGTGGAATAAGCCAAGATCTGTGAAATTTATAAAATAAAGAATTCTACAGAAATGGTATTTAAAAAAAACACACACTTATATCTCAATACAAAGAATAATACATTGAGGGGGTGGGGAATGCAAACCACAAGACAAATCCCTTTCCTGACTTCCCTGGCTATTTCTTTGACAACCTTAGCTTTGATTTTCCACGGCACTCAGTCACACACGCACATCTTTGTTCATCTCTGGGCCCCTGCAGTTACTCCTGTTCTGAGATATTGAGCTTCCAAATAACTGATTTCTCCTGTTGCTTTCCTGAACTCCCTAAACGGCTCAAGCACTCAGCTCATCAGTTATCCATTGCTGACATGGATTCGGCACCTCTGGCCTCTCCGATCTACCACTGCTCGGGTGGTGAAGCCCCACACACAGAAGTGAAGGGTGCCAGGAGAAGGTCTCAGTGCAACCCAGAAGAAAACTTATTTGCAAAACCAACACAAAGGCGGCTGCCCTGCTTAAAAATCCATCGAATCTTGAGTTTCCAGAGAGTCCTCTAGGCCTATTGGGTCCCCCACGCCTGACTGCGAGTTTAAGGTAAACCCAGAGTTTCTGTATGCGTTATGAGCGTTCATAAACTTCTGCAGATATTTGGAGGTATACAACCAGTGATGTTTCAAGACATCTTCCATCTCGTAGCACTTGGACTGTCTGGCATTCATTTTTCGGAAGCGCCTGAACAGTTTGTTGCCAGATTCATTTCCCTCGCTTGCCCATGCCCCAATGGAGCCGTCTCTCTCAATAATTTCAGGCACGTGCGCCAGGGTTTTGTGAAAGTAATTGGTGATTTTGCCCTCATATCTATACTTGAACTTGGTAGAGAGGAGCTCAGCAAAACGCTGTGAATTGAAACTATACTGGCAGAGGGATTCTGGGCACTCTTTAGCAGGACATGACGATCGCCACACGGGTTTCATCTTCAGGTAAAGGTCCATCAGCTCCCTGAGAGCTTCGTGCCTCTCCTCGGAGGGGATTAATTCACAGACTGCTTCAACTGTTTCTTTGGTCATGAGCCTCCTGGCAAAGTTGCCGTTCATCCTCATGATTGGCTTCAGGTTCATCTTCTTCCGGAGATGCTTGTCCAGCGTAGCCTGCCACCTTTTCCTCTCCTCTTTGGAGGCATTGGGATTCTTGTACACCTCCCCTATCTCTAGCTGGAAAATCTTGTAGAACTCAGCCGCATTGCCAATGTCACAGTGGAGTGCATCTATGGAAGGGACGGTCTCAATAAAAGGTTTCGATGAGACTCCTTTCACGCGATCCCGCAGTTCTTCCACAGACTCGTGGTACGGGTTGGAACGCCAGACCTCGTAGCGCTCCAGGTTCTCAGAGTGGCTTCTGGTTATGGAGTGGAAGACAAGATTTTGAGAGGCCTCCAGGCGGGTGGCATCACAAAGGGTACAAATGTAGACTGAGCCAGAAGCCTCGAGGCCTTCAACTTCCCGGACAAGCTTCTCATCGTACCCAGTGCCCCTGAAGATGAACTTGAAAGTCCGAAGGATGCCTCCCATCTCCAGCACTAAGTTGCTGGCCTTCATGGCCTCCCTCTCGGCGATGAGAGGGCTCAAGATGGCCGTCAGCGTCTCGTGGTCAGACTCGTCTGCCAGCATGAGGCACAAGGGCTTGCAACACAGTTCAGAGTTAGGTCTGACCTCCTCAAATACCTTCACGTTTTCTGAGCCGTGCGCTATGGAAATCTTCATGACTGTGAACGAAAAGCGAACCGCCTTTTCTGGAACTGCTGGCCCGCTCCCATGCTTCTCACTCACATCTCCCATGCCGTCACAAGACTCCTTCACCATGACCGTGAAGGGGCCATTCAGGTAGTCATCCAAGTCTTGGGCTCTCATGCCTTCCAGGATGTCTTCTTCCATGTCCATCAAAGCAGACACCAAAGCCGAGTCGTAGCGGAACCGCTTGGCAATGGTGTCCACCGGGTAATCGTCCACAGAGGAGGACAGTCCAGACAGGCCATCAATAATGCCGACGTCAGTGCTGGAAGACACGTTCTTCAGAGGTGGCTGCCACTCAAAGGGGTAGTAGCCTGGCAGAAGGACCTTCTCAGCATTCCGAAGGGCGTGCAAAGGCTGAAAAATCTGCCTCCCCGTGATGGCTTTCACAGTCCTGTACATCTTGTGGTACTGACTGCAGCTGAGGAAGGTGTTGACACGGATGGCCAAGCACACAGCTGGCTGCAGGCCAGAGCCCCGTCCCTGCATGATGGCCTCCAGCTCGTCGGCTTGTCTGTGCTCATTCCTCGCCCTCAGTGCCAGCAGGAACAAGGTCAGACACACAGACTTCACATCTCCACCTTCTTCCTTGTCGGCGAAAGCCTTCACTTGCAGCTTGAGCTCCCTCAGGCGATGCTTCTGAGCCCTTCGCGTCAAGGACAGGAGATGCTGGCGGGGCCGACCCCCTTTATTAATATGCACAAAAGTCTCTTTTGACTCCTTGTGGCTTGAGACATGGTGGTTATATTTTTCCAAGCTGACCTCCTCATTGCACTCTTTTGCTGGACATCTCACCATCAGGGAGTTCAAGATGCTCACAAAGGACTTCACTGGACTCTCCAGGTCGGTAGGGAAGCAGGGATATTGGCAACAGGGACAATAGCTGCCCATGACTTTGAGGCACCTGAGAATGCAAATCCTGCAAAATACGTGCTTACAGCTGGTCTCCACAGGGTCAGCCAGGATGTGTTCACAAATCTGGCAGGAGATAGATTTCACAAAGTGTGCCGGGAAGTCCACCGCAAGAAGCTTGGTACTAAGATGAATGTCACTGCACTTGGAGATCTTCTTCATCACTTCCTTGCTGCTGATCCTTGCCTGGGCTCTTTTCTTGTGCCGACGGGCTCTTCTCGCTCGGTCAACCACGGTTTTGAGTTTTTTGCTGAGCTGCACGTTTGGCTGATGACTCTTCCTTTTGAGTCCCCGGCGGGCAGCGTGGCAGATGTCACAGGATGGCGTGTGGGGATGCCACTCCATGGGTGCATTCCTTGGGAAGTTAACTTCACACGGGGCACTGCTAAACTTCCTGTACATGATGTTCCAGCAGCTGTGGCAGAATTCAGTGGGGTGGATCGAGTCAACGTCTGCTTTCACATCAATCCGGAAAACCTTGGCAATGAGGTCTGGCCAGGAAGTGGCTCTCTTTTCCTTCTTTCGTAAAAGGACTTGGGTTTTACCATCCACTGGCCCATGGACTGGATAGCTCCTATTGTGCCCATCAGTTTTAAAAGAATTCCCACAGATACGGCAGAGATGGCGAAGGTTGGCTTGGTGGATTGCTTTGTCTCCTGCTTTCCCATCATCATGGGACTTCTTTGAAAACGTAGGGTGAGCTTTTAATGCCGGTTGACTCAGGGCTGGCTTCTGACCATCAGCCTCGTCCAGGACTGCTGGAGATTGCTCCAGAGAGGGTTTCCCCTCGGAGGAAATTTTCTTTTCTATTTGAGCTTCTTCAGGTGCCTTTTCAAAAGATCTCACCCTGAAGAGCTTAAATTTCCATTCTGAAAATTTCATATGCGGGTGCTGAATTTCATCTGGGGCGGAACTGAGTCCCAGGGCGGGTGGCAAAGAGACAGCCATGATGGCTGAGTTACCTGAGAACAATGGAAATAAGTCAGATTAAGACAAAAAATTCAATATCCCACTGATGCATCTTGGAAGAAATAGTAATGAATACATTCAATTGTTCATTCATTCACTGATGCAAAAAGTTACTTCTCAAACGTCCCATTTTAATACACTATGTTAGGTGCTGAGCATACAGCAGAGGACAGTCATTCCCTGCCTTGACAGTGCACGTGGTTGTTTACACCACCGTGAGCCACCATGGTTTGTGTTACATAGATATGTACACTCTTACTTCTTTCCACCAAAACCTTAAGGTCTTTGAGGACAGAATCTCTGAGTAAGTCATTTCTGTCTCTCCAACATTCCTAGTACACTTCCTAGTACAATTCCTAGTAGGGTTGAATAGTTATTTGCTGAAGAAATACAAGGAAAAACTGGCTAGTGAAACCACGGAAAAGTCATATTTTCTGCATTGTATTAGCCTCATTGCTCTAGCTGGACGATATATTTCCAGCTTTTTAAAGCAGTCTCCCAGGAGGTTGGTTGTTTATTTCTTCCAAACAGGCCATAAAGGGATGATAAAGCTACAAACCCAAAGAAACTAATTACTCACTACTTGAAAGAATGAAGTGAATTTTGAAGCTTTATGAATGCTAGCTAATAATAAGTATCATGGATAGTAATTATGCTTACAATTTTAATTAGTGAACACTGCTGTAAATTATAAGGGCTGTGTCTCTATTAGAAACAAAAAACCACAGAACTTTAAACCTGCAACAAACCGTAGGGTGCACATACAAACATTTCAAAGGGTTTTAAGATGAAAAATTCAAGTAGTTTCAGATAAAAATCACATAGGCCATCCTGGAAGTCATTAGTGGACAATGGACATTAGTTTTATGGTTTGTAATAAGAAGAGGTGGGAATAAGATTTTTCTTCTGATAAAAAAATATTAGCAATTGCATATGCCAGGAAACCCTACCGATCGGTGTCAGTGTAGACACCAATCATGCTGTAGAAAAAAATCTGAAAATGTCATTTGAGTCCTCTCCAGATCCAAACAGCCTACTATTCTCAAAATTCCTTGGTACACATCACTGGAAAAATAGCAACTATATTTCAACCTATCATCTCTCTCCCAAATTTGCCTAGCTTAACACTCTTGACCCATCAATTATATCAAGCAACACATTCCCCTCCCCCCCCCCGGCTTCTCAGTTAATTAGCTAACAAAATTGATGATATTTTTATATAATCATGTGGTCATGGAGACTAATCCTCAGAGGGAAGAGCCGGGGTGGGATCTGTGGGGAAGGAGGGACAAGTGCTCATCCTAACTGCTGCTAACAAAGTTTCTTCTTGAGTCATCCCTTTAAACTACTGAAGTTTATTCCATCTGGCATGCACTAGGATTCAGGGATTGATGTTTTTCATGAAAACATGGTCAAAAAGGAAATCCTGTGAAATTGCAGGACTGTGTGAGATCTGAACACAGGACTGTGTGAGATCTGTACAATTTCAGCCATCTCAAAAGTCTCATTAACCTCAGAAGTATCTCAACTGGAGCCCAACAAACACCTCAACATTGCTTATGGTTCAGTTATGTTTCTAAATTCTGTCCTATGTCAGGTGTGAAGGCCTTCCAGGTCTCCCCTGTCCCATTGGCTGGAACTCTTTCCCAAATGCCTTTTCATTCCATTAGCCTTTTCCTACCCAGTCTTTTTCTAACATGCTTGTTGTCTGGATTTCCAAGATACTATTTTGAGGTGTTATTTAAAAAAGGGGGGGGGGTGCCTGGGTGGCTCAGTCAGTTAAGCGTCTGACTTCAGCTCAGGTCATGATCTCACAGTCCGTGAGTTTGAGCCCCGCGTCAGGCTCTGTGCTGACAGCTCAGAGCCTGGAGCCTGCTTTAGATTCTGTGTCTCCCTCTCTCTCTGCCCCTCCCCTGCTCATGCTCTCTCTCTCTCTGTCTCAAAAATAAATAAAAACATTAAAAAAATTAAAAAAAAAAAACAACTGCATCACCATCTCTGGAGCTAAATAATGAGCTTCCACAATGAGTAAGTCAACCACAAGGCTTGTTGGAAGGATCCTTAGAACTATCTCCCCTCCCTGCCCACTCCTCTCCTGACACCCACTGGCTGGAAATGTGATCTGCCAAAATACACTCCTTTAAATACTCCCAGAGAAAGAGTACTATCCCAACCAATTATTAGCCATTGACATTCGAACCAAATGTATTTGCTATTTTGTCTTTCAACTCAACTGCTAAAACTTTATCCAAACAAAAAGCAAGAAGAGGGTGGAAGAGATGTGTTATGCTCTTTGTTTTGAGGGAATATACATCAAGCTGCTAATCGTGGCGATCTGTGGGAGCTGTAGATGTTTTACATTTTTCATGCTTGCCTATGATCTCTACTTTCTGAAATAAACATTTATTACTTTTACAAGAAGATAGAACTTTTAATAACTAGACCTAATGAGGTTTTTTTTTTTTTCTCTATATGGTTAGCAAAGATTAAAACTATCATTACTCAGCATTAATGAAGGTGTGGGGAAATGCAAATATCTTCATACATTCTTTGGAGAAGTATAAATTGGTATAATACCTCTAGTGGACAATTTAGCAATGTTTTTTAAAAGTTTAAATATAGTGGGCTCCTGGGTGACTCAGTTGTTAAGCATTTGATTTCAGCTCAGGTCATCATCTCACAGTCTGTGAGTTCGAGTCCCACATCGGGTGAGCACGAGCCCAACTTAGGGTGAGCGTGAGCCCTGGTTGAGCCACGCTCCCCCCCCCCCTTATCTCTCTGCCCCTCGCTCACTTGTATCCTCTCTCTCTCAAAAGAAAAAAAAAAGTTTAAATATATTTTATCTTTGGTGCAATAAATTTGCTTTTAGGAAGTTATTCTATAGATATATGCCCACAGGTTATTCCTTGTGTGGGAATAAACATTCCACAGGTTATTCCCACAGTGAATATTACATGGAGAAAGACAGAGCGACAGAAAGAGATTTGTTTAAAAAAATTGTTACCTTAAAAAAGAGGCAGCAGCATAAATAATCACCCCTAGGGCATTATTAAGTAAACTATGGTCCAGATATACAATGGAAAACAACACAGACGTCTAACATTTCCATATGCATTAGTGCATATGTGTGATTTCTATATGCCTCAACGATACAGAAGGATACCCACACAACAAAGCAGAGAATGGACAACAAGAACAAGTATAGTAAGATTCCATGTAGGCACATTTGCTCAGGCCTGGAAGTGCAAACATTCTGGGAGGACATGCACTAAAATCTTAACAACATCTACTCTAAAAATGGAACGACACTGGTGAGAAGGTATCTTTAATTTTCTATTTTATTCATTCTTACACCATTTTAGTTTTTCACAACAGACGTGTATTATTTTTTTAATTTTGTGATCAGTTCACTTTAGGGAAAAATGTTTTAATGACTAGATTCATATGTACCCATAGTCATTTTTATTTCTTCCTAAATTCTCCCCTCTCCTCACCGAATTTTAAGACCTGGCTAAGCCTCAAATGTGACCAGCATCCTTTCCTTTTTTTTTTTTTTTTTTTTTCTGGTAAACATATAGAAAGGGAACTAAAATATGGACCTATAGACAGCATGAAGTTAGCATGATGAACGAGTTATCGTGTAGTCATTGTTTGACACTCAGGAATCTTGCAAACGCTTGATCTCCTCTCTTCTAAAAAAAGGTCTCAGCGGCAGACCAACCTTAGAATCTAAAAGGCAAAGTGACTGTTGGTGGCCCAGCCCCGTTCCCACCTCAGTGTTGCCATCACCTGCCATCACAGCTGTGGGGGCTTTGTCAACACAGGGCACAGATTCATCTTGACAAACCAGGGCAGAAGCTACGGTTTGGTGAGTGTGTGATTAGTGACTTCAGGAGGCTGGGTCACAGCAGCAGCCCCGCCCCCGACTCCCCACCCAACCCCTCCCCTGCACACACCTACATCCTAGCACTTGACTCACAGTCTCCCCTCTTCCCATCTTCAACTTAGTCTCTACACAATGTCCAAGTGACCACTGCGTGCCCAAGTGTGATCCCTCATTGTCACACCCACCCCACTTATTCATCCGTTCGTTCACTTCACAAATACTATTTCCTGCTTTTTGCCAAACACCATCATCAAAAAGTTGACAACGTCCACAGCCTTTTTATAAGTCTTAGGCATCCACGACATGACCCGAAGATTCTTGCCCTTCTTCCAGGCAACTGCCTGCTTGAACCACTTCAGAAGGAGAAGGGCACTGTCACAACCCCCTGGTCAGGAATCCTGGTTCAAGAACATAACCTCTGTGTAGGGTCTCTACAGTGGCAATTCCCAAAATTATTGGGTATTAGAATCACTGGGGAGCTTGCTTTTAAAATTTTATGCAGATCATCAGGTTCCAGAGATTCTGATTCAGTTTATCTGGGATGGAGTCCAGAAAATGCATTTGTTAAGCATTTCGGTGATCCTGCTGTGAGGAGTTCATGGGTCACACTTTGAGAAAAACTGGACTGCTACTTCATCCAATCTAGTTCAGGAAATTCCTGGCAATACCTGGAAATACCTGGGAAACTACACATTTCCTCCCACCCTGGAATCCGTTTGCTGATGATCATGCCTAGACAAGCACAGTATTCCTTTCCAAGAGTCATAGCTTTCCTTCTGCTGATTTATTTACTCATTCATTCAAGAAGCGCTCCTCAAAGCCTCTCTCTGCCCACAATATTCATTTACAGTAATTTGGATATCTGTGCCTTCTCTATGAACCTATAGTGTCTTCCTAAACTCGGCTTCTTATTCCTTTCCAATTTTTATACGTTAGAAAGAAAAATCAAATTGTTGTCAGCTTCCCTTGATCCCTCCCCTCAATCCCTGCAAGGAAGAAAAGCCTAAGTCCTTCTGATTAGAAACATAAAAAAATGTAATAAATGTTGTGGCTCAAGGCATGAAAATCATGAGTGTTACCTTGCTCAGCAGGCTGCCTGGCCAAATTGTTGGGATGTCTGTAATTCGTCTGATATCACTTGATGCCAAAGAGAAGGCAAAGTGTGTTCTCCTCCTCCTCTTTGCCTTCTCGTCCCTCAGAACAGACTGCTGCATTATTTATCAGCCTCCACTGTCCTTCCCAGCCTCCCCTACCACGGACAGCTAACCACACATGATGGCGGCCAATCACAGGCCAGGAGCCCCCAGCTCCAGCTGGCACCTGGCCCTTCAGGAAGCTTAGCTGGGGGACCCAGGTGTCACGGGTGTGTGCTGGAACATTGCCAGAGCTGCCAGTTCACTCCCCAAGACTGTTTGGGTTGGAAATGAACTTGTCAACATAAGCTCTGGCTTCTACCAAGATTCTAGGGCTCTGTGCCTCAGTTATCTCATCCAATACTAATAGCATATACCTCAGAGTCAGTGAGGTTATACAGTGAAAGTTAGGACAGGAAAATACTTGGGACAGTGTCTGCCCTCAGTAGATACTCATCAAATACTAGCTTGGTGAAAATTTCTTGTTGTTATTTTAAAATAGTATCCAAACCATCCCATAAGCCTCGTACCTGGTCAATTCTCAGTCAGAGAACATTGTGCTCCTAGCACCAACACTGAGTTTAAACTTGACTATCAGTGTTTTGAAGTCAACAGACCTAGATTTGAATCTTGCCTCAGGTCTTTGATACATTACTTAAACTTTGGGAGCCATAATCCCCTCATCTATAAGTAGGATGGATCATTTTAGCCCCAAGCAGTAGGCCAGGTTTGTAAGTGCTTTACCTATTATTTAACTGTCCCAGCAATCTCCTACGTTGGACATTCTTATCTCTAAAGAGAAGCAACAGAAGTTTAGAGCAATGGAGAACTTGTGCAAGATCACACAGCCCTAACTAGTGAACGTGGGCCCCTTAACCACTCTACTCCACTCCACTCCACTCCACTCCACTGTGAAAGACTATTGAAAGGTGCTTTGTAATAGTGTGAGGATGAATACCTGGCACCATCTGTTTCAAATACCATTCATAGTTCGTAGGCCAGCGTTATTCCCAAAGTACCCCCTCTGTCCAGCTAACATGTGAGGGGTTGTCTTGTTTTCATTTGATTCGTGGTTTTTTTTTTAAATGTTTGTTTATTTTTGAGAGAGGGAGAGGGAGAGAGAGTGAGTGCGATTGGGAGAGGGGCAGAGAGAGAGGGAGACACAGAACCTGAAACAGGATCCAGGCTCTGAGCTGTCGGTACAGAGCCGGACGCAGGGCTCGAACTCCAGAATGGCAAGATCATGACCTGAGCCAAAGTCGGACGCTTAACTGACTGAGCCCCCCAGGTGCCCCTGTTTTCATCGGATTCTTAGCAAAAACTGTCAGAGAGGCAGGTGCGCGGATTTTTCTGTGCTATGCTGTCCGCCTAAGACACTCCTCTTAGATCCCCACTATTTTGCACTCGGGTCTATCTAACTGCACAACAGTCCCGGGGACACAGCTTCTGCTCACTAAGCTAAAGACAGAGCAGAAGCCATTGTAATATTATTGGGAGGGATGGCCTGTGGCTTCTAGGCACTTCAGTGTGTTTGTGCCCAAGGGGATGGACTCATCGCCTGAGATTCATATGACACTGTGAGACTGGGCAGGTGGGAGCTGAGAAGTTCCGTGTCCATGTTCAACTGTTCAACTCAGCAGGAAGTAGGGCCTCCAGGGTGTGTGGGCTTTATGGCTTTGAAGTCCTCTTTATTCAGTTGGGTCAGGAAGAGAGGAGGCACAACATAACTGATAGGGGAGAAAATGCTTTTCCCATCCATCCTCCCGTGCTCCCAAACACTTGTCTTCATGGACTCATGTCTCAAGGAGAGAGAGCCAGATGTTCTTGCTTCGCCTTGAAGCGAACGGGAAATATCTCACAGATTTAGAACAAAGAAGCGAGTCCCAGCTTCCAAGGATCGGGCTTCAGTTCTAAAGACTCGCTTAGAGGTTAAGTGAAACTGAAGTGACCAACCATCCCACTTGCCTGGAACTTTCCTGAGTTTAGACCTGAAAGCCTGAGGCAAACAGAGTCAGTCGGTCACGCTTCAAGCCCAAACCAGAGTCGGAAAATTCATCTAAGCTCAAAATTCATAAATGGAATCCTTTCCAATTTTTCTTAGGGAAGTTAGGTGTTCACAGAGACTCGTCAAAGAATATGCAGCAGGCCATAGGGGACAGGGGCATGAAAGTCAGACCAGTTAGCCATCAGAGAGCTTTATCTTTTTTTTTTCTTTTACCATATTTACCGTAGAGTTTTGTATTGTCTAATCTTATCAGTTATGTTACCTTTAAAATAGAAAAAAAAAAACACATAAGATTTACAAATAAGTAACAGTACTATAATGAATTTTAAATGAGGCAAAATATAGTATTGGGTGCATATGAAGATATACTCTTCTAATTTTTTTTAAATAAAAGTCTGGATTTATATATATCGGATTCTTCAAGGGCAGGATTTCCAGTATTTCCTTGTTCTTCCCCATGACACCTGGGGCCTTTCTCCCATCCATGTTGAAAATACATCACGGTCACCTGGTCCTCTGCCGAGAATTAAGACCTCTATTGGATCATCAGGAGAAACGAGCTCAGCCATGAATTCTTGTCCCTTTTTCTGGCCACTAAAATTCTACCCACTCTTCGTGCTCCAGATCTTTTCCACGTGACATACCCCACCTGGAGCAAACTTGGACTTCCGTCATAAATCAGCAAAGTCAGAGCTGCCTAGGATACTACGTTGTTCCAAGCAAATTAAAAATAAAACACTGCTGACAGATCTTGGCCAAATTTAGCAAAAGGAAAAGAATGAAAAGGGCAAAGTGGCGTTTGGACGACTGGATGCCAGTTTCCAGCCTTGAGCACAGCACTCCCAGCTGAGTGATTAGCTATGGTTAATCCTGGAAGTGTCGACAGGCCCTGCTCTGGCCTGGCTCCCTCTGGCCACGTGCACCTCCCAGGCGGTCACTCCTTTCCCTGGCCTCTCCATCCGAGCCCCCAACCCTCCTTAGCAAGTTGCCTACACTTACTCCCCTTGGCTTCCTGCAGGCCCTTTTAAGAGAACTTTTCAAATTCAATTTCTTCCCAGACAGCCATGAGCTCTAGTGGCTGATATCAATCAAAATCTCCTCCTGCAGCTGTGGTCTGAGTGTGTGAACGCGGCATTTTGTGCTCTTATCATAATCCAGCAGATGCTATTTACTGACATCGTGATTACATATATAAACTTGTATCTATATATCTCCAGCTTACAAAACTCTTGCCTCCTAACATCGCCAACTCAAATGCCAGAGCTGAAAGGGAACTCAGGGGTTATCTGACCCAACGAACACATCTTATAGGTGAGAAACAGTCCCCGAAGGGCAGTGTCCTGCTCAATGTCACAGGAGGGAATTAGTTGCAGGAAAAGCATTGCAAACCAGCTCTCGAGGCTCCCGGGACAAGATTCTTTCCACTTCACTGGAAAGGGAGCATCCCTGCCTCTCCCACCCCCATGCCATCTGGCTCCCCTTAGCCTGGAAAGGAACTTGAGTTGGCAAAGAAGCAGGACCTTAATAGGTCACTGCTAGATTAGAGCCTTCCGTGATAATGCAAACTTGCCACGGCTCTGGTAGCAGACAGCCAGCATCTCTATACGCTCACTCCTCCCCCACTTCCCCAGTCTTGAAATTGCTTTCTAATTAACTCAATGTGGATTATCCCTGTTAGTAAATTTTCTAATGTGTTATTAATTGCTCTAAACGTCAGCTGCTGCTCCTTCTCCACAAATTCAGGAGTGCCGCAGCGGGCTCGCTGATGTTAGCGAGGCTGTTTCTAAACGGCTAGTGCCATCGTGTGGGCAAAAAAAGTCTATCAGAAAAAAGTCTCCTGAAGTCGAATCCGCGAACTGGTTTCAGGAGTCCTAGTTTGGTTCTCTTCTCCCCTCCCTTTATCCCAACTTCCATCCTCCCCCCCCCCACCTTCCCCTCTACCTCTGTGGGGACCCCCCACAATTTCTATAGACTAGGAAACAATGCCAGAAGCTTAGGCAGTCGAAGTAGCTGGCTCAACACCCCACACCTATTTGGCTGCAATCTTCCATTGGAGTCAAGGGTCCAACGTGAAGCTCATGACTGCTAACTGGCCCCAGAAAATAGGTAATGAATGCCTTCTCCTCGTTCCTCAAACAAGTGAAAACATGAAGACCCCATGGCCTCGTGAAGGAGTCTGAGGAACTGAGAAGTGAGGTGCAGTGGTTATGACTGTACTAGACATCCTTTCTAATTTGGAGTCCTCTGTTCTGTCTTCAAACCCCAAATATAGAAAGTCGTTTCTTTCCTCCTTGTCCTATTTAGCTGCAGATGGTCTAAGAATGAGTTCAAACACCAGTGTAGGATGAATTGGATCAAAATGTCTTAAGGCTAGAATTCAAGTTTGAGGAATGAGCTTTCTCAGCCTAGGGTAAACATAATAGCCCCAAATGAGTAATCACAGGACGGCACTAGACGGTTTTACAAAAACCTGCACTGGGCAACTGTCCCAAGCTCTACAATTTGGGGGTTCCCAAAATTGCAGAATAATTTTTGGAGGGTGAGAAAAAGATACTTTTAAACAAAGGGACTTTAACTGTAATTTAATTTAATTTAACTGTGTTTCTGTACGTAGTTACTACGTGGCTTGATTTTCAAAATATTGAGAACAATTGCTATGTTTTCAATAAATGTTAGTTAAAAACTATTTTCTTTTCAACTTATGAACAGTGGTTCTGGAGAGAAACGGAAAGACAGAATCAACTCCTCATTACTTTTGTGCAAAAATCTGTCATTGAATTGCCTATAATGTTTCTCAAAAAAGAGTTTATAATTTACTATGTGATTTAAATGTTTATCTTATTATAAATTTTTCCTGGGACACTTCTCCCACTCAAACAAAGAGCACAATTTCCAAATGCAGATAAAATCCCACCATGCCATTATCACTGCAGAAAAGAGAAATGTTTATATCTTTAATTCCACTTCTAGGGATGGCTATTAGTAGCAATAATTTACTTCATTATACAAGTTTCTACAAAGACCAATCTGGATTCTACTCATTCCTGTCTTCATGTCAACCTTAAAAAGTAACTTTGCTTGGGGCACCTGGGTGACTCAGTTGCTTAAGCGTCCACCTCTTGCTTTGGTGCTCATTTCTGTGTCCTATTCTGTGCTGACAGCAAGGAGCCTGCTTGAGATTCTCTCCCTCTCTCTCTGTGCCCCTTTCCCACTCTCAAAATAGATGAATAAACTTAAAAAAACTTTTAATACAATTTTTTTTAAAAAGTAATTTTGCTTTGTGACAAGAAGGGGTGGGGGAGACTAGCTGAGTTGAACTTTAGTGAGATTTGATGTTCTTTGTACTTCTAGCAAAGAACATACCATCATTCTCCTCCGATCCTCCAACCTCCCTCAACGTATCCAATATCTCCAGTACCCTCCACCTCCCCAAAAAAAAATCACCAACCACTAACAAAGACCCATGATTATTTTTAGTTAGCATGTATTATACCAAAAAAAATGTTCTCAGCAATATGATATCATGACGTGTTCTCAGACTTCTTAAGTCTCATTGTGGCTTCTTTATTTCCCATCGCCCACAGGCCATTACATAGAGACTTGGTGTAAGATACCAGGAATCAACTCCAGGTTCAATGGCCTCTTGGCAACGTGAACTCATGACCTTTCTCCAACAAAACTATTTCTCCTTGGTAATAATCAGCAACAACATAGTATAGTGTTGACATAATTTCTGATTTCTGCCTGTTGATCTGAAGGTGGGTGTCATGGGCTGAATTGTATCTCCCACAATTCACATGATGAAATCCTAACCCCCAGTACCTCAAAATGTGACTGTATTTGGAGATGGAGATAGAGCCTCTAAAGAGGTGATTAAGACAAAATGGAAGTCATTCGGGTGGGCCCTAATCCAGTCTGACTGATGTCCTTTCTAGAAAAAATTAGGACACTTCTAGAGATGCACAAGCACAGAGGACCATATGCACAAGCACAGAGGACCATGTGCGGACACAAAGAGAAGGTGGCCATCTCCAAGCCAAGGAAAGAAGTCTCAGAAGAAACCAAACCTGAGACACCTGGATCTCTGACCCCTAGCCTTCCCTGTGGGAAAATACATTTCTGTTGTTTTTCTTTTTTTAATTTTTTTAATGTTTATTTATTTTTGAGAGAGACAGAGTGTGAGCAGGAGAGGGGCAGAGAGAGAGAGAGAGAGGGAGACACAGAATCCAAAGGAGGCTCCAGGCTCCGAGCTGTCAGCACAGAGCCCAATGCGGGACTCGAACCCACAGACCGCAAGATCATGACCTGAGCCAAAGTCGGACGCTTAACTGACTGAGCCACCCAGGTGCCCAAACATTTCTGTTGTTGAAGCCACCCACTCTGTGGTGTTTGGTCACGGTAGGCCAAGCAGACTAATATAGTGCGGATCAAGTCTCTTATCTTGGACACTTCCTTTATCCACCTACCCAAGGAGGAAGAGGCTCTATGGATGGTCACATCTGAGGATACTCATTAGGCCACCGTCTTAATGAGCAAATGTGGCTATCTTGGCCATTATTATCTGTATCAGTTTTGGCTGTGGTACTGGGTACTGCAGGCTTTGGAGTGACACAAACCTGGGTTTAAATTCTACCCCCAATTCTTGTAGGCTGTGTGATCTTGAGCACATTTCTTAACCTCTCTGACTCTATTTCCTTATTTGAAAATGGAAATAATAAAGTAGTGCCTGGTAAAGTTCTTAGGAGAATTAAACAAATACATGTAAGGTGCTTAGCACACTGTTAAGCACAATGTTGCCTCAATAACTCCCCATCCTCCCTCCAAACCCTCTCCCCTCATAGTCTTTTTCATCTTGTTTAAAGACAACTAACTCCCTAGTTCAAGGTAAATTCCTGAAGTCATTCTTCACTTATCTTTCTCTAAATCCTCACATCCAATGAGTCAGCAAATTCTAGTCTTGTTAAAATTACAAGTCAGATCATTTTACTTCTCTGATCAAAAACCTCCTGTGGTTCCCCATCTTGGTTAGAGTAAAAGCCAAAGATTTCACAAGGACAAACCAGGATCATTACTTCTTCCACCCACTTGCTATAGCCACACTGATGCTTGTGCTGGTCCTCAAAAAGCCCATAAGTATTTCCACTTGCTATCCTCTCTGCTGAAATACTGCATTAAACACTGCCATTTTATTTATTTATTTAAGTTTATTTATTTTGAGAGGGAGAGAGTGGGCATGCATGGGGGAGGGACAGAAAGAGAAGGGAGAGAGAATCCCAAGTGGGCTCCGTGCTGTCAGCACACAGACCGATGAAGAGCTCGATCTCACAAACTGTGAGACCATGACCTAAGTTGAAACCAAGAGTCAGATGCTTAACCGACTAAGCCACCCAGGAGCCCCAATGCTACTATGTTAGACAGAGCTCTTCAGAGAAACACAACCAATAAGAGATATCTCTATTCTAGATATCTAGGAGAGAAATTTATTATGAGGAAGTAGCTCACAAATTATGGAGGCTGAGAAGTTCCATGATCTGCCATTTGTAAGCAAGCACTCAGGCAAGCTAGTGGCATAAGACCCAGTCTAAGGGCAGGAGAAGACTGATGTGCCAGCTTGAACAGTCAAACAGAGAGAGAGAGAGAGAGAGAGAGAGAGAGAGAGAGAGAGAATAAGTTCTGCCTTCTTTTTGTTCTATTTAGGCCCTCAACAGATTGGATGATATCCATCCACATTGAGGAGGACAAATGGCCTTATTCAGTCTACTGATTCAAATGTTAATATCATCCAGAAACATCCTCACAGACACAGCTAGAAATGGTGGTTAGTCAAATATCTGAACCTTTTGTGACCCAGTCAAGATGACACATAAAATCAACCATCAGAGCTGCCTCTGACTTCTAGAAACATGCAGTCTAATGTAGAATTAAAATAAACAAATCTGGAATGTTTGGAGTAGTTGGTATCTCTCGGTAGAGAGAGATAATGAGATTATGAATCAAGAGTCAAAAGAGATGAGATGTATTTTCTGCTCTGTCACTAGGTAGCTCTGTAACCTTGAACCATTCATGTAACCACACTGCAATGATGATTTCCTCAGATTAATCTTATGTAAAAATGGGTAACACCTACTTTCCAGAATCTCTATGAGGATTAAATAATCAGAGGAAAATGCCTGGTTAGAGTCTGATGCTATGTAGGCATTTAATAAATATTAGGTGTTACATGGGAATACTAGAGAAATATCCACCCCCTAAAAATATTTGAATTAAGTTTGCCTTCTTAGAGTTATACTATAAAATCAATCCATAACAAATCAGAATAGAGATGTGAAAAGTCACATCAAGAGGAGAAAATACATCGTTTCCAGGCTTAGTAAAACTTGAGGACAGATATTAAAATATGAAAAGAATTTATTAGCCAAAGTGAGGTGGTGGGTCATTTTTATAAGCTGAATTGTGTCACCTCAAAATTCATATGTTGAATTCCTAATGCCCAGCACCTCAGAATATGACTGTATTTAGAGAAAGAGTCTTTAAAGAGATAATTAGATTAAAATAAGGTCATAATTCAAAAGGACTGGTGTCCTTATAAGAAAAGATCAGGACACAGACACACACAGAGGAAAGACCATGTGAAGACATAGGGGGATGATAGCCATCTACCAGACAAGGAGACAGGAAACCAGCCTCAGAAGAAACCAACCCCACTGACACCTTCATCTCAGACTTCAAGCTTCTAGAACTGTGAGGCAATAAATTCCTGTTGTTTAAGCCATTCACCCTGTAGTGCTTTGTTATGATAGCTCTAGAAAATTAATACAGTCATTAATGGAAACTTAGAAAATTGAAGCCAGAAAGTCTATAGAAACACACAAATATTCGTGAAAGAAAGGGGGCTGTCAACCCCCAAAATGCCACTTTCCTATCCTTGGGGTGTGCATAGCTTGAAGAACTCCGCAAGCTATCTTGCCTGAAATCATTACACTTTTGAATCATCCAACTAAATCCTTTTGCTCTGGCTGGATTTTCAGCAAGCAATATTCTGACTATAATTTGATCTTCTATAAGAAAGTTGATATCAGTTCTTTCCTGTCTGTCCAACTGAGGCCAGCTCCTCCTCCACTTATCGTGACCCTAACATGGCTGTCAGTCTCACAGCCCTGCCTGCCTCACTGAGCCAAGGGCAGTCAATCAAATTTCCCAGTCCCTTGGATACAGTGACTGGCCAGGGTTAGTCACATGACCTTCACAGGCAGCGTTTTTCTGGGAGAGTGATATGAACAATCGAGAGAGAAGGACTGCTCTCTTCTCCCAAGGTTGGGCAACCAAAGGATTTCATAAGTCTGTAGCTGCCAAGGCCATCATGTTACCTATGGCGAAATCTATATGGGAATGAAATCCAAGGAAGAAATCCATGCAAGAGAATCAGAGAGGCAGTAAGAAAGAACTGATAACATCACTTAAACTATTGGATCCAACTATGCCTGAAATAAGCTTCAAACTCATAGGCTTCTCCATTATCAAAGTGAAGAAATTCCATTTTCTGCTCAAGCTAGGTTGATCTGGATTTCTGTCCTACAAAACCATAATAAGTCCTGACTAACATATGCACAGGTCTTTCCTTCTGCCATTTTGAATCTAAGAAACCATGACTTCCTGGAAATTTGGGATAACATCATAGGTAAAAGTTCAATTTAATGAGTGGAATGTTTGAAACTTTAGAGCCTCTCTTGATACCGGTGGGACACATAAAAATTGCAAACTTTCATGAGTTAGAAGAGCCAATAGTTCCTTTTTTTTGTTTTTGCTTTTGTTTAACTCGGTCAAATTTGGGTTTCTGACTGAAGCAAGTGTCTGGCTGTCTTTTGATCAGGTGTACAATTATTAATCAGCAAAACCAAATAAAATTAGTCTTTTAAAAAAACTAATTAAAACGATGTTCATTGCAGTACCGTTTGTTACGAACAATTTAAAGTAATGTAAATGTCCATCAGCAGAAGAGCAGAGGCAGGAGGAAGTACAAATCAGTACATTGTGCGTGAACAGCAATTTGGCAATAATTGTCAAGATTACTTATGCACTGTAGTAGTCTATGTGGGTTGCCATAACAAATACCACAGACTGGGTGGCATACACAACAGAAATTTATTTTCTCACGGTTCTCAAGACTGGAAGTCTGAGATCAAGGGTGGTAGCAGGGTTGATTTCTGGTAAGACCTTTCTCCTTGGTTTGAAGATGGCTGCCCTCTTGCTGTGTTTTCACATGGTTTCTTTGTGTGTGAAGTCTGGTGTGTCTTCCTCTTCTTTCTTTTTTTTTAAGTTTATTTATTTATTTTGAGAGAGAGAGAGAGAGAGAGAGAGAGAGAGAGAGAGACAGCCTATGTGGAGGAGGGGCACAGAGAGAGAGAGAGTGAGAGAAAGAATCCCAGGCAGGCTCCATGATGTCAGCACAGAGCCCAACATGGAATTCGAGTTCACAAACTGTGAGATTATGACCTGAGCTATAATCAAGAATCAGACACTTAGCCAGCTGAGCCACCTAGGCACCCCTGTGTTTCTCTTCTTATAAGAACATCCGTTCTACTGGGTTAGGGCCTCATCCTTATGACCTCATTTATCTTCAATTATCTCTTTAAAGGCATTATCCCCAAACATAGTCACACTGAGGATTAGAGCTTCAAGGTGAATTTGGGGACCAGTCCATAACATACACTAATACTTTGACCTAGAAATTCCACATCTACTAACTTATCCTAGGGATATTCAAATATACTTGAATGCAAACAAAGTGATATATGTACAACATTCATTAAGACCTGTTCGCGATAACAAAACATTGAGAACAACTAATGTTGTCACTAGTTAAATGAATACTGATCTATCTTCTCAATGGAATATAATGAGCACATAAAAAGGAAAAGAAACAGTGTGTTTATATGGAACAATCCTTAACAGTTCTTGTTGGAGGCGGGGTGGTAGGGGGGAAGCAAGGAACAGAACAATGTACATGGTACTATACAGCTAAAAGTAGGAGAGAAATATGTACAAATATAATCTGCTTGTATATGTATCAAATATCTCTGGAAAATGAGCAAGAATGTAGGAACACTGGCTGCCTTCAGAAAGGGGAACTGTGTTGAAGAGAAGCTTTTAGATTCTTCTAGTAAGTTACGAATTTTGGAAGATTCTGGGAAAGAATTGAAGAATTGGTTTCTGCTCCTTCCAGTCCCTAGAGCAGCATTTCTTACATCCCCTTAGAGTGGCCACATTCTAATCTCTGCCTCAGTGGTCACATTGCTTTCTCCTCTTCATTCTGTGTTAAGTATTTCTCTGCCTCTCCAGAGCCTAAGAAAAGCATCTAGGATTGCACTGAGGGGCCATCTGGATAATCCAGGATAATCTCCCCACCTCAAAATCCTTAACTAAGTCACATCTGCAAAGTCTTGCCATGTAAATAACATTTGCAGGTTCCAAGGATTAGAACCTGGAAACTGTGGGGCCATCATTCAGTCTACTGAAGGAAAGTCTGAAGGAAGTTTACTGGTTCATTAAGTGTGGCAAATATATTATCTTCATGTAATAGAGGAAACTAGGTGAGGGATATACAAGAGTTCTCTCCACTATCATCTCAATTTTTCTATGAATTTGGGATATATGAGAGTTCTCTCTACTATAATCTCAATTTTTCTATAAATCTGAATCTGTTCTGAAAAAGTCCATTAAAAAAACTAAACATGCAACTGCCCTAATGACCCAAGAATTGCACTCCTGGGTATTTATTGCAGAGAAATGAAGACTGTGTTCATGCAAAAGCTTGTACACGAGTGCTCATAGCAGCTTCATTTGTAATAACCAAACACTAGAAATAACCCAGATGTCCTTTAACTGGTGAATAGCTCAACAAATTGTGGTACGTGCACACTTTGGGATAGTACTCAGCAATGAAAAGGGACAAATTAGTGATAGACACCATTTGGATGAATCTCCAGAGATTATGCTGAGTGGAAAAAGCTAATTCCTGGGGTGTCCGAGTGATTCAGTTGGTTGGGCATTCCACTCTTGATTTGGGCTCAGGTCGTGGTCCCAGCATTGTGAGATCAAGCCCCACATCAGGCTCCATGCTGAGTGTGGAGTCTGCTTGAGATTCTCTCTCTCTCTCTCTCTCTCTCTCTCTCTCTCTCCCCCTGCCCCACTCACACATTTTCTCTCTAATTTAAAAAAAGAAAAGAAAAAAAGCTAAGTCCAAAAGTTTATATACTGTATGATTCCATTTAAAAAATGTTTAATGTTTATTTATTTTTTGAGAGAGAGAGAGAGAGCGAGCATGAGTGGGGGAGGGGCAGAGAGAGAGGGAGACACAGAATCCGAAACAGGCTCCAGGCTCTGAGCTGTCAGCACAGAGTCCCACGTGGGGATTGAACCCACAAACTAGGGGATCATGACCTGAGCCGTAGTCAGACACTCAACTGACTGAGCCACTCAGGTGTCCCTGTATGATTCCATTTATATAACATTCCTGAAATGACAAACTTCTAGAAATGGGGAACAGGTTAGTGGTGACCAGGGGTTAAGGAGTGGGGGTGGGACGGAAGTGAGTATGGCTACCAGGGGGCAATGCAAGAGATTCTAGGAGTGCTGGAAAAGTCTGTACTTGACTGTATTAAGGTCAGTATGCTGGTTGTGATATTGTACCATACTTTTGCAAGATGTTGCCATTCAGGGAAACAGTTAAGGGTATGTCGTATCTTTATTATTTCTTATAACTACATGTAAATCTGTAGCTTCAAAATAAGTTTAATTTTTTAGTGCTTATTTATTTATTTATTTATTTGAGACACACAGAGAGAGGGAGAGAGAGAGAGAGAGAGAGAGAGAGAGAAGGGAGTGGGGGAAGGGCAGAGATAGAGAAGGAGACAGAGAATCCCAAGCAGGCTCCGCACTGTCAGCACAGAGCCTGACACAAGGCTCAAACCCATGAACTGTGAGCTCATGACCTGAGCTGATATCAAGAGTCAGACACTTAACTGAGCCACCCAGGCATCCCAGAAATTTATTTTTTAAGTGATACTGAATAAGAAATAGTTCTAAATCTGAAGGGAACAAAGCAAAGAATTTTATTTAAGTTCAAAAGTGAATGGGAAAAAGTTTTGAGAGGCTATTTATATTTCTTTAGAAAATATAAACTGCTAGCCAGCGCTAGATAAATTTTGAATCATGAACCAATGTGTTCCCCTTACCAGCAAGAGGAACTCAGGCCACTTGCCACTGCCTTGAGAGGAAGAACAAAGATAATTCTTAATGTATGACCTTCCAATTAGCCTGTTGAAACTCATTACTCAGAAAATAAGTCCAAAAGAAACAAAATATTTTGTTTTGCCTTAGCTTGGGCCGTTTGAATTTTAGTGTATCTCATAAATAACAGATTTGGACCAAGCACTAAGCCATCCCATTTCCAGATATGATCAATATCCTGGTGAGCAGACGGGGTTTGGAAGGAGAGGTGAAGGAGACAGGCCCAGCAAGAGAGAGATGTTGATGAAAGCCTCCAAGAAGGGACCATGGGTGTCAGCCCAGCTTGAATGAAATCGGCAGAAGGGGAGGTGCCTATGGAACCGTGTCCCAATACTTTTGGGGATCTGAGAGCACAGAGTATCTGACTTCCTGGGTTGATCCTGGAAAAATGGGCAAAATCTCCCAGCTGCACTATATATAGCAAGGCTGCATGAGTCCCAGCAGCTGAGTTGGTAACACTGTGTGGGGTGCAGGGGATCAGGGGTCAGAGACAAGCCATGGATTCTCTGAT
Organism: Panthera tigris; assembly: GCF_018350195.1. Lineage (NCBI taxonomy): Eukaryota > Metazoa > Chordata > Mammalia > Carnivora > Felidae > Panthera > Panthera tigris. The sequence continues at coordinate 89,389,157 of NC_056669.1, read as the reverse complement.
GCTAGACTCTGGAAAGGACACAGAGAGGTCGCAAGAGGACCTCACTGTCGCAAGGAGGAAGAGGCTGAACTAAGTCAGATGACCAGCGCTGAAAAAGAGTTCTGTCCGCAAATACTGAGATGTGATGAAGTCCATACCCAAAACCCTGAGCAGGTGTCAGCCAGGTCCCCATCCCCCACCTCCAAGCCATAATGTCAGAAATGTAGGAGCCACCAAAGAAGAAGGACAGAGGACAAGAGGGAAAATACAGGAGTGACTGTGAAATGACTGGGAAAATGAGGCACTGTTTACATGCCTGCCTTTCCACTAAATGGGAGTTCCTAATGGCCAGTCCGTTGGCTTCTGAACGCAAATAAACTCAGGGACTTGCACAGTTGAATTTTGTAACTTCTCTGCCAATGGATTTTATATGTAGTTTCTATTTTCTCCTACTTTTCTACATGGAAGTATATAACATGTAATAAAAATTGACGGATTAAAAGCAAAAATCCAAAATATGGTTTAAGGCCCCAGGATCCACAACTCGTGGCAGCAAGCTGTATTGCCTCTGCACAGCATTGCCAGCTCATATGCCCCTTTGATACGACTTAAAGTCCCTGGTTTCTCATGCCTTTTAAAGCCACAGGGAATACACTCCCAACTTTTAATATTCTTTCCCCCAGCACTGTTCTTCTCTCTTTCTTCTGGTGACCAGTAGGAGGGTGGCCACTCGGAGACCTTGTCTGTGTGTCAGGCGTTGCCATTGTGAAGGTCCATCCGGATGCCAAGCTCGGTTGACTCCTAGAGAACCTCTCTTTTCTCTTGGATCCTGGGAGGAACATCAAATATCACCTGCACTATTAACATTTGCCCTAAAATTTTTTAAATCTTTTTTTTTAATATTTATTTATTTTTGAGAGACAGAGCACAAATGGGGGAGGGGCAGAGAGAGAAGGAGACACAGAATCCGAAGCAGGCTCCAGGCTCTGAGCTGTCAGCACAGAGCCCGACGCGGGGCTCAAACCCACAAACCACGAGATCATGACCTGAGCCAAAGTCAGACACTTAACCAACATCCAGGCGCCCCTTAACATTTGCCTTTAAAGGAAGTCACCTTGTTTACATGAAGAAAGACTTTCATATGCTTTCTAATGGTCGTAGCAGAAACACAATGTAGGAGGGAGAATGCTTTCTCTGTTAGGAAGGTTATCGGGTGCAAAGGTTTGCCAGCACCAGATGGTTTCTCCTTTTCAATACCAAAAGGATTAAAAGAAAATTGGAAAAGCAATCCAGTGTTAATGCACACCCAACGTGACTATGTCTCTACCTAAAATTTCATCTGCCACAACTGGACCTTGTAAAACACCAAAGCTTATGATGGGTAATAGTCCTCCCAACTTAAAGACTCTTTTATGTTACAAATCATTCAACCACCTGTCCCTGAGCCGCTGACTGGGGAAAGTCAGTTCAGGAAATGCCCAGTGGGTGGCAGCATTGAGACCAGGACTGCCCATGCAAGACTTTTCTTAATATAGCTCCCAGTTGTTTACAGCTTCAGCCTGCTCCAGCCTCTTCCTCCTCACCTGCTGTTTGTCTGCGGCTGCCTCTGGGTCCCCCGGGAAAACAACAGACCAGCTCATCACTTCATGTGGAAACCAGAACTGCGGGCTTCAAAATGTTCCCATCTGTTGGGAGAAGGCCCAGCCCCCCCCTGCCTTCACTCCTCCCGGAATCTGAATTCACCAAACAGAAATCTGAACCTACCAAACAGAAAGGATCAAGATCTCTGTGCCCTGGATCCAATTCGAGGTTTTAAGTCAATCAACCAACCCTCCAGCATTTTTAAGCATAGCATGGCATTAGACAGGAATTACAGAACACGATAGCCTGCAGCTTGCACGCTATAGGTGAATTGGGCAGATGATGTTAAAGCTGCTGCTATAAATGAGCAAAACAGGATAGGGCATAGCTGCTAAATGACATGCTAGAGACCATAAGCAATGTGAAGTTTCAGAGGGGATTAAGGGAAAGCCAAGCAGAACCTTCTTTCCCAGGGCTCATTAAAATGCCCATAGGGCACCTGGGTGGCTCAGTCAGTTAAGCGCCTGACTTTGGCTCAGGTCATGATCTTACGGTTCGTGGGTTCGAGCCCAGCATCGGGCTCTGTGCTGACAGCTCAGAGCCCGGAGCCTGCTTTGGATTTTGTGTCTCCCTCTCTCTCTGTGCCCCTCCCCACTCAGGCTCTTTCTCCCTCCCTCTCTCTCTCTCTCTGAAAAGTAAATAAATAAAAAATAAAATGCCTATAAAACATCTAAAATGCCAGAAAATTTCCACAATATCAGATATTAGGGATAAAAATTAGACACCAGGATCCCCAGAAGGAGTCTCCACGGATTAGCAGCACGATGGGTAGATGGGGTGTGTATTCATCTCCTAGGGCTCTCATAACAAATACCACAGACTGGATGGCTTCAACACAAGTCTATTTCTGACAGTTCTGGAGGTCTAAGACCAAAGCATCAGCAGGGCTGGTTTCTCCCGGAGCCTCTCTCCTTGGCTTGCAGATGGCCGCCTTCTTGTGGGTGTTCTCCCTACAGCGTCTTTCCTTTGTGCTCACGTGTGCCTGCTGCCTGTTCTTCCCCACGTCAGGACACCAATCCTATTGGGTGATAAACCACTCATCATCCATTTAACCTTAAAATGACATCATTTAACCTTAATTACCCCTTGAAAAGTCCTGTCTCCAAATAAAGTCACATCGAGTGTTAGAGATTCAACATAAGAATTTTGAGGGGCACAACTGAGACCCAGACAGGGTCCCAAGCCACTCCTTAATTTTTGCAGAGAAAATTGTCTGGAAGGAAAACAGGAAATAAAAGGAAAGGAGGTAGAGGGAAAGGAAGGGAAGGATCAGGAGAAAAGAGAAAGCCCATTGATGATTGAATTGAGGCCCCTTTTGTGATGGCCCCAGGGACACCTCCCAACTTGACAAAGGGAAGGGAGACTGCCCTAATGAGCAGGGTTGCTCAAAGTACAAAGTCCTTGGAGCATAAGGCAGAAGAGAGAATTTGCCTCAGATATGCTGCGGTTATAAGTATCCGGGAGGCTGACTCCAAAGGCAAAGATAAAAATCCGTTCCAGCAAGCAGCACTGCATTAACCAGAAAAACAGGCCTAGGGGAAAAGTTAAAGAGCCCCTCAGAAAGCTCTCCTATAATCCTGCCTGCCTCTTTCAACTACAGGTTTAGATGCACGTAAAATTTATTCTGAGTTCAATGATTATGTATTTGTTTTACCATATGAAAAAAAAAGGCAATGACAGTAAAAGGGGTCTGCAAATATACAATAAGCTAGGTGCCTATCCATATTTGCCTTCTTATTCTGTCAAATAAGAACCCATTGGGGCACCTGGGAGGCTCAGTTGGTTAAGCATCCCACTTCAGCTCAAGTCATGATCTCGTGGTCCATGAGTTCCAGCCCAGCTTTGGGCTCTGTACTGACAGCTTGGAAGCTTGGAGCCTGCTTTGGATTCTGTGTCTCCCTCTCTTTCTGCCCCTCCCCTGTTCGTGCTCTCTCTCTCTTTCTCTCTGCCTCTCCCCTGATCGTTTTCTCTCTCTCTTTCAAAAAAAAGAACCCATTGAAATTGAATCAAGTAAGAACTATTTCAATATGAGTCTCTTTGCATTGTCATTGAAGAGTCTTACATTTGGAAACAAAGCCAGCATTGTTTCTTCCTATGGAGGTAGGTCCAGGCTTAAACTCAAGCTGAAACTGCAGGTAGCCCCTGGAAGGAAAGGTCTGAGGGTTCTGACTGATGTTGACATAAGTATTCTTGAACATCGTCTCTACATAGAATTCTCCTCTTTCTAGCATGAATAATAGAACAAAATCAATATGAGATCTATGAAGAAATTCTACAGCACAAAGTAAAACCTTTCTAATGACCAAATCTTTCAGTGGAAAATAACCAGATCTTTCAAATCTTTTTTCCGAACCAGAAGAAAAATGGGAAAATATTTATTTACTTTTGTTCCTATAGGGAATTGTCTCTATTGAACGAGAATGAGGCCTTGATGAGGAGAGAAGCTGAGATCAGAAGGAAGGGCAATGAAACTAACGCCCAGGGAGAAGACATAAAATAAATACATTGGGTGCTAGAAAAGACAAGTTTGCAACCTGGTGATACAGAAGTCAAACTGGAGAAACACTCTCTGATCACACAGGAAATGAATAAAGAGACGAAAATGACAACAGAAAAAAGATAGCAATAGATACTCTAGGTTAAATGAAACGGTGACGTGAAATCCACAGAATGGTAGGTGTTCCCCCCAAAGTTAATTGAATCCAGTCAAACCAAATGGAATGAAAGCATTACTCCAGCTATAATTGAAGTCAATTTCCAAGCACGAAACAAAGCTTTAGCTTTAGAAGAGCTCTATTTTGATAAAGATAATGAATAGAGAGATCTCTTCGAAGACACAGACTATTAAAATTTTAAAGTTTAAAGAATAATAAAGGGTCTTGAAAATATTCATTCTTGGAAAAAAATTACCTTTGAAAAACAAAAATTATGAAGTAATGTCAATATAAAATGACCTTCATTAGGGGCACCTAGGTGCCTCAGTTGGTCAAGCGGCCGACTTTGGCTCAGGTCATGCTCTCTCACAGTTCGTGAGTTGGAGCCCCACGTTGGGCTCTGTGCTGACAGCTCAGAGCCTGGATCCTGCATCAGATTCTGTTTCCCTCTCTCTCTGCCTCTCCCCTACTCATGCTCTGTTTCTGTCTCAAAAATAAATAAACATAAAAAAAATTTTTTAAATAACCTTCGTTATTGTATTTGATGCTTTTTCTTTGAGTTCTACTATGGCTAGGATAACCATTGCTGCCCTGCATCGGTTTGGTTTTTGTTTGTTTGTTTGTTTTTGTTCTTAATTCACAATAGTTAATAGATAATCTTCATCTTTTTGCCATCCATGCTATTTTATCCTTTTAATGTAATCATTTTAATGTACTATAAATATATTACTCATACAAAGAGTGCATAGAAACGTTTGTGTCAATCTCTTCCTCTTGAATTCAAATAGAACCTGTGACTTGCTCTCAGCAAGGGATTATGGTCAAGATGATAATCAGGCTTTTTGACTACACTATGTCACAAGACCCTATCTAAGCAGCCAGAAGAGAGAGACTTTCCTCCCTTCCATACGGTGAGAGGGCCCACAGATTTCATCATCTGGCAGGGAAAGGCTGGCAGCCTCTCATAACTGAGAGCAGGCCACTGGCTAACAGCCTACAAGAAGACAGAGACAAATACTGTAGGACTCCACTTACACGAGGTACTTAGAAGAGTTAAATTCGTAGAGACAGAAAGTATATTGGTGGCTGCCAAGGGCTGGAGGGATGGCAAAAACTGGAAGTTGTTTAATGGGGACAGAGTTTCAGTTTGGGAAGATGGAAACATTCCAGGGACGGATGGTGGTGATGGTTGCACAACGATGGGAATGTACTTAATACCACTGAACTGTACACTTAAAAATGGTTAATAGGGTAAATTTTATGTTAAAAAATCACATACTGGAATAGAAGGGTTAGCTAATGCTATAGTGGTAATTGATATGCCCCAATTCGAGAGACCCCCCGAAAACAAACCACCAGAGTCCAGAGTCAAAGCCAAGCGGCAAGGGTCGTTTATTGCAGGTTCGAACCTGGTCCTCCCCGCACTCGTTGCCGGTGACGCTAAGAGGCCCCGAGCAAGGATCCTACAGCTTCTTTTATAGACAGGCACAAACAAGTTAGGGATTTTTTTGTGGTTACAGAGCTGTTATTGGTTGACATTTAAATTTGAACACTCAGCAGAACTTGATTGGTTCCCGCCTTTTTTTTCAAACCACTCAGCAGAACTTGATTGGTTCCCGCCTTTAGGTCAGACCACAACCGGGAACGGTGGGGGGGGTGGGGAGGTGGGGGGAGGTCTTTTCTTTGCAGTTGTGAGTACACCTGGTAATTTTTCTCTTAGTCTCTCAGTAATCATTTTGCAATATACACAATATATCACATCAACACATTGTACACCTTAAACATACACAGTCCATGTCAATTATATCTCAAGAAAGCTGGGGAAAAATTAAGAATAAAATAATTTTAAAAAGAAACAGTGACATAATAAAGGGATGCTGTTTTCAGCTGCAAAATATGTGATAATTTATGAAGCACCATAGGAAACTAATAAAACTCTCTATTCGTGTGTTTCAAAAAACTTATGTGCAGTCTGATGAATGCTTACACGGAGCTACGACTCAAATTAAGAAATAGTATATTGCCAACCTTAAATGTCTTTGTGTGTCCTTTCTTATTCACACCTTAAAGCAAACACTCTCTCGTTTTGCTTTATGCTTTTACTATCTGGGAATACATCCCTAAGTGCAAGTTTTTGAAATTTGTATAGATAAAATAGTAATTTTCTTTTCCTGCCTGACATTTTTTATTCATCTTGATGTTTGAAGATTCACTGCATTTGCTGTGGCCGGCTCTGCTTTAATTTCATTGCTATAAAGTATTCTATACACCACAGTTTCCTTAAGCATTTACTCTTGGTGGCCACTTGAGTTGTTTCTTGTTTTGACTAATAGTAGTTATTTCATTTAAACTGGGATTTTTATAAGTAGTATCTAATTGGATTTAGTATTTTAATCCAATCCTTCCCTTTTAATAGGTGAGTTTCATCCATCCATATTGATTGTGACAAACAATACACTTGTTCCTACTTTCTGTTATCTTAGTTTCCCCAAGATGTGAAAGACAAGCTAACCATTAACTTTGTATCAGATGTAGGAGCCAAGGGCAGGCCGTCCCAAGCTGGGCTACTTTGGCATGCAGATTACTGCGAGTTAAAAAGTAATTAAAACTCAGCAAATTCAGGAATAACTCTTTACCTCCCTTCACAACTGCCTAACAAGATTTTTTTTTTTCTTAAGTAGGTATACACTCAATGCGAGCCTGAATTCACGACCCACAGATCAAGAGTTGCGTCCTCCATCAACTGAGCCAGCCAGGCACCCCTAAAAAGAATTTAGATAGAGGACCTACTCCAGGAAGGGAGCTATCACCATAGATAACTACATTATGATATGAACTAGGTATACTAGGGAGGAAACTAGCCAGACCTGTTTGATCAAAGTCCTCTATGAACCATTGTTTCCAAGTGGCCCAGCAAACACTTGTTTACCAAACATTTACTCTTTTCCCTCTTCCTATAAATTGCATTCCTTCCCTTTGAAGTCCCAGGCCCCTGGGGCGCAAGGGTGGCTTAGTTGGTTAAGCATCCAAAGACTCTTGGTTTGGGCTCAGGTCATGATCTTACTCTTGAGTTCAACAGGGGGCCTGCTTGGGATTTCCTCTCTCCGCCTCATTCTCTCTCACTCTCTCTCTCTCTTTCTCTTTCTCTTCCTCTTCCTCTTTCTCTCTCTCTCAAAAATAAATAAACTTAAAAAAAAAAAAAGAAGTCCCAGGCCCCTACCCCCTTCTCCTTAATTCATAATGACATATACCTCACTTTGCCTGTATTTGGAATTTCCTTATCCACATGGATTCCCCATACAAATGCTAATAAATTTTATTTTCCCCTGTCAATCTGTCTCATGTCAATTTGATTCTTATTCCTGCTAGAAGGACCTTTAAGGGGACAAGAATTCTTGCTCCCTGACACAGAATAAGGGAACTTGATAGGTATGCACCTTAGTTGAGCAGATCTGAACAAAATGAATGCCTGATAAAGACCAGAAATTAAACTATACATAATCTAAAATGATGAACTAACAATAATTATCTTTCATATATTAATGACAAAGCACTGAAATGTTTAAAACAACAAAAAAAGGATAAATGGACAGAAACTTGTTTTTCATAGAATCTTTAAGAAGTCACTCTCTATGATAAATTATGTGGATGTGTGTACTTCAAGATTTCATATATTCTAATTAATGTGTTTGATCTTACATACAGCTCTATCTCAAACTTCTTGTACAATTTAAAAATACCCATGCCTTTTTTTCTGGCATCCATGAAACATTTTCAAAGATTGCTCATATAACGGACCTCATTGTAACAAAATTACATGAAACATATCCTCCAACCAAAATGTAATATAATGCAGTCACTAATAACAAAGATAAAGAGAAAATCCTGATGATTTGGATATTTTAAAACATAACCTTATGGGCTATTAGATCAAAAAAGAGAGTACAATGAAATAAAACTACAATTTTAGACTATTTACAGAATAATAAAAAAAGAAGACCACCACATATTAACATGTAGTAATTGGTAAGATACTCAAATGGAAATTTGCAGGTCTAAATGGATTTGTGATATGATGATATAATAAGACAAATACATCTGATCTTTGTCCCTGGTTCATGAGAGCTCCTACAACACTTGGGATTTCCTGAGTGATAGGGTTAAGAGGAGCATTTTTTATTATTCATTATAAGCCCGTTTCAAGCATACCTGAGTTTGGGTTTGGCTTCAGGATAGGGGCCAGTTGCCAGAGGGACCATCTCAGTGAGTAGAAGGTTGAACCTTTCAGCCCCACCCCCAATAGGGTCTGAAAAGCTTGTGAGCTGGTGAACACATGGAGGTTCTGGGAAGGTGGCTTGCCTAGAGAAGGCATAGAAGCTTCTTGCCCCTTCCCACATACCCTGCCTTATGCATCTCTTCCTTCCATCTGGCTGTTCCTGAGTTATATCCTTTATAATAAACCAGTAATAGTAAGTGAAGTGATCCTCGGGGTTCTATGAGCCATTTTAGCAAATTATCAGACCTCGTGGGAACCCCTCAACTTCATAGCTGGTAAGCCAGATGTATATGTTGCCCAGACTTGGCACTGACATCTGAAGTGGAAGCCATCTTGTAGTACTGTGGGGTCTGTGCTAATTCTGAGTAGTTAGAGTCAGAATTGAATTAAATTGTGGTACACCCAGTGGGTGCCCAGAAAGCTGCAGAATTGGTTGGTGTGAGAAAAAAACTCCACACATTGGGTGTCAGGAGTGTTCTGCGGGCAGAAACGGATCAAAATAGTAGTCCTTAAAGTTTTTGTTTTTGTTTTAAATACACATGAAATAGCTACTCAAGTGAAAATTTTTAAATGTTAAAAAAAAAACAGATTAGGGGTGCCTGGGTGGCTCAGTCGTTAAACATCTGACTCTTGATTTCAGGTCAGGTCATGATCTCAAGGTTCATGTGATCAAGCCCTGCATCAGGTTCTGTGCTGATAGCATGGAGCCTGCTTGGGATTCTCCCTCTCCCTCTCCCTCTCCCTCTCCCTCTCCCTCTCCCTCTCCCTCTCCCTCTCTCTCTGCCTTTCCCCTGTTCTTCTTCTTCTCTCTCTCTCTTTCTCTAAATAAAACACTGAAGAGAGATTTAAAAAAGGAAATCTTAAAAATCCAAACAGAAAATAATTGTGGTCTATTGACTGCAAAATAGTTACAATTAGTCACCCTTCCCTGAATCTACACCTTTTGCAATATGACTTTGCAACTCCTCTCAACAATTCCTCCAAACCCTGATACCGGCTTGGCCTTGTGACTTTCCTGTGGCTAATAAATTGCAGCAGAAATGAGGGTTGCTGTGGCCGAGGGAAAGAGTAGGTATGGCAAATGATACACCCTGAAGTGACACAGGACTTCTGTCCACATTTCAATGGGAAAACAATCACGTGGCCATATCTAACTCAAAGGGGCAGAGCCAACAGTTCTACCATGTGGTCAGAAGGAAAACTAGAAATTTTTAGTGAGCAAATCAAACATAAGGTTCACTGTGACCTGAAATCATTTTATTTGTTTGTTTGTTAAATATTTTCTTACTCCCTCCACCAGAGCATTAGTTCCGGGAAGGCCAGGTTCTTGTCTGTTTGTTCCTGCTGTATCCCTAGCTCTTAGAACGTTCCTTGCCTCAAGGGAGGTTTTTAAAAAATAAATTATCATATCATATAAGATTATTTGGTAATGAATTAGAAAATCTTACTAATGTGGAAAGTCTTTGGAGAATATAATTTGAACCATAAATTAAGCTTAAGAAGTAGAATATCTGAAGAGAGCAATTATGCAAGTATAAATATTTAAAAATTACCTCCAAAAAAATCTTCAGGAAGCAGTGAATTTTTAACTAATGAATTCTTTCAAAATTCTAACAGAGTTAATTATAATGCTACATACATTTGATTCAGATTATTTAAAAAGCTAGAAATACATTTGTGAATCACGCATAAGCCATTTAGCACAACCTGACAAAAAGTAACGTGAGCAAATAAATAAAATTGGAGCCAATCAGAGGCGCCTGGGTGGCGCAGTCAGTTGAGCGTCCGACTTCAGCTCAGGTCATGATCTCGCGGTTCATGAGTTCGAGCCCCGCGTCACGCTCTGGGCTGATGGCTCAGAGCCTGGAGCCTGCTTCAGATTCTGTGTCTCCCTCTCTCTCTGCCCCTTCTCTGCTCATGCTCTGTCTCTCTCTGTCTCAAAAATAAATAAAAACATTAAAAAAAAATTTTTTTTTTAATTGGGAGCCAATCAAATTCAGCATGGCATTACTAGAATTACTGCACCTGTTTAAGTGGAATTTTTTGCTGGATGGTTGGATATTAGGACATCTATTAGTAATTAAACATATTTTGTATCATACATGTGGTCACCTCAATCAAAAGCAATGTTTATCTCAATATCAATCATAAATATTCTTATCCCAAATCAAACCATTAGCCAACATACTATTCAACAATGAAAAGGTAGAAACATCCCCATTTAAAAACCAGAGGAAGGAGGGGTCAGTTAAGCATTCGACTGTTGATTTTGGCTTAGGTCTTGATCTCATGGTCATGATCTCATAGTCATGAGATCCAACCCTGCTTTGGGCTCAGCACGGAGCACAGATCCTGCTTGGGATTCTCTCTCTCTGCCCCTCCCTTGTCATGCTCTAAATACACACTACATAGATACATAAATACCAGAGGAGGGAGAGAGCAACAAAATACAAAACACATTCACCATTATTTAGCATTTTCAGAAGGTTTTAAGTGAGATAATCCAACATGAAATAGAACTAAGAAATTGAAAAGACAAAATTACCATAATTTCTCTTCACTAGGGTTGCCTCTTTAGAAAACTCAGTGACTAAATGGAAAAAGTATAAGAATCATTGAAAGTTTAGTAAAGTGACTACATATAAAATCAGTGCCCCTGAGTGTGAAAGCTTTCCTATATTCACAACAAAAGAGACACTAGAAATAAATTTCTGGGGAGCATTTCTCAGATGAAACTATTAAAATCATGCTGTTGAATGAAGCAGATAAGTGCTTAGAATTATTGCTATGTGAAGAGAGTAGGTTATGTAACAACAACATGATACCATTTTTTGTAAAATATGCATACAAATACCTGTATTTTTAAAGGATACACATAGGGGCGCCTGGGTGGCTCAGTCGGTTAAGCGGCCGACTTCGGCTCAGGTCATGATCTCACGGTCTGTGAGTTCGAGCCCCGCATCAGGCTCTGTGCTGACAGCTCAGAGCCTGGAGCCTGCTTCCGATTCTGTGTCTCCCTCTCTCTCTGCCCCTCCCCTGTTCACGCTCTGTCTCTCTCTGTCTCAAAAATAAATAAACGTTAAAAAATAAAAATTAAAAAAAAAATAAAGGATACACATAAAAATACTAACACACAGTATTCCGCACAAGACACGTGAAAATATTCCAGATGGACTAGAAGGATAGACATAAAAATATGAATATATAGGATCTCTCTGCCAGAGAATTAAAAATAACTTTTAGGGTTTTCTTTGCACTTCCTAGCATGTTCTGCTATTTCTGCGGCTTTTTTAACAATACAATATTTAAAGAAAATTCAAAGCCGATATATTTGAGGAGAATATCTCATTAAAAAATGCAAAAGAAGATGTGAAACATCTAAAAATAATTTTAGTAAGAGATGTGTATAACTTCTCCAAACCTGAATCACACCTACATTGCTAATGTGAATATACAATAGCACAGCTGCTCTGGAAGAACATTTGGCAGTTTCTTAAAAAGCTGAAATGTACATACCATATGACTTAATGATTATACTCCTGAATATCTGACCCAGAGAAATAAAAATTTGTATTCACACAAAAACCAGCACAGGAGAGTTTACAGCCAATTCCAATCCAAAAGTTGCCATGCTATATGATTCCATTCATGTAACATTCCTGAAATGATAATATTATAGAACTGGCAAAGAGATTAGTGGTTTCCAGTTTAGGGGGTGTAGAGGCAGGAGGGAAGGAGAGGTGGCTAATAAAGGCGAGATGACAGAACCTTGCAGTGATGGAAATATTTGGTATTTGATGGTATCAGGTATCCATGGAAAGCTATTGTGATACCACGCTATAATTTTGCAAGACATTATCACTTGTGGAAACTGGGTAAAGCATAAACGGGATTTCTCTCTATTATATCTTACAATTACATGTGGATCTACAATTATCTCAAAATTGAAGTTTAATTTTAAAAAAGATTATATAGGGGTGCCTGGGTGGCTCAGTTGGTTAAACACCTGATTCCTGATTTCAGCTTAAGTCGTGATCTCACAGTTGGTGGGTTTGAGCCCCACATTGGGCTCTGTGCTGACAGCAAGGAGCCTGCTTGGGATTCTCTCTCTCCCTCTCTCTCTCTGCCCCTCCCCAACTTGTGCCTGTTCTCTCTCTCTCTCTCTCTCAAAATAAAATAAACAAAAAAATACAAATTAAAAAATAAAATTAAAAAAGATTATATAATGATAAGCAAATGCAATTGCAAACTTGGATTGGATTGAATGGAAAATTAAATGGAAGAAACAGCTCTAAAGGATTATTTGGTGCACAACTGAAAGTTAAATATAGATGTGTATTGGATAATATTTACTGTATACAGTAAATTTTTGAGTGTGAAAATAGTATTGTGGTTATACAGGAAACTATACAACTGTCCTTGTTCTTAGTATACTTAAGTGTTTAGGGATAACAGAAAACAATGTCTGCACCTAACTCTCAAGTAATTAAAAAATAAAAAACTCGAATAATTCACAGTAGGTGAAAGAGGGAAAGAAAAAGAGTCTAAGCACCAACATGGAACATTTCTGAAAGATAAGCAAACAGGCAGACACTCTAAAGAGTAGTGATAAGGAAAACAGCCTCAATAATCAATTGTTATGAACTTTGTTCCATACTAAGAATCTTTAATATTTTACTTGCCTACACAAACTTTCCACTCTCTTAGATAAATGCCATAAACTTTTTACAAACCGTAAACGTTTTAGTGACTAGAAGCTGTAACCTTTCCCAAACCCAGGTTATCAATACTTGTAAATAGCCATTTTCAAGTTTGCCAATTTATGGCTCCAAAGTCCACCTTCCCTTCTCCTCTGAATGCACTGGGGTCTCATCTTCCTCAGTGGAATGTCAGCAAAAAACAGAGGCCATTTTTAGAGGTGGCTGTAGACTGGATTCAGGTCAAAAGTCTTGGGACGTTTGGGGTGCCTGGGTGGTTCATTTGGTTAAGCGACACTCTTGATTTCTCTCAGGTCATGATCTCAAAGTTTGTGGGTTGGAGCCCCGCGTTGGGCTCTGTGCTGACAGCACGGAGCCTGCTTGGGAGTCTCTGTCTCCTGTCTCCTCTCTCTCTGCCCGTCCCCTGCTCATGCTCTCTCTCTCTCTCTCTCTCTCACAATAAATAAAGTTAAAAAAAAAAAAAAAGGTCTTGTGAGCTTAATGAAGGCAGGGATCATGGTAGAGTGGCCCTAAAGCTCGCTCCCCTCCTTCCCAAATATAGATTATGTAAATAGCAAAGCCTTGTTTTTAAGTGCTAAGTTGGTCATATTTTTTTTTTTTATCACAATAGTACTTGAAGAAAGTAGAACTAAGTTCCAAAAATACAAGGGGGAAAATCGCCTTGTATTTTTCACCCTTCTGTAGCATGACTATGTTATCTTGTATGTGAATTTTAAGTTTTTTTAAGTTACTGCGGTGTGTAGGAGGGCGGAGGGAGGGGGAGTTTTCCCTGGGGGCGGGTGTTGATTTGTTTTTTTAAATAATACTCAATCCTAGAATCGTAGGAAGAATGAACAAAATACACACCAAGAACCAGATGGGACACAAATTGACAGTCTTTCTGCAAAGTCATTTGTAACAGAAGTAATAAATATTCATAGCCTTTGACCTACCAATTTCCATTGAAGGAAACCATCTTAAAGTCATAATTTAAGGTATGGACAAAGAGTCATGCACAAAAGTTCATTGACACATTATAAAAGCAAATTCAGTAAAAAGAGCCTTAGAGGAATAATTTACCACAGGCATAGCCATGCACAGGAAACTGTACATTCTTTAACATTATTTTGAGGCATTTTAATTACATAGGAAATACTTGATATAAGAAGTGAAATAAATATAAACTATTTTAAGAGCGACGGAACTAAAGCTGATGAATCATTCTAGTTTCCAGTTTTGTTCCAATTTCTAACACTTTATTTCCTCTCTGGAGTATGATATTTGGCATTTTCTCAATTTAGTTCTGAGGGATTTCCTATCAGAAAACATGCCTGCCTGGTCATAGCTAAAATTGTCTCTTTTTCATTAACTTCCGGCATTTACTGCTCATATTCCTAGTTCACTGATGCAGAAAACAAAAAATGCAAATGATCTTTAATAAATACCTTAAGAAAAATTTACCATCGCCACCATCCTCAAAAAATTTTGGAAATCTCCCAGTGTGCATGTATCAAATCTTCAAAGAGTATCGTTAATTCACCATAATTATTAGAATGCTGTACCCCTACTGAATCTCCTTCAGAAAAGCAGTGGAGTATCAGCTGTCATTCAGAACATGAAAATGACTTTGTTATAAGGAAGTGGTCAGTCTCATTATTTGTTAATGAAATGTTCTACTTAGAAAATCCAGAAAGAATCTGTTCTGTTTTTGCAGAAATTGGGGTGAAAGTATGATATTTTGGTGGGTGAAATTTTGGTGGCTGAAAGTTTAATTTGAAACTGAAAATCATTTTGTTTGTAACTATCACAAGGTATTAACAACAGCACCATATGAAAAAAGCAAAGATAGGCAAAAGCCTCAGGAACCTGGAAATGTCCTACTTTGTGTGATAAGAAACTAAAAGGTGTGATCGCATTAACCAAACACACCCACGCATGCATACACACACACACACACACACACACACACACACACACACACACACACACTTCCTCTTCATTCCCTTTTAGTAAAGCAGCTTTTAATTCGCTTAATTTTATCATTGTAATAAACCTCATTGTAGGCTGTTCCCAATCTATAAAAGAACTGTATATTCTCCCCAAAGCATTTTTATTTAGTTATTTGGAACAAAATACATATTTTCTATAAAAACAATGCTATAAATTGGGACTAGTTTCCCAGTCTGCCCCACAAAAGACTATTTGACTCATATTGTATCTGAAATAGTTTGCAGTGAAAAGATACAATTACTGAAAATAATTCTGTTGTATAAAAGACATTATTTCAACTACATTGTGGGCAATTCAATGAAACTAATCATTACTTATTTAATTGCCTTTTGGGAAAATTATATTATAAATTCTAATCAGGAACACTGGAAATATTTTCCTCTTCTTCCTAACAAGCAAGCTCAAGCCACAATTCAGGACACTTGCTATTGTCCTGTGTCAGATACTCTGCTCTCCAGTGCTGGTGTGAGAATCTCCATACCCAGCATCCAGTGGGAACATACACAAATCAGTCTTTTGAGCTCAGAAGCTTCCTAAATGGTAAGTCTCCACGTGTTCCAATTTATGGATAAACCAAAATCTAATATATACATTTTTGGTTTTGTGTTACATTGCCATGATTAAAGTCTTGTTTTGTTTTGTTTTGTTTTTTAAGAATCCTCATGTCCTAAGAGGTCCAACCTCATCCGATTCAAAAGATTAACCATCAAACATGCAAAAATCTGAGCAATTTATTCCATTTGTAAACACTGGAAAGAAGCAGGGTTGAGTAGGAATGTTATAACATAACATTAAAGTAGACTTTTCAGAAAGTTAAACACCAGATTACCATATAAATATAGAATGAACACATGTCTAAGATTTTATTCAAACTATTAATGAAAGAATAGTTAAGATAATAAAGCTGGTGCAAAGAAGACTTAGAGAAGCAGAGATTTTATACAGTTGGTCAAAGGAATGCTGAAATGAATTCGCCTGCTTACTTGATACAAAATTGGTTAACATCCTATTGTGCATTAACCTCTGGAGTTACATTTTTTTTTGATAATTTTTTTAATGTTTACTTATTTTTGAGAGAGAGAGTGTGTGTGAACAGGAGAGAGGCAGAAAAAGAGGGAGACGCAGAACCCAAAGCAGGCTCCAGGTTCCAAGCTGTCAGCCCAGAGCCTGATGTGAGGCTCAAACCCAAGAACTGTGAGATCATGACCTGAGCCCAAGTCGGACGCTCAACTGACTGAGCCACCCAGGCGCCCCTGGGGTTACCTTTTTTAACTGGACAGAAATCTGGTTTCTGGAAACCAGAAACCAGTGTCTATCTGGTTTCTAATCAAATAATAAACAGCAAAGTCAAACACAGGCAAATTCTCTGATGTAGATAATTAAAGAGTTATTAGGCAAACATGTTTAAAAATGACACTGAAAGGACATGTAGCCCTCCTTCTGCTTTATTTCAAGTTTTGGATGATGTTTCTTAATAGTAATTTTTAAAAACGTGTCCAGAGAGAATGTACCAAGAGAAGCCATAAGGTATCATTTATCTTGATGAATTAACCTGACTCTCAGCTGTCAGTTCAAAAACTGATTTTTTCCACCCAGAGTGCCTGCACATTAACTCAGCTCATGGCAAACAAATCTAAACATCAGACAAAAGCAATTCATTTACATTGAAAATACAACTCACAAATAGATCAGATACTGACCTCCTCTGGCTGGTACATTCTTTCCCTCAAGGAAAGCAATAAATTGGGTCAACTTATCATCTCAACATTGCTTGAACAATGGAAATTGTTGCTTGAACAAGGAAAAAACTTGTCCCAATGCATTGGACACTCACCCATCATTTCCCGCTCTCCCAAATGAATAAAAAAAAAAAAAGGAGATCCCCTCCTCTCCCCAAGAGTAGAAAAAAATGAGCATACCCACAAAATGTCTGGGTTCTGGCCTGGGATTTGGGAAGAGGGTAGAGAAAAAGGGCAAGTATTTTTCGTCCCTGCTAATAGACTGGCTTTACCAAAGAAAACTCATTGCCATAATGACTTTTTAAAATTTGTTTTTCTTAGTAATCTCTACACCCAATGTGGGGCTTAAATCAGAAATCCTGGGATCAAGGGTCTCATATTGCTGTGAATGAGCCAGCCAGGTGTCCCTGCCACAGACAGTTTTGGGAACTTCTAATTGAAGGCAGGCTCAAAATTAACCTTCTGTCTCCTAGTGGCTCAGAGTCTGCTCTCAACCTGGACAGTAGACTGAGCCAAGTGCACAGCCCCAGAGCCTGTTATCAGTGTCTGAAGTTTCTCCAGAAGCCTTCCCATACACATCTACCTGTCCACACACCTCACTCACTTCTCTCTGTGCTCCCCACGACCTACCCTCACTCCTCACTACTTACTCCCAACCTTGTTATGAGAACTTTCCCTTATTTTGGTGGAATGGGGGTGGGAGGAGCAAGAAGGGAGAAATGATGGGGTTATCCTGAAACTTATACTCAAAGTATATTCCAAGGCCGGAATCTTCTGTTGGATAACATTCCTTCATATGCTCCTTTGGCTTTGTTTAGCCACTGTTGGCAATCATGAAACCGTTCAATAGGTAACTGCCTCTACAACTCAACGATTAATGACATCGGGCCATTTCCAAAATTCCTGCCTTTGAAAATGGACAGCTAGGGGGAGATTGGACCCAGGGCACCTCCTCCCCCAAATAGAACGTACATGGGAAATGCCACGCTGGATCTCTGACCTTTTTCTAGGTTCCATCTCATCTAATTCCTCTTCTGATTGATTGATTCATTCTTGATCTGTAATTTTCTCAAAGGTTAATCTATCTACTTTCATGCTCTTCCTGCTTCTGGCGTGAGAAAGAATCTGACTGTAAGGTGCCTCTACCCACATTGCAGATACCAGATTGCATCTCTTCCCTAAATATGGTCGCCCTAGATGATTTCATTCAGGTGATTCGAAACACTTTATGTGGTGGTTGCTCAAAAATTTACCACTCCAGATCTGATCTCTCCCTCAAGCTTCAGAGGCCTTACTTCCACAGCTTACTAAAAGTCTCTACTTACATACTCGCAAACAATTTACGCCTCAGCAGGTCAAACATGGAACTCCTGATTCTTTCCTTTCCCAACCTGGTCCTCTTTCATTCTTCCCCATCCACTCAGTTGCTCGTCAAAAATATCACAGTCCTGGGGCGCCTGGGTGGCGCAGTCGGTTAAGCGTCCGACTTCAGCCAGGTCACGATCTCACGGTCCGTGAGTTCGAGCCCCGCGTCAGGCTCTGGGGTGATGGCTGGGAGCCTGGAGCCTGTTTCCGATTCTGTGTCTCCCTCTCTCTCTGCCCCTCCCCCATTCATGCTCTGTCTCTCTCTGTCCCAAAAATAAATAAAAAAGCGTTGAAAAAAAATTAAAAAAAAAATATCACAGTCCTTTGTTATCACCAGCTCACACCCAATCAGCAAGTTTTATGACATGGCTGTCTCCCTCTAAAATGTATCCAGAATCTGCCCACTTCTAATCACATCCGCTGCTACCCACCAGTTCAAGTCTCTGTCTTTCCTGGATAACTGCAATCTTTCTTTTCCCCCTTCCTCTTGTTTCCGTCCTTGTCCTTACTCTTCATAAAGCAGCCAGAGTGATTCCCATACATGACATCATATCCCTTCTCTCCTTATAAATCTCCTTTGCGTGGATTACAAGACCCTGCCTGATCTAGCCCTCACCTGCCTTTCTGTCTTCACTTTTTACCACTCTCTAACTTAGTAGTCTTTTTCCCCCCTCTCACATGTCCTTTAAAAGTGATTTTAAAACTGTGCAACCACTACCCTATAATGCCTCCCCTTAGAGATGAACACGAGCTACCTTTGCAGAGGTGGATGAAAATCTTCAGTTTATCTCCTGCAAAGTGCTTGTTACATTGCTTTGACGTTTGCTTCCAGTTAAACAGGGAATTCAAAATAGCTTTCTCATGACAGTGACAGAAAAGAGGATGATGTCATTGGCAGCAGTTTCAGAGAAATGTTTAATATATGGGCTTGACTCCCTCGGACTGGTTGAAGGAGAAGGACCAGATGATAAAAGAGGGTTCTAAGTACCTTGGAAACTTCCTTGGCAAGGAGGGTGGAGCTGGGGAGCTATTTAAGAATTCCCGAAGGTCAAGTGATCTAAGCCCATTTGGGGTTTTCTCCTGTTTGGATAGGGAAGCTATAAAAACACACCACCACCACACACACACCAGTTCAGGACTGCGGTGCAAGGAATTCCCAGATGGATACCTATCCAAGCGGCAAAGGAATCCCAGGCGGAGTGCGCGAGATCCACAGCTGGCCCTGCCCCGCGCCTGCGCCGAAGCCCGCGCGCCCGTGGAGGACCGCCGCCAGGGGGAGCCCCGCCCCGGCTCGGCCGCTCTGTCCCCGCCCCCGCCCGATCCCCGCCCCTCGCTGTCCAGGGCAAGCAGAGAAGGCGGAAGTAGGGGCGTCCGCGGCTGGGGCTGGGGCTCCGGGCGGCCCGGGGTCGCGGCCGAAGAGGCCTTCGGGTGGAGAGATTGGCGTGCAGGCAGTCTCAGCTCGGAGTGAGGAGTCTTGGCGGAGCGGAGTCGTGCGGCCGGGTGGAGTCGGCGGCCCAGCGGACGGGAGCGGTGAGTCTTTCTCAGACATCTCCTCCCAGTGGCCGCGGCCTCTCTTCCCAGAGGTTGCCGACGCCGCCCCCTCTCCCGTTTCTCACTGGTTGGGGTCGCCGCGCCCTATCCTCTTGCTTCCCCGAGGTTAGGGAGGCCGCCCTTTGTCCCCTCGCTCCCCAGAGGTAGGGGAGGCCGCTCTCTGTCCGCTCGCCGCCCCCTCTCCACTCACCTCTGCTCCCCCTGCTTGTGGGGGCCTCGTCATTCCATCCTCCGACGGGAATCCTGCGCCCCCTTCCTTAGCCCTACCTCTCTGCACCCCGCGTATTCCCCTTCCCAGAAAAGGACATCGCCTCCTGGATTTTCCCGTCCCTCTGAGTTGTTACCAGCTTTTTAAAAAAGGGGGGTGGGGGGGACCTTTTAAGTTCCCACCGTTTTCTGTCACTGTCATGGGAAAGCTGTTTTCAGGTTCCCTGTTGAACTCGATAGACATCCCAGGCAGAAAGTAAAAGAAAAAAAAAAAAAAAAGGTTCAGATGACAGGAATGTTTCCTCCCCCGCCCCTGCATTCGGCAGTGGTAGCGATTGTTACAGACGCGGGGTTGATAAAGCTGTTCCTAGTATTTGGTTTTAGGGGAACTCCAGTTAAGAGCTAGGACTGTCTTGAATGTGAACAGAAAGCACCTAAAGTATGAGCAGCTTGAATGTATAGCCTTGGCGTGTTTCTCCGGAGAACTTGTTACTAATGTCTTGCTACACGGGCGTAGAAACGAGAAAAACTTGTAAAGAAAATCTGAATGTTGGCCTTGTGAACCTGACCACTGCCATATTATCCGCTCCCCTGTGATTACTGGGGAAGATAGAAGAGGTTTTTCTGATTTTGAGGTTGGGGTGGCCTTTTTGTGATTCAAGGAAGGAATGTGTGTGTGTTTCATTCAGGCACTGGTTGCCCTTATCATGAGCAGGGTGTCAGTCTTCATTCATTATATTCTCAGTAGTTCAGAAGTGTAAGGGCGAGGTCTTTGCAGTTTGGGCTACTTTGATTTCAAAAGAAGTTGTTCAAATCCTTGCCTCCAGGAGGAAAATCGTTAGTGCCTAGGAAGGGGAATCCCTCTTGAATTTATATTCAAAATTAAGACGTAATGGTGGACTATTTTGCAACACTTCTTGGTCATTGCAGGACATTTAACAAGTCTTTGCATTTTAGGAATAGATTTTAAAGAGGTGGTGAACAGTTCTGTTTCTGAAGCTAGTAGCAGATTAAACGTACTTGCTCAGTATTTTGCTTTATATCATTTTACTTCATAGGAGTTCTGTATTTCGCCATGAATGAATTTTCCATTGACTTAAAATGGACCGATTCGAGACCTACCATGTTGATTTCTTTATCTTAGAACCTTTCTCCTTAGCACCTGTTGATCTTAGAGGAGCACATTTTTGTGCATCACCATACTACGTCTGTCCCTTGCCTAAGATGTTTAACAGTATACTCTTTGGATTATAATATATACCCAGATACCATGGATGTAAGCCATGATTTATGACAAGGCCGTTTTCAATATTTATTCACTTTGCAGTAAAAATAAGTGGTTGCATCCCACAATATTTAATTAAGGCAGTGCTTTGTCAAAAGTTCAGAAATAATAGAAGTAAAAATCAGTGAATCACTGAAGTAGTAACTGGTAAAAGTTTATTGTACACACCAAAATACTTCTGCAAACTAGGAGCAGCCAAACCAAAACATGGAATGAGGCCCAGGATATTGTTATAAAGCAGCTTACATAGTGAGAAGGCCATGACTGTGTATTCCTAACAGTAATTGGTTATAATATTAGAATTTTTTTTAATGCTAGGGAATTGGTCAGTGGATGCTTCGTATGAATGTTGGGAAACAATTCAAGTATTACCTGTAACTTACTAGCAAGTTACTTAACCCTTTTATGCTCCATAGTTTCCACTTTGATAAAATGGGGACAATAAAATTATTAAATAAAATTACTGTATAGAGCTGCACATAATTAATAACTCATTCTTTCAGGCACAGTTCAAGGGCCTTGCACATATAATGCATTTAATCCGCAGTAATTCTGAGGTGGATTCTGTTATTATCCCCATTTATAGATGAGGAAACTGAAGCATAGAATGTTACCTAACTTGTTCAGGTCATACATCAAATGATGGAGAAGAGAGTGAAACCCAGATCGTTAAATTCCAGTACCTAAGCTTCTCATCACTTCACACACTCTCTAGCCAGAACAGTGCCTCCTCCTTTGTAGATCTTTTTGAGAAGAAGAAAAAGGTATCTGTAGTCGTAAAAAGATGCAGGATTACTGTCTTAACCCAGTGTTTGGCATAGTGGCAGCCAGGATTTTCATAGAATGAAGCAGGCAGGGGGATAGTTGTCTACCATATTGACTAGAGGCTTACAGTAGTTTCTAGAACTATAGCATATGTTAGTGGTTTCCCTCAGGTGTAATTATCTACAACAGAGACTTGGTTACATAGGCTGTGAGTTGCTTTTAGACATTAGCTTATACTTCATAAATACTATAATGGTTTAGAATTTAAAGGTTTCCCACCTACCCGTGAAAGCAATAGTTTTCCTTAGGCAGATGAAACCTCACGTGTTTTTCCAGTCATTGATAATGAGACACAGTCACTTGATCTGACTGAAGGCAGAAGGACATACACGTATATATTTTTAATTCCATTCTTTCTACGTAATAGAAATCCCCACACTGAATATTTAGAAATACTTGGAGAATTTTAAGTCTAGAAGAAACCAAGATCCAAATTGTTAGGTTGCCCCAAATCACGCATCTAGTAGGGCAGGTGATCACTTGATTCCTTGTTTAGTGCTCTTCCTTGCAGTGCTTGCTGGTCACACCATGCTCTTCGGTTTAGGATACTTGAAGGAACTTCCGTAGCATAATTCAGTTCTTCAGTAGATGCTTAATGAATACCGATTATGTGAAAGATCGTAAGTACTGAGGATATAGAAATTCTTGACTTCAGTGACAGGAAACAGACATATAAGCAGATAATTATGATAGAGCTAAGCTTTACAGTTGAGGTGCTTCTCTTCCGTTAACCTCGTATTCTCTCTTTCTCCTAGATCATGGACCCCTTAGCTCATTATAAAATCATAGTCATGGGGCACCTGGGTGGCTCCGTTGGTTAAGCGTCTGGCTTTGGCTCAGGTCACGATCTCATGGTTTGTGGGTTCGAGCCCCACGTCGGGCTCTGTGCTGACAGCTCGGAGCCTGGAGCCTGCTTCGGATTCTGTGTCTCCCTCTCTCTGTGCCCCTCCCCTGCTCGCACTCTGTCTTTCTCAAAAATATAAAAAATATTTTAAAAATAAGAATCGTAGTCATGAAGCAAAACTCAAAGAACTTTGAAAGTCTTCTGTGAATAACGTTAACATAGCTAATGCATATCAACCGAAAGGTGAAGTGTACAGGTAGGCTATGATATACGTGTGTGCCTGTGTGCACGTGTTAATGCATTCTTTTCTCACTGTTCCTACAGAGCGGTTGATAATCACGTTACTATGAGTCTGCTAAACTGTGAAAACAGCTGCGGATCCAGCCAGTCTGAGAGTGACTGCTGTGCCGCCATGGCCAGCTCCTGTAGTGCTGCGGTGAAAGATGACAGTGTGAGTGGAACCGCCAGCACGGGGAACCTCTCCAGCTCTTTCATGGAAGAGACCCAGGGGTATGACGTGGAGTTTGACCCGCCCCTGGAGAGCAAGTATGAGTGCCCCATCTGCCTGATGGCTCTCCGGGAGGCAGTGCAGACACCGTGCGGCCACAGGTTCTGCAGAGCTTGCATCATCAAATCAATAAGGTACGTAAGTGTCAGAGCCGTGTCCTGTAACGGAGCCAAGCACAGACAACATTATCACCTAGAACACAGGCCCTTCTGGGGCTAGTCTTACACATAACAAGTTACTTAGGGAAAAGAACACTGGACAGCAAGTGGAGAAATTTAGATTCTTATTCCAGTTTCTGCTGTGGTGGGAAAAGTAACTGCTGTCTTGTCCCCTCCTGACCCTCAGGTAAATAAACAGGTAAATCAGCTACTTCTACTTAAAACCCTTCTGTTGCACACTAGGAGGTGAGTCTCTATGCTCTAAGAAAATAATATACAATAAATGTACCTTAGGGGCACCTGGCTGGCTCAGTTGGAATGTGCAACTCTCAGTCTTGGGGTTGTGGGTTTGAGCCCCACATTGGGTGTAGGGATTACTTAAAAATAAAAGCTTATAAAAAAAATAAATGTACCTTAAATGATGATGCTACTAGAATCTGAAAGTCTCAATCATACAAGGAATGCTACTCTTAAGTGATCAGTTATTTTAGTAGCCATGTAAAATTGTGTTACCTGGTGCCTATAGACAACTGTAAAATCACCAATATTTTTATTTTTTATTTTTTTAAGTTTCTATTTATTTATTTGAAAGAGAGAGAGAGCAAGCACGAGCAGGTGCGGGAGGGAGGGAGGGAGGGAGGGAGGGAGAGAATCCCAAGCATGCTATGCATTGTCAGTGCAGAGCCAGACATGGGGCTCAAACTCACAAATCTCAAGTGAGATCGTGACCTTAGCCCAAATCCAGGGTCAGACGCTTAACAGACTGGGAGATTCAGGCACCCATAAAATGACCACTAGTTTTAAGAAAGTATTAGTTGATGGCTGTACCTTCATAATACACCTAAAATCGAACTCCTTCTCATTGCCTCCACTGCTATTGCCAGCTGAATCACCATCAGCCATCACAGGCCTCTTGCTTCTACCCTTGCCTTCTTCCAGACTGTTCTAAATAAAACCTGGTAAAATAAGTAGGATGATGTCATCTCTGCTAAGAATATGGCATCAGGTCATCTGGGATGATAGGCTCAGTCCATTTGCTGACTGCCTCTCTGCTACACTCCCCTTCCTTCCACCAGTTCATTCTGCTATTTCTTGGACATGCCAAGTGTGCTCTTGCCCTGGGGAGTTGGCTTTAACTGTTCTCTCTGCTTGGAGCCCTCTTACTTCAGCTGACTGCTTAGCTGACCCTTCCCTTCCTCCAGTGTGGCTCACCTCTCACCTTCTCATAGGTACCCTGGCGACCCTATTCATACCACAGCATGCCTACCTTCCTCCACACTCCCAATGTCCCTTACCTACTTTTCTTTTTTCCTTAGCAATTTCCATCCTCTGAAATACCAGACAATTTGTTTGTTGTCTGCTGGTTTAACTGGAAGAAAGCTCCGAGCAGAGGTTGAGATCTGTTTTATTTCTTGATATTTCCTAAGTACCAAGAACAATGGCTGACACACAGTAGGTACTCAGTAAAACATGAGTAAATCATGGTTGCTTTAACCGAATGAAGGTGTATGGGATTTCCACAGGTGATTCAAGTTCATCTCCTGAGAAATAGATACATTTTACTATAATTCAGAAGTAGATGGGAATATTTCTGGGTGACTAAGGAGTTCTATTCAGAGCAAAAATATTGGAAGAAGTGGGGGTATTTTATGTTCTTCAGTAAATATCTAGTTATATTGGTAAAATCATTCTTAAGCTGACTATTCACTAGTCTTCAAGTTTTTCTCTTTCAACTTTTAAATTAACTTTTCTATATAACTTGAATTTTGGATAACTACATCCATATTTGGGACTTGGCTTAATTTAAGTTAGAAGGGAACATGTGGCTTGTATCACTTTTTGAAAAAGATGTGTCACCCATTATTGGATTGCTAAGGTCTGTCTAGGGCAGGTTTTCTTATCCTCCTCACTTTCTGTTCTGGGCCAGAGAACTTTTTGTCATGGGAAGTTATTGTAGGATGATTTAGCAGCATGCCCAGCCTCTGCTCATAGATGCTGTGGTATCTCCGTCCTCCCTAGCTCTGAGACCCAGAGTGTCTCCAGATATTGCCAAATGTCCCATAGAGGACAGAATTGTCCTGGTTGAAACCACTGGTTTAGAATATACATGATAATGATGTTAAAGGCTCAATTTTTTGTTGTTGTTTATTATGATTCTTATCTATATTGTATGTAGGTAACAAAAATGGATTGTTGATTTTCCTATAGGTAGAAATGTATAGTATTTTACCAAGTGTCATGCATCCCAGGAAGGTAACGAATCTTTAGCAGTTTTTTAATAGCAAAATATTCTTGCAAGTAGTGGGACAGTGGTCTGAAAAGGAAGTAAAACCCACAAAAGGAAGTCTGAGCCTTTTTTTTGTTTCTCTCTCCCTCTAAGTTAGAAATGACCACTTAGCTTTAACTCTAAAATTCTTAAAGGAACAGCTCTGAAACTTTTCATCTGTTATGGTCATTCAAGGAATCAAAATACATCTCAATCCAATTCCATTTCCATTTGGAGTGATTGCTAATGCTGTGGACAGTGGTTTCCAGTTTACTGTGTAAGATTGTTCTTATTTTCTTTTAGTCATCCATCACTTAGGTTTGGGGCACCTATTTCTTTCTTTCTTTCTTTTTTTTTTAATGTTTTTATTTAATTTTGAGAGAGAGCATGTGCGCAGGAGCAGGGGAGGGGTGGAGAGAGAGGGGGCAAGGGATCTGAAGCAGGCTCTGTGATGGCAGCAGACAGCCCAATGTGGTGCTCAAATTCACAAACCATGAGATCATGACCTGAGCCAAAGTCAGACTCTCAACCAACTGAGCCACCCAGGTGCCCCTGAGCATCTATTTCTATGCTTGTCAGAAAGTATTTGATAATGTAGTAACAGTATGCATTTTGAGACAGGCTCCATAAAGACCATGCTTCTCACCTTTACTGCTTCTAAGACATTTGACAGCAGACCCCATTTTTTAGCAGTTTTTTTACCTGCCAAAGCAATTAGTACTATTGGTTTATACATAGGAGCTGCTCAACAAATTTTCGAGTGATTGTCTAGCCTCCCCAACCTGACACATTTTGTCAGTTAAAGGTTGAGACGTCTCAAAAAGTTAAAAGGGAGTGACAGACGACCAAGCTTCCTGGGGATGGCTTTTCCATCATAAGATCGAATAAACCACTGGGAATCAGGACATAGAGGTTGTCTAACTTGTACCTTAAACATAAAGGAAAGCTTCTGTTGCCTGTGAGCCAGAATATTGTAAGGATTGTTCAGAGTAAATCTAAAAATGTGGTCTGGTAGGGGTACTGCTAATTGGTTTAACTTTTACTTGTAACCGAGCAACACATCGTAGACATGTTAGCACGTGAGCAGCACATCGAGCTCTGTCTCACTGGTACCCAGTACGGCTGCCGACAGAACAGAAACCTGCCAGACTGCCAAAATTCCCACCCTGAACTCTCCTTTCAGCTCATGCCAGTCAAAATAAGATTTCATTCAAGTATTTTTTCTCATTTTTTACTTAAAATCTATCCCCAAATCTAAAATCCCATAGTTTTTGATAGGTAATCAAAATGGTGCTAGTTGTATTCATTTCAGTGAAGAACAACTGTTGAACTGTCCACCGAAAGACAGTTTATTTTGGTGATATGCAATATAAGGTGTTAAATTATTTTCCATAGGAAATAGTAAGTGGAGAATTTGTATGTGGCAAATGAAAGTTTGTGGGTTTTGTTTTTTTTTTTTTTTTAGTTCTTTTAAATTTATTCAAGTTGTTAACATAAATTTTGTGTTTTCTAACATTAACATTTGTTTAAATCTAATAAATGTATGTATCTTACTTGTTTTCTTTTAGGGATGCAGGTCACAAATGTCCAGTTGACAATGAAATACTGCTGGAAAATCAACTATTTCCTGACAATTTTGCAAAACGAGAGATTCTTTCTCTGATGGTGAAATGTCCAAATGAAGGTTGTTTGCACAAGATGGAACTGAGGCATCTTGAGGTATTAAAAATTATTTTCTAGCAGTTAGCATATATGCAAGGCAATTCCTAGAGAATAGGCACTTTGCTGTGTCCCATCTGTGCCTAGCATATAGTGATTGGTTAATAAATTTTTGCTTATTATCCCGATTCTTTCATAATTGAATATAAATATAATTAGAAACCATAAATTTTTAACGATCTTTTTTTAAAATTTAGTTAATTTTTAAAATGTACATCCAAGGTAGCTAGCATATAGTGTGACAGTGATTTCAGGAGTAGATTCCTTAATGCCTCTTACCCGTTTAGCCCACCCCCCTCCCACAGCCCCTCCAGTAACTGTCTGTTCTCCATATTTAACAGTCTCTTATGTTTGGTCTCCCTCCCTGTTTTTATATTATTTTTCCTTCCCTTCCCTTATGTTCATCTGTTTTGTATCGTAAAGGCACCATATGAGTGAAGTCATATGATAGTTGTTTTTCTTTGACTAATTTTGCTTAGCATAATACCCTCTAGTTCCATCCACGTAGTTGCAAATGGCAAGATTTCATTCTTTTTGATTGCCGAGTAATACTCCATTGTATATACACCACATCATCTTTATCCATTCATCCATTGATGGACATTTGGGCTTCTTCCATACTTTGGCTATTGTTGATAGTGCTGCTATAAACATTGGGGTGCATGTACCCCTTTGAAACAGCACACCTGTATCCCTTGGATAAGTGCTTAGTAATGCAGTTGCTGGGTCATAGGGTAGTTCTATTTTTAATTTTTTGAGGAACCTCCATCCTGTTTTCCAGAGTGGCTGCACCAGCTTGCATTCCCACCAGTGCAAGAGATCTTCTTTCTCCACATTGTCACCAACATATGTTGTTGCCCAAGTTGTTAATATTAGCCATTCTGACAGGTGTGAGGCAGTATCTCATGGTTTTGATTTGTATTTCCCTGATGATGAGTGATGTATTTCCCTGATGATGAGCATTTTTTCACGTGTCGGTTGGCTATCTGGATGTCTTCTTTGGAGAAGTGTCTATTCATGTCTTTTGCCCATTTCTTCACTGGATTATTTGTTTTTTGGGTGTTGAGTTTGATAAGTTCTTTATAGATTTTGGATACTAACCCTTTATCTGATACGTCGTTTGCAAATATCTTCTCCCATTCCATCGGTTGCCTTTTAGTTTTGCTGATTGTTTCCTTCACTGTGGAGAAGCTTTTTATTTTGATGAGGTCCCAGTAGTTCATTTTTGCTTTTGTTTCCCTTGCCTCTGGAGACGTGTTGAGTAAGAAGTTGCTGCAGCCAAGATCAAAGAGGTTTTTGCCTGCTTTCTCCTCAAGGATTTGGATGGCTTCCTGTCTTACATTGAGGTCTTTCATCCATTTTGAGTCTATTTTTGTGTACGGTGTAAGAAAGTGGTCCAGGTTCATTGTTCTGCATGTCGCTGTCCAGTTTTCCCAGCACCACTTGCTGAAGAGACTGTCTTTATTCCATTGGATATTCTTTCCTGCTTTGTCAAAGATTAGTTGGCCATACGTTTGTGTGTCCATTTCTGGGTTCTCTATTCTGTTCCATTGATCTGAGTGTCTGTTTTTGTGCCAGTACCGTATTGTCTTGATGATTACAGCTTTGTAAAACAACTTGAAGTCGTCTTTTTTTTTTTTTTTTAATGTTTATTTATTTTGAGAGAGAGAGAGACTGATCATGCACGCATGAGCAGGGGGGGGGTCAGAGAGAGAGAGGGAGAGAGAATCCCAGGCAGGCTTACCACTGTCAGCGCAGAGCCCTATGTGGGGCTTGATCCCACAGCAATGAGAGCATGACCTGAGCCAAAATCAAGAGTCAGGCGCACAACTAACTAAGCCACCCAGGTGCCCCAAAACCATAAATTTCTTATTCCATTTCCTGTGGCTTTGCCCCAGTGATAATAAGAAAGTCAGGGGTGCTTGGGTGGCTCAGTTGGTTAAGCATCTGACTCTTGGTTTCGGTTCATGTCATGATCTCGCGGTTTCATGGGTTTGAGCCCCATGTCAGGCTCTCTCCCTCTTTCTGCTCCTCCTCCACTTTGCACTGTCTCTGTCTCTCTCAAAATAAATAAACTTAAAAAAAAAATCTAGGATAATCTTATTAAAAGAAAAATCAGTATTCTACTACAAGTTTTTTAGGTGAACATTATCTGCAATAAAACTGAAGAGCATAACAATTTTTTTATTTAATTTTTTTAAATGTTTATTTTTGAGAGAGAGAGAGGGAGAGAGAGACTGTGAGCAGGGGCAGGGTAGAGAGAGGAAGGAGACAATCCTAAGCAGGCTCCAGACTGTGAACAGTCAGCACAGAGCCCATCGCGGGGCTCAAACCCACAAACCGATCGTGACGTGAGCCAAAGTCAGACACTCAACCAACTGAGCCACCCAGGTGCCCCAACACATATTAATATATTAACTTATATTTGAAATGCACATATAATCACCAACATACAAAGTATGTCTTGGGGCACATGGGTGGCTCAGTGAGTTAAACGTTGGACTTCAGCTCAGATCATGATCTCTCAGTTTGTGGGTTCGGGCCCCGTGTCGGGCTCAGGAAACTGAAATCAGAACCTGAGCCAAGATTAAGAGATGGGCACTTAACCCACTGAGCTTCGAAGGTGACCCAAAAGCATTTGTTTTTAAATTAAATAAGTCAGTTCTTAGCTTAGTTATTTTATTTATTTATTTTTTTTTAAAGTTTATTTATTTTTGAGACAGAGACAGAGCATGAACGGGGGAGGGGCAGAGAGAGAGGGAGACACAGAATCAGAAGCAGGCTCCAGGCTCTGAGCCGTCAGCCCAGAGCCCGACGCGGGGCTCGAACCCACGGACCGTGCGATCGTGACCTGAGCCGAAGTCGGACGCTTAACCGACTGAGCCACCCAGGCACCCCCTTAGCTTAGTTATTTTATAAGAAATTAAATATTGTTTATGTTCTATTTGAGATTAAGTGTTTAAAACATATTTGTAACTTGCCCCCCCCCCATAATTAGTTCCTTTTGAAGGAATGTCCTTTTGACACAATATTCAATTGATCATCAGAAAATCTGACTTCTTTCCCTAATTGGATAGTTTTATTCAAGTTCAAGTTGCCTAATTGGATCCTTTTTGTTCAGGTTCAATTGTGAACTTGAGAATTCACATTCTTTGTATAAATAATTCACAACCGTTATTTTTAAATTCTTTAAGGCCTTTATATGGTGTGTGTTAAAGCAGTCTCGGTAGCCATTTCTATAAAAGAGAACAGTACATTTTTGGAAGAGATTATTTTAGGAAATTTCAAAAGATTGGCAAATATTAATCAATTATTTCTTTCTTATTATAGGATCACCAAGCACATTGTGAATTTGCTCTTATGAATTGTCCTCAGTGCCAGCGTCCCTTCCAAAAATGCCAACTTAACATTCACATTCTCCAGGAGTGTCCAAGGAGACAGGTTTCTTGTGTAAACTGTGCTGCATTGATGGCATTTGAAGATAAAGAGGCACGTACCAGCTTGGATTTGTTAATTTCTCTACTGCTTAAAAAAAATTTTTAATGTACATTTGAGGGTAAGAGATGAAGATGTTACTCCGAATCCGGGTCTCTGTGATCATTTGTGGGAAGCTTGATGTTTAAGAAAGAAGGTTCAGTAAACCAGTTAAGTAAGTGTAGGGTTTATACTTGTATATCTTTCTTAGAAAACATTGTTTATACAACGTAACCACTATAGTAGATCTGTGAGTAACACAAGCTTCTAGGAAAGACTTGCTAATCTACTTTCCTATGTGATATGTTTTTTTAATGACCAGTCTTGGATTAGAGACAAACAAGTAGAATGATTACTTTATCAGACTCACACTTTTCACTTTGAAAAGAATGGGTTGTTAAAACCTTTAGGGAGAATAAATTAAATTCCACAAAGTGTATTCCTTTGGTGATAATTCATCAAGTTGTACACATGTAATGAATTCACTTTTCTGTACATGTTGCACTTCAATTAAAATGTGTATCTTTAAAAAGAAACTTCATGGTGCTTGACCACATCGTAACCATAGAACAGTTTTCCATTCAGAAACTGAGATGTGGAGAGGTTAAGTAATTTTATGTTAGTGTAGTCAGTGGCAAAGCTAGCACTGAGATCCTAGAACTGGATCCCTGTCTTATGTCTTTACTGAAATAACCAACTTCTAATTTATGTCTTTTTTTATAACTAATAAGATACTTCTTTAAACTTTATTTCTTATAAATTCATCTTGGTAATTTTTCCTACTTTCTTAGAAGATCAAGCATATTCATTAGGTTGATGAAATACTAAAAAAAGTCTGCTAACTTGCTAAAAATGTAGAAAGGTTTGAGGCATAATGAGAGCAAATTGATGTCTCTCTAAACTTCAGTAAATTAAATGGACTTAAACTGGAAGCTTGATGATTTCTCGGCATATCGACTGAACAAATCTATTGTATTCTGGAACACAGAGCTCTCCGTCTGGAGCACATGAGAACCTGGGCACTAAAGCCTCTTGCCCTAATAATATTTGTCTTCTTTTACCCTTCTTGAAAAGAGTTTTACCTAAGTCATCATGCGGCTATTTGAAATTTTTGGAAGGGGGCCTTTGGAGACTCCTGGTATTGGTAAATTTTGTCCAAACTAGTCATAGATGCTGTGCCTCGGTTCAAAAGTGGTGTAGAAGATTCTCTTATGTGTACTCACACTCTGTTAAAGAGCTGGAAGGCAAGATGGATCTCTCATTACTCCACTGGCAGAGGGAGGGCAAATAACCTTTGTATATCATTCTTACATTTTTGTTTTGCACAAACTGAGGTCCTTAGTTTGTTTATAGTGAAAGAACTACTTTTTATAAAAATAGACTGTTCTTACTTTTTCAGATTTTCTCATGCTTTTTACATATTTTTTTAATAAAATTTAGATCCACGACCAGAACTGTCCTTTGGCAAATGTCATCTGTGAATACTGCAATACCATGCTCATCAGAGAACAGGTATAATGATTCCCTTTCCTACGTTAATATTTCCATCAGATGAAGTAAACAAGTTAGGTTTTCAATTAAAAATTTAAATCAGTAAAGCACAATGAATATAGGTTGAAGAAGTATTAAAACTGAAAAAATTTTCACGTAAACTAATATAGTACTTTCAGAAAGAACAAAATATTCAGCTGTAAGTACTTAAAATTCCTGTCATTAACATAATACCCATGTTTATGTGTTTTCTTAAAAATTCCCACCAAACCCAGGTACTTGTAAGGTAAAAATGAAAAAATCTCCATGTAAAGAAAGAAAACTCTTTGAGAAATACATATTTGCACGCTGTGAAATAAGGATCTTGGGTCTGCAGAGACCAGCCGAAAGAGTGAGAGAACAGTGAAATAGAAGAAAGCAAACCTGGTCAGTAGCAGAGCACTACTTGTAGCTGTAGGCCCTGAGAAACGTTGGGACATTTTGAGATTTCCAGGATTGGTAGCGCCTCTGTCATTTGTGCTATAGGTCACTAATGGGCATCATCAGAAGTAGTAGTTATAGTAGAACGCTGTACATTTGTATTAATAGAGAAAGGAAAATTCCATCTGAGTACTATCTTTTGACATTTGGAGAGTTTACCCACAAAATATGAATATTAGTCACTAAATATTTACACACCCATGAAATCTGCAAACCCAAAGATCATAATTGATTACCTTACTAAGTAGCAGCAAGCAAACCAAGTTTAGTCAGTTGACTAAACTTTTCCATTTGTTTTTTAACAGTCTTTTAGTTTCTTTCCCAACAGAGCCTTAATTTGAAGGTGTTAAACTTCTTTTTGCTTATGAAGTCTCACCTCCTTAGTTTTTGTTTTCTCTGTTTTAATATTTAATATGTATCACATATTAAACCCAGTAAAAATAAAACAATGTAGGAAAAAACTCTAGGTTAAGAGAGAAAACCTAGGTTTTGATTTTGGCTGTGCCACTAACCTGCCCACTGATCTCTGACAAGAAAGTTGACCTTCTAGATCAGGAATCAGCAAACCAACACACCAGCCAGTCTGGCCTGCTGCTCGTTTTTGCAAATACATTTTATTGGAACACAGCCATGCCCGTGTGTCTGTGCGTTGTATATGGCTAGTGTACCACAGTGGTAAGTTGAGTTGAGTACTTGGGACAGAAACCATAAGGCCCACAACGCTGAAAATATTTATTATGCGTCTCATTGCACAACATTTTGTAGACTGCTGTCCTAGACTATACAACATGAAGAATTGGAGTAAGTGGTCTCAAAGGTCATTTCTGATTGAAGTATCTATGAGGAGAGCCAAACTAAATTTCTAAACGGAATTTGGTACCACTGTCAAAGAACATGATTTTGCATAATGGGTGTCACCTTGAAGAATGTGTTTTGGAGTCCCCAAGTCAAAGGCTGTGACTTTCTTTAGAACTGTTATTAATGTGCTTTAAAATACCTTCTAACATCTGCATCTTCCCATGGTAATCAAGGCATGCCCTGGTTAAAAAAAAGTAAGAGAACATATGAGACAGTCATGAGGGAAATAATGGGTGCAGCCAGTGGTGTCAGTGCATGGTCCCTATTAACTGGTCCATGCAGTTAACTGGTCCCTATTAAATGGCCTGGACCACAGCAGTCCTTGAGTTTGCAGTTGTAGTTGACGTCAGAAGATGTTTTTTCTCTGAAGTGTCCCTAGAGGGCGTTAGTTTCCCAGCAATAGAAACAAACTCGTTATCTGGAATTTTGAGCGATTCGGGGGGGATGGTATGAGATATTGCTGTTTCCTTTCTCTGTGACTTTGGAAGTAAATACTAATCTTTGTGGGCTACACGCTTTCTGTTGTAACCACTCAGCTCTGCATTATGCAAAAGCATCCATAGACAATACATGATTTTGTTTAGATGAAATGTAAATCTTTATTTCAAATGTGATCTCATCAAACTAGAACATGATATGCAAGGAAAACCATTTTTTAACCTTTGTTTTGATTTTCAGATGCCTAATCATTACGACCTGGACTGTCCTACAGCCCCAATTCCATGCACATTCAGTACTTTCGGTTGCCATGTAAAGGTAAAGCTTGTTTTTTCTTCTTTAATTATTGAATACCGATGAAGAAAATTCTGTTACATAGTGGATTTGAGAGTACCAGTGGACAGGGAGATGACTGGCATGTACTGTTGTATGAGTTTGGAGCTCCAAACAGAAACTGGGACTCAGAATATTGATGGGATGCCTGATGATGATGGAAGGTGCGATTGAGATCATAGAGTGAGTGTGTACAGGAAGGAGAAGCAGACCGTCATAGGAGTCGTGAACAAACCGTATTAGAAACTGGGAGGAGATGGTATGGTTATGTTCTCCAAAAAATTAGTTTCAAGACTAATGATCAGTTGTGTCATGGTTGAGATCGATGATTATTGTAAGTCATTCTTTCTGGAGAGTACAACTATGTTTTTGCTTTTCCATTATACTTTTTTTGTCTGACTTTTTTACAATAAGCATGCATTTAGTAATTTTAAGAATAAAAAGAAGAGAGCCGCCTGGGTGGCTCAGTCAGTTAAGCCTTCGACTCTTGGTTTCAGCTCAGATCACGATCTCGTGGTTTCGTGAGTTCAAGTCCAGCGTCAGGCTCTGTGCTAGCAGCACGGAGCCTGCTTGGGATTCTCTCTCTCCGTCTCTCTGCCCCTCCCCACTCGCACTTCTCTGTCTGTCTCAAAATAAATAAACTTTAAAAAAAAGAAAAAGAGGAAATGATATATGCCGTGATTACATTTCGTGAGAGGATTCTGTATGTGTGTGTAGAGAAAAAGACTTAAAGGAAATGTATCAAAATGTTAATGGTAGTTAGGTGAGATAATAGGGAACTTTCATCTTGGTCGTCTATATTTTGTTTTTCTATAATATACACAAATTGCTTTTATAATAAAAGTTACCATAAGTATTTTTTCATGTAACAGGATGTTCTTGACGACCTAAGAAGAGTGTGGAGACACGGAAGATTATACTTTGCAGTAGATTTATAAAATAAATGACTTGGGGACAGTGCAGACGGACTGCTCTTGGTCGTAAAAGAAAGAGGGAGAAAATGGTATTAGCTAAAGAGAGACGTGAGATCAATAGAGAGGTGTGCCTTTTTTTCAGTAGGAAAGACTAATTGGAGGGAAGGGTCAGGGGGAGAGAATGAAGATAAAGGAAAAGGGGGATGACTGAGCAAAACCTCTGAGGTGTTGAAAATGCGAGTGCCAGCAAGAGCCCAGGTGAAGCATTAATGTTGGACAAGCAGAGCGTCGTCTCTGAGTCAGATGAATGGGTATGGATCCTGATACTTCCGTAGGTGGGAGGGAGGTTTATCTTGAGTGAAAGGTGAGAGTATTTGGCACATAGCCTCACTTTTCCAGTGGATGAAAAGATAAGATCGTCTCACTAGATCAAGAATTTGTTGAAGAAGATGGTAGGGGACTGAGGGAAGTGATGACATTACTTGAAAACCTTTTATTTGGCTTGGCTAGGTCCCTTCCTAGTCCTCACAGTATCTAGTCCCAACCTAAGGCTTGTGCTTGGTTTTTAGATGCAGAGGAATCACTTGGCACGCCACCTGCAAGAGAATACCCAGTCGCACATGAGAATGTTGGCCCAGGCTGTTCAGAGTTTAAGCCTTGCGTTACCTCCTGTACCTCAGTGTGATATGCCTCCATACGATTCTTCCTCTGCGTCCCGGGTTTCCACTGGGTGTCACCCAGAGGTCCAGAATTTCCAAGAAACCATTCAGCAGTTAGAGGGTCGCCTTGTAAGACAAGACCATCAAATCCGAGAGCTAATTGCTAAAATGGAAACTCAGAGCATGTACGTAAGTGAGCTCAAACAAACGATTCGAACCCTTGAGGACAAAGTTGTTGAAATAGAAGCACAGCAGTGCAATGGGATTTACATCTGGAAGATTGGCAACTTTGGGATGCATTTGAAATCTCAAGAAGAGGAGAAACCTGTTGTCATTCATAGCCCTGGATTCTACACAGGCAAACCCGGGTACAAACTGTGCATGCGCCTGCACCTTCAGTTACCGTCGGCTCAGCGCTGTGCTAATTACATATCCCTCTTTGTGCACACAATGCAAGGAGAGTATGACAGCCACCTCCCTTGGCCCTTCCAAGGTACAATCCGCCTTACAATTCTTGATCAGTCTGAGGCACCTATAAGGCAAAACCATGAAGAGATCATGGATGCCAAACCAGAGCTGCTTGCCTTCCAGAGACCCACAATCCCACGGAACCCAAAAGGTTTTGGCTATGTGACTTTTATGCATCTGGAAGCCCTGAGACAGAGAACCTTCATTAAGGACGATACTTTATTAGTGCGCTGTGAGGTCTCTACCCGCTTTGACATGGGTAGTCTCCGGAGGGAGGGTTTTCAGCCACGAAGTACTGATTCAGGGATGTAGCATCCCTGCATGTGTTTAAAAAAAAAAAAAAAAAGCCGTCTGGAGAAAGCCGTCTTTCCTTGCCTTGTTCTCAATAATATGCAAACAAAAAAAGAAGTGGAAAGACATTGTACCCAGCAGTGAATGTTATTACTGAGGTCACTTACCGCTTCTTCCCGTTACAGATCTCGGAAGCGGTTTTTCCCTTGGAACCTACATGTTCCACAGTTTCACAAAGACTGGAGTGCCTGTGGCATATTGCAGCGGCTGTCTGTCTGTCTGTCAGTCAGTATACCTCTTTGTTGCACTTCATGGGCTTTTTTTGCTCCAGTGTGTTTTATTGTCAAAGAGCCCAGGGTTGGAGTAGTAAAGCTCAAACCTTTTAATAATAATGGACGTTCCTTAAAACTTCAGCTTATTTTTATATTATATGTAATATATTAAATTTGAGAATCACTACTGCCTCGTGCTGGTGCCAGCGAGAATTATTACTCTGGAGCTGAGTTCTCATTTATTTGACCTTCTGTAGATTTCAGAGGATTTGAACCTTAATCCTTGGAAAGTTTAAGTTCTCATTTACTCCGTTTCCCCCCCATCCCCGGGGTGCGACTAAGGATATTCAGAAACTAGTTTAAACCCCAGGTATAACCTTACCTAGTTAGTGTGAACACGTCTGTTGAATAATTCTTATTTGTTTCATTCTACCTGGCTTGCATATTTCCTTGAGGCTACATGTAGCATCTTCTCTAGAGTTTCGAATGCTGAGGACCATATGGATACCAACTGCCCAGTGTTATGCCATAAATCCCTTTTTCCTGTTCACTGCAGATTGAATTCCACAGCCTTACGTATGTTCTCTGCTACTCATGGCTTATACGACAAGGAGATGCACACATATAATCACCAACATACAAAATATGTCATGGGGTGCCTGGGTGGCTCAGTCGGTTGGGCGTCCGACTTCAGCCCAGGTCATGATCTCACAGTTCGTGGGTTCGAGCCCCGCGTTGGGCTCTGTGCTGACAGCTCAGAGCCTGAAGCCTGTTTCAGATTCTGTGTCTCCCTGTCTCTCTCAGCCCCTCCCCCATTTGCACTCTGTCTCTCTGTCTCTCTCAAATATAAACATTAAAAAAAATGTTTTTTTTTTAAATATATCAGCTAGTCAACCAACATGGCATCTCCTGGTGGTGGCAGAAGCAATCTGAGCCAGCAATTTTCAGCTCTT
Organism: Panthera tigris; assembly: GCF_018350195.1. Lineage (NCBI taxonomy): Eukaryota > Metazoa > Chordata > Mammalia > Carnivora > Felidae > Panthera > Panthera tigris. Next base: position 89,350,802 of record NC_056669.1, on the reverse strand, counting down.
TTGAACACTCTCTGGGAGTTAGTTAAATGGAACAAAACTGATTTCCTAAAAGCAGAATTTCTTAATACCTGGGAGATCCTTGGAGATACCTGAGAGGTCATCAAACCAGGGTGGGAAATCCTGGTGGTTCTATCAGGACTTAGCATGAATAGGTTCTTTAGTCCAGCAGTATATACCTGAGGAGAGTCATGTGGAATGTATCAGAGTGGCTAAGTGTTCCTAATAGAGATGGGTTTTAGGCCATTTGTTGGTTAAGGCCTATAGGTATAAATATGGTGAAATCTCATTCTCAGGGAGTCCCACAGCTAGTCTAGGCTCTTAGAAGACTCTGAGAGGACCCACACACTCTGCTGTTTACAAGATTGTTTAATGCTATCTGGTCATGAGAGACGGCACTTTTGTTTAGAGAAGCCAAATCCGAGCATTCAAGATCAGCCTTAATTTCAAGAGAAAGCCAAGAGACCTTGTCTGTGGAGCAGAATGGTTTCGGTTCCAGGCTGACCCAGCAAGTGTCATTGTGGCCTTTCCCCTTACCTGTCTGTCTGCCCCTCTCCCCCCACGTTTAGACTTCCTCTCTGATGGGTTCATGTTCTAGAGTAAAAACAAAGCTCATGCAGGGATCCTGTTCCCCAGAGTTACCAACCGTACCACCTGCTCATCACCGGTTCCCAGTTTGCTTCCTTGAAGTCTGTGTCCCTCAGCCGCCGTGCCTTCCATCTAGCTCCCAGGAAGCGCTGCGGCACCACCATCTAGGTTCGAAACCCTGCACCGCTGCCCTTCTTGTGACTTTTTCAGTGAATAACTGTTGAGTTCCATTTAAGAAGTAAATGGTAGTTACTTTCATTACATAGAAAAAGCCTGAAGGAAATATACTGAACTATTTTTGAGGACTTATTTTTTTCTTTGTGCTTTCTTCATATGTTTTACATTTTCTACTGCAAACGTAACTTTTATCAGAGGGGGAAAAAAAGGGGTTGCCACAAAACATTCAACCCTACCAAAAAAGGAAATGCTATTTAAAAGCTTCCTGGTCAAATTTCTATTAAAAGCATGGCTGTGCTTAAGGTTCTGAGGCCAGTCATTTCCTGCTTTGGTTATGTTATTTTTTTTCCTACTAACTACTTAATCCAAACAAAAACAGTTTTTGCCTGATTTCAACTTCTAGCTTCAGGTTTCTCATCTGTAAAATGAGTTGGTTTAGATGTTTCTAAGGTCCATTCCAGCCATAAAATTCTGTTTTAAGAAATGAAGTTGTAACCAGCAGAGTGTTGATAATACTTACTAAAGAGTTTTGCCAGTAGGAAATGGCCTAACCTTATTTTTTGCTGACATAATATTCTACTTCAAATGTAGTGTCTATCAGCTGGGTCTCCTCTTAATTCAAATAAGCAATTTTTTTTTTTTTTAACCCGCAAACATTTTGTAAGAAACCAGGCACTTATTTTATACTGGCCATTCATTGTGAATACAGAATAAAAGTAATGGTCAAACTGTCATTCTAAATAGAAACTTTTGTTAAGATTTCAACTCAGAATCAAGCGTGGGTTTTCAAATCCGCCCCACTCACACGTGCTGGTTTCACTCAATTGGCTTACCCAGTGTTTGCCCCATGTAGTTTTATTTTACTGACCTTTTAAACATGTTTATCTTCTGACATCATCTTGAACTTAGCGAAATTGTTTCCTCTTTTCCCAGAGGTGTCCAAGCCAGTGTTGGATGAAACTTGTTGCAAGTCATATATTTTGCTGCAGGAAAACAAGTCAGGATGTCGATTGGTAGTTTGGTAGTTTTTACCGACCCTCAGCCCTTGCAGCAATGGCGGTTTCTGGCTATGCTACAGTGGGATGCAACTTTTATTGTGGGGATGAATAAAGTGAAGTAGAATGAAAGGCAAGTTTTGTCCCTCTAATACTGGATTAACATAGAGACGTTGGATGATACCTGGCAGTTTCTGTGACAGGTGTAAAATGATGTTCTCCATTACTGTTTCTGTACCAGTAAGTCTTAGATGAGGTAAGCAGGAAGAGGTGAGGAATTATGCATCCAGTTAGATTACATTCTCCATAAAGAGGAACAGTTATCCAGGGAACTGTCAATTCTCTGGTGACCAGAAAACACTTTTAATTAGTAGAGAGGTTTTTCTAACTTAAGACTTTAAAGCAATGTTCTTTACTTGTTACTCCTCATTTTTTTGGCTTGCCTCGATTAAGTTACACTCATCATTTTATACAAAACACCATTAGGTGTTTTTTGTGATGCCTAGCTCTACAACGCCTAAGCAGCGCAGTGCCTTAAATGAAAAATGGACAATAGTCATTTGTATATTTCTTTTGGAATACATTTTTCTCTAAATTTCCCAGATTCGCATGATAAGCTTATAGTTAGCTTCACAGCTGATACCATTGCCATCTATGGAATGGGGTCAACACTTCCAAATTCCCAGTATCCAGAAAGAGGATTTGATGAAACCTGGTTAGATGGATCTCTACAGATTGTAATATTCAATTCCAGCCTTCACTTACAGTCATGCACTTGCAAGGAGAGAACTACTGGTTTCTCTAAATGTCACCTAAGCCTTTAATGCTTTAAAGCTTTTTCCTCCCCCCAAATTGTTACTATAAATTTATAAGATACTAAAAAATAATGCCAGATGGGGCATACATTTTGTAGAATGAGGAGATGTGGTGCTCTTTTTTTCTCTCTCAAAGTGCTTTCTCAGCAGGACACTAGCCCCGCCTTGAGGACAAGAGGGAAGGAGAGGCGGACTCTTCTGCTCCCTCAAGGCTTGCCGCTGAAACAGCCCTCCTGGAAGGTCAGCAAAGCACACTGCGTTGCTGCTGCCCAGTGGGGTTTCTGGAAGAGAGCACCTGCTGGAGATTCCCTGCCCCTGCTGACCGATGGCATCTGCCCAGTGCTCCTGCCCATGGACTTCAGGGTCCAAGCTAAAGTGCCAACGGGGAAGAGAAAGTACGGATTCCTGTGTTACAAGAGAGAAATGCCGCCGGTCTTAGAAGCCCATAATGACTTACTCCAGTCCTCAGGAGAGTGTAAACATTGAGGGACAGGGACACTGTCCCGTTCACCACCGAAGTGGTGAGTGCCACTGCACAGCGCCTGGCACAAAGTACACGCTCACAGACTTTTAGTAAGGAGCAGCTAACGAAAATTCTGGTTCACGCCGGCCGATTTCTGGTAGTTTATTTGTCGCATGTAAGTCTTGGGTGGAAGTGTATAGACGGGTTTTTTTTGTGTTTTTTTTGTTGTTGTTGTTTTTTGGTTTGTTTGCTTTTTACCTCCGCGCTTCATGATATTTTTCAAACGTTCAAAAATGTTGAATGAATTGTACAGTGAACAACCACCACCTAGCCTCCACGAGTAACATTTTGGAACATTTGCTTTCTTACTTAGAAAGTGTTAATTTTAATGAGACTTCCTCAAGTTTGGTTTCTCTTTAAAAATCTAAGATAATTAGCCTCTACCGAGTCATCTTAAACTCTTTGAGGAAACGTGTGATATGTGAGCTGTAGCTAGAATTGTAGTCCTCGCTTTCAGCTCGTCTTCAACTTGGAAATTTATTATGCTGAATTTTAATCTTATTTATTTTGCCTGAAGGGATCCTTTTTATAATGGATTTATGTGAAAGTCCTCGATCAATTGTGCAGAATATTCTGATGTTATTTTCGCACTTGATAAATTATCCAATTAATTTCTCTGGTGAGAATGTAATTTGGGGCCCATTTTGCTTATACAGGGTTCCAGGATTATGTTCCCAGAGGGCTTGAGGAGGCAGTGTAATTTAGCTTATATACCAGTAAATTAGGAGTGAAGAGACTTCGGTGTTACTGCTGACTGACCACGGGCAAATCTGTTCTCTTTGTCTCGGTGTCTGATTAGGTACCTGTAAAGAGGAGGATAAAATTTGAAATTTGGATATTATTAAGTAATGGGTAACATTTATTAATGCTTGGATCTGTTCAGAAAGATGCTTTATGAGCCCGGGAGGCTCTTCTAAGTGTGTAACTGTATGATAAGCTATGGGATGAAAGCTGACTTGAAAATGAAAGCATGGGCCGTGGTCAGAGTATCTTATCAAAAAGCCTGCTGTTGCTCAGAATTTACTATTGCTGTGGAATTTGTGAGCAGTTTTGCTAATCCACCTGGACTCAAAATAATGTGCTTTGTGACAGGGAGTGAAGCAAAGGTGGCAGGGGGAGGCTAATCACAGAAAGACCGAAAATCAGTGTTGAGCAGGACGTATGGAAGGGCGTGCGTTGAAGGCATTACCAAGATTCACTGCCACACGCCCTCCACTAACCCCCCCTTCAACCACCCCCATCACCGTGCACAACACAGACAGCAAGCCCTGCTGCTGCCCCGGCTCAGCCTCTGGTGATCTCCGTCAGGATGGCGGGGGTGGCCGAGCGATAAGCAGGGTCTCTACTCCATTGGTAGATAAGCGTGACCTGTTCTTTCCAGCCCAAGGTTATGCATATAGATTCACATGTATCTCACAGAGGCACTTGGAGATTTTACAGTAGATCATGTATTATTAGTAGTGGTTACAAGAGTATCACCAAAACAGAGTTTCTGGAATGGCACCTTCACTGAATATTAACTTAGAAGAAAACATGCCAGGAGGCGCCTGGGTGGCTCAGTCGGTTAAGCATCTAACTTTGGCTCAGGTCATGATCTTGCAGTTCCTGAGTTCGAGACCCGTGTTGGGCTCCGTGCTGACATCTCAGAGCTTGGAGCCTGCTTCAGATTCTGTGTTTCCCTCTCTCTCTGCCCCTCCCCTGCTTGCACTCAAAAATAAATAAACATTAAAAAAAATTTTTTGTAAAGAAGAAAACATGCCAGACTGACCTGCCTACCTGCTCCCACCTGTTGTGGATATTGTCAGCCTATATATAGCACCAACATCTTTACCAAAGGAGTACTCTTAATTAAAGTGAAATACATATATTAAAATATAACTGGTATTCTGGGTGTTTGTTTTAATAAAATAACTATACTGCTTGGATTTTTGCTTTATCTTTGTTTTATTTTGGAGACGGTAACTCGCTATATTGGGAGGGAAGAATGATCCCAGGCGCTAGTTTACACATGAAATACAATTAAGGCTCCTCCAGGAAATGGTAAATGAGGATTCATTCTAGCGCTCCATTTAGGCTGCGGTTTTCTTCCTAGGGCTTTTAAAACTGCATTTTGCAAAATAAGGCTAGGCCCAAAGAGAAAACTTTCCTACAACCATCTTAGGCCCAGTGAGAAAACCAGGTAAATAGAAAATATGAAACCAATTCCAGGCTGTGGCTGTCCCCAGCCACCCCCTTGCTGGCAGACTGTCCAGACAGGGTTTTAAGCGATAGCTGCCTCTATCATATGCCAAAACAGCATTTTCAGGAAGCTTCCTGTGGGTCAGTCCTTGTCTTTTCTAAAGGAGGCTCAATTTCCCCAAGTGGGATATGAAAGCTGGTAAAGCATGCACGTGCTTCACAAAATGCCGCCTTCATTTTTAAAGTTCCAAAAGTGAAATCCTTGTATTAATCCCAGAATAAGCCATCAAAAAATTTTTTTAAACATTCCACCTCTAATTTGGGTTAGCTTCTTGACACTTACTTCTAGTCCATTCTTGTAGATGTGCTGTTACACTTGTCATATTTTTAAAATTAATTTTTGCATGGCGACCAACAGGAACCAGGATTACTTTATAAAGTGACAATTGTAATCTTTTCAGGAAATGATGCATAATCGCAATAATTTTTGCTTGGTCTGGGTGGGGATTTGCACATTTTAATATAAAAGCGAGTCAGCAAGTCTGAGCTTCACAGAATTTATACTTCTGGCAGCTAAATAATAAAACCTTGCTGAGATGGTTTTGAAATCCTAAAAAATAATCCTCATCATTATCCCAGACTTTCTCCTGGCCGCTCCACCCTGACTGGCAGAGGTTGATTTAGAAAAAAAACAAAAAACAAAAAAACCCAACTCTTTGTGGGAAGGTCTGGCGCGGTAATCCCAGCTCTGTTTCCCTCTGTCCAGTCCTCGAAGTGTCTAGATGCAGACAAAGCCCCATCAGCAGTGCTTAAGGAAGCTGAAGCTAACTAGTCATTCCCTTTAGAATAGTTTGGGGCTTGAAAGTAAAGTTTATTTCAAACCTAATCTGATACTCTTTTGGAGCCTTTGTGAAAAAAGAAAGCAGATTTTCTGGGTACAACTAGGGTCAGTGTTTTGCAACGGTTTTTGTTGTGTGTTTTTGTTTGCTTTTTGTTGTTTTGGCTCATGAACCACAGTAAATGATATAGATATATAGATAGATAAAAGATAAATAATAGAGGTAAGATGAATAAATAATATGTACCCTGACTAAACTGTGACAAAAGGTATTTGAAACACTTGCTTTTACGCCATCTGATGCGTTCTGATATTTTCTGTTCTTTTTTAAATGTAGCCCCAGAACCCAGATGAGTTCATCAGAATGCAACTTGTCTTTTGAGTCAAGATCTGAGGATTTAAAATAGCCCAGATTGGAGGCCAAATTCATATGCATTCCATCTCTCTCCACCTAGTAGGGTGCTACCTGTTTGAATACAGGGGGCTGGAGGGAGGGTGAAAAGAGGAGAGGCAGATTGCTTCCTGCTATGTCAGAGTTACTGGCAACCATTAAGTGTCTCCTTCATCAGACTATGAGCGAGCCTTCAAGGGAAGGGCCAGCCCTTCTAATCTCTGATATGATCCTGGCCCTCTCAAAAGAGAGTCTGTCTCCTACGGATCTCAAATGAACACAAGTTAAATTTTTAATTTAATTTTAAATGAGGGAACCAGGTGGACGTTATAACTAGCAGAATCCAAAGAACAGACACAGTCCAGGAATATTTAAATGAATGTCCAAATGGACGCAAAGCTAGCTTCTTCCTCCACTGGGGAGGGATGTCAAGTGAACCTCTCCCCACAAGATATAATTTGTGCTTCTAAAAACAAGAATTATTTTGCATTTTCTCAGTTATCTACAGGACAGAGCTGAAAAATAGCTTCCTTAGAGTCAGAATGAAGGGTGTACTCTAGACAGGATAATGCAGCGTCTCATCAAAACACAAAATTTCCCCCACCCCTGTCCTAGTAATAATTCATTGCAACATGTGAATTGTAAGTAAATACGTCTGGAATATCTGTTCCTGTACCTAGAAGTGAACTACTCTGACAGCTGGAGTGAGGTGACAGCTGGTTGTAGCTCCTACAAAGCTCCACACTGGGAGAGTCACAAGCCAAGCAAACCCAGCTTAAGAACCACATAGCAGTAGGGGGCAGCAAAGCTCCATCCCTAAAGATTGCAGACTTCAGAAAGAAAGTTGTAAAATAGGAGTGACCATGGACTTTTGAGTCCATAAATCTCTCAGAGATTGTATGCAAAAAGTTGTACTTTGTGCATTTTTCTGGTAGGAGAGTCTTTTTTCCCCCCTACTTTAAGTCTGATGAAACTACAAAGCAATTTCCCCCAATATTGGAAATTCCATGTCCCGATTATTATAGTCACAACTTAGTTGCCAAATCAGCTTCATATTGGAAACACCTTAGGAGTTATTAGGTTGGCCCCTACAAACCTGTTGTTTTTGTAAGGTCACTAGAAGAGATGAATATTGGCAATTTGTCGAGGTTCAACTTTCATATAGGGATTCCTGGTCATCCTCACTGTGATACAGCCAATGGGTAGAACGTCCAAGATCAACTACCATCTTCAGGTTGAAGTTTAGGAAAATGGACTATTGGACCCCAGTCCATCCCAAGGCCTAGACGTTTAACCCCAGCCTTTTCTGGCCACTCTGAACTGTGAAAACCAAGATGGCCTTAGGGCCATCACCCCCTACCCAGGTTACTGGGGGGCTTTCTCAAAGGGTCGGATCTCTGATCAAGGGCCTCAGAGTCTCCTGGGGTGCTTGTGAAAATGCATATCATTAGACCCCATGCCAAACCCTAGAATTAGAATGAGTAGTGGGCAAGGTAATCTGCATTCTAAATAGGCTCCCAGGTGACTCTTTAGCAAAACAAGAGAGTAAGTAATCACAGGAGGCCGGAGAGAGAATGAGCTGAGGTTGGTCAGCTATATCAAAGTATAATTGTTAAAATGGTAAAATCATGGCTCTCATTCAAATATAGGATGGACACGTGTCAAAGGTTTTGTTCAGTTCATAAATTTACAACAGAACCAATAGATGGCAAAGCTGATTCCAAGAGCATTTGAGGAAAAAGAGTTGATATAATCTCCCAGGGAAAGCATTTCAAAACAAAAGAATGTTAGAATAAGATTGCTAGGTTAAAAAAAAAACAAAACTAGTTAATATCCTGCAGGCTAACACAACCGTAACCTTTGGGGCTATCTTTCCTACCAGATAGAAAAATACAAATTAACCCATAACTTTGCAGTATCTGGCTATCACCAAACAAAAAATAGCAAAGTCAAACACAGACATATTGTGCTAGAAAATTAAATAATCCTGGGGTGACTTAGTTAAACAATTCCCCAGTAGGACTTTGAAAGGACTTGCAGCCCAACTTTTTGCCTTATTTCCAAGTTTTAAACACTTCTTTTTTACAGTGAACAAAGACAACACAATATGAAATGTGTGGACTCTGCTCCCAGAGGAGCAGCGAGAAAATTCAGGCTAGAGCAGATCTATTCAAACACAAGAAACACTTGATTCAGAGGGAGGAGAAAACTGACTGATATTCAGAATTCACGTACAGCCTTCTTGGATTTATTTCAGACACCAGCCACAATCACTTCCTCTTGTTTTGTAAATAAAGTGTTTGGTCCTCTTTCTAGTTATCTGGCTTACAACTTCGTCATTCCCTAATAATTTCTTAGAAGTCTCTCTGAACAGCCTGCTAAGGTTTTCAGCTTTGTTCTTTTGTTTTTAATCTAAAAATTCAGGCGCTTTATTTGCTTAAACATGAAAAATATCCTCTGATTTTTACAAAACAATTGTTCACCTCGGGTGAACAATTAAACTTTCAGCTTCAAGAAACATGAACCGGAATGGAAATATCGCGTGTCCCAACTCAACCTCCATATTTTTTCATACCTTCTTTTGCCTTTAGAGGGCTAGTTTAGGAATGAATGTATCTCTGTTGTGAGTAAACATCTGAGGTTCAGCAGTATTTCATTTCATTTCAGTTCCTTCTACTAATTTCCGGTAAAATTAAAATTTAGTAATTTTTGTGAAGTAACCTTCCAGCAGTTTTTCTCTACATGAGATTACCGAGATTTTTTTCTTTGTACTTTTTCGTGTTTTTCCTTTTTGAAAAAACCAAGAGCGTATCTTTTTCATTATTTTCTTAAAACTCGCTTTATTGGTGAAATTTACCATTCCTTAAGTTATTGATAATAACAGCACCTACCATCTATTGGCTCTTTAAGTTTTGACAACAATAAATTCTTAAAATTTTTTTATAGTTTGTTGATCTTTTTTTTTTTTTCTTCTTTTTTTCAACTTTTTTTTTTTAATTTATTTTTGGGACAGAGAGAGACAGAGCATGAATGGGGGAGGGGCAGAGAGAGAGGGAGACACAGAATCGGAAACAGGCTCCAGGCTCCGAGCCATCAGCCCAGAGCCTGACGCGGGGCTCGAACTCACGGACCGCGAGATCGTGACCTGGCTGAAGTCGGACGCTTAACCGACTGCGCCACCCAGGCGCTCCTATAGTTTGTTGATCTTTGAGAGAGACAGAAAACATAAAGTTTTATTTTAAAATAACTTTATTGAGATATGTGCTATGTATCATAAAGTCCACGCATGTCAAGATATTTATACACCAATGTTCCCAGCAGTATTATTCACACTAGTCAAAAGGTGGAAACAACACAGGTGTTCATCACTGGATGACTTGATAAACGAGATGTGGTCTATACATACAGTGGAATAGTACTCAGCCTTAATAAGGAAGGATAATTTGACAGGTGCGACAACATAGATGAACCCTGAAGACATTATTCTAAGCAAAGGGAGGCAGTCACAAAGGACAAATACCGTGTGATTCCACTGACCTAAGGTGTCTAGAGTAGTCAGATTCAAAGAGAGTAAGGGACCGTGGGGAGCTGAGAGAGGCGGGTTTCTGCTTGACCGGGACAGAGTTTCAGTTGGGGAGGATGAAAACGTTCTGAGGGTGGATGTCAGTGATGGTTGTACAACGATGCGCACGTACTTAATGCCAGCGAAGTGTACATCCCAAAGTTAGGGTGGCAAATTTCATGCTCTGTACATTTGCCACAAAAAAAAAAAAAAGAAAGAAAGAAAGAAATCCCCGCAACCTCAGATGTACAGTTCAGGTCGCTTTTTGTAACTTTACCCAGTGATGCAGCAGCAGCATCAAGCAGTTTTAGGGAGTTTTCATCTCTGTGGCAGGATCCCTGGTGCCCATTCCCACTCCACCCCCAGGGCAACCACCGATCTACCTTCTCTCTCGAAACATTTGCCTTTTCTGCACATTACGTATATATGGAGTCACACAAATGTGGCGTTCTGGGTCTGCCTTCTTTTACCTAGCGTCACATTTTTGAAGGCTGTCCGTGACGTAGCACGCGTCCATAGTTTGTTCCTTTTTTAGTGCCAAATAGAACTTGAGTGTGTGGATACACCTCGTTTATCTACCCGTTCGTTCATCAGTCGACAGATGTGTAGGTTGCTCCTAGTTTCTGGTTATTACACATGATGGCTGCCAAGAATAGTCATGATTTCACCTAACCCAGAGACAGCCTAAACCTTTTCTATGCCCTATGCACACACATATGTATGTGTGTATATATGCCCACATATGTGTGTATATATGGGTGTGTATGCATATGCATATGTCTAGATATTATTATTTTTCTCGAATCCTGCAAGACAGGCATAATTAGCTGCACACACATATGTATGTGTGTATGCATATGCATATGTCTAAATATTATTTTTCTCGAATCCTGCAAGACAGGCATAATTAGCTGCATTTCACAGAAGAGAAGAAAGGTTAAGTAACTTGTGAAGGGTCACCCAGCTCGTTTTGCTGGGCATCGACAAAGGTCTGACAGCAGTGACATGAGGGTGACAGAGGAGACAGAGGTCTGTCTGGATTGTCTGTGGACTTGGCCCCCTCCCATGTGCTCACTGGCTCTCAGGCGGCAGGTTTTGGAGGCCCAGCCTCGATGTGCCTCACACACATGGGTGGGGAGCCTCACAGAGGGAACTTCCCTCAAGTAGAACTTCCCTGTGGGAAACCAGGAGTTCCAAGGGGCTGCCCGGCAAGTTCTTGCTTTTCTCAGTGACTGTAATTCTCCTTGGTAATTTAAACCTTTTTTTTTTTTTTTTTTTTGTTGTTGTTGTTGTTGAGAGATCGTGTAAGCAGAGGAGAGGAGGGGCAGGGGAGAAGGAGGGACAGAGGGAGACAGAATCTCAAGGAGGCTCCTCCCTGTCAGCGCAGAACCCGACACGGGGCTCCAACTCACCAACCATGGGATCATGACCTGAGCCGAAGTCGGACACTCTGAGCCGACTGAGCCACCCAGCTGCCCTCTACTTGGTAATTTAGGTTACATTTTCCAAAGAGTAGAGGAAGAGCGTATCACGGTTAAAAGCAAGCCCTCTGGAGCTGGACAACCTGAGTTCACATTCTGCTGTTGCCAGTTTCTAGCTCCCTGGCCTCGGGGGCAAGTTATTTACCTTCTCTGTGCTTCAGCTTCTTTATATGTAGAATGTGAATAATAATGGTGTCTACCCTTCTGGGTTGTTCTAAGGTTTAAATGAGATAATAGGGGGGCATCTGGGTGGCTCAGTCAGTTGAGCTTCCAACTTTGACTCAGGTCATGATCTCACAGTTTGTGGTTCGAGCCCCGCGTCGGGCTCTGTGCTGACTGCTTGCTCAGAGCCTGGAGCCTGCTTCAGATTCTGTTGTCTCCCTCCCTCTCTGCCCCTCCCCTGCTCTCTCTCTCTCAAAAACAAACATTAAAAAAATAAAAAATAAATAAATAAGGTAATAGAGAGGGGCGCCTGGGTGGCTCAGTAGGTTGAGTTTCCAACTTTGGCTCAGGTCATGATCTCACAGTTCATGAGTTCAAGCCTTGCTTCAGGCTCTAAGCTGACAACTAGGAGCCTGGTGCCTGCTTCAGATTCTGTGTCTGCCTCTTTCTGTCCCTCCCTTGCTTGTGCTCTCTCTCTCTCAAAAATAAATAAATAAACATTAAAAAATAAATGAGGGGCACCTGGGTGGCTCAGTCGGTTGAGCAACCGACTTAGGCTCAGGTCATGATCTCATGGTTTGAGTTTGAGCCCCGCGTCAGGCTCTGTGCTGATAGCTCGGAGCCTGGAGCCTGCTTCAGATTCTGTGTCTCCCTCTCTCTCTGCCCCTCCCCCCCACATGCTCTGTCTCTGTCTCAGAAATAAACATTAAAAAAAACATTAAAAAAAATAAATAAAAATAAATGAGATAATAGAGACAGCAAAGACTACACTAGCACCTGGCCATAGCAGGTCCTGAATAAGTACTAAATGTTATAATTACTTGCTACAGAATTATCCTTGGAGTCCCAGGAGCTTAGAAGACACTTGGGGCCCCTACGTCATCCTGACTAGCCATCACCACAGCACATTATGCCCCAAACTTCAGCCTGTTTTCTCTGTAGGCTTTTCCAGATGCGCCTGCCCACGTAGTAAGGGAAGTGGCAACTGGTGAAAATACCCTCTGAGGGAAATACCCCTGGAGCTCGAGGGCAGAGAGGGCTGCAGCCCAGACTGCCCACTTCAGAGAATGCTTCATTTCATGGCTGCCTCCAGCTTCCCCTCCCACCCTAACGATGGGCCCATCTGTCCCCCACTCTCTCTTGGGGCTCCCCCAGCCTCTTCTGCCTGATCCTGCTATCTGCCCCCCCACTCCAGGCATCTTTGTGTTTTAGGTGAAGACCAGAGCTAGCAGTGGCTTGGGAAGGATTCTCTGGGGGTTTTCGACTCTGATTCCCACCCACCCACAAACGCATGACTTCATCATGGAGTAGGCAAGTCTCTCCTCTTGAGAACTGCCGAACGCTCCCCTTCAACTCCAAAGGATTGAAAAGCTCGAAACCTAAAACCAGATAAGATGGCGCTCCCGAGCAGCAGGCAGCTGATCAAATCGGGAGTGGATACATGATTCTTAAACTACACGAGGTTCTCGAGAATTTGGACTGAGAAATTCAAAGAATCAGGCTGCAGTAGCCCATGAATTGGAAAGTCTCTGTACCGCTTGGAGACCATGTGTATAGAAGAGTAGCGCATTCGTAAAGTGTGAGAGTGTGTGACAGAAAATCTAAGGGTCTTAGTTCTTGAAGGCTTTCCAGTCCAGCGTCCCAGCAGTACCCACAGTCCGCTTGTGTTGAAATGGTCTCCTGCGCCCTCGGGGCTCCTCTCCAACTGGTTCGAGAAAGCACACCACAGGCAGCAGAGCTGTGATTCAAGCCCATTGGCAAGAGGTCAGACAGAACTAGGTTTGAATCTTCGCTACCAGAACTAGGTTTAGTTTAGGTTTAGTTTAGGTTTAGGTTTAGTTTAGTTTAGGTTTAGGGTTAGTTCTAGGTTTAGAACTAGAATCTACCCTACAGAACTAGGTTTGAATCTTCGCTCTCTCTGAGCTTCAATTTCCTGGTCTAATGGGGATGATAAAATTTACTTCATAAAATCACTCAGATGATTACACACAACAATGAATGAAATACTTATGGTGGTACTTGGCATATAGTTGATGACCAATAAATGATAATTTACATATTATCACTTATTGAATCATCCTTTTATGAAATATGCATGACTCTAGAGGCGCATGAGTGGCTCAGTCAATTCAGTGTCTGACTCTTGGTTTCAGCGCAGGTCAGTTTCATGCGATCGAGCCCGGAGTCAGGCTTGCACTGGCAGCAGTGAGGAGTCTGTTTGGGATTCTTTCTCTCCCTCTTGTTCTCTACCTCTCCCCCACTCACATGAACATGCACTCTTTCTCTCTCAAAATAAATAAACTTAAAAAAAAAAGAAATATGCATGACTCTAAATTAACAACACCAAATTTCTTTAGTTAGTGTTTACATGGGATATGTTTTTCCATCTTTTAAATTTTCAATATTTCTGTGTCCCAATATTTGAAGTTATGTCTCTTATAAGCAGCCTGTTGTTATTTTTTAATCTGATGTGACCATCTTCATCTTTTCATTGGAGTATTTAGCCCATTTACGTTTAACGTAATTACTGCTGTACTTGCGTTTACGTCTACCATTTGCTACCGTGTTTCCTTTCTGGGTTCTCAACCAAAAGTCCAGGAGGTTTGCCAAAGCTCCTCCCCCTCGGTGGGACTCAGGCCTCTGGCTCCTCGGCATTATGCAGCAGGTGAAATCCGTTCAGCTCTTTAGTTCCCAGCTTCTGTTCTCAGCTGGTTCCCTGGAATTCTCCCTGCATGCCCAGCTTAGGAGTCAGACAATAACTTGAGGGAAACACATTTGCAGATTTTTCATTTGCTCCTCTCCATCTTTCTCCCTTCGAGTCCCAGCTCCTCTGGCAGCCTTCACCTCTGATCTCAGCCCAGTAAGACTGCAGTTCTCTGCTATCACCCACTCCTCCCCTCCCCACCCCGCCCGTGATCTGGGAAAATGTCTTTGGGAAAAACCGGGATGACTGTGCATTTTGCTTCTCTCAGGGATCATAGCCACGTGGCCTTGCACCCAGTGCTCTTCAGTTCCTTCAAACGGTTACCCTACATATTGTGTCCAGCTTTTATAATTATTTTGACAGAAAGATTAATCTGATACAAGCCATTGCCCTCTGGCCAGAAGCAGAAGTGTTACCGTACTTTCATCTATTAAGCCCTTCTCACCACTGCCTTAGAGTGGACACCAGAAGTTTCCGTTGGCAGGCAACTGACTTGATCCTAGTTCAGTCAACGGGGAGTGAGATGACCTCGTAAGTTGGCTCCCAGACAAAGCTGAGATGTTTCATTCATCTCAGACTGAAGTTTAGGCATCTGTTAAGTTATGCGGCCCTGAGATGCAAGAATTCAGGAGCCTAGTAGGTACAAGGTATTTATATTGCTTAGGATTCTTCTCAGAGGACCAGACCTAGGCCAAAAGATCATGGAAAATGAGAACGAATTTAATGAGTGGCTTGGTGAGAGGGTCATATTTCCGAAGGGAGACCAAAGAACGAGGCAACTGGATAAGGCAATTGCCTACAACATCACTTCTCTTAGGGTTATGAAGTCACAGAGTAAGCCATCAGAAATAGCATCCTGTCTCTCTTGGGGATTCTGACAAGAGTCAAATATGCTTCACCAGTAAACTCAAGGATGCAGAGGAACAGTCACCAAAGTTACCTGAAAAGATGTCGTGGTGTCCTTAGGTCAGGGTGACAAGAATCGCTGTGTGTGTCTGTGGCTCTGGATCGCATACCCAAAGGAGATTTCTGGTCATGAGTAACCTGGGTTAACTGAGAGGATCAGTGTCTTCTTTAGTGAGTGGTTTATCAGTCAGGGTCTATCATGGGGCAAAAGCCACGCCAACATCCAAACGGAGAATTTAACGCACAAAAAATTGTTCATCAGGTATTGGACAAGTCAGATGGCAAAGCGGAGACACGGGGGAATCGCAGACGTGGTGAGTGCAGGGAGCAGCAACCACCCTTAGGAGCCAGGACCCAAAAGGCAGAGGTGGGGATGGTCGACGTTGAAAGGGCTAGAGGAGGGGCCCAGGCCGGCTGGTGCTGCTGCCTCTGAAGGGAGACGTCTGAGGCTGCTTCTGAGAGTGAGGAAAACTTGAAGCTGATCCTAGCCACTGCCATTGGGCCAGCCATGTTGACAAAGGCAGGAGGCTGGGGTAAGTCTGTCTCTTCTCCTTCCCCTGGCTGCCCAGCCGCCCTCCAGCGCCCCCTGCAGGCACAGCCTAGCAGGAACCCAGCCGACAAAGCAGAAATGTGGTTTTAGATTTCCAGCCCCAGCAACCCAAAATACAGAAAAGAATGGAAGCTGAGAGACGACAGCTTAACAACCAACATACCAAGAAGATTTGGACTCAAGTGTAGGAAGATTTAAAAGAAAACAAACTAGAGCACTAAGACTTTTGTGTTAGGAAGGAATCTGTGCATATTTGGTATTTTAGACACATGATATTTAAGAGAATAAGGCCCTGTTCAGGGACAGTTTTATAATTCCACTTTAAAATGTATAATTGAGTAATTAATTAAGACTTGTGTTTGTTTTTTTTATGATGTCTTCTAAGCTTAAATAGAGTATAAAAACATTTAAAGTTTCCCTTAGTCATAAGTTTAACTTTTGAGTTTCTGTAAGAATTTAGGATTGGGGAAGATTTTGTATGCTGTCAGAAAAAGTGAAGTACTTAAAAAAGAAATATTAAATTTATAAATGTATTTAGAAGTGTTTGAAGCGCTGAGCTAGGCTTGTAAATGGGAGCAAAGCATTATTCAAAGGCTCCTCCAAAATTAATGCTAAAATCTGCTAGACTTATAAATAGAATAATAAAATTTGTGAGTTAAACTTAAAAGCCTAAGACTTTTAAATTTGTATCTTAAATTGAATATTGACTCTGAAGACATTATTACCTGAATTATTTATTAAATGAATACTAATTATTAAACTTATTAAAATATTACTTTTAAATCCAAATTTAAACTTACTAAATTTTACACAAACAAAATCAACCCACTGCTATCTTTCCTGCACAGGAAATCAGCTGTTCAGGATGGCAGAATCCCCCCACTCCCCCCCACCCCTCCCCCACAAGGTTTTCTAGAAGTGGTTGGAGAAGAGCAAGAGAGGCAGCTTTGTTTCTCGGCTCTCTGGAAACGCTGAAACCATCCCACTGTGTAGCGGGCTGAGGGAATGTGCCCCTGGCTTAGATGTTCTGCCTCTTCATCCTCTACCAAGCCAGGACGCCTCATGGAACACAGGAAGGATGGCCACTGGACGTGGGGCAGGAGAACCCAAGCCTCAGTTTTCCCATCTGCAAAATGGGGGAGATACCTGCCACGCACAGTTGTTGTGGGGATCAGCATAGTGCTTGGCACACCGGGGCAGAGTCTGAAGCTCCCTCGTGTTGGGCCTCCCTTGGGTTAGGGCCAGGAGGTCCTTGCCTGAGCACATGGGCCAGGAATACTCCCGCTCACTTCTTGGCAGGAGAACTTCAAAGAGATGGCCTCCCGCCAACAATAAGCACACGTTTCAGGCCCTGAAGGAATCTCTCACCACAGACAGAGAGGGGACAGGCGAGGAAGGAAGCAGCTGGCTCGGGAGCAAAGCAGCAGCCTGATGGACAGGGTCTGAGAGCTCCACAGGGACCGGCAGCCACCGGCTGGAGCAGGAAGGGGAGGGGCCGCAGGGAAGGGCCTGGTCCTGGCCCCCAGCGGCGTCCACTGGTCACCGGGCCACGTAGCCTCAGCTGGAACATGGTTCTAGAAAGTGGCATGGGGAAGGTCTCTGCCTACAGAGAAAGGAAAGGGGATGAAGGTCTTCTGTACGAATACATGGGAGGGAAGGAGTGGCGGTCAGAATTACCACCATCTCATTGTCCAGTGCACCTGACTTAGAACTTTCTCTGTATTGCTAAGCCCTAGGCATGCAAACACAAGTCCCACGTATCCTCGCCTTCCTGGGGAGGCACCTGCACATGTAGAGGCAGAAGTGTCTACCCAGAGAAGCAGTGGGCAGGGCGTCCGGGGTGTGGGGGCAGCAGGAACAAGGTGGGGTGCATGCACGTGGAGGACGCCTTCCAAGACAACGAACCATCCAGTGAGACTGACGCCTCACAGGGAGGGAGTCAGGGGGCAGCAAAGGAGGCCGGGAAGGCAGAGGAGGGCCAGCTTGGGAAGGACTTTGAAGTCACGTTCCAGTGTGTGGATTTTATTGGAAGCCAGGGAGAAGTTTTAACTACGTTTTAGAAAAATCTGCTGGGGACGTGCATGGGGAGAGATGGAATCTGGAGACAGATACAGGGAGTTCCCAGTTGGAGGAGTCCAGATGGGGGAGGATGAAGGCTTGACAAGCAAATGAGATTAGAAATCAGAGAAAGGTTGGAGCAAGAGACTCCAGAATCATGGTTGGCGTGGGAGTCTGGGCCAAGGCACCTGCCCGCCCACTACAGTCTCATCTTTGTAGGGTCCCCAGCACACTCTGTGGTGGCCCTTCTCCTGCTGGGACAGGCAGGCAGTGGAGACAGTGCCCATGACATCTCGAGATGGAGGTCATGCTGTGTCATCTCGGGGTGGGTGGGTAATGGAATCCCAGGGCCACCGTCGCTGGCCTGGAAACCTCAGGAGGTGGCCCATGAGCCCAGGCATGCAGGCGGCCTCCAGAAGCTGGCAAAGGCGAGGGGACGGATTCTCCCCCAGAGCCTCCAGCCAGGGCCGCAGCCCTACCGACGCGTGGATCTTAGCCCAGTGAGACCCATGTCAGACTTCCAGTCCCGTGAGGCGATAACTGTGTGTTGTTTTCAGCCACTCAACGCCATTGCCATTGGCGGCCATTTGTGATGGCAGTGACAGGAAACACAAGCAGATCATAACGCTGGGCGTTTCAGAGAGAACTTCTCTAGCCACCTCACCCAGGATTGCCCTCTCATCGCACCCCCCAGCCACTGAGGTTTGCATTTGATTTCCTCCGGTATCTTTTGTTATTTGAAACACCTGTGTTGATCCAATTGCCCACCTTCCCCCATTAGACTGTCTCCAGGAGGGCGGGCACCTTGCCTGGCTGTCCATCACCGCATCCCCAGCTCCAAAGCAAGTGCCTATGACACAGTGGCCGCTCCACAAACTCCTGGTGGATAGATGAGCGAGTGTGACGGTGCACCAGTGACACGACCAGAGATCTGCCAAGGCACAACATACAGCAGCTCTTTCCCACCACATAGCCTCTGAAGGCTCAACACAAATGTACATGCTCTCCCCCAACCCCCAACCCCCAACCCCCCACCCTCCCCCGGGATGCTCAGCTCAGGTCCCACCTCTTTGAATGCTCTTACTAATCAGCCTTCAATCTCAGGCCAACTCGGCTCCAGCCCTCCTAGGAAAACACACGCAGAGAGTAAAATATTATGGATTCCCTCTGCCAAACAGATCGGAGGGAAGCATATGACGAGAGAGTCCGTGAACAGACACGGTTAAGTGTCCCCCTCCAGGTTAAAGGCTCGGGAAGAGCCCAAACTGGTTTTAGAAGAGGCCTTGCCTTCTCAGACTTTGTTCGGTGTTTTCCAAGCTCCGCAGACAGGCCGCCCCTCCAGGAAATGACTTGCCGATCCAGCTGAGGACGGCAAACAAAACCCAGGGGACACTGGCTGAGGTCAGGCTGCTGCCTAATCCTGGAGTGGAAGCCGGCACAGAGAGCGTGAGGACAGGATGCATGAAGAGCTGGGGGCGGTGGCGCTTGCAGATTCTGTCTGGCCACACAGCACGGGGACAGGGAGGACGTGTACAAAATGACGTTTATTGAATCTATTTTGGAAACAGGCAACATGAAAGGTTTTTGGTTTGTGAGCTCACTCAGAGCTCCGAGTCGTGTTAGCTTCCTGTCATTAGAACTCAGCCACTGGAAGATTCTAGCTTCATCTTCTAAAGGGGCAAAAAAGTGGTTGCAAACACTGCAGCCATCACTCTTGCCGTAGCTCAGATGGCTAAAATGCCCATAAGCATCAACAAAATGGCGTGTGTAGTCTGAAATATTTACAGTACGAGATCAGGCAGGTACATCAAAGGTGAAGTTGTAAACTGGCTAACAGTCATCAGCAAGAAAGTGGGTCTGGACTGACACTCCCATTCTCATCCTAAGAGCTAACATGTTTAACCGATGACTGCTGTCCTCATCAGGGGCATTTAGTATACGGACAAGGCATTTAAAAGCATATAGACCTTGAACGTTGTAAACTAAAAAGCAAACCCAAGCCTGATTAATTACCTTGCCTGGATCAATAAATACTAGTCCCAAGTGCCAAGTGTACCAGTAAGGACACACACCATCAGTTAAATAAATCATCATGTTGTTGCTTACTGACGTTCTATTTGCTAACGCACGTTAGTCAATTTGTGGACTTTATCCAACACATACACAGAGATAATTTTTTTGTTTGAAATTCTCAGAAGACCTCCTTTGGACACTTCTCTTCCACCCTCTCTTAGAAGAATAAACATGAGACAACTTCTTAAAGTTTCCAAATCAGAAGCCATCAAGAAAGCATGACTCTGGTCACGTTCCAGATCTTCACCCAGAAGGGATGTGCCATCAAGGCTTCGATGTGCTTAGAAGGCCTCTTCCCCTGCTGGCAGCTTACACTGTCCTTGTCCTCTCCCAGCCTCCTCCTGCCATATTGGAGGCCAAGCTGGCTCCTGTCTCTGAGATTTTATAAACAGTTTCCAAAGACCAACAGCACACCTAAAAGGTGCCAGAAGGGTTCGGGGGATCCTTCTCGCTTTTCTGGATGTGTTATCAGTGAGGCCAACAGGCAGATACAAAGAGAAGAACAGGGGTTCTAGGTGGATCAAAAGCCCAGACCTGGGGGAGCAGTGTTAAGGATTCAGCACAGTACCAAAGCCTGCTGCCCCAAATAGCATTTTCAGAGCTCAGATGTTAGAAATTCCAGGCACTTCTGGCATTTCTTTAATCACAGGGAATGAACATCTCTCCAAAAGGTCCTGCCCACATTTCCCCCATCTCCCTCTATGGCGAAGCATTGAGACATTCCATTTGCTGCCACCCTCTGCTCACGAGGCAAAGTGAGGCTTCCAGCCTCAGTGCTGTCGACCGTGACACTCACAAACACAGGCCGTTCTGGATTCAAGTCCAGTGGCTTCCGGCGCTCAGCAGCTGATGAGCCCTGCCCACCACGGATCCCCTGCACCCTGAACAACTTCCAGGCTCCTTTCCTAGGGGGGCTATTTTCTAGTTTGAGGACACACCCCACTGGAAATGAGCAGTGCAAGATCCTACGTGCAAATATTTGCAAACACTTCCTTTTGAAACGATGCACATTTACAAAATTCAAGTCAAATCCAGGAACAGACTAATTGGTTGGTTATCAGCTGGCCCCTCACCCACAACAGGAAAATGGTCAGTGTCTGAAATGAAAGAGGAATGAAGGCACCAGCTACTCCACCAAGGAGGTTAGTTCCTTGAGCTTGGTGGGGAGGCCTGAGAGGGAAATGCTGAGGCTTTGTCAAAGGGGGGACTTCCCCAGCCCCGTAGCCCTCCTGGGCCAAAAGGCAAAGGTGGCAGGTAGGATCTGGATACGGGTGAGAATGGCCCTCACCCGCGTGAGGGGGGCAACTCTTTCCAGTAATTGTGAAACTAAAATAAGGAAAGTACACTCCCAGAGTCGTGCTTGGTCGGGCTGCTGCCTCCTTCCACTCCCCACAGAATAGGCGGGAAGGACACCCCTCCACTACCTGTTCTCACCTGTGAGCCCCGCATCACAAGAACCTAACGGGGAACTCCAGAGGCCGACGCATCCTCGCTGGCTTTGTGTGTGGCTCAGCCGACGTCCTGCTATCATAACGCCAGGGGGGCCCTGGGCCGCATCATTGGGAGTGTCGGACAGTCCGCTATCTGGGAGAAAAGCCCAGAGAGGGGGGTCTGGAGTCAGGCAAGCAGAAAGGGAACATTAGGCAGTTGGGTCTGTGTGGCTGTAAAGAGATGGTCACAGTCACAAAAACAAAGAGGTTCACACCCGGGATTTCCACTAGGGCACTTGGGCTAGGCCTGACACGGGCAGCGTCACCCGCAGGAAGAGCCCCTTGGTGAGCCCCTGGGGATGGGGCGGTCCTCGTGTTGGTGACCAGGCCGGAGCTGGGAAGTCCCAGAGGCGGGCATTCAGCCGAGGGAAGCACAGTTCAGCTCAGAGTCCCCCTGGCTGCCCCCTGTCACCTCCTCCAGCTCATCAGGGCTGTCGGTGATGTTGGGCTCACTGGAGCACTGTCGGTGGGGTGGGGAGAAGCTGGGCGGCAGGAGCAGGCACTTGTCCTCACCGCCAGGCTCCTCGCCTAAGCCTGAGTGCATCATGGTGGCCATGGCCAGCAGCTGGATGTCTGAGTGGGCGTTGGCCACCGTGTGCCTTCGGACGCTGCCACACTTCTCCAGGTAGGCCTCCCCCTCTTGCTCCGTCAGAGGGGTCAGAGCCGTCTCATTCGGCGGCCGGCTGATGGTGGTCGCTGGGGAGGCGTAGTTCAGGACAGCCACCTTGGGCCGGACCCTGGAGTGGCGTCTCGCTGCAAGACAAAAACCAGCACAGGCGGTAACTGCTAGGGACACAGGGTCAACTGCGCCTACTCATCAATTTGGGGGAAGAGGGAGGTGGTGGCTCCACCTTCAGGAGTAGCTTGAGGCACAGTTCGGCTGGATGCAAGGGAGGAACCAGAAAGGTCTGCCTGCTTCCCTCGCAGCCTTACTTGCGTGCGCCCGACACTGCCCCGCCGACATTCCCACCGTAGTAGGGGTCACCAAAGGGCTTTCCGGGACAGACTAGCTTCAAGGGGATCTCCCCTCCTTCTCAGCTGCTGCCTGAACTTCACTGCATTTGCCCTAAATCTCCTTTCAGCCGGTCTCCTCCAAAGGCCTGGGCACAAGCTGGACCAGCTTCTACAAGAAAACCCCCAGCTCTGTGGAGCAGGAGGTGGCCTCCCCAGTGTCAGCAGATGAAGTGGAAAAGGCCCCAGGAGCTTAAGGTCCAGCTTACCCGAGGGGGCCTCGGCTATTAAAGCTAGGGAATGGGACGTCCTCCAAATCATCTTGACCAGGACTACAGCACTCCCCTCCCACCAGGCCACTGGCCCGAGACCTATGTGCTGTTCACGTCCTACTCGCTTCCAACAGCCTCTGGCACCATCAAAGAACGGGCTGGGCTCCACGGATGGCCCCCGTGGAGCCAGACACACAGAGGAGGGCTGGACATGAATCATCACCAAACCACTGCTGCTTGAGCTCTCCCCACATTCTAGAAATTACACTAGGCCTTGATATGCACTCATCTTTTGACTCCTAAAAACTGAGCTTAAGTCATGATAGGTTTATTGGCTCCCACTTTACAGATGAGAAAACGGGAGTATCAGAGAGGTGATGACTTACCGACGTGTGCATCGCTAGAACGCGGTACAGCGGGGAGTTAAGGGTGGCCTCCCTGCAGACGCTGCTCTTCCCGGACACCCACACAACACGCACGTAACTACAATAGGCTGAGTACTGCCAGGGAAGGAAGGACAAGCCAAGTGCATGGGCTTCAGAGGCAGGGACAAGTGTATCCATGTGTCAGGGCGGATGTAGCCCGGAGCCGGTCTTCAGAGTAGCAGAGCTCCCAGAAGGGAGGAGTGACAGCATTCTGAGCAGCGGGAACAGCCCGAGCAAGGTGCCCGGGACAGGTGCACCACCGGGCCCCAGCCTGGCCGAACACTGTATGCATGAAACAGTGGGGACGTGCACAAGCAGGCGGATGGCCCTTGGTCCTGCAGGAGGGCCCCTGAAAGCCAGATGGAACCATCGGTGATCAGACAAGCCCGGGGATACGGCGCAGGATGGGGGCTGTGCTCCAGGAAGATGCACCCCGCAGGAGTTATGCAGGGTTGGAGCCCGAGGGCCCAGAAGTGAGGAAAGCCAGGATCATGACAAACCTACATCCCCTCCGTGTCAGGGAGGTCTCTTCCCCACGCTCCTGGAGAGGCAGCCCACCTCTTCTCTCACGTGGGCCCTTCATCTGTATCACGAGTGGGATGAAGGACCCCAGCGAGAGACAGGACTGAGAATGGAGGGCTGAGGACCAAGTGGGTTCTGTTCAACCTCTCTCTTTCTACCGGGGCATACTTCTCCCGTCTTTCCAGCCACCCACCCCATTTTCCCATCACGACTTTCCACAGCTCCCATGTCCTTGAGACCCTGAAGGCCCCCCCAAAAGCACCCTCTCTCAGCAGGGGGATGCAGCAGGCCGCAATGGAGAAGTGTGACAGGGCTGCTATTCCTGAACACTGGCAGGATCAGAGGGGAAGATTTAGTCCCTAAAGAGAAAGCAAACAGTGCTGCTCAGAGACTGTCCTTGGGGACACACGGCCCACTCTGCTTTAGTTTACTCTTGGCTCTTCCTGTGGGTCAGGAGGGCCCAGATGCACACTGTCGTCACTTCCAGAGCTCAAGCTCCTAGACGGGCATCACAGTGAGATGGGCCATGTCCCCTGCAAAGCTCTCCGCGACCCCTGTCACTGGATGGTTCTGCATGTCCTTATATACACATATATGCACAGGCAGTGACAAGAGAATGAAATCTTAAGCCTTAGGATGGAGTCACCAAGTCTGCTGGCTCTGAGCCCAACAGGAAATCTTTGGCAGGTAACTATTTCTCAAGACCCAAATAATATGTAGAATTTTACTGTGTTCCCATCCACTTTCTCACTGCTGAGTCCCAATCTCCCTTTGAAACACCAAGGCTACTCTCATTATTTCCATTCTTCAGATGAGGAAGACTGAGGCTCAGCCCAGCTTTCATAGGCTCTCAACAGCCATGCCCAGACTTTCCTCACTGCATGCTATTGTGTCTCAGGGTTCCACTGCTGCCTGACCCCCCCACACCCCCACCCTCTGATGCCAGGTAATAGCAAACACTGTCCCCTGAGGTGCCAAATAAGAGGCTGCTACTGGCTGGGAGAGGCTAGTTCAGCGGCCTTTCTCTTTGGGGAAGAGTGAAAAGGAGAGATGAGGTGGCAAAGAGCGACCAAGAAGCAAGGATCCCATTAAAGAACGATCCTTAAAAAAATGCCCTCGAAAACCATCCATTCGTCCCCTGCTATTAGAAACAAGCACCTACGACCGGCAGTTGCAAAGATCTGTGTTGTGGCCCAAACCTTCAACCAGCTGGGCAGGAGACTGGGCTAGACTGTTCGGTGAGCATTTACTACACGAAGATCCAGGAAGGGGAAAGAGCTAGAGCAAAGGCTGGGCTGGGCCCAGGACACAGGGTAAGTTGAGGGCATGGGGGATAGATGAGGGACACACACAGCATCTCTGGAGGAAATGAGGATTGTTTGATCGTTTCCAGGGGCCCTACTCCAGTAGAATGAGCCAGGAAGGGTGTTTCAGATGGGTTCCTGGATGTTCTCCGTCTCTCTCCCACACTGTTAGCCAAGAAGCCCAAAGTCCTGGGGGCGGGGGGTGGGGGGTGGTGGTTAACAGGCAGAAGAGACAAGAGAGACCACTTTAGCTGCTGCTGCAAGCTGGAGCCACAGTGAGGGTGGCCAACAAGGAGGAGGGGGTCTCCATGACATCTGCCCTCTCCTGCCCCAAACGCTCTGAACTGCAACATGTAAAACACTGTGGTCGCTGCTGGGAGGGAGAAATGTGAATCTGACATGGGGCCCGCCTCAGGGGCCCGAGCCCAGTGCACGTGTGTGTGTGTGTGTGTGTGTGCACATGTGCATGTATGTGGTGGGGGGTTGGGTCAATGAGCATCTAGTACGTGCCACATACTGTATCAAAAAAGGAGGTGCCTCACCGACATGATCATCTTCTGACCATTTTGTAGAAAAGGAACCTGAAGTGAAGATGTGAAATAACTTTCCAGCCAGTCAGCGGTATAATCCGGATTCAAGCCCAGGCCTCAAGGCAGAGCTCCTGCATGCCCACTGGGAAGCCTACACACAAGTACCTGTTAAAACCAGATCAACAAGTGGGGGCACCTGGGTGGCTCAGTCGGTTAAGCGTCCGACTTCAGCTCAGGTCATGATCTCACAGTCCGTGAGTTCGAGCCCCGTGTCGGGCTCTGTGCCGTCAGTCCAGAGCCTGGAGCCTGCTTCGGATTCTGTGTCTCCCTCTCTCTCTGCCCCTCCCCCACTCACGCTCTGTCTCTATCAAAAAATGAATAAACGTTAAAAAAAAATAAAACAAACAAACAAAAAAACCCAGGTCAACAAGTGTGGAATTGTTGAATCACTGTATCATACACTTGAAACTAATATAACACTGCATGCTAACTCTACTGGAAAAAAAAAAAAATGAACAAGGTCAACGAATGACAGGGCAGAGGTACAGGCAGGAGCTCTCTGAGGAGTCAGAGGAGGAGAAGTCTTGAAGAGGAGTCATTTCGGATGGGCCTGCTCCAGGGTGACTGACGGATGGAACCCAGACATTCACTCACACACTCACTCAGAGCAGACACCTACGCTAGGGCCTGGGGTACAAGAGGAACCACACATTCCCTGCCCTCGACGAGCTAACAGTCTAAGGGGGAGACTGACAAATCATCAGGCATGACTACGCAGCATGGCAAGGGTCGGGATGCAGTCCGGGGAGAGGCACATACAATTTCTCATCTGGAGGCATTCCAAGGGGGCCAGGCTGCCTCTAGCTGAGGACCGTATCATAGCAGGTAGCAGCTCTGCCTGGGCCCTGCCCTGAGACAGGGTGGCATCTTCCTTCTCTGTGCTCAGCTCTCTGCAGCTCAGAGACATCAAGTAACTGACTCTAGGCCACACAGCCAAAGCGCAGCCCTTGTGGTTTCTGAGGCCCCGCTCCTTCTGGCCTTGCCTCTCTCCTTATGGCTGTTCCCTGCTGATGACTCACAGGAGAGGCCTAGGACTCTTCCTTCTGCCTGCTGGGTGGAGTGTTTTGGTTCCCAAGACTGGGTGTGGGCAGAGTGGAGACCACAGGGGCCGCTGGGCTGTGCCGAGTCCCCCGGGGGCAGACAGCGTTTCCTCGATAAGCTCCCATCAGACTCCAGAGTCAACCTCAGACAAGCACGTCAGCTGCGGCCCCAGTGGGGTCAGACCACAGGCCAGGCTGAAGCTGAGACAGCTACCCACACTGTTGTTGCCTATCATCTTCCCGGCCTTCTCATTTGTACCAGGGAAAGTCAGGCCTTGCCACTCAGAGAAGAAAATCTCCCTTTAAGAGGCTGATTAAGCTGTGGTCACCCCTCGGGGGCTGAAATGGGTCCTTCCCTTGCAACGGTACCCTTTGAGCTGGGAGAGGAGCCGTGTCCTGCCACCTGGGCAGGCACCCACCTCCAGACCTCCTCCTCCTCCTGCCTTTCACACGGGGTGGGGCAAGGGGAGCCTTTCTGCCTTCATCACTCCCCAGGCGCCCCACTGAGCTCTGGCATTCATCCCCCTACACCGGAGCCAGCAATGGCAGTTCCTTTCAAACCCCAGAGAAGCAAAGCCTGGATGAGGCGGTCCTCGGGCCCTTTGTGGGGGACTCCGTTCCCAGGCCTTTGATCTCCCAAGCTCGAAGGAGTGGCCGCCATAATGCGGGTATTGTGCTCTCTGCACGCCAAGCCCATTGTGGACGTCCCTCTCCAGGCCCAGGCACCTGAAAGCCCATGAATGCCTACTTGTCACGAGGAGAAGTTACAGGGTCTTGAGGAAAAGGGCCCTCCCCTGGAGACACAATGGAGGAAGATCTGTGGGAGGCCAGGGCTTTTGTGTGAGAGAAACACAGCACTGCTGAGTGTTCTGAGTGTTTGCTGGGGGGCCCGGGAGGCAGCCAGGGCAGCAGCTTGGAGACTTCGGGAACTAGAAAGGTAGGATGTGGGCCTGGCCTCTGACAAAACAGTTTTGTTTTTGTTTTTGTTTAAAGATTTTACTCCTCACCTCCACCTCCCCACAGCTCTGGAAAAGGGACTGCTTTGGAGGAGAGCCACATTGCACACACAGTTGCTCCCATGAGCCTCAGAGTCCTCTCTCTCTCTCTCTGCCAAGCCTCGTATATCAGGGGGTGAGGCTCGCTCCTCACACCCATCGGCCTGGCTGACAGGAAGACAGCCTTCCCCAGAATCCCCGTGGGGTCAAGCGTGCCTGGACAGGCGCGTGCAATGAGGGGCGCCCCCTGGAGAAACCGCTTCTCTGTCTCTGGTCATCTACTCCACGCAGCCCTGGGGAGGTCTCTTCCGGAGTCTGAGACTGAGGCAACCACAGCACTCCCCCACCCCTCAGCAGGCTGTGCAAAGAGGACAAGTGCCCGGTCAGCACCTGAAACATGACAGGCATTTTGATAAGTGGTGGCTTTTGAGATGAGCGCTCCAGCTGCCCTCGACTGCTCCTCACCCCTGGATGCCCCCCCTCCCCTTCCCCTTCCCCGCCCCACCTTTGCTCCCCTCACCACCACCCCCGCCCCCGCCCCAGCGGACCACGGCAAAGCCCTCCTGTGGCTTCACACTTCAGTTGGTGGTCTGCACGCTCCTCTCCTTCAGGCAGGATAAACGTCATGGCCTCCATGTTTTACTGAGGGGAAGACTGAGGCACAGAGAATCCTCACTTTATCTGGCAAAGGGGTGTCCTCAACGGGGAAGAGATCCATTGTAGCCATGTCAACTTTTTAGCATCCAGAGGTTTGGGGTGAAATGTCTGGCCCCGGAGCCCTGAGGAGCTAAGGAATGAGGGGGAAGGATCACCTCCTCAGCTGTCCCTCAGTAAAATCACAATGACCTTCTAGAAACTGACAGGGGCGGGGGGAGGCTGGGGCATGTAGGATAACTGGTAAAGTGCAAACAACCTGGGGCTTTCAAATCCCAGCTCCAACAGCCAAGTGACCTGAACCCTCAGCTGTAAAATGGGAACAATGGTGCCCACTCTGCGGTATGGTCTCCAGCCCACCCAGCATAATGCCCAGGATGTAGTCTGTGGCCTGTGCCTTCCCGGGCCACCAGCCACTTTGCAACTCTGACGGTATTTTGGTTTTTCAAATGCTCCAGCCCCTCCCCCCGCCCCCGCCCCGTTCACCACTCTCCCTACCCCAAAGGCCTCCCAAAGATCTTTCCCTCTCCCTGGGATAGCTCAGCAAACAGCGAAGGGAGACTACCTCAAATCCATCCTACAGGACTCAGCACAGGTATCACTTCCTTTGGGGAGCCTCCCCTGGTTCCCCCAGTCCAGGTGAAGTGCCCCTGCCCTGGGCCCTGTGGCCGATGTACTTCCCCCATTCAGAGAACTTGTTCACTAAGGAGTCATGATGTACTGTCTGAGACCTCCTCACTGGACTGTGTGCACCACAGGGCAGAGATGGGTCGGTTTTACTCGTGGATATACCTGCAGCACCTCCTAAGGTACCAGGGGTAAGGTTTCAGTATACATTTGCTAAAATAATCATAATCAAACACTCCATAAGAGTCATTTTCTTCCCCTTCTGTCCCTCCTGAGACAACGCCCCACACAAGGATTCTCCTTGGTATAAAAAAAAAAAACAAAACCAAAAACCTCAGGCCTTTGCTTTATACTTTGACAAAAGGATGTATTATCCTAACTGGGAAGCCAAAGGTGTCCCCTCTTGGAGTAAGTACTCCCAGAGCAAACTTCCAAATCTGTCCCTGTTCCTGGCTCTAGGCCCAGCCAATGGCAAAGTCGCCGATGTGGCCCAGCTCACCTGATGGTGTCCTGACATCTACCCGGATCCTCCTGTCCCAAAGTGGGTGAGCCGGCAAGCCAGTGGGCTGAGCTGAAGTAAGAAGGTGGGCTCCAGGGAGGGCGTAGCAACGTGGCACCCCGCTCACGGCCAGAGAGGCAGGGGATGGTTTGCCCTCAGCCGCCATTGCTACTCTGGCTCGTGCCAGCCCCTGGTTGGAATGAGTGAGTGAGCAAGGGTGGAAGAGAGGGCGGGGGAAGGACTGGGCAGGCGGGCTGGGCCAGCACCCCAGTTGTGCGGTGGCTGTGGCTAAGCTGGTGTCTCCAGAGAAAACACACGAAGGGGCCAGGAAAACTGGCAGCCAGCCCTGCTTTGCTTGCAGTAGTGAGGCCCAGGAAGGAGTAGGAGCCAGGCTGGAGGCTGTTCCTCTGCCCTTTTCTTTGACGCTCGGCTGCAATTCCATTAAAGCAAGGAGAGGAGGCAAAAGATTCCCAGTTCAGGGAATCGCTTTTCACCTCTGCAGCTCTGTATGGGCGCCAGTCAGCCCCGCCTTGGGGTGCAACTGCCTGTCGTCCATCCACTAAGTATTTTTTGAGTGCCTACTATCACCAACCACCATTAAAGTCACTGGGGATAGAAAAATTCCTGCCTCTGGGGGACTTTCATTTCAAAGAGTGACAGGAATGTGTCTTTATGATAAGCCTGTTATACGGCTATTTCCCCATCTGGACCGTGGTTTCACAGAGAGAAGGAACAGATCCCATTCACCTCGAGATTCTCTAGGGGGCCAAATGCAGAGCCTGACGCTAATGCTAGCCTTACAGCCACCAACAGGATTTGTCCCCCAGTCCAGGAGCCCCTTTCCTTGGCATGTGGGCCCTGGCAGTACCTACAGACAAGGAGGGGGTGACAGCAGCTCAATTTCATCTGTCCCTGGCAGCACATAAAATGAGTTGGCTTCACATTTCAAGCTGCTTTCAAGGGAAAATCCATCACGGGTGGTTTCTGCACTCGAGTGTGTGGGGCGTGTAATAAGGCATAGTTTCTGGTGATCAGATACAGGAAAAGTATTGCAGGCCCACAGAGAAGATCAAAGCCACTGATCAAAGATGCGGATCAGACAAGCAACACCACAGAGGCACAGTCCCTGGGGAGGCATCGTCAGGCGGGGAGGGTTACGGCCACACAGGCCAGCAGGACACAGGAGTGATTACCAGGCACAGATTTGCACGGACCCACATCAGAAGCCAAGGGCTTGGACATAATCCAGGTTCAGGAAAACAGAGCTGGCAGCATTATCACCAAAGCACCCGGCAGCCCGAGAGCCTTGCCCCTTACCCAACATAAATGCGGGACCCGAGACACCGCGGTCCTCACTGATGCCGAGGAACGGAGACACCACTTGCTTCACCAGTTCCTCCAGCTGCAAATAACCCTCACTTGGGCCTGTGGGCTCGTGAACACTCTGGAAATAAACATCCAAGAGAGACAAGGGTCAGTCAAAAGTTGCCAGGGCCAGCTGGCACTCAGCCACCAAGTCCTGATTGCCTTCCTACTACATTCAAAGTGGTGACACCAGCAGGCGGCATCGCTGTGGCTGGAATGAAGGAAACTGAGGCTTAAAGCCCGAGTCACTTGCCATGGGTCACAGGGATCAGAACTGTCCAGGGCAGGTGGGACTGCCCACTTTGGTCCCAACCATGTAATCCCACCCCACCGCCACAATGCAGGCACTTTACATGGACCAAAGCAGAGGCCTCTCAACAACGCAAGGAGCCAGGGACCCTCCCTCATCGTCCACCTTCTACAGATGAGGAAGTAACACCCAGAGAGCTCAAGTAACTTTCCCAGGAACACTCAGCTGGTGAGTGGCAAAAACCTGGGACTGGAATGCCGGCTGTCTGGCTCTGAACCCATCTTACTGCCACTTGTTAAGGAGGTTAGAAAAGAAAGGGGGACAGAATATGGAAAAATCCAGAACAGTAGAAGAAAGGGAGAGTCACTGTGGAGCCAGACAGATGTTAGGCACCAAGATGAAGAAGAGTTAGTTCAAAAGCCCAACAGGACAGGAGTCCTCAGGGCTAAGCCTGAACAGACACCAACTAAAACACATGACAATGGTCAAAACCAAAAAGGAGACAAAACATGACGAAGGTTCTCTAGAAGACCAGTAGACTCCTAGGGAATCCAATATCTTGCTGGAAAGGGCTCGAAGCCTTGCTCTGTGTTGAGGGACTGCGGAAAGGCAGAGAGAAAAGGCTCCGTGGGGGCTCCCCTCGGCCCAAGAGGACGTCCCACCAAATTCTCAAATTGGAATTGATGTTACAATCACCTTTACCTAAAAAGTAAAAACTCCTCACTGTGCTGGAATTTTCAGGGATTAGAGGAAAAGATGGTGGAGGGGTGAAGTGGGAAGGGCCCATCCCACAGGTGGAGGAGGCCTGGGTGGGGTGGAGGCTCCCCTGCACACAGGCTGACTTGGCCCCTTGTCAGCTCCCCCCACCACGGAGACAGGGATGGCTGGGGGCAGTGACAAGGAAGGAGTGGCTTAAGGAAACACAAAGGAGGTTGCGGAAGTGGGCTGTGGGGACAGAAGACTTGGAGGCTAGGGCTGGGAAGGGGTGGGAAGGGAGGAGACGCAGAATAAACACGAGTGGGCCTCAGACTCCCTAGCACTGGCAGGGCACAGGGGACAGGGGACGGTGGGAAGAAGGCAGGATGTTTCTCATGCCCCCCGGGCTCTAATACCCCTCAGCGTGGGCCGAAGCCACGGAAGCAAAGGGGGAAAGCACAGGGCCTGCTTCACTGGGGAAGGAAATCCTCAAGGCCACAGAGGGGAGAGAGGAGCCTTGTTAATGCTCCCCGGGAACCACCCAGGCCTCAAGAGTGTAGCAGTTTCAGCCCCAAAACCACCTCGACTGGTGTTCAGAGCTGAGGAGACTTTTTTCTTTTTCATTTTTTTCCTCCTTGTTATTTCTCAGGGATATTTCTCTGAGATATTTCTCCGTTATTTCTCTGCCTTCTCCTCCCCCGCCCCCCACCCAAGTGTTTCCCCCACTACGATTAATAAACGCTAAACAGAGAGGGGCAACAGAGAAAGGAGAGGAGGCAAGAGGTGGGAAGAAAATGGGTAACAAGTGCATGGTTTGGAGCTGAATGGTTTTCTCCCAGGGTAGCTGCTGGACAGCCTGGCTTGCACACAGCCCTCAGCCTGGCCGCCGGACTGCTATGTATTTGCAAGGCCCAGTGCAAAATGAAAATGTGGGGGTCCGTTACTGAAAAATTATGAAGAATTTCAAGATGGCAGTGGGAGAGAATTAAACTAAGCACAGGGCTCCGCTTGGCATGGGACCCTGGGTGACTGCACGGGTACCCCTCAGAAGGCACTGTTCTAGGATGATCTCAGAACCTGTCTGTACCTGCCAGGAGGAACCAGATCTCTATAGTGGTCAAGACCGCTGGTTCAGCCTCTCCCTGGGGTAGCTTGGGAGCATACAGCCCATAGCAGGGAAGTTGGAGCCCCTTGCGTATTTTGGGGAGGGAGAGGTTTGTTCAGTGACATTTTGGAAGAGCACTGGAAAAGGGAGAGAAGGCCTGAGAAATGGCTCTTTTCTCTGTACGAGTCAGGCAGGGAAAAGCCAGCCCCAGATCTCATGGCACTGGGGAAAGTGGGGGTCTGGGGAGAGAAGGGAGCAATTCTAACTACTGGGACCCAAATTTCCTGCAGTTGGAATGATCCCAGGGCACGGCAACCTGCAAGCTGCATTCAGACCCAGCAGCTGCCATCCTGCTATTCAAGACGACAGACCTGGACTGGCCAAAGATCCTGATTCGTCACTGTCACATTCCCAGCCCTGGGCTTTATAGCTCCCAGGGTGAGGAAGAACGTGGGCCAGAACTAGTCCCACAAGACCCTTGGGGGAAATAATGCCAAATGCCCAGCATTAAAGGGGACCATCTTAGAAGCTTATGTAGCATCTCCCAGGACCCTGGGGGGACTGCTGGGGGGCAGGCAGTTGTAGCTGGGCACGGCTCGGTGGGCAGGTAGCAAGAGCTGAGGACTGGATGACAAATCCAGATCTTACAGATTAGGACGTGACCTTAAGCTGGTTGGCCAACTCTCTGAGTCTCCACCTCATCTGTGAAAACAGGAAAACAGGGACGGTTTCCTCGCCCAACTTCCCAGACCTCTGTCACGACCATGGAGTTTCTCCGACTGTACTTCTGTCCACCAAGAGACAAATCCCAACTACGTGATGGTCACTGTCAGGGGATTTGAGGCCAGAGACCTGGGGTCAGTCCTACTCAGGCTCTTTCTGGCTGTGCCATCACTTGCGGAATGGGTGTTTCGTTCACCCTTCCCCGGGCCTGCTATGTGCTGAAGGAACAAGAGGGAGGAGCAAACATACAGACCTGCCTTGGCCTGAAGGGGACCGTGGACCCTGGAAGACTCTGCTGTGTAGGGAGACACAAAGGGGGTGCCAGTGTGGCCGCAGTTTCCAGGTGAGGCTGGGGAGGTGGGAGGACCGGAGGCCAGGGTACAGACTGGGCTGCTCTCCTAAGATCCCACCGGGAACCCCACAGACAGCGGTGTGGACTGGGGGCCAGGATGGATGAAGGAAGCATCTCCCAGGCAAGCAGGCTAACCTCTACGGGGCTTTGGGGGGATGACAGCGGCTTTCTCATGTGATTCTTGGGTTGTCCAATGTGGGAACGTGGTGGGCATTTCTCATTAGTACAGAGACAGTCCTTTTTGGTCTACTGTCAGCAGGTGGGGACCCCCACCCCAGTTCTCCCTCCAAAAGAACAAACAGCAACAACAATAAAGGACATCTGTCATCCCTAAAATATTATAAATGGAAGTAAGAGGGGGAAAGCCCAACTCCTCTTTCCCAATTATCCTATCCGAACCCTAAAGGGCTCATTTTCTAGACTTTTTCCATGGGACGCAAGCTCTGCTTTATGCATCCCAGACATGAGCCCACACACACACTTTCTGACCCCCACACCTTCTCCTTCCCTGCCATAAACATGCCTGAGCTGGCTTTCCAGACATTTAAGCGCCCCCTCGTCCTATTAGGCAGCTCTTGCTCCTCTGACTTCAGGAAAGGGGGAGAATGCCCAGAAGGACGGCCTAGCTTAGACAGCCAGAAGGCAACAGCAGCTGGGGGAGGGGGAGACCAGGGCCCCAAGCCTGCTGTTCTACCCCTGCCAAGAGGGCAGCGGGGTCACCACCAGCCTGACCAAGGATGGAACCGGCCGCCCTGGGGAACGGCTCAGACCTGATGCTGTGGCAGCTGAACTTGGTACAGAGGTGGAGGCATAGTTGCCATCTTCTGGGGCTGTCCCTGGGCTGCAGCTCTGTTTCTTGGGAATTATGCACCCCCGTCCATCGGATCGGGCTCCCTGACGCCATGTTTATGGTACTCGACCCAAGGTCATGGCTGACTGGCAAAGGGGAGTCGTGTAGCCAGAGCTAGACAAATCCAATTCTTTCCCCTGAGTGTACATAGCTCTGAATCTTACTACCTCTTACTGAGGGAGCTTGGACAAACACACACTTCCCGGGTTTCCATTTCTTCATCTGTAAAATGGGAATAACAACACTGTCCGCCTCATAAGGTGGTCGTTTGGATTATCTGATTCAGAAATCAGCCAGTAGCATTAGCTCATCTTCCCACTGTTGATTCAGAACTGGGATTAAGAGACAACCATCTGGGTCAGCTCTTGGTGGAAACACGGGAGTTGTGTGGGGGATGCCACGTTTGGTCAGGTGCAAACCAAAGCACTGAATACAATTCTGCAGAAGGAGGGAGAAAGGGAGAGACACCAAGTCCACGAGGCACCGGGCAGGGCCAGGAGAGGTAGCAGCAGAGAGAAACAAGGCAAGACTGATAAGTGGTGAAAGGCTGGCAGCTTTGGGGCTTGATGTGGTCTTACTTCTGGCTGTAGTCTCTCAGGGTGCCCACCTGCCCGGGAACCCTCTAGGGAGTTCCTGGTCTGGCTTCAGCTAGGCTACAGCAGGCTCTTGTGGTCGCGTGTGATTTATGGATCACTGACATGCAGGAGAGGGGGGAAGGTGCTTCCTGAATGACAAGACCTGCTTCTCTGGCCCCCACTGGGATCCCAGCATGGAGCACGGTGCCAGGGGCCTCACAGGCGCTCAGTGGAGGTACAGCAAGGGAACAAATGCGCTAAGGCACAGGAATAGCTACACTGAAGAATACGAGCTAAGCTAAGACGTTCAAGTCGTTTGGTCCCTCCGCCGTCCCACAGGGTCTCTTCCTCCCTTGGCCAGGTGGCCACATCTCCACCGGGGCCTCACCCACCTGCAGGACGAGCAACATCTGGACAATGGATGAGGGCGGCTGGGACCGGGCCAGCAGCAAGTCGCCCGGCTTCACCTTCAGCAGGACCAGGTCGCGGAAGCCCAGCAGAGAGATCTGGCGGATGGTCAGCTCCTGGCCCTGGAGAGGAGAGAGGGGGCAGGGCTGGGAGGTGAGAGCCCGCAGAATATGCCACTAACCACGGGGGTTCCAGGACAACCAGTGTGTACAGAGCACCACGATGGGCCGGGATGAGGTGTTTGCAGACCTGGGTGGGGGGAAGACTGCTAAAAAGTCGAAGATTTGGCCCCTTCCTCTCCCCCCGTCCTTCCGAATGAAAACTTCATTTAAGATTAAGGTGTGACTCAGAGGTGCCTCGTGGCTCAGTCGGTTAAGCGTCCGACTTCAGCTCAGGTCATGATCTCACAGTTTGTGCGTTCGAGCCCCGTGCTGGGCTCTGTGCTGACGGCTCGGAGCCTGGAGCCTGCTTCCGATTCTGTGTCTCCCTCTCTCTCTGCCCTTCCCCAACTTGTGCTCTCTCTCTCTCTCTCTCAAAAATAAATAAAACATTAAAGGAAAAAAAGATAAGGTGTGACTCACTCAATCCGCCTAAGTGACCCAAGATGGTACAAGATACATGGGGGCTATGCTGTCATGGGGGGCAAGGGGCATTCAGGAAGGAGGAAGAAAGGAAGATGGGGGGAAGCGAGAGAAAAGATCAACACTAGCCCTGGCCCCCACTTTCAAGGCTGCTTCCTCAACTTTGCTTAATACAGGGACTCATTCTGACCATGCAGGGTGCAGGCGGAGGATGAACATAACTAATAATCCTAAGAGCTGATACTACCCAAGCTCCATGTGCAAGCCATGACTCTAAATATTTTAGATGGAAGTAACACGTTTAGTCGCCACCCTTTCGGATAGGTACTATTACAAAACCTACCCCGCAGATGAAAACCCTGAAGGACAGGGTTATGGTACTATATCCAGGGAAGAGCTGGATCTCAAACATTAACCGGTTGATTTTAGAGCTGCCAAAGTTTCCCAAAAGAGAAAGGAGGGCCTCTTTCCTAGACTCTCCTTTGCACATGTATATACAGCACACACCAAAGATGGGTTGCTCATGGGAGAGCCAAAGATATCATCAAGGCACCTGCCAAACAGGATGTAGCTTTTCATCCCACAAGTCTGCCAAGGCTTAAGGAAGTTTTACATTTCCCGTTAACTCCTTAGGGTTGCCATCCCCGCATCCCCCCACTCCCTCCACCAAGAGATGCACATAACCACCACCAGTGCCTTCCAGGCTCGGGTCAACCACCCCCCTCCCTGATTGCCTTCCCCACCGCCTTAAGGTGCTACGGTTGCTACTTTTTGCCCCACACGCCAGCACTCGACACTGACCGCCTGTCTCTTAGGTCTCTGCCCTCGCTTCCCCTCCAGGGTTCCTTTCCCCTTATGAGGTAGGAAGATGAAGGCAAGCTTCCACACCCTTGAACCCAGTAGGTACTCAAAACCACACTGTCCAATGAGGAAGTAGGTGTCAGACACCCATCCAGGCAGGGGGCTCTAAGAAGGATCTAGCCGGACAAACAGACACCTCGGTGTGTTACCACCAGTAGCGAGAACCGCTAACTCAGGGCTTCCCGCGGTGGGGTGTCCGCAACAGCAGCGGCAGCAACAGCACTTGGGAAACCGTGTGTGGCGAAGCGGATGGACGGGCAGCATCACCTGTCACCGGAGCTTCTGATTCTTCGAGAGAAGCAGGACAGTAACGTCCTCAGACCCTCACAGCTGGGCTCCCGCTTGGATGTACGTGAGGGCCCTTCTTGGCCATCTGACGATTGTCCCAGGGCCATGCTCACTCGGATGCCACACTTCCATTCTAAACCCATCTGGATACACCCACCCCTTGAAATTCCATGCCCACCAGGTCCCAAGAGAGAGACCCGGGTCTATACACCCCCGCCAACAGGATGCCAAATAAAACAGAGGATGTCCAGTAGAATGTGAATCATTTTTTAGTAGAAGTACGTCCCAAATGTTGCATTATTCATTGTTGATCTGAAATTCAAATTTAACTCAGCATCCTGTCATTTTATTTGCTAAATCTGGGAATCCTACCCCTAGGTCTGTCTTCTTAGGATCCAGTGCTGGCCTAGTGACTATCACAGGGTACGGGGGCTGAACTGTCTACATAAATGCTGCAAACCCCCTCACGGGGGTAAAGGATGGACCCGAGGATAAAGGAAGGGATCA
Source organism: Panthera tigris (assembly GCF_018350195.1). Taxonomy (NCBI): domain Eukaryota; kingdom Metazoa; phylum Chordata; class Mammalia; order Carnivora; family Felidae; genus Panthera; species Panthera tigris. Next base: position 89,312,874 of record NC_056669.1, on the reverse strand, counting down.
AAAGAGCAGTGAGCTGTGCAGGCCAGAGGCTTCTACTAAAAATTGTTAGGGGCAGGCCAGAAATGGAAAGGAGCTCTGTAGGCATAACTTCCCAATTTTAAATACGGATACATATTTAAAAGAATTCCAAGCTCCCATAAAATACCATTCAGAGCAAACAAAGCATGTGGGCCCTTAGGTCTGGTACCAGGGTCATTCCTACCACTGTTAATGGCTCAGCTGCTATGCCCCACACCCACACTTCCCCAAAGCCAGGTGAGATAGGAGCCTTAAGCCCAGGGGCGGGGTGGGGGGGGGGCAGTGTTAATGCAGGATGGAGAGGTGAGTCTGGGAGAGGAACATCGATTGGTACACCTGCCTTCGGGGGCATCTACTCTGCACTGGCAATGCCTCGTCCTACTATTAGACTCTGCGGAAAGATGGAAGGAAATCACCTCAAGTGTTAGGAGAAGCCCAGGTCACACAATAATACCAAAGAGATGCTACTCACTGCTCACACAAAATTCCACATTTTGCAGATGAAACCGAGCTATGCTCAGAGAAGTGAAATGAGTTTGCCCAGGACCAACTACTGATTCTCAGTCTACTGTTCTTTCTGCTACATCATGTGGCTACTTGTCTTCGGGAATCCCTTACAGAGGGCAAGAAACATTATTCCTTTCCCACAGTTTGGTACAACAGGAACCCTGCCTTAAAATTGTGCTTCAAAGAAAGGGAGGGGGAACAAAGAAAGAAAGGGACAGAAAAGAAAACAGTCTCCCTACCCCATCTCTGCTTCTGAGAAGCTGGAAGAAACAAACCACTCCGAGAACATACAAGGCATATTCAAAACCAAGAGGGTGAGGAGAGCCTACAAATTGCTAGTTACGCAGGCGCTCTCTCTTTGCCGGAGGTCAGATGCTAAACACAGACCAGAGAGCCCTTCAAAGAGCTCCGAGGTCCTTAGCCGACTCAGGCACCCAACGTCCTGCCTCTCCCCAGTTCACCAGGAGGCCCGAGCTGGCAAAGGCCAAGGAATGAGACAAGAGTGCTGAGGCCGGCAGGAGGTCGTTCCTCCGAGACTGACCTGAACTGGATAAAATATTGCCTGCAGGGTGGGGAGAGTCTCAGTGAAGAAGTGGTCCCACACTTCAGCCAGAACCTCAATGCGATTTTCACCTACACGAGGGCGAGAAGATGGGAGGGGAGAAAGAAAGAAAAAGAATTTGTCATTACTTGCAGGAGAGGCTAGAGACTGCTCCGTATCAAAGGGAGCATGGGAGCAGGTAACTCATGACCTACATTTCATCTAGGAGGCATTGCTACAAGTAAATGTGGGAATGAGTGGAAAGACTTAACCGAAAAGAGGCAAATATGTCTTCTATCCCCCAATCCAGGAAAGGGAGCTGAAGTCTGGAAATCACAGAACAGTTGCTGCTGTGGTGAGAATGGTAACAACATTCTCAGGCACTGTACTAAACTTCTCGTCTACATTTCATGAATAAACTATTCCCTCACTTTACAGGCTCAGAGACAGGCCAGGTGTCTAGCCTAACATCACACGGCTAGAAGGCAGAGCTGGGATTCCAGAATCCATGCCCTTGACCAACATTATCTGGGACGATCACGTGCACAATTATATATTGTTTTGATTTTCTAATCACTACAACACTGGGTTTTTATTCTGGATTTGAGCTGTTGGGACAAGGAGGTGAAAAGAAGGGCCTGGAAACTGTCACTTCCACCCACTGGTTTGCAATAACCAGCGGGGGGAGGGAGGCAGCATAGCACCTGCAGAACTCAGGCCCCGCCTCCTGATGCTATACTTACGCTCACCCCTGGGATCCTGAGCCATTGGTCAGGCACCGCTCCCAGGCTGGGTGTACATGGGTCACCCAATGCCACCAGAAGGCCATGCCAGGAACCGCGCACCTGCAGGAAAGGCCGGCACTGGCAGAGAGGAGCCTGCACGGTGGCTGCTTTTTAATGACCTAGATAACAGAGCTGATTGGGCACCGTCTTTGCTCATCTGAGGCCGAGAAACTGGGTCAGCCAAGATTAGACACTGAAAGATGCGTTTGGCAAAACACTGCCAGTTCCACTGAACAGATCTTGAAAGATTCATTTAGCCTCTTCCGCCTATTAATTTAATGGACAATAAAAGCAGTGGCTGGGAGAGAGAACAGAACAAGGGCAGAACCAGCAGCTAGTGGGGCCGAAGATGCGTGGATTTTTGAAAGCTTGGAGAGACACACGCTAGGGGAAAATGCAAATCCATAGTCCCCTGTAATTTGCCTCACAAAGTGCTAATTACACGTTGTTGGAATCACTGATTGACTTCTCTGTCTCCTCTCCTAGAATGGGATGGGCATCTGGGTCCTGTCTGTCCCGCTCCACCATTATTATTTCTAGTGCCTGGCATGTTGCCAGATCAATAAATTGCTTTTTAGAAATCTTTGAGTGAATGAATCACAAGTATCAAGGGTACAGGCTTTCGCAGATGCTGCGGCTGGTGAGCGAAGGGGGTTAACATTTAGCCCCAACATAGGACAGGACACAACAGGACTTAATAATTAGCTCCAACATTTTCCTTTGCTCTTAGATCAAGGAAACATCTGCAATACGGGCAATCTGGAGGGGACAGTCTGTTTCCTTCTTCTGCATCCTCACCCTCCTTCTCTATTCCCCTAAGTATGTGGATTTTATTTCAGTCCCTCAGGCTCACCATGCTCTGCACACCACAGGGCATTTGCATGTGCTAGTCCCTTTGCCTAGACTATTCTTTACCCCTCTTTCTGCCTCACCTACATCTGCCTATTCTTTTAGTTTCAGCCCCAGCATCATTTCTATAGCAAAGTCTCACCCATGGGTCAAACCTCCCTCCTACAGACTGTATTCTTTTTTTTTTTTTTAATCTTTTAAATTTTTATTTATTTTTGAGAGAGAGACAGAGCAGGAACAGGGGAAGGGCAGAGAGAAAGGGAGACAGAGAATCCCAGCAGGCTCCAGGCTCTGAGCCCGATGCGGGGCTCGAACCCACGAACCGCGAGATCGTGACCTGAGCCAAAGCCGGACGTCCAACCGAGTCACCCAGGTGCCCCAGACTGTATTCTTAGTACCTGGTGCAGTTACAGTGTTATATTTCATAATGATTTGATTAATCTCTCTCTTCACCACTGGGTTATGAGCTAATCCACGAGGGCCTGGAATCCTAGGATGGTTTTGTTCACCACCGTGTCCCCAGCACCTAGCAAAGTGCCTGGTAGATGGCTGAACGAACCAATCTTTTCAAATGTAGGCTATGCTAGTTCGTGGCAGGGAGGAGTCGGGGAGCTCAAAAGGAACATCTGACATGTTAAGCCATCCTGGTACCCAAAACCAAGGTGAACCCAACACCCGGGGAACGTACTGCACAGGAGAAAAGGCTATATTCCAGCTGCTTTATTGACGGCCTGTATCCTAAGCCTTCCATTACAAAGCCCAGCAGAGGCCTTCCCGACACGAAGGAAGGGCAGGAGAATCCTGCAGATCCGTGCCGGTGCCCGCTTATTCCCCTCCACCGCCAGGACGGAGAGTTCGTCAGCACATGAGGTAATCTTTCAACCCAGCAGCAGAAAGGCACCTCTCCTGGGAACCCGGGTCTAATTGCTGGCTTCGAACTTCACAGAGTAATGGAGGTTTTGGAAAGTGTTCAGAGAAGAATGTCCGACTGACACAGGCTAACAAAACAGGGTGACCCCGGGGAAGAAAGAGTTTCAGGGAGGTGACTTCACCTCCAGAAACAGCCCCTAAGGACTTAGCTCCCTGCAAAGATGAAGGGGGCTGCACAGAGGCTTCTAGACAACCACCCTATAAAAACTGTCCTCTAAATGTGCCACAGGAGTTTAGATCACCGGAAGCCCATAGAAGGGGAATCAGGGACTCCTTACGGTCAACGCCACGAAAGCTCTGGGAAAGATTCCTGGAAGAAACACGGCAGATCCTGCCCACAAAAGATCAACACAAGGATAAGAGCTGCCTCTGTCCTTTCTGCGGCCATAAGGGACACACGTACAATGTGTCCATAAAACAATCAGGTCAACAGAGTACGGTCTGTTCAGTGATAGGATGGATCCTATAGCAAGGGAATCCTTTCTGTCAAATAAAATCTTTCGTGGGGTTGTAATACATGAAATAAAAAAGTGGAGAAGTTCTGGCTGAAGACAGGAAAGGCCCTTCAAGGTTCTCCACCTCTTTCACTGTGCAGAGGTGACATGCAGACCTCACGGCCAGCACGGACCCGGGGAGAACCCGCCCTGGTGCCCCATGGCGTGCTTTAGGGCAGAGGCAGAGAACCTCAGATGACCTTCATTTACCCCATTCAGCACCATTTCTGAGCCTTCACTCCAAATGTATCCGTGTCAAGCGTCACTGGAATAAGAGACATCGACTCTTCCCTGAAAACACTTACAGACCTGGTTTTGCTCGGTATCTTTTCCATGAAGCTGGTTTCCCACACTTGCAGGAGCATATAGTAACCCCTCAGGTGACTTACAGACAAATAATGTGGCCAGAGACCACGCTTCCCTTCCCCCCCTTTACTAGGCAGCCACCTTCCATACTTGTGTACTGGCCCGGCTGTTAAATGCAAAAGGGGCACAAAATCCCTGTCAAAGCCACTCACTTAAAACTAAGGCCCTGGGCTAGTGGGTGTTTACAAGGTTGAAAAAGCCTGAATACAGCTATATGGAAGGAAAACAAGGCTACAAGTTCAGTCAGCTGTCACATATATGGAAGTTAATTTCTAATCTCTATTCTTCCAAAGGTCTGCTGAGCACCTACTGTGGGCCAAGCACCGGAACTTTCCGGTGTCAGCTTCTCATTTGTCTCCTACTTTGTCTTCCCAGGGGACACTTCATGGAACAAGAATCTCTTTCCCAGGGAATGGAGGTGAAAAAAAAAGGGATGCTCTATGGCCTGATATGTCTGGGACTAGTAGTAAATTTGACCTACAGATAGAGGTACCAAAAAAAAAAAAAAAAAAAAAAAGAAGAAGAAACCAGTTTGTGGACCTACAGCATGCCAAGTATGGTGCTACGCCAGGTACACTCCTTCTACTCCTTATAACCCTTAGCCCATTTGGTCATTTTAAAAATGATAAAAAACCGGGGCGCCTGGGTGGCTCAGTCAGTTAAGCATCTGACTCTTGATTTTGACTCAGGTCATGATCTCACAGTTCATGAGTTCAAGCCCTGCACTGGGCTCTGCGCTGAGCATAGTGCCTGCTTGGGATTCTCTTTCTCTCTCTTTCTATTTCTCTCTCTCTCTCAAAATAAACTTAAAAAAATTTTAATAAAAAATTTTCAAAAATAAATAATCAGTAAAAACCAAGGCTCAAAGGAACTAGAAACTTGGCAAAAGTCACCGAAGAAGTAGGTGGTAAGCTAAGGTCAGAATCTACCTTGGAGGCAGCTGAGAGGTAGCCCTTGATAGAGTCCCGGGGTTGGCCACTTCTTGCCTTGGTCCCATCTCCCATCTCCATTCGGTGCCTTTCTATTCTGTCCGCTGGGCTCTAAAATCTTTTAAGGCCAGGAATCTTCCATTGCCTATGAAATCATACGCCATTCAGCAGGGGCCTGTTTAGCCTAATGCCCCCCAAACAGGTAGGCCTCCTGTCATATAGGACCTCAACTAAGATGAAAAAGGCCAGTTAGAAATAGCCTGGGTCAGACCAGGGAGAACAGCATGTCAGGATCCGTGGTAGAATTTATCCCTCCACAGGGGACCACCAGCACGCATCCCGTGAAACACCCTCGGCGAGGGTTCTCGGAGAAGACCACCCCAATCCCACCTCATTTTTCAAAATACAGATCTGACTGGCACAGCCACAGTGGCTGGCTCCAAGCAAGTGAGGCCGCTCGCGGGGGGAGCGCGAGACGGGGTGAATCACTCACTTGGAGCCTGCCACTCTTGGACAGAAGCATTTCAGCTGTCCAAACAGCAGAGGCTGAGTCACAGGGCCCACTGTACGAGGGCTGCCTTGTACTTGCCTTCACACAGCTTAATCTTCTCCTCCACAAACAACAGGCCTTTGGCAAGAAGCTGATTCTGTCAAGAGAGAACAAAGAACACAAGGGTTGGGCTACTTCACGCACCGACAAAACCTCTTCCACGTCCAATGGGCGAGGGCGCGGGGCTCTGGGCCCTTGGATGCCAGTCACGCTTCCAAGTACTAGAAGCCATCCGTCCTCTTGGAAGATCAGGCTTCGGGAGAAGTCAACAAGACATCCCACGGCAAACGAGGGAGACGAGAGCCAAACTCAACCACCATTCCATCCCTCCAAGCAGGGAGGAGGCATGCCACAGGCTTGGCTGAGTCCTACGGCAGGCCTGTGGTGGACACCCGATGTCCTTCAAGCCCTTCATCTAAACTCAGAAAAGGGAGCGTTGAGGTAACGGGAAATTGTGCAGAGATAATATATTTTTTTAAGAGATGAATTTAGGGTTTCCCACGCAAGCATGAAAGAGACTGTATGCAAAACCTTAAGCAGCCGTGAGTATGTGTCCACCAGTGAGGGTGTGCATGGAAAGCTGTGGAAAGAGAGAGTACGGTTAAGTCCTTGTGCAATTGTACCTAGCAACTGCTGAGTGTTCTGCGCACGTCAGAGGGTTTATATCCTTCATTTCACCTAATTGCTACCCTCCCAACAGTCCTATCCGGTTGGTGCCATGACCCTCACTTTACTGATGGTCAGTGAAGAGACCGCCTACAGGAGACAGACCAGGTCTTCTTAGCTCCAGAAGCCATGTTCTCCCCACTCTGCTTTGTTGCCTTCTAGCAAGTCTCCCCACCCAGAGCCCCCTTGAGGGGCTAGCGCTGGTCCCATAAGTGGAGCAGCCTCTTCACAGGTCACGGAAGCTCCAAGAGCAAGGATGCGCTGGTGCCTCTCCACTCACCTCACATTATCAGATTATCAAAGTCCTATGCTTATGGGGCAGGGGGCCCATGGTGATCTGTATCCTACAGAAAACCTAATGCATTTCTTAGTATTCTCCTTTATAAAACCTTAAAACCCTGTTGCAACGATGACAATGATGCAAACCCTCGTGCATAGCAGAGTGGAAAGAATTTGGATATCAGACGGGGGCTCAAGTCCCAGCTCGGCCACACTCGAGCTGCGTGATCTTGAACTTTCTCTAATACTTGAATTCCTCAGCTGTAAAATGGCACCATACCAGCAACATCATAAAGTTCTTATAAGACTTAGTCATTACACACACACACACACACACACACACACACACACACACAGTATCTCATGTCCTTAGTACTCAGTGGTAATGGGCACTGATGATAATAGCTGTTCTCTTAGCCCATCTATCTTCACAAAGGAGTGGGAGTTAAAGAGAGTCGGTAATGAATGGGCCTACATCAAATATATTAAAATATTTTGTCAAAGGAACTGTCACATTTCTGTGACTCACACATATAAACCAAATTTCAGAAGCCCTATTAAAATTCACAAGAGATGAATTCATCTCTTTCAACTAACTTCAAAAAGTAGTTGGCCAGCGTTTAGTGTCAAGATGGAACCCCAACTCAAAGTCAGAATGACATCTTCTAGGAGAACACCAACTGTGTTAAAGGAGACAAAAATCAATTCCTTTACACAGAACGATAGAACAGAGAGGTAGTTTCAGTGAGACCCCACCTGCATTCTCCACCTTCCAGCCAAGCAAATGAATCCCAACAGCTTCTGGGTCAGAAAGCAAGAAAACACCACTGCACCAAATTTAGACTATCAGAAGCAAGGCTCTGTGACAGCCGGGCTGGACAGGAAAGGACTGTGCAGGTGCCTTCCAGAAGGCAGTCGCTCCACCTGCATGTTTCTGAGCAGCTGGGGCCTCAAGTCTCTGTGTGGGTCCCTATCACCCATCCAGGTGAAGTTCTCAGAACTTCCCCTGGGTGCTCTGTGCAAGGGCTCCTGATGCCATTAGTCTCTGTCACACCTCTGATGCCAACACAGATGTCCCAGGCTTCTTCCAAAACAACTTTACAACCTTCCAAGATGTCATGTTTCTGCAATGCACCTGTGAATGTGATTGCACCTCCCTCTTAATGCAGTTTTTGTGACTTTGTCCTATGACGTCTACATTTTAAATGGCAGGGGTGGGGGTAGAGTGGTGGGAGAACAGGAAGTACTGACAACAGAGAGATAAAAGCCTAGTCCAGGCGATGTCATGAGTTAAAGAAACAAATTCAAACCCTGTATCATACTCACTAGGTCCTTAGGGGTGAAGGTCATTTCTTACTGCTCTGAGAACAGTGCCCCAAACATAGCAGATGTTAATAAACATTGGCTGAATATATATATTGCCTGTTTTGGTGCTGAAGCCCATTTTGAACTTTTAAGAAATCAAGATAAGAGACAGAATATGTAGAAGAGGGGAGAAAGTGATACAGGGTCCCTAAATCTGTGGACGTTTTCTTTACTTGATAAAAATCACTCTGTATCTGTACCTTAAGGGATAAGCTTTAAAAGATGGCTCAGGTTCTTCTTCCCTCTCTCTCCTACTTCTCCCCCTTCAAGGAGACATTTGGGGAAAGAAAAAAAGGCATTTTTTTTTTCAATGAAAAGGAATGATTTGTGTATTATGGAGAAATGGAAAAGAAAATACTCTTTTAAAATCCTCATGATACACAGCATGGCAGTTCTATAACTTAGGCCAAAATAAGAGCAATAGAAACTTGGGCTCAGGAGGGGATTTAAGGAGCCTCTAGCCATATTCTGCCATCTCCCCAGCCCTGTGGTCAAAATCCACTGGTCACACGCAGTTCTGAGGCTGTTTCGGTGGACTCGTCCTTTTCCAGGAAACTAAAGCACCTTTCAAAAGCATCTTGCAGATTCTTCTATCCGTAGGCATTTGTAGATTTTGCTCTTATTTTACAGCTGAATAACTGGTCTCCAGCTTTTGTTTGTCACGTGCACGCAGAGGAAGGATCACTGGGCCCAGCCTAGCCCACAGCCCCTGCTCTCCAGAGAATCTCCCGCCATGCACTCAATGGATCTGTGCCCCACTGTGCAAGCTCAAACCCCTTGATCACAGCCTGCATCTCCGGCTTAGCTGATTGGCCTGTTTCCTATCCCATTGCTGACCCAGGTCTCAAACTGAGCCAACAGTCTTCTCTCCTGGGAATCTGCAGTCACACAGGCTCCTACCCTCCAAATGGTCCTATGTTCCTCTGGGCCTCATGGCCTGAAGGGCTTCCTGCTTGGGGTTTAATGCTCTGCAGTTGCCATTTTAATTTTTAGTATTTTTTATCTTCAAACTTGTGTTTTGTAAGTGAAATCTGATAGGGTTCACTTGTGGTCCTGCCTCCTACCACCTCCCCAGGAGGATTTTTCCACACCTGCTCGCCCCCCACTCCCCCACCCCTGCGCGTACTGGTCCCACAGGGTCTCCCTCACCCTGCCTCCACCCCCACACTGTCCTCTTATTCCCCGAAATGCTGGGGGGCCCAGGCCCAAATGCAGGGAGGGTAGGGTTGGGGCAGGCCCTGCAGCACCTGGGGAGGGGCCCTGGGGGCAGCCTTCCCCACCCCAGGGCTGGCAGAGCTGTGGCTCAGGTGCTGGTAACTCAGGGAGGGCCTCTTGACCATCCTGGATGTGTGTACTGAGGGTGCAAAGGTTCCGATCTCTCGCGGGGGGTCTCCTGTCCACCACAGGCTGCAGCAGCAGGCCCACGGGAAAGGGAGACCGACCTCCCCAACCCTGGCTGCGGCCACTCTGTATGCTGCTCGCTTCACCTCAGGATACGCCAACTGGACATCTGTGGGGCTTAAGGCTGCTGAGACATCCCCCTCCTTCCCCCCAAAAGGACAAAGGAAAACGAAAAGAACCAGCCTTGACTCAGGCATCCATCTTGCACGGTCTGTCCTTTTAAGCATCTCTTCTCCCTGGAACTCGCCTCACCGCATTCCCGGCCCTTAACAAAGGCATGATTCTGGAAGGCGCCGAGGACATGCTTGCTGCAGGCCGTGGTGATGGAGCTGTGTGGTGCCAGGGCTGGGAAGAACCTGACCTTTCTCTGGTCCCGTTCCCTGCCCAATGGCGGCAACCGCACCACCTCCCCGGCCCGATGTCTTGGAGCCAACAACCGTTTACATTAAATAGCAGCCACCTAGGAAATGACTTGGGACTGGGAATGAGGCCCATTGTTACTTGGTGCCTTGCCCCCACCCCATAAATGAACTTAGATGTGGAATACACATCACTTGAATCAAGCAGCAGAGGAGCCTGGATGTGAAAGACAGCTGACACGTCTAAGACATCAAAAAATACGCCACCAACAGAAAAATGAGGTTCAGCTAGGAAAAATGCAAAAAAAAAAAAAACCCAAAAAACAAGGATGTCTGGGGAAAAGCATCCAAAACCACCCAATCTTGAGTGGGTGGGACAGATTCAGCTCATCCTAGGTGATCATGGAGGGCAGGCAGGAGGAGGCAGGGGAGGACAGAGGAGAAGGTGGGTTTGTCAACAGTGTGCACCTCTTGTCAAGCAGGTACTTCCCTAAACCCACCGGAGGGACTCAGGGAAACAGGGAACCCACAGGCTGGGGAGTGGGGGTGGGGAGAAGGACACTAACCCATCTTCCCAGAGGAAAGAACTTTCCAACAGCAGGAATCCTGTAAATGCTAAGGCTGCCTGCCACTGCTTTAGCGATGATGACGATGATGATGATGATGATGATGAAGAAGAAGAAGAAGAAGAAGAAGAAGAAGAAGAAGAAGAAGAAGGAGGAAGAATGATGGTAGAGTTATTCACTGGTTTTTACTCTCGTCAGGCACTGTATTAAACCCTTTGCATGCACTAACTAGCTCATTGTACCTTTGCCACAAACTATGCCTTTTGTACAGATGAAGAAACGGAGGCTCAGAGTAGCAACTAGCAGATGTGAGACCAGAGCTAGCACCCAGATTGGTCTGAATCCAAACCCCCATTATATTCCCCTGGTTTATTTTAGCAATAATAAAAAAATATATATAAAGATACAAATAGCTACTGTATGTTGACCGCTCCCTAAATACCAAGGACTTTGCATCTACAACATCTCATCTAGTAACCACATCAACTTCTTGAAGTCGGTACCATGATCTCAGCTAGCGTATCACTAAGAGAACTGAGGCTCAGACAGGTTAAGTGACATGCCTGCAGTTACCCAGCCAGTGAGCGTTCCAGCAAGGATGGGAATCCAGACCCACCCGGAAGAAGGTCTGGTGCTTTTAGCCATCCTGTTCTTCTGCCCTGTCCACTGGGGAGGTTTCTTGTGTCCTTGCCCAAAGGGGAAGGGAGAGGAGATCCACTTCAGGATCACACATACGGGGAGCAGTCCGTTTAGCAATCTCGGGTGATGGGACGGAGTTCCGCCATGAAACCTCTATCCAGCTGGGCCATTTCCGCTGCCCAACCCTGCTACCAGCTTCTCAAATTCTGCCTCCCCCAAAGTACTTCCTCAGGGCCTCCCTCTCCGCTATCCACACACACTCACTGTCCAGCAAGGCTCACACGTGGCTCCTGGGTGGGCTCCATTCCCAAATGAGACATTCTTTCCTACCCCGGAGGCATCTAGAAGCATGCCACTCTGCCTACGGAGAACTCTTGTTAGCCAACAATTCTTTTCTACTCCAGGCATGTTTCCAGTGATATCAAGATCCACAAAGGTTCCTGGCACTGGCACTAAGCCAGGGATGGAAACTATGGGCCACCTCCTTTTTTCCCTGCTGCAGCTTTGAAAGTACAGCCATCATCTCTAAGGTAATGTCTGCATTTCCTGTGAACCTGGATGCCTTCCTAGATAAGCAACCTTATAAACACGACTCGCCCCCAAGCCCAGAGAGTTCCTAATAAACCAGTCCTGGTGTGTGGATGGGGGCGGGGAGGGGATGTGGCAGTGTGATAAGACCAGACAGAAATCCCCAGATGGGAGTGTGAAAAAGATGAAAAACTTGCTACTTATGCGAATCCTTCATTTAGCACCATTTCAGTGGTAGAGGGTGAATTCGGGCTCTTAAAAAATTCATTTTAAAGGAAGCTGGAAAACAGTCCCTGTCTGTTTCTCTGGACACCAAAAATAAATAAATAAAATTTAAAAACACAGACATTTCTCTTCCGTGGAGTTTTTCAGGGAATGCCTTACGGGCATTTTAACATTTAGAGTATAATCCAGAAGATTTTTCTTCCATGGCCAGAGGGCCTGGGTCTGACACTTGCTCTGCATTTTACCAGCTGTGCGATCTTGGATAACCTCCCTTCTGAGAGCTGCAGTCATAGTATCTGCAGAACAGTAATAACAAAATCTTCCTCATCAGCTGTCAGGAGGAATAAGTGACTTGGCACAGGGAAAATGCTTCCAGCGTTTTCTCAGACTTGATTAGGTATCAGAATCACAGAGTTCTGGGCCCCATCCCCACAGTGTCTGATTCTGTGAGTCTGAGGAGGGGCCTGAAAATCTGCCTTGGCAACGCGCTCTCAGGTGGTGCGGAAGATGCTGGTCCGGGGACCACACTTCGAGAACCATCAGCTTCAAAGAGTGGCTGGTGCATAAATGCATGAAAATGTTCACCGTCGTGACTATGGATGTTTTTGTCCTCCATATAACCCTTTTTAAAAAAAAAAAAAATTTATTCATTTTTGAGAGAGAGACAGAGACAGAGTGTGAGTGGAAGAGGGACAGAGAGAAAGAGAAGGAGACACAGAGTCTGAAGCAGCCTCCAGGCTCTGGGCTGTCAGTACAGAGCCTGACACAGGGCTCGAACTCACTGACCATGAGATCATGACCTGAACCAAAGTCAGACGCTTAACTGACTGAGCCACCCAGGCGTCCCCTCCATATAGCTCTTAAGCAGCCTCAGAGACAGTTGCCCTGGTGCCTTCCATGCCTAACAAGTATTTCTCAGCCCTTCCAACTCAGTCTTTACCCCTCATGGCCACTGAACTGCTGAATGTTTGCACTTATCGGAACACACGTGCATTCCCAGCATCTACCCCTGCCTTCCAACCTCCCTTCACTGGTGCCTTAAACCTGGCTGCTGCCATTCCCTGCCTGCTCTATAGGAAATCACCCAATTTCACCCATAGTGGGTTCCTGAAAACACGTATTCGTGTGGAACAAGACACTTACATGATGTTCGGAGTTCTGTTCCCACAGAGCTAAAAAGGATTATAAAATCCCTAATTACACCTCACCTTCGGAGCTCATCTTCGGGTGATAGATTTTCAGCATTTTGTACCTACGTGTTCCTTCTTTAACAATAGAATGTGCAATCACCCAAGTCCAATGAGGCTAAAGATCCGCCATTGCAGCATGCCCACGGATTTTCATCTTTATCTCAATTATATTAAGACCTATGGTTATCAATTTCAAGGCCCATTTTCCCACTTATCCTCATAAAATGTGAGAAAAAGTACAATAAAAATATTCAAATAATTGCACAGATTCCAGGCAATCGCCGAGGAGATTAAGCATGGCGGAGCTGCTGACAGGGAACGCGGCTGGCTGGCGGGCAGCCCCACACAGTGCAGCCTGGGACATCCAGGGGTCCTTCTTGCAGCCCCCAGACTGGCACCACCCCATTCCCTCCCCTCACAGTGCCCAAGCAAAGTTTGTGAGCCACTCCCAAGTTTACAGACTCCACAAGGGCTCTCTTCCAAGTACTGGCCAAATCCAAAACGTAACCTCGCAACGATCTTCTCTCCTAAGGGTATCATCTTCCCCCCTTGTCTTTTTGCTGGAGCTCAGCCCACTTGTTCAAAGCCCCATCTCTTGCTCCCCTCCATCCACCTAATCACCCCTTTCCTTTTGGGGAACCCCATGTGTTTGGGAAGACCTCCCAGGCTGACCAAAGAGGAGCTGAAACTTTTCGCCTCTAGTCAATTTGGGTTTGGAAAAAAAAAAATCACATGAAAGTGATTTTCCCCAATCTTTATCATCTCTCCACCCAGGAAGAATCTGTGGATTCTTACAAGTCCCACCCAGCTTTGTCCCTACAAAGTATACTTATCCTGGGCCTGTTTGTAAGCCTTTACCATCCACTCAGGTTTTCAGCTAACACTACCCTGTGTGGTACCTGCATAGAGGTATCCACATCCCTGTTCTGTCTTCAATGTCAAACTTCACGGTGACCATGACACTTCCATGGGTCTCCTCCTTTGGTTCTGCCATGTGCCACAAGCCCTTAATGAACCTTCCCTGATAATGATGAGCTAAGAGGGACTGGCCTCCTGGGGCTCTCACAAGACATGAGCAGTAATGGAAGTATTTAGATCAAACACTACCAGGCCATCTGTGGCCTTTGGGCACTGGGGTGACTAAATTTCCCCTTTTCCTAGGTACTATCTTGTTCAGAGCGACTGACTAGAAACTGAGTTTCTGTATCAAGCAAAACTCTAGTTTCACCAAAGGGAATTTAACTTTCCGGGCTTGGGGTAAAAACTTGCAACAAACACAACACAGCCAGCAGATACAGGAGCACAGAATACTCTATCTGCAGCCACTCCCCCCACCCCCCCACCCCCCGCCCATCCCCATGCCCTGCACCACCAACGTGGTTAACCATTAATTAGGTGATAGAAAAATGTAGAGCACTTCCGATCATCATTTCCAAAGTTCTAAGGAAACAGTTATCCCACAGAGCTGTCTCTATGATAGAGTTCCCCTGGGAAACCCCAGCTTTCCTTCCAGGCCCAAAACAGAGGGAAAGAGAAAATTCAACACTGGAAATGTCAGATTTTTTTCCCGCCAGTTTCTTATGGAAATCTCTCTATGCTTCTGTGGATCAAATGGCCTGTCTTCTCTGTGTGCAGACACAAGATAAGCACTCTTTTCCCACCTGCTTCTCCTCTGCCTTCACCTCAGGTCATTTTCATTATTCCTGACTGAAGATACCCTTCAGTGAATCTTTCCTTGAAGCTACAAATTGAGAATGCTCACCTTCAAAAGCAGAGCCACAGAGAAGGTTCTGCAAGTAGAGATCTCTGGGTTGGAGAGATGCGACCCAACCCAACCCAGAAGAGATCTCTCTGGGTCCCAGGAGATGCGAGTTCATCGCTAAATGCAGATGGCAGGGAGGGGGCACCCGATCCTTCATGTCACACAGAAAAGCCCAGAGCCCAAAAAGCCCATTCATCGTCCTCTCCAACAGCCACATCCATGGCTTTGGGGTCTCACCTCCATCCTCATGATCTGTTCCTTATTTGTCCATGGACTTCCTCCTTCCTCCTTGCTGGAGGCGTGTTCTTTCTGGAGCCCATTCAGACTTTTCCTTCTTCACAGCACGTCTGCTAGTTGAATGTGAAGGCTGGCCTCTATGGCCCTCCCTCCTGGACCTCCCTCCTCCCTCCCATCCTCCTTCATGGACAGTTCTTCCTTGCATGGCTTTGGAACCAGCCCACCTTCAAGCGGTGCCCAGCATTGGGCTTTCCAAACCTGACTCTCTCTTGAACCACCTTCACCATCTGGCCATCGCCAGGGTCCCCTAAACTGTTATTCTTTGCATACTATTTTTCTTAAATCAGTCCACTTTTTAAAACATAAATATGTTTAAAAAATGAAACTATAGCAACATCATTTGCCATAAACAGAATGTAACTCAACCATCAACTCGAGGCAAAGAAAAAAAATTTTATGAAATCCTAATCAGTGTTCCTAGCTGAAGACACTAAGTTCGAGGCATGCTCTCTCTTTCTGAAACAAGGGAGATCTCCAAGTCCTGCAGGAGCGTCAAAGATACAGTGGTGCAAAGCGAGACTCTCCCTGGGCACAATCTGAAGCATGAAAGGAAAAGAAAGGAAAATACACTCTAGCCATGAAGACCAGTATTACTTAACGTCATTGTGCATACCACCTAATATCATCTCCTGTATCTGTGGTAGACAACCCCTCCCTCTCTCCCAAGAAACTTCACTGGGCATCTCTTATGTTCCAGGTACTTTCCAGGCACTGGGGAGCCAAACACCTTTTTTTTTTTTTTTTTTTTTTTTTTTTTTTTTTAAAGGGCTCTGCACCTACAGGAGACTTAAAACCTACATTTAAATAAACAGCGTCCAGGATAGCTTTCTCTCCAGTCTAATACTAAGGAAAATCCCAGATTCAAAACTGTGAAAACCAGTTCCCACCCCACACCCCCAGAAAGAGACTCAATATTCACCAAGCCGTTTCTCTGATTAAGCTCTCGATGGAAAATGACATGTGGTTATTAGTTAAGTGGCTGGCATACTTTGTAAGCAGCATTAACCGACCCCCCCAAACCTCAGGGCTTCCCAGATAAACAAGTCCCCACCCAAGTGCCCTTCCCCACCCATCCTAGGGGTAGCCCCCCGTGCCAAAAGACAACTGACATTTAAAACCCGATTGAAACCACACCAAACTCTGTCTACTTTAAATGTCAGCGAGGAAGGCTGCCGGCCTGGCAGGTTTCTTCAGGACCAATTGAAAAACCACTTCTCTGTAGTTGGATTTAAAAATCAATCACTACAGACAGCAAGAGAAGAGACTGAGGACAAGGCTGACCTTTGAGTCAAGGGCAACTGAGATGATTCACATTTGTAACTAATTACCTCTTTCTTAATCTTTATGTTTGTCTCTCCCTGGACAGGGGCTTTTTCTTTCAAGCAGCTGAGACATCTGACCCGATAGAATTCCAGGCTGCTGTTGGGTCTTGCTTTGTCCATATTTATAGTGGCCATTCTCTGCTGTGTGTGTGTGTGTGTGTGTGTGTGTGTGTGTGTGTGTGTGTTTTAAAGGACTAATATCTGTCATTCTTTAAAAGTGCACGTAAAAATGTAAGCTTCCCGAATGTTGGTAAGGAAGAAAAAAAAAAGAATGTCAGTATTGTTTTTAAGATCTAAAAATTCTTTAACCTGTCTTAAATAAAAGTATGTTCTCCGTGGGTATAGAATAGCACCACCAATCTGAAACCAAGATGTCAGGTATTTTTATGTTAGTTTCCCATTAAAAGGGTTGCACTTTAGAATAACAAATACGCATACAGTTAAGTTTAATAACCGCATTACTGTCTTCCTCTGTGCTAGTCACTGTTCTGAGCACTTGACAAATAACAATTTATTTAGTCCTCACGACAATCTTATAAGGTTAGGTCTTAACACCCCTGGTTTTATAGAACAGAAAACTAAAACACACAGAGGTAAAGCAACTTGCTCGAGGTCACACAGCTGGTAAGAGGCTATGCTGGGCACTAAACTCAGGTAGTCTGGCTTTAGAGGCCACGATCTTGACCACTCCCCTACTCTGTCCCCCACCCAACACCCACACTATGCGCTGAATGCTTTGCATGTGTTATTTCACGTAAACCAACGACCTCTAAGGTAGGTCATATTTTTGTTCCCATTTTACAGATGGGGAAAATGAGGCATCTTGCCCGAGACCTACTCAGCTAATTAGCGGGGAAAAGTAGTAACTCTGACTTCACTAAAGTATCAGTCAGTTACTCACTGTCAAACAACACATCACCATGCCCTCTCCCACATGCCTGTGGGTGGAGTCAGGAAAACAACTTGTGTCAGTCAATTAGAAACTATCCTCTGAGGGGCATCTGGGTGGCTCAGTTAGTTAAGCTTCTGACTCTTGATTTCACCTCAAGTTAGCATCTCACAGTTCATGAGTTCAAGCCGCAGGTCAGGCTCTGCGCTGACAGCACGGAGCCTCCTCCGGATTCTCTCTCTCCCCCTCTCTCTGCCCTTCCCCTGCTCATGCACACACAACACTCTCACTCTCAAAATAAATTAAGAAAAAACGAAGAAGAAAAATAAACCATCCTCTAAGAGAGTCTGGAACCTTGAGTTCATTAGCCTCATAACAACAGTGTTTGGGCAGGAGGGGTGTCAGGTCGCCGAATCCAATCATCTTTAACAGAACAGACTACGAGGCTTAGCGACAAGAAGTCACTTGGCTGAAGGGTACATACAGTTACACCGAATTAGATGCCATACCCGGGGGGTGAGAGGGAATGTTGCTAGAGGAGCAGTTCCCACAGTGTGGTCTGAGGTCCCATATCCCCAGACCTTTTCCACAGGGTCAAAACTAGTTCCTTAATGACACTAAGCCACAATTTGCCCTTTTCCTCGCATCTTCCATCAGTGTACCGTGCAGGTTTCCAGAGACCACATGATGCGCAATGTCACAACAGACCGAATGGGAAACAGACAGGAGGATCCATCCGGCTATCTTCTATGAAGCCAGATGGTGCAGAGATTTGCAAACGTAAAATAATGCCTCTCTTCTATTTTTTTTTATTCTGAAAAGTTATTTTTCACAAAAATGCTATTTAGACTAACATGTAATAGGTTTATTATTTAAATGACTTAAATATTTTTAAGTTTCTCAGGTTCAGTTTCCAATATGGTGAAGACAGAGATAACCCAAATAACCGATCATTTTTAAGAGTGTAAGGATGACCAAGAAGTCTGAGAACCACTGCCCAAGACTGTAATCTCCATAAAAGCAGGGACCACACTGGCCCTGTGCATTATCAGGGACTCGGCATATGTAATTTTGGATGTTGAAGGAATGCCCAGGTGTATGGTATTGGCCATCCCTTTAGGTACATGTATCCATGTGCACTATAATGACAGATACTCAGACTCACACAGCTTACCTGGAAATAGTCTGTAATGAATGATCCAAGTTCACTCTTCAGCAGCCTCCTGGGGAGAGAGAAACACCATCAAGCAGCCCATGATAGTAGAGCTCCCGGTGCCTAACTCACGGACACATACGATGATAGAGTGCTCCCCAGTGGCATAGGGGCCAAGGCCAGGTCTAAGAAAGGAGTGTGCTAGGCTCTAATAATACCTCTGTACCAAAGTTATTATGGGATTCAGGCAATGGAAGTCCTAAAAGGGTATCTGTTCCTTAGTTCGCTCTACAAAGACAACCATCGCCAGAGGGCAGTCGCGGGAGATTCTAATTCTAATAGAGTTGGTAGAAGCAAGCTAGGGGACTCTGGCTTCATGGGAAGCAAAAAAAAAAAAAAAAAAAAAAAAAAAAAAAAAGAAAAAAAAAGAAAAAAGAAAAAAGAAAAAAAAAAGAAAAAAGAAAAAAGAAAAAAGAAAAAAGAAAAAAAAAGAAAAAAGAAAAAAGAAAAAAGAAAAAAGAAAAAAAAAGAAAAAAGAAAAAGAAGAAAAAAGAAAAAAGAAAAAAAAAGAAAAAAGAAAAAGAAGAAAAAAGAAAAAAAAAAAAAAAAGAAAAAAGAAAAAAGAAAAAAAAAAAAAGAAAAAAGAAAAAAAAAGAAAAAAAAAAAAAAAGAAAAAAGAAAAAAAAAAAAAAAAAAAAGAAAAAAGAAAAAAAAAAAAAAAAAAAGAAAAAAGAAAAAAGAAAAAAAAAGAAAAAAGAAAAAAGAAGAAAAAAGAAAAAAGAAAAAGAAGAAAAAAGAAAAAAGAAAAAAAAAGAAAAAAGAAAAAGAAGAAAAAAGAAAAAAGAAAAAGAAAAAAAAAGAAAAAAGAAAAAGAAAAAAAAAGAAAAAAGAAAAAAAAAGAAAAAAGAAAAAAAAAGAAAAAAGAAAAAAGAAAAAAAAAAAGAAAGAAAAGAAAAGGAAAGAGAGAAAGACCATAATTTTGTAATCTTCCATATTTGTAGACTTTATGGTTTAAAACATATTTTTCATGCATTCTTCAGCCAAGGATTGAAGAACTGTAAAGTATGTGTGAGAGGAGGGCAATTATTATCCTCCAATATAAGTAAAGAAACAGAGGCTCAGAGAGGCCCCCAGTGGCAGAGTGAAGATTCAAACCCAGGCCTTCTGCAAATTCAACATCTTTCCCCATAATCCCACTCTGTCTCTCCTCCAAATCCATCAGAGACATTCAACATGGTGCCATAGTTTGGATGGTCTTACCACCCCCCCCCCCAAGTGACTGAGGCAGTCGTTCAAAGGGGGCTACAACAGGGAAAACAGATTTTATTTATCCAGTTTATTGAGCTTCCCTTGACGTGCCAGACACTGGGCCAGCACCAGGTGGATGGAAGTGAACAACCAAGACAGATGAGGTCTCGGTGGTGTGGATCGATAGTGTGTTAATAAATATACTCGCAGGATAATTTCAGAGAGTCTTTAGAGCTAAAAAAGAATTTTAAAAATAGAGGTGTTGGCACCAGGTCCCCATCTCCCTGTGACAAATCGTGGGACCACCCTACTGATCCTTCTTTAACTTGATCCAAACAAGGCAATGAATCTAAAAACATGAATAACTGGCTCTCCGGATCCAACATGCTCCCTAGAGGGTACACTCCTCATTGACTTCAAATTGTTTCACCCCACCAGCCACGGTCATTAAGGAGCAAAGGCTCAGCCTTCTGACAACCCCCGCTGGATATCAACTCCCCCGCCCCCAAAATGTGTTCCCACATGTTCTCCGTGTCCTGGAGAAACAGGAAGTGACAGTGAGGTATCATTATGTGCAGATCATCGATGCAACGGGATCAAAAAAGAGAAAGAGACACCCATGATCTCAATTCTCACACCAGAAAGAGCCCTGGAAAGCTGCAAACACGGGTTGCACACGGAAAATACCTTCTTTTTCCCAAGACAATGTGCCTGTGTGGATACCGCATCTTGAGATCCAATTTAATGGCAGTCTCCTGGAAGGCTGCCCCATCAACACAACCCAGAAGCTCTCCCAGATGGTGGGCAGGTCTGACAGAAACAGGGGAACCTTCATCAGTCAGGAGGCTGAGGGCAGGTTGCTCATCGCTGCTCTTGGAGGTTAGAAGTGTCTCTCAGACAGAAAACAGAAACCTGGCGGGCAGCCACAGATGGGGGCTCTCAAACAGGAAGAGTCAGAGAGGCTGCTTCTGACTGCTGGCCACTGGGAAGTCTTCATGGCCACTGGGAAGCCTCAAAACCATAGGTGAAGAAGCCAGGCTTCCTCAAAAGGACTTAGAAAACCAAGTCCTAATAATGGGCTACTTCAAATGAAGTTTCCCACACACATCTCAGGTACCCATAATGCTGAGGGGCTGACACGGCTCTGAGACCAAATAATACGCTATGGAATTGGCATTCTGAGGAATCTGTGCTGGGAAACTCTGTGCTCATGAAGATGCTTTGGGTAAAATGGAAGGAGAAAGAGGTCAGGGGTAAGGGTAGTCCTTCAAGGTCAACAACCATGGAAAACCCTACTGGAGCACGTTGGAGGAGGGACCTATGCAAATGTAACAGTTGTTAATGGAGGCTAGACATGGTTAAACAGGCGATGACTGCCCAGGGACATTTCACAATGGCACTCTGAGTGCATCCTGATGTTACCCAAGTGAGGAATCCAAGAAGTATCTTCCCCTACCTATCAGGGCATGCAGAAAGGCTGGGGCCTCCAGTGAGGGGGAGATACAGCACCTTATGGTAAGGCGAGGGCTGCAGCAAGCCATGGCCGCAGACAGAATTCTGCAGAGCGTTAAGGGAACACAAAGCACGGGGTAGAAATCAGCTGATAAAGGAGCAGAGGCTAAGGAGTGAACCTGACATAACCACCAAGACAAAGGCACAGAAGAAAGGACTCTGAAGCTACAAGCAGCCGCACCAGGAGCGATGGGAGGGTGATGGATGGGAACAAGCCACAGACCACAGAGAGCTGCTTCCTGCACACTGATGAGGGCGATCCTCAGTCCTTTACCGAGGGGGAACCCGCACAGGAATGTGCACAACAACCCGCTTTATAAACTTAAAGCACCATGGACCATTTATAACCAGGTATGGTAAGAGAATGAGACACTTGTCCTTTCATCTATCCTGAGTTTAAAACCCAGTCCACTAGGTATTATTGTTAGACCTAGCTGAACAGAACTGACCCCATTGGATCACTGAAGCCAACATTCTGTTATCCCGGGTAGGCGTGTCAGTAAGTTGCTCTGTCCCTTACAAAACCCGTCGGACTTCTGGGCATGCTATGCATTACACAAGGTCACTGCATATGTGTACAGAGTTTTTGCTGCAGGAAAATACAGGAATCAATAAAAATGGGCACCAATAGTGCTCATAAAAAATTGTGGTTCATTCATACAATGGAATTTTATGCAATTGTTAGAGACAGAGGGAAGAACTCTAATGATACAAAAATTAATTTTTTAAAAATGCAGGATACAGGGGCGCCTGGGTGGCTCAGTCGGTTAAGCTTCCGACTTTGGCTCAGGTTATGATCTCGCGGTTTGGGAGTTCGAGCCCCACGTTGGGCTCTGTGCTGACAGCTTGGAGCCTGGAGCCTGCCTCGGATTCTGTGTCTCCTTCTCTCTCTGCCTCTCCCCCACTTGTGCTCTGTTTCTCTCTACCAAAAATAAATAAATGTAAAAAAAAAATTTTTAAATGCAGGATACAGAATAGTGTGTATAATATGCTACCTTGTGAAAAGATAAAAGAAAAGGAAGAATATATAGATTTTTATTTACAGAATACCAATGAACTCAGTTGTCAAATCTGCTCTCTTCACTTGCTGTTCTGCAAGAGCGATGTGATTTGGTTTCCAACAGGCCCTTTGAACTAAAATAGCACCTTGATTTTTTTTTTTTTTAATTTTTTTTTTTCAACTTTTTTTATTTATTTTTGGGACAGAGAGAGACAGAGGATGAACGGGGGAGGGGCAGAGAGAGAGGGAGACACAGAATCGGAAACAGGCTCCAGGCTCCGAGCCATCAGCCCAGAGCCTGACGCGGGGCTCGAACTCACAGACCGTGAGATCGTGACCTGGCTGAAGTCGGACGCTTAACCGACTGCGCCACCCAGGCGCCCCAGCACCTTGATTTTTAAACCATGAAGCGTGTATGCATTTA
Source organism: Panthera tigris (assembly GCF_018350195.1). NCBI lineage: Eukaryota > Metazoa > Chordata > Mammalia > Carnivora > Felidae > Panthera > Panthera tigris. The sequence goes on along the minus strand of NC_056669.1, from coordinate 89,290,080 downwards.
AAAAATTATATAGAGGATTATATATAAATACTGGGTTTGGTCTCCTCTTCTCCATCTCCCCAAGTAAGGACACGGAGGAAGCAGAAGTTGTTGCTGGAAATTTGGTGGGGCAACAAAACACTTTAGCAAACTTTATTCCCTGAAGTTAGGGGATATTCTCCTACAGATCAACCCAGTCTGTGGACCTCCTATGAACTGTTGAATATCCCCAGCTGCTTTTCCATATCGATGTTCCTTACATATGCCTAAGGAAGGTCTGGGAGAAAGTCCACTAAATTGCTGTTATAATAATTATCTTTGCGGGGGCTTGAATGAGAGCTGGGTTTCTGGGGTACAGGAGAGGGAGATTCTTCAAGGTACAACTCACTATATAAATGTTTAATACCCTGTAAACAAAGTCCTATTGAATTTTTAAAATTTAATTTTTAAATTTTAAAATTTTAAATTTTAAAAATTTGTAATTAACAAGAACCACCCCCAAGGTTACCACGAGATGCAGCTGCGAAGGAATTCTGGGAGTGAGTTCCCATCAAGGGCGTGATGTCAGGAAGCAGGCAGTCCTAGGGAACGGAGAACCCCACAAGCAGAGAACCTGCCAACGCAAACCCTCCTCAGCCTGGCAGCCTGAGAATTCAACTCAGAGAGAAAAGCGGGGAGGAAAGGCCAGAGCTGGCCCAGCCATCGGAGAGCAGACTGCCGCTGAGTCATACCACAAAATCTCCAACCTGTTTCTCTACTCGGTGTTTATTCTGCTTGCACTGGGTTTACAAGGAACGAGTACTTCTGAAAAACATGATCTTAGCTGAACTGAGAGAAAGAGGGATTTTCCACCCCTCTGTCATGATACACCATCCCCAGGGGGAACTCGGCAGTCGCTTCCCTCCAGAGTGACTGATAAGAGAAGAGAGATCCATGAATTCATTCACTGAATCACAACCATTTCCTGACCACCTGCGGTGTGCCAGCCACGGTGCTAGACTAGACGCTAAGAGAAGGGATAGGCAGGGCTCGGACAGTGATTTCTTCTCACCGGGGCCAAGGTCTCAGGAGCCACCAGGTGCACCAATGTCTCCAAAAATGGAGAGCGTAAGTATCAAGGCATTAGAGGTATGCGGACCTACATTCACAGAAAAACAACTCGCCCTGTAACTTCCTCACCAACTTTGCCAGTTTAGTCTGTAAAGCACGAGAAAGAAGAGCAAAGCAGGAGGAAGACAACAGAATTAACGAGCCTATGGTTTGTGGTTCCCTAGATGCAAAAGACAGGAAATCTCTGATCTCCAATCCTTACGATGCATGCTCTGTCTCAGGCACAGGGGCCAAGAATCCAGCATCCCTCTTCCACTTTTTCCACCCTTTCCTAGGGTGTTTTCCCTGAAGACAGGAAAGTAGGGACTTATTGCAGCAAATAAATAAGGAAGAAGAAATAAACTGCTCTTAGGATGGAGCTGGACGATCTTTTCCCCCAGTTAAAGCTTCACTAAGCACTTACTAGGTGCCAGGCACTGTTTTCCACAACATACACAACATGTGTTTCCTCCTGTAAGCTAGAAACAAAGCCATACGGTTGTAGTGACAGCTCCACTTTTTAAGGAAACCAATGCTCAGAGGTCACTCAGGAGGGTGTGCAGCAAGCACAGGACAAGATGGGAGGAGCCTCACAGAGTGGGAGGACCAAGAGGCAGCTCCTGGGCCTCAAAACTGTTGTCAGCAATAACCTTTGTAAGTCAATGTCCCAGGTTAGTCCCTTGTATCTGCTCCCCAGCTGGAGTTCAGGGGTAATGAGGATCCCTACTCCGCAGATAGCGTAAGGGTTAAGGGAGTTCATCCTAGACCAGTTAGTTCCCAGAAGAAGCCTGGCACACACAAGACTCAGCAGGTGCATATTCTACCCAGGGCTGCAGACCCTGAAGCCCACACTCCCAAGAACTCAATTTCACTGCTTCTTGGCATCTTTTTTTTTTTAAGAGAGAGAAAGTGCATGCATGAGCAAGGGAGGGGGCAGAAGAAGGAAGAGAGAGGGAGACAGAGAGAGAGAGAGAGAGAGAGAGAGAGAGAGAGAATGTCAAGCAGGCTCTACGCTCACCACAGAGCCTGACATGGGGCTTGATCACATGACCCTGGGATCATGACCTGAGCTGAAATCAAAGAGTTGGATGCTCAACCGACTGAGCCACCCAGGAGCTCCAGCATCTTCTTAAAAGGACAGCCGGGCCAGCATTTCCCAGACCTGACATTAAGGACCCAGGTGAGACTCATGAAGGGGCCTGGACACTAGGGCCAGACCTCACTGATTTAAGGGTAAAGGCATAGGATGGGGCCATACTTGGGGGGAAATGTGGCTGTGACGAAGATGGAAGTAACATCTCAGCTTAATGAGATGCTTCATCTGTTTCACGTACGGGGCCTCCATGCCAGGTTTCGTGTGGAAACCGAATCCTAAGCTAACCACCACCACCCCTAGTGGCAGCTGCAGCCACGGAGCCAGAAGAAGGAAGTGGGGCCTCAGGAGTAATGCGCCCCAGGAGTAATGGCAAAGGAACACTTATGTGGACCCGGCCCCAAAGCGAAACAGAGCATGAAGTTCAGTCAGAAGCCAAAAAGGCCACAATAGGGAAAGAAATGGGGAACCACTCACTGGTCTGTATTATCTCACCCCTTCTCCCTCCCAGGCTGACTGGGCGAGACACCACCCCAGATGACAAGATTTCCTGTTATTACACAGACTCGCCATCTCGCCCCTCACCGTCTTGTCAACTTCCCACTTCTGTGGACTCGAAAGTAAACAAGGCCCTGCCGGAGCTGGATGCTGGTTGGGGGGCGTGGGGACCACAGGGTGACAGGCAGCGCAGGAGCGGCACGAAGGATGTAGAGAAACCACCTCGGGTATGAGCCATGATCTCCCTTGCACGTGCGGAAAGACCCAAAGCAGCAAAATCCCAAGGGATGACGAAGCAGTTTGGAGACAGATGCCACGGGGCTCGTGTTTAACCAGCACGCGTCAGGACAGCCAGATGAGTTGTTCGACGTTTCTGTGCCATTTGGCAATTAGGGGCTGCCCCACGTACTCAGGCCCTCCAACCTGGTCCCTTGGCGGGGTCCAACCCCACTTCCTCAGGATCCAGGAACAGCAGGGGACCTGCAGACTCGGTTACTGATGCTATGCTGATCAGTGTCCCGCCAACCCGACTGCGAAATCCTCCGAAGATGAGAGATGGGGCAGAGACAGAGAGGGAGAGAGAGAGAGAAGTGCGGCTCGAGCTCACCCAAAGCCGGGCTCAAACTCACAAACCGTGAGATCGTGACCTGAGCTGAAGTCAGATGCTTTAACTGACCGAGCCATCCAGGCGCCCCAAGGAAGTGGCACCTTTAAGCACTAACATGGAAATGCCCCATTTCCTCCTTGGGTCCGTTCTATCGGGGCCACTGGAAGTGGTGTCCATGACTCAGGCAAAATGCCAGGACTCCCATACATCTCAGTTTCCTGCACCCCAGTGGGTGGCACTGGGGACAGTGAAAAAGATGGAGGAAAGGTTGACCTAATTATGTCACACGCACGTTGCTAGGCAGTTGACGCACAGGGCTGCTGATTCTCCAGTGCCTCTGTGGTAGGAATTTATCCTCATCTGCAAGATGAGACAGACGCTCAGAACCTTGCCCAGGGCCATGTATACAGATCCTCACTCAACGCGAGGCCAACCTGAAAGTCGGTCCATGGCACCCCACAGGCTCACAGGGGCAGGTAGGCAAGGTGGGTGAGGGAAGCAGGTGGGCATGAATAGCGGGGGGGCTGTAGTGGGCTTCTCTAAAGCCAGCAGCCGGGCCTTGGCTCCTGGAGGGGAGCTGATCAGTTCCAGGCCAGGCTGCACATCCAGCGCTGCCCGACGTGAACTTTCCAGAGAGGCCTGGATTTTTAGGGGAGATATCCACATTTCTAAACACTGTGCAGACCAACCACCACACGGGGCCAGCCCCAGAGGCTTCCCATTTGTCACTTCCCTTTAGCTACCCTTCCCTCCCCCAAAATCAAATGTGTTTACCAACCGGAGCAGAGAGAAAAACAACACACACTCAGGCAGGGCCACCTGGGCTGAAAAGAGACTCCACCTCAAGCCCTCCCAAAGTAGGGCCCTCAGAAGACAGCACCCTGCTTCCCTCTGATGTGGTAACGATTCTGTGCCCTGGGACGTCAGGCCTAAATCTGGACAAGGCCATCTCTGTGTGCCTCCTGCAGCCTACTTACTAGAAGTTTAAGATCACAGGAGGCTCGGGTTCAAATCCCAGCGGTACGACTCTGGGCAAGTCGTCCCATTTCTCCGTGCCTCTATTTCCTCATCCACAAGACAGGGATACAGTACCCGTCTCATAGAGGTGTGGTGAGTTTTAGAAGAACTGACACAGTGAAAGCACTGAGAAGCAAGCCTGGCATGTACTAAACACTACGTAAATGTCTGCTATTATCATCACCTCAGGGAGTCTCGCCTCAAACTCTGCCAGCCTGTGGGCCGCGGCCAAAGTCTCCTCCTTTTCCAGCTCTTCCCAGCTCTTCCCCGGGGTTGAGGGTCCTGCCACAGTCACCAGGCTCCCTCACAGAGATGGGAAAACCTGAGGTGCGTTCCCTTTCGGGGGGACTCGGGCAGCCAAATGACTCAGAAGGAGGGCGTGTCGACTCAGAGCCATCAAAGATCAAGCATGGTTCTTGGAACCTCCTCTTTCCTTGAAAATCTCTGGGGTTTCCTCCATGCTGCCTCCCTCCCAACAAGAACAGAAGCAGTGTGGTTGGAGACAGAAGGAAAATGTGAGTTTCCTGCCTCAGGCCAGCTGCAGATAACTCATCTCTGGTTTCCGGAACCCTTGTCTCTGAGCATTCATTTCTGCAGAGAGAGAAAAAAAAAATCCTCCTGGGGGGAGAAGCAGAGGGTGGGAGGCCATGGAGACAGAAGTACAGCAAGGAGGTCATGGCCTCAGTTGCCCTTTCCACCTCACCCTTGCCTGCTCATCCTTCAGATTTCAACTGAGGTGTCACCTTCCCCCAAATAATTACGTGCCTATCCTCTGCCCCCCCGCCGGCACTCTGGATTCTGCTAACACCCCACTGAAGACACAGTAGGGTCACCACCACCTATGCAGGGCCCCCCACTCACTCTGCAGGAAGCTCCCCAAGAGCTAGAACCACCTACTTCAATAGCTTCCTCCAAACCTGGCCCAGTATCCGGTACAGCATCCACCAATATCCACTGACTACATGAATAAAAGCACCAGTGGCCTCTCCCTCCACACACGCCCCCCCACCAATCAAAAACTGAAAGCACTTTCAAGAATCTACTTGTACAGGTTCTCGTAAGAACCAGCAAATGTAAATCATAGGTTTCTCATACTTCTCTAACTCTTCGTAGTCACACACAATCCGTAGAACAGTTGGCTGAAAAGGAAGGAGGGTGCTCCTGTGTCAGAGAGGTTTGGACAGTCTGGTTCCTGGGAAAACCCAGGGAACCCAGGCCTCAGACCCAGACGCGTCCCCACTGCCAAAATGCAGCCACATCAGGATTGAAGCTGGGAGGGTATTAAAAACCACACGGGGGCACCTGGGTGGCTCAGTCGGTCTTGATTTTGGCTCAGGGCATGATCTCACGGTGCGTGAGCTCGAGCCCCGAGTCAGGCTCTATACGGACAGTGTGGAGCCTGCTTGGGATTCTTTCTCTCCCTCTCTCTCTGCCCCTCCCCACTCACGCTTGCTCTCTCTCAAAATAAATAAGTAAACTTTAAAAGCAAACAAACAGAAAACCACATCAATGCCCCACGGAAAACCGAAACCAACAGGATACTCAGGGCCAGCCCCAGTCAGGGCAGATGGAATTTGAGGGCAGGCAGAATTGTGGACGGTGATGACCAGCGATCTCACTAGAATAGGTCTATTCTAAACAGTCATTTTCTTGCCTCTAGGGATATAAGAATATGCAAGGCCTGCTTTAAGGCAACTCTGATTTACAGTCTTCATACTGAATGACCATATGCCTGGACGTATTTGGGAAAAATTGCTGCTTTATTGAGGTGTGGACATTCCTGATCAATTTGCTCTTAAAAGGTCTCCACATCTTACTCTTGATCTAATAATGTGTTTTAGAACTTGCCCATCCTTACCAAAGTTCTTCCCCGTAACTACCCCAAACTCTACCTGCCAAAATTTAAACTGGAATTCATTCTTGATAACTGAAGGACCAATTGTTTGTACTGACTGCATTATAAAACCTAGTTACATAAGGCCTCTACCTTCCTGGTCATCCTTTGCATCGGCTAATGTGTAAATGAATTCACATTTCCTGGGCACATACTAAGTCCGCCATTAGAAAGAAGGCCAGGGCTGGCCAGGGTGACCTGAGGAAGCTGATTTCGGCTTTGACTCTGGACTTGGACAGTCCATCAAAGTTGATTACCATTTGGCTTGAGTAGAATGGAGAATGGAGTCATTTCCTCTCACTCTTGTCTCTGAGGAAAGGAGAAACAGCTGGCTCCTGGTTGGAACTCCGGCTCACCCAAATTTCAAGTCCAGCACATTCTTGGAGGGGCCTGTCCCGGACCGCTCTCATTCAAAGTGAGCTCCCCGCATCCAAATTGCTAGAGAAATCTCTACACAATTCCATTCATGCAATGAGTCATCATACTGCCCCTCTGCTCTCACCCATCATTCATCACTTCATTATTACTAAAATCTCACAATAGTAGGAATAATAATGGTTAACATTAAAAAACATTTTTTTTTCAATGTTTATTTTTGAGAGACAGAGCGTGAACAGGGGAGGGGCAGAAAGGGAGGGAGATACAAAATCCGAAGCAGCCTCCAGGTTCTGAGCTGTCAGCACAGACCCAGATATGGGGCTTGAACTCACAGACCATGAGGATCATGAATGACCTGAGCCGAAATCGATGCTTTACCGACTGAACCACCCAGGCACCCCAATAATGGTTAACATTTCTTATGCACTGGATCCTGGACTAATGGTGTGTGTGGCATTATCTCAGTCTCCCCAAACCACCATCAGGTTGACGCTATTATTATCCTCATGTTATAAAAGGAAAAACAGAGACCAAGAAAAATGAAGTAACTTGCCCAACGTCACACAGCTAGTCTAAGTCTTGATCCCCAGTCTCTCTGAATCGGGACGCTACTCTCTTAACATGTTCACAAATTCTATTGGACCCACACAGATCTTCTGGGACAAAGACCTCTCACAACTGATTGCAAAGTGGGCTTGAGAATCACTAGTCTCCCCTCCTTCCATATTCTCTTCTCTATGTGCCTATTGTCCGGTTCCCCCACCCTCACATACACCCTCCCCACCGGTCATGCCTCAACCCTGTTGAGTGTATGGACCTATTCTGCGAACAGGTCTTCGAAAAGAGCAAAGAAAAGGAAAATCAAATCCCAAATGTCTACCTGAATGTAACCAGCGAGTGGCATGCCCATTTTGGCATTTTAATTGCTGAACTAAGGGACAGTGGCATGTATTTCTGTGCAGGCACTTGCAGACGTGGGCACACATGCCAGGCCAGCTCACTTTACTCAACTTGGGACCAGGTCACACATCTGCCCAGGGTGTGTTTCACATTCTCAGTCATGTAACTCTGAGTGTGATGTGAAAACCCATCTCTATTTTAATCACTATCCTAGAGAAGGCCAGAGAATAGAAGGTCCACAATCGTGGCAACTCAAACTCTGGTTTTTGACAGTTTTGACTTATTCTGGACTCAGGTCATATCTGGACAATCAGTGTCAAACCCCAACTACATGTACTTCTCACCAGCCTGAAAACTGCCCCAAACATAGGGAACTAGACCCAACACTGGAAGGGAGTTTGGGGGAGGGTGTTACGCCTCTCAGAGGGGTGTTAAGAATCACAGCGCATGATGAAAGATGGGGTCCCAGGGGCCTCGTGGAAGGAATGCAGAAGGAAACACCAAGACCGCCAGGTTAACCTTTCTTCCAGCCTAAAACCTCTCAGACTCTACAATACGGTACAAAGAACCTAAAGCCCTACCCTCCCAGTGATGATATTTGGAGATGGGGCCTCTGGGAGGTCATCAGGTTCCGATGCGGTCATGAGCATGGGGTCCTCAAGATGGGATTAGTGGCCTTATAAGAAGAAACACAGAGAGGCTGCTAAATACGAAGGAGAGGCCTGTAAGGACGCGGTGAGCCAGCGGCCAGGAACTGGACTCTCACCAGGGACCGAACCTGCTGGCATCTTGACCTGAGACTTCCCAGCTTCCAGAACAGTGAGAAATAAATGTCTATTATTAAACCCCCAGTCTGCGGTATTTGTTATGGCAGCCTGAGCAAACTAATACAGGTGCCTGAATCAGCCAGGAGTTCAGATCCTGACTGCACCCTTTACACAGCTGGGTGACCTTGGACGAGTCATTTGATTTTTCTTATCCACAATTTTATGGATAAACTATGAGAACCATGGTCGCCTCACAGGGCTGTGAGGACAGTTGAATGGGCCGATGTATGTGAAAGGTGCCCAGAGCTTTTCCTGGAACGTCCATCCCTCACACGGCCTTTGTGCTACAACAGCCCCCATCAGCAATGACCTGATGCACGCCGTGGTTCATCTTGCCAATAGGTAGCCTATTGGTCACATTCAGCCCACAGATGTGTTTTGTTTGTCCTGAACTAATGTTTGGGGGAACTTTGGGTTATTTAATCAACATTTAAAAGCCAGGAAGTTTCATGCAAAAAAAAAATCTCAAATTCTGTTTGAGAGATAGGTTGACATGTCACCGGCCCTGCGTTCTGCCAGGGCAATCCCCTCTCATCAGAAGGTGACCTCTCACCTCCATGCACCCAGGCGACCTTACCCATTCAGAACACCCACTTGGCACCTGAAGGCTTCTGAGTTAGCAGCCCCTGGGCTGAAAGGGCTGGTGGAATCTGGTGTGGCCAGTACTTTTCCTAGCTGCCCACGAACAAAGATTTTAAGTACAATTTCAGGACCAGTCTTCCAAAGTGAGGAACAATTAGCACATTCCTGAGTCACTGTTTTATTTATTTTTACTTCCACTGTGAGCTCAAGAACCCTCACAGAGAGGCCAGGATCTTAGTTCTTGGAGTAAAATAGATTTCTTACAACCCAGAGGTTGGCTGACCTAGCTTTGCCCCTGTCACTCAAGTTTGTGGGGCCTCAGTTTCCTCCTCTGTAAAAGGAGGCCTTGGGCTAGACAAGCTCTATTGTCTCTTCCCATATTTGTGTAATTATTAGGTGGAATTCAAGCTCCTGGGTAGAAATTCAACACAGCCTGGTTTATTTCGGAGCCCTAAAGGTTTTAATGAGCTCTTAAAACACCTCACTGACCCTTAAAATAAGACTTAACTAAATGTAAACAGGACTCAGATAATGGCCTTGTTTATTGTTCTGCTCCCTCCAGGGTTGGGGCTTTAGCCTTGATGTTCTGCACTTAACACACCAGAACGGCTGATGTACAACCTCCTGTCCCCAGGAGGTCCTAGTGCTCTGGGCCCTGCCTGCCTCTCTGCCCTCATTTCACCAAGACACAAACCCAACCACCCACCCCCCAGCCTCTGGTATTCTACACACGTGGGCCTTCTTTTGGCTTCTTGCTCACTGCCACCGCAGGACCTTTGCACCTGCAGTTCCCACCAGCCGGAACCCTCTTCACCTAGTTAATTCCCACTGATCCTCCAGAAGACAGCATCGGCAGGACATCGCCACTCCTTGGCAAGAGGAAGTCACGCTAACATGCTTTCATCACATCAGCTGCATCACAGGAGCTGTCAAAGCGGCTCTTTAACATCTTACTTGTATGATTAGTTGGCTAACGATCATCTCCCTGACTGGATATAAATGCCAGAAGAGCGGGGTCCACATCTATCTCTGCTCCAAGTTGTCTCTCCAGTGCCTGGCCAATAAGGAGGCACTCAAATATTTGTTGAACGAGTGAATACATTTACGAAAAGCTGACACTATTCTACTGGGAAGATTCTGGAAGGCAATAAACCCCTCAAGGACCACGTCCTGTTGAGAGCTGTATCTCCAAGACGTAATGGTAATGACAGAGACAACATGGACAGTAATAAGAGCTATCAGTTCTCAGTGTGCTCCAACCCTGTTCTAACAGGTCATTTATAGAATAACTTGATTTAAACCTTCATAAGAATCCTATGGGGGCACCTGGGTGGCTCAGTCGGTTAAGCATCCGACTTCGGCTCAGGTCATGATCTCACAGTCTGTGAGTTCAAGCCCTGCATCGGGCTCTGTGCTGACAGCTCGGAGCCTGGAGCCTGCTTCGGATTCTGTGTCTCCCTCTCTTTCTGCCCCTCCCCTGCTTATGCTCTGTCTCTCTCTGTCTCAAAAATAAATAAAAACACTAAAAAAAAAAAAAAGAATCCTATGGAAGGAGGCACGTTTCTCATCCCTGTTTCATGTAAGAGGAAACTGAGGCACAAAGAAGTTGGTAAGTCACTTGGCCAGAAGTGTTAAGTCACAGACCTGTATCTGTGAAAAGCTAAGTGAGGGGTATAAACCACTTTATACCAAGTGGGTAAGTCACTTGGCCAGGTCTTAACAGAAGTGTTAAGAGTGACAAAATCCCAAGCAGTCTGGTTCCAACCACGAGGCCATCTTGCCTACGATGGCACCAAATGGTTAAGGAGGGCACAATACATCTTTACACAGTATGTGATATCTGCCTGTGTATCAACCCTCTGCCCCCCTGACAGATGTTATATACATGAATAAATGGATGAACCATCTACGGATCAGAAGTCTAGACAGGTAAGGGTCTCAGAACTTAATAGCCACATGAGCCACATCAAAGTCAACAGAAGCAACAAGAACCAAGCAGACAAAAACCTTAAGATAGGGCTCCCGATGGGGGATAGTCCCCCTGCCCCAGCTCAATCCCACCAGGGGAGAACAGTCCGTGACCTGGCCATCCACATACCTGATGTTTTCGTTCAGTGCATAGAGTTCGTTGCTTTGCAAGCCACCCCCTTTGAAGACATTGATCACGGCCGTCTGCACACTACAGGGTAAACAGAAATGACCCCTGGTTAGAGGATCTGCCTGCCTGGGGCAAACTCAACAAGCAGCTCTGAGCTAAAGGCAAGTGTAAGGGCCAGGAAGCACATGGCACAAAAATGGCCCACTTTCCGTCCCTGGAAACCATCATTTCCTTCCCAGGGTCCTTGGAGAGAAACAAAGACCGAGGCCAAAAGGATCCAAAAGCAGCTCCTCTCCCTCCACTCTCTCAAAGGCCTGCAGGTCTTCCTCGCTTGCCTCGCTGGTGGCCCTGATGGCAAACAGCACTGATCAAGGGCAGGTGGTGGGATCTGCTCTCAGGATCTGTGCCTGGAGGAATCCAAAATGGCGCTTGCTACAAGCAGGAGCCAACTGGGTTCCTTCACCTAGAAGGTCCCTGTCCTCACAAGGCAGCCTCCATGCCTGGGGCTAATATAAAATGCTAATTCCTTGCCTTTAAACAGTTTTTCTTTGGAAGAGTTTCACCGAGGCCAGCCTCTCTTGCCCCTTCCATTCCCCCTCCTGTGAGGTGTAGGGGGTTAGTCCCTCGAGGAGCCACAGTTAAGTCTTAACTCTAGGTGCCCTGAGACTCCAGCCAGGTATTTCAGCAAGGAGCAGATTACAATCTTGTCTTTATCAAGGATCCAAAGCCTTTTTTAAAGAACATGGATCCATCCATAGCAGAACGTTTCACAGCCCCCTCTTCTTCCCCATCAGAAGAGGTGCGCATTCACTGAGAAAATCCAAAATGAACCAAAGGACAAAGAATTCAGGAATGCTTTAAAATAGTGATGCATTTAATTCATCCAAAGAGTAACTGCTAGATTTGAAAAGTAGTAGCCCACAGGAACACAAGACGCAGTGTTGATTCAGTCGCTACTCGATGCTTGGTGTACAAAAAGTCAGCCAGACACCCATAAAAGCGCAGTGTCTCCTTTCCCATCCACCTGTGGCTCACAGGTACGGCTAGTCCTTGGTTCATACCCCTCACTTAGCTTTTCACAGATACAGGTCTTATCTTCCCAAATAGGTTATAGGTGACTTACATGGCCCCAGCCCTGGGTACTCGAACAGTCTTGGGCGTGACTAAGGAGCATGAACTGTCACTGTAAATTCCAACCCAACTGTCCCGGACTGGCTAACAGACTCTGGTAGCCCGGAGGCCCCCGGTGGCCCACCTTGTCTCCACCCAAACAAGGCAGGCCAGCGGATACGGTCTCCGCAAGAAAATGTGCCTGTATACATAATGCCGACCTTCTGAAGCAGGGCTCTCAGGAGGAGCAGACGCTAAGCCAGTCCCCTGGCCCTCCACCCCAGGACTACCAGCCCCCGTTACCTGTTCCAGGCCGAGCTGGAGCTCAGCTGCAGGGCCTGCCGTGTGGCTTGGAAGCGGGGCAGATCGCTGAGCACCGGGGAGCTCATGAAGCGTGGCCGGGGCCTGCGGAAGGAGCCCATCTCGTGGAACGCGGTGGGCACACTGGGCGCGAAGCCACGGGTCATAAGTCCGGGGGAGGGGACGGCTTCTCCTCTGTACCACAAGGTTCCAGCGGCCCACGGGCAGGGGCTTCTTCCGGGGCTGCCTTCCGGCCCTCAGGCTTTCTTAAAACCACAAACTTAGCCCACACCTGAAAAGAGAGGAAAGCTTTTATTGAAAACTCCCGCGTCGGGCAGAACATTTCTTAGACGAGGTTGGCTGGGATTTTCCGGCCGCGCTATGTTAAAAACAACTCCAGTCCTGAAATAACATCTATACCCTACACGCTCCCACTCATGCATTTATACGGGGCTCCGTCTGGTTACCCCAAAGTGGGAAGGCAGCAACAATGGGAACAGGTTGAGTCAATCCTACAGAAAAGTGATTTCTAAGTTGTGCTTGAATGTGGTTCTAAATGCCTACAAATGCCAAAGCATGGGCACTGGCTGGGTTTCTGTAGACCCTGCAACATTGCGCATTAAAGAGATGGCTTTTTCAAAAATGCCTGGGGGCGCCTGGATGGCTCAGTCGGTTGAGCGTCTGACTTTGGCTCAGGTCATGATCTTGTGGTTTGTGAGTCTGAGCCCCGCGTCAGGCTCTGTGCTGACAGCTTGCCCAGAGCCTGGAGCCTGCTCCGGATTCTGTCTCCCTTACTCTCTGCCCCTGCCCCACTCACACTCTGTCTCTGTCTCTCTCAAAAATAAATAAACATTGGGGTGCCTGGGTGGCTTGGTCGGTTAAGCGTCCGACTTCGGCTCAGGTCATGATCTCACGGTCCATGAGTTCGAGCCCCGAGTCAGGCTCTGTGCTGACAGCTCAGAGCCTGGGGCCTGTTTCGGATTCTGTGTCTCCCTCTCTCTCTGCCCCTCCCCTGTTCATGCTCTGTCTCTCTCTGTCTCAAAAATAAATAAATGTTAAAAAAAAAAATTAAAAAAAAAAAAATAAACATTAAAAAAAAAAAGTGCCTCAAGGAGAACACAAAAACTCCTTCTCTTGGCACTAAAGACCTTCCATGATATGCCCTTAGCATGCCAGCCCATGTGTATTGCTCAGTATTTTCCAAAGTATCAATACCTCCTCACTCAGACACATCCCACCATCCCTTACCTGCCATTCATTCATTCATTCATTCATTCTGTAAGAGCATATTTACTGAGTGTTCATTATTTATTAACCACTGGGAGCTGTAAAGCATCCAAAGATTTCTAAGATGTGATCCCTGCCCTCAAGAGGCTCAAGGTCTATTGAGAAAACAGCTATCTGTGTATTCACACACACAATCAATATTTATTTTCTTTCCTGATTTTATTTTTTTAATAACTTTTAATTCTAGTTAATTAACTTATAGCATTGTATTGGATTCAGGTGTACAACACAGTGATTTAATATTTCCATACAACACCCGGTACTCATCATGAGAAGTGTATACTTTTTTTTTTAATTTGTTTATCTTGGAGGGGGGAGGGGCAGAGAGAGAATTCCAAGCAGGCTCTGTACTATCAGCGTGGAGCCCGATGTGGGGCTCGAACTCACATCATGACCTGAGTGGAAATCAAGAGTAGGACGATCCACTGACTGAGCCACCCAGGCTCCCCAGTAAGTGTACTCTTAATCCCCAACACCTACTTCACCCACCTCCCGTCTGGTAACCATCAGTTTGTTCTCTGTAGTGAAGGGTCTGTTTCTTGATTTGCTTCCCTCTTTTTTTTCCTTTGCTCGTTTGTTTTCTTAAATTCCATATAGGTGAAATCATACGGTATTTGTCTTTCTCTGACTTACTTCACTTAGCATGATACTCTCTAGCTCCATCCATGTCATTGCAAATGGCAAGATTTTGTCCTTTTTATGGCTGAATAATAGTCCATTGTATATATGTATACACCATATCTGCTTTATCCATTCATCAGTCGACGGACACTTGGGTTGTTTCCATAGTTTGGCTATTGTGAACAATGCTGCTATCAACATACGGGTGCATGTATCCCTTTGACTTAGTGTTTTTGTATTTCTTGTGTAATTACCTGGTAGTGCAACTGCTGGATTGTAGGGCAGTTCGATTTTTAAGCAATCAATATTTATTGACCACACCCTATGCAACAGCCACTCACTTACGTATCCGGGATATAATGGTGGCTCTGGACAACGTGGTGGCTGCCCTGTGGAGCTTACAAACCGGTAGGCATGGTTCCAGCCTATGCTTCCTCCCTCTCCCCACCTGAACTATATTTACTGCTTCCCTTCCCCGGAATTCCCTTCCTTTTCCTTCCCCTATGCTTATCTAAATCTACCCTACCTTGCAGAACTAGGTTCAAGGATACTGTCCCCTGAGCAGTTCCTAGGACTTAATGACTTTGTGGCTAATGGCAATGGCTTTGGAGTGAACCCGGGTTCGAGTCTTAACTGGGCCCCTCCCCAGCTGTGTGACCTGGGCACACTGAGTCCAAGAGTCCACAGCTGTTAGCAGTGCCAACTGCACAGGACCGATGAGAGACGACATGAGATGGTGTGATGTGTGTCCAGCAGAATGGCAGACCCAAGACCCTCGAGCGTGGTCCTGTTTCTGCTGGAGCCCAAAGCTTGCTTTCCTCACAGCCTCTATTCCTTTCATTTCAGTCTCTGACTCTCCAGTGAACCTAAAGTCTAAATCACTGAGTTAAAACGAGTTTGGGAGCTGGTCGGAGTAAAGGACAGAGGAAACGGCACCAAGGTTAGAGTCACTTTTTTCTCGAGGGGTTAGGGTTGAGCCCGGACGTATTCTCAAGGCCACCTCTCCCACCAGCTAATGCTGCTGTTTCCCACGAACCAGTGCTGGAAGAAAAAGATGGATCCCAGCCATACACGTCAGTCTCCAGGTGGAGAGGGGAGTACATTCTGCAGTCCCAGCTACAGCGTCTGAAGAAGGAGGAACCAAGGGGCCGCCCCCAGTTAAACATGCTGCTCCCGTCAGCAGAGGACTGAGGCTTGGGGATGGGCACCCAGGCGATCCATCAAGAAGGCATGGGAGGTGCCAGATGCTGTCTGCAGACAGCGGGCACGCTGGCAATGAACTGGCAAGACCAAGAGCCAAAAAAGGAATGGCGTGGACTACCTCTTGGAAAAAAATTTTTTAAACGAAAGCAGGCTCATGTACCATTTCCTTTTCGAGTGATCTGCCCCTCCACCTGCTTCTCAGGGTGAACCAACAGTAACAAATTTATCGGTAAGTACCACAGAAGTCAAAACAGGCCTGCTCCATTTCAGAGAGTCTCAATGGCTACGCAAGAGCCACTAGAATTTGGAAAGATCTATGCAAATCAGTGAATGAGGCAAAGAAGAAATAAAACCATGGGGCCCCTTCAGAATCCTTACCCCGGATGGCTTTGGGACTTAACTTGCCTGGTAAAGGTCATACTATTAAAAGAGGACCCATTTTGCCCTTCTTTAAATGGGCCTGCTAAGTGCAATACATCTGCGTAATTACAGGATATTAACTCCATTTACGAGGACCTTAGACTCGAGGTGAAGGAGCCGCCTCCCACTCAGAGGCACTCGTGCAGGGAAGTGGAAAGGTGAGCTGAATGGATCATCCAGGTGTTTACTTCCCGGCTTCCCGCTGCAACAGCCACTTCTCCAGGAGGCTGTGCAACACTGAGGACCACGGGGCCGGCTCCCGTCCCCCTCTGCCGCTCAGCCAGCAGCCCCCAGGCTCCCCACTGCAAGCCGGGCTGCGTATCCAGCAAGGCACACAGACGGGCAGCCCCACTGGCCTGCGTCCCCTTTTAAATAAGGATAATTTTCAGCAAAAGAACAACGAGCTCGGCTCCCATGACCTTGTCCCTGGGTGTAGAGTCACACACGACAAGCAGGTGCCTCTGACTCATTTCTCACCCATACCATCTGCCACCCTCAGACCCTGACTGGCTGAAGACCATCGGAAACCGCCTTTGTTTCCACCATTCCTGCTTCCAGACAGAGCCACGAGGCCCCCCCAGAGCCCTGCCGAGAGGGGCTGCCAACAATGCTGGTGGGATGACACGAGCGGCCTCAAGGTCAAAGCCGGTGCGCCCTGGATCCACCGGCTACCACACTGGCCCCTCAGGCACAGGCATGTCCTGACCCAAATAGGACAAGTCAGAAAATGACAAGACGGGCGGGGCCCCCGTTTATAGACGACAAAAGTGAAGCCCAGAGGAGCCTGGCCAGTGTCTCTGAGGTCAGAGAGCCAGCACTGGCCAGAACTCAGGTTCCCTGACTCCCGATCTAGAAAGTTCCCCAGGCCCCACCTGGGCCATTCTGTAAACTCCTCAAAGAGAGTCCCCAGCGCTTACTCGTCTCTGTATCCCCAGGCCTAAGCTCACTGCTTAAGATACAGACCAAAGAAGGACGGGAACGAATAAGGAATCAACTGCCTGCCTGTCGTGGTGCCAGGTACGGTCACAGCCAGTGACTGCCTCAGGGATGTGTGAGGATAAAACGAGTACCTATTTGTAAAGCACTTAGATAGGACGGTGCACGGCAAATAGCAAGTGCTAGGTAAGTGCTTGTGAAATAAATTAAATACTTTGTTATTTCTAAATCTCCAAGCAATGACAGCAGCTGAAATACAAGAACACGTCCCCCCTGCTTCTGGCGACCTCAGCAACATCTGGAAAATACTCCGCTCGGGAGGATGCGAGGCCTCCAAGCTGCCGTTGTGGTCACAGAGTACTGAGGCCTTGCCTCCTCAGGCCTTGGGTAACTCACTTATTCACTGACCCTTCACCTCCGTGTGGACATCCCTCAGTCTCAGAGTGTTTCCACACAGCCCCACACTTGTAAATCTTAACCTAACCCTACAAGGCAGGTTGAGTAGGGATTCCATAGGATCGGAACTCTAAGGATACGTGATATGGCCATGGCTGGGAGGCTACGTGGTCAGGGAACCAGATCCCACCCAAAGTCTCCCAACCTCAAACCTGCCCTGCCAGGAAATTCTTCTTTTTTCCCTATATATTTTAAAATATTTTCATTAAGCAACATACGTAAAAAAGAGTTCATAGACACATACAAACACATGTATCTTAGGGGCACCTGGGTGGCTCAGTTAGTTGAGGATCTCAGGTGATCTCAGCTCAGGTCTTGATCTCAGGGTCATGAGTTCAAGCCCCGTGTGGGGCTGCCCGCTGGGCAAGAAGCCTAATTAAAAAAGAAAAAATCAATTGCATGTATCGTAAACAATAATACACTACCACCTGCTTAAGAAAGAATGTTTCCTTGGAAACCCCATGTGTTCCTATTTTTCTCATAATAGCACACCTCCTTATTTATCACGACAAAGGTACACACATGTATACCTGTAACATACAAAGTGAGAAAGGCTTCTCGCTCTGGCCACTGAATGTGGAGAAGCTCTCTGCCCAGAACTTTCTAAGATGACAGAAATGTTCTATATCTGTGCTGTCCAACGTGGTGGCTACTTGTGGCAGCCACGTGGCTATCGAGCACTTAAAATGTGGCTAGTGTGGCTGAGGAAGCAAACTTTAATTTTATTTTGTCTTAATGTGATTTTTAAGGCCATATAGATGTGTACACACGGTATTTCAATTAAAATGGGTAATTTGTTCTTTCCTTTTAACACATCATGGCTACCTGTGGCTACACCACAGCACCATGGATTGATCTATTTCATTCTTTATAATGGTTTCTTTATTCCACTTAGGGGACACCATATTTGATTTAACCAGTCCCCTATGGATGGGTATTTTGGTAGCCTCCAGTTTTTTTATTACTGCAAAGAATGAGCATATCTGCCAGTCTCAGGGATCCTGCCTCTTACACCCAATGCCACGGCAGCCAGAAATAGCACTGCAGAAAGGGACTTGAGAGGTCTCTTGCCTGTAGCTCCGAAGGATGGGTGGCTTGGGAATCAGGCAAGCCCTGGCACCAATGTTCATTCTGTTGCTCACTGACTGTGAGAGGCAGAAACACTGGTGTCCCAAAGGTATACTCACTTCCTAGTCCCCAGAACCTGTAGATATTATGTTAGGTGGCAAATGATGTAATTAAGTGAAAGATCTTGAGATATGGAGCTCATCCTGGATTATCCAGGGGGGCCATAAATATAATCACATGTCTCCTTATAAGATGGATGCAGAAGGAGACTGGGGACAGAAGAGGAGACACAGATCCACAGGAGGAGGTGATGTGAAGACAGAGGCAGACCCTGGAGGGATGCTGTTGCAAGCCAAGGAATGCCAGCAGCCATGAGAAGCAGCTAGAAGAAAGAAGTAGATTCTCCCATCGTGCCTCTGGAGGCAGTATGGCCCCGTGACACCTTGATTCTGGCCTTCTGACATCCAAAATTACAACAGAATAAATTTTTGTTGTTTTAAGCCACCAAGGTTGTGGTCATGTCTTATTGCAGCCACAAGAAATAAATACACTCACTGTGTGGCCCTGGGCCACTCTGAACTGCAGTCTCTACATCGGAAAAAAGGGGAACAGGAAGTGTGACCTTGGAGCGTTGCGGTGTTGAGAAAGATGATTTAGGAAGTGCCTGGCAGGGATCCGGGAACTACTGGGCACGACACAGGTACGGTGGAGGTTCTGAGCACAGCTGCCAGAGCTGGGCTGAGTGCCACCACTTATGGTGTGACCTGGGCAGGTGACTTAGGCTTGGTCTGAGGGTTGAATGAGATGACTCAAGCAAGGCTTAAAACGGTCCCGGTATACAGTAAGTGCTGGATAAATACTACCTGTTGTTTATTCCTATCACCACCACCACCACCACTGTATCAGTCTGCTCAGGCCACCGTAACCAAAGACCACAGACCGCATGCTGTCAACACCAGAAATGGATTTTGTCACAGTTCCAGAAGCGAGAAGCTCAAGATCAAGATGTCAGCAGGTTTGGTTTCTCCTGAGGCCTCTCCTTGACTTGCAGGTGGCCACTTTCTCGCTGTGTCCTCACATGGCCTTTCTTCTGTGGACACGCATCTCTTGCTGTGTGTCCATGCGTCCTTTTACAAGGACACCAGTCAGACTGGATTAGGGCCCACCTGACAGGCTCACTTTAACTTCATCACCTCTTTGAAGGCCCCATCTCCAAATACAGTCACATTCTAAGGTAGTGGGAGGAACACGACTCAGCCACCACCATCATCATCACAAAAAGTTCTTGGCCCAATGTCTCTGAGTTAAAGAAACCGGTGTTTTGGTGGATATTCTCCTGTGAAGGGCCAATGCAGTTAACATGTAGAGAAATGTGCATCTAAAATGATTTAAATGGTGCAGCTTTGGGTGCTTACATTCAGCGATCTGGAAAGCCAGGGTCCTGGACACAGGAAGGGCTGTGGTGGTTACAGGGTTATTGGGTATTATCACTGGCCTTACTCTCCCAGGCTCACCGCACAGGGATTTCTTTGAAAACTGCCACACACAGGATCCAGAATATGTTTCTTGGAGAAAAAAAAAAATGTGCCTCTCTTTCTTCTCCCAGCGGCCAGGGCACGGGGAGTGGGGCACAGCCCCGCAAACCAGCCCCGTGGGCAGAAGAAGGCAGTACACTTGGTGGAAAATGCAAATAAATTCCACTCAGGCTCCAACCCTTAACTCTGAAAAGGGAAGGAGAACCATGGCACAACTTAAAATAAAGAAGTGAGTGGCTTATAATGACTCTGAGGCTTCCAGGAAAAAGCCATTCTGAGTGTAAATAACAAAGAAGTCAAAGAAAACGGAGTCGGATGTGACCGCCCAGAAAACAAGGAGAAGCTAGTTCCCAGGGAAACTGTACAGATGGTAAGATTTCCACGTTCCCCTCAGCAGTTCCTGCAGCCAGGAGGCCCTGGGTGCGACTCCTTTCCCTGTGACCTGAACACAGAGATGAAGAGCCAATGTCCTTCAGCATCGGTCAGGATTTGGATACTGTCCCTTAACGTGACCGATGTGTTCTCTAACCGCAACCAGCATCATGATGAGTGATGAGTGAGAGCACAGTTTACTGAGTGCCAGCTGTGAAGCATGCACTTGACATATATTATCTCAGTGTTTCTAAAAGGATTGTAGGGGTCTTAGCCAAAACCTTTAACAGACTAGGATAGAAAATATCAGCGTGACTCACATTTTGGGGACACGTGTATATGACACACATGCCCATGTGTACAGAGTCTAAGTGAATTGCACATTTCATATGTATGAATGTAACACTCAAAATGTTTGAAAACCCCTGTGTGCTGTGACCATCCTCACCTTACAGAGAAGAAAATGGATGTGCCCAATGTTAACCTTGTCTAAGGTCATACTGTCCATGACAAGAACCCCACAGCCCAAGGCCCTTGGTGCTCATGTTACTTCAATGCCTTCAAAGGCTCCCCACAGCTCTTAGAATAAATACCCCATCCTCCTACCTTCACCAACCACCTGATACTCTGCATGCCAGCTCACTGATCTTCCTTCATTTCCTCCAACACCACCAGTTCTTCCCTGCCCCAGGACCTTTGCACATACCATGCCCTCTGTGTGAAATACTTTCCATCCACTTCTCCAGGCTCAAACCCACAGACCCTTTATCACTTATCTTGATAAGCACTTGCTCACAGAGCTCTCTTTCCCCTGATTTTTTCTCCTGATTAGGAGACCCCAGTGAACACCCTCCTCACCCCCTTTGTTGTCTTGTCATCCTATAAATGACTACAGAATTATTTCTTATTTTTGTGAGGTCCATAAAGGCAGGGACTATGTCTATCTTGTTCTCGGGTGCTTATTACAGTGCAGGAATGCTTCAGACACTTGATGAATGAGCAAATGAACCAGCCACATGAGAGGTACTACCGGGAGACACAGGAACTTCATGCATGTGTCAGCTGAAAATTCCAGCACCTAAAATTACATAAAGCTTTCCCATATGAAAATATCCTGGTACTGAAATCTGACAAGCCTGGCCTGGAATCCAGCATCTACAGTTTATTAGCTGGGTGACCCGAGTAAAGGACTCTCAAGTTGCCTTATCTTCAAATGAGTGGGGTATGCATCTCCACGAGGTAATCTAGAGCATAGCTGGGCCCGTGAAGGGGCCCCCCAAATTATAGCTAGTGTCAATATTTTTGTAACACTCTGTTCTTCACAAAACGCTCGCCGTTTCGAAGAGGTGACAGAGGACTAGGGTGTTGGGCGACAGGCACTCTCACACATTACTGGAAGCAGAGCAGTTTGGGGCAGCTGCTGTGGATGGAAATGTGACAAGATCTGCCACAGTGACAAAGGCTGTGCCCTCTGACCTCCAGCGACTTACATAAGCAGGGTTTTTACTACGGCCTCCTTTACAACAGCAACAGGTTGCAAATAACCGAAATGCTCAGCCACAGAGGACCGACTAGGTGAACTTGAGTATCTCACACTCTGGAAGCCCGTGCAGCTCTAGGAAAGAAGGGGAGGGCTCTGTGTACTGACTGGCGTGCTCTCCAATCCGAAGGAAAGTGTGCTAAACATAGAACTGCACGTGCAGTATGCTACGATCTAGGTAAAACAGACAAAAAAGAACATTTACAAATCTCATTGCACGGCATAAAGAATCTCTGGAAGGGGCAAACCAGAAACTGAGAACACCTGTTTCCCCCAAGGAGAAGAGCTGGGTGACAGGAACACAGTAGGGAGATTTTTCTCCATAAACCTGTTTGTGCCTTTGAATTTTGAAACGTGAACACGTACGACTTATTCAAAGAAATAACTAAAAACAACAGTGATGCCTTCCCCCAGCCCCTCAAAAGAAAGGCAAAAAACGGTTATTGATTTGTTCAAAGTCCCTCAGCTGCTCAGAAGAAGTGAGGATTTGAACTTGGCTCTGATCCCAAATGCGATGCTCTATCAATTATAGTTCATTCGTTCATTCATTCATTTGACATAAATTTATTTCTTTTTTTAAAATTTACCATCATAACCATTCTTTAATGTTTATTTATTCTTGAGAGAGACAGAGGGAGAGAGAGCACGCGTGTGCAAGCAGGGGAGAGACAGAGAGAGAGGGAGACAGAAGATCTGAAGGATGAGTAACCGACTGAGCCACCCAGGCACCCCCACAAATTTATTTCTTTAGCACTTATTCTACAACAGGAGTTTCCTTGTATATATACAGGGACACATGGGCCAGAAAAACAAACCCTGGGGAAAAAAGCAAACAAAAGGAAGACTGATTTCTTTCCTTTCTGCATGATATGCCACATACTTGCCATACTTTGTGGAACATCACAGAGAGTGGGCAGGATCTGCCCAGGCTAAAGGAGGCAGTCACTACTCAATCCAATCTGGTTTTTGCCACCTCGGGGCACAAGTTCAGTTTTGCCGGATCTGAATTTTCCCAGAGATGCCAAAAACCCAGATTTTTTAAAATGCTAAACCATGTGATTTATAAGTGTTAGCAACGAACTCACCAAGCCCACTAGCACTTTAGGGGCCTAACATATAGGTTTGGGACCTTTATTTTCCCCCTCACAACTATGACCACCAGCCTTCTCACACCCCTTCCCCAGGGCCTAAGTCAGGTGTAACATAAGCCCTCACAAACCAGTCACTATGGGCTTGGGCACACAAGTGGTCTTCCTGAGGTCTGCTGGCTTATCAGTTGATTAAGAGTCTGGCCTGGGGCACCTGGGTGGCTCAGTTGGTTGAGCATCGGACTTCAGCTCGGGTCATGATCTCACCGTTCGTGAGTTTGAGCTCCACGTCAGGCTCTCTGATGTCAGCCTGTCAGCACAGAGCACGCTTCAGATCCTCTGTCCCCCTCTCTCTCTGCCCCTCCTCTGCTTATGCTCGCTCTCTCAAAAAATAAACATTAAAGAAAAATAAAGAGTCTGGCTTAGCTAGTGGCCATGATTACCTCAGCATCGCCAGCTCTATGTTCAGTCCCTCCCCTCATTGCCCTACATAACTGAGAGCCTCTGAGAGACGTGGCAGCGGATGACCCCCTGATACAGCACAAACCCAGAACTGGCCTCCTCTGGTGTTTCAGCTCCCACCTACCACGTCATCTAGTTGACCAGCCTCTTACCTCATCAACTGTCTTCTCTCAGTCCTACCCCATCACTGATTCCGTTCTGGAACCACAAGCATTCCTGTAGTATAGACATATCCATATGCACTCTTCAAACAGGGCAAGCCAACAGCTCGCTGGCTTGGGATATTTCTAGAAGAAACACACAGCAAACAGAAGCCTCCAAGCCAGCCCAGGAAACTAGATCTGAACCCCACATACCCCACCCCAGCTCACCAGATGGAAACTGAGTCAGAAGTAGGTATTCAAGAATACTGAGACCATTTTGCAAATTGCCTACCGTGACTATTTTGTTAAAATTTTCCTGAAAAGCATATACTCCTGGGGAGCCCAGATGGCTCAGTTGGTTGAGCGTCCCAACTCTTGATTTCGGCTCACATCACGATCTCACGGTTTGTGGGTTCAAGCCCCGCATTGGGCTCTGTGTCGAAAAGTGTGGAGTCTGCTTGGGATTCTCTCTCCCTCTCTCTCTGCCCCTCCTCTGCTCGTGCACTCTCTCTCTCTCTCTTTCTTCCTTTCTCTCTCAAAATAAATAAATAAAATTAAAAAAAAAAAAAAGGAATACACTACTTTTCATCATGGCCAGGATGACCGGGATGGTATCAACCCCCTATCTGCATCTAGCATCTCGGTTCATCTCCACTTGAAAGTAACAAGGTAGGTTTAATTCATCCCATTTCGCAGATGAAGAAACTGAAGCACAGGGGTTAACTTGTCCAAATTCAGAAGAGGAGGAAGAGGGACCAAGAGTCAGATCCTACCTGATTCCAGGGCCTGACCTCCTACACCGCCTGTTTTAAGCAACACTCATGTCTGCCACACGCAGAGGTAAGAGGTGACCGTCACCCACGGCTTCCCTTCATCAACAGCTTCTTGCCAGGCCCGGGCATGAGGAACACTCAGTCTCTCACAGGATGAGGCTTTTGTTTCTCAGGCCCTTACCAGCTTGTGAGGTCATCGTGTTTGTTTACTTGTTCACTGACTAGCCCCGATGGCATGTAAGTTCCTCAAAGCCCAAGACCTGCCTCTCTTCCTCCCTGCTGTATCCCACTGCAAGCACAGTGCCGGGCACATACAAGGTAAACATCTCCAGGGCCCCTGGGGGGCTCGGTCAGGTGAGCCTTCAACTCTGGATTTCGGCTCAGGTCATAGTCTCACGGTTTGTGGGATCAAGCCCCACATTGGGCTCTTTGCTGACTGCTTGGAGCCTGCCTGGGATTCTCTCTCCAAATAAATAAATTAAAACAACAACCACAACCACATCTCTGAATGATGGAGCGACATGTGGCTTCTAGGCCACCGGGCAGAACAGGCTTCCTATTTTTCAGAAACCAGAAAAATTCCCTTCCCAGATGACTGAACTGGAGTCCACCTAAGTATTACTGTCCACAGGAATGTGGACCTCGGCCGCGTGGGCCAGGAATCCTGGGTCTGTGTGCCGGTCAGTGGAGCCTACAGACACGGCAGGGGACAGGTGTCTGCTGCATAGCACAGAGCATTTGTTTTAAGGACCAAACTTCACAACGCTTAGGAGACAAAAGCCAGCTGAGGGACAGACACTCCCACAAGCAAGAAGATGTCAAGGGTCAAGTGTGGACTATGCAAAAGGCTCCACAGGAAGAATGAGACCACTTTCTCAGTGCTCACACTGGACACCAATGCAGACACAGAGTCTTGAGAATCTGAACTTAGGCAACAGTAAATATTAGCGCAAACAGGATGCAAGCTCAAGCCCTTATCTTTGCTTAGCAAAGTTTTCTTAGTGCCCACACGACTCAAAGCACTGACGATTCAGATGCAGCTAGCAGTAATTATTCATCAGATCATCACCATCAGCCTGGCCTGCAAACCACTATGTAATCACCAGAAAAATCCCCTCCTCTGGTACAACTCAAGCAAAACTGTGGGGAAGAGCAACACATCTCAGTTACTCATCTCTAAGCCCCACTTTAAGCATTAAGTTTCTTGGAGTGCAAATTGTTAGGGTGTGGCCCATAAATGCCATCCAGAGCGATTCCACAGGGCCTACCAGATGATAAACTGAAAAGTCTAGACACAAGCAGTGGCTGAGACTGACCATTACGTGAGCAATCGCATTTCTGACACGTACCCTCTAAAACCCCGGTGGGGGACACAGCGGACAAAAGCTACTGCCCGGCAGACAAGAGCTCTCCGTGTGGGGAAGCGTGCTCCAGATTAACTTGTGCCGTTTGTTCAAAAGGAGCTTCACCCTCCCATGGATGAAATGCTTTTTCATAAGAAAACGGGATCAAGGGAAAGGAAACTTCTCTTCATGACACGTAGCCAGGTGTAAAGAGCACTGCACAGAGACTCAGAAAACCGAAGAGGCTCTCGGGATCTGATCACTTCACGGGAGCTCATGAGGTCAACTCCATTTCATTCAACAACCAAACATTAGGAGGTCTGGGTGTGTGCCAGGATCTGAGAAGAGGAAGCATAGAGGGTAAAGAAGAATAAAATACGTGCTTCTGTGGGGCTCAGGGGCTCATTGTAAACACTCAGAAGTTAACATTATACACGCAAGCTGACGACTATGAGGGAAGAACGGCAGTTGAGACAAGATTGAGGCGGAAAGGTTAGCTCGCCTTTTCCAGTTTACAAGGCAAGGCTAATATGCGGTCAACTGAAAAATAAGGCTCTCCATTTTCTTCCTCTAAAGAACATGGACACTGGAGCCTAGAAAGGAAATCTGGGGAAGGAAACACAAGCTTTCATAGGTAAGCACTTCCCAAGCTTGAGTATTCTTTTTCATTTGTGACAGACAAGGACAGGAATGAAAAAAACCCACACATTTCAACAAATATTTCATGAGCACCTACTATCCCGAACACAAAGACAAGCCAGATATAGTCTTACCAATAATAAAGAAACAAGAAGAGAGAGAATAATAAGTTGGTCACGATTAAAGACAAAGACAGGAAGGCCTGAAGCCAGCACAGTAAACTCGATTCTCAGTGGGATCAAGGCAGGGAACGCCACCGCGTTAGAGAATCCAGTCCCCCCACCCCCCGCTTTTTTTTTTTAAAGCTGGAAACCTGAGTTTAGATGTCAAGTCTCCCAATTTTTAAATTTTAACAGACCAGCAGTAGGCCAATCCCATTATTTTGTAGCTAGGAAAACTGACACCCAGAGCAATCGAGCGACTCGTACAGCTTGCCCCTGGCAGAATGGAGATCAGGATTCAGATCTCAGTTCCTTGACCTGCGTTGTCTCCAAGATGCCAGCTAGCCCCAATGCGGGGACTCTTTCACCAGCTCCCCGCTCTTCAAAGTTGACACCGACACCTTTCGAGGTATCTTGAAAGGAATCAATTGTTCCGCTGGCAAGAATTTTCTTTTTTTTCATTTTCTCAGAACGCCACAAGGGATCACCTTGCTCACCCACTAATTTTGCCTCCAGATACTTTACAGCGAAAGGGGCCGTACACCCCCACAGTGGTGGACTCCAGCAGCTGGCACACTGGGCAGAATTCCCCAAAATGATGGCGCGGTTGACGTGATCTCCCCCAAAGACGTCTGGGGGATTAAGGTAAACCAGTTCCAAAGGAGTATTTGGAATTAAACAGCAAGCGTGAATAGGTTTCCAGGGAGGATTTACGCGGCTGAGGTCACGAGCAGGTTGCGACAGGGTCTGAGGCAGCTTAGTTCAGAACAACATACACACACATCCCAGCGCTTGCTGGACTCTGGCCCCCAGTCCCTGGGAAGAAGACAAAAACAAATGCTTCCTTCAGGTGCCCTCCCGGGCTCAGCTCAAGCTGACATATATATACTCTAGTTCCTGAACGAGGGAGCCCAAAGCGGTTCCTTCATCCTAGCGTTTACTAAAAACGTAACCGCAGTCACAGACGCCTTCAACAAGACACTGAACTCAGCGTGCATCAAAAGGAACGAGCCAAGCTAGACAAAGTTCTGTAACAGGTAAAGAGAAGCGGGAAACTGGAGATGTTGCTGCCATTTGGCAACGAGCTAAAGCGAAACCAGAACACTGATGAATGCATTCGAAAAATCATCTATTTGTACCCCAAAATTGAGGAGAGGGAACAAGAATGAAAGCCTAGAGAGGTAAATCCATGCTTTTAGGTAATGTACAATTATACACAAAATCAATCGTACAAATACTTACGATAGGTTGTTTAGGGGTTGACCCTATCTTCCCATAGGCCATGGTCAAAAGAAGGAGAGATCTTTTGGTGAATTCTACCACTCACTGAAACCCTCTGGGTGCAGTTCATCATAAGCACACCAGGGCCCACGAGAGGAGGAGGCAAGTAAGGCCCTGTCTCTCGGGGTCATGCCCTTCAAGGTTGCAGCCTTGATGCCTACCTAGTCTCAGCCCCAGAGCATACCCACCACCCACTCCGACAAAGAATAACTCATATTTTCTATTCAAAGCTCAAGCAGAGTAAAGGTGGCTGATTTGCATCATAGGCCTATTCTTTCACTACAGAGATAAAGGAGGAAGCCATACCCCATCCTTCACATAGGTGTCCCTAAATTTCTTTTTTTTTATTTTAAAAGAAACTTCTTATGTTTTATTTTTTATATTTGAGGGGGACGGTGCGGAGAGATTGAGACAGAATCTGAAGCAGGCTCCAGGCTCCAAGCTGTCAGCACAGAGCCTGATGTGCGCCTCGAACTCACGAACTGTGAGATCATGACCTGAGCCGAAGTCGGACCTGAGCCACCCAGGCGCCCCTAAATTTCTGACAAAGAATTCATCCCACTGGCTTGCTTTCCAGAGTCTGACAAAGCTGGATGAACCTGGCTGTGAGTGTGCTTCTCAATGAAGCAGGTATATAATAACATCATTCATTATCCTGCTACAGAAATGTAATATTTTCAAAAGGTGGGGAACAAGAGAACGCCCTCTCCACACTTAAAGAATATAAAAAAAAGCTTCCAAAATCCCGGAATATGTTAGAACTAGAACTATCCTGGATTAAAAAAAAAAAAAAGTCAGCTTAAATTTAATAGATCGTTTAAATTCCTAGTTGACGGTAATTAGAGAGCAAGCAGCATTTCTTTAAACGCTGCGAGACAGAACTTAATCCAATTTAGGTAATCACTAACCTTTGCTGGTTTTTTTCCTCCCTCTCTCTCCTCTAAATGGAATCCAAGGATTGATCTACAAAGGCCATAAACTGGCAAAGCATAAGAAAAGAATATTTAAAGCCAGAGATTGGGTGACTATTACCACAAAGGGCCAAGTCCAATTAAAATGGAAACAGGTCTCACAAGCTCCCTAAATTATATTGCCTACGAACTGGGGCTCCTAACCAGGCATCATCACAACAGAAGGTATGCTGAGGGAGATGGGGGTCCCCCCTCTGGGTACGTCGTGCGGCATGCCAATTTCCAGGTCTTGTACAGTGTGACAGCCATCCCCTGCCAGACCAATGCTACCAATTCTCTATATTCAAAGTATCTGCAGGGCTTCTCTCCTTCTTCCATGGAATAACAACTGTCAGAATGATCCACACTGTCCCTTCAGTTCCTCCACTGTTCACCCACCTCCTAACCCCTCATTTTAGAGCTCCCGCACTGCCCTTGCACCCACTTCTGATCCAGGAACTTCCATGTGAACCGCCAGGCCTTTCTTGAGTACTTGGCACCCTAGATTTTTCATGAAAGGCCTTCAAGGATAGATATCAAAATGTGCTGCAGAGGACAAGGGGCTTGAGTTAATGGCTGTGTTACATCAGGAAAGTAATTAACCTCTCTGAGCCTCCATTTTCCCATCTCAACATAGAGAAAAGAATATGCACCTGCTTGCGTTGCTGAGAGGCTCAAATAACATTACCATGATTGTACCTGGCTCATAATAGTTGCCCAATACATAAGTTGGCTTGTTTGTTTTAACTGAGTAAGTTTCAAAGTAAACCTTGGATCCCCAGTCCCTGACAAAAATGTTAATTAGCTCAAGTTCACCTCTGTTGTCTCATCACTGCTTTGCATCATTTGCACTCCCAACCTCCTTTCTGGTTCCAAAGTGCAATCTTCCTTTGTAAAAACTTGCTTTCTGCTTATCAGGATATCACTCTCTCTGTTCCCAAATTCCTAACCCAGTATAAAATCCATAAAATATTATGTTCTCAACCTTCCTTCAGCAATAGAGATATTCACACCGACTTGTTAACAGATGATACTTTTCAGCAAGCATTACTTTTAACATTTGCATATAGAGAGGCAGTTCTAGAGAACAAACTTTTTTTTTTTAATTTTTTTTTTAACGTTTTATTTATTTTTGAGACAGAGAGAGACAGAGCATGAACGGGGGAGGGGCAGAGAGAGAGGGAGACACAGAATCGTAAGCAGGCTCCAGGCTCCGAGCCATCAGCCCAGAGCCCGATGCGGGGCTCGAACTCACGGACCGCGAGATCGTGACCCGAGCTGAAGTCAGAGGCTTAACTGACCGAGCCACCCAGGCGCCCCTAGAGAACAAACTTTTAATGGCAAACATTAAACACAGTAGGGATCTTTGAGGGGCCCACACTCTATTTCTCAAATCAATTCTGTATTGGTCTAGCTCTGCAAAAATAATTAAAGGGAAAAAGTCAGTTCAATTCAATTCAATCTGAAATTCAAGAAAGATTTCAGTATAGGAAAAAGTCAGTTCAATTCAATTCAATCTGAAATTCAAGAAAGATTTCAGTATACTTGATCTTGTACAAGGGCACTACAAAAGGAATGACCACAGGAAGTAATTAGAAAAGAGAAATAATGAAGAAATCCATAAAGTCCCAACAATCCAATTTTCCACAGATAAATGGTTTAAATGTTGCACACACACTGTTAGTGAACACACTGAAGATTATGACATTGGGGTCTGGGCTCCCAGAATGAAATTGTCAATAGCAGTGGAACAGTTTTCTAAATGTAAGATTAGGATTTTTTTTTTCTTCAACAATTGAGCCATTCTGTGATATTATGCGACACAGAGAAAAAGAAAGAAAAAGCCACCAAGTTATTCGACCATAAGATGATCTAATTAACAGCTGAGGAACTGGAGGGAAAGTCATCTCCAATACTGGCTGCCACTATAAGCCTGGAGTAGCAGACCCAGAACTCACCCTAAGCTCCACCCCTGCATGTGTGTGACTTTGAACAAACTACCCAAGTTCTCTAAGCCTCAGTGGGCTCATTGTTATAGTCATGGAGATATAATAGCACCTACCTAAACATTGTTTTGGTGCAGATTATACAACATCGTCAATGTCTCTTAGGGCCAAGTTTAAGACATAATAAGAACTCAAGAGGTGTTTGTCCCCTTCCTCCTTTTTTAAATAAAGGGAACATCTGTATAATGTTCAAATAATAACCATTATTGAAATCTCACCCACTGAAATAAATACATATGCGTGAACTTCTGGTTGTGAACGAAATGAGGTCTTCTCGTTGAGAAACATGGTAGTCTCAACTAGGCTCTAGAGAAATAAACCAGTTAGACTAGCTCATTGCTAAGGCCTTTCTTTTTTACACTATTCGTGGTTCTGGATGTTAGAAGAAGCATTAATAAAATCCCAAAAGGACAATCAATGGTTGTGGTTGGAAACACTGAAGACGATTTTGTGGATTGATCAAGCACTGTTTCCTGTATCTGCTAGATTCCTGTAGAAAAAGCTCTCAACAGCACCCTTCGTGGCTTAGAAGGGCTCCACGCTGCCACCAGAGAAAACCTACCAGTCAGGTTCCACGGAGAGGAGGGTCCCACCACACCTTTCTCAGTCACCTTTCTCAGCGGTAGAGAACTCACCAGGGGCTAAATTTAATGTGTGGCTAAATTAGCTTCTGCAAGCTCCATTTCCCCTCCTGATCCACTCGCTGCTTTATGGTGTCAAGAGCAGCCTTTCCCCAGAGAGCAGCACTGGGACATTCTGCAGCGTGTAGGCCAACGAAATGTCATGACAGCAACCCACGGTGGTCAGGATTACCAAAGGGAGGTCGAAAAAGGCAGTGTTCGAGGCTTGATCCGCGAGCACCGTTTGAGGGGAAGCAGGGCAGACTATGGAGGCAGTGTGGACCATCGGCGTCCTTGACTGCTTTGGTCCTCCCCGTGGGCCATTTGAATTTGCACGCGGGCAACAGGTCCAGAACCCCGCCCCAGGAGGGATGCCCGGAGACTCCAGCACAGAGTTTTTTTTCCATGCGGGTCTCCGTTGTAAACGTGCCTCTGAGCTGCCGCGCGTGAGCCTTCCGTCTTGTGGGGCGCATCGCAGTAATTGAAACCTTACATACCGCAGGACTGCAGCGGCGTCTATAAATACTCACCGCTTTACTGCTGACAAACAAAACGCGGGCTCCCGGCACCGCGGAGGAAGAGGCGGCGGCATGTGACCGAGGGCAGGGGCTGGCTACAACAGGGGAAAAACCCTGTTGCCAAACAGGGAGGTACCCCAGAACCGATTCCTGAAGCACAGTTTGCAAGCACACAGCCTGATCTGACCCGGGGCGCCCGCCCTCGGGAACAGGGGCAGAGGGCGGCGAGGGAGGGTCGCGGCCCCGGGAGCCGGGGCTGCAGAGCGCCCCCCAGCGCGCAGGGGGCAGCCCGCGTGCGCACAGTAGGCGCGCAGGAGAAAGCCTCGCCAAATGGAGGGCGGGCTGGAAAGCCGACGCGGAACCGGGGTGCGGCTGACGCCGACAGCCGCCCGCCCCAGCCGGGTGTCCCGCGGGCTGCGCCCCGGCCCGCCCCAGTCGGCGGAGCCCAGTGGCCCGCGGGACAAAACGGCTGTCCTCCCTCCCACGCCTGCTTCTGCAAAAGGGGGACCGCAGGAAAAGATGGGCTGTTCCTGGGCTCCCAATCGCCCGCGCCCCAGCCGGAGCAGCTCTTTAGATTTGCACCCTGGGGCCGAGGGACAACTAGAGAGGCAAGCAAGCAAACTTTCTTTTTCGATCTCCTGGCCCAGCCTGGGTCCCGCGGTCGGCGGCATCCCCCCGCCCCCAACCCGCGCTAAGCCGCAGACGCTGGGCACCGCTTCCCCCCGCCTCAACTCGGGGGTCGCCCGTTCGGTACTCTACGCCCGCCTGCTGCGTGGGATCCGAGGATCCTTAACCGCACGGGGGTCCCCATCCGGCTGCCCCCAAATGTGACGCTCTCCCCAGGCACCCCCTGCCCGCGCCCCGCAAGCCTGTGACCGGAGTCCACGGCGATTTCGTTCTCAATCCAGAGCGGTTGCTGAGCCGACAACGCCAGCCCCTCCCGGGGACTTCCCAACTCCCCCCCGGGGGTCCCGGGGCTGAGTCACCTCGAGTCGCACACACCCGCAGCTCCCCTCTGCGCGCCCAGGACAAAGTTTCCGGTGTTCCCGAGAAAGTTTTCTCACCAAAGAGCAACGAGGGACCTGGATGGCTCTCCCGCTGCGCTCTGCCCAGCTCTCCCTCCTCCCTCCCTGCGCGGCGCTGGCCTCCGCGGGGTCCCGTCTGGCCTCGGGTCCCCCAGCGCGGGTCCACAAACGCCGCGGCCGCGGAGCTCCCCGAGCCGGGCTGGTGACACGTTTCCCTCCTCTCTCCTCTCAAGGCCGCCTCCTCCCCCTGCTTCGTCTTCTCCTCCTCCTCCTCCTCCTCCTCCTCCTCCTCCTCCTCCCACTTTTCCTGTCCTGTGCTCATCGCTTTAGTTTTTCTCCTGCAGCCCCTACCCCACCTCACCCCACCTCAACCCCTCCCACTCCTCCTCCCCTGCAGCGACTCGCACTCTGCTGGGGAGGAGAGCAAGGGGGAGGGGGCGCCTGCACTTTCATCCAGATCAACAATTTCAGGAAATCCAACTCTTAACTTGAAAAGCGGGGGAGGATGCAACAGGTCAAGGGAGCTCCCACAAGACGACACACTCCCCACCCCCCCAAGAGATCCACCAAGGGATCTCCGCAGCGTCCCCCCACCCTGGGAAACTCTACCAAGAAGCCATGGGGTTGATTCTAAGGTTCACTAGAGTCCCAGAGATTAGGGACTTTTGTTGTTTCAAGGAACAGTCCCCAGGCCGATTCCAGGAACAGTTGTTTTAAGTGCATTAATGAAAATGTAATTCCGGTGAAGTCTCCCTTAGATTTGCAAAACCCTTTTAAAGCTCTCAAATTCTCTTTCCAGCTGAAGGTTTAGTGAGTTGGAGGGTCCCTCAGAGTTTGAAACAAGAGAAAGCCAACCAATCGCAAAATTAAAAACAATGTAAAATTATTTTCAATTTTTTTTTTTTTTTTTTTTTGCAGGTGGTAAGAATTTGAGGCAGCTGTTTTCAGGACTCACTGGCTTGTATAATTTCAGCCTATGGTTGAGCAGGAAATACTTTTAAAATGCTGCCCGCTCAAATATCACACTTAGGCTTTGAAACCACAGTGACATTTGCTGAAGAAAAGATGTATGTGTCTTTTTATGTCAAAACTGAGAGAAAAAAAAAAATAAGTGTTTATTTTGATCACTGTGTCCTAAAAAAAACTTACGTTTGAGGATGGGTTGCTGGTCAGGGTGTGCCCAAGGGAAGGGGTTTGGTGAAGCTCCCTGAGCCCCACTTGTCCAATGATATTAAAGTATTCTCAAACCCCAGGGTGATGAAATCTCATCCCAGAAAGCACACACAAGGAGAGGACCAGGCTCCAGCACGTGCTTCGGAAAGAAACGCTTGAGGGGCAGTGACTTGGGAGACATCTTCAAGGCAGCTGTGCTGAGGTCTTCAGAGCCCAAGCCTAGAGCCAGAAGGTCAAAGTTTGTATCCCACCTCCTCTTGTAATTAGCTGCAGGATATTAGCCAAGTTACCTAGCAGTGCTATGCCTCAGTTTACTCCTATGAAAATGAGGAGGAAAGTAGTGGTGATCACAGGGTTGTTATGAGAACATAATGAATTCAGATGGAGGAAGAGCTTAGAATCTCTGCCTGGATTCAACAGAACTTAAGCCATTATTATTACTGTATTATCCTGCAGGTCAGGGAAGTGAAAAAGGAGCTATTTCTACAGGGCTACAGGAAGCCCTTCGCTGGGCTCATTCTACATTCGAACTCATTCTACACTCATTCTACATGGCTAACTCCCTTATCTCCTTCAAGTCTTTGTTCAGTGAGGCCCATCCTCTTCTGTCCGCGTGAAATTGTAACTCACTCAGCCCTCCCTCCCAATCCCCCTCATTAGACTCTACTTTATCTTTTTTTCCACTGCATCTATAACCTTGTAACATATTACAGATTTTACTTTTTTAAGAAAATTTATCTCTCTCCCACCGCCTCCTACTTCTAGGCCATACCATCAGCTCTCCAAGAACATGGAATTATTCCATTCACTGATATTGCTCAAGATCCTAGAACAGTGCCTGGCACACAGTGTGCACCCAGTAAATATCAGATGAGTGAATCCGTGAATGGATTGGGCACTGTGCAATAAGAAAAAAAATGTAATCACTAGGCCTATCCAGGGATAGGGATAAAAGAGGCTCCCTCTGGAAGAAGTATACTCCCTAGTAAAGAGAAGTACCCACAAGGTAGGCAACACCAGCTTGGTGGGGATGCCATAAAAGCGTATTCAAGGACTGGAACGGAGGTTTAAAGAGGTTACAGTCTCTTCTAAACCTAAGAGTTGCTAATTTTGTAATCTGAATTTTCTCAAAGTGAGAAGTAGCCGACACTGGTGTAAATCAGTCAGAGCTTCTCTCTAATAATGCTTCCTACCACCAATATCTCACACTTGTTACCACCCACATTTTTACCAAAACTTCAACTAAACGCCAATGGAACATTGCCTTTTCTTTCAAAAAAAAAATTTTTTTTTAAGTTTATTTATCTATTTTGAGAGCGAGAGCAAGAGCTAGAGAATCCCATGTGTCAGAATCCGCACTGACAGTGTGGAGCCCGAGGTGGTGCTTGAACTCATGAACTGGGAAACATGACCTGAGTTGAAATCAAGAGTCAGATGCTCAATGGACTGAGCCACCCAGATGCTCCCGCAACATTGCCTTTTCTTAAGAAACAGGATTTTGTTAGGAGAAACCAACACAGAGATCATTCTATGTAAATATTCATTCATGGAGGTGAAAAGTCTAGGTCTTTATAAGACATATCAGGTACACAGCTTGCCATGGCCACAGCCCCTAGAATGGAAGTTGGCCCAATCAAGGTCCCTCCTGAAAAGGCAGGCCTTAGACAACGCCTTTAAGATCAAGGGCAGGTGCCTAACCCAAATGCAGCCAAACTCTGTGACAAACCTCTGTGACAAACTCTGGCCCTGCAATGGTATACTGGACCAATCAGATTCCATTTCAGGAATGAGAACACACACACACACACACACACACACACACACACACACAGCTAGTATCCAGAACAGAAGCTGAGAGGTCATGACTTTATCTAAACTCTGGATTCTGGAAGCTGCAGATTGGCCACCTGTGGACCAGCTAGATATATATTAGATGTAGCATATTTTTTGAACCCAGTAGCGTCAACGTTTTTTAAATTACTTGCCGATATGTAAAAATCAGAACACCTCGTGCAAAAATATGGATTTTCAGCTTGCCTTGGAAAATCAGAAATATGTGGCACTGTTTGTGCCGTAGGCTGGTACAGCCACAACGGGCTACTGCTATAATGCTTCTCCCTGTAGACGGGATATGGGGTGTTCAGTTTGCCACAGTCCCAACCACTCATACTCCCTATTTCTCCTGACCCCAGCCTGCTTCACCCACTTCCCGGCCACCCGTGGCGGCGCAGTGAGGGAAGGGATGTTGGCACCTAGGAGGCGCCAGAGCTGGGGATAAGCAGACACGATGCAATAGAACAGCATAGGTTCAAATCATTTTTCTCCCTAGCAAGAGAACCTTTTCTTTAAAATCTTGCTTGACGTTGCATAGCTTGAACACTACTGAGGTGAAGGAAGCTATGGGATAAATACGGAGGCAAGTGGGCATCAAGCCAGGGAGAAGCAGAGGCCTCCTTGGGCTGCCTTGGGATCAAAACCACCCTCCGGTTCCCACTCTTCCAGAGATGTGTCGTTCTCCTTTTTCTTTGTTTCCGCAACAATGCCTGCTCAACCCATCTTCATAACTCATTTCTACCCCCAGAAGTCTAATCGGGCCAAGTTCAGAAAGGGCAAGGTGACCTGTCTGAAGTTATACACAAGGTAAAGATAGGCTAGGGCAGGGATTCCCTGACTCCACTATACTCCCTCTCGGTGAGGGTAACGGCGTCTGTCTCTGAATAATAATTAAAGTCACTTCAGTTTACAAAATCAGAGTATTTAATGCCTTGAGGATCTATAGTATACAGTGGGTGTAAAATACATATCTGCCAACTTCAGGCGTTCAAGGTTAGACCTCCTTCCATACTGCTTCAATGTCTCACACAATGTCTTAAAGGCATTCCAATGAAGAAAAACATCATACCTTTTCATACGTTTTCTCCTCTTCATAGGTGGAAAAACAGAGGCCCCGAAAATCCAAGATCCTTTGCTAATGCCTGGCCACAGAGTTTGTGAGAAGCACAGGTAGGTCCCCCAGGTACGTGCAGTGTTAGAACACACGGGTTTTCAGGTTCTCAGAGCTCCGGTCATAAAATAAGTTAATGTCGTTACTCAGGATACATACCAATCTAGACATAGAACTTGCGTAAGCACGCAGTATACATCCACAGCACTGCACCATCCATGAAGGCAGAGCCATTGAGGGATAAGCTCAGCATCTGATCCAACACCAGGATGTAAAATCAGTGACTTTGGTACAGCAGGAAGACTTAACACACAGATGAAAAAAAGCTTGGCTTCCTTCTGTCTTCTTTTTTTTAATGTTTATTTTTGAGAGAGAGGGAGAGAGCACGAGCAGGGGAGGGGCAGAGAGAGGGACACAGAGGATGGAAAGTGGGCTCTGCGCTGACAGCAGAGAGCCCGACGTGGGGCTCGAACTCACAAACCATGAGATCGTGCCCTGAGCCAAAATCATGAGT
This sequence comes from Panthera tigris, assembly GCF_018350195.1. Lineage (NCBI taxonomy): Eukaryota > Metazoa > Chordata > Mammalia > Carnivora > Felidae > Panthera > Panthera tigris. The sequence goes on along the minus strand of NC_056669.1, from coordinate 89,252,630 downwards.
TGGATGCTTAACCACCTGAGCCACTGAGGCGCCCCTGTCCTCTTTTTAACTTCTACAGCACAAACATGGAAGAAACCGAAGTTTGTTTTTTGAAGAACATCGGATGATACAAACAAAAAATTGTTTTTGTCTGCCTCATCCTTTCCTTGGCAAACATGGGGTGTTTCTGGAATGTTGGTTTTGGTCTCTTTTTTGTCTTTTGGTGTGGGGAAGTATCTGGCCTCCACTAAAGGGGCTGGTATTTATTTTGAGACTGTGTTTTAAGAATGACTTAAATGAGCAAATCTTAAAAGTGAAAAGAGCTTAACAACCCTACATGAATTCTCCCTGGATAATCTGGATTTCAGTGATTTCTTCTCACAGTTCCAAGTCAGTCAGTTAGTTGACAAATACTAAGGGTCACTTACTGGTATCAAGTCCTGGGGATGTCACAGTGAGCAGGACAAAGGCTCTACCATCAAGGGGCAGAAAACAGTCAACATGCAAATGAACACCTAAGGGAGATTATTTCAAGTACTGGTCTGTGCACGAGGAGAATAGGCTATGGGGCACTGGCGTGACTGTGGGGAAGAGAACTGCTTCATCCGGGGTTGGCAGGGATGGCCTTTCAGCCCAGAGCTCCGACACTGAGACTTAAATGATGAAAAGAAGAATCCATAGGAACGAAGAGATGGTCCAAACAGAAGACGTGGCCAATACGGAGACCTTGAGTCAAGAAGAGGCTTGACAAGTAAGAAGGATGAAAAGAAAACCATTGTGGTTAAAGCTTGGCAACAAGGTGGAGAGGGGAACAAAATAAGGTCCAAGAAACAGCTCCGGGTCAGATCGTAAAGGACCTGGTAAGTCAGGGTAAGAGCTTGGCCACAGTTGGAAGTCATCAGAGGGTTTTAGGAATGAAGTAACATGATCCGATTTCTGCTTTAGAAAGATCCCTCTGGCTAGCAGGTTGCAGATGAACTAGAAAAAGAGCAAAAGTGAGGGTTGGCAGTCACTTTGAGGAGGTGGCCTCAGTAGACCAAAGAAGAGATGATGATGCTTGGATTCGGTCTGGAACAATTCTATTTGTAAAACATGGAATCGGAGATGATGGAACTTTCTGATGGATTTGCCACATGAGGAAAGCTACATGTCACAGGTGAGGCTTTGACTTTTTTGTTTGAGCAGTGGGATGGACAGCGGTGTCACTACTGAGATGGGAAAGACAGAATGGAGAGTGCATTTAGAAGGAGAATCCCTAGTTCTGTGGCAGCTCTGTTATGTTTGAAATGCCTGAGGGAGAGCCAGGCGGAGATGTCAAATAGACATTTGAATATATGAGATGACATTGAGGGATGGGTAAATTTGAGACCCATCAGTGTATATAAACAGCATTAAAAACCAAGGGACTATGTGCAATGCCTTGGGGAGTGAGTGTGGACGGAAAGCAGAAGCCAGAAATTATAGAGAGGTCTTATAGAAGAAGAGCAACCAGCAGAGGAAAAAAAAAAAAAGAAATGAGTTGTTAATGAGATGGGAAAGTCCAAGGGAGTCTGAGACAGAGTCCTAGAGAAGAAAGTGTTCTGGAAGGAAGGCTTGGTCAAGTATGTCCAATGCTGTCAAAAGGTGAAATGAGAACAGAGAATTAACTTTTCTTTGACAAAGACACATTGGTGATCTTGATAAGGGTCCTTTTGAGTGGAGTGGTGTGGGAAGAAATCCCATCAGAGTGGGCTGAAAGGAGATAGAGTTGAAGAGAAGGAGACAGGGAACACTAACAACTCCTTTGAAGAGTTCTGCCGTGAAGGGAAGCAGAGAAGTGGGGCTGAACCTGGACAGGATGCAGGGTCAAGAGAAACTCTGTTGACTTGATGGTCTGATTACTTTAAAATGGGTGATCCCTGGGGCACCTGGGTGGCTCAGTCGGTTCAGCATTTGGCTCTTGGTTTTGGCTCAGGTCATGATCTCACAATTGTGAGATTGAGCCCCACGTGGTCATGGTTGGGCCTTGTGTCGCCCCCACCCCCACCTCCACCCTGGGCATGGCGTCTGCTTGAGATTCCCTCTCTCCCTCTTCCTCTGCCCCTCTTTCCCACTCGGCTCTCTCTCTCCCTCAAAATACATAAATAAACTTAAAAAATATATAAATGGGTGATAACTAGTAACCTTACTATATTTTGAAGGCTGATTGGAATTATCCAGTGGAGAGGGAAATTGATTTATGTTCCTACTCACAGCTTGTTGGGACAGGGTAGGAGACATAAATGCTCTTTTGAGCACATTCTCCAAATATGGCACATTTAAACACGTTATTTAAAATCTTATTTTTTCTTCACTGAATGTTCATGTTTGCAAACTGTTTTATGTTTCCTGTGACTATGATGTTGTGCTGATCTGCTTGAAAGGTTTAAACATTGTTAAATGCAATACATTCATGTGTTGAGACTATAATGAAAAGGTGTCTGGGTGAACGCTGTCAAAGTCAGATTTTGGGACTGACAAAATCCCATGGGAGGCTTTGACCCATGGGAGGGTTCCCATGTCAGGGTTGGTGCATTACACAACTATAGGGGACATCCGTCGCTTGAATTACAGTGTGAATAGTGTCTTCTGAAGTTGTGCAAAATGGCAGACTGGACCTAAAGATTCTTTGGGCCAGCCCCTCCACCAGCCAACTACTGGTGCAAATCTGTCTATCTCCACTGCTGCGGGAATCTGGCTGTGTACATCAACCCACTCACCACTGCCACATCCAAAGATGCTGACATTGTATTGCCCGATTCCCCTCTCAGAAGGCCTTTTGCATCCAGAGGCAACGGAAGAAGTTCGTAGTGGACCGTGTACCCCAATTTTTTTGTGTCACAGTGTAAGATCAGCACATGCTCAATCCACCTCTGCACCTTCAGGCCAGACTAAATGGGAAACATTCCAAATAAATACTCAGAGTTGCTCCAAAAAAAGTTTTTGTTTTTTTCATTTCCCTTAGTCATTGTAATAGGCATTTGGGAATGCCTGCCCAGACCATACCCTCCTTTCTAGGAACCATTGCACACCTCAGATTTTGCAGGATGGGCTAGTGGATCATCCTACAACTTGTGACAGGTGACCGGTCTTGGGAGAGGGCACCTGACCCAAGAGCAGGTGAGGAGCACCAGCCAGATTCTCTTCAAGAATTCAAAGACTAGGGGCGCCTGGGTGGCTCAGTTGGTTGAGCGTCCAACTTCGGCTCAGGTCATGATCTCACAGTTCGTGGGTTCGAGCCCTGCATCGGGCTCTGTGCTGACTGCTTGCTCAGAGCCTGGAGCCTGCTTCAGATTCTGTGTCTCCTTCTCTCTCTGCCCCTCCCCTGCTCATGCTTTGCCTCACTCTGTTTCTCAAAAATAAACAAACGAAATGTCAATGCCCCCCCCTACCCCCATTAAAAAAAAAAATTCAAAGACTATGTAAGATGGCTGGTCTCCTGGAGCCACGTCTCTCCCAGCATGAGCTGGCTCGGTGTGCTCCTGGCTTCCTGGCGGCACCCACAAAATCATCACTACCCTCTGCCTGTAGGTACTCAGGACTGGCCTCCCTATGGCCTTCACACCCGGTCTCTGTCCATCAACACGAGAAGCCAGGGCTCAAGGTTGCCCTTAATCCTCCAGACTGTCATCACCACATGACTGTTTCCATTCTGACCTGTTTCCCAGCCCTTCCCCACTCCTTAGAACCTTCTATTGTGTGCTCTGGAGCCCACGGCCCATCATCAGAAAAATCTCCCATAGGGTCTTCAGCTTCTTTTCTGAACATTCCATTAGCCTTTACGCCCTCGCTCGGTGGTTCTTGAACATTTTGGTCTCAGGAGGCTCTTAGAAATCACTGAGGACCCAAAGAACTTTTGTTTGTGCAGGTTATATCTATCAGTGCATACTGGATTCGAAACTAAACGTTCACATTAACTTAATGATTTTAAAATAACTAATAAAACCATCAAATATTCTATGAAAAATAACTATTTTTTAAGTCATGGGAAGAATGTCGTTGTTTTACATGTCTGCAAATCTCTTTAACTTCTGGCTTAATAGAAGACAGCTGGACTCTCCTATCTACTTCTGCATTCAATCTGTGGTGTTATCACACATCATGTAGCCTCTGGAAAATTCCACTGTGCACTTGTGAGAGAATGAGAGTGAAAAGGCAAATAATATTGTAGTCTTACTATGAAAATAGTTTTTGACTTGTGGATCCCTGACAGGGCCTCAGAGACTCCCTAGAGTTCCTGAACTTTCCTAAACTACACTTTGAGAATCACTGTTCTTTTTTTTTTTTTAATATTTATTTATTTTTAAGAGAGGGGGCGAGGGGGAGCGGCAGAGAGAGAAGGGAGAGAGGGAAACTGAGGATATGAAGCAGGCTCCAGCTGACAGCTGAAAGCCCTACATAGGCCTTGAACTCACGAACCATGAGATCACGACTTCCACCAACGTTGGACACTTAACCGACTGAACTACCCAGATGCCCCGAGAATCACTGTTCTAATTGAACCCTCTGAGGACCTTCCCTCCCCCGAAATCCTCTCAGATGGTGGTAGGTTCTCTCCAACCCTCCTTCTAACACTGGACTGTGAAGGAGAGGGCTTGTGTTCTTTGCTCCTTGAGCCGCTTTTGAGATCACACTCCCTTCCTAAAAATCCCCATCGAACCATCGGACTAGTTTACTCACTTCCCCTCCTTGTGGTGGCCATTGCAGATTCCAGGGTTATTCCTCCCCTTTTCTTGATGCTTTAACTCCTGGTTCATGGTCATTGTCTTAGCTACTGCTCTTGTCACAATTCCTGATGATTTCAATATTCGTAGACAAAATCTTTCCAATGTCCTGGCAGCTCAGTTCCTTGACATCTGCTCCAATGACCTCATTCTACACTCTACCATGGCCACTCACTCTCATGGTCAGCCTTGACTTTGTCATTTCCTATTGCTACCCTCTCCCACTCTCTAACTTCCCAGTTCACCCCTCCAGTACCCGGACTCCCATGATTCTGCAACTCCCTGAAATTTATTACCTTTCGTGGCCTGTCACCCATCACTTCCCTCCTCACCCAGATTAAATTCCATTATTATATTAACTTTCTTGCATGCATCCTAGACTCACTTCACTGTATTTGCTTTGCTAGGTCAATGTTGCTCAGTCCAATTTTCTTCCTACTTGGTGCTTGCATCACTTTGAACGTGGCTGGAAAAACACACAAAACCACACTGCCTGACTTCACTTTAAATTCACACTCACCATCCTCCTGGGTTCTAATGTCTCTCAGCACTCACACTAGATGTCTTTAGTCACTGTCCCACTCTCTCCAACATTCCCAAATTTTCTCACATAGCCTCACTCGCATCTGAGAACCTTTTTTCCTTCTTTCAGCAAGAACATGGAAACAAAATTTCCAGAATACTGTGGACTGAATGTTTGCATCCCCCAAATTCATATGTTGAACCCCTAGTCCTCAGTGTGGTGGCATTTGGAGTTGGGTCCTTTGGGAGGTGATTAGGGTTAGATAAGGTCATGAGGATAGGGCACTCAGCACCCTTATAAAAAGAGAAAGAGGGCACCTGGGTGGCTCAATTGGTTAAATGTCTGATTCTTCACTTTGACTCAAGTCATGATCTCACAGTCATGAGATTGAACCCCGAGTCAGGCTCTGTGCTCAGTGCGGAGCCTGCCTGGGATTTTCTCTCTTTCTCTCTCTCTTTGCCCATCCCCTGCTCATTCTCTCTCAATCTCTTTCACACTCTCTCGCTCAAAATAAATAAACATTTTTAAAATAAATAAGTAATACATGAATGAAAAGAGAAAGAAACACAAGACTGTTCATCTCTCTCTGTCTCTCTGTCTCTCTCTGTCTCTCAGCCAAGGGAAGGTCACGTGAGCACACAGCAAGAAGAGGGCATCTGCAAGCCATGAAGAGGGTCCTCACCAAGAACTAAATCTGCCAGTACCTTGATCTTGGACACCTCAGCCTCCACACCTGAGAGAAAATGATGTCCATTGTCAAGGTTCCCAGCCTGGGGTACTTGCTCTAGCAGCCCCCAAGCCAAGACATGCATGCTGCCACTGCCGAACCAATCCACTTGCCAGGATTCGCAGCCCTATTCTGCCTCCCTCCTATTGCTGGAGTTGAATCTGAAGCTAAACCCTCCACTGTGCACCAGACCCCATCCCCCACATTCCTCATCTTTTCGTGGGGTGTGTGGGACGTCCCTCCTCTCCCACCATCTTTGTTTACATAGAGCAAAACACCTTGAACTTTCCATATTCACTGTCCCTACTATTCCTTCTCTTGTTCTTTCTTTGACTCTCTCCAATCAGGCTTTCATCCTTTCCATTCTGATGAAACCACTGTCAAGGTTATCGGTGATCTCCACGTCACATAAGAATTCAACAAACACTTGTTGAAGGAATGGATGAATGAGTCCTCAGATCATGAGGACCTCAAGGTAGATCCTCAGATCATGAGGACCTCACAATAGAAGAGTTGCATATGCACACACACACACACACACACACACATACACACACGTAGAGAGAGGTTGGGAAGGGCTGGTGAGAAGACTCTTCTTGGCCCCAGGTCCCATGAAACCCAGCTTGTACTTGTTTTTGTGAAAGGCTCTGACCCCTTCATTTGAGATAGTACAGGGCACGGGTAAGGCTGTCCTTTGCAACACATGTCTGGATCAGGACAGTCATCCTAGTATAGGCACAACCTTGTAGACAAGGAATAGTTCCTTCGGGAAAGAAGCCCCCACTTTGGTTTAGACTGAGTGGTACTGTTTGGGGGCAATTCCTTAATCCATTGGAATCCCAGTTGCAGACACAACTTGGTTTTCAGGGATTTTGTAAGGTTTAAGTGAGATTTATGAGAGTTATGTGAAATATGTGTATAGTGCTTGCCACACTCTTGTACGATATGTTCATTGGCTAAAGAAAAGTAATAAAGTACTGCATTCAACATAAAAGATCTTTGTGTGTTTCTTGTCCATAATGTTTGTTTCCCTAGATAAATAATCCCGATTCCTTTATGGGAAAGCCCAATATTATCTTTGACTCCCAATTTGGTTCACATATGTCTTAGCCTTTCTTTACACTCAAATGTTTATTATATTACTACAACACAACATACCGTTGTATTAAAAAATGCTCTTGAATGTAAGGGAGACTTCAACTAGTGGTCCAAGAACATGGAAGCAAAATGGTAACCTTAAAACATGACATTCATATCCTCCCCATGTCGAAAACAGATAAAAAAAAAAATAAAGAGCATAACCACATTAACATAACGACCCTAAGATGGTAGTCTGCATTGGATATATCCAAAGACAAATGGAATAAGCAAGAATGGGTTTATGCTTATTCATTCCTGTCTGTGAGCGAGGGGAGGGCAGGAGAGGGAGGGGAAGCTATGGGAAGAGGAGAAAGAAGGAGGCAGGGAGAGAAAGAGAAAGAGTCCTGGCCAGGATAGTTCATCTAGGCTATGGTCAAGAGGCCTCATGAAAAACCCCTTGAGGCAATCTAGGCCACTTTCCTTAGAGTCAGAACCCAGCACACAACCCTATCCATGAGTTTGGTGTTCTGGGTACCATGGTATATTCACAAGGCACATCCCATGCAAAGTAAGCTTTTTGGGATTGACTCCTACTAATAAGATTCTCTAGAGACTAATGTATAAACTAAGATACGAGTTAATCTATAACCAGCAATATTGGTTTCTAGGAGTCAACCTAGGATCACATTGATAAATGATCTCTTTAGGTGAAAGACTCAGCATTAGTAGGAAATTTATTCATTTTCCATTTTAATGTAAATATTCCTTTGCAAGATGGAATCCCCGTTATACCCTAAGCGTTGCACCTGCTTTTCTCTTCCCTCTCTTCTTCCTTCTTCCTCTTCCTCTTTCCCCTCCTCCTCCTTCTTCCCTTCTTCTCCTCCCCCTCCCCCTCTCCTTCTACCTCCTCCTCCTCCTCCTCCCCCTCCTTCTTCTTTTTCTTCTTATTTTTCTTCTTCTTCTTCTTCTTCTTCTTCTCTCTCTCTCTCTCTCTCTCACACACACACACACACACACACAGGAAAACACAAATGCGCAATCAACACTAACGACAATTACAATCGACATTAATATTAACTGCAGACGTATGTTCCGCTGATACAGTGCCAGGTGCTTTGAAGGCAGTTTCTCACTCCTCAGACAACACATGACATGAGTACTATTATTATTATTGCCATTTTACAGATGAGGAAATCAAGGCTCACACGAATGGTTTAGTCCTTTCTCAAGGTCACACACTTGTCAGGAGTAAAAATAACTACAAGGTTTTATTTCCCATTGTAAGCGCTTCCCTCCTCTCTTGGTCAACTTGACCTCCCAACTGGTGGAGAGGAAGTTGCATAGCTGTTTGGGGAAGATAAATATTCTCATCCAAACCACCAACTGCAGAGAGGTTTTCTGCTGGACATAGGAAATAAGGAGAACTCCGCAGTAGCAAAAGCGGATGGAGCAAAGATGCCCCGTCCCCCAGGACAACGGTTCCTCGCAGTGCTTGAGGGTCTCCTTCCGTCAAAGAGAGCCAAGCCGGCAAGTGGATGGCCGCCCTTCACAAAGAACTCTCTGTTCATTCTCTAGCATTAAATGGGCCAGTTCTGGTCTGACAGGAGCACAGACCGGCCCATGAGATCTCACGGATGGGCATTTCTTAGACTGTTCTCTGAGGAAAGGCAATACTACAAGAGGTAGCTATTGCTGCAGGAGAAAGGCTCCTTAGCCAAATCATCTCGGGAAGTACTACATACGAGAGCATAATACGCATCAGTGTATTGAGAAAGTGCAGGCGGTCTGCAGGAAAGAAATTCAATAATTTCATTCCTTTTTCATTTCCTATCAACAGTTTGAGGATATGGCGTTCCACGGAACCTAACTGGGGAAATTTTGTCCTAGACGGAAGGATTGCACGCCAGTCAAATTTGCTTTGAAAGGGGCCCAGGACTAAATAAGATCAAGGGGAGATCTTAATTGAGTCTACTCAGTAGACTCTGCTTTCTGATTTTTAATTTCTTGGATGACTAATCTACTGATAGTATTCCTAAATTTACAGGGGGAAAATATCCCTGCTTCACTTTCCACCGCAGAAACAAAACGAGTAACCTTGAACAATCGTTCTCCTGACCTGCCTAAGCACCTCGTCTGGGCCGGAGAAAAGAGTCAGAACCAGTCACCTTCTTCATAAGAAAGGCTGATGAGACCAGAGAAAGAGGTGAAGTAAGGGTATTTGATAGCAAATTCGCACGAGCCGCGCGTTGACTGCGCACACACTCAGCAGCAGGCCCCCAGGCCAGCACATTCTCTGTCCGTGGTCCGCCAGCGGCCTGTGCACTGGGGGAATACCCAGCACTTAGCACTGTGCCTCTGCTGAGTAGACACTCAATAAATATTTATTAACGGAAGGAAGGGAGGGAGGAAGGAAACAAATTGAGGTTTGTAGATGGTAACCGGCCCCACGACGCCACACCTCTCGCAAGGAGGAGAGCCAGGGCTCAGATGCAGAGCGGCTGGGTTCTTCCACGCCTTGCCAAGCCGCCACGCTCCTTGTCTGCTCGCACACGGCCAGCCCCCAGGAGCTGCCTTGAGACTCTGGCCACACTTTCTCGGGGCGTTTGCTTTGGCATTATTGTTGTTTGTGCGCTCAAAATTGGTGCATTTATAAGCCACTTGTTTTGGAGTGCCTGACAATAACAGCTAAAATTTATTGGGTACTTACTTGTGCCAGATACTACACTAAGAACTTGACAGAATTCGTTCCCCATGCCCCTCCTGAGAAATAGGTACAATTAGAGCCCCCATTTTACAGACGAGGAAACTGAGGAGCAGAGAGATTAGGTGACAACCCACCATTAAGAGGTGAAGGAGGATCTGAACGGAGGCGGTTTAATTCTTAAATCCCTGCTCGTAGCCTCTTCCCTAAATCCGTGCCCTCTGTCGAACGACAGACATCCTGAAGGAAGGAGACAGGGGCAAGTACCACCCGTAGCTGGATAATGAAACATATTTATTTCATTACTTTAACCCTTAAAAGTGTTTGCTCTGCGTAGTTCTAAGCACATCACTAGTATCAACTCGCTTAATTCTCATAATACCATGAAACAACAGCATGGGGCTGGTACTGTTATGATTCCCATTTCATAGATGAGGAAACTGAGACATAGTTTCCAGAGATGGGAAACCTGTCCACACAGCAAGTGAAAGACATGGGATTCAAACCCAGACTGTCTGGCTCCCTAGTCCTTGGGCTGACCCACCACAGAGTGCCACCTGCACAGACAGAGCAAGCAGGCACCTCATTTAAAAGTGAGATACCCTCCCGAGAGCAGCTGCGAAAATGGTCGCAAACAGGAACACGGCATCATCTACAGTCCTGGAAGTTAAGTGGGGCCAGGGAGCTTGAGTGACTTAATCCTGTTCAATTTAGATTTCCTGGCTGAATGGGTTCCTGTTCGTCCCACTGGAAATTCATAGCTGATTGTTTGCATTCTTGCGGGAGGGGTGGGCCATTCTCCTGAGCCTCTGTTTGTGGAACAGTAGCTCTCGGCCAGCGTCAGGCAGGTAACGGGGACCAAAACCCTGTAGCAAGGAGTGCATGGCACCGATGGGTCAACTCCTACTTGTTTGGCTGGTGTAGGGGCCGGGCCATCCTCCCCACTGCAGGAAACCTGCCCGGGGGTCAATTCACATTCCTTCTGAACCTGGACGCAGGGAGCAAGAGGAAGGAAAAGAGGAAAGAAAAGACGCGTGGGATTATTTGTTAGAAGGGGCAAAAGGTCTTCGAAGGAAGTGACGAAGAGCTACATACAGCTCCGGTGGAAATGACAATGAGCCCTCAACGGTGAATCCTGCTTAGCTCAGTAAGACTGTCCCCACCTACGCCGTGGAGACTGTGAAGATGTGAGGCATGAGCTCGAGAGGGAGGGAGTGATAGCTGTCCAAAAGCAGGGCATGCATTCAATGAATATCATCTTGGGACATGAATATAAGTTAACAACGCCTCAAAGAGTTGGGCCTTACTTATCTCTGGTCCATAAATGTTTACCGTGCTTTTCTGTTTCCCTGGATGACTAAAGGGATGCTGTGTGAAACCTTGACCTTGGCCTCGTTCCTGGCCACTCTCTCCCCCCACCTCACCCTATGCCGGGCCACACTGAATGGCTGGCGGTTTGGGCAAAGGCAGTACCACATACAGGTCAAGGGTGCAGGCTGTGGAGCCAGACCAGGTTCAGTGTTGGTCCAGCAACATAACCAGTGTGAACTCGGGCACCTCACTTCACCTCCCTGGGCCTGGAGCCCCTTGCTCTCTTGATCCCCCTGATAAACACCCACATCCCCCTCCACGAGCCAGGTCAAGGGATCATCCTCCCCCCCCCCCCCTCCACGAGTCAGGTCAAGGGATCATCCTTCCCCTGCACCCCAGGCAAGCTGCACTAGCAGTTAGGACAGCCTCCCTTACAGCCTTGTCCCAGTGCATCACATGATCCCCTCCCCTGTCTCCACTCACTGGTTAAGTCATCAGTGACGCCAAGTTATTCATCTCCGAATCCCAATACCTAGGCTACTCCTCAGATATAACAGAGGTTTGTATGGAAGAGGAAAAGTGGGAGTGAAAAAGGAAAGGCGGATGCAGAGAGGAAGGGAGGACAGACATAATTGATTACCCCTTGAAAGCAGTAGGCATGGTTCTTTCCCCCAAATGTCTGGACAGCCTGCCCAGCATCTAAAATTTCCTGCTTAAGGAGATTTGTTCCTCGGGGTAGAGATATTATCTCCAGGATCTCCTTGTTTCTTTTCCAAAGGTAATGTGTTAAACTATTAACAGCCAAGCACCTTAGCATTCCTTTATAAGATGGATTTTCAAAAGGCAAGTGGGGAAAAAGCCTGTCAGGGCTTTGGTGCTAAAAGTGAAGGAAAGGGGGCCCCAAACAGGGGAAGAGAGATGTCAGTGACTTAAAAAAATGTCAACCTTGGGGTGCCTGGGTGGCTCAGTTGGTTAAGCGGCTGACTTTGGCCCAGGTCACGATCTCACGGTTTATGAGTTCGAGCCCCGTGTCAGGCTCTGTGCTGACAGCTTGGAGCCTGCCTCAGATTCTGTCTGTCTGTCTCTCTCTCTCTCTCCCTCTCTGCCCCTCCCCCACTCACACTCTGTCTTTCTCAAAATTAATTTTTTTTTAACGTTTATTTATTTCTGAGACAGAGAGAGACAGAGCATGAACGGGGGAGGGGCAGAGAGAGAGGGAGACACAGAATCGGAAGCAGGCTCCAGGCTCTGAGCCATCAGCCCAGAGCCCGACGCGGGGCTCGAACTCACGGACCACGAGATCGTGACCTGAGCTGAAGTCGGACCCTTAACCGACTGAGCCACCCAGGCGCCCCCAAATTAAATAAACATTAAAAAAAATTTTTTTTAAATGTCAACCTCAGTGAGTCAGAGTCATCAGAATGTGAACACACAATTCCTATTCCCCCTCTGTCCCATCAACCCCGTTCTCTCTCGCACACATCCCTGGGAGAAAGTTCTCTCTTCAGGCTACAGCTGGTACCTCGGTCTCCTAAGGAAGATTGGAATCTCTAGTGACTGTACCACTGCTTTGATGCTGACAAAATGTCCTCTCTCTCTCTCTCTCTCTCTCTCTCTCTCTCTCTCTGTCTTCCTCTTAAGATATGGGCCCGTTCATGATCACTTCAACCAGGGAGTTTGGACTTGGTAAGGCAAAGGACTTTCTCATCTAACATGCCAGAAGTGCAAGGGACCTCAGAGGTCAACTCTGCCTCACGCCAAACCTTCTCCAGCACCCATAGGAAGCAGAGGCAGCAACCCATCTGGAGGTGAACAGCTGCCTTCTGCCTGGACCCTTTGAGGGAAGAGGTGTTCACTGCCTCTTGAAGCAGCTCCTCCATTTTGGAACACTCCAGTGGCCAGATGTGACCCAGAACCAGCCGATCTGAAACTATTTTTTTTAATTAAAAAAAAAATTTTTTTAATGTTTTTATTTATTGAGAGACAGAGCACGAGTAGGGGAGGGGCAGAGAGAGGGAGGGGGACACAGAATCTGCAGCAGGCTCCAGGCTAGCACAGAGCCCAATGCAGGGCTTGAACTCACGAACCATGAGATCATGGACCTGAGTCAAACTCGGACACTTAATCGACTGAGTCACCCGGGAGCCCCTGAAACTTTTATGGAAGAGAAAAACAAGTAAAGCAAGTGATTTGTGTTGGATGACACTTTGGGAAATTCTGCAGAAGTGCAACGGTAAGGAACAGATTGTGTCTGCCTCATTTTTTAATAGACATTGATGTACTTACATCAACGAACGAGTGTGACAGTTAATTTTGTGCATCACCTTGACTGGGTAAGGGATGCCCAGATAGCTGGTGAAACGTTTCTGAGTGTGTCTGTGAAGGTGTTCTCGAAGAGATTAGCACTTGAATTGGTGCACCCAGTAAAGAAGATCATCTTTACCAACGTGGGTGAGCCTCATCCAATCCGTTGAGGGTATGAATCTAACAAAAGGCAAAGGAAGGGTGAATTTGCTCTCTGCCTGCTCTGGGATCTTCTCATGCCCTTGGACACTGGTTCTCCTGCTTCTCCTTCAGACTCAGACTGGGCTTTATATGATTGCCCTTCCTGCTTCTCAGGCCTTTGGGCTCGTAATGAATTACACCACCGACTTTCCTGGGTCTCCAGTTTGCAGACAGCCGATTGTGGGAATTCTCAGCTTCCATAAGTTGTATGAACCAATTCCTATAACAAATCTCCATTTTTAGATAGATATATAGATATAGATACAGATACAGATATAGATATAAACATATAGACACAGATATATAGATATATCTCTCCTGTTGGTTCTGTTTCTCTGGAGGACCCTGACTAATACAACAAGTATAAACAAAGATAAACTATACCTTCCGATCACATTTCCTCAATAGTTTCTTTCCTCCAATAGAAATAGTAAATATCTATAGAGCTGTGGCTTTCAAAACTTTTGAACTCCAAACCTCTTTATACTCTTTTTTTTTTAAGATTTTATTTTTAAGTAATCACTGCACCAAACTCACAACCCCGAGATTAAAGAGTCACTCACTCTACCAACGAGGCTAGCCGGGAGCTCACCCTTCACACTCTTAGAATTTATTGATAATCTTCCAAAACTTTGTTTTTCGTGAGTTTTATCTGTTGAGATTTAATGTGTTAAAAACTAAAACTGAGAAAAAAAACATCGTTAGTTAATTCGTTTCAAAACAATTTAAAAAACCCATTGCACACCAAGATTTTTATGAAAACTGGCTATATTTTCCAAAAGCAAATGATGTGCAGTGGAAGAGTTAGCATTGTTTTTCATTTCTGTCAATCTCCTTCATGCCTGGCTTCAGAGAAAAGAGCTGGGTCCTCAGATCTGCTTCTGTATTCAGTCTGTTGCAGTAGCTGCTGGAAACGTCATGTAGCTGCCAGAAAATTCCACCGTGTTCTTGTGTTAAGAATGAGAAAAAAGGAGGCAAATAATGTATCATTATCATTATTAAAATAGTTTTGAGCTCATGAGCCCCATGAAAGGACCTCAAACAACGAAGACCAGCTACATAATCCCAGTGCAACTGAAAACGTGGGGGTCCCTTGTCCAAAAGTTAGTGAGAATTTCAAGACAGCCACAGCAGAGTAATAATTACATTCAACACGGGGCCCCTCTGAGCCTGGGGCCCCTTGTGACTGCAAAGGTTCTGAGGGCAACTTCAAAGGTCCCCAGACCACATTGTGAGAACTGCTTCTATAGAATGCTACCTGCATCTCGAATCAAAGGGCTGGCTTAGGGCCATAGTACACACCAAGGTGCTGTAGAGGTAGGAGTGTGTGTGTGTGTGTGTGTGTGTGCGTGTGTTGTCGGAGCTGCAGGACCAGTAGGTATAAGTATTCTTGATCTATAATCTATCCATAACGAGATAAAGGCGTAATTGTGCAGGCCTCTCCTGGGTGCTTGCTGCAAACACTTCTACCCTATTATACCACCTATTTATTATTCCATACTGACCACACACACACACCTCTAGCTGACGCGCTGCACCCCTTGTGTTCCAAATGGCTGCACACCAGATAGTCAGATACTTGTCATGGTTTCCTGTTTTGTGTTTTTATTGTGGTTACAGGCTTTGATCAGCAAGACTGATATCTACGGTCCCCATTTTCCTGTTTGGTGCCTGACACACAGTAGGCACTCTATGCATCTGTCGAGTTATAGTTCTGGTGGGGGAAATTCTACTCATTAAATGCTGTTAACAACAGGTGGTTGGCAACGAAAGTACACCCTTTTGTCCTCCTTCCTGAGAACTAGGCTCTTAGGGAGATTGGCAATCCCACTACCAGTGGGTGGACTTGTGTATTCAAATGACAGTGCACTTCTCTCCAGCAACGAGAGAGCATACCTGAGGCTCAGGTATGTATATGGCTAGTGAAGGACATACGTTTTTATAGTATTTAGGATGATGCCCTTAGAATCTTGGTAACAAATTAATCCATTTGAATGAACATTACACACATTTATAAATAATGCAGACCCACTTTAAGTTCTGGTCAAATCACCCGCTCTCCTGCAGAGGGAAGCGACTGTGGTTGCTTCTCCCACCCAAACAAAAATCACACAATAAGGGAATTAATCTCTTCCCTAAAATGGCAGGATATTTTTCTGTTCATATCGGAAGTTCATCCCGTTGCAGGTGGAAGGACCCAGGACCTGTAGTTGGCCTCCGCCACTCCACGGATGGGGAAATTGAGGCTCAGAGACAAGAAGAGACTTATTTGTCCAAGAACACACAGCTATCGAGTAGCAGCTGTGGGACACACACCCACTTCTCCTAAAATTAGACAATGGACCATCCACACCAGGAGAATGTGGGCTTTCAGGACAAGGTGAGTCCAGATAACGGAAAATTTAAACCATGATTCATCAGGGGATCACTAACAAGTAAAACCCAAAACATCTCTTCCAAATTCAGCCGGACTTCAAACCCTCTGCTCTCTAGCCCCGAGGGCTCTCCCTTCCCAGATGTTTATTCGCAACATCTTGCCTTCCTCTTCAACATCTTTATCTTCTTCCCCTCCACCAGCACCCTCTCCTTCTTTCCAATGTGTCTTCAATCACCTTGGGGAGAAGAAAAAAAACAAGCCCTCACATGGTCGGCTGCTCCCTGTGGCTGTAATTCTAGTTCTTTCTCACCTATTACTGCCAAACTCCCGGAAGTGATATATACATGGAGGCCTCCCTTCTCTCACCTCCCTTGACTCCGGTAAGCCCTGACAGTCTGGCTGCCATCCCAGTGCTTTGCAGAAACCACCCACTCAAGGGTCAATGATGTGCTTCTTTCTAAATCAAATGGCTTTCTCCTCGCCTTCAACAGCCATGCTTCCCTAAGAGTGATAGGTGTCGTGATAATGTGGAAACTTTTATGCTTAAAAATAGGTCGTGTTAAAAGGACATTTGTAAATCAGTTAGGTAAAAGCATGCGCTTCGGAGGCAGACTGCCTGATTCACCTCTTGCTTGCAAAATTGACTGGCTGGATCCCTTAAGCAAGTTGCACCTCGGATTCCACATCTGTAAAATGGGAACACAACAGTGTCTCGCTCTTAGAGTTTGGGTGAACGTCCATGAAATATACTTAGAACACAGTCTGGGCGCATCATACATGCTCAACAAAGGTGAGTGGTTGATATAAAATTTATCAGTCTGAGGTGTCCAATAAGAGTTTACATTTGCAGTATCCACGTGCAAAGCCACCACGCTCCTTGCTGCTCTCATACATTCTTCTCCTTCGCAATGTGGAAATCTGTTTAGGCAAATGACCCTTCTTCCCCAGATGGTGTCCCTGAGTGTCTCAGAGACCTTATGGGATCCAGAGCCCGATCACCCAAGATTCATTTTAACGAGGAACACATTTAAATGAACCTTAAATCCATGGGACCTCCATGGTTTGCAACAAACATCGCCCAATGGCAATTTCCACTTCCCATAAGCTAAGCCCTCGTGTTCTCTAATCCCCAGCAGGGTCCTAAATTTGCATGAGGTCGCCAAGGCTGATGCTCAGCTGTAGCCACATACTTGGGATTTTCTCCAATTTGCTTTTCAGTTGTCCTTGCCTCTGGCTGTAACTGCAGAGTGCATCAGCTCAAAATCTTCCGTATACTATATGATTCCCTCCTTGTTCCGCATGATGATGATGATGATGGTGGTGCTGCTGGTGGTGGTAATGGCAGATACTTCTTGGGTGCTTACTATGTGCAAAGGTTGTTTCTAAGCACTTTATATGTATCATCACCCCCACTCTCCAATGCTTTGCCTCAAACGCACATGGAGAATTTTGCATTTTCTCACCGTCAACTTTAAAAAAATAATCTTTGCTCTCATTTCCATTATGAGCAGATACATCTCTTAAGTGGCACGTTCAACAATCTCACTGCTTTTGTGCATATAGGAAATGAAGGACTTAGTAGTACTATTGGTAAGACACCTCAAAACCAAGCATACGTACAACGAAGAAGCCATAAATAAGAGTCCATCAGGTGGCTGAAGCTAAAATAACGGCCCCGATGACTTACTCCTCTCTTTGGGGATGACGGATGTTATTTTCTGCCTAGAGCACAACGTTGTTCTTAAGTATAAACTAATAGGGGTGCCTGGCTGGCTCAGTCAGTAGCATGTGCGACTCCTGATCTCAAGGTCGTGAGTTCAAGCCCCACATTGGGTGTGGAGCCTCCTTAAGAAAATTCTGTAAAACGATATAATCATAAAATAGCATAACCGAAATGATTAGTGAAACCTCTCTAGCATTGTTGAGTGCTTACCGGGTCCCGAGCTCTGTGCTGAGAGCTTTACATGCATTATCTCACTGAATCTTCAAAACAACCATGAACCGAGTATTGTTATTATCTCCATTTGACAGATAAGGAAACTGAGGTTAAGAAAACAATTTGCCCAAGTCATACTAAGCCGAGGTTCAGACACAGGTGCATCTGACTTCAAAGCCCAGGCTCTCCGGGGCTCAGTTTATGGGTTGATGTGTACAGCAAGATGCTATCCCTGTTTTCCATCCACATCTGACGGCCCATGTCTTGCCCGGCTTCTCCCCCTTCTCCCACTCCCTGTGGGACTCTTTCTGTCCTAGAGGTGAGCATTTATTTTCACATCACTGCTCTTGCCTGTCAACTCTTCAAAGCCATCGCATTTACCCCCATCTCTCTAAAGACTTCCATAGCTCCTGGCACACAGTATATACACAATCCCTATTGTTGAATGAATGAACAAATCACCTTTCTAATGGTTATTTGGAAAATAGGAATCATTTCTTACTCAATGAATGATCTAAGAGCTTCATCTTTTAAGATTTTGGGTTTTTTGGCCCATGCAATGCTGAAACTCACTGTAAGCACACTGATATAAGGCCTTGGTTGTTACCCAGGAGCAATTTTGTACCCCCACCTCCACCCTGCCTGGGACATTCAACAACGTCTAGAAACATTTTTTTAATGTTTATTTTTATTTCTTTTTTGAGAGAGAGAGAGAGAGAGATAGAGCATGAGCAGGGCGGTGGGGAGTTGGTGTGCAGCAGAGAGAGAAGGAGACAGAAAATCCCAAGCAGGCTCTGTGCTGGCAGTGTAGAGTCTGATGTGGGGCTCGAACCCACGAACTGTGAGATCTTGACCTGAGCCGAAATCAAGAGTGGGAAGTTTAACCAACTGAGCCACCAGGCACCCCTAGAAGCATTTTTAACTCTCACACCTGGGGGTGGGGAGAAAGGGTGAGGTTGCCAATGGCATCTAATGGCAAGGTCCTACAACCCACAATGAAGAACCATCTGGCCCACAATGTCAATAAATGCTGAGGCTGAGAAACCTGATGTAAGTGTTTGTCTTCCTAAAACTAGTGTCCTAGTGATCGAGATGGGCCAGCGATGTACAAGCCCTAGTGATTATCTGAGTGCCAATTACTGAAGCCCAGGGTTGGCATTGGCCTCTTATTTGCATGGAAGGAACAGGAGAAATTGGGGATCCAGCTAGAGGATCCAGAGATCTAACTTCTGGCTCTGAGACCTAGAATTAACATGATTTACTGCTGCAGGCAAGTTGTTGGATCCAACTTTTCGTCTGTAAAATATGTGTGTGTGTGAGGGGAGCCCTTCTAGCTCTAAAATACCTCCAGTTTTAACAAATTCCAAAAGTTAAACTTCTTTTTTAAATTTATCCCCCCTGGGGCGCCTGGGTGGCTCAGTCGGTTGAGCGTCTGACTGCAGCTCAGGTCACGATCTCAAGGACCGTGAGTTCGAGCCCCGCGTCGGGCTCTGGTCTGATGGCTCAGAGCCTGGAGCCTGCTTCCAGTTCTGTGTCTCCCTCTCTCTCTGCCCCTCCCCCATTCATGCTCTGTCTCTCTCTGTCTCAAAAATAAATAAACGTTAAAAAAAATATATATAAATTTATCCCCCCGATTCACAACCAATCGCACGTCAAGATTTATAGGTTTATGTTCACTTTTAAGACCCTCTTGCAATCGCCTCTCCACAGATGCACACTTCCTCCACCCAGGGCCTCACTGTCTCCGCCTGGATTACAGGGCACCGCTCCTAATTGACCCCCTTTTCTCCAGGGTAAATTCTCAGGAGATTCGGCAGCTTGACCAGGATTCCCAGCAGCCCCTAATATGTGACCTAAGTCACGTTCTCTCTCATCTTCTTGCTCTCCACCCTCCCTGGAGGGCAGCGGATGCTTCAGAATCCTTCCTCATGGAAATTTCCGCAGAGTCAGCAGAAATGCCTCTTCTTCGTTCACACTCCAGTACCCCTCTCTGCCTAAAAGCAGGGCATAAATTTCCCCTGCGAAAGATGCCCTCCTGGTACCAGGAAGTAAAGAACATTCTTATTGCCCAAGATGGAGAGCTGACCCTGAGATGAGCCTCCACAATAAACAGCCCTTATCTTGCCTCAGTTTCCCCCATTTATTTCCTAGTCATTGTCCAACAAGTTGCCACCCCTAGAGGCCCAAAGCCCTTTCCCTCGTCTAACCCCTTTTCGGAGATTTATTGCCCTTAAATCTTAAAGTGGCAACTAAGCCCCCTAATAACACTGCTTTTTTGAGATTTTCATTTCTTTTCTATGAAGATCCCCATGCTATGTAAAAATATTAACATCAAATAAAAGGTGTGTGCTTTTCTCCTGTTCTTCTGTTACTTGTCAGCTTAGCTCACAGTTCTGAGTCTTGGAATCTGAGAGGGTGGAGGAAAAGTTTCCTTCCCCTACAAAGGCAAAAGTATTTTATTATTATTATTATTATTATTTCAAATGTGTACTTATTTATTTTGGGGGGGACAGAGAGATACAGGGAGAGAGAGAATTCCAAGCAGGTGGGGGGAGGGAGGTCAGTGCAGAGCCTGACACGGGACTCGATCCCACAAACTGTGAGATCATGACCAGAGCTGAAATCAAGAGTCGGATGCTTAACTGAATGAGCCACCCAGGCGTCCCAAAGTATTATTAAACTACTGGCCATGGCTGTTTCTGCATTGTGTGCACATTTAGGGATATTCGCTATTGTCCCAGGGGTGAGAGAGGGGAGGAGTGGACTGATCTTTTGTTTAGAAAAATATGGAGATTGAACAATATAAAAGAGCTAAGACCACAATGAGGAAGCAGAAATAAAGGAAGCGGAAAGTGGTCTCCATAATTAAGTAACAAGAATTCTCTGTTTTCCCCTTGCAACTCGAGACGTACACATGTTGGACAGGCCCTGGAATCCTGTAAGGGAAGAAAAAAAACCAGTCGCTCCCCAGGGTCAGGGCAGGGCAGAGGCCCCAGCAACACGAAACTGACCCAGTCAAAGTCAGAGACATCCTAGACACTCTGGCAATTATTTCATAGCTAATCATCTGGTGCTAACTATGCACCAGGCATGGTTCTGAGCCCCCTACGAGTACCGGGTCATTTAATCTCCACAATAATCCCATTGGTATTATTTATTATCTCCTTTTTACAAATGAGACACAGGGAACCACACAGCTGGTAGGAGGCACAACTGGGATACAAACCTGGGCAGTTTGACTTGAGGATTTGTGCTTTTAACGACTTTATTAATAATTCAGATGAGTGTGTTTGCTTTGTGATGTAAGTCTGTTAGCCCAGAAAAATACAGGAAGTAAAACTGAGGGAGAACTACATGAACCTTCCTTACCCTGGGGGCCAAGTGGTGCACAGAGCTGAAGGTAGCCCCCAGCATCAGTGAGGAGGGGGCTAGAGGTGATGGGGAGGAGGCAGGCGGCAGGCGATCCAAGATGGTGCTGGTCTCTCTCCTTTGCTGAGTCCTCTGTGCGGATGGGCAGGTCTCAGAGTATTTTTTTTTCTGGTTATTGGAGGAAAGAATGAGCCCAGTTACATCTGGGCCACCCCAAGATGCCTTAGGTGCTGTGGGGTTCAGAAAATGAGTTGTTAAGAAAATGATACCCTAAAGCTTCATGTCCTTGCCATCAAGGAAGAAATGAAGAAAGCTGCACCCCATCCCCACAGCCCCCTAAGTAGGGGAAGATGTGGAGAGCTCTGGGGCAGGGTGAGGGGGTGACTTCTTCTTGCTTGCTTAAGAGTGGGCATCATGGGATTCTGGAGAAAGAACAGGAGGCCTTAGCCTTCCTTCCCACGAACAATTGGCCAGAAGGAAGCAGGGACACTCAGCCCCTGGATTTCCCTGCAGGAAACCTGGGCCCTGCTGGGGCCTCCTGCTTCCCCTCCCTCACTGCCCCTGGCTCAGTTCCCGGTGAGCTCTCTGCCTGTTTGAGAAACAGATGCCAGAAAGGGCCAAGTGCACACTCATACAGTGTGTATGTGTGTGTGTGTGTGTGTGTGTGTGTGTGTGTGTGTTCACTTTAACTCGAATGCTTTTAGAAGCAACAATTTTTAGTGGCCCCTGGGTGGCTTAGTCGGTTAAGCGTTTGACTCTTGGTTTCAGCCAAGCTCATGATCTCACAGTTCGTGAGTTTGAACTCAGCATCCGGCTCCATGCTGATGGTGTGGAGCCTGCTTGGGATTCTCTCTATCCCTCTCTCTCTCTCTCTGCCCCTCCCTTGCTCACTCTCTGTCTCTCAAAATAAATAAATAAACTTGAACAATTAAAAAAAAGAAAGAACAATTTTTAAAATGTCCGATTCATCAGAGAGGGGCACTGAAGGTACTTTCCTTCCTGTTCACCCTGCATCTACTGTGTACTGATGCTCTGTGTAGCACTGAAAGAGAAGGAAAGAGTCCGCCTCTTAATGTGCTCGGACGGTACTTAATCACTGAAGCTGCTGAAGTACTTTCCTGAACCCCGTTTTTCATCAATGAAGCGGGAACATTGGTAGCTGCCTTGCAGGGTGCTGTGATATTATTAAATTTTAATTCGATGTGAAGGCATCTAGGCCCATATCTGACGCACAGCAATCTCCTTGAGTTCAGCATCTATTACTAGTTTTTAATACATCTCTTATTAATAGATATCACTTGAGAATACATAGGACAGATCCCAGCTTTCCAAGCTCCTGCTTTCAGCTGTGGCTGTGACGCATACATGGGAAATGATGCTTTAATGACACCAGGAATATGTCAGAACATTACCAGCCCAGATGGGCACATGGACAGAAGTGCCCGTATGTTCTGTAAAGGAAGAAACCTACGTGATCAGAAGAGCAGGAGCGTGGTGTGCAGAAAGGTGAGGTGCGGAGCTCCAGGCTTTGGGTGTCCTGCCACCTTCTCTGTGCTCTCTGGGTACATATCCCTGGCATCTTTCATGCATCGCCTGCCTTACCGGAGAGGCACAACAGTACGATGAAATCTCTTTTCTAGATGAGAAAACTGAGACCCAGAGAAAGCCAAGCAGCCAAGCACTAATCAGCTTGATTTTGCCAAAGAAGACCATGGAGTGTGGGGTAAAAAGTTGTAAGGTTAAGGAGGCAGGCCTGTCAAACACAACTTCAGGAGGAAACTAAAAGTAATCTGGCAGTTGTCATAGTAACAACCCGAGCAATAATAACCATGACAACAAACTATTAACAGTTACTAAGCACTTATTTGTTGTGCCAGGCATCATGGGAAATGCTGTGTATTGACTCATTCGGTTCTCATGGTAACCCTATGAAATAGGTATTATTATCATTATTATCATTATTATTAACTCTTTCTCCTTTACAGAAGAAAAGCAGAGGCTTAGAGAGGTTCAGAAACTTTCCCCAAGGTGGCTGGGCCCTCTACAGGCAAGGCCAACTGCAAACCCAGGTCTTTCTACCCCAGAGCTCAAGTGCTGAACCACCATAGCGGCTGACCCCCAGTGCTGCAGAGACCAGCATGTTCCGAAGTACGTCAGGAAGGGCCACGTAAGGAACATCTAGTCTGCTCTCACTCAGTACCCCTGGTGGCTAGACCATCCTCTTTTTGACAGGAGACGATGGGTCACAGTGGTTCAGGTACAGATGCTGGAGCTTGGGTGAGCGGGTCCTTTCCACTCTCCACTAGGTGAAGGTTATCGCCTCCCCCACGCCCACGCACTCTTCTCCAGGCTAACCGTGTTCCTCTTAGCAGAACTTCCACACCCTTCACCTTTCCCGGCTCTGTCTCCAAGCAATAATCTAGATTGTCCATACCTGCCTTACAACCCAGCATCCCAAACTCAAAAGATAGCCCTGCATGTGACTTGCCTGGTACAAAGAACATTGAGACCGTCTCCTTTATTTATCATAAAATCACATTTTCATTATCCCTTTTCAAACTGCACTAGGTTTAAGAAATTGCAGGTTTGTCTGGAGCTTGCGGTCAACTAAAACCTCTTTGAATCAAAGCAAAACTATTCCAAGATGATACGGGCAGAGGCACTCCTGTACAGTTGAAAAAGCCAAATGCTTTGTTATGTCATTTTAGGAATCTGAAAAAGAAATTCCAAAAGCAATACATGTGTTCCATTTCAAGTCAAACAAAAGAGAACCGAATAAAGAAAAAATGAATAATTTTCCTGCTCCCCATTTCACTACTTTTCTCTTCAAAGTGACCAGTATTAACAGTTTGGAGGCTATCTTTACAAAACATGCACAGAACATACAAGGGTTCTTTTCAAAAAACCCTTTTCAAAGACCCTGTGTCAAGTGTCAGCAAATCATGGTGAACCGTGACTGCTCTGAGTCGCTGCCTGCTTTTATAAATAAAGTTTTATTGAAACACAGACAAGCCTATTTGGTTACATATTGTCTACAGCTGCTTTTGCACTGCAATGGCAGAGCCTGACATATTTGCTATTTGGCCCTTTACAGAAAATGTTTGGCCTTCTCTGCCTTATATACTACACTCCAACCTTTCACTTAAGAAAATGTCATGAACACTTACTTCATAGGTCACAGCATATAGATCTTACATTTTTTAAAAAGCTATCTAATATTTCATAATACTGATGAATTTGTTCTATAACTTCATTATTTTGTGCTCTTGTGATATAATAAGAAATATATATTTTGTCTTCCTCCCTGGTTCCTGGCACAGAGCTTCTAAAACCCTTGGGGAGTGCCTGGGTGGCTCAGTCGGTTAAGTGTCCGACTTCGTCTCAGATCACGATCTCAAGGTTCATGAGTTGGAGCCCCGCATCGGGCTCTGTGCTGACAGCTCAGAGCCTGGAGCCTGCTTTGGCTTCTGTGTCTCCCACTCTCTCAGCCCCTCCCCGGCTGGAGCGCTCTCTCTCTCTCTCTCTCTCTCTCTCTCTCTCCCTCTCTCTCTCTTTCTCTCAAAAATGAATAAACATTAAAACATTTTTTTTTAAATAAATAAATAAAATCCTTGGAATTTCCTGAGTAATGGGCTGAGAGGAGCATTTTTATTATTCATTACAAAGTCTTTTTCTTTTTCATTTCAGAAAGAGAGAGTGCGCACGAACTGAGGGAGGGGTTAGAGGGAGAGAGAGAGAGAATCTTAAGCAGGCTCACGCTCAGTGAGGAGACCAACGTGGGGCTAAATCCCACAACCCTGGGGTCATGACTGGAGCCGAAATCAAGAGTCAGATGCTCAACTGACTCAGCCACAGAAGCCCCCTCGCATTACCTGAGTTTATGCTAATGAGGTGACCCTTAGTGGGCCCCTAGATAATTTCAGGAAGCGGGGGGCTGGTTGCCAGAGGAACCAACCAGGTTATTTGAAGCTTGAAACTTTCAACCCTGTTCCCACCCCCAACCCCACCTCCACGGAGGGGAGGGAAGCTGGGGACTGAATTAATCACTGGCAAATGATTCTATCAATTGTGCCTATGTCTAGGAACCTCCATAAAAATCCCATATTAAGGAGTTTGGAGACTATTTGGGCTGGTAAGCACATCCATGCACCCCAAACTCCCAGGAGAGCGATATACCCCAAACTTCACGGGAACAGAGACTCCTGTGTTCAGGATCCCTCCAGACCTGGCCCTAGGCACTTCATCTGGCTGTTCATTTGTAGCCTTTATAATATTGTTTACAATAAACTGGTAGCTGCAATTAACATGTTTTCCTGGATTCTGTGAGTCCTTATAGCAAATTATCAAACCTGAGGAGTGTGTCCCGGGAACCCCCAATCTGTAGCCAGGTCAGACAGAAGTGTGGGCAAAGTGGTAGGTCAATCATTACTTGTGATTGGCATCTGAAGTGAGGGGGGCAGTCTTTTGGGACTGGGCCCTTACCCTGTGTGATCTGGACTAACTCCGGGTAATTAGTGTCAGGCTTCAATTGCCGTGTAGGGCACCTCGTTGGTGTCCACAGAGCTAGAGAATTGCTTGGTGTGGAAAATCTGCACCTTGGCCAGAAGTAAAATGTGGGTGAAAAGCAGATCACAGCAGTAGTACCATTGGTGAACCCTCAGATTGTGCTCAGATTTCTGCCACTTTGGACAAAGCCATAACAAGCACCTATTTTTTTAATCCTTCAGAAGAATCTGGATATGACAAAGAGATCACAGGGCTCCGGCATGAAACTCCTAGTGAGCCAATAAGCCTCTTCCAGCAACAGTTGTAAACAGCCCTGGGGACTGCCAGCTCCGGGGGGAGGAATTGAACTTTTAGAAGAGAGAGAATGTCTCTAAACAGAAATAATGCCCTGATAGATTCACCTGGACGCTCCCTGCTTTCTGCTGTGCCATAGAGCTTCTCCCTGAGCATTAGTCTCTGTCCCCTGATGCAGCCACCCTCCTGCTAAGCCTCCATCACAACCCACGTGTTAGCCCAGGGGACTCCACCGCTCCATCCAGGCAGGTTATTCTGCCACTTGCAGGGTGAGATGTCCCTTTGGAACAGGGCAGAGGGAGTTTGGCTCTGGGGAGAGAGTTGCCTTTGATCCTAGAAATGGAGGGAATACACACAGATCACTTGTTCCTAATTTTGGGGGGAGGTTGTAGACTCCCTCAAGCTAGAGATTCATCCCCTCCCCACCCCTGGAAAAACCTGTGTGTCTTTCTGTATAAATTCGGCAAAAATTCAGAGTATGCACAGAATTCCTGAAGATGCTGTGCACGGCACACAATGCCTAGGTTAACAACCCCGGCCCCAGGTACATTGCACTCCATTTCTTACTGACGCTTACCCACCCCTTGTCATCAGTTTGACACAGCAAATTTCTCTGTGATTCATTAACTCTTCCTTCCTTGCATCACTGACCTTGTGCCTGCTGTTCCAAAGGCTGGCGGTCACGTGCCTCCTTCTTCCTCTGGCTATCCTGTTGGGCAAGATAAACTCACTTCCCCGCCTGCAGGCACCTCTTGCCTGGCGTGAAATGCCCACTGACCAGCTCCACTGACAAGAACCATTCTTCATGCTGCTGCTCCCACCCTGACCTGCTTTCCTAGCTTCCCGTGCAAGCCTCTGTCTCAGAAAGAGCCTTTTCCCTCCAGCCCTTCGCCATCTGTATCAGTCTTCTGGAACATTCCTGAAAGCTGTAAATCTTTCAAGTAAACTAGATTTTCCTTTCTGGCTCTTGCTTGTAAATTTGGTGGCTTTGTTGTTCCTAAATTTAACAAAGGAAGTTTGGCGACAAATGCCACACAAATGTCAAATTCATGGCCAAGGAGGCTCTCCGCTGGTATTTGTTTGTGCTGCCCCCTACTGGTTAGAAAAGTAGTACTAAATAAACCTGATGGCCGGTTAGTCGTTCTTAGCCAAAATGCTCACCTTTTTACCTTGATTTTTAAACTGAGTCTTAGAAAGTAATCCTTATTTACAAAGGCAGAGTGCGCTATTTTAATGCCTCGTAATGTCCATTAAACATTCTTGCCCTTTAACCCAGAAATTTCCTTCCCAGGAATCTGCTCCCCCACCAAGACATAGTAAGAAATGTAAATGAGAGATTATCTCCGAAGATGGCCATCTTGCTCTTGATGGTGTGAAGAATCAGAACAAAGTTACATGTCTGACAACGGGTGATGTGACACATTCATAGGATGGGATATTGTGATTGCCTTAAAAATGACGTGAATGACTAATTGTTAATGACATGAAGAAATATTTAGAACATGTTAAGTAAGCAGGACGCAAAACTATGAGCACTGTACAATCTCAACTAAACGTGCATAAGTGGTACAATTAGGCTATCTTTCACATTCATATGCTTCCCAATTTTCCTGTGAGCGTGTGATATTTGTAAAATCGAGAAAAAATCATAAATCTTACTTTTGCAAGGTGGAAAGCACACAGGCTTTTGAATCAAATGACCCGATTTATATCTGACTCTGTGTCCTTGGCCGAGTGACTCAATCTCTGTAGACCTGTTCCCTCAGCAGTTAAGTGGAGGTCATGACGGTGCCTGTGTCGCAGAATTATTGTAAAACTTGAATGTGCATTGCAAACCTTCCTAAACAATCATTGTCTTCCCTTCGTGCCACCCATATGTTTACTTTTGCACAATTAGCCACCTCTAGAAGTTCAAATCCTCTTTCCTTTGTCTTATCATCTCCCCATAGCTTACCACCCTTTTTAAAAATGGTATGTAAAGGGACACCTGGTTGGCTTGCTTGAGTGAGCATCCGACTCTTGATTTCAGCTCAGGTCATGATCCCTGGGTCGTGCGGTCATCCATGGAGCCTCCTTAAGATTCTTTCTCTCTCTCTGTCTCTGTCTTTCTCTCCCTCTCTCCCTCTACCCCTCTCCCCTGCCCGTGTTCTCTCTCTCTCTTAAAAAAAGGGGGGGTATATAAGCTCCTACGCTTAACCACTTTTTGGGGTTTTCATTCTTTTCTGTGAGTCCTCACACCCCTGTGCATACAAAATAAACCTTTTTTCCTGTTAATCTGTCTTTTGTCAGTTTAATTCACAGTCCCCAGATAATAACCCTAATAAGATAGAGGAAAATATTGTCCTCCCCTACACCACCCACATTTGCTAACCTCTTAGTAGTGGCAGGAATAACGTGGTTCCTGCAACCTTGCTATGTGCCCAGTTGAAGTCTCTCTTTGTTGTCCCTTTTGGCTGTTCAGACCACCCACCACCTTGCATGTGTTAAAAGATAAAGTGAGGCCTATTAAAAATTTTAAGAGTTTATTTGAGCAAAATCAACTCAAATCAGCCAGCATCTAATCCAGCAGATAGAAAAGGGTTCCAAGGAGCTATATGAAATGGAGAAACTTTTATAGGCAGAAGGAAGCAGGACTACAGAAATTACACTAGGCCAAAAAAAAAAAAAAAAGTGGATTGGTTATTGCAAGGTTACTTTCCTTTAGGAGATTTCAGGGGTCTGTCAGGCAGAGCACTAGTACTGACCAGGAGATTCCTGATTGACTCGTTTAGGATTCCATTTCTGGGTAGAGCTGAAACTATAATAAGTTAAGTCTTGGTTTGGTCATGGGGGAGGCAGTTGGCATAAGAAACTCCATTTTGGGCCGGCTGTCTTGTTTTTAATATTTGAAAGGGGCTTTCAAATATTCGAAAGAGGCAGGATTGCGGAACTCTTACAGTCCATCTCAAGCAACCAAGAAATTCTTGAAATAGATAGAGGATCCTGTAGGGGTCAAGGCTTGAATTCTTACATTCTTATATACTTTTCGCACAAAGGCAGGGGATCTCGAATAACACTCACTGATAATGAGAGCCCCTTTCTAATATCCATTGTACGTGTTGCTAACTTCATCAGTGAAAACCCACTTCTGACACTTAGCTTGTTAATTGGCAAAATAAATAAATAAATAAATAAATAAATAAATAAATAAATTTGGTGTTTCTCAGAGGTAAAGATAACTGAAGCACTTAAAATGACCCCTTCGGGAATTAGACTTTTCTCACACAACACGAGCTGACCACTCTTGGAGCAAGGATGCCCGATCAGAGGCATCTGCCTCTGGGGTGCTGCCCTGGGGTGTCACTTCAGATAATATACATAAGTATCACACGGTCTTTGCTGAAGTGATGCAGAATAAATCACAGACATAACACCTGTAAAGCGATACTGATAGTCCCTGACACATGTAAGCACACAACACTTAGTGACTATTAAATCTGGTATAAAAATTCTAGTTAACACCATATTCTGAACTTTGCATTTTCTACATGTACTCCCTTATAGATTTTGAACAAGGTGCTCCATTTTCCCTTCCTTCCTTCCTTCCTTCCTTCTTTTCTTTTCTTTCTTTTCTTTTCTTTCTTTCTTTCTTTCTTTCTTTCTTTCTTTCTTTCTTTCTTCTTTCTTTTCTTTTAATGAATTCATATTCCCCCATTGCTTTCTGAAGCGTGGCCATGTTTAATGGGGAGGTAAGGCTGTATGGTAAGGGTCTCCAGTCAGAACACTGAAAGAGTCAACGCTGCACCCAAGGTTCCCAGGCAGAAAGTCTATTCCCCACCCCACCCCCCACTCCTTCCAGATCTCACTGCACCTCAGGAATCTCATAAAAAGGCCTCCTCTGGTATTCTGAGAGCTCTCCATTCAGGGCGGTTTTATCAGAGAAATTAAACCAGAAAGCATTCAGCTCAGATAACAGGATTAATTAACATTCTTCTCATTCTGCAAACAACCCATCTGGGAGTAAGAGTGCCACTGC
This sequence comes from Panthera tigris, assembly GCF_018350195.1. NCBI lineage: Eukaryota > Metazoa > Chordata > Mammalia > Carnivora > Felidae > Panthera > Panthera tigris. The sequence continues at coordinate 89,222,565 of NC_056669.1, read as the reverse complement.
AGTCTTACTGAGGTAGGACAGGGGCAGTCTTTGGAGCTGCAGGAAGCTGGCCTGGTCGGGGATTTCCTGAGGTTGGCTCTGCGGCCGCCTAGGCTTTTCTAGGAATGGTGTGTTATAGCACAACTCCCCTTTGTTCTCATGGGGCCATTTTTTTTCCTCCTGTCCATCCCCCCAGGTTTTCAGCTTTGTATTTCCAGGTTGGTTGGTAGGCTAAACCTGGCCCTCCGTGAGAACGATCTCAGTAATGGCAGGAGCTAACATTTGTGGTGCCTTCCCTGTGGTCCGCACAAGGCTGAGAACTTGGAATTCGTGAACTCCAACGGCCTTCCTGAGGGCGTGGCCTCAGCTCTCCCCGCCTGCCCACCTTGAGTCTGTGGCACCCTCCCAAAAGATGTGCCTCATCAAGGATTCACGAGCGATGGTCTTTCCACTGAAGACCTCAGGCAAAGAGGGGCGCGCAGTCTTGGAATCACCGTGCGCACCGCCAGTAGTAACTTAGACGATTTTCCATTCTCTTTCTCCTCCCACCCCCACCCCACCCCCAAATTTCTTTCCTCTTCCAGTTGTCTCTTTATTTCTCCTCTTTCTCTTCCCCACCTTCAGCCTCTGTAATTCCCTCGATTTTCCAGAGCCGTTAAGCACTAGCGCTCGCCCTGCAAAGCCCCACTGGCACCGCAGCTCACAAAGCCACTCAGTCCCCACAGCCCAAGGACTGAGCCTCCAGGCCTTCCCTTGTGTGTGTGTATGGGGGGTTGGGGGCATCTCAGCCGCATTAGCTGGTACAATCTTCACAACATTCTAGAGAGGTAAGAACTCAGGAGTGTTATCGTCCCCATTTACACAGCAAGAAACAGGCTCCGAGGTGAACTTGCCCACGTCAGTTGTCCGGAGCCATGAGTGGTCTTAAAGGCTCTGTTCGCTGTGATCACATGTCCCAGTGAACCCCGCGGGGCCTGTGTTCTTTACCTTCTAGAGCACTACGGACCTTACGGTCACTCTAACTGCGCCACAGGCTTAGCCATCTCTGCATCCACAGCACCTGGCACACAGAAGTGCTCAACGAACAGCTGCAGAGATGCTCGTCCCTGGTGGGTCGAACCAGCCACACTCCGCCTGCCTCTGCCTCAGAGCCCTTGGAAAGGGCTGAGTTTCCAGAGGCCAACAGGCAGGTAACCTGCCGCCAGTAATTCCTGTCTGCGCCGCAGGCTCCATTCACCTTCCTGAGGACCCCCTCCGCAGTCCGGGGGGGCTCAGGCAGGCTGGGACGCCACAGAGGACACCAGCGTGCTGGCCAAGATGCTTGCTCAGGCCGGCATCAGATTCCATCGGCACCCACCCCCCCGGGAGCGGCGGGACTGCGATGGATTACACTTGTTTCTGGGCTAACGTTTCAAGTGACAGTTGGACAGAGACTTCATAGAAGCAATTAACTATTTTCCCAGAGGGACGGAATCGGAGATCAGGAGAGCCGTCCACCACACCCGGCTCGGAGATGGCCTCGAAGACACCCCAGGTACTCACCTGGCTTCCTTTGGTTGCCCTGATTTCCTCCGGTACAGGCCCAACTTTGTTCAGAGCCTTCCCCTGCTTGCCTGCTATTCGTATAGGACATCGGCTTTGTGGGTTTGTGTTTCCAGTGTGTCAGCGTGAGGCAGCACGAGGGACAGGAACCAGTCCCCTCTTGCTTTCCTCTCCCTTCAGAGCAGGGCCACAAATCCCCATGCTAGGTGGAGGGGTGGCAGTGGAGGGCTTAAAGGCAAAGACTGGAGCCGGAATGCCTGGGTGAGTCCCAGCCCTTCCGCTGCTATTAGTGTGGGCCTTAATGGCCTCATCTACAAAGGGGGCACCGTAGCAGCCCCTCTTCCCAAGGTGACGGAGGTGATGGGAAGTACAGGACTTAATGCAGCATCTGACGGGGAGTGTGTATGCGCCCGCGCTTCGAGTGGGTAGCGTTATCCGCGGCAGACTGGAAAGAAACGTCAATCTGGTTGTTGGTGCCCGGGTAACAGGGAGGAGAACACTGTGCCAGCTCAGAAGACACAGCCTTCATTGAACCTGGCAGCCCAGGCCCGTGGGCGTGCAGACACCGTGTGTCCAGAACCTGGAAGCAGTTTTTCCAAAGAAGCCAAAAATCCAGAGTTTTGCATGATGTCTCCTAATTTGTAAATGCTGATGACAGATGTGAAAAGCATTATTAAACACTAGGCTGCACAAAACACAACCAGTCAGTGGGCCTGATCCAGCTGGAGGCTTCCAGACTCCAGCCTCTACTCACTTATGTCCTGTCAAGGCAGAAGGGGTGATAGCAAAGCAACTTAGGGACCATGAGACATAAAAGTGAGGAATCGTTTTTATTGTGTACAGTGTAGGATTTGATCATCAAAAGGGAAGAGAGGGGACCTGCGGTGGGCAGCTAAGACTCCAAAGGGGAGTGGTAGGATTCCCAGCCTGGGGGACCCTCCTCAGGGAAAGGGCATTCCAACCTAGGGAAGTTTCTGGTTGGGACAAGGCGACAGGTAAATACCCAAATTGTGGATGAGTATTTAAAATAATGCCACAAGGGGCGCCTGGGTGGCTCAGTCGGTTGAGCATCTGACTTCAGCTCAGGTCATGATCTGACGGTCCGTGAGTTCGAGCCTCGCGTCGGGCTCTGTGCTGACAGCTCAGAGGCTGGAGCCTGCTTCAGATTCTGTGTCTCCCTCTCTCTCTGCCCCTCCCCCACTCACGCTCCATCTCTCTCTATCAAAAAATGAATAAACGTTAAAAAAATTAAAATATTGCCACAAAATCTTCAAATCATGAGATAACCCTTACTTTCTAGCTATCTTCTTAACAGAATTGACTAAGAGCCTGGGCTCTGGAATTAAGCAGCCTTAATTAAATCCTAGCTCCACCCCTTCTCAGCTGTGTGACTTTAAATAAACAATGTAACCTCTCTGTGCTTCATTTTTATTTGTAAAAGTTAACAGTGTCTGTCTCATAGCTGTTGTAATAAAGAAATGAAATGAATACATGTGAAAGGCTAGCATCGTGCCTTTTACTGAGTAATTATCATTACTCAATAATACTCTTTTGAACATAAGCAATAATCATTTAAATAAATGTCAGCTCTTATCACTCAACAATACAACAGAAATTTGCGAAGTACTTAACGGGTGCAAGTTTTAATTTTTTTTTTCAGGTTATTTTAAAATTCTTTTAGTAATCTCTACACCCAAGGCGGGGCTTGAACTCACAACCCAGAAGTTAAGAGTCACATGTTCCTCCGACTGAGCCAGCCAGGTGCCCCTATATTTGCACGTTTTTAAATAAGACTTCAGGGAAGTCTCAGGGCTTGGCAGAGAAGCCCCATCTCTTATTCACCACTAACTCCCCAACACTGAGCACAATGCTTGAATGTGAGGTAAGAGGCCAATGAATGTTCATTGTGTGAGGGGCCCCTGTCCTCGAGGAATCTAGAATGAGGGATGCTGGCGGGAGACAGGACCTAAAGGTGTAAAAAATCAACAACGAAATACTTAGGCCGTTCAAGTCACCAAAAGCAGAGCCGTCTGAAGTAGGAGTGTGGGTACCTGAACAATTCAAATACATAGTCATTGCTGAAAGAGTTCAGCTTCAAAAGAAACCATCTCAGATTCAAGCAGAAAGGGGGAAGTCTCATGGCCACAAAGGTGCGGCTTGGAGATGACGCAAGAGGCATTCCAAGAGGGCTGAGTAAACAGAGACAGGGCGACAAAGTACTAGGTGTGTTTCACAAACAGCGAGCAAAGGAATTTGATGGGGACAGGGTGTTCCGCACAGCTAGTAGGTGAAGGAAATCTGGAAAACTGGGTTGATACTTGATTGAAAAAGCCTTTCAATGCCAGGCTAAGGTAGAGATTACCAGATCTCTTTCCTTCTTCCTTTTTAATAAAACATCTAATTTATTTGCTCAGGATGCACGATACTCCTCAGCCTTCCTGGTAGCTGGATTGAAACCATGTGACTAAGTTCTGATGTCGTTAAGACCGGTGGGACCTAAGGGTAAGTCCTACGTGCAAATTCTGGAGTGTGGACACAATGGTTGGAGCCTTAGCAGACGTCTTAGATCATGAGGCTGACCGCTAAGGCTGATGGAAGGGGGAGGAAGGAGCTAAGGTCCCTGATGACTTTACCAGTTTCATACATAATGGTTACACAAGAGAGAAATAAACTGTACTATTTAAGCCACTGTTATTTGGGGTCTATTTTAGTATGCAGCAGACCTAATTCTAGCTGACACACAAGCTAAAGACCTCATACTTTATCCTGGGATATCAGACAAATATTGGAAGTTTATGAGCTGGTAAGTAACAAAATGAATATATAAGTATCATCTACACGTGGATGATATATTGCCTTATGTAGTCACAGAGGTTGAGAAATCCCAGTATTTCTAATCAGCAAGCTGGAAAACTGGGAAAGCCAATGGTATGGTTCCGGTGTGAGTCCAAAGTAAGAGAAGATGAATGTCCTGGCTCAAAGACAGTCAGGCAGAGAGAGCAGGTTCTCTCTTACTCAACCCTTTTTGTTCTATTCAGGCCTTTGACTGATTGGATGAGGCCCGCTCACATTCAGGAAGGCAATCGGCTTTACTCAGTCTACCAATTCCAATGTTAATTTCATCCAAAAAACAGCGTCACTGACACATACAGAATAGTGTTGGCCCAAATATCCAGGGACCCAGTGGCCCAGTCAAGTTGATGCCCAAAATCATCAACCATCACAAGTGAGCATGTTCTGAAAACTGTTTAGAGGGAAAATCATCTTAAGAAGTGGATGATAAAAAAGTTAAAAATAAGGGTGCCTGGGTGGCTCCGTCGGTTGAGTGTCTAATTCTTGATTTCGACTCGGGTCATGATCTCATAGTTTGCGAGTTCCAGGCCTGCATCCAGCTCTGTGTCGACAGCGTGTAGACTGCTTAAGATTCTGTCTCTGCCCCTCACCTGCGCGGGCTCTCTCTCTCAAAATAAATAAATAAACTTTAATGAGTTAAAAATACACATCCTTCTTGACTGGTCTAACTAAAATTGACAAGGTTGGTGGCTCAGACTGGACCAGAGAATATCCAATAATCTAATATAATATTTAAAAAAGAAGAGTTCCTGAGTTAAGCTGCCTAAGATCAGATCCTCGCTCCTTCAGTTACCAGCTCTGCAACCTTGGCCGAGATACTGAACGTGTCGGGGGCACCTGGGTAGCTCAGTCGGTTGAGCTTCTGACTTTGGCTCAGGTCATGATCTCATGGTCGGTGGGTTCGAGCCCTTTATCAGGCTCTGTGCTGACAGCTCGGAGCCCGGAGCCTGTTTCAGATTCTGTCTCTCTCTCTCTCTCTCTCTCTCTCACTGCCCCTCCCCCCTCGCACTCTGTCTCTCTTAAAAATAAATAAACATTAGAAAAGAAATTTTTTTACAGATACCGAACACCTCAGTGCCTGGATTTTTTCTTCCTCTGTATGACAATGGGGATAACGGTTTATGTGCTAGAGGTGCACATGAAATTGCTCATTCATTCACAGATGTTTGCTTTATTACACCTGTTATGTGCCTCACACTGTGCCAGGCGTTGGGCACACAGAGGTGGACAAAACCTTTAAGAATGGAGTTGCCTAGCTAGTAAGACAGTAAGTCAGTGATGAAACGAGACCACTCCTGCAGTGATCACTGCTCCGTGGCTTAGAAAAGTATGGTACATAGCAGAACGGCTCGTGACCTGCAAGAGGTGTTACGTGGCAAGCAAATGAACATTTTTAGTTGTTGTCATAGCCAAACACGGATAACACATCTGAGAGAAATACGTGTTTTTCTGTCGAGGATGACATTTGTTCATTTAACAAACACCCTTTGAGAACCTACCGGGCACTGTATCAGCCAATGAGGAGATACAGCAAAGAGCCAAACAGAAAAATCCCTGACCTGCCGGCGCTGACATTATATATTTTGTTTACAATTAATTCAGTTGTCCTTTCTAAGTAAATTTAAGTTTGGAAAATAGAATCCACCTTATTAAGTACGCAATGCCTGGCTGGCAGGCAGATACGGCAAAAATGGTCGCAGCGGTACAAAACGAGACACGCCTGGGACGCACTGGGTCCGAGGTAGCTCATGTAGCACCCCCCGGAAGGCGTTTCCAGACTGGCGTTTGCACCAAGGAGCACATGGCCACGTCCCCAGCTCCCAGCTCCCTGCACATCCTCTGCTTGTATCTCAAGTCTTCTGGTTACTCTTTGACTATGTTTTGGGGTGTATGCAAGATTAAGTCAGAGCATTTCCACTTCAAAACTATAAGAAAATCCGCTAATTGGATTAACTGTGGGAAAACTTTGTGAATCAAGGGAACTTTGAATCAGAAAACATTTGTGAGGAAAGTGATTTTCACTTTTGCTTATTATACAGTTGGCTGACCGCAGTTGCACTACAAAGAACCTGTTTTTCTGAATCTATTAATATCTAATATCCTATAATTATGCTGTCAAGGCTCCCGCTGAAGCAGACCATACTGTATCTGCATTCTAAATAAATACCACGTACTTGAGAATACTTTGTCCCTCAAGTGGGTCAACAGAGCCTCACCTCCCCAGTTAAAGGAACAACGTAAATACGTGACAGCATGTGTTGCCACCCTCGCCCAAGCCCTCTGCCCTCCACCCCTGTTCCTACCCTCAGTTCCAATTCCCCCGAACTCCCACCCCTACCCCAGGAGACGGGAGGTGAACTATACAGTAACTTTTATTTCCACAAACTTTACTCATTTCACATCACCTCCCCCATACACATACCCCCTGCCACCCAAGCAGACATTTATGGAAAGATCTCCCCTCAACACATCGATGGCGACTCAAGTGACCATTTAGGGTGGACGTACAGAGCAAACGACCGAAGAAAATACTATTAAGCCTTTTAAAATCGACACCTAACAAAGGGAATCAGGGCTCAGTGAAACTACAGAACTTCTCCTCAGTGACTTCACTTTGAGCAACAGCACTGGATAAAGCGCATTCATTCATTCATTTACACACTCGGTAAAAGTGTATTTAGCTCGCTCAGCCTTGTTAGGTACTCATATACAGAGGTGAACAGAAAGGAGCTCACAGTCTAGTGTGTGCGAAAGGTTGGGATCATACTGTCACACAAATATAAAATTACAAACCGTGAGAGGCACCATCTAGGAAAGGTAAGTGTAAAACAAACGAGGAATTTGCCCTAAGCTGAGGAGTCAGGATGAACCAGAGCTGAAGGATACGGTGGTTCACTAGGCAAAGAGTGAGGGTAATGTGTTCCAAGCGGAGGGAAACAGTGAGTGAAGCCCTGCTGATGTGCTAGAGGGGCTAAAGGCAGTAAATACTGGCCGGAGCTCCTCAACCAAAGAGAGTAAGGTCGAAAGTTGGCAGGGACCAGATCAGGCTGGTTTAGGGAGGCCGTGCAAGGAGTTTGGCTTTTATTCTGAGGCCAGTGGAAAGTCACTGCAGAGCTTTAAGCAGAGAGGGTACTATGATCAGATGCACATTTTGAAGACAAGATACAAACAAGCAGCTGCGTAAGATACTAAGTCCACTAACTGTCCCTTTATTTCTATTTTCCCCTTCCTCTATATACATGTGACCATCTGAGATAAAGACTACATTTCCCAGACTCCTTTGTAACTAGGTATGTCCATGTGAGTAAATTATGGCCAATGGTATACAAGCAGAGTTGTCGCCAGGGGGGGAGGAGCTTCTAAGACCCTCTTTTAAGAGGCAAGCTGCACGTGCTCTTTGCCCTCCTCTTTGTCCCTTCCTCCATCCTGCAGCTGGGAAACCGGATGCTGCCATCTTGGACATGAGGAAGAAGCCATGCATGGAGGGGTAATGAGATAAAGGATCCCAGGTTCCTGACATGGTGGAGAGCTTACCAGTCTCAGACTGCTCCTTTGACTTTTTAATTTATCGATGTCTAACTTACATACAGTTTTTATATACAAAAAATTCCTCCATCCATTTGAAGCATACAATTTGGTATATCTGACATTTGTATACATTCGTGTAATGACTAAGATTGAGAATATTTCTATTATGCCCAAAAGATTTTTCCATGCCCCTTGGCAATTCACCCTTCCCTGTACTCCCAATATGAGACAACCACTGACCGATCTGCTTTCTGCCACTATAGACTAGTTTTCATTTTCTAGAACTTTATATAATGGAATCATATAGTACGTACCCTTTTTTGTCTGACTTCTTTCATTCACCATGATTATTTTGGGATTCATCCAATTCCTTCCTTTTTACTGCTGAGTAGTATTCTATTGCATGGATGTAACAGTTTGTTTAATCCATTGACCAGTGGATGGACATTTGGGTTGTTTACTGTTTGGGGCTATTGTGCACAGAGCTGGTATGGACATCTATGTTTAAATCTTTGTGCAGGCATATAATTTGCTTCTCTGGGTAAATAGCTAGCCATGGAATGGCTGCATCATATGGTAGATGTCTGTTTAGCAATGTGAGAAACAGCCAATTTTTCAAAGTGGGATAGTATTTTATGTTCCCACGAGCAGTGAATGGGAAGGTCACTTTTAAAATTTTTAGATATTCTTTTTAAAAATTTTTTTTTAATGTTTATTTATTTTTGAGACAGGGAGAGACAGCATGAATGGGGGAGGGTCAGAGAGAGAAGGAGACACAGAATCAGAAACAGGCTCCAGGCTCTGAGCTGTCAGCACAGAGCCTGATGCGGGGCTCGAACTCACGGACCGCGAGATCATGACCTGAGCCGAAGTCAGATGCTTAACCGACTGAGCCACCCAGGCGCCCCAAAAATTTTTAGATATTCTAATGGGTGTGCACTGGGCTACATAAATTTCTATGTGGGAAAAACAATCACCATCTTAATTGAATTTAAACCATGTTATTTTGGATTTTCTGTCACTCCAAGCTAAAGCTACCACTATGGAATACAGAAAGCAAGAATGGAAGGAGGAAGAGAAGCCAGGAGACTCCTTGTGGCGTAGATAAGACATGGTGGTGGACCAAAGTCGGGGAGTCAGGGGGGATGGAGAAAAATGGATGGATTGAGGAGGTAATTAGGAAATAATGGATTTAGGCTCAGAAAATTAGGTATGGAGGGGGTGTCTGGGTGGCTCAGTTGGTTAAGCGTCCAACTCTTGATTTTGGCTCAGGTCACGATCTCACGGCTTCGCAGGTTCGAGCCCCACATCAGGCTCTGCGCTGGCAGTGCAGAGCCTTCTTGGAACTCTCTCTCTCCTTCTCTCTCTTCCCCTCTCCAATTGCGCTGTCTCTCTCAAAATAAATAAATAAATTTAAGAAAAAAAAAAAGACAGTTTGGTATGGAGGGTTAAGAAAATCACTTGGGTTACACAGCAGAGGAGCTGGGTCTCAGACCCAGGCTCATTTAAAGCCAGAGGATATTGTCAACTACTTCTCTCTTTGCTCACTAGATGTCAAGGTCATATGGAGGAGAACCAGCAACTGCTCCAGCTTCCACTGGGGCAAATCTCTGGTTTTTGGTCGTTGAGTTGTGCCTTTGTTTTGGCGCAGAGGAGAATGTTTTGGACAGGAGGAAGGAGGAGGATGTAAAAATGCTGATGTTGGCATTCATGAAGATTTTCAGTCATACTGGTACTATTTTTGTTAATACTTATAAAATTACTATTATTAATATTTATTTCTGTGGGTATCTCGTCCTTTAACTCCAATTCCAGGAATAGCAAGAAATCGGAGGATTCAAATACATATAATCCCATGTGAAGCCAAAAACTAAACCAAAAGCTTTGGGTAGATAATTTGTATTTCATTCTTATAATAATCCTGTGTTTTTTCTGCATTTTACAGATAAGGGAAACTATGACTCAGAGAGATTAAGAAACCTGCCCAAGGTCACACAGCATGTAAGAAGGGATGCTTCCTATGTTTTGGAACTTCACTTCCAAAGCAGAAGGATTATAAAGGAGGGTCTGTTGGGATTAAGATGGGTGAGGAAGAGCACAAGAGATTAAATAAGGACAGTGAAATGGTGATTAGCAAAGCTGGGCAATAGGGATGTGGAGGTTCACAGTACTTTCCTAATTTTGCAAGTATGAGATTTCAAATAAGTAAAATAAGACAGTACACATCATTGCTGGTGGTGTAAATTAATACAATTTTTTTTGGAAAGCAATTTGGAATTCACATCAAAAGTACTAAAGATGTTTACCTCTGAAAAAAAAAGTCTCAGCATTTTTGCAGACTTCAACAATGGGCTCATGGGAAGGCATCCTAGGAAAATAATCCCCGATATATGTCAAGACCACTAAGAGGATATGCATTCAAGAGGGGGTTATAATGTCAGAACATGGAAAACAATCATAATGAATATCAATAAAAAAGGAGTTAAAAAATTAAAAATAATAAAAAATTTAAAATGAGGTAAACAAACCATGGCAAAGGAATGTGTTGGTGTATTACGCCTTCTTGAAAAAAGCTCCTGCTGGAGAATACTTACTGATATGAAAAAATGTCTCTTAATAGGTTAAATAAAAGTAACAAAACAATTGGTACCCTATAATCAGATTTTTCCTTGATTTAAAAGAGAATGGATGGGGCACTTGGGTGGCTTAGTCAGTTGAGTGACTGACTCTTGATTTCAGCTCAGGTTATGATTTCACAGTTCATGAGTTTGAGCCCCACATTGGGCTCTGTGCTGACAGCTTGGAGCCTGCTTGGGATTCTTTCTTTTTCTTTCTTTCTTTCTTCCTCTCTCGCTCTCGCTCTCACTCTTGCTCTCTCTCTCTCTCTCTCTCTCTCAATAAATAAATAAACTTAAAAAAAGAGAGAATGAAAAGATATATATCAAAAATCAACAATATTTTATAAGTAGTAGGAATGTGAATGACTTTAAGCTCTTTGTATTTTCTAAAATTCTAACAAGAAATATGTACTTGTTTTCAGGTAAATTAGGAAAAGAAGAGGTTAAAAAGACTTTTAATATTAAATAACCATGTTTTATAGACTCAAAACTCAGTATATTTTAGAAATTTTTGAGTGATAACACACCTGAAGTAAAGCACACTAATTTCAAGTGCCCAACTTGATGATTTTTTTTTTTTTTTTACAAATATACACACCCATGTAACCACTACCCAGATCAAGATCTAGAACATTTCTGGCACCTCATAAGGTTCCCACACACAGCTTTCTAGTCCATTGCCCACTCCCTTCCCCTTAGAAGTAACCATTGTTTGGACTTCTGTAAACATTGACAAGCTTGTGCTTTTCTTTAACATCACATACATGGAATTATGCAGGCTATAGTCTTCTGTGTCTGGCTTTTGTAACACAACACAATATATGTGATTCATCTATATTCTTGTGTGCTCCAGCGATCCTGTCTTTTCTGCTAACCGAACAGAATTCCATTATTTAAATATACCATAATTTATATATTTATTATCTTGTTTCTGGGGCATTTGGGCTGCTACTGACCACTAGGAGTAATTCTTCCGTGGACTTTGCTGTTCAAGTCTTTTTGTAGACATATATGACCATTTCTCTTGGGTGTATACCTAAGAGTGAATTAACCGCCAAACAGTTTTCCAGCGTGGTTGTACCATTTTATACCTCCAGCAACGACGGTACAAGACCTTCAGGTGCTCCACATCTTTGCCACCCTTTGTGGTTGTCGCAGCCTATTAAATTTTAGCCCAAAGAGTTTTTAGTAGATATTCTCCAAATGCCAAGCAGATTTATAGCTGATGATGTCAAATTAACCAGGACCATTTTAAGTGCATGTGCTGGAAACCAGGGCAAACTAGTGTCCGCAAAAACAGGAACTTTCTGGTCGATGTCCCTGGGAAGGCTATGGAGTAGGTTAATGCTTCCCAACATTCTCCTGTCATAGTACAGATAGAAAATGACAACATGTGCAGAGTGCATGGGATAATATTAACTTGGGCTGACTCTGGTTGCAGTTGGAGGCAGTCTGCTCACCTCATCCCAGCTTGATCACTCAAGAGCCTGTAGAGACCAATCTCTCAGGATACCTACAACCCTCTTGCCTTTGCTGCCCTGGTTGAGAAGCTCTGAGGTAGGTCACAGGTAGCACAATAAAGAGTGGCTGTGGGAACCAGGCCAAGAGATGAAACTTACTCCTTACAGGTCCATCTCTCGTCTCTGTTTATCTCTTTATTTTGGCCTTACTCTTCCTCCACAGGCTGGGGATGGTAGCCACCCAGAATTCTCAGCTTCCACTTGCTATTTAAGAGAATGGGGGGGGGGTGTCTCAGTTTCCCGTGGCTGCTGCGATAAAGTACTACAAGCTAGATTCCTTAAAATAAAAGAAATTTCATTTTTCACAGTCCTGGTGACCAGAAGTCTAAAATCAAGGTGTCTACAAGGACATGCTCTCTCTAGAGGAAGGCTCAGGGGAGAATGTCCCATGTCTTTCTCCTAGGTCCTACTGCTTCCAGCAATCCTTGGTGTTTCTTGGCTGTAATATCACTCCAATCTTTGCTTCCACCGTCACATGGCAATCTCCTCATGTGTCTCTGTGTCTCTTCTGCTCTTCTTAGAGGGTACCAATCATATTGGATTAGGGCCCATCCTACCCAAGTACGACTTCATATTAATTTAATTATATCTGCAAAGATCCTTTCTGAGTAGGGTCCCATTCACAGGTAACAGGGGCTAAGACTTCAACATATCTTTTGAGGGAGACACAATTCGACCCACAACAGGATGGCTATTCTTGCTCTCTAATTCCTAACATTCCAGTAAATCCCGATTCGGGCCATGTTTTCAGTTGCTCAACTAATCACCATGTCCCAAGGATGCAATCACATATTTAACCCCAAGATGGGGCCAGAATAGTGGTGGTAGTGGGCAATGATTTGACAGTTTAAGACCCAAAGGTCACTTGAAGTAGAGAAGTAGAGAAGGAATTCCCCCAAAGAAACCAAAAGAAAAGGTATGACCAAAGTGTGATAGGCAGATGAAAATAATAACTGCCATAGTTCGTTCTAAATCATTAGGTTAAATCATTCAGTGTTCTAGGGTTATATTTATTACCAGTTCATTTTGAGAGATTCACTGAGTACTTATGTGGAGTATATTCACATGGGCATTTTACTGAGATACTTTTTATTTTATTTTTTTATATTAAATATAATTTATTGTCAAATTAGTTTCCATACAACACCCAGTGCTCAGCCCAACAGGTGCCCTCCTCAATGCCATCACCCACTTTCCCTTCTCCCCCATCCCCCATCAACCCTCAGTTTGTTCTCATTATTTAAGAGTCTCTTATAGTTTGCCTCCCTCCCTCTTGGTAATTTTCCCCCCATCCCCTCCTCCATGGCTCTCTGTTAAGTTTCTCAGGATCCACATATGAGTGAAAACATGATATCTGTCTTTCTCTGCCTGACTTATTTCACTTAGCATAACACTCTCCAGTTCCCTCCACGTTGCTACAAATGGCCAGATTTCATTCTTTCTCATTGCCAAGTAGTATTCCATTGTATATATAAAGCACATCTTCTTTATCCATTCATTAGTTGATGGACATTTAGGCTCTTTCCATAATTTGGCTTTTGTTGAAAATGCTGCTATAAACATTGGGGTACAAGTGCCCCTATGCATCAGCATTTCTGTATCCCTTGGGTAAATTCCTAGCAGTGCTATTGCTGGGTCATAGGGTAGATCTCTTTTTAGTTTTTTGAAATTAAAAAATTTCACTGTTTTCCAGAGTGGCTGCACCAGTTTGCATTCCCACCAACAGTGCAAGAGGGTTCCCGTTTCTCCACTTCCTCGCCAGCATCTATAGTCTCCTGATTTGTTCATTTTAGCCACTCTGACTGGCGTGAGGTGGTACTGAGATACTTTTTATTTGTTCATTTTAGCCACTCTGACTGGCGTGAGGTGGTACTGAGAACTTTTTAAAAATAGGTACTTAAGGGGCGCCTGGGTGGCTCAGTCGGTTAGGCGTCCGACTTCGGCTCAGGTCATGATCTCACGGTCCGTGAGTTCGAGCCCCGCGTCGGGCTCTGTGCTGACAGCTCAGAGCCTGGAGCCTGTTTCAGATTCTGTGTCTCCCTCTCTCTCTGGCCCTTCCCTGTTCATGCTCTGTCTCTCTCTGTCTCAAAAATAAATAAGTATTAAAAAAAAAAATAGGTACTTAAATTAGTGGTTACACCTGCCTTAAAACTTGTCTAAAGTGAAATTGTCAGGCACATGAAAGACTTCCTGACTATTGAGAGACTCTCATGGATAAAATGGTTGCCTTAATTTCTGAGGCAATGTCAGCATAGGTTCATTACAAAGAACGCTTTGAGAACAATTATAAAGTATAGATACGTACCAGACCACAAAGAAAGTTATTCTAAGGAGTAGTCTTGGAAGTTGAGAACTGTTATGGGCTGAATTGTGTTCCCTAAAACTCACGTACTGAGTGAGATCCTAACCCCTAGTACCTCAGAATGTGACTAAATTTGGAGATAGAGCCTTTAAAAGGTAATTAAGGTAAATGAGGTTTCCAGGATGGCCTCTAATCCAACATGACTGGTGTCCTTATGAGAAGAAGAGATTCAGGCCAAACACACAGAGACAGAAGAAGAAATAGCAAGAAGGCAGCCATCTTAAAACCAAGGAGGGAGGCCTCAGAAGAAACCAAACCTGCCAACACCTTCATCTCAGATTTTTTGCTTCCAGAACTGTGAGGAGATTAATTTCTGTTGTTTGAGCCACCCAGTCTGTGGCATTTTGTTACGACAGCCCTAGCAGACTAATACAGGGACTTACAAACAACACAAAGGGTTAAAATAGGTTGTGGACTGCAGTGAGTGTTCTGGTCTTACCACTTGGTCAAGGTGCAGGTTCCTTGGGGGCACACGCCTCTCCCTCGTTCTTGGGTGTGCTGTGTGGACACTCAGGCAGCTCCACGGGTACATCTGGATCTGGATTGCGTTAAGCACGTTAGTGATGCCCAACCTTGATGGGCGCAATTTCTTTCAAGAATGAGCTCATGACCCAATCTGGGCAAATGAGGCTTGAAAGGACTTTTGTTAGAGGCTTACGGGAAAACAACTTTCTTGCTTTTCGGAAAGAGCCACTTAGAGAGACTTTTCTCTTTCTACAAAATGTGGAGGAGGAAGCAGACAGCCCCTAGATCTATTGACCCCCATCTATGACCATGACTTGACGTTGTTTTACCATTTCATGGTCCCCAAAGAAGGAAGAAGGTAGAGAGAGGAAGAAAATCATCTTTGAGAACATTTTTGAGTTACTAAGGTTGAGAGGACTTTACGATGACAAGGGACAAGAAATGCTCTTTCTTATATAAATCTGTTACTTTAACTGAAAGCATCTTACTCTAATGGTTAGAAAATCAAATGTGTTTTTAAAAACAGGTGTGTTTTACCTTTGTAATTTTATTTTTTTTAATTTGTTAATGTTTATTTATTTTTTGAAAGAGAGAGACAGAGTGTGAGCGGGGGAGGGGCAGAGAGAGAGAGGGAGACACAGAATCCGAAGCAGGCCCCAGGCTCCGAGCTGTCAGCACAGAGCCCAATGTGGGGCTCGAACTCACAAGCTGTGAGATCATGACCCGAGCCGAAGTCAGACGCTTAACTGACTGAGCCACCCAGGTGCCCCTTTACCTTTGTAATTTTAGAGAAATAACTAAAAGCAGGCAGCAGCGCTGAAACTCAAAGAATTACTTTTGAAAAATTGCATAACACGAACAGTAAAAAGCAAAAGGAACTTGCTAGGAGGAACCCATTTCTAAACGCCGAATAAAAATCATTATAAGAAATTACAATAAGCAATTACCTTTTCCAGATTATCTACTATGTACTAAGCATGCTGTGTGCAGTATCTCATCTAATCTACACAACAACCCCATGAAGAGGGTCCTATTACTATCTCCATTTTACAGATGACAAAACAAAGGTTTTGCTCCGCGTGACTGTAAGAAAAAGGCTAAACAAGGATGGAGTCCTCCTAATCTAACTCCAAAGCCCCCACTGTGAACCAGTACACGCACACGCACGCACACACACACACACACACACACACACACACCGCCCTTATGCATGTAGCATACATAACTCTAATCCTCACACCCTTTTTCCAAGGTAGAGCCAATAACAGATGAGGAAATTCATGCTCACGGAAGTTCAGTAACATGAGAAGCTCCCAGAGCTAGTGCGTATGCAAAGAGGTGAACCACACGGCAGGGAGTGTTAAATCTTAGAGACCAAACAGCAAGGTAATTGACATATGGAAGGAACCATCATAACTTGGCACCCAATGGGTCTTAAAGATCCCTATTTCATCACCTTTTTTTTTGTACTTGAAGATTTAAGGCCCAGAGAAGTTTCATACCTTGCCTGGGGCAACACAGCATGTTAGTGGTCGGGTACAACTAGGACCCAGGTCTTCTGTCAAGGAGATTTTTTTCTAACACACAAAACTGCCTCTGATGAGCTTCGTGTCTAGGGTGCTTGCTGAATATGCTTGATTTTGGAACCTTTTCCTGTCTTAACGGAGTAGGTCCAACCCCCAGGGCTGTTTTTTCTGATAACAAGGGGGCTAAGCAGAAGTTGGGCCGTGAGAGGTTAGAGCTTTGTGTGTTTATACAGGAGGCCCATTATCCCTCAAGGACCTCCATAAAGCATCAACTTACGCTGACTTCCGGTGAGTCCCCAAAGTAGGTAAAGGAACCCATTATGTCATACCGGGGGCTGATTCAGACAGCTCCATGGAAAGAAATCAGACCACTTAGGAGAGCCAGACTGAAAGGAAATTGAAAAGCACAATACCATGGAAATACAGGTAAGTTTTAAATGCTGTTCCCATGGAACATAATTCATTGAT
Source organism: Panthera tigris (assembly GCF_018350195.1). NCBI lineage: Eukaryota > Metazoa > Chordata > Mammalia > Carnivora > Felidae > Panthera > Panthera tigris. The sequence goes on along the minus strand of NC_056669.1, from coordinate 89,205,704 downwards.
AGCTCAAGTGGTCTCTGGAAGCATTTTTAATAAGAAAAGTAATAAATGGGGTGCCTGGGTGGCTCAGTCGGTTAAGCGTCTGACTTCGGCTCAGGTCATGATCTCATGGTCCATGAGTTCGAGCCCCGCGTCGGGCTCCGTGCTGACAGCTCAGAGCCTGGAGCCTGCTTCAGAATCTGTCTCTTCCTCTCTCTCTGCCCCTCCCCCATTTGTGCTCTGTCTCTCTCTGCCTTTCAAAAATGAATAAATGTTTAAAAAAAATTTTTTTTAAAGAAAAGTAATAAATGTATTAAATATAGTGCTTGACAGCTTTCAAAGGATTTGAAAATTTTGGCCCCATGCCCACTCTCTGGAGCAGATACCATCTCCACTTTATAAATAAGAACATAAGATATGTGAAGGGGTTCTAGCTGGTAACTGAGCTGTCCCTGTCCTCCTAGTCTTTTAACTCCAAACTCTTTCTACTCCAACGAGCCGTAATCCCACAAATCACATGCTTTCGCCTTGGGTTGTGTCCTCACGGCCGCAGGTCAAAGCTTGAGAACCAAGTCACCACGAGGAAAAATACCAACATAATAAATGCTTCTATTTAGGTTTTATTTTCACAGGCTACTGAGTCTATTTAATGCTGTTTCATATTCGCTGGCTGTGTTCGTGCACAGAACGGTGTTGGTTAATTTGGCTCCACTTGACTTGCAGAGTGGTAGATTTTACCACCCTTAGCTGTGGATAGCATAGTGGTTCAGAGTTCAGATTCTGAGGATATGGATCGGAATCCCCATTGCTATCTGGGGATGTTGGGTAAGTTGTAAAATGGGGATATAACAGTGCTGAACTCCGAAGGTTATTTGAGGATGAAGTGAAAAATAGTATCTGAAAAATGCTCAGAACGGTGCCTGGCGCACAGGATGCCCTTGATAGACGCTAGTGGTTAGTATTTGTATTGCAATCAACACTTTGGTCTGATCGTTATTATTCATGGCCCCACCAAAATTTTACTTTGCACGAATATTAGCTTCAGAAGTACACCTTTCAATGCCAACACTGCATTTGGGATCTGTTTATTCCCGTATGGTGAAAACCGTACATTCATTCATCTCCATGTATTTTTTATACGGCCCAAAGCCTGTCTGAAAATATTCTCTCACTTACTCCTCCAACAACAGGAGGACTGGAATCCTTTTCACACTGGATAGCTAAGGGATCGGAGACTCAGAAACTTAATTATTAAGCGTCGGAGTCAAAATGCAAGCAAGGTCTCCTGACTCCGGCAGTTAGTTCAGGAAGCTGCACTTTGTTGCTTTTTGGCTCCTAAATCACACAGCTGCTCTTTGTTTACAAAGCTCCCCCAACGCTCCAAGTTCCCTTGCTAGGTATGATGGCCCTTGTTTGATACTTCCCCGGCATCAGCGGCCTTCCTGTTATTAGAGAATTCACTTGCCCGCCTCTCAGTTTGGGCGGGACCAAGCCCACACCCAACTCCAGATTGGATCTTGTCTAGTAAAGATAGCTTGCCTTTGTCTCTTGGCCAGGTGATTGGATGAGGCACGGGCACGTGACCCCCGTTGTGGGCCAATGAGAGGTTACGAATCCCAGGTTTTCAGTGGCGACATTAGAAGAGGTTCCTTGTATTTCTGTGTTTAGTGCCGAAGGAGGGTTACAATTGCTTTAGTTATTTTGCTCTTACGAGGAGGGAGTGGGAAGCTACCAGGGGGTGGGAGTGGCCATGCATATAAGCCAAGGATGAAGTCAGCAGTAGTGAACGTAGAGCCAAGTAAAGGAGAAAAGTCCCAATCCTTGGTGACATCATCTAAGCTGCTAGAAAAAGCCTAAACTGAGGCCAGCATGCACTCTAGATTTTTCAGTTACGAGAGTCAAAACTTTCCTTTTATCACAGAAGGCTTCAAGTTGGGTTTTTCAGTCACTTGCAAACAAGAGTTCTTTCTGATAGAATCGACCTCCCAATACAATTGACACAGAATCCTCAAAGAAAAGGAAAGATTCAGGCTGGGCTAGTTCTATAATTTTGACATAGGATATATATTCTTCACATTGCTGGCTCCCACTTCTAAATTTCCTTTATAACTTATTTTATATAGCACCTATTCAAAAGTTAATAACCCATTTTATTTCCCATCAGGAAGGGGAAAAAAGTGGTGGGTATGACGTGCCTCTATTATAAGAAAGGAAGGAAGGAAGGAAGGAAGGAAGGAAGGAAGGAAGAGAGAAAGAAAGAAAAGAAAGAAAGAAAAAGAAAGAAAGAAAGAAAGAAAGAAAGAAAGAAAGAGAAAGATAATAAAGAAAAAAGAAAAAGAGAAAGAGAAAAAGAAATCATTGCTACATGATTTGGACCATTAGGACCTTCTAATAAAAAAAAATGGGAAAATTTAAGAAGACCACCTCTCAAGGCCAACCTCCCACGAACACCTTCTTTTGTTATATTTGAGTCTCTGACATTTGCTACCAAATCTCTGTCTTTTCCTTTCATCTCCCTTCCCTCCCTTCTATCCTATGATTCACCCCCATCTTAATTCCTTTTCACTTTTCCGGATATCCGGGACATCTCCCTGGCCACACTGCATGGTCGTTCAGCTTCCATTTCACTGTAGCACTTCACCTCGCCCCGGAAATCCTGCCCCGTCGCAGACTTCCTGCCCTCGGTGTACACAATGATTCAGCGTTCCACGCATCCATGACCATCCTTTTCAGGTGGTTGAAAATGAATCCAAATGAATACCAACTGGTTGAGTTTCATGGATTCATCAAATCTCAGGATTAAAACAAATTAGCTAGCTAGTCCAGTGGTTCTAACTGGTGTGTATTGATCAGCTATGTGAAGTATTACAAACAATGGAGTGTAAATAGCTCCAAGGGGCGCCTGGGTGGTTCAGTTGGTTAAGCAACTGACTTTGCCTCAGGTCGTGATCTCACAGTTTGTGAGTTCGAGCCTCCTGTCGGGCTCTGTGCCGACAGCTCAGAGCCAGAAGCCTGCTTTGGATTCTGTGTTTCCCTCTCGCTCCACCCCTTTCCCGGTCACACATGTCTCTCTCTTTCTCCAAAATAAATAAACATTAAAAAAAAAGTTTTTTAAATAGTACCAACTAATTAAGTTCTGGAACTTAAGACAGTAAAACAAAGATTGATAGATAGCATTGTATTAAAATCAGAGGCTCGGTCAGAAAACATCTGTAAAGGCTGAAGTTCTCCGATCCAGACTGTAGAAAGAACCCCTACAAACCAGTAAGAAAACGTGGCATTCAAACAGGCGCTTCAAAAAATGGGATATTCATATGACTAATAAGTAGATGCCATGTGCACAAACTTATGACTTCCTTGGAAGACGCCAGTGAAAACCACCAGAAACCAGAATGATAAACAATTGGAGCTCTTATAACAAGGCTCACCGAACTGTGAAGAGGCATAGCCATTTTGGAAAACTACTTAACGTCTACTAAGCAATTTCTTATCTACCAAAGCTGAGCACATGCAACCTATGACTCAGCATTTCCGCCCCATGGGGGTATCAGGGAACTAATTAAATACCGCTGAACACAGACCCAGCTTCTGGGGAGTCGTATTCTCAAGTCTGTATGAGAGGGGGACCTGGGCGACTCAGTCAGTTAAACGTCCTGCTCTTGATTTTTGGCTCAGGTCGTGATCTCATGGCTCATGACACGGAGCCCCGAGTAGGGTTCTGTGCTGACATTAGGGAGCCTGCCTGGGATTTTCTCTCTCCCTCTATCTCTCCTTCTTCCCTGTTCACGCTCTGTCTCCCTCTCTCTCTCTCAAAATAAATAAATAAAGTAAAAAAAAAAATAATAAAGTCTGTATGAGAGGTGGAAGAAAATTCCCCAAAGGCAAAACGACTCTTGAAGCTTCCTTAAGTTGCCCATAAAATACGGTGTTCAGATATACTACATCGGCTATTTAGTGTGTGCTAAGCACTTTACAAAACACAGTTCATTTAATCCTCATAACTTTATGAGATGGGTTTTATCATCCCGGTTTTACAGATGGGCTCTGAGGGGTAAAAATAAACCAAGGTCACACAGCTAAATCAGGACAGGGTTTAAACCTGATCCCGGTAAGTTCCCACACTCTTACCCATTCTGTACCACAATTCTAGCCAATTGCTTACATTAGGATAGGCAAGCCCTATAAAGGAAGAGAAAAGAAAATAGGTTTTGAAGTTTCCCCCAGCCCCAATTTCCTACACCCCTATTTCATCCACCAATCCAGATGCTAGCCTGCCTCAAGGAAGTGGTGGTTTTGATACTCTTCTCCAGTTTCCCATTCAGAACCTTGGCCTAGACCAGGACTCCATGAACTACAGCCTATGGGCTAAATCCAGCCTGTCACCTGTTTCTTTAAATAAAGTTTTATTAAGGGGCAGCTGGGTGACTCAGTTGGGGTTAAGTGTCTGACTTCGGCTCAGATCATGATCTCACATTCATGAGATCGAGCCCCACATCAGACTTTGTGCTGACAGCTCAGAGCCTAGAGCCTGTTTCAGATTCTGTGTCTCCCTCTCTGTGCCCCTCCCCCACTCATGCTCTGTCTCTTTCTTTCTCAAAAAATAAACATTAAAAACAAACAAACAAACAAATAAATAAATAGTTTTCTTGAAACATAACCAGATCTGTTAGTTTATCAATATACTATGGCTGCTTTTGCACTACAATGGCAGAGTTGAACCATTGCAACACAGACCATATGACCCTCAGTGCCTACAGTATTTATTATCTGGCTCTTCACAGAAAAAGTTTACTGTCCCCTGGCCTAGCCTAATAAACTTTCCTTGCAGCCAAACCCCTATAGGGACGAGGATGAGGTTGCATTCACCATTCAACAAGCTTCCTGGTCACCCAGGTCCTATCCCAAAGGACAGCCATCTGGATGCTCTGCGTTCAGAAGAATTCCGAGGGGTCCCAAAGTTGCTTTCTGCTCCAAACCCATCCTCTTCCTCTGGTAGCTAATCCCGGAAGGACTTGTCTGGGAGCAAGGTAACCACAGTCATCTGTGTGAACTGCATTTATGTCTAATTACCCCACGGCGTAATATTGATTTTGCATATCCTTTACAACATCACATTAAGTTTGTTGCAAGCCTTATTTGATCCCAACACTAAACTCTGCTCATGCATATTCCGTCTAGTGGCTCGTGGAATATGGCCAATTGCTCACAGTTTACACAAAATCAAAGGGAACACCGGTCAGAACTACTGAGCTATTAGCTCGTACCCCAAATTAATTCTTAATGTGTAGCCGATGAAAGGAAACTACTACAAAGCTAACAGACCAGAAAGAATTTGAGATCTCCAAAATGAAATATCAAGAGAGACCCATTAGTAAGTTTATGAATTGCGTAGTGATTTAAAATTTCTAAAGCCAAAGCTATCTGCTTGAATTAATCAATTTCTGTCTTGACTAAAGCATTCAGTTAAATAGCACTGGGATTTCCTGAATACATCTGAACTTTGCAAATTTGAATTTTATGCCAGGGAAGGAGACAGATATATCTCCCTATCCTAGAAGTTCAATTCAAGGCGTAAACTTTTAATAGTAATAGCTACAGTTTTCTAAACTTTTAAATTGGACGAGGCTCTATTTTTACATGCATTATCTCATTTAATGCTCCCAACAGCCATATAAATAGGTATTATTATTATCCCCATTTTACAATGGAGGAAAGTAATGTGCAGAGTGATGAAGTAGCCTGCAAAATTTCCCAGTGTCATCTGGTTAGACCCACGTGTTTATTCTTTTATGTCCCGTCGTGCCTTATACACATCTCATAAAAAGTTATGGATACCCATCTTTTGCTGGGAGAAATCCCACTTAGGTTTTCTGAGAGATGAGGCTATTATTTATTCCAAAAGCATAGGTTGCACGACTATGAACCACCAGGCACTGTTCTGTGTTTTGCAGACATGATTTCACTTTGTTCACAACAGCCCCTGAAGGCCCATCGTTACCTTCATTTTGCAGATGAGTCACCTGGGCCTCAGAGAAGTTGAGTAACTTACGCACCATCACGGTGTTAGTAAATAACAGAGCAGGAGGGACTCAACATGGGTCTGGGCATTGGGATGTGTGCAAAGTGCTTTGATGCGCCATCTTGATACGTCAAAATGAATCAAGTTGGCGATGTTGGGCCATCGTGTATCTGAGAGGGTGTGTGCTGACGCTGGGGCAGGGCCAAACAGCTCTGCTTCCTACAAAGAGTCAGGAACTTAAAGTTCCCCAGAGGCAGAGAGAGGAGAACAACACTGGAGGCTGGTGTGGGGGAAAGGGCACCGACGGAAATCACCAAAGTGTAGCCAAGCGGGGACTTTAGAGGGAAGAAATCCTAAAGGAGACGTGAAAGTTGTTTACGGTGGTGTGTGTGCCCAAGTGTGTGCGTGTCTGTGCACCGCGATATCCCTCCCCTTAGCCCCTCCTCACCTCACCGGAATACTGTCAGAAAAGTCCACCTTGCTCACTGATGTGTAAGGAGGTTCTTCTGGGGTAACTTAGTGAGGTGCCAAGATCAGGACTATTGCAAGGCCAAAACAGAGACTGCTCCTGCGGATGCAAAAGCCCAAGCCCAAGGGGCCCAGTGACATCTACCGTAAGTCATTTACAGGGAAATTATTTCTGTTCCTTCTTGCCAACCACACGGTTCAACTGAATTAAGTACTCTTTAGTGCCAAGTACTAAACAGGAAAAGAAAAAAAAAAAAAAAAGACTCATCACAGAGTGTTTGAGACCAAACTTCTCTATCACTTACTATGAAACAGGCACTTGACCCACGTTAAGTCATTTACCCTCACCGCAACCCCACGGAGTAGCTGCTATTATGATTGCCATTTTACAGAAGAGAAATTGAGGCACAGAGGAGTCAAGTGATTGAGCCAAAACCACTCAACTGCTAGTAGGCAGCACAGCTGGGACTTGAACTCAGGCAGACCCATTTCCGAGCCCATGATCTGGACCACTGCACTAAACCACCTTGGGCACGCTGCCTGGAGTGTAGTGCACGGAGGAGAATGACAGGAATTGCGGGGCCCTACCCCCCAATCTCTAGTTGCTGAGTTGGCCAGAGTGTCCATACTCTATCTAGTATTCTTCCTCGAGGTACGTTTCATTGGCATTGTAGGTAAGGTCAATGGCGCTTGGCTGCTGCTGGGCCCCTATTTTGACGTGTTTGGATTCTTCATACAGGAAAGGCACAGGGGATGAGGTGAAGCCGACAAGCCAGATGTCTGGTCCCCAGGCTCTGCTCTGCTCTGCTCTGAGCACAGCTTTCTCTGCCTGATCACGTCCAAGGGGCAGGTTTGTCTGTCATCAGCTCACCTGCTGCTTCAAAAAGAGACTGTATTTGGCAACACAACAAAGCAAAGCTTGCCTCTGACCAGAACATGGGGACCAGGACAAAACTAGCCGCGAAGTATGAAACATTTTTAAAACCTGAAACACACTTAACTCTTTGAACCTTGGACATTGCTGTGGCTTAAAACTTCTTTCACAAGGCGGGGTAAAAACATAACAAAATTAATGGAGGGATCCCTCCAGCAGCACGGCTAACACCTTCTTCTTGCCCCAACTAAGACCTAATCATCACAACCAGAGCTCCAAATAAATTTCTCACCTAGGATGTAGTCCGGTCCATCGCTCCTTTCCAGGAGACAGAAAAAAGGCTGAGAACTGAGGACCCAGTGCAGTTGGGAAATGGGAGGAGGGAAGAAGGTTCTCCTATTAGAGGAACCATTAACTTTTAGAGTCATTTCCACAATAACATTAAGCCATTTACTTGGCAATTATACAGGGAATAAACATTGATAGGGTGCTCTGTGAGCACAGCTGCATGTCAACATCTGGCATCACCTCTGGCATCCTAGAGGGCACATCTGCCATCAGGTAGCTCTTCTGGAGAGCCCCACACCAGGCCCTCCGACTCTGGAGAGGACAAGCGGCTGCTTGTCAGGAAGCATCAGCCAGCGAGGTCGGGGAGGGGCGCGCTGCCCCCGCCAGAAGGTGTAGACTCTGTTCAGTCTTACGTGCAGAGTCAGGACCTGTGCTACTTTCCGCAAAATAAGTGACTAAACTGGCAGAAATAAACACCAGAAGCTCTTGAGCACCGATAATGTGCCAGGTGCCATCCCATGCACTCTGTGTGTGAGTCTTCGTAACAGGGAGGTGGGGGCGCGTACTTTTCTTGTTTTACAAGCGAGGTAGGGATGGATTAGACACTCGAGCCCACACATCTACCTAGTGGCAGAGCCGAGAACACAGTTTTATTCTGACCGCTGGATCCCATGCTCTTCACCATCACCCTGCACTGCCTCCCAAGTGGGTGGCAACAAAGTGCTGTGCCAACAGATTATTCAGGGTCCTGGTGAGCTCAGACCCTCGCAGCTGTATTTCTGAGCACCTACTCAGCGTAAGGCCTAGCCAGTGAGCTGAGATGTGGGGAGCACACCCCCGGCCTGGTCTCAACAGGGGCAGACTGTAACTCTCCACCTTCATGAAAAGTACGCCCCCGTTCCCCCTCTCTCTCTTGTACCTTCTCGTATTTTCCCACTCACCACTCTTTCCTTCTCCCTTTGCCAAAGTCATGACAAGAGACAGCCAGGTGACTTACGAGGAGGGGCAAAACAACTGTTTTAATCCATCCGTCTAAGTCCTCCCCTTCTGAGTCATTTTCTAGGTCTCTAGCCACATGCAGATAATAATGTACATGTTTTCCCAAAATGATGTTCAGCGAAAAGCCTGCCTCCCACCCAGGCCCCTACTTGCCCCGTGCCCATCCCCCAAGCTCAACCTACTAGGATTTTCTCGTGATTCCTTCCAAACTTTACATATACATAGGACACTGCACACTTACGTTAGCCTCCCTCATTTCTTGCCATTTTTTTGAGTTCTTCCCTGTGACTACTCAGAGCATATTCGTTCCCTTTTTTAGCCGCATAGTACTCCATTTTATGGTTCTACTGTGTTTATTTACCCTTTCACCTATTAATGGACATCCAGATCGTCTCCAGCCTTTTGGTATTCATAAGTTGGTGCTTTGACTCCTTGTGTCTACACTTAAACTGGTTAGAACTCAGTGAGGAGGGAGGTTGATGGGTTTCCCCAAATTCCAACACTCTCCACCACTGCGATCTATCAGAGCAAGGAAGTAAAACACACTCAGCGAAAGCCCCACTGTGAGAAGACCTTTCTCTGCCAGGAGAAACTGCCATGTCTATCTTTCCCCAAATATTCCATTTCTCTTTAGCCCAGAGAGAACGTGACATCCTGAACGAGGTGATCTATACAGGGAGTATTTTTTAAAACGATAATTTCTAGGGGTTCGTTGAGGTAATATAAAATTCAACCGAGCCTAGCCTACCAACTCAAGAGAGGGCCAGGTAGGGAGGACTTTGCCTCTCTGACTGGGCCCATCAGGGGCTAAGCAATTGTCCTCTCCCCTAAGACATTCGCTGCCCCAGCCCTCCCCCATCCGAGTCAGACATGCATGCCTGCAGCTGTGAACATGCCATGTCAGTGCTAGATTTGTCACCAAGGAATGATATGTGTTTCTTCTCCTCTTCCTTTAAGGTTTTTGCTAAAAACAGCTGTGGCAAGCAGCCACCCCTTGGAATGAGACTAGCACTAAAAAATGAGAACGAGGACAATCTGGGTGCTCTTTGATTTGTCCTACCAACCTTGCCGCGCCACATTCTCAAGCTGTCTTCCCGCGCCACCCCCTCCCCCCCCCCCCCCCACCGCAAGCCTGTTATTGATATTGTTGGTGTCCTCCCCACATTCTCTTGGGTGGTAACATTTCAGGGCGCGCTGGTCTGGTTTGCAGTGCCCAGCATCTGCATCCTTTTACCTAAGGGCTTTCTCCAGCTACCAGAGTTCAAACTTGCACATGCGCAAGGTAGGCTGGAAGGGCTCAGTAGTTAACCCCACCACCACGACTGCCGGGTGGCCTTCAACCAACAACTGACCAAAGCTGGTATAAATAAGTAACCCAGCTCCCTTGCCACTCAGGCGGGATAAGTCTAAGGATTGCATTGTATGCTGTTTTCCAGTGTCCCCCAGCAGGGATTAGGCTCATTGTGGTAACTTGCTTGATAATATGACATTTACTGGCCTTCCTTTGCTTGTCTCACTTCCTCACTCCCTGCTCGTGTTTCTTCATTTTCTACGTGAACTATGGGCACTGAAATCCTTGTTTCAAGGTCTTCTTGGTACCAGAAGTTCTTCTAAGAAGCAGTGTCTCTGGAAATTGCGTCACAGATGGCAACAAGGACCAGCTGCTGGTGTCAGGTGAGGTCTGTTAGCATCACAAGAACTAAGACTGTGGGTAGTCTTAGAATTGGATTGGGACACAGGGGAAGAAGAATGCAATAAGAATTGGCAGTATATGGGAGATCAACCGTAATTATTGAGGCCTCTGGATGGCTCAGCTGGTTGAGCATCCAACTCTCGATCTCAGCTCAGGTCTCGATCTCAAGGTGGTGAGTTCAAGCCCTGTGTTGGGCTCCACATTGGGTATGAAGCCTTTTTTTTTTTTTTAAAGGGAGGGGTGGTGATTATAAGGACTGTGGGGTGGATTGGTTGCTTAGAGGTTAAGTGCAGCAGGAACACTGAAAGAGAATGAGAGGCTAAAATCATCCAACTATCAGCTCAAGTTACGGTGTAAAAGCCAGAAAGCCCTCATAAAAGCCCTTAAAAAGAGCTCTCCTGTAGCCAGACAGCAGATGTGCTTAAAACCAAGCACAGGATCTGACTGTGTGAACAGCAAACTTGCAAAGCATGTGGAATTCATAGCCCTGGCAAGTCTCCAATGCTCAAGTCAAGGTCCTGATAGGACAGGGATACTGGAATTGACCATGTATTCCAGGTATGGATTTGCCTTTCCTGGCTGCAGTGCCTCAGCTAGCTCTACTGTCTGAGGGCTCACAGAATGTCTGATTTATTGTCATGGATCTGCAGGACATTGCCTTGCCAAAAGACTCATTTTATAGCAAAGAATGTATCATAAGAACCACGGGATCTACTGGTTCCACTTCATACCACATCACCCAGAAGCTGTTCGCCTAATGTACAATTAGAATGACTTCGTAAAAATGCAGGTAAGATGTGACTCGGGAGATGACCCTTTGTGGAGCGAGGTGCTTTAAGATGTAGTGTATACTTTTAACCATTGGTCACCATATGGTGCTGTGTCTCCAATCCCTTGGGCTACATGGGTTTGGATACCAAGGAGTTGAAGTAGAAGTAGCTTCTCTCACCATCATTCCCAGTGACCCACTTAGAGAATTTGTACTTCTCATTCTCCCAACTTCAGGATATGCTAGGTCCTGGTGCAAGGGGAAGAGAATGTTTCTACCCGGGACACAATAAAAGGCACACTAAACCAAAACTATAGCTGATGCCTGGCCATTTGGGGTACCTAACTGCTAGTAAGCCAGCGTGCAACAAACGCAGTCAAAGCTGTCTAGCAAAGCTGTCAATCTCAATTATTATAAGGAACCTAGAAAAGGGAGGGAGAAGTATGTCCAGAACTCAGAGAGGGGAAGCACCCTGTGGTGCTTCCATGTGCAGTGATAACTGTGAATGGGCAACTGTAGTAACCACAGCTTGTCAAAGACAAAATAATCCAAGGCTCAGATCCTTCAAGGATGGAGGTCTGGATTGCCTTAATGTACAAGCAACTTTGAGCAACGGAAGTGCCAGTGGGGATGAGGGGAATGAGAATAGGGTAGAAGGGCAAGAGTGGATGATGATGATTTGTGGCCACAGGAACACCTGTAGCAGTGAGGACCTCAGTTCCCTTAGCATGGGAATTTGTCCCACAGATTTTCTGTTTTTAGTCTTTTAGTTTACTTTAAAGGAAGTATGACTGGCCATCATCTTGAAGAATCAGTGACAGAACAGAAAGAACTTGAACGATGACAGGGGTAGATCTGAATGGCACAAGGGGTGGACTGTAGCCGGCAAGCTTGTGTGCAAGCCTTAGCATTTAGATGCATCTCTTTACCTAAGGACATTTTCTGGCCACCAGGGTGCACTCTCCTCATGCATATGGCTGGAAAAGTCAGGAAATTAGTGCTCTGGGAGAAATTCTTACCCAGAAACCAAAGAAGTTGGTGTGTAAATGCCCCGGCTCCCTTTCCTTTTGGGAGGAATAACTGTAAGATGTGTGTTCCATGGGTTTCCTAGTGGGATTTGTCTTCAGTCACCCACACAGTAGTTTGAATGACAACAAACCCATTACTGGTTGCTTTCCCTTGCTCACTTCAATTCCCTTCTCTTGTAATAGTGCTTCCTTCACCTTGCAAGTAAACTACTTGCATGTGAATCCTTGTCTCAGGGTCTGCCTCTGGGGGACCCAAACTAGGACACTGTACTCCATACTCATCTAATACGCCTGAGCATGGATCTGAGGAACTGATTTCTTATTAAAATGTGAATGGCTGATAGGGCCCAGGGAAGTGAGTTTAAAAGAAGAAATATCCTTATATTTCTGGCAGTGGTTCTGAAGCAACAGGCTGGACACACAGAAGCCCTTGACAGGTGTGCTGACAAATTATGATCTAAGGGTAAGATCTATTTTTGTAACAACCAATTTCACTTATTACACTGTCAGACAGGCTTGTAAGCTGAACATGTCCTTGGGTACAGAGTAACATGGGGCACAATTTGCAGCATGTGAGAATAAAGAAGCCCAGCATTATATGGAGCCACAGGATGAACGTGTGTTCCTCTGAGAGGACGCAACAGATTTCCAGGTCAGGTTGACTTTGCTCAAATAGCGACACGGGGTTGAAAAACAGCCATGTGACTAGAGGAATAACCACAGGTGATTGCATAGACACTGAGTCACTGCAGCAGTGACTATGTTGTAATTATGGTTGATTTGTTGAGGGTGGTTGAGTCTCTTCATCCCTTCAAGCTTCAAAGTGTGTCAAAACACACATACACACACACACACACAAATCTTTCATTTTGGATTTCAGATTACAGTCAGTGGGAGAAATCTGGGAGGAAGAGACAGCAGGGAAACCTTTTGGGAGACTGGAATCATATGCCATCATCACCACCATCACGACTACCACCGCCATGGACGTTTGTAGAGAGGTTTCACTATATAAGTTGTTTTCAAACTGGGTTGTGGGGACTCCTAAGGGCTCTGAGAACCCAGCAGGTTCTGCCGACAATGAAAAACTTGGTGCCAAATAATAAATATTTAAAAACAGTTATTAGTTTTGTATATTGATTTTGTTAGAAAAAATTCACCCACTAGAAGTACAATTTGAAAACCATAGATGTGCATGATCATTTTATTCTTATAACCACCCCCAGCTTGCAGGTGAGGACAGCGAGGGATTCAATGACTTACCCAAAGTCATGGACTACACATGAGCTGAACTGTGGTGCAGAACCACACAATGTCCAGCACTCTTTCCTCTACATTCTACTATATTTGAACACTGATGATGAAACACGTGGTTTAGCAATTTCTTGGCCATGAAGTTATTTTGTTGAGAAGGGGCCAGAGAACAGTTTATAAAAGTTCTTAGAATTTGGGCTGTTCCAAGAAGCTTACCCAAATATCTCCAGTTCATTCTCTCCCTGAGCTATATCCAACACATGCTATTCCAGGAGGTGCTTTGATGGGACATGTTCTCACAGCCTGTCCTACGTGTGTGCCACACCCTCCAGACCCTTCGGGCAGCATTCAGAAATACCCCTCGTAGCAGTCAGCTTGGCTGCAGCATGGCTCCAGAATAAAGGCGTGAGGCTTATGAAAACAAGCATTAATTTTTCCTGCACACAGGTCTGCAGGTTGGCTAGGGCGACTCTGCTTCACTTTGAGTTCGGGTCTGCTCCATGTGGCTCATCGTTGGAGGCCAGAGAGAAGGGGCAGTGGCTATCCAAAGTGTGCTCTTCTCATGGTAGTTACACAAGGGAAGCCGAGCAGTGCACACGCTGTTTAAAGCCTCTGCGAGAGTCACATCCACTCATCTTCCACTGGCTAAAACGTGTCAATGACCAAGCCCAAAGTCAGAAATATACTGTGTCCTAAGCTGCAAGGGAAGTGAATGAAAAATTGCTGACTAATACTCCAATCTATCACATTAGCTAAAAATATGATTCCCATGAAGGGAGGCCAAGTACCTCTTCCCAAAACCCTCTAAATCCACAAACTGACACAGTCCTATTGATGAAGTCAGTCCCTGAAGCTGCCAAGAGGAGACCTTTCCTGAGAGCCCCAATGGGAATGTGAAGTGACAGTGTCCCAGGCTAGACATCCCCAAGATGGAAATTACCTAGTTGCCTCTGGGATATTTAAAAAACCCACTACTTCGCTCCCAGTGATCTGCCCTAAATCAAACTTCCAAGCCTCCCATCATAGAGGATGGGACCTTCAGGCAGAGAGAAGGGGCAGATGTGGGTGATTTATAAGCTTCAGCTTTAAAAAACCAATTTCTAGCCATGGAAGCATTGGCCACCATGCAGAGCAGTGCGGTAACTAGAAATAGACACTCTCGACTTCGACAACGTAAGTCTCTCCATATGTTGGATACTGTTGGGTCCTCCACCGAACTCTTCAACATCCACTTACCCTTTTCCCTTCCAAACACACTCCTAATTTTGCTCAGGGGCCTCCCTTCCTCAAGGAACAATGACCCACCCGACACAAACTCCGGGGGATAGGCCAAATTGGTCAAGAGGTAATTCCATTCCCTTTGGCCGTGCTTGGCTCAGGGACAGATAAGTGACCTAGGGTCAGCTTATGAGACAGATTGTTCCTGTGGGAAAAGCTTGCTGGAAGGAGTGGGGATGGGCTTCTGGAAAAAGTTACTTCACTCTAAGAAGAAAGCCCCAAAAAGAAACTGACTCTCTCTCTCTCTCTCTCTCTCTGAACCCTGCTCTGTCTAGATATTCCTCCTACTGCCCTATTTCTCCCTGAAGATGAAAACAACAGGAAGATGGCAGAGAGAGACTTGGAAAGGACAGGTGTCCTAAGGACATCACCAGACTACTGAACCTGCCTCCCCTGAAGGTTGCCTTAACTGCATCCTTACTTTTATTATTTTTTTAATTGTTTTTTTTTTTTTTAGTTAAAAACAAGTTTTAACTTAGGCCTTTATTTAGCTATTCATTTTTCTGTCTATACAAGTTCAAATAAATTAAAAAGGCATCCTTACTTCTAAATGAGGTAATAAAAGATCCAGGTGTGTGACTCACTTAACTCACTACTAAAGGCATCTTTCCCCATATCTACCATTTACTAGCAGTGCATTTGGGCAATCGCTTAATTTCTCTAACTCCTTT
Organism: Panthera tigris; assembly: GCF_018350195.1. NCBI lineage: Eukaryota > Metazoa > Chordata > Mammalia > Carnivora > Felidae > Panthera > Panthera tigris. The sequence continues at coordinate 89,190,387 of NC_056669.1, read as the reverse complement.
TTTTGCAACGGTCCCGATGCCATAGGATCTTTGTGAGGGTTCAATGACAAGGCATATGAGGTATTTGCAAACTTTGGTGTCCAGTGTCTGGTAAGGGTGCAAATGACCCACAGGTATGTTTTTTTTTGTACCATCAACCGAGAAAGCGCAGGCCTTGGCTAATCACTGCCATTTCTATACTTCCCTGTGTTACTGTCCTCTGGCTGTTGCAACAAAACCTTCCCAATGGGAAGGAGCTGTGTCTTTTTAGGGTGGATGAGTATAAGGTCTCCCATCTTAACCACTAAAGCCTGCAAAGGGCAAAAGTCTGAGGCTGAAAGGGAGATAGAACATACTTTTACTTTAAAAATGTTTTATAATTATTACCTGTTCCGGATTTTTAAATTAAAAAATATTTTTTGTGGAGCCTGGTGGCTCAGTCAGTTAAACGTCCAACTCTTGATTTGGGCTCAGGCCATGATCTCATGGTTCTTAGGTTTGAGCCCTGCATTGGGCTCCATGCTGAGCGTGGAGACTGCTTAAGATAATCTCTCTCTCTCTTTTTGCCTCTCTTTGCCACTCGCACTCTGTCTCTCTAAAATTATATATATATATATATATATATATATATATATATAATAAAAAATATTTTTGGGGGCTCCTGCTTGGCTCCGTTGGTAGACCATGCAAGTCTTGATCTTGGGGTTGTGGGTTCGAGCCCCACATTGAGTGTAGAGATTACTTAAAAATAAAAACTCAACACAAATATTTATTCGTGTATAATTAACACACAGTGTTATATTTTACAGGTGTACAATATAATGATTCCACAATTTTGTACATTTCTCAGTGCTCATCATGGTAAGTGCACTCTTAATATCCTTTATTTATTTCACACATCCCCATATCCACTGTCCCTCTGGCAACCACAAATTTGTCCTATGTATTTAAGAGTCTGGGTTTTTTTTGCCTTTTTTAATATTTACTTGTTCATTTGTTTTCTTTCTTAACTTCCACATGAGTGAAATCATATGCTATTTGTCTTTTTCTGATTGATTTATTTCACTTAGCATGATATATCCCCTTAGGTCCATCCATGAAAAGATCACAAATCATCAGGTAAACGCAAATTAAAACCACAGTGAGATCTCACTTAACGCCTGTCAGAACGGCTAAAATAAAAAACACAAGAAACAACAAATGTTGGTGAGGATGTGGAGAAAGGGGGGCACTCATGCACTATTGGTGGGATTGCGAACTGGTGCAGCCACTGTGGAAGACAGTCTGGAGGTTCCTCAAAAACTTAAAAAAAGAATTAACATATGACTCAGAATTCCACTACTCGATATTTACCCAAAGAAAACAAAAACACTAGTTCGAAAAAATATACGTGCCCCTATGTTCATTGCAGCATTATTTACAATAGCCAAGATGTGGAAACAACCCTTGTGTCCATCTGTAGACGAGGGGATAAAGAAGATGTGGGATATAAATCAGTGGAATATTACTCAGCCATGAAAAGAAGGAAATCATGCCATTTTCATGTTCTGTTTTTGAAAATATGAGAAAATTCAGACAAACAGTATAGGAAAAGAAAAGAAAATCCACACATGATCCCAACACCTGAAGAAAACCAGAGTTAAAACTGATATGTATTCTTCCAGCCCTTCCCCCCCCCCCCCCCCCCGCCTCCGGTGGTGGCTTCTTTGAAAAGAAGAAGAAAAGAGAAAAACGGGCACTCTCACACTGCTTCTGAGAGTGGATGGGTGAAGACAGCTTTGAAGAGGGCAACTTTGCAATCTTGGAAAACTAAAAAATTAAAATTAAAAAAATGCTCAACAGTTCTGTTTCTGGGAACCCATTCTCCAGAAGCAACAACAGAAGGGTGGACCCTTAGAGCTTCCGGATGCCAGGTACCGTTCTACGCATTCTTACGCCGTCTCAGTTCATCCTTACAAGCTACAAGGGAGGTATTATTATTGTCATTATTTTTAAATAACAGCTCTATTGAGATACGATTCATATGCCATACAATTTACCCACTTAAAATGTACCGTTCAGGGATGCCTGGGTGGCTCAGTCGGTTAAGCGTCTGATTTAGGCCTAGGTCACAATCTTGCCATTCCCGAGTTTGAGTCCCGCCTCGGCTCTATGCTGACCGCTCAGAGCCTGGAGCCTGTTTCAGATTCTGTGTCTCCCTCTCTCTCTCTCTCTCTCTCTCTCTCTCTGCCCCTCCCCTACTCATGCGCACGCGCTCTCTCTCTCTCTGTGTCTCTCAAAAATAAACATAAAATAAAACGTACAGTTTAATACTTTTTAGCATATTCATAGAGTTGTGCAGCCATTATTATAATTTTAGAACATTTTCATCACTCCAAAAAGAAACCCTGTACCTGTTAGGAGTCATTCTCCATTGCCTCAACCCCTCAGCCCCCTGGCAACCATCAGACTACTTTCCATCTCTGTACATAAGCCTCTTCTGGACATTTCCTATCAGTGAAATATACAATGTGCTCTTTTGTAACTGGCTTCCTTCAGTTAGCATGCTTTCAAGACTCGCTCATGTTGCATTTCATGTCTTTTTAATGCCAAATAACATTCAATGCATAGATATATCACATCTTGTCTATCCATTCATCAGTTAGTGGGAATTTGGGTTGTTTCTACCTTTTGGCTGCTATGAATACTTGCATGCAACTTTTTGTGTGGCCATGTGTGTATCTGCATTACAGTAGAATTGTTGGGGTCCTACAGTGTAATTGTCTGCTTTACCTTCTCGGAGCTGCCAAACTTTTTCCCAAAGCGGCTGCACCATTTTACATTCCCATCCGCAGTACACAAAGGTTCCAATTTCTTCCTATCTTCTCCCGTCAACACTCGCTATTATCTGTCTTTTTGATTATAGACATCCTGGCGGGAGTGAAATGGCACCTCTCTGTGGTTTGCATCTCCTTCATGAACAGAGGGAGGCACTGTTATTACCTTCGGTTTATACATGAAGAAACGGAGGCACAGAGAGGTTCATTAACTTGCCAGTGGTTACACAGTACGTGCACAGACTCTCACGTCTACAACAGCATATGCGGAAGAAGGTTTGCTGCAGCCCTATTGGCAAAAAATATTAGAACAACCCGTGTGCCTATCTGCAAAGGATTATCCTGCAGAAGACCATTAAATAGCTATCAAAGATGAGGCAGGTCCATTTAGGCTAACATGGAATGGGCTGCAAGGCACACTGTTGGTGAAGAAGCCACTCACAGAATCATGTGCACAACATGAACTCGGGGCACAGGTAAGACACAGACGTAGACAGGAAGCCTGCACCCAAAGCCCCTCACAGTGTTCCCTGGAACGTAAGCTCCCGGGAGAGCAGGGATTTTTTCATTTTGTGCGCTGCTGTATTGCCAACACCTAGAACTGGACGTACACACAGCAGCGGCCAAATAAATATTTACTGTCAAAGGAGCAATTCCCCGGGAGAGAGACATGGGGGGCAGTATCTACAGAAGTGCTCATGTTTTACTCTGCAGACCCGTGTTCTCTATGCATGAATTCATGCGGTAGTCGTGTCATTTTTGACGTACACATATAAAATAACCTTGAATTCTTGGGGCCCTTTGCAAGAGAAAACAACAAGGCCCCCAGAGATTGGCATGAACCCGAAAGTGGCCTCAGTGGCTTTCCAGATGCCATGAGGCCCCTCCCAGGCCATAATGCCCTTCACTTGGAGTGGGTACCATTCCCTCCCAGCTGAGCTCCGTCTCTGGGGTTGATGACCTGGACAGGGGACGGGCCCATACTGGCCCTGCTGGGTACCCCCACCCTGATCGATAAGCCACTCTTGCAACTAACAGGAATCCAATGGCAAGATGACAGCGGTGAATCTTGTTTTCATGCCTGAGAAGATCTTAAAAATCAATAAGCATTAGAAGGACACGGCCAAGTGTTTTTCTTTTTATTGTTTTTCAATATTTGTTTAATTTGTCGTCCCAGCTGAGCCCTGTGAAGGGGGCCCAAGGATCAAGGGCTCCTGGTGAAACAGCCCAGGCATCCTTCTTGTGTCATTCGCAGCCAACGCTGTGCTGGGTGGGCTAGGAGGCACTTAGGAAAGCTACCAGGGGCTGTGGCCTAACTGTGCCAGGAAACTTAGGGTCCGGGAATGACCTACAGATTACAGCAGTGGCAGGTGACAAAATTAGCAGAGGCCAGGACAAGAGAAATGTGAGTCGGATGGCCAGTAGGCTGCCCCTCACAGATGGAGGTGATCTTAAGGATCTGCTAACCCTCTCCGTGTGCTGGGAAGAGGATAGCTCCACTCTTACCAGGTCCCCGGTGTCATGCCAAAGTGGGGCAGGTTCTCGGTGGGGTGTGGGCTGGACGCCATCTTTGACCCCCCCTGCACACAACCGTTTGATCACCAAGTCCTGTCGACTTCGCTCCCGAATAGCTCTGTCCTGTCCATTTCCTCCGTCTCCACGGTTACTCTATCAGTGCAAGTCACCTTCGCCACTCGTCTGGGCTTGCGCAACTGCCTCCTAAGTGGTCTCCCTGCCTCCAGTCCTGCTCTCCTCCAACTCTTTCTCTGCAGAGAACAGCCTGGCCCTGAGAGGTGGGGTGGCCTAGTGGGTTGAAAGCATGCTCTGGAGCCAGGCTGCCTGGGTTCCCATCCTGGATCTTCCATATTTGTGACCTTCAGCAGCTACTTAGCTGTTCTGGGCCTCAGTTTGTCTTAATCTGTAAAATAGAGGTGCTGATTTCTAGGTGCCTGGAAGTCAGTGAGGATTAAGTGAACTAAGACGGGTGAAGTGCTTCCAACAATGGCTGCCAGACCCAACAGCTCAATACACGGTAGCGTCACCTCTCTGAAATGCACCCCCTGCTTACGCTAATGTCAGCTCAAAGTCCAAACTTATGCACACACACCTCATGACACCTTCCCTTCTCACCTCTTGGTAACTCCTTGACTCACATTCTACAGTCACATTGAATGTCTTTTTTTGTTGTTCATCTAACAAAACCGGCTACCAAGCATTCACACATGCTGCCTCTTACATTCTCCCCAAAGTGCTTCCCTATCCCCCTGTCCATCAACCGTTCCATCTCTCCACTCTTAGATGCTATTTTCTTTGGGAAGCTTTTCTCACCCATCCAATTCCAATTAGGGGCCCTCTTTTGTGTTCCCCCAGCACCCTTACTCCCCATCAACACACTTGCTACTTTGTATTTTTAAATTTTTATTTTGAAAGTTTTCACACGAAAAAACCAAAAGCCAAGGAAATAATCATGTATAACAGTACCATGAACTCTCATACACTCACAACAACTGGTAACATTTTACCATATTTTCTCTCTCTTTGTTTGTGTCCTTATTTTATTTCCAAGTAAATTATGGACATCTTGAACTTTCACCCCTAGACAATTCAACTTGCACCTCCAAAAAAGGAAGAAAGCTGAGAAGTATTCTCCCACCTAAAATACAACACCATAATCACACTTTTAGAAATGAATCATTCTCTGATGTCGCCAAATGCTTGGCCAGTACCCAAATTTCCCCAGCCCTCCCCCAATTGCCTTTTACAGTCTTTCTGCTACATTACATTTGAATTGTTCCTTCACTTGGGCTGTGAGCTCTGAGAGGAATGGAATGTGTCCCCTCTGCTTCCCTCTCCCCAGCTCTCAGCTCATGGCCCCGAGTACCTATTTGTTGAAAGAAAGAACAACTTCCATGCTCTACTTCCTCCTGCTAAAAAGCGTCTTCAGCCAGCTCCAATCCTAGCCCAGCTGCCCTCTTCACACACACACACACCTTGGTAATGAATGGCAAGTGGGCCAACTCAGAAACCAGAGGAACATTCCAGGTGCCAGGGCTTTGGTCCAGCTCTTCGTCCTCCCTTGCCCAACTCCCTAGATCTTGACACCTCTAATGCTCCAGTGTGCCCCCATCCTGCCCCCATCAGAGCCCTGTCTCTAAAAGGCAACCCCTTTCAAGTCTCCCTCTCTGCTTAAAGCCCTGCTGTGTCCCCACCTGGGTCCAGCTTCCCTGTCCAGCCTCAAGTAATAATCTGGCAGCTCCCACCTTCCTCCTTTGCCCTGGCCTGACTCCTGCACCCCCTACCCTTGATGCCTGATAATTCAAAACCAAGTGCAGGTCGCCGATCACATCATGCTTTTCCAAGCCTCCCTTCCCTCAACCGGAAACATTCTCCTTCCAGTGCCTCACCTTCCTCTGAGAACCCAAACAGAATCTCAGACCTCACTTTTTCCAGGGCCCATTCAACGACCCGTGCCTTCCTGGAAGAGTGCCCACAAAAAAACCTTAAGCGTAATAAGTGTTCGCTAAATGATTGCTGAGCGGATAAAAAAAAATATTGTTCCCTCTTTCTTTCCTGGTCTAAGTCAGCTGCAGCCCTGGCACATCCCCATCCAGTCCCCAGGGCCCCAGACTCTCATATGACTTCACTCATATGAGGACTTTACGATACAAAATAGATGAACATAAGGGAAGGGAAGCAAGAATAAAAACAGGGAGGGGGACAAAACAGAAGAGGCTCATAAATAGGGAGAACAAACTGAGGGTTACTGGAGGGGTTGTGGGACGGGGCATGGGCCAAATGGGTAAAGGGAATTAAGGAATCTACTCCTGAAATCACTGTTGCACTATATGCTAACTAATTTGGATGTGAATTTAAAAAAATAAAATTAAAAAAAATAAGATTTCAGAATGCAATTTTGCTTTGGTGCACAGAGAAAGATATTCCAGTGCTATGTCATTGCTCCACGGATCAAGTCATGCTGGGGAGGGGTGGAGGGTTCAAGCAGATCCCTTTGGTACAGGGAGCCCATCTCACACTGGGCCTGCTGCTGTCCCTGGCACCAGCCCCTGCATTCAAACTGGAACACAGGCAGGGATTTTACCTTTTTTTTTTACCTTTGTAACATTCTGCTAAGAAGGAAATTCTTCCCAGCACAGAACAAAGTCCAGCAGTCAAAAGCTCTAAGAAGCCTGGTGGTGAAGGCCTAAGGAAGGGACAGTAAAGCAGGTCGAAGCGGATCTCCGCTTCCCACCCTCCACTGGCTCAAGAGCCTACCCTGGGGGAGTTCCTGCACCATTCTCAGCTCCAGAGTCTCCTCCTTCAGCTAGATGTGAACCCTATTATCTTTCCCATAAGGTTCTTCATGAAAATTAAATGAGATGTCGTAGGGGTAGCAGGATGGGAAGGCTATTTTAGTCTCACTTTGTGCTGAAGACACATTAGGTGACACATTCCAAGGGAGCTGTGGCCCGTCATGCAGGACTTACTAAAGGAACCAGTTTCCCCCTTATTGGACCATGCCCAGCCCGCCAAGGAGGGCTGGAGGAGGAAACTGTGGGAGCGCAGAGGAGGAATTTTGGAATGAGCAGTAGGTATGCTCCAAGTCCCAACCTCCCACCTCCCACCTCCCAAGAGCGATCTCGAAAGCACCGTATCCCTGGGGCTTGAGCGTCTCTGAGGTCCAGCGTCGGCATCGTGCTTTGGAAGCCCCAAGTGAAGAGAGATGGGGTGGCCAGCTGGAGTGGGGGGGCCTGGCGGCTTTGGGTATTTCTGATGAGCCAGAGGTGTGCAACAGGTGACCTCACGGGGTGTGTAGATCCTCTCTGAGAGGGCCACCAGGAGGAGTGCAAGCTCCTCCAGGGACAAAAGCTGATGGCACCTGTTGTGGCTGGATTGTGTGTCCCCAGACTCCCGGTACCTCAGAATGTAAGTGTATTTGGAGACAAGGCTTTAAGAGAGGTGATTGAGTTAAAATGAGGCCTTTAGCGTGGACCCTAATCCAATCTGATTGGTGTCTTCATAAAAAGAAGAGATTTGGACACAAAGGGAAGACCACGTGAAGAACAGGAAGAACATGGCCATCTCCAAACCGACAAGAGAGGCCTCAGAAGAAACCAAGCCTGCCGACAGCTTGATCTCCGACTTCCTGCGCCCAGAACTTTCTGTTGTTTTTTTTTTTTTATTTTTTTAACGTTTTTTATTTATTTTTGAGACAGGGAGAGACAGAGCATGAATGGGGGAGGGTCAGAGAGAGGGAGACACAGAATCCGAAACAGGCTCCAGGCTCTGAGCTGTCAGCACAGAGCCCGATGCGGGGCTCAAACTCACGGACTGCGAACTTTCTGTTGTTTAAGACACCCAGTCTGTGGTGTCTGTTTTGGCTGCCCCACCAAACTAATAAGCATAGCTCAGGCGCTAGGGGACAGGAGAAAGAGTCTTAGGGACCAGCAGTTTAGAAAGTCTCGAAGACAAGGACAGAGGGTGTTCTCGGAAGTATCTACAAAATTGTGCCAAGAGGTAACGAATCAGGTGTAAACAGCCACCGGGCCCAGCCAGATAACCACAGGATTAACCAAGCAACATCTCCCTGCTCCTCCTCCCCCTCCTCTCCTCCCCTCCCGTCCCCGCCAGGGGTCAGACTCCTCAGCCAGACAGACAGAAGCATAGGTGGGAAGCAGGAAACCCACCGGGTACTCCCGCTCCCTGCTCCAGGCCCCAGCTGGAGGGGGAAGAGAGTCTCCACTTGAAACAGAGTTTGAAGGGCTGCGTTATTGCACACACCCGAACATAATCCGTTACTGAACTGAGTCAGGGTGGGAACTAGAAAGGTAGTCAGAAGAGGCATGGCCCTGCCCTAATTTTCATCCTGGGGACAGCAGAGAAAAAAATTGAGGGGCAGGAACAGGCCAAAATAAAGTTGGCTTCCTGACTGTACCCTGTGAGTCCTGTTTATTTAACATACATCCTCCTACATATATGGCAACTGAGCCCAGGCTCTGGCAAAGTAGAAGATGGCATTTGTTGAGCAATTATCACTCCAAATTCCTTCCCGGTCCCCATTGGGCAGTTCCACTGGGCAGTCAAGCAAGGCAAAAGCTAACCACAATAGACAAGCCATTTAAGACCTTCTGTATTCCTCAAGCCAATGACATAAGTACAGATTTTCTACAAAGCCAGGGACAAAATGCCACTCTCTATAACTCATGACCCAGAGGAGGACACTAACTCCAAAGCAGCCACAGGGCTGGACAGGCTTTAGATCCACATAACACTCCAGAGAGAACTGAGTTCAAATCCAGGCTCTGCCACTTGACGGCTGTGTGACCCTGGGAGAGTGACTTGACTTCTCTGTACTTCAACGGCCTCGTCAACAAAATGGAGGTAACAAAAGTACCCATCCAATAGTGTTACTATGTGGAATAAATGAGGACACAGAGGCAAAACACTTGGAACGCTGCCTGTCAGAGGGCAAAGGACTCGATACACATAGTTATCATTACACACGACTGCCTCTCAAAGTGAAACCTTGGAATAACCTTGATTTAGTGTAAAGAATATTATATAAGAAGCGTGTGATGAAAAACACAGACTCTAGGACCAGAGTGCTGGGCTTGAATCAAGCAAGAACGGAAAACACATCGTATAAGTGCTTGCTATAACTGCTATCAACACGGGAAGATACATTTGGTAATATGTATGCAAATGCAGTACATATAGTAAGAGCTTAATAATGGCAGCTATCATTAAGGGAACAGTCCTTTCAATAGGTCTACATGGACCCTAAAGTTTTTTGTCACCCCAAGACATCAGAGGCATTGAATAAGCATCAGACAGGCTGAGTGTTTCCCTAACTGGGAGACTGTTAACTTGGCCTCAGTTGCTTTTGCTTGTGTGTTTGTTTACCAGCAGCCAGTGGCTCTCTAGCAAACAGGGCATCTTAAAAACAGAAACCCATCCCCCTCAGCCATTGCCCCCAGGCCCTGCTCCCCATCAGCAGCTTTCAGCCCATCTCTCCCCTTACCTGGTCTGGCTCCTTCCTCTAGGGCTGGTCCCACCTTGTAGGGGAGAGGTGAAGTACCACCACCTTCCAGCCTCCTGCAAAGGTGACATTTGGATGGGCCCCGCTCTCTCGGGGTCTAGCTCTCCACTCCGTCCCCACTGAGCTGGGGCCTGAGGACTGACAGAGAAGCAGACGGAAAAGATGAAAAGCTGATACCTCCCGCAGGAAATAATTGTCTAGCTGATTCCAGAACTGAAAAAAAACCAAGTATAACATTGGAGAAAGGAGAGCAGAGTGCCATTCAAGGCCATTGTTACAGCCTCCTCTCTGTGTATCGGGGAAACAAAGAGGCCCTGTGTGTGAGGACAATGCCGTGTGTTACCAGCCACTTCTGTGTTGCTCCTGGGGACGGAGGGTGAGAAACGAGGCCACAGTGCCCTCCCAGCCTGATGCGCTCTGGACTTCACTAATCATACCCACCAGGCTCGTCAGAGCCGGGAGGGGGACTTCGGACTCCCAGCTCTCGGCGTTCTCAAGTGGGAGGACAGGGGACACCCCCTCGGGAGTGAGCGACTGGGTACACGCTAGTCTTCCAGGCATCACAAATTGCCAAATGCCCCTCTCGTCTCCCTCCCCTCTTCTCTCGCTAGCTGTCAGAGACTCACCACAAGTTAGAGCCGAAGAGAATCAGACATCATCTCTCCAAACACATATGTCATCTATTCCAACTCCCAGCTTCCCTGAAGGGCACCTGGCCAGGGCCGCCCAGCTGGGGAGCGGAGAGCAGTGGCAAGGCCAGGTGACTCATCATGCGGCAGCCTCCGCTGACTGCCCCTAATGGACCAGGCACTGTATCGTGAGCAAGCTCACAAGATGACCTCATTTGCCCCTGCGTTCCAATCCTTGGTCTGCCACTAATTACCCATGGATTGTGAGTTTGATTTCTGACCCTTAGTTTTCTCACTTGTAAACTGGGATTATTCTTGGGTCCCTGTGAGGACTGAATGAGTTTACACACGCGAAGCTCTTAGAACAGCGCTTGGTCCGTACAAATCACTTGAGAAGCGTGAATGGGAAATTAGATGTCCACACCTGCAGCTTGCTTGGACTCATGATGAGGACACAGATAGCGGGAACTCCAGGATCTCAAGTACAAACCCAGTCTTGCCATCGACTGTGGCCTAACTTTACCCCATTAGGTCGCTGAGGGAAGCTGGGCACTAACGAATACTCCTGGGCAGGGGTGAGGCCGGTGACAACGTGCGCGGAGGGCCAAGTGTGACATAACAGGGAGCAGTGGGGACAGCGGGGATGCAGAGACAGCCCATGCCCATCTTCGGGGGGCAACTGGGGCTCAGCTCCAGCCAAGTGCTGCAACGTGGCAAGGTGGGAGCAGCGTGGCGAAGCCAGTCGGGTTTTAGAGAAAAGCCAGAAATCTGGATTTTGAGGTCACGTTTCCCAATTTTGAAATACTGCATAAACTAAGACACTGTTAGTGCAAAGGGAGCCCCACATCATGCAGCTTGTGTTGCCTGATCCGGACACAGACAGCACGTCCACGCCAGTGTGCACCTGTCATTTTCAGGTCTTCTGTCCCCAGTTTGTCTGCAGTCTCCCAGTGAGCTGATCGGGGCACCTCACAACCAGTCTTTGACTCAGAGCAGGTGGCCTAAGACCAAAAAGGGGAAGCCACCCCTTAGCTCCTTCTCTCCATGGACACACACCCTCATCTCAGTCCATGAAATGGGGGCGAGGAAAAGGGAAACCAGGGAAATGAGGGGCTCTCCCTAAAGGGCCACAGGCCCCTCGGCCTAATCTGCCTCCTGCAGGCATTCCTCTAATGAAGAAGGCAGCCCGGACTTGGTGGCAGGACCCAAGGGTAGACTGGGATTTTAAACCTCCATGAACTCCATCAGTCACCTCAAATGACCATCAGTAGCCTCAATGACACATGCGCTTGCCATGCACATTTCAACTGGAAACAAGCTTGCTCATCACACCACCTCACACCCACAGGATGGCTATAACCAGACAGACGGATAATAACCAGCGGCGGTGAGGACGTGGGGAAATTGGAACCCTCAGATGTCGCTGATGAGAACATAAATGGTGCAACCACTCTGGGAAACAGTCTGGAAGTTCCCCAAAAAGTTAAACCCAGAGTGACCCAGGAATTTCACTCCTGGGTATACACCCCAAGAGAAAGGAAAATAGGAACCTATGCAAAAGCTTGCTCAAGAGTGATCGCAGCAGTACTCATGAGAGCCAAAAGGCAGAAATGAGCCAAATACCCATCACTTGGTGAATGGGTAAACAAAATGTGATCTCACCATACAATGGAAATTACTCAGCAATCAAAAGGAATGAAGTATTGGTACACGCTATACAACACGGATGATCCTTGAAAACAGGTTAAGTGGAAGAAACTGATAAAAACAGTCACGTGCGATTCTGTTTTATATGAAATGTCCAGAACAGGCAGATAGAGAGGAAAGGAGATTAGTGGTTCCCTGGGGCTGGGGTGTAGTGGGGAGAGAAGGCGGGATGCTAGCTAAAGAGTGTGTTTTTTCTTCTAGGTGGTAAATATGTTCTTGCATTGTGTGATGGTTACACAACCGTGTGAATATACCCAAATCCTCTGAATTGTACGCTTTAGGTGGGTAAATTGCATATGTGATTTATATCTCAATAAGGCTATTAGCAAAGAAAGAAAGAAAGAAAGAAAGAAAGAAAGAAAGAAAAGAAAGAAAGAAAGAAAGAAAGAAAAAAAGGAAGGAAGGAAGGAAGAAAGAAAGAACTTTCAGCCTAAGATCCTTACCCCTAATCACCTTCTATTAAAAAACACTGCATCCATACTGCTCTCTTCACATCAGCCCCACTGGAGGAGACAGGACACGTTCTACAAGGATGATTTCCCTCAAAGGCTCAGGGCTCAAACGAGGGTGACCAACTAGCCTTGTTTGCCCAGGACTGTTCCAGTGTTAGCACTGTGAGTGTTGTGGCCCAGGAAATCCCTTGTTCTTGGGGAAACGGGTGGGTGATCACTACTGGCAACCCATTCTCATAGCACAGGAATGCTCTGCCCTTTAGAGTTGCCAGTGGCCAAAATGGAGTGTCCGAATGAATAATTCCTCCCTCCTTGGGGTATAAGTCATCCTTGAGTTACCCCTAATGGTCAAAAGGTATTTTAATTGCTGTTCGCATTTTACAGATGAGGAAACTGAGGTTCAGAGAGATGAAATAACTTGCCAGAAGCACACAGGAGCCAGGAATTGAACCTGAGTCTTTTTCCAAAGGTACCCCTTCCACTCATCATCTCGTCTCTCATCACACCACTGGGCTGATTGTCCAGGAACACCCTGAGATTGCTCTTGCCCTCTTGGAAAGGTAATCAGACATCCAGACAGAAGAAGCATGAGTTTTCAGCTATGAGAAGACAATGAGGCATGTACAGCTTGGGAGTTAACAGCACAGACTCTGGAGCCCAGCTGCTCAAGTTTGAATCTGGGTTCTGCCACTACTTAGCTGTGTGACCTTGGACAAGTTACTTAACTTCTCTGTACCTTAGTTTCCTCATATGTAGAATGGGGAAAATACCAAGTAGTGGGACCAAATTATGGAAAGAAACTCTTGACATTCTATCCTGTTCTTTCCCATGAAAACATTTATGGTTTAGGAATTTCTGGAAGCTCTCCAGACCATAGACAAACCTTTAAATTTATCATGGTAGTGGCTGTCTGCACAGCTCTACCAAAACGGGATGACATGGTGCAGGGTTGTAAGCCCCGCCTTTTACTTACTGGAGCCCATGGGATCTCTTCATAGCATACCTGCCCACAAGGGGGCAAGGAGAGCGGGATGCCCTCCATGGGGCAACACCTATCAGTCAGCTCTGCTTTCTGAGGTAAGTGTGATCAACATCATTTAAGAGATGTGGAAACCGAGGCTCACAGAATTTCCAGAATTTGCTCAAGGTACAGTTAATAACATGCAGAGTTGGAATTCAGACTTAGATGGAATTCTAAAGCCACTATGCTTCATTGCCTCCATGTGTTAGTTATTATTGCTATGTAACAGATTACCAAACTTAGTGGTTTAAAACAACAAACATTTATAATCATACAGTTCTTGAAGACCAGAAATCCAGGAGTGGCTTAGCTGGGTAGTTCCGGTTCTGAATCTCTCACGAGGTTGTAGTCCAAATGTTGGCCAAGACTGCTGTCGTCTCAGAGCTCCACCAAGGCTACTGAAGCTGCTTCTAAACTCAGTAATGAAGTTGTTGGCAGGCTGTAGTTTCTTGCTGGCTACTGGCCAAAGGCTTCAGTTCTTGGCCACATGGACCTCTCCAGAGGACTGCTCCCAGCATGACAGCTTACTTTCCCCAGAGCAAGAGAGTCAAGAAAAAGTAGACAGAAGAGTACCCAAAAGCTACAGTCTTCTATAAGTAATCTTAGAAGTGACATCCCATCACTTCTGCCACCTGATATTGACCACACAGACCAATCCTGGTACAGTGTGGGAGGGGACTACACATGGGTGTGAATACCACCCGCAAGTGCATCCCCCAAAGCAGCCAGCCCACCCACAGGGGTCAGGGAAAATCAGTTTTCCCTGACCTGGTAAGTAGCCAAGCCAGGCAAAGGTCCACGAGGGAAAACCATCCCGCGCCTGCGCCCTCCAAACTCCACTGTCCTAGGGTCCCCAGGCGGAGCCATCCAGTGGTCGCATCCTATTGGCCCCTCCCCATCCCGCAGCGCCACCACCGCGGCAGCCGCCACCACCCGAAGGACTACAGCCCCCGGCATGCTCTGCGCCGGCCTCGGAGCCACGTGACGAGCTTCTCCGCCTGTCACCGTCAGGTGACTCGGGGAAGATGGCCGCGTTGACGGTGGAGAACTTCGCCGCGCTCCAGAGCCTGCTGAAGGTAAACTGGAGGGGTGGGGACAGCGCGAGGCGGGTCTTTGTCCCCGGGACTTGGGAAGGAGAGGGACGACTAAAGGAACCTGGATTTGGAGCCGCGACTCTGCCACTACCTCTTTGGGTGACCCCGCAGTTGCGCCTTTCCGAGCTTTTTTTGGAAGTGAGCACGAAATTAATGCCGCCCCGACTGGATGGTGGGGAGACAAATCGGATAACGGACGTGCAGGCGCTGTACAAATGCCCCCTACTAAGAGTCTCTGGGGCTGGCTTTCGGGATTGGTGTATTGAGGTGCTAAGTGCTAGATCCTCACTACGAGTTCCCCATTTCAGCCCGCAGCCCCCCTTCGCTCTGTAGTTGGGAAATCTCTCTCCTCTGCGTCCGCACAGCCCCCTGAGCGAAGCGTGCGTTCTGTTTTCCTGAATCGCGGGTTTTCTGTAGTTCCTTTGACCGGCGTAAGGGCCAAAACACTCCCCGGAGGATTATTTGAAAGATTGTGAGGCTACTTAAAACCAAATGAAATGATGGATTGGAATTACTTGTTTAACTCTGACTTCTCCTGTGGAAGAAGGGGCGGTCTTATCTTCCCTTGTAGACACTTTTCTGCCTTTCTTACAGAATGTAAGATCCAATCGGGATTTTTTTCTTTTTAACTCCAGATGAAGAAGGCTGAGTTAATACTAAGCAGTTCATGGCACAGCATCGTCATTGATTGGTCCATGCAGTGGTCCCTCTTTTGTCTTTAACAGTCTCTTCAGTGCTCATTTGTATTTTCCTTCCCTAAAAGCATCTGCTCTATGTTACTCACAAATGTGTCCCCAACAAGTATCCTCAACTCCTGGCACACGGCATGTGTTCAATACATAACTGTTATATGAATTAACGAATGAAGTAACAAAGCTAGGATTGGAAACCTATGGCTCTCAGCTTCCACCTTGGGCCTTTCAACCCTCATTGTGGCTGTTCTGACCACCCCTTATGTATTCATCGGTGTGGACTTTTTTTTCTTTAATAAACTTTAAAAAATTATCATTAATGTGTAACACACAGAAAAGTGCACATCTCAGGGATTAATCACACCTATGTAACCATCACTTTGGTCAAAAACAAAACATTACCAGTACTGCACAAATCTCTCTGTTGTTCCATAATTGCTACCCTCACCCTCACCAACCCAGTGGTAGCCACTGTCCTTACTTTTAAAATCAATTTAATATTGCCCATGTTTGAGCTTCACATAAAAGGAATAATACAACATTTGGTTTTTCTGTTCCTGGCTGTTTTTTCTTGCCAATACGTAGCAATAGTTAATCCATTTTTATTCCTGTTATTCTATGTATTTTCTTTTTTAAAAAATCACTTTGAATTTTTATTTTGAGGTAATTATAGATTTACATGTAGTTGTAAAAGGCAGTACAGAAAGATCCCATTTACCCTTTACCCAGTTCCCCCTATCAGTAACATCTTGCAAAACTGTAGTATGATATCACAACCAAGATATTGACTTTGATACAGGCAAGATACAGAACATTGCCATCATCACAGGATCCTTCATGTTGCCCTTTTTTTTTTTTTTTTAATTTTTTTTTTTAACGTTTTTATTTATTTTTGAGACAGAGAGAGACAGAGCATGAATGGGGGAGGGGCAGAGAGAGAGGGAGACACAGAATCGGAAGCAGGCTCCAGGCTCTGAGCCGTCAGCCCAGAGCCCGACGCGGGGCTCGAACTCACAGACTGTGAGATCGTGACCTGAGCCGAAGTCGGACGCTTAACCGACTGAGCCACCCAGGTGCCCCTCATGTTGCCCTTTTATAGCCATATCCACTTCCCCTCTGCCCTTGCCTTCTCCTTGCCCTCTGGCATTCTTCCTTTCTATAATTTTGTCATTTCACACGTTGTATAAATGGAATCATTTAATACATAACATTTTGCAATTGGCTTTTTCACTTAGCCCTTTTCTCTAGAGATTCATCCACGTTGTAGCAATAGTTATTTTCTTTTTATTGTTGAGCAGTATTCCATGATATGACGTTTAGATTGTTTTCGATTTTTTGGTACTACAAATAAAGCTGCTATAAACATTGGTGTACAGGTTTTTATATGAAAACAAGTCTTTATTTGTTTGAAATAGATGCCCAGGAATACAATTGCTGGGCCATTTGGTAGCTGCATGGTTCGTTGGGGTTTTTTGTTTTTTTTTATTCTTTAAGGAACTGCCAAACTGTTCTCCAGAGGGGCTGTACCACTTTGCATTCTCACCAGCAACAGATCAGGGATCCTGTTTCTCCCCATCCTGGCAGCATTCGTTGTCATCACTGCATGTCATTTGAGCCATTCTGATGGGTGTGTATTTGTATCTCATGGTGGGTTTTTTTTATGTTTATTTATTTTGAGAGGGAGAGCACACGAGTGCGCATACACAAGCGGGAGAGAGGGAGAGAGAGGATCCCAAGCAGGCTGTACACCTGCCGAGCCCATTGCGTGGCTCAATCTCATGGTCATAAGATCATGACGTGAGCCAAAATCGAGAGTCAGTCGCTTAACCAACTGGACCACCCAGGCGCCATCTCGTTGTGGTTTTAATTTGCTTATTTTTTATGATTAGTGATATTGGACATCTTTTCACATGCTTATTTACCATCTGTATATCTTCTTCAGTGACATATCTCTTTATGTCTTTTGCCCATATCCTAATTGCATTGTTTAGCTTTTTTACTTTTGAGTTTTGAGATTATGCATTTTAGATACTGGTTCTTTGTCAGATACGTGGTTTGCAATTATTTCCTCCTAGTCTGTAGCTATCTTTTCATCCTCTTCATAGGGGTGTATTAACTTGCTAGGTTTGCCATAACAAAGTACCGCAGATTTCACGGTTAAACAACAGGAGTTTATTGTCTCACAGTTCTGGAGGCCAGGTGTTGGCCAGATGGGTTACTTCTGAGGGCTGTGGGGACCAATTTGTTTCATGCCTGGTTCCTAGTTTCTGGCAACATTCCATATACCTTAGCCTGTAAATCTCTGCGCTCATCTTCATAGAGTGGTCTCCCTTTTTGCATCCCTGTGTCTCCATTTCCCTTTTTAAAATAAGGACACGGGTCCTGTTGGATTAGGGTTTTCATCTTAACTAATGACTTCGTCTTAACTAATTACATCTACAACAATTCTGTTTCTAAATGAGATCACATTTTGAGGTACTGGGATTTGGGACTTCGACATACGAATTTTAGGGAGACACCATTCAGCCCATAACAGGAGCTTTCACAGAGCAAAAGTTTTAATTTTGGTGACGTACAATTTGTCAACAATTTTCCCTTTTACAAACTGTGCTTTTGGTGTCATGGCTAAGAACTCTTTGCCAAGCCATAGGTCTCCAAAGTTTCTCCTCTTTTTTCTAAAAGTTTTATAGTTTTGCGTTTTCCATTTAAGTACATAATCCACGTTGAGTTAATTTTGCATAACATGTGTAAGACAGTGTGAGATTTATTTATTTATTTATTGCCTGTGAATGGCCAGTTGTTCTGGTACCACTTGTTGAAAATGCTGCCCTTCCTATATTTACTTGCTTTTGCTACTTTGGCAACAATCAGTTGGGGGGCACCTGGTTGGTTCAGTCCGTTGAGCATCCAATTCTTGATTTCAGCTCAGGTCATGATCTCACTGTTCAGGGGTTCGAGCTCTACGTTGGGTTCTGCACTGACAGTGCAGAGCCTATTGGGATTCTGTCTCCCTTTCTCTGTGTCCCTCCCCTGCTTTCTCTCTATCACTCTCAAAATAAAAATAAAGTAAAAAAAAAAAAAAAAAGAATCAGTTGGGTAAATTTGTGTAATTTATTTCAGAATTCTCTATTTTGTTTCATTTATCTATTTGTTTATTCCTCTGGTGATACCACATAGTCTTGATTACTGTGGCTATGTAATAAGTCTCAAAATCAGATTGGCCGATTTGTCCTCCTTCATTCTTTATCAAAATTGTTTTAGCTATTGTAGTTTCTTTGCCTTCCTGTATAAATATTAGAATGATTTTGTCATATTTTAAAAAACCTGCTGAGATTTTCGTAAGAATTGTGTTAAACCTGTATATCAGTTAGGGGAGAATTGACATCTTTACCGTGTTGAATCTTCCAATCTATAGTATAGCTCCCCACTTATTTAGATCTTTGATTTCTTTAATCTGTGTTGGGTAATTTTTAGCATACAAGTCCTGTACATGTTTTGCTAGATTTACACCAAGTATTTTCCTTTTTTTGAGCAGTTGCAAATGATGCGTATTTTTATTTCTATTTATTTTTTTAAGTTTATTTATTTTGTTTTTAGTAATCTCAGCCCTCAGTGTGGGGCTCGAACTCACAATCCCCCAGATCAAGAGTTGCATGCTCTTCCGACTGAGCCAGCCAGGTGCTCCTGATATTGTAGTTTTTGGGGTTTTTTTTTGTTTTTTTTAATGTTTATTTATTTTTGACAGAGAGAGAGAGACCGAGCATGAGCAGGGGAGGGGCAGAGAGAGAGGGAGACACAGAATACGAAACGGGCCCCAGGCTCTGAACTGTCAGCACAGAGCCCGACGCCGGGCTCGAACTCACAGACCGCGAGATCATGACCTGAGCTCAAGTCGGAAGCCCAACCGACCGAGCCACCCAGGCGCCCCGCCGATATTGTAGTTTTAATTCCAGTGTTTACATGTTCATTGCTAGCATGTAGAAATACAGCTGATTTTTTATGCGTATCTCCTATTTGCAAACATGCTGAACTCACTGATTCTAGTAGGTTTTTTTGTACACTCCTTGGGACTTTCTGTGTAGACAGTCATGTTATCTGCAAATAGGGACAACTTTGTTTCTACGTTTCTGATCTTTTATTTCTTTTTCTTAACTTATTTCAGTGGCTAGAATTTTCAGCACTGTGTTGAAAATGAGTGGTAACAGCAGACATCCTTGGCTTGTTCCTGACTTTAGATTTTCACCATTAAGTATAATGCTATCTCTCGGTTTTTTGTAGATGCTGTATATCAAGTTATGGAAAGTCCTCTCTATTTCTAATTTTATGAGAGTTTTCATCAGGAATGGATGTTGAGGAGCACCTGGGTGGCTCAGTCAGTTAAGTGACTGACTCTTGGTTCTGGGTCCGGTCATGATCTTGCAGTTTGTGGGTTTGAGCCCCACGTCGGGCTCTGCACTGAGCATGGAGTCTGCTTGGGATTCTCTCTCTCCCTCTCTCCCTGCCCCTCCCCTGCTCGTGCTCGCTCTCTCTCTCTCTCTCAAAACAAAATAAAACTTAAAAAAAAAAAAAAAGAATGGGTGTTGAATTTTGTCAGCTGCCTTTTCTGCATTGATTGATATCATGTGATTTTCTTCTTGAGCTGGTTAATATGGTATCCTTTTTTGTTTCCTAGAAAAGATTGTGTAGAATTAGTTAATTCTTTTTAAACATTTGTTAGAGTTCTCCAGCAAGCGATGCCAGGGTGGCTCAGTCAGTTAAACGTCCGACTTCGGGTCAGGTTAAGATCTCAGGTTCATGGGTTCAGGCCCTGCATCGGGTTCTCTGCTGACAGCACAGAGCCTGCTTGGGATTCTCGGTCTCCCTCTCTCTGCCCTGCCCCTGTGCTCTCTCTCGCTCTCTATCTCTCAAAAATAAAATAAACATTAAAAAAATATGTAAAAAAAAAAAAAAAAAAAAAATTCTCCAGCGAAACCATCTGAGCCTGGAGATTTCTTCTTGGGGAGTTTTAAATTATGAATTCAGTTTCCTTAATCATTATAGGGCTATCCAAATTATCTGTTTCATATTGGGGGAATTGTGGTAGTTTGTGTTTTTTGAGGAATTTATCCACTTTAAGCTGCCAAATTTAGAGTTTGTTTGCAGTTATTCTCTTATTTTCCTTTTGAAATCTTTAGAATCTGTAGTCCTATGTCCTGCTTCATTCCTGAATGTGGTAATTTAGGTCTCTTCTCTGTTTAACTTTGTCAGGCTTGCTAAAAGTTTGCCAACTTTATTGATATTTTCAAAGACCTAGTTCTTTGTTTCATTGATTTCTCTCTTTTTTTTTTTTTTTTTTTCTGTTTTCAATTTCATTGGTTTCTGCTCTTTGTTGTTTCCTTCCTTCTTCCTTTGGGGTTATTGTGCTTTTCTTTTTCTTTGTTATTGAGGTGGGAATTTAGATTATTGATTTGAGAACTTTCCTCTTTTCTAATATATGCATTTAATGCTGTAAATTTTGCTCTCAACATTGTTGTGACTGTGTCCCCAAAATTTTGGTTTTGTTTCTCGTTTTTACGCATTTAGTATAATTTTTAAAATTTCCCTTGTGCTCCTTTCTGATCTGTAGATTAAGTTTCCAACTGTTTGGATATTTTCTTGACATCTTTTTGTTAGTGATTTCTACTTTGATTCCATTGTGGTCACCAAGAACACACTCTATACAATTTCAGTTCTTTCACATTTGTCGAGGTCTGTTTTATGGCTCAGAATATGATGTATCTTGGTATATGTTCAGTGGGCACTTGAAAAGAATGTATATTCTGTTGCTGGGTAGTGTTCCATACATGTTGATTAGATTGATTGATGGTGTTGCTGAAATGTTCTGTGTCTTTGTTGAATATCTGTCTAGTTCTATCAGTTGTTGAAAGACAGTTGTTGAAGTCTCCAACTGCATTTGTGGATTTGTCTATCCCTCCTGTCCGTTCTATCTGTTGTTTCTTCTTGTGTTTTCTAGCTCTCTTCCTGTGTGCATACATATTTAGGATGTTTTCTTAGGAGATGGAACCTTTTATCATTATATAATGTCCCTTTCTGTCTCTGGTAATTTTCTTTGCTGTGAAGTCTACTTTGTCTGATATTAATGTAGCCAGTCTTGATTTTATTTCATTAATATTTGCATGATATATCTTTTCCCGTGCTTTTAATCTGTCTCTATCATATTTGAAGAGCATTTCTAATAGACAGCATTTAATTGAGTCATATTTGTAGCTCATATTTAATTTATCATTTACAGCTCATATAATTATCGAATGTTAGAATTTAAGTCTGCCATTTAATTTTTTGTGTTTCTTTATCTGCTCTTTTATGTTCTTTGGTTTCTTTTTACTTTTTTCCTGCTTTCCTGTGGCTATTTGAACACATTTTTGGCATTCCCTCTTATCTATAACATTTTTAAATATATTTCTCTTTCTAATCTTTTTAGTGGTTCCTCTCGTTACATTTATATACATAAATCACAATCTATCAGTGTCGTCATGTTACCAGTTAGAGGTGAAGTGTGGAGACCCTATCTTCCTTCAATTCCCTTCCCTTGTTTATAATATAATTGTCTTTAAGTTATTTCCTCTGCATACATTTAGAGCCACATTGGACAGTGGTATAAGTTTTGCTTCATCCTTCAAACAGAATTTAGAAATTCAAAACAAGGAAAGTCTATTGTGTTTACCCTTATTTTTGTTTGTTGTGTTCTTTCTTCCTGATGTTCTCAGGTTCCTTTTATGGTTTCCTTTCTGTTAAGAGAACTTCTTTTGTCTTGTGACAAATTTTCTTAGTTTTCCTTTATCTGAGAATGTCTTGATTTCCTCTTCATTTTCTGAAGGATATTTGTTGCTGGTTTAGGATTCCAGGTTGATCGTTTTTCTTCCAATATCTGTAAATATTGTGAAAAATATTGTGCCACTGCCTTCCTGCTTCCATGGTTTCTGATTTGAAATCTGCTATTATTCTCATTATCCCATATAGATAAGATATTGTTTCTCTCTCACTGGTTTCAAGATTTTTTTTCTTTGCCTTTAGTTTTGCTGGACATACGTCTTGGTATAGGTTTCTTTGGATTTATCCTCTTGAGAATTTGCTTCGGTTCTTGAATGTATACAGTTATGTCTGTAGCTAAACTTGGAAAGTTTTTTTTTTAATTTTTTTTTTTATGTTTGTTTATTTTTGAGACAGAAACAGAGCATGAGTTGGGGTAGGAGCAGAGCGAGAGGGAGACGCAGAATCCGAAGCAGGCTCCAGGCTCTGAGCTGTCAGCACAAAGCCTGACGCGGGGCTCGAACCCACCAGCGGTGAGATCATGACCTGAGCCAAAGTCGGACACTTAACCGACTGAGCCACCCAGGCACCCCTACTTGGAAAGTTTTAAGCCATTATTTCTTTAAGTACTTTTTCAGCCTTGCCCTCTTTTATCTTCCCCTTCTAAGACTCCAGTGACATAACGTTAGATTTTTTTGGTATAGTCCCATAGACCCCTGAGGCTCTGTTATTATTTTCAGTCTGTTTTCTGTGTGCAGATTGGGTAATGTCGAGTGTTCTGTCTTCCAGTTTACTGATTCTTTCCTCTGTCCCTTTCTGGTACTGAGCCCATCTACCAAACTTTTAATTTTGGTTATTGTATTTTTTCAGTTCTAAAATTTCCATTTTGTTCTTATTTGTATCTTCTCTCTTTGCTGGGACTTTCTGGCTTTTTAATTTGTTTCAAGTGTGTTTGTAAGTACTTGTTGAAGCATTTTTATCATGGCTGCTTTGAAATCTTTGTCAGATAATTTTAACATCTCTTATCTTGATGTGGACAATCTAATGATTATCTTTTTGCATTGATCTTTCTGGCTCTTGGCATGATGAATGGTTTTCAGTTGAAAGCTGGGCATTCTTGTATTATACTCTGAGATTCTGGATCTTATTTAAATCTTCTGTCTTAGCTGGCTTTCTCTGACACTGCTTGGGTAGGGGGAAAGGATTTCCGCCTCATTACTACCAGAAGGAGATAAAACTCCAGGTTCCGCACTTGGCTCCTACTGACACCCAAAAGTGGGGGTTCCTTGTGACCACGGGGCAGGGGTGGGAGTTCTGGCCCCATGTGGTGACTATTAATCCCATGGGGTGGTGGGACTTGCTGTCGTTCAGTGTGGATGAAGGTCCCAGCTCCCTACTTGGCCTTCTCTGACACCACCCCGGTGGGGGCGTTGGGACACCGCATTGCAGCAGCAGAGGGTGGAAGTCTGCATTCCCCACTCAGCCTTTGCTGACATAGGCGGGAGTGGGGCTATCGTTTTTTCTCTGGTGTTCAGCTGCAGTAGAGCTGTTATCACTTAAAAGTTTTCTATCTTGCTGAACTTTTTTGGCCAGAGAGAGCAAGTATTTGTTGGAGTTATTGGTTTTGTTTTTGTGTACCTGTTGGCATCGTGGGTTGCCCTGTTCTTCAGCTCAGAGTCTGCGATTTACAGACAAAAAGAGAATCCAGTAAACTCACCACCATGTCATTTCTTGGTCATGAAGTCCACAGCAGGTCCCGATCCTCCCCTCTCCCCCTGCCCCCCCCCCCCCCCCCCCCCGCTGTCAGAGTTATTTTGCGTTTGTTTTCTGTATGTGGTTTTAATTGTGCCCAATGGGTTTCGTTATGCTTCTAAGGAAAAACTAAGGAAAAGTACATCTGTTTCATCTTTCCAGAAATGGAAGTGTCCTAAGGACCTTTAAATCTTGAGTCTCAAAGGTATCACACCATGACTGGGACAGTATTATGCTCTAAAACATGTATTTTCAGAGTCTGAATTGGTTTCTTCCCCCACCTGTGATTTAATTCATAGGCCTCCTCAAAAGATGTTGTCAGACAGCTGTGCCAAGAGAGCTTTTCCAGTTCAGCCGTTGGCTCAAAAAAGCTCTTGGATATGACATGTTCCAGCTTGTCTGTGACCCAGGAGGAAGCAGAGCAGGTAAGTATGGTCAGAAATGACCTTTGGCCACTGGTTTTTCAGCCCATTAGGCTCTTTCTTAACGTCCCAGTCATTGCCACATCTAAGGAAATATTTCCCCTGAAATGTCTGTTGACATTATAACAAACTTAAAATAGATTTTTTTGTTTTTGTTTTTTTTAATGCTAGTGAACTTAGGAAGGTCTTTGAACTTTCACTTCCTTATGATAAATGAGGCCTGGATGGGAGAATTATACCTAGAATCAGAGGTCCGGCCATTTCCTTTTTAGACCTGTTCCCTAGACAGTGTGGACCAAAGCCAGCCTTTCTGTGATTTTCTTTCCCTGTAACCTGCCTCTGCTGTTAGATTGTCAGCCAGATGGCTTTGACAGACTTCTTCGGGATCACTGGGCAGAGGCTCCAAGGCCTGAGTATGAGTCAGGGGACATGCGTTTGGACCCCCACCTGACCTCAGCGGGTGGCCAAGAGGAAGAGTGAGTTTATGCAGTACTCACAGCCTTCTCTTTTTAGGGCAGATAGGTTTCTAAAACAGGAGTTCATCCAAACAGACCTACGTTGTTGCTGTTGTTGTTGTTGTTATTATTATTGTTGCTATTTTTAACACAGAGCTCTGTTCATTGAAGTCAGTGATAGAACAGTAAAAGGCAGAAGCCAGATTATAGAAGCGAGCTGGACTTAGTTTGGGTTCCCCAAAAGTAGACCCCGAGGCGAAGAGTTGGCTGCACGTAATTCCCTGGGGAAGTGAGTCTGGAAAGCACGAAGGAGGGAGGGAGTGGGGAAAACCCAGCAGGGAAGGAGAGCAAAGCCGTGAAGGGTTGCATTGATGTCTGGTTACTGCTGTGGGTGACAGCGCTCAATCAGGGGATCCTGTAAGAAACCCTGGGGAACACAGCCCTGAATTGCCACCCTGGAGGGCATCGATCCACTAACTTGCACCCTCATCAGTGGAGGGCTAATGCCCCCTCACCTCTCGGTTGTGCCTCTGCGGCTGCAGGTCCTCCCGCGGCATCCGAAAAAGCCCTAGTTCCCTCCGGATTGTTGCTTTCAGCTAAGCACTGTTAGGCTCCCAGACGACCGCAGGCCACACTGGGCTGCACAATTGGTTGGAAGGACAGAGTGGAACACGGCAGCCTAGCGGGGCAGCGTCAGGAACCCCTGGGCAGTCAGCACAGCCACCTGATCCATTTGTTCTCTTTGCCCTCCTCGGTGACAGCCTACGGACTAGGACACCCTGGATTGAAAGGCCAGCCCCCTCGGGAGCCAGTATCTCTGGTAACGATTCAGTACGCCCAGCTTCAGGTTGGGGCAGGCAGTGTGCAGCCGGAAGCCGAGCTCAGGGAGTTCATGCGGACCTCCTGGTCCTGAGGCAGTGACCCCAGGCAGTGACCTGAGGCAGTGTCGCCTAGTAACGCAGCTAACTTTTCACTTCTCTCGCGTTACCAGGGAACAGGCTTGAAAGTGAACTGAAGGTCAGATTCTGTGCACAAGGAAAGAGGGCTTATTAACCCTTTGTTCCCAAACAGAAGTTTCTGGCATGTTGACAGGTTCCTAGGTCAGGCAGCTACACCTGTCTTCTAGAACAGCAGGTGGACGTAGAGGTGGGCCAAGGCACATGGGCGTCAGGACCCATGGGACCGTTCAGGTGACTGTGGCAGCGAGTCACAGGCCCTCGGGGAGCACAAGCCCGCCCCCACCCACCCCGTCACCACACACTGTCCCGCAGCTGCTCTGGGCTCTGCACCGCCTCACCAGGCTGGCCGTGTTCCGCGACCTGTCCTCTGCCGAGGCGATTCTGGCTCTCTTTCCTGAAAATTTCCACCAAAACCTCAAAAACCTGCTGACGAAAATCATCCTGGAACACATGTAAGTGCTCGTTTCTTGAGAATTCCTTGCAATGCTTTTATAATGATACTTCGGGTCAATATTTATCTTCAGTGTCATTTTTAATGGCTAAATGTATTCTTTATGTGGAGAAATTGTGTATAATTTAGTTAAGAAATTCCCTAGTGTTGGATGTTTAGGCTAATGGCAGCTTTCACTTCAGTGAAAATTTTACTGTGGAAGTTTTGCTCACATGCTTAATCATTTCCTTATTGGTTAAAGGCCAGAGTGAGGCTTTGCTTTATATTCTCAAGTTGGCCATTAGAAAGGTTGCACCAACTGTGTTCCACCAGCAGGACACAAGAGCCCCGTCCCCACGCCTTCATCAGCACGGAGGGAATTTGTTTCACGTTTTCCCCCAGTTTACAGATGGCAAATGCACCTCATTTCAGTTTATGTATCTTTGATACTAGTGATGTCAAATGTCTTTTTCATGTGTTTTAAATTATTTTTTAACGTTTATTTATTTTTGAGAGACAGAGAGAGCAAGAGAGAGAGCGAGCAGGGGAGGGGCAGAGAGAGAGGGGGAGACACAGAATCCGAAGCAGGCTCCAGACTCCGAGCTGTCAGCACAGAGCCCAATGTGGGGCTCAAACTCATGAACCGCGAGATCAGGACCTGAGCCAAAGTCGGACGCTCAACCGACTGAGCCACCCAGGCGCCCCTCTTTTTCATATGTTTAATCAGTCATTTTTGTTTCTTTTGTGAATTATCTAAATATTTTCTGGGAAAATCCTTTGGATACATACAATTTAAGCAGAACCAATTAGCTGCTGGTTAGCAGTAGGCTTGAACGGAATTGTAATAACAGAAAATGCCTATTGCCAAAGGTTTTATTTTTTCAGAAACTTCCTCACACGTGACCATGTTTTATTTTGCCTGTGCTTGGCACCTCACTGTGGCGCTCTTTGCCGTAGCACTAGACAGGTCTGCTCGGGTGTGTCTGCAGAAGATGCATTACTTTGTGGAGCGGGTGCTCAGTACAGGAGAACAGATTGACCCTTCCTGTTTTGTCTCGGAGAACGATAGTGCAGGGCGAATGCCGTGCATAAGCCTTTTCTTTTTTTCTTTTTCCCTACCTATGAAAACTTAACCAACTGAGCCACCCAGACGCCCTTCTAAGCTATGAAAACTAACAGCACTTAAGGCCTTCACATCACTGAGTTGTGTAAAACAGACGGAAAACTGCTTCTTGGAGGCAAACATTTCTGTGGTCCTTTCCCGTCAGGAAGTGATTACAGGCTTAAAGACCCCAGAAGGGGTAGAGGTCCAGGTCCACGGGCCTCTCTCGTGATCGGTTCTCATCCCTCTTCCATTATTTTTTCCTCATCTTTCCCTCTTAAACAGCTCCACTTGGCGAACTGAAGCCCAAGCAAATCAGAGTGAGTACCAAGAAACCCACCTTCCTCCCTACCCTTCCTTTCCGGCCCCGGCTCTTCATCTGCCAGGCGGCCGGAGTTGGTAACCAGAACTCAGTGTGCATTAACCTAATCCCGGTGAACTGTGTGTTGTGCTTTTCTTTTTCATCATCACTTTTTTGTTTTTTTTCTGATTGTGAACTTAATATAATAAGGGTGTGTTGTTTATATAAAAAAAGGAAATAGGCAAAGCAGAAAGTGAAGTACTTAAAACTATTATATTTCCATTAGGAAAAAAACAGTAATGAAAATTGAATTAGTTTGAAAGATTGAAATAAAAGAGGTATGTCATAAATGGTTACTATACTTACTAGCCAGTCACAGTGTTGACAAACTCTAGCATTAACTCATTTGGTCCTCCCCACCCCCACCCCCACCCCCGCCCCCGGGAGCTAGGCTAAGGTTATCCCCACTTTACAGATGAGGAAACAGGCTCCGAGGTTAGAGAAGTGGTGGAACCCAGCTTCAAGCCGACTCTCCCTCTCAAACCAGAGCTCTCTCCACTGTTGTCGAAGCGACACATTTCCTAAGGCTCAGGCCCAACCTCATCTTCCCTGCCTTGTGTTGTCTCTCGTTCTGTGCCGACATCCGGAGGGTCGTGTGTGCCGGCAGAAGCCTGGACGGGCGCCCACCGTGAATCGGTGCTAAGCACAGGCAGCACAGAGCGGTAGCGAAGAAGGCCTGTGACTTCCTGTGAGGTCTTGAACCCCGGCTTCTGCCTCCCTCAGAGACTTGCTCTGCGGCCTGGGAGCATGACACAGCCATCGGGGCTGTCTGTCACAGAGTAAGGGCTTGGGAAGGTGAGGGGCGTGAGCTCTGAGCCGGGCTGTCTCCTTCACAGTCTCTCTGCCACGCCTAGTCGACCTGGACTGGAGAGTGGACATCAAAACCTCCTCTGACAGCATCAGCCGCATGGCCGTCCCCACCTGCCTGCTCCAGATGAAGGTACGTCTGCCGCCGTGCTCGTGAGAAGGAACGAAGGGGCCGTAGCGACTTGCCCCCCCCGCATGCCATCAAAAATGCCAGTCCCCAAGCTCTGGGACCTGTAACCCCGTAGGAAAAAATTTAGCACCCAGAGGGAGTCTTTATTTGTCAAGTATACATAATACTACTGTATTAACATATTACAGACATAATAAAACATAGACCAAAAGTAGACAGTTTAAAGTGGTAAGACAGACACAAAGCACAAGTTTTAAAAACCGTTTGCTGATCCGTGAAGTTTACCTAACACACTGACGGGAAAGTTTAGCTTCCACGGGGGCGCGCGCCATCAGACTTCAGACTGCCCTCTTGATAATTTTGGTGCCTCTCGGGCAACTGCCTGTCCGATGGATTTGGCCGCTGCTGTTTGTAACGTGGCTGAGCGGGAGCTCCTGTTAGCAGTTAGACAACTGTCAGCCCTTCGTTTTCTTGCTCGCACACTCTTGCCTCCTCGGTGTTACCTTCACTTTACAGTTCTTTCGGGAATCTTTTTAAACCGCATGTCCGTTTTAGGGCTTGTTTAGTGATGCTGTGTTCACTTAACCACACACCCAGAAAGTCACACCTGTAAGAAAATGAAAAAGTAGGGGTGCCTCTAACAACTAAGTCTTTAGATATTAGTAGACTTTTCTTTTGTTCTTAAAGAAACAGATAACCCTAACTAGAAGCTGTAATATTTATTCTGCACCCCGTGGAGTCCCATGTACCCTGGCTCCCTCTGAGTAGAGCAGCAGTGTGGGCCCCCCAGCGCCTTCTCACTCGACGGCCCAGAGTCGGGGGTCCGAGGGGTGAGTGAGCCTCGGCTTCTCCGATACTCTCCCTCAGCACCCCTTATGGACGGAAACTTTCCCGAGCCTCTGGGAATCCCATGTGCTAAACAACTCCAGGGCTAGGACGCTGTGTAGCACTGAGCCAAGGGCCTGTCCTCAGAGGTTCAGGAAAGCCGGGTAGGGCTCCCAGGTCCAGGGCTCACCTGCAGGGCGATGGGAAGAGGGGCGGCTCTGACTTTTGGGCCACGTTCTCTTTGCAGATCCAGGAAGATCCTAGTCTGTGTGGAGACAAGCCTTCCGTCTCAGCTGTCACCGTGGAGCTGAGTAAGGAAACGCTGGACACTATGCTGGACGGGCTGGGCCGCATCCGAGACCAGCTTTCCGCCGTGGCCAACAAATGACCCCAGCCAGCCGTCGCCCCCACTGCCGGGTCCCAGCTGCCGGCCAGCGGCGGAGGGCCTCCCGGCCATCCCTGTAGCGGCAGCTGCGGCCGACGGCAGGCCGGCCGGTTGGGTCGGGGAGGGGGCTGCCATCCAGAAGGCACCACTGGATTGGGAGGAAGCGGCCGCGCCCCCACGCTGTTCTCCTCACTCCCTATCTTCGCCTGTTTCCGAGGCAGAAGCCTCCGTCGCCGGAAGACTTAATCGCCGCCAGAGCCGTGTGAGGGGGCATCTGCCTCAGCAGCTGCACTCGTGGCTGCTTGGAAAATCCGGGCCCCGTTGTGGAGCTCATCTAACGAGTTCCTTCCCAGCAGCAGGTGTGACTCACGCGTTGGCAGCCCTGGAACACAGGGCGGTGACCCGCGGTTCCGCCCCTCCATCAGGGAAGCTGGCCGGGTCCCCAGAGCGGGGCCACCTCGGTATGCTCCGCCCCGGCCTGCGCTCAGAGCCCTCCCGAGCCCCCTCAACCCTGCCGGCCCTCCTTCCAGCGTAGGGAGTCTGAGATGGCTGCTCGTCTCCTCCCTCGCAAAGCCAGAGGGCCCTTCCTTGGTATCGTGCTGCCGTTCCAGGCTACAGACGTGGGAATGACTGGAAATAAATAACAGTTCTGAAAACTTCATGACTCTAGTCATGCTCCTCGAAGCTTCTGTCCTCAGCCCGAGTTGTTGCCTCAGGCCAGTGCTGCCTCATGTTCGTAAAGATGATCCCAACTTTGCAATTCCCAGCTAAGCCCGTGGGCATGGCGTGACCTGAAACCAGGCTTGGGACCCTCCCACGTTCCCGGTTTGTCTGTCATGCAGAGCAAAGGAAAGCGAGGTTGACACTATCTGCCCGTTAAGAGCTAGCGTGGATGTGCCCCTTAGAGCTGAGCCATCCCTGGCACGTGCCTGTCACATCCCAGGGACCCCTGTGTGAGGCTGCCGCCTCGCCATCCACATCACCCCACGGCAGCAGCGTCCAGCCTGCCGAGTGCCCGTTTTGACGGCTTCTGGGCAGTGTGCGTGAACGCGGGGTGGGGGCAGGTGGAACCCGGGGGAGAGACGATGGGCCCCGTCAGGCTGCCAGGGTCGGAAGCCAGCTCTGCCTCAGTGATGAGGTGTTTGACCTCCGAGTCTCAGACCACCTAAACGGGGATACTAAAGTACCCACTCTGCAGGGCTTTCGTGAAGAAAGGCTCGGTCATGTTAGTGCTGATTATTAAAGGAAAGGGAGGTGGACGGCTGTCTGCTGCCATCACTTCATCTGCTGTGGCAGGGCTGATGGACGGCACATGTCACCAGTGGGGAAATCCGCTCCGTGAAGTCCAGTCGCCTGCCGGGAAGCGGCCTCATTAGGACCTGGGCCCAGATCTATCTCGCTTTCTGTCTACCACACGGGACTCTGCAAGGGAGGTGGAGGTCTGTGACTTTGGCTCCATTCGGAAAGTGCTGGAACCGAAGGAGAGATGAGAAAACTCACTGCTGAGACACTAGGAATGTCAAGAAAAAAAATCCCCAGCTCCTCTTTGCTGTTTCCTGGAAGCTGAGGAAACTTCTCTTAAAATGGCAGTTCTTGACTTCATGGCGGCTGTATCCATTGATAATCTGTGAAAGCTGTGGATCCTTTCTGTAGGAAATGAACATTCCATGTTTTACAGTCAGTGACAGGGCTTCATGGACCCTGGAAGCCAGCCCACTGTTTCCAGATTGAGAGCCCCTGATCGTAGGTTGAATTCAGCCTTGTGAATTCAACCCCTCTGTTTCCCTTTTGGTCCCTGTGACTCACAGAGTTCTCCCAATCCCTGTTCTCTGGACCTCCCATGGGAAGCCATAACAAAATCACTTGAAGCAGCGTAGGTGTCTGGGCATTTGGATGTTCCTTTAGTCAAGTTGACCTGAACAGAACCATCTGGGTGCATTCCATATGGAGGGCACTCAATAAATAACCGGAAAATTCAATGAATGTTTGCTACCCTTCACCTCATGTGCTCACTTATGGGGTTTGTTTTCCACTGATAGGGAAGATGGATTGTTTGTGGATACCGTATTTCTAGTTGGTCTGATCCTATCTCAGAAAAACCTCCTAGCTTTCTGTGGATCTCAAAGGAAGCTCCCTCCTTCAGTGCTTGTCTGATTTCCCAGTAGTACTTTGTGTAACGAGTAGCAGTCCGTAAACTGTCCTTTCCTTAGAACATGGCGAGGTTTGGATGTCCAGACTCCATCCACAAAAGGGCAATGCTAGACCTATCACCCTGCCTGTGCCCCCGGCTGTCCAGCACTTTCCACCCACCAGGCCACAGTGGGCAGTGCGTGGCTCAGTCCTAACCAATGTGCTTGGCCCACAGACTGTGTCATGATTGTATATAACTCAAACTGGGCCAGCCTGAGGCTTTCTCTTTGACTTTTTCTGCTGGAATCAGCAAAAATCATCTTCCGCCTCTGGGTACTGGTAGTGAAGCCAGGAAGATCCTTCTTCTGCCACACAGAGAAAGCCCATCTGCAAGGGGAGAGGCCAGCCCAGAGCAAAGCAGAACCCAGAGGTTGGGAAGAGGACCGGAGAAGCCGGTGTGACTGATGCCACTCCCAGCCTCCTGCTGCTCTCTCCTGGTGTTAAAATGTACCCAGGATTTCCTTTTATCGGGAATGGTAAGATTGGAAACTATTGTCATGAAGGACGAAGTTTATGCACACGATCTCTAGAATCATGAGGTGTGGCACATCACACAGGGCCACCTGGGGAAAGACCGGAGATGGTCAGGAGGCAGGGACGCAAGGGGACAGCACAGCCCGAGACTTTCTTGGGGTTTTCACGGGGAGGAATGGGCAAGGCAGAATAGGTCCATCAAGTCAGCTCGGGATTGGCTAGTTTGAACAATTCCGGCGGGCTCTGGACTACAGAAGTGGTCCCTACTTGTGCGGTACCTGGGCCTGGGGTGACTCGGGCCAGGGGGACTATTGCTTGGTGTGGGAGAGTTTGGTAAAAGACCTCGCGGTGTGGCTGTGGATTGGTTGATTTTTGTATCAAAGTCTTGTTCTCCGGGGAGGTAGGAATTAGCACAGGGAGGGAGAGTCTCCAGGATCAAGGCCCCAAATGCCAGAGCGTCAGGAATACGGAAGATAAAATGCAGTCACAGGGAGGTTATGCAGCAGTAACAAACACTCCCAAGGTTGCAGTGGCTTTTAAGTTAACAAGTTTATTTTTGCGACCCAGCCGATGAAGAGTGGGGGGACAGGGAGTAAGTGTTCTCACCACAGTCACTAAGGACAGTGGAAACTTTTTCCCCACACAATCACTGAGGTAGGATGAGGGGATATGGCAGATCGCACACTCTTGAAGCTTCCTCCCAGAAGCGACAAGCCAATCCCATGAAGACCGAGGACTTCAGTCCTTCCATACACCGGTGACGAAGGGAAATGTGTTCGTGATCCGCTCTGAGAACTGTCCACCATCTGAAGCAAAAGATGCCATTTTTTGCCTACGCTGACTTGCACTTACAAACAAAAGAACAGTGAGCAAAATGTGTGGCACTCAACGCATCTCCCCAAACATCTTCCTGCCTCCTCACATTACCCTCTGGAGTCGGCGGAACATCTGCTCCTTGGGTAGTTGTGCGTCCACCTAGGAGCCAGCTTGCGACGTCCAGGGCCAGGTTAGAACTCAGATCTGGGTCTTTCAACTCAAAGGCCATAGTCTCTCCATCCCTGCTTCGATTCTGGAAAAAGAACACGTGGATTCTCCACAGACAGCCGGACCTCCCCCTTAATGTGGCCACTTGCCGCTCTCTGCCTCTCCAGCCCTGCCTTACCACTTCCACCTGGGGCCTCTTTGCCTCCATCTCTGGTGATTTTTCAGTCCAAAGACATTGACATGAGGACCAGACATTTGGGTCTTTCCCACACGAGTCAGTTCTCTAAACACACCGAGTGGCCATCTTGTCTCGTAGTTACTTGTCACGCTCTGTGGCCTGGTATTTATGAATTTCCAGGAAGTGAGTCCAGTGTGGTGTAAAAGGCCCTTCATTATTTCGCTCAGTAAGCTGAGATGTTATCAGAAGTGAGAGAGTTTTTATTACTTTTGAAAAACACTTTCATCTAGAAACCATTGACTACTTGGCATTTTGAAGGCTTTCCAGTGGTTGAACATGAACAAGAACTATTTTGAACCCGTAACCACTGACTTCCAAATGCTAGTAGCCACTACACTTCCCCTGACCTGCATGATGCCGCCTTTTGTCGAACTTCCTGTTTTCTCTAGTGCTCGCATTTCTGCGGCTTAATTGTCCTTTTCACAGCTACTTTAAGAAAGGGAAAAGAAAGATTTCTTAATAGTATTCCCTGGCTTGTGCCAAAGGACCCTAATCTCCAAGGAGAGAAAACCATTCTTAATTTGAGGAAATGTCAAGAGCTCTTAAAGGTAAATCTGAGAATCAGAGTTTCTATTAACCCTGGGCTCTTGTCTGACACGCTTTCATGCCTCTTCTCTAAGTGGAGATGAGCTACTCCTCAGGTAACACACCTCACAGATTCACAGTAAACCATGAAGTGGTCCCATTGACTGATGAATGGGACCTTCGTGGCTATTGGCATCAATGTTGCGCTAGCCATATGACCTTAGACATATGCCACACAATGAAATACGATGCTGTCCCAACAAGTGGATGATAAATGAACTGAGTGATGCCCTGGGATATCAGAGGGCACTGGGATCATTGTTATAAACACTGGATCCGGAGAGGGCCTCTGCTTAGGATTTCAGGAACTCTGAGACAGCTCCTGCTCCAGGCATTCCTTTGGCTCATTCAACTTCTGGGAGGGGGAGTCACTGTAGTAGGAAGTGGATTTGAGACTGCTTCAACAAAAGCTCAGTTTCCATGGGTGAAAGAATTTAGTTTCTCTCTTGCATGTGAAAGTCCGGGCTGGGAGAGGCTTGAAGAGATGGGATAGTTCTGCTCCGTAGACCTGGGTCCCCCCCCCCCCCCATCTTGTGGCTTCGCCAATCAGAAGGTGTCGGCCCTCGCCCTGGGTGTGAAGCCTGCTCACCACTACGCTCCATGCTTGCATCCCAGCCCACAGGAACCGGGAAGGAGGGAGCGGAGGGCGTACCCCAAAAGTCGCTACATATTTCCACTCATATGTCATTGGTCATAATCGCATCGTCTATACTTAGCTTCAGGGTAGGTTGAGAAATCCTTTTTCTGGCTGGGCAGTCACGTGTCTAGCCAAAACTGGGGGTGGATGTGGCGGGAAGGAGTGGGGGGTGCTCGTTACTACAGTAAGAAGGAGAGAGAGGACAGTGAGAGACAACCGAAGGCCCGTGTGTTTACCTGCTCAGCTGCTCAGTGTAGCCTAATTTACCGTTGCTTTCCCGGCAGCAGGTTTCATGGAGGAAGAGAAGAGAACAAAAGGCTCTGTGGGCGTTTATGGTCATGGTGCTCATGGTGTTCATGGGGGGTGCTTCTTGAGGATGACGACCATGTCTCCTTGCCTCAGTCTCCATAGTAGCTAGCACAGCGCCTACCCAGCACACAGTAGATGGCCCAGTAAATGCTTCCTCATGTCCCACCTTCTTCCACAAACCTACACAGGATTTGACCTGTATTAGTAAGTGATGGTTGAATTATATCGAATCGATTAGAACGCCGGCCGATGGAATCAACACCGACTTGACTTGCTCCTCCTAAATCTACCTCAGTCGTGCTGCCTTTTACCCCAGATCAGTTCATTCAAACACCTGCAGAGGGACCTTGGGTGGCGGGGCCCTAATTCCCCAATCTTGCACCGTGTTTCCAGTCCTGGCCGGCTTCGGGTCTGTGGGCGCGGGGATGCCTGCCCCGGGCGGTCTCCCAAGCACACCGGTTTTGGAGGAAGGGATAGGAGCCGTGGGGGTGAGGGGAGGGCGAAATCCACTGTCGAGGTGATAGCGAGGAGCAGACGCCGGCACTTGGAGCTCCTGCCACTGTGTTCAAGGACCAGCATTTCTAAGGGGCAGCAGACGGAAGGTGGGGAGTTCTCTCCCACTGCTGGAGGGACAGGCAGGGAGCAGCCAGCCCCGGGCCCAGCACACAGTCCCAGGTCTCGCTCTGTCCTCTGTCTGGAATGTCTCCCCTTAACCCTGGTTTAACTCGTATTCACTATCTGGATTCAGGAGCAGCACCTAACAGAGGCCTAGGAAGTCAGCTTACCCTGCCTGTATTTCCCCATCATTCCTCTTACCAGATCGCATTGTAATTAAGACAGTTGTAATTGTCTTTGTACCCCCCCGCCCCAACACACACACACATTGTTCACGGTATCCCCTTCCCCTGAGTGCACAGCTCATAGGCAACCCCTGTTGGCACTGAGAGCTTCCTGCCACCCGCCGAGGTGGGGTTCTGTCCCCAGGGTTTCTCCTATAGAAGAGGTCACTCGTCCCTTGTCATGCCCACTCTGGTGACTCAAGACTCCTCTGCCCCCAAACGCCTCCACGGGAGGCAAGCTTCCACCTGCTGGTCACCTGGGCGTGGCTGGAGCTTGCCCACCATGCCCAGCAGATGGTGCAGTTTCTCTCCTTATCGTCCCTCCCAGGCCTGACATCTCGAACAAAGACCAGGCAAGAGTGGGCAAGGTGGGGGGAGCCTGCAGGCCTCTCCCAGAACCCCGGCAAGGGGAGACACTTCCTGCCAAGGAAGCCCCCAGGCCCCTTCCCCTACAGAACTGTCCCTCTCAGGCCTAGGGCGACAAAGGATAGAAGGAACGTGGGGCAGGACAGACCCACCCAGGGGGCCCATTCAAGCCGCCAGGTTCAGAAGCACCCACTGTCTCTTCCTGGCTTCTACCACAGGCTGGTGGACGCCAGGATCCCCCACCCCCCACCGCCCCACGGGGACCTGTTAGGTACAGCGCTACCCTTTTGTCGGAGGCAAGCCCACAGGTTCAGCGCTCAGCCCACGGGGCCGTGTGCCGTGTGACTTTCTAGCTGTACTCCTCGGGCAGGTGGCCGAGCGAGGACTCAGATTCAGGTGAACCTGAAACCAAGTCTCGGTGTCTTGTCTCTAAGAAAGGTTAAGTGTGATTTCTCCCGACAACACAGCTTGGAGGGGATTAATTATACGTGAAGGTGTCTGGGAAGCGGATGTGGCACCACCAACGTTGGGTAAACTTCAAACACGCAGCTTCCTCCGCTGGACCCGACCCTGCCGCGTGTGCGGGGGAGCTGGGGGGGTGGTGCTGCCGCAGCGGGGAGGCTCCTCCGTTCTCCACTGGGAGTGAGTGGGTCGGCTGTGAGGGCTGGGAGTGGCCAGGTGCCCTGTCATCTCTCATCTCGATTGTTCCAAAAGGCCCCCACCTGCTTTCCTGCCTCCAGAGCTGGCACCCTGTCTCCTGACCTCCCATCTTCCCCCTCCTTGCGGCAGGTGCTTTCTAAACACAAATGCAATGCCATCCCCTTGCCTAAAACTCGTAAACGGCTTTTCTGATGCTCTCAGACTAAACGCCGAACTCAGGAAAATGTCATTCAGCCTTCTTTATATTCTGCCCTCTGTGTTGGTCTCTTGAAACAAGATTAAATAAAGGGGTTTAAAATTTTTTTAATGTTAATTTTGAGAGAGAGGGACAGAGAGACAGAGACAGCATGAGTGGGGGGAGGGGCAGAGAGGGACACACAGAATCTGAAAGAGGTTCCAGGCTCGAACTCACCAACCCCAAGATCATGACCCGAGCCAAAGTCAGCCACTCAACCGACTGAGCCACCAGGCGCTCTAAGGAAAGGAGTTTAAATCAGAATGAACAGCGTGAGGTCCAGGGTCTGGAGGGAGTGGGTCCTGGGTGACAGCAGGACACCTCTGAGCACCGAGAATGGAAGAGGGGGCAGGGTGGGGAAGGAAGGAGTGAGGGGGCTGGTAGCCAGCGCTGCCCCGTTCTTCATCTGCCTTTTCTAGAGGACACAGGCTGGAGGGCGCTCACCGTTTTGTCCCCAGCATCGGGGACACTGCCTGCCACTGTAGATGTTCGGGCAGTGTTTGTCGGGGGGATGCAGGCATGAACGGGTGAGCGAGTGAATGAAGAGCCCGACAGAGTCCAGGGTTGACTGGCCACCTCTGGGGTGCACCAGCCGCTGCCCTTGGCCCGTAAGAGGATACACCCCTTCTCTCCCACGGCTGCCAGGCCAGCCCCCTGTCCCTGTCTAACCTCGGAGGCTGGAAGGGGGCAGTGCTACAGGATAGCGAGGTCAAGGAGAAGAGAGCTTGTCCAGGGGGATGTAACAGTGGCACCGAGGGCAGACATCCCAGAAGGTGTTACGCCCACAGCCTCTCTCAATGCTCTGTCCTAAACCTTGCAGGAAGGTCGCCTGGCAGCCAAGGGTCATCCTGCATTTGCCCCCTGAGCCCCTTGGTCAGCCGGCATCCTGGGCATGGCTGCCTGGCCTTCTCCCTTCCAGGACGGCCCTCTCCCCGGCGCACGTGGTGTGCATCCCGTGTTTGGGAGACAGACACTGCTGCAGCCGCTGCCTTGCCCCTCCCGTGACCCCATTTTCCACGTCACCTACCTCCCCCTTCTCCATATGCCGGTTTCACTTCAGCCTTCTCCAAAAAGAACTCCTCCCTCTGGCTGGACAGACTCCACAGCCTTTGGAGAGGCAGAAAGCTCCTTGCTTGTTGAGCAGGGACGTGATGTTTCCCACCGTCTCCACAGTCAGCGCCCCCCATGGGTCACCCCCCCCCCCCATCCTAGTCTCTTACCTGGAATACCAGCTCAGCCCCGAGCTGGGCTCCCTTGCCCGAGGCCTGTCCTCCCCTAATCCAGCCTTCACTGTGATCTTGTCTTACCCTCCAAGGCCAATCCCCCTTTTTCTAGGCTTCTCCATCTCAGTAAATAACAGCTCTAACCAGAACTGTGGGAGACACCACTGCCTCCTCCGTCCCCACGATGCTGCCCACGCGCATCCTTGCCCCCATCCCATCCACTGGCATCCCCTTGGTTCCGTCTCTCACGGACCCATTTCTCTCCATCCCTGCACCAACTTCGTTCATGGCCAGCCGCTTCCCAGTAGTCTCTACCCATGATGACATCCGTCAGCCTTTGCCTCTTGGTCTCCTGTCCAACCCCCCATCAGCTCTGAGCCCCCGAATCTCTTTCTGCTGCAGGGCCTTTGCACTCACTGCTCCCCCAACCCCGCCTGAAATGTTTTTTTCCCCTAGTGTTCATGAGACCGGCTCCTTCTCATCTTCTAGGGCTCAGCTAGAAAGTCACTTCTATAGAGAGACTCTCCTGGGCTACTTTCTCTAAAGAGGATTCTACCTTTTATTCTCGATCCCAGAATCCTGCTTATTTCCTTCCCGCTCCCCAATATAAAATCTTATTAATTTAATGCATGTATGCGTATACTTGTTTATTTAACTTGTCGTTGTCTGTCTCCCCACTAGAATGTACCATGAGGGTGAGAAGCTTGTCTGTCTTGTTCAACCTGATACCCCCAGGGCCCACGACAGGCCCGCACAGAGTATGCGCTCAATTAATATCTGTGAAGCAAACGTAATAAACAAATGGCAGATCCGCCGTGTCACTGTCCTGCTTTAGTCTGCCATTGGTTCCCCCACTGTCCTCAGCAGACATTCTGAACTCCCCAGGGCCCCCATTACACTTTCTTCACCACCTTGCTTGAGCTGACTTTCTGGCTTCCTTACCAACCAATGAGAGTCAATCAAGTGGAAAGGGTTAAGCCAGAATGGGTTTCATGGTGCCAACAAGAGCATTGGCCAAGGAGGTTTAAAAAAAAAAGGTGGAGGCAAGGGGGACATTGGACAAACGATCTTCGTGATCCTGGGGACTGCTTCAATTCTGTGATGTCTATTTTTCTTTTTTTAAACCATAACAAGGATTAAACTCTGGACCAAGCAGCCAAGGGAGCAAGCCCCGATCAGAGCGGGCAGCCCTTGCTGCTGTGTGGCTGGGAAGGGAGAAACCGAGGTCGGACTCCGCAGGGCTGACTCAGGCCGGGCTGCATCAGAATTCGCAAGAGGGCAAGTCCTCGAAACGAGCAGATCTGAAGGCAGGGAACAAGCCCCATCTAGCTCCCGCCCCAGAGCTTAGCTAACACGTGCTTGGCACATGTTTTGTCCTCAGTAAAAGCACGTGTTCTGGGGACCAGAAAACCTCTTCCCACTCATGTTACAATCGAGGTGCGGCCAGACCACAAGAAAGCCCCCAGAGGTCGTGGTCCCTCTGAGGGAGAAGCCTCTCTAGATGGCAGGGGAGGGGGCGACCTGCCTACGACCACCCCCTCCCCACCGCCCCAGTTGAAGATGTCCCGGTGGCCCACCTTCTCTTCTGCTCAACGTTCATGCGCCAGATCAAACCCATCTCTGCTGGCTCCTTGCAAAACTGCTCTGTGCTGAGGCTTCTCCACGGGCCCAGCCCACGCCAGGCAGCTGCCGGGGTCGGGGTCAGGGTCAGGGTCGGGGTCGGGTCGGGGAAGGCGTTTCCAAGCGCGGGTCAGCCCCTCTAGGAAGCACTGCCTACAGGCCTGGGTGTGCGGCTCTGGGGACGGCTTCCGGCCTCAGCCCTGCCCACACTGGGAAGTGGGGACGGAGGGTATCGGGGTGCCTTTCCACCAACCACAGTCCGAGCAGCGGGAGGTTCTCCGCGGCAAACTCCAAAACCGATTTGTTTCTGATCAACCTGCTGCGATCCATCCGCCACGAGGGGGAGTATCTCCACTTTCACGCTGGGCGCCAGGAATTGCCGCAGCCGGCCTCTGGCAGGGTGTGCCCTGGTGGCGGAATGGGGGACCCATGTCACAGGGCGCTCTCCTCCAAGCGGGATGTATGTGATTCCAGGCCGCTGAGGGCAAGGCTGGAGCCGGGAGGAAGGTTCGCTTCATTTTATCTTTCAACTGGTAATACATCACATGATCAAAAATATCAAAAGGAACAAAAGTGTACACGATGAAAACCCTCCCACACCCAGTCCCCAGGTCTCTTCCCCAGGGGCACGGATGGTGTCAGTTTCTTGCTTATCCTTCTAGAGAGAGATTTTGCCCCTACAAACATCCTGCCCCTTCATCCGGGGCTCAGCAATCCTCAGCTCAGCTCCCTCCCAAGGCCAAGGCCAGCTCACAGCCTGTTTTTATTCAACCTGAGAGGGAATTAGAGTTTTTACATTAAAAAAAAAAATGTTTCTTTTTTATTTTAGAGAGGGGGGGGGAGTAACTGTGTGTGCACACGAGCTGGGGAGGGACAGGGAGAGAGAGGGAGAGAGAGAGAATCCCAAGCAGGCTCCTGGCTGTCAGCACGGAACTAGATGCAGGGCTCAATTCCATGAAATGCAAGACCATGAGCTGAGTGGAAATCAAAAGTTAGACGCTTAACCAACTGAGCCTCCCGGGTGCCCCTGGCTTTTACATTTTTTTATTTAAAAAAAAAATGTTTTTTAACGTTTATTTTTGAGACAGAGAGAGACAGAGCATGAACGGGGGAGGGTCAGAGAGAGAGGGAGACACAGAATCTGAAACAGGCTCCAGGCTCTGAGCTGTCAGCACAGAGCCCGACGTGGGGCTCGAACTCACAGACTGTGAGATCATGACCTGAGCTGAAGTCAGATGCTTAACCGACTGAGCCACCCAGGCGCCCCTGGCTTTTACATTTTTAAAGGATTATAAGAAAACCAAACCAAACCAAACAAAAAACAAGGAAGAATATGAGACCGAGGTGGCCTGTGGTTTGCAAAGCCTAAAATATTTACTGCCTAGTCCTTTACAGAAAGTTTGTTCAAAATGTAATCAGTAGATGCATAGTCTGCATACCCTGCTTTTATTCATTCGATAATCTATCCTGACGACCTCTTTCTATCAGTATGAAGCAGAACTGCTACAGTCATGTCTAGGGCACGTGGCATTCTGTGGTCTGGAAGGACAGCTGGGTTGGTACCAGCCTTTTGCTGTTACAGACTGTGTAGCAACAGACGCCGCCTGCTATCACCACCCGCGGACTGGGTGGCTTACAACCGTGGAGATTTGTTTCCCACAGTTCCGCAGGCTGGGCGTCCAAGATCAAGACACCTGCCGATTCAGTGTCCGGTGAGGGTCTGCTTCCCGATTCACAGATGACCGGCTCCTCAAGGTGTCCTCCTGCGGTGGAAGGGGCGAGGGGGGGGCCCTCTGGAGTCTCTGGTAGGAGGGCCCTGCTCCCGTTCATGGGGGCTCCGCTTTCATGAGCTGAGCACCCCTAGAGACCCCACCTCCTCATGCCCTCGCCTTGGGCATTTGTTCTCAACATAGGAATTTGGGGGAAACAAACATTTAGTCTGTAGCCCTATCCACCCTCCTCCTACTCTCCCTCCTTTTCCTCCTTCCTTCCTCATTTTTCCTCCTGGCTATATTGCTGGCATCTCGAATACTGCTGAGTGAGTATCTGGGAGGGGAGAGTTCAGTCTGGAGACAGTTGCCCGAGGAGAACCAAGTCTCCGGTGGTCTTGGTGGCAGGCATGCAGCCCCTTCCCCTTCCTTCCTCGCCCTCCCCGCCAGCACAGTGACCCCTGCCTCCACAGCACCTTCCCGTGGTCTTGGGTGGCCCTCCTGCCGCTCCCTCTGCAGGAAGCAGGTCTTTGAGGAGGGTGATCCCCAGGTCCTTCGCACTTCCTGCCTCCAGGTACCTGTCCCCTCTGGACTTTGCTGCAGGTGAACAGACTCTTCAAGGCTTCTCGGTGCTCCATCCAGACCAGGAGCTGAAGCCACATGGATAACCCCTCTGCAGGGCTGGGGCTGCCAGGACCCAGAGGCTACAACAGCATGGAACTCCGGGTGCCCTTGACCCCATACCCTTTTGTCCCATCCCTGCAAAGCTTCTCACTTCCAAGCTTTGCTCTGATGAGAGAAGGTACTGGCCAGCAAGGCCAGCCACCAGCTGCCCAAACCTGCCGTCTGCTGAGACCCAGGATGGAGGAGGTCGCTCGTGTTGGGGGAGGCCCCTGGAGGCAGGGCCTCTCCCCAAAGCCTTTTCTGTTGTGGACAGTGCAGGACAGGCTGCCACCAGCGCCTTTCCTCAGAGCCACACCTTGTGCCATCATGGGACGGGGGGCCTCGGCGGCCTGTCCCCCAGAGCTGTAAGCAGAGGTTCTCGCGTGTCATTCACGGGTTCCAACTGCTTGCTTAGCTGGCAGGGCGGAGAAAAACCCAGAGGCAGGTCCTGTGCGGAGGGGCAGCCCCCTGGACTGAAGTCCCAAGCCTCAAAGTCTAACCGACTCGTCCTTACCCTCGCCCACCACATGCAGGGCCCAGCAAGGTCTCCGGGTCCACCCGCCCGCTTCCTCAGTTCCACTGTCCCATCCGTTGTAAATCGGGATGGGAGCATCTCTCATTAGGACTCCTCATGAGTTCCCCTAACGGGTCTCCCCGCTTCCGCTGCTGCCCCCTGAAGCCCATGCCTTTCCTGGTAGCCAAGTGATCCCTTTAAACCCATCAGGGGCCATCACTCCTGCACTTAAACCAGCCGCGGGGCTTGTCCCAGCAACGACTCAGCTCAGCCTCCAGCCTGTCCCCTTCTCTGGGGCCCTTGTCCTTCCCTCCCTCTGCTCCAACCAGGCCAGCCTCCATGCCACCC
The DNA here is from genome assembly GCF_018350195.1 of Panthera tigris. Classification (NCBI taxonomy): domain Eukaryota; kingdom Metazoa; phylum Chordata; class Mammalia; order Carnivora; family Felidae; genus Panthera; species Panthera tigris. The sequence continues at coordinate 89,146,950 of NC_056669.1, read as the reverse complement.
TGAACCACGTCGAACTCCTCTGCATAAGGCCCTTTGCACCAGCTCATCCCTCTCTGGAATGCTCTCCCACAGACCCGCACGAGCTGCTCACAGAGCTCAGCCCAACACAGCCCGCTCACAGAAGCTTCTCTGACAGCCCAGCCCAACTTCCTCATCCTGTGGCCGCTCACTGAAGATATCTGACTTGTGCTGTCTCCTCCCCGTGGAGGGCGTGCTCTGGGACGGTATGGACCTTGTGTGTCAAGTTCACGGTGGTGTCCCCACCTTCTAGAACTTGCACTCCCTTCTCTGTAGAGCTCCACCAAACACTCTATCTTGGTCACATCCCTAGAGCCTTTCGACAAACACCTTCATTAGGCAGGAGGTCCGGCAGCCCCTTAGTTTTGGTTTCTGAAACTTACCTAAAATTCACAAATTAGAGCGCAGATCCAGTCTCAGAGGACGGAGAATCCTCCAGCTGATCGGCCCCTCTCTCCTTTGATGTGGAGCCCTTTGATTTCCTCCACCTGCCTGCCTCACTCCTTCCGCCCGCCCGTGCAGCCCTCCCCGAGCCCCAGCCCTGTCTGCTTGCTGCTCCCCCATCAAAGGAAGGCAGGATCCGCTGGGGAACCCTGAGCTTGTAGGAAATGAACAAAAGGAACTAGGGAAGAGAGACAAGGCAGAGAACGTGGAGGGAGGGGTAACAGCACTACCGGATGCCCAGCCACAGAAGAAGTCAGCCAAGACTGTGCCGGGCATCCCTGAGGGTGCCCAGCCCTGGCCTGGTGGCTCACAGCATCAGGGACACACGCTTACGCAAGCTTGCCCATGCGACCAGCCCTCTCAGCTGAGCTAGAGGGTCCGGGGGGAAAGTCCCTCAACGAAAGTGACATTCGAACACCACCTTCGCCTTGGAATTGTTGAAGAGTCAGGGACGGAGAGGTCTGAGCAGGTCACAAGTCTCTTTATTTCCTTGTCTCTTTGTCTCGTCCTTGACCTCCATCCCTGGATGATTTGAGAAGGAAGAATAACAGCTCATATTTTTGAGCATCTAACTGTCAGCCAGATGCTATTCTGAACCCTTTAAATGCTTAGGATGTTGAATTCACACAACAACCGCGTGAAGAAAGAACTCCTATTATTCTCCTTTGTGGCAGATGAGAAAACGGAGATCCAGGGAAATTCAGTAACTTGCCCAAGTCACACAGCTAATACAAATGAGAACTGGAGTTTGCGCTAGGCTGTCTCATTCCAGACACTGCACGCCCCCCCCCCCCCCCCCCCCCCCACCGCATGGCTCTCAAGCAAGGTACTCAACATGAAGCCTTGTTAAATGTGACAACCCCATTTAAGAATTCATTATTAATCAACCTCTTCTCTCCTGGATTCCAGCATCTCTCCATGTCTCCAGGACAGGACTTCTACCCCAGGGATACCAAGGGACCCAGATGGGAGTCCTGCCCTCTGGGAGCCCAGTGCTCAGCACTTAGCCTGGCATGACAGCCACACAGACAGGTATGCAGTTGAGGTTCACTCTGGAGGGCTGTTGAGAATGAGTGAAGAATGGTAAGATGGTAGGAGAAGCTGGGGCTGCAAGTTCTAGGTTACTGATCATTATGTTAATAATACAAAATAGCTAATGCTTATTGCACGCTACTCACACGGCAGGCATCCTTTGGGGACATTTTGGATAGTAATTGAAATGCTCATGCTGTTCAGTCTTACACATGGCCCCCAGTGAGCCTCATCTCCTGATATTCTTACCCTTGTTTAGCCCCCTCCCACGTCGGATCAGGGCTGACCTGTGTGACCGGGAAATCATACGATGGAAGGGGCGATACGGGAAGGAATTGCAGCTTCCTCTTTGGTGTCCTGGATCACTATGTGGAAAGCAGCTCCAGGAGGGCGCCATCTTGGAAACGGATCCTCTGGTCCCATGCAAGTCTCCACATTTTGCATTGTGAGCCAACATCTGACTGCACCCTCAGGAGAGATCTTGAGCCGGAAATCCCCAGGGGAACGCCCCTGAATTCCTGACTCATGGACACTGTGAGAGATGATATGGTGGTTGCTTCATACCACTAAGTTTTGGGGTAATTTGTTGTGCAGTAATAGATAACTAATATTCATTTAATCGTCACAAGAACTCTATGAAGTAGATACTTTTTAAAAAAATTTTTTTAATGTCTATTTATTATTGAGAGACCGAGAGACACAGAGCATGAGCAGGGAACAGGCAGAGAGAGGGGGAGACACAGAATACGAGGCAGGCTCCAGGCTCTGAGCTGTCAGCACAGAGCCCGACGCGGGGCTCGAACTCACGAACTGTGAGATCAGGACCTGAGCTGAAGTCGGACGTTTAACTGACTGAGCCACCCAGGCGCCCCTGAAGTAGATACTTTAATTGCCCAAAGTGATAGAGCCAGAAGGAGGTGGAGGCAGGATTTTTCCCAGGCACGCCCTTCTCCCCCCAAAACTTGCCTTCTGGATGGTCACCTGGTGCTGCTTCTGTTGTGGGGCATTAACTGGGGGATGTTGAGCAGACCATAGGGCCAGGCTCCCCAAATTGGCCAATCTGCAGTGTCACCTTATTAAAAATAAAGACTCCTAAGACCGTTCCCTAAATCCTGGCTCACTTGGTCTAGAACGGGACCTTCATCCAATTTAACACCCGAATATTTCAGGACTCACAAATATTCCCACAACTCTTTAGCATACAGCTATGGCTCTCCCATTCGGCTAGTTAGGGGACACTAGCTTACACAGCAGTGACCAGAAATTTCAGTGGCTTAACCCACAGAGTTCCATGTCTCCCTCCCATCTCAATCTGACACCGGTTGGGTGGTCCTCTTCCAACTTGAGCTATGTCACCTGGAACACGTGGCTTCCGAAATCACTGCTGCAAGACAAGAGAAAAAGCAATCGTGTGACATGTTTAGAAGGGTCAAGCCTGGAAGGAACTTATATTGTGCCCCCCCCACCCCCCCACATTCGCTGGCTGGAACTGTAAGCGAGACTGGGAAATGGGAAAAGCAAGCGAGTATCTGCTGAACCGCATAAACCCTCCATCGTTCGGCCTTTAATTACGTACTCTTTTGCATGTCGATATGTTCTTCTTCGTTCCTCGGTTAGATTCCTCGGAGGTCAAGAGCAACCTTTAATTTCTACCCTATAGGGCGGAGCACTTGGACGTTACTAAATATCTTCTTGTGGAGAAATTGGTGATACAATAGCTCTAAGGAAGTGAAGAGTGGCGCCGTGACAGACGGTGTGATAGGTCTGGGTGCAAATTCTGTCCCCAACGCTGCCTTGGCACATTTTCTAAGCCTCGATTACGTCGCCTGTAAAACAGGAATGACGGGGGCGCCTGGGTGGCGCAGTCGGTTAAGCGTCCGACTTCAGCCAGGTCACGATCTCGCGGTCCGTGAGTTCGAGCCCCGAGTCAGGCTCTGGGCTGATGGCTCGGAGCCTGGAGCCTGTTTCCGATTCTGTGTCTCCCTCTCTCTCTGCCCCTCCCCCGTTCGTGCTCTGTCTCTCTCTGTCCCAAAAATAAATAAAAAAAAAAAAAACGTTGAAAAAAAACAGGAATGACGGCTGCCTTACAGAGTGACTGGGGGACAAAATGAAGTATTTTAGGCCATAAATGACCTGCCACACTTCATGCAACATTGCGAGATTCAAAAGCTGGTGGTTCTTGTCCTCTAGTCCACTAGGGGCCTTAAGGAGGATGAGCTTCCTGGGGTCTGTGAGCCCCTCGAAATCATATGCAAACATGTATGTGCATAAATACATAGGGACCTTCCCTAACGCACCTTCTCTTTGCCTACAAAAAGCACACGCGAGGGCTCTCCGTGTAAAGTGTTGTTTAAACATTACAGATCGTAAAAGCTAATCTGTGTTAATTGCTTCCTACAAGGCAGGCTCCGCTCTGAGTGCTTTGTGTGCATAACTTGTTTACCTGTGGTTCACATGGACCCTGTGCGGTGGCCACTGTCGTCACCGTCCCGTATGTCCCTGCAGGTGAGGGAACTGATTCCCTGAGAAGCCGAGCTGTCAAAGGTCTCACAGCTGCTGAGCAGACAAGCTGGTTTCCACTCAAAGCCAGGCAGCAGGACTCCAGGGCGTCAGTGGTTCTGAACGTGTGGTACCGGGGCAGTAGCACCTGGGAACGTGTTGGAAACGCCACTTCTTGGGCCGCCCTCAGACCTACAGAATCAGAACTCTCCAGGTGGTTCTGAGCCGCTTTGAAGTTTGCGACCCCTGTGCTGTGCTCTTACGCAGCTTCCCTCTTCTGCAGTTAGCTCTGGTGCCCAGAGGAGGGCCTGCCGTTTACTAAAGGAACGAATGAACGCCGTCACCCACTCACCTCCTGTTCACAGTCTGTCTTCCAGCATCTGGTGTCAGAAGCACCAGGAGGAAACCGTGCGCCGCAAGTGGAAATGCCCTCCTGTGTCCTGTTGGGGCCTCTGCACTCTGAGTTCTCCTCCAACTGGACAACCCAGCCATCGGATCCGCTCACTGGCCAAAACTGGGCCCGTGCTCCACACTCCCTGCGTGCCAAGGAGGAGGGAGGGCAGAGAGTGGCTGGCTGTATCCTGAGAAGCTATTTTGCTCCCGGCCAAAAGCCATGCATCTCGAACGACCGTGCGGCGAACAGATTGCAGCCCAGGACCCTCCCGGCCTCCGCCCCAGCTGTTCCTGCCTTGGCAAGTGGCCCCTTCTCTGTGCTCCCTGTGCTATCCAGATGGAAGCAGACTCCGCGGGAAAGGCAGCTCCAGGCAGGCAGCTCCCGGGCCAGCTGTGTATTTGGTTAACAAGAGAGCCGGGCAGGCACAGCGCACAGCGCATCCGGAGGGCTCAGGAAGGTGGCGCGTGGGCAGCAGCAAAATGCCAGTGTGTCTGAGTCCCAGTCCAGCCGGGGGAGTTTCTCACGTTGCTTCTGATGTGTGTTAAGTGACACCAGGGGCGCCTGGCTGGCTCAGTCGGTTGAGCGTCCGACTTCGGCTCAGGTCATGATCTCGCAGTTCATGAGTTCAAGCCTGGCATCAGGCTCTGTGCTGACAGCTCAGAGCCTGGAGCCTACTTCGGATTCTGTGTCTCCCTCCCTCTGCCCCTCCCCTGCTCGCACTCTCTCTCCAGCATAAACATTAAAAAAAAAAAAAAAAGATGCCACAATGACAACCACTGTGGCTGAGCGCTTCCTATGGGGTCAGGTGTCCTGCATTACAACAACCGTTTGGTGGGGACACTATTATTATCCCTGTTTCACACGTGAGGAAAATGAGATTCAGGGTGAAGTAACAGACCCAAGCTCTCAAAGTGGGTACATGGGTACGTAGTAAAGACAGGACTCGGATCCGGATGTGTGGATGTCTAACCACTGCACTAGATTGAGGAAACCAGCATGGCCCACTTGAACTTGGGCTTGAGCTGGCCAACAGAGGCTCGTTTCGCTACGACCTGCTTCTCCAGTCTTCTTGGAGCATCTCTTAAAGGTCACTAATGTTCACAACCATTTACTGAGCAGGTCCTGTGTTCCTTTAGAATCGTGACATCTTGTCTCCCATAAATCTACAGATCATGAGAGCAAGGATTTCTTTCTTTCTTTTTTTTTTTTTTTGATCCGTACTGGATTTCCAGCAGCTAGAACTGTACCTGATACACAGTAGGTGCACAATAAATGTCTGTTAAATGAATGAATGGCCCTGACCTCCAGATTTTGACCTGTTGAAGCCACAGGGAAGATGTAGTTTTCTATTTGCATTATTTTTAAAAAATCCATTACCACAGGGGCAGGGCTGGATCTAATAATGATAAATGCTTTTGAATTGGGGGTGATTAATGAACTATGAGACAAAGTTAAGTGTGTGGTGTGCCTGTTGACTCTCCTGAGCTCATTCTAACTGCACTGAGACTGGACAGGCAGCAGAGTTTAGACACGGGAGACATCACTTGGATCAATGGTCTCAGAACATTCCTCCTCTGGCTTTTGTAGTCCTTGGAGGTATGTTGCTCTTTGATGTTCTGGTCTTGGAGAGTGAATTCCAGGAGGTGGGAAGGCATTGTGACCAAACACTTAGGCTCTTAATAGTGGTATCACTTTGAGACACACCATATTTCCTAAGTCCCAGTCCCCTCCTCTGTAAAATTGGGAGTAATAACAGAACTCACCTCTCATAGCTATTTTTATCATGACCACCACCTTCATCAATCATCCCATCCACGCTTTGGGTGTCTAGGGAGCTCCCCCTGTCCAACCCTGGCCTGTCAGGCCGCTGGTTTCACCAGGGATGGACAGAGAGGTCATGAGCTTTTCCAAAGACAATGGAAGCAGAGGTCAGAGCAATGCAGCCGTGAGACAAACAATGCAGCAACCTCTAGAAGCTAGAAAAGGCCAGGAAGAGACTGTTCTCTGGAGCCATGAGCAGAAATGAGGTCCTCTCAACACCTTGACTTTAGCCTGGTAAGACCACTTCAGTAAGACTAAGACTCTGATCTCCAGATCTGTGAGATAAGCCACTAAGCCCATCAGCCTCTACTTTCACTGTATCCCTTTCTGAAATCAGGACTTCAGCTTCTATTTTATTCCATAAAAATCAAAACCCACTTTGCTATATTCATTAGTTCTAGCCTGGAGAAAATATGATGTTCCAATAATGCGCTCTAAGGCCTGTCCCTCGGGTGTTTCTGGCCCTGTGCTAGTCTGTGTAAACATGTTCATGCTCCAATCTATCCACCACTCTTCCCTTGTTCCCCTCCATGCTGCGCAGAATTACATTTTCAAGAACCTCCTTGCAAATGTCTTCCAGCTACTTTTGGCCAGTGGGCAGCACTGACAGGTGGGAAAAGGGGAAAAGCCATAGTTGCCTTTCTCACTCTGCCCCAGGGGACATCTCCAGCTGTGGCTGCAACTCCTCTTGGGTCCAGTTCTTGATGGAGAGTCCTTCCTTCTGTGGTTCCAGGTCCCACTGGACATGATCCACCATGACTTTGTCTCCTGCCAGTTGGTTCCTGATATTGGGCCCCTCCCTTGTTCGTTTCTAGCCTGGGAGTGAAATGACTTCCTAGTAGTTGCTAATCTCTGGGTTGTTTGGCTTCTCAGCTCTACCATCACCCATATAACAGTTCCCTCTACTAACTGCCCTTTGTTTGAAATCCCCAGAGTGGCTAATTTCCCGACTTGCCTATTTCTACAAAGGCACCGAAGACAGTTCTAGGTTCTCTGGTTTCCAATCAGTCTACGGGCTCTGAGGGTATGGACTCTGTCTTCTGGGACTATGACCCCGTGCTGGGCTAAGCCACCTCCATGTGGTTTCGGTCATGGTTTAAAAGAAGGGAAAGCAAATATGGCAGCCATGTCTTCTTGTTCTCCATTTTTCATTCTCCCCTACATAGTAGTAGAATCCCAGACCTTTAGCTGCGTTCTTCACATGGCTGCCCAGAGGAAGACGACCCTCCCCAAACTCTTTCACAGCTGGGTATGTCCCTACAATTAAGCTCTGCTCAAGAGAATGCGAACAGAAGTGACGTGTCCTCTGGGTGATACCCTCCTTTCCTCCTCTTCCTGCCCCCTGTGGGCCGGAAAGTGGATATGGTGGCAAATTGCCTTCAGCCACGTGGATGAGGGCAACACACAGGGATGGCAGAGCCACGAGACAGAAAACATCTAGTCCCTGAAATCGTGGAGTCTTCGTAACAGCCCCGGATGCCTTATGTTTGGACTGTCACACAGGGAGAGAGAAACATCCATCTTGTTTGAGCAAGTGGTATTTTGGTCTCAGTCAAGCAGTCAAGCCTCCACCCTCATCACCACTGCAAAATCAAGAGGGTTGGCATTTGCATGTAGCCAGCCATGCATGTTTACGCTCTTGTGGCGCTCCCCATCCTGGACTTCGCCTGGCGGGCTATGCAGTGTCCTGTCCGTCTCCTCCCTTCAACTGTGGTCCCATGGGAACAGGAGTTTTCTTGCTCCATGACGTCACATACCTCCTGGCACTGACAGCACACTGCAGGCCTCTACTGTGTGTTTGTGGAAGGAATGATTGAATGTGAGCCCCAAGATATGCTTGCCATTTGTTTCTGGATCCAGAGCATTCAGGATCCCTTGACCCATTGCTTTGGGCTTTCATATGTCCATTAGTCACACTAGACTCACAGAATCCTAATGCCACGAGAGCTACTTATTTGGCATTCTACTTTACCCAGCTGGAAGTTAAATTCCGAAAGGCCGCATGGTAACCTAGGTGTTGAGGCAGGATTTGAACTGGGGTCCACTGACTTGTTCTACTGCTCTGGACCCATTGTCTACATGTGGCCTTTCCAGTGGAATCTCTTCTGTTCTCCCCCTGCTTCCAGCTCTGGGAGCTCCCTGCGCCTTCTTGCACCTCCCTCTGACGGTTTGGGCTTGAAGTATTAGGGAGCAGAGCATGCTGGGAACTCAGCAGATTAATATGCTTTACTTAGGTCCCATGGGACAGTTTCTGGGCTAGGCTCCTGTACCGTAGCACCCCCAGCCTAGGAGCTGGGTATTTAGCTCTGGTGCCTGTGAGGTGGGGGTTAGGTTTAGGGTGACGCTCCCTCTCTTCCCTTCCTGAATTCTGGCCTGTATTGTATCGGTACAAAGAACTGAGCACATGGGGCTCAAAAATCAGCTTTGAGAGTGTGCAGCCCGGACCTGAGGCCAAAACGAGACTTTCTACCACTTCTACCTGCTATCCCTCGGCAAAATATTCCATCTCGTCCAAGCTGAAGGAGCTGGAGCAGGGGAGCAAACGCTGGCTCAGGCTTCTAGAACTGACCCTTGCACAGTCTGCTTTCCACCTGAAGATGGGGAAGGCAGGACATACTCCCTGCACCTGCTCCACATGGTTCCCTGGATGGCCGGGTCTCCTGAACTCACCCATGAGGTAAGGCAGTCCTCCTCCTGTGGGGAAGACCCAGTGAAGGGGGTGGGGAGAGAGCAGATTCCTCTTTCAATGGGCCACTAGGGGGTGCAGGGATCCAGGAGGCACAAATGATCAGGGAGACACCAGGCCAGTCTCTGGAAGACCGAAGCCTTGGGAATGCATGGGTGGGAAGTGAACTTGGACCGAGACCATCAGGTTCAAATCCTACCTCCCACCATCGCTTGTGAGCTGTGTGCAATATTTAATCTTTCTGCCTCACGGGATTCTCATCTGTGACATGAAGATGATGAGAGAGCCTATCTCAGGTAGTTGCCGAGCGGATTAAACGAGATCACGCCTTCGGAGCACTCAGCCCAGGGCCTGGAACCTCGCAAGTGCTGGCTACGTGTTCCTTTCCTGCCGCACCGGGATGGCTGAGGAGGGGAGAGTCTGAGACTTGGGTTAGGAGCAGAGTCCACTGTTCCAGTGTTAGCAGGGGGCCACAGTGCGGTCGTGAGCCGCGGGGTGCAAACCAAGAACGTCCCCCCGAGCCCCTCCTTCTACCCTGTCCCTGGAGCTGCGTGAGAGCAGACAACCCTGGTCCCGGGGACCTTTCTCTCGGAGCGGCGGGGTTGGGGAGGAGATGCACAGAACTCACCTGGCACAGGTCCGCCAGCGACCTGCCAACCGCTGTCCCCTCCCTCCTTGCTCAGACAGATGATCCTGTCAGGAGGGGCAGCGGCCTGCTTCATCACCCTAATTGCCGTGTGGTTTGCGTTCATCAAGGAAACAGCAGGGATTCCAAATTAAATTCCAACATGCAATTTATTCAAGATGAAAGGCCCATTGAGAGACTCTGCAGAAGGCCCCGCCCTCCCTTTTGGAAGCAGAAGTTTCCTGCTGCCCGTGCTGCCACAGCCCATGCGTGTCTCCTGGGCCCCAGGCTCCCTGGAATGAGGATTCTCCCCGGCGGCCAGCTGCCTTCCCATTTTACAGACGGGGTTGCTGAGGCACAGAGGAGGGTCTCGCACGTGGAAATCGCCCTGGGCACGCGGAGGCCAGCACCCGCATGGGGCTCGTCTGTCTTTGGGAATTGTTGTGCATGACAAAGTGTCCCTCTGGCACACCCCGAGATGACAAATGAGCCAATCCTGAGCCGTGGTGAGGGCCAGGGGAATCTCATTTGGAAAACCGAATCATCCCATCAGCGTCCGTTTGCCTGCAAGAGGCTTCTGAGCAGAGCGCAGCCGGAAGCCCACTCTCGCGGGCTTCATACGGATGGGCCCACCCCTTCCAGGCAGAGTCGGCTGCCAGGGTTTCCCCACGGCTGCCTATCACCTGTCTCCCCTGAAACGTTTCATGAGTCACACAGACACCAGAGCGGACATGACAAAGTCGATGGGAAAGCACAGAGGTGAGGAAGCCACCGAAACGAGTGGGTACCTGCCAGGGACTGCTCAGCCCCGTGCACGGCTGCACACTGGCTCCGTCCTTGTTCAGTTCTGGGCTGACCGGCAGTGGCCGGGCGCCCAGGCCGGAGAGCCCCCCTCCAGGGCAGCACATGGTCGTGGCCATCAACAGGTCGTGGCCAGAGACTGATCCCTCCCAAGTAAGCTGTGCACTCAGGCGGGAATGAGAGCAAGATGCCAAAACAGACTCTGGGGCTCAGGGTTCCCTAACGTGCAGGGTGTGCTGCAGGGACACCAAAGTGACACGCGCTGAAACCTGGCCCACGTGCGTTCTGGAAGGAAGACTTTCCACAAAGCCAGCCTTGCCTGGCAAAGCTGGGTTTCTCCCGGTTCTTGGATTCAGCCCCCGGACTAACACAGACTTCCTACCATTTAGCAGAACAGTGCCTTCGGGGAATGGATTGATTCTGAAAGCAGTAATGCAGCGAGCGATCCCTGGGGAAGGAGCATCTAGTTCTGATTGAGAGCCTGGAGGCAGAAAGTGGACATTTCAATCCAGGCCTGATGCCATTATTTGAAGGAGGCGAGCAGTGACTGTCATGCACCAGTTTCCCCAAGACAGAATGGGGAATGGGAAGGAGACATCACTGCCATAAAGTGACTGGAAGTTTAAAATTTAATGGTTGCAGCCTGGCCTTTGAACTCAAACCTGAAATTGAGGACTTACTAGGTCTAGGGGTTTAGAACAAGCTCTTTATGTCTCCGGCCCTCAGTTTCCCAATCTGGAAAGTGGGCGGAATAATAATATCCATCTCTCGGTCTTCATTTAGAGCAAGGATCCTCACGTCTTTCCCTGAAGAGCCAGATGGCAAATATCGTAAGGCTCGGGCCAGATGAACTCTGTTGCAGCTACTCCACTCTGCCGTACAAACGGTAAATGAAAGGGCGTAGCTGTGTCCCAATAAAACTTTATTTACACAACAAATGGTGGGCCAGACATGGCCTGTGGGTCGCAGCATGCCAACCCGATTCAGAGGACTATATGAGCCAATGCAAACGACAGCAAAAGTGCCTGGCACAAAACTGCTGACCCATAAATGTTACTATCACCATGACCACGCTCATGATCATGCTCATCGGCACTATTGCTCTGCATTTGGTCATTTGGATCATCAGGTGCTGCCTAATAAAAATCTCTCCTCTCCCTGCCTTTACCAACTTGTTAAATCAGTTTCCAAAAGGGCACTTAAGCGGATTGATTCAGACTCCCGGGTGCAAATGCATTCAGGACTTTGCCCTGAAGTTGCCTGCTTAATGCGGTTTCCCTAATCTCCAGCATTTAAAAGCAAGGGCAGCTTGGATGCCCACTGAAGTCCCATTGATAAGACTTCCCATTTAAAATTACTATTGCCCTTCACGAGGGATTTCATTCGCAAGATGGCATGGTTTTCCACTGCTGCTTGAGGAAGTACAGACGATTACAGCCATTTTGTAGACAAGAAACTGAGCTTTGGTAAGGTTGATTTGTGGCAAGTCATGCTGAGGGGTGGGAGCTGGGCTGAAATTTGACCTGGTCGGGTCCGTGGACTCTAAACCCAGTGCTCCTTCCCTGCCATTGCAGCTGCAAATAATACATTTGCTGGTTTAAAGAGAAAAGGAATTCACGGAGTACGTGGCTTAGAGAGTTTTGGGGAGGAACCGAAATCAGGGTTGGGGCTGTGGAGGGGAACAACACCCCAACGATAATGCCGATGCTTTGTTGCAGAGGCTTCTGGCCTAGGAAACACAGCCTGAGCCAGAGACACTGAGCACTTTTAAGATGTTCGCTCCGGCTGCGGCCTGAAGCCCGACATGCTTCAGTGACCCTCAGAACCGATTCTGTCTGCATGATGCCTCCTTCGCACATTATTCTCTTTCTTTTTTTTAATGTTCATTTATTTATTTCCAGAGAGAAAGAGATAGAGAGTGCTAGTGGGGGAGAGGCAGAGAGAGAGGGAGAGCAGCGCACAGCCTGACTGATGTGGGGCTCAATCCCATGAGGTCATGAGATCATGACCTGAGCTGAAATCAAGAGTTGGACGCTTAACCAACTGAGCCACCCCAGGTGCCCCCACATTATTCTCTTTCAAATTTAAGTCTTCAAGCGAAGGTCCTAGTAGCTGAGACTCGGTCACGTGCCTGGGCCCTCGTTCTCAAGGAGCTTGGGGAAATGAGTCACTTCTCCCCTGGGGAAGCAGGGGGCTCGTAGGAAGGGAATTCCCCAAACCCAGGAAGGATGTGCAAAAGGTGTGGGCCAACCCTACCTGTGGGTACATACCCCAAAGAAACGAAGGCAGTGACTCAAAGATATGCCCGTACTCTCCTGAACACAGCATTAGGCACCAGAGCCAAAAGGTGGAAACAACTCAAATGCCCGTCGACAGATGAATGATAAATTAACTGTGGTAGATCCAAAGAACGGTATCCTAATGAGCCTTAAAATGTTGGAAATCCAGGGGCACCTGGGGCGCTCAACCGGTTGAGCGTCCGACTTCAGCTCAGGTCATGATCTCGTGGTGTGTGAGTTCGAGCCCCATGTCGGGCTCCCAGCTGTCAGCACGGAGCCTGCTTTGGATCCTCCGTCCTCCTCTCTCTCTGCCCCTCCCCCACTTGCGCTTCCCAATAAATAAATCAGTATTTAAAAAAAAAATTTTTTTTTTAACATTTATTTATTTTTGAGGCAGAGAGAGACAGAGCATGAACGGGGGAGGGTCAGAGAGAGAGGGAGACACAGAATTGGAAGCAGGCTCCAGGCTCTGAGCCGTCAGCCCAGAGCCCGACGCGGGGCTCGAACTCACGGACCACGAGGTCGTGACCTGAGCTGAAGTCAGACGCTCAACCGACTGAGCCACCCAGGCGCCCCAATAAATCAGTATTTTTTAAAAAGTCGGAAATCCTGCCACGTGCTGCCACATGGGTAAACCTTCACTTCACGACATTATATTGACTGAAATAAACTAGACACAGCAAGATAAATACTGTACAATTCCACGTATATGAGGTCCCTAAAATAGTCAAATTCACAGAGAAGAAGGTAAAACGGGGAAGGGGTCCTTATAGTTTAATGAATACAGAGTTTCAGTTTGAGGTAACGGAGATTTTCTGGAGACGGACGGTGGTGACGGCCTCACAACAATGTGAACACAATGCCACCGAAGTGTGCGTGTAGAAACGGTTACAGTGGTAAATTATGTGATGTATATTTTACCACACACACAAGAAGAGGTGCTGGGCTTGGCAAATGTCCCTTGTAAGAACTTAGGCTTTCATTTTCCAGAAGGGAAAACAGAGGCCCAGAAAGTGACAAGACTAATTAGTGGCAAAGCTGGCAATTGTCTGAATCTCCGGCACTTGCTCTTTCCAGAAAGAAACTGCTGGTAGAAATTTGGATGCCGGCTCCTCAGCCCTGCTCCCTCCAGGATCTAACAAGTAGGACACGGGCCAGGCAAGCGATTAAACAAGTGAAGTGGGTTGGATGGGAGACACTAATGAGAAGTGGGGACCGCGTGATCAGGGCCGCCGCTCCTCGGCTCTGGCGGGTTCGACATGTGGGAAGAGAGCCCAGTGCTATCATAGCTTATGGTTCTTTCAAAGAAGCCACACTTCCAGATATTTGTGTGCAAGTGCCTGAACCTTAATCATGGGCAACAGATTCAAACAAGCAAACAAACAAACAAACAAACAAAAAATAGCCTATAGGCCGATTAAAATATACGTATGGGTTGAATACTGCTCTCGGACTTGTGGTTTGCAAACTCAGGGTTGAGCGCAGAGGCAAGGACCCCAGATAAAAGCAGGATAGAAGTTTTGATAGTAAATGCAAGCTGCCTGGTAGTTTTTCAAAGTGTAGGCTCCCCCGTAAAGGGGGGGATACAGTAAAACATGGCTATTAACTAAAACGCAAACGAGAGCCCCCTGTTACATTCTATTTTGGAAATTTAAACCTTCAGACCTTCGGGGGGTGGACTGGGACCGCAGGTTAAGCTCTGAGGGCTTGTAGCCACCCTCCTTGTTCCAAGGAGCATGAGGAGGCCTGTCATCAAAACTCAGTAAGACAGAGGGTGGGAGAGACGACTGGAAGGAGAGAGAAGGAGGGAGAGAGACGGACGAGGAGGGGAGAGGAAAGGTGGGAGAGAGTAGGTGTTCATTCTCTTTTCAAGGCTGACTCTTCCTTCTGGAATCTCTGAATTCTTGTTCCCACTTTGAGGAATCTGCCCCCTGGCTGACATGGCCCAATTGATATTTTTACCTGACTGACTCTTACCTAGTAAGTTTGCTTCAGTGAGAAGGTGTTAGTGAGCAGGAGAGAGGAAAACCATGGTGGGGAGGGGCCAGAAGCCCCTTTCCAACTTGTTTGTTTTTGTTTTGCTCAACTCATCTGACTTCACAGCCAAACCTGTGGTCAATCTATCAGCCATTGCCCTGAGGGGAGAAGGCATTGCACCTTCCTCCCATCTGAAGGAAGCTGCTCACCCAGTACTCACAACTGTCCCGTTTTGAGTCTCCTTGGTACCCACGGTGGGCAGGAGGAAGTTCTGTTCAGGGTCAAAACAGATCATTAGTAACAGTAACTCCAAAGCAAAGCCTTTTCTATTTCCCAACACAAATTGTCCAAACAGCTTACCAGAAATTATACCAAAATACGATGGAATTACATGCCAGTGTTCAAAACTACAGACTCCAATGATTGGATATACCTAGAAAAATTAAGGGGCAAAAGTGAAATTCCCTTCCCTCATATATTACAAAGAACTTAAGGTCCAGCACTCATTGGACCAATTTGCTACATAATAAGAAATTTCACCGGGGGGACGGAGGATCTGTTCTGGAACTCGATGCATGGCCTGACATCCTGGTCCCCCCAGTGGGCTGAGTGCTTGTTGATTTCATTCCGACCTAAGGCTGGGAATGTTTCCCAGAATCCCCTTCCCTGAACGGGTTCCAGGGCAAATGTGGGGACGATAGGAGATCCTGTGAGGTGTGAAAGGCAGAAGTACAGAGGAATCATCATTCTTGGGGGCTTGGGGTGATCAGACACACGGCTTTACAGTCCTTCTGTGAGCTCACTTGTTTCAGGATCATTTTGGAGTTAATGTGAGGCTTCTTGGCCTGCCTTGCAAGATCTGGCTTCTGCACCTGTCCTTGGATGAGGCTGGGGTCGTTAGTAACATGTCTGAGGTCCTTCCAGGCCACCGTTCGGCCAGCTCTTCCCACATCAGTGAAACCACTAATTTCCATATTCAATCCCTTATTCCTATAATGCTTGTGGTGGCTCTGACTGATCCCAGCTGATATGCATTGGGCAAACACAAACATCATCTTCATGAACGAGCCACTTATTAGATTTAAGCCGAGTCAGCAAGTGGGGTCAAAACACTCACATTCAGTCATTTCCTGGCAACTGATTCCAACTGGAGGGATGAGTTATTTAAGTAGTTTATTTTCCACTTAGAAGGAAGCCATCTCCTTCTTTTCGTTCTATAATATCTCTGGAACTCCTTTCCCTGTTTGAGCTCGATGTCAATTCCTCATCTCTGAACTGAGGATGCCCTCATTTCCAAACAGGAAATGGTGGTCCTAGGAAGTTTCCAGGCACGTCTGCGTGCCCTTTAGCTGATTCACAGACTGATACACCGGAACACACTCCAAGCTGAAGGTCTGGTTCAAGTTCCTTGGCAAAGGAGTCACACATCATGCAGGGGTCACTGAAAGAGCAGGCCCCCTGTGGCCATGCGTTCACATACCACCTCAATCCCTAGGTCCTGTTCTGCACAGTCCTCTGCACGGTCCCGTGTATTAGTTCTCATTTCAAGGTTTTTCTTACGTTGGCTCGCCTCTTGGCCCTTGGGTCACATTAGCATTGGCCCAAATTACATTTCTATACCACAATTTTCGAACACACTCCCCGATTCTCCTTCCCAAGTTCCCAAGTACTGCTTTGGCCTAGGAATCTCTCAACTGGGTGGTAACGAGATTTTGGTCGGGAGAGAGCTCTGGTATTTTTCTTCCAAGGGTCTCAAAATGCCACAGCTGAGGTTCCCAAGACGGCAAGGCTAAGAATCTAAGTGGAGGAGGTCACACTGACGAGGAACAATATGCCACGTATCTGGAGGTGGGTGTTTCGGGTAGTGGGAACCGTAAGAGCCAAGGGCTTGAGCTGGGAGTGTGCCTGGTGGGCTCAAGCGCCAGCAAAGGGGCCGAGGCAGCTGGAAGAGAGTGAGAGAGCGGAGAATAGTGGAAAACGAGGTTACATAGGTAATGGCCGCTGAAGGTGCCCGCAAAGCACAGTTTTTATTTTTATTCCAAGTGACCTGAAAGTCATTCAAGCATTTTGATGGAGCCTGCTTCGGATTCTGTGCCTCCCTCTCTCTCTGCCCCTCCCCTGCTCATGCTCTGTGTCTCTCTGTCTCAAAAATAAATAAAAACATTAACAAAAATTTAAAAAAAATTAAAAAAAAAAAAAGAAAGTTAGTCAAGCATTTTGAGGGGCACCTGGGTGGCCTGGCCGGTTAAGCGTCCAACTTCAGGCTCAGGTCATGATCTCGCGGTTTGTTGGGTCCGAGCCCCGCGTCGGGCTCTGTGCTGACAGCTCGGAGCCTGGAGCCTGCTTCGGGTTCTGTGTCTCTCTCTGTCCCTCCTCCACTCACGCTGTCTCTCTCTCAAAATAAATAAACAAACATTAAAAAAAAGTTATTCAAGCACTTTGACCCTTAGGCTGAAGGGAGGCAGTCTAAGAAGTCAGACGACAAAAGATACGAGGGGTTGAGAAACTGTCCTAACAGGGGAGCCACATTTGGATCTAACGGAAATTCTCACTAATCCTGGACACTGAATCTGATTAGATTCAGAATCTGGTTGGGTTTCTTCTTTGGGGAAGGGGTGAGTGTATTCTATGTGAAGAAAGAAGGATACAGACGTACCTTTGGTGACCTTTGGCACCAAATTCCACTTCCGGTTCTCCCAGGACACATAGTCCATCTACCTTCCCAGCCTCCCCACAGGTAGGTGTGGTCGTGTGACCGACCAGCAAACTCTGGGCAATGGGGTGTGAGCTGGGGGGTGTGATTACTTCCACGCCTGGCCCATAAATGCTGCTCACGTGTGCTCCATTTTAGTGAAAAGTCCATAGGATTTCTTCATGTGCCTTTTCCTCTGCTGGCTCGCTGGGATGATCTATCAGGATGAACTTGAAAGCCCAGTAACTGCCTGGTACTGACTGGAATTTAGCATGAATCACCCTTGCGCAGCCCACAGACCCAAACCCAGCCCAAGTGAAGCATCAGTCATGATAAAATAAACAAGCTTCCCCCGATATTGTATCCCAGTCTCCCACGGCCATCCCTTCAAGCCCCCACTGCGACGGGACTCCAGCCCCTCAGCTCCGGCAACACCAGCTGTCCCAGAATGTCCAAGCTGTGGTTCTCCAGATGTGATGCATCCTCGCTCTTAGGGAGGCACATGAAAGGATTAATTTGGAAAGCCCAGTTAACAGCACGTGTCGTGGAGTCCGAGTCTTTGTGGAGCGTAACAAGGGTGGAAAATGGGGATGTTATCTCTGACCCACCAACTTAAAAATCCTGTGCAAGTTGCGGAGTCTTGGGTAGGGTAATTGCACCATTTCTGTACTTCCAGTGGTCTGGGGACAGTTCTGGAGCCCATGAGACCGCTCAGGCTTCTTTAGGGAAGAATTCCTCCTATGTGGCTTTATCCGTGTGACCCACTCCAGAAGAACATCTCATAGAAAGCACACCTAACCCAAGCCCACTATACCTGTAGCTTGATGCTGACCTTGCCTCCTACGTCTAGAGAAAGGCTGCTGTGTTCTGAAATTTTCACTGTAAACCCACCTCTGCTCCTATGTTGCCTGAAGCTTGTAGTTACAGGCATTTTCTTATGTGTACTAGAAATTGTGTCAGCCAGTTGTGGGTCCCATTCCTTGGTGAGGCTCACAGTAGACATATTGGTATTTTGTTTACTGCCAGCCCCTTCTGTATGGGAATCATCCCTTTCCTGTTTCATGTAATTCTGGCAGGGCTATAAATCAAGAGACTGATTTCCACCCATGTTAGTGGCCATACGACCAACCAAGGATGACCAATCATAACTCCACTTAAGGGAATTTCTATAGACTCTAGGAGAAACAGTATCTCTTCTTCTGAGATTTCAAACTTGGATCATCCGGGACCCTAATTTTCACGTAAAGCCATGATGCCTGCCAATTCTGGGCAAAGCAGGGTTCAGAAGTTGAGAGGGAGAAACTGATTCTTAATGACAGCTGTTGAGTTACCAGATCCAGCCCTGCCTGAAACCAACAGTTCCACACCCTTGGACTTAGTTACATTAACTAACGTATCTTCTAAAATGTAACACAATTAAGCTTGCTCTGAATTGGATTTCTATCACTTGGGGGCTACTGGAGGTGAACCCATGATCTTACCCAAGTCAGCATATTTTCTCATTGACGTTCTTCCTAAGGTCTCACGGGATGCACTTACCACACCTCCACTGAAGTCATCTGAAGCCCCTTCGATTTTATAGTTTTCCCTTTGAATCTACTGCCCTGCCTCAGGGCGGCAAGCTAAGTAGCATTGAATATGGACAATACTTCTTGTTCTCGTGGACTTTTCTCTAAAAGACAGACGGTCGTGTCAGCTGATCATGTTAGAGAATCCCTAGCGAGAGTCGTTTTTTGACCAGGACCCCTGCATTCACCCCGACCTCATTGGGAAAGCCTCTACTCATCTTAATCCCGTATTTTCTTATTCACTGGAAAAGAGCCTACAGGGCCAATTAACATTAATTTCACAGGTCCTTGAACTGTCTGCTTCATAAGTTCTCCTCTTTTTAAGCTTTTTAAAGATTGGTTCCATTTGGGGGATTCTACTGTTTCTTTTCTACAGTGCTTTGGACCCATGAGCCCAGTGTGGGAATGTTCTTTTATATCAGGGGTTGGGAAACTGCAGCCCGTGGACCAAAGCCAGCCAGCCACCTTTTTCATAAATCGTTCTCCTAGAACACAGCCATGTCCATTTGTTTATTTGCTGTCTATGGCTGCTCTTGTCATTCCTACAAAGACCATATGGATGCAGAGCTAGAAATATTTAGTGATCTGGCCCTACACACACAAGTTTCCTGATCTTTGCTCTAGATTTTAGTGCTTCTCGATCATTTCTTCATCCTGGCACCCACAAGCAATGGTACCCTGAGAGATGAAGGAGTTAATATCTTGACAAACCTTTGGAGCATACTGCTTGGGAAGGTCTACTCTAGACCACGTGGGGCAGGACATGGCCTGGCGTATATTTGGGATATCACTGTCTGACAGCCTAGTCTTCTTTTTGAGACACCTGGGGGCCAATACGTGATCTGAAGCTTGGTTCTGTACATTCTGTGTTTAGAAATCCATGTGGATTTCAATCTTGGCCAAGGCCAGGGTTACTCCTGTTCCTGGGTGGTGGTGATCTCCTGGACACCCTGACTTCTCATGGAAACTGTCCCTGCAGAATCAATCAACGCAGGGTTCCACAATGAGACTTAGATAAGCACAGAGATGGGGCGCCTGGGTGGCTCAGTCAGGTAAGCGTCTTGACTTCAGCAGTTCGTGGGTTTGAGCCCTGCGTTGGGCTCTGTGCTGACAGCTCAGAGCCTGAAGCCCGCTTTGGGTTCTGTGTCTCCCTCTCTCTCTGTCCCTCCTCCACTTGCACTCTATCTCCCTCTCTCTCTCTCTCAAAGACAAATAAGTGTTAAGAAAAAAATTTTTTAAAAGAGCACAAAGATGTTACCATCACTGGTAGGGCCAGTCTGAGCCATTTGGGGTTCAAAACGAACAACCAGCCTACCTGTGCAAGAACTGTGGTGTGCCCTTGAATATGCGGTCAGACTCTGTTACAGCTGTCACAGTCACTTGCCCTTTTCCCTCAAACAGCACCACAGTAATGGCAATTAATGCCCATCTTCTGATGGGCCGAGGATACTAACTGGTGTCCATGACTTCACTTCTGCACCTTAGCCACACGGGCTATGGAATCCATAAACCACATCACATTTTGAGGTCCCATCGCTATACTCTTCCTTTTTTCTCATTTTATTATGGCATAAATTCACTGCAGAAGCCAAAAGAAGTGACCATGCACTTGTTATATTGCCACGGAGGAGAAACGTGGGTTAAGAACCATTCACACCAATAGAAAGAATGAAACTGCAAGTTTATTTAAAAGTATAAAAATTAAGAAACAAAAACAAAAACCCAAACCAAAACTTAACCAAAACACAAAAAGCAACCACACACAAACTTTCCAGTTTGCATCAACTCTGAACATCACACACTATTTATCAACCACTTTGTTGCATGTTTAAAAAAGATGTCAGTTTCAGAGTAGGGGCTGAATCGGGGGGTAAGCTATCAATGACAGTGCTGCTAATTTTAATGCTAAAATAAAAAGAATTCGCTGCTCTCATCTGAGAAAAAAGCACAGAGACGGTTTCCTGGTTGGTGTAGATTTAGGCAACGTATAAAAAAATATTCTGGATGGAAATGAGTTAAAAAATATTGCTGGCCACTTATTTGCCATTTTGAGTAGAGGGAAAAAACAGGAAAAACCCCTGTAGCTTTGGTGCCCTATTTATATATTTTTAAAAAGATTCATTAAAAAAATCAAATCTATAATAAAAATGTCCCTGTGTTTATTTAAAAAAACAACAACATTAATAGGTTTTCTTATCTACTAAGACCATTTGTTTTTCCTAAGATGCCTGGAAGCAGAAAAGCGAGTGAGATTAATTCACTGCACAATTAATTAAAATTAGAATCCTTTCTTCTAAACAACTTCCAAAATACCAGAAAGGAGCATGGGCCCATCAAAGGGAGAAGAAATAAAGCCATTCTGACTCACAGGAGATGAAATGTTCAGCCAGAGTTCCTACCACACTCTGGCTACCATCGTAAGTTCTTTCTTTATCAGAGTACTTGGAAAATAACTAAAGTGTTATTTAAAAAATGAAAGACAGAAACGACTAGCCTCCTTTTCTTTAACTTAGAAAGAAAGAAATCACCAAGTCGCTAGCTTTCCTGTAACATATTTTGCATATGGTTAAAAAAAAAAAAAAAACAAAAAAGTCCACAGAACAGGATCACTAAATGCCACTTCGTCCCCCACTCCTGCAGGCTCCATTTAAATTAGCATCAAAGAGGTTACCGAAAATTTCTTCTGCTGCGGAAAGAAGTCCTGAATGGGTGAGCGCTGCCTGGAGTGGTTCCGCCTGGTTCCAGTTTTGTAACCCATCAGGGTGGTTTCTTGCCAAATAACGCCTACATTTCTACCCACTATATCTCCAGGGAGCGGGCCCTGCAGCTGGCTGGGCACAGAGAAAGAGAAACACTAGCAGAAACACAGAGGCTCTGAACTGAGGGAGAAAGACATCCCTCCTTCTGCAACCTTCAAGAACTTGATAAATAATAACTCAAAGTGCAACAATGCACGAACGCCAGGCACACAGGTCAGTCTGCAGTGACCCGGTGTCAGGGCTCAGCGGGACAAAGGTGTGATCTCCTTTTTGTATCTTTCTTTGGACCTCACTAAAGGAAAAACAAAAGAAAACAAAGAGACTGCTTTCCTATACACATATAAATAATCCCTTAACTAGAAGGGAAAAAACAAACACACTGTTTCAAATGCATTTCTAAGAGATTAAAAAACAACAAAAAAAGTCCGAATGGCAAATCTTGACTCCAAATTATCTACCGTCCAGTCCACGTCTTTTAGAGGAGAAACTATGGCAAGTCAGAAGAAGCCCGACCCTGACTCTAACCCTAGCCCTAATCCTAAATCAGGACGCTGGTATCTGGGCCTTGGGAAGGGGAGTGTGTGCAACACAGGGACCCAGGAGCTCTGGTGGGAGGTCCTGAACATTCTCACGTGTGTCATCAACCACAGTGTCCTCAAGTCCAAACGCACAGGTAAGATGACTTCTGGGTGTTAAGGTGACGTCGGAAGCTAGTGTTGAAAGTTGCATGGATGGGCACAGATGGGCGTGGTTTACAGGGACGGAGGACCAGATCAGATTTTTGGCCAATTCAAGTTGGGGTCCTCAGCCCTTGGCTCCGGGAAGGTCACAGCCAGGAAGGGGACGGTCCAGAAGCCAGAGAAGGGCTGTGGCCCTCAGCAGGCCCAGGCTCTCGGCAGCCTGCATTTGAAGAGCTGGGAACTCGGGTGAACTCATGGCAGAGGCCCCCTGCCCGTTCCGGGATGAGGCTGATGACAGACGTTGCAGAGAAAAACCCTCAACATGAGGATTCTTGGGGAAGGTTTTAAAGCCTGAATCTATCAAGTAAATGGTTCAGAGTCACTCGGAGAACCAAAAGGCCACTGGTGATTGCGGAAGGGTGTAACTCATGGCTGTTTCCACTGGCCGCGGCCTCGGCCGAACCTAGGGCGGCGCGCAGGAGAGTGTGAGGCAGGCTTTGGTGCTCGCCTGGATTCTTCCCAGGGCAGCCATCCACGATGGCCTCCTGGAGGATCATCCGACCCAAACCTCCCACGGAGCCGTATGGTAGCAGCCACGGGGAACTCGGGCTGGTGTCTCCCACCCTTCTGGACAGCCAACTCGGCACAGGAGCGCTGCGTTCCCCAGGACTCCTCAAATGCCGCTCTATCCGGCCGCCTGCAAACTTACGTTGCCTTGCCCGCAACATTCCAACAATGACACAATGACGTGGCAAGTGAGCTCACGCTCCTGGGCCCCGCAGGACGAGTGACCTCCCAGAAAAGATGGCACCACACATCGTGTCGCCCGAGAGGCCAGAAAAACACCAGGTCTCCTTCTAAAGAACATCCCTGAAATCTGGGGTGGGGTGGGGGGAGGGGGTAGGAAGGGGACGGAGAGACGGCTGACACCCGAAATCCCTCCTCGAGGCACCCTGAGGAGCTCCCCAGGAGCTGAGTTGTTAGGATGGTACCAAGTCAGAGCAGATTAACCCACATGGACTTTGGAAGCGCCAGATTTATACTTCTGTGGCGCCCTGGCTGGGCGCGGAGTCCCTGGGCCCCGCGGCGCTCTCCGGGGGGCCGGGCTGCCCCGGGCTGTGGCCGCTGTCTGCCGTGCTCAGGAGGCTGCTGGCCGCCTGGGAGCTGGCGCTGTCGGCACTCCCGGAGCGCGAGCGGTAAGGGGGCAGGTCCGCTTGGTTCAGAGACTCAGTGTCGGAGGAGTAGGGCGGCGGAGGAAGGTCGTACCACGCGGGTCTGCAAAGAAGAAGGCAGGATGGGGTGGGAGAGGCAGGGGACAGGGGAGGGAGGACGACGTGTCAGGAGCCAAGGCAAGGCGGTCGCCCCACCTTCCGCCCCGGTCTGGGGGATGCTGATGTGTCCCCCAGGTGGGGCGGCTCTCCGGGCTCTGGGAGGACCCCTGGTCTGCGACAAGACCAAGGGAATGGACAAAGGTCAGTGTGCTCTGGCTGGCTCCTGCTGCATGGGCAGGTGTCCAAACCACATCCTCTGGGTGGCTCTGGGTCGAGGATGCCGAGCATCCCCTTGCCTTGTCCTGGGCGGCCTGGCGGGGACACTTGGCTCCACCAGCGAGGGGCCCTGTGGTTCAAGACTGAACCTCTGACGGTCCACAGAATTTGGGGTTCTTACTGAAAGTCAAGAACTGGCGATGTGGACTTGGGCGAGAGGGTATCTTCTCAATGGCTCGGTGCTCTGCAGAAGGGGTAATAATGACACCTAGCTTGCAGGGCGGTAACTTAACGGAAGAGTCTATTTTGCAGTGCTCACTGGGAGTCAGACACTGTGCCCCCCTGCCTTACTTTCATTACCTTATTTAGTGCTCACAAGAGCACTAAGGGCAGGCCATTGTACTGGGGAGGAAACTGAGGCAAGGGGGCATTAAGTGACTTGCAGAGGACCACAAATAACTAGTAAGCAGCAGTTCTGGGATTGAAACCCAGGTGTTCCGACTCCAGATTCAGCAATTTAAACTTTACTCTGCGTTGGAGGGTCCAAATAAAGAGGTTATGAGTGGTGAGTGAGGTCCTGGGCTCGGACACTTATTTGCAATGATGTCCTTAAGCACAGCCTGCTCAAGTGACGGTTATCTTTTATGAGAAGGAGAAACAAAGTTTAAAAAATACGAGAGCTGTCACTGGAGCGGGTCCGAGAGGAGCCCAGTCAGCCCGGGCACAAGAGCTTGAAAAGGCCTCTTGCCACACCCGGTAAGTCCTGGGCTCAGAGGAAGAGAGCACTCTTGTTTCTTTGACTCTGAGAGCCAAAGTGAACTTCCCAAATGTGTTCTTGGGGACACCCTGGAGGTCACCCAAGAAGGGAGGGGAGGGTGGGGAGGCCTACCACCTGCTTCCATACAGAATTCTGCTTTTTGACTTTCTCTGTTGGGCTTTCCAGTCCAACTCCACTTGAAATGAGGGTCCTGTTGTTTTAAAAAGCTTGAGAGTGCTCTATTCTACTCCTTTAATTTTATAAATGAAGGCAAGCAAGGAACTCATTCATTCATTCATTCATCCGTTCGTTCATTGGTTCAACAGTATGAACCACCTCTAATATGGCCACTGGCCGCTGTTCTGGAGTAGCGGGTGAGGCCCCATGGTCTGAACATGTATCGGTTGTGGCTGAGTTGGCCAGGATCCTAGGTCTATGTCCTCGGACAAGTAACTTACCATCCCAGAGCCTCCGTGTGCTCGTCTGTAAAACTAAGGCAAATAATGAACCTCCCCCAGTGGCTTGCAGAGAGGAGTAAATGAGATGATACTGTCTTGCCAGGACCCGGTAAAGGCCAGACACTGCTGTCGCGTCTGCTGCTGAGCGCGGGCTCGTGACAGGCACCCGGAACCCAGGTGTGTGCGCCTGTCCCGCGTTCCCCACGGTGACCTCCCTCCCCCAGGCTCTGCCACCCAGCACGCACCTCTGGTCCAGCAGGGCCTCTGA
Organism: Panthera tigris; assembly: GCF_018350195.1. Taxonomy (NCBI): domain Eukaryota; kingdom Metazoa; phylum Chordata; class Mammalia; order Carnivora; family Felidae; genus Panthera; species Panthera tigris. Next base: position 89,121,705 of record NC_056669.1, on the reverse strand, counting down.
GTAGGAGGGCGGGGAGCCCACTTCTGACGCGTTCTGCTCGGCCTGGCTGGCCACGTACTGGATGCCGTTGTTGACGTTGTAGGTGACGTTGCAGTGGTGGGGGTGGTCCAGGACCACCAGGCGGGAGAGCAGCACGGGATGCTGCAGCCGGTGCACCGGAAGCGTCATGAGGTTGTTCCTCTTCCGCTGGTGGTGCAGGACCAGGGCCAGCAGGGCCACCACCAGCACGAAGATGACAGAGCTGCCGATGATGGCGTAGGTGATGCTGGGGTAGTACACGAGCTGGTTCTCTGAGGTCACAAACACCTGCCCACTGCCTGGTTCTGCGAAACCCCAGAGGGGAGAAAAGAGGAGGGAGGTTACCAACCCGGCTCACCTTCTGCTTCAGAGTCAGTCCCAGGAAGCGCACGCAAACGTTCAGAGCAACACGATTTGCAACAGCCGGAACGTGGAAACCACCCCATCATGTCCAGTGACTGGTGAGTGGATAAACAAAATGCGGGGTGCCCACACGACGGGATACTGTTTGGCCATGAAAAGGACTGATGCATGTGACACCACGGGTGAACCTTGAAACCATTATGCCAGACGAAAGAAGCCAGACGCACACATGCTGTATCATTCCATTTATAGGAAATGTCCAGGAATGGCAAATTTATAGAGACAGAAAACAGATGAATGGTTGCCCGGGGCTGGAAATCCCCTGGGAATTCGAAGCATCACGTCTATGAGGAACAGGGGTCGGTTTGGCTGGGGCTCCCTCTGTCTGCAGAGTGCTTATTTTACACCAGGCCCTATCTGGAGCTTTCAAGATAGAGAGCCAGCACGGCACAGGCCGACATCATGCACCCTGGAGCCAGACTAGGTTCAAGTCCCAGCCTCTGTGCCCTTTGGAACTCATTCGTTCGTTCATTCAACAATTGAATGAACTCACTGTCTATGTGCCCCTTGGAAAGTGGCCAACCTCTCTGTGCTGTAATTTCCTCGTCTGTAAAATGGGGATAGTAAGAGTGACCAATCCCCTGGGCAATCGGGAGCATGGAATGTGTGAATAACGATCGAGCACTCAGAACAGCTGACACACTGCGCTCCTATGGGGGTGCGTGTTCGAGACATACAGACACATGCTTTATTCCATCTACTTGCCTCACAGCAAGTCCATGAACTAGATGCTGTAACCGCCTTCTTTTTCAGATGAGGAAAGGGGATCTCAGAGGGGTTGGGTCCCTTAATGAGGGTCACAGGGTTAGGAAAAGACAGCGGTGTGTGTGATCTGAGCCCAGTGATCTGACATCAGAGCCCTGCCCCTAAAGCTCCGTCCTGCGGCCCCCTAACCAGACTCGCTAGGCAATCTGCAAGCACTTCCTCAGAGTCTGCAAGCAACGGTCTGGTACGTGTCCTACCCCCGGCAGGTGGCCCACCCCGCCTTTCCAAGTGTATAACAAGCCATGCTTCACACTCTCAGGTGAGGGGCTTTCCGGTCAGCAGAACACATGTGGCAACAAGACAAGGTCCAAGCTGGCCCTAGGAAGCCAGAGTGGTGTCTCAAGCTGGGGACTCCTCGTCTCTGCAGAAGAACCACGACTACCACTGTTGCGGCCCAGCTGGAAGAATAGTCTAAATACAGCCCAAGTGAGCAAATCTGGTGATCACCCCCTGTGCGCGTCCAACCTCTGAAGCAGTGAGGTTTTGGTGGGTCCACAGGCGCCAAAACGTAGACGTAAAGTAGCAGCGGGAGCAGCAACCCCAGTGGCCCGGGGCCCTGTGCCCTGGAGCTGGGCCAAGCGTTCCCAATCCCTTGTCACTAGATGTACACCCGTCCTGTTCATCACAGCATCCCCAGTGTGCGGGATGGTGCCGGGCACGGAGCAGGCACTCAATAAATGTCTTCAGCTCAGCAGAAAAAAAACGTGTATTCACACACCCTGGTAAGGCAGGTGCTATCAGTATTTTATGATTCCTATTTTCCAGACAGCAGAGTGGCTCAGAGGTGATTTAACTTGTCTAAGTTCACATACGATGCCAGTAGAAGCGTCCAGGCCTAGAACCCAGATACTTCTCCATCAAAAAACCACACGCTGGGTGGGAGGGCTCAGTCGGTTAAGCGTCTGACTTCGGCTCAGGTCATGACCTTGCAGTTTGTGGGTTCGAGCCCCGCGTCGGGCTCTGTGCTGACAGCTCGGAGCCTGGAGCCCGCTTCGGATTCTGTGTCTCCCTCTCTCTCTCAAAAATGAACATTAAAAAAAAAAACAAAAAACAAAAACAACCATGTGCTGGGGAACACACTACCTTCTCTCCTTTCCTGATATAAACGTCTCGATTCCCCCAAACAATCCTAATCTGAGACACGTGAAGATTTTCCCCCTCAAGCTCCAGGCTTTATGTTCATTTCTTTCTGGCCACACTCAAACATGAACGAAAAGCTACGATGTTCCTGTAGGTCGCTGTTTCAATGATTAACTTTACGGAAAGATGCAAGTAAGGTGTCAGACAACACGCAGAAGTGTGCCGCAGACAGTTGAGGGAAGGAGGCAGTTTGGGATTTTTCTCGAGTCTATTAGCTGTGACCATCTGGGGTGCTGCTGGAGTACTGTCTGCTCTCAGTTTAGATAACTAAAAGCCGGGTGGGGGCTTCTATGTGTGTATGTTTCAGAATTCAGGCTTGAAAGAAAATATCTTCTTCATTCTGTGGTGTCAAGCACAGAGCTGAGGGGCGGAATCCTGGGGCCAGCACTTCTAACATTTTTTTTTCTAATGTTTATTTGTTTTTGAGAGTGACAGAGAGACAGAACCTGAGCAGGGGAGGGGCAGAGAGAGAGGGAGACACAGAATCCGAAGCAGGCTCTAGGCTCTGAGCTGTCAGCACAGAGCCCGACGCGGGGCTTGAACTCACGAACTGCGAGATGATGACCTGAGCCGAAGTTGGAGGCTCAACCGACTGAGCCACCCAGGTGCCCCTCTGGGGACATCACTTCTAGCTGCTGCTGAAGCAACTTACTGCACTTTCATGAGCCCCAGCTGCCTCCATGTTTAAAATGGCGGCAGTGGCAGTGGTGGGAAAAAGAGTAGCCGAATCCTTGGATTACGGGGAAGGTAAAATACAATATATTGGTGAAGTGCCTGGCAAGTGTTTGCCCTCAGTTAATGCCAGTCCTTCTTGCTTTTTTATTGTGTAAAATATGCATGTAACTTATAAAATTTGCCATTCTCACCCTTTTCAAGGGCATCGTTCACTGGCACTAAGTACATTCACATAGCTGTGCAACTCTCACCACCATCCACCCCCAGAACTTGTCATCATCCCCAACTGGATAATGCTAACTCTGAGTGTTCACATTCTTTCCATTCTCCTCACCAACTTCTCTGGACCAGAGGCAGAGGCTGGAGAAGCCTCGCTCTGGCAGGGGTGTGTGTGTGGGGGGGGGCAGTAAGAATGGAAGAGAGGGGAAGGATTGAATGAGCTCCTTTTTAGGGCGATACGTCTCCTAAAACACGAAAGCAGGTGGATTTTCCTCAGGAAAGCAAATGGGTCCAGAGATTTTAAAACACTACCTTGCATGTAACCACTTGAAGTTTTAAGAACACAAGAGGGAGCGCTTTAAAATGAATGGGAAACGACTGCAGATCTTAGCAGGCTCATTTGTGTCTCCGAAAGCAGGCTCTCTCCAGATCTGCCCACTTTGGCAGGCGAGAAGCAGCAATCACATTCACTCGAGAAATTATGATGTTACATAACTCAGTGGTGCCCGGTCTCGTTTCTGCTCGGTGTGTAAAATGTCATCTTGTATTAATTCATTAACTAGATTCACTTTTCTTAAGAGCTTAATGAGCCCGCTGGCCAAATTACTAATATCGGAGTTGCCTGGGACCTGAGTTCTAAGTGCATAATCCATGGATAATGAAGTTTCCATTTATTCTGGCTGTCCCTCAAGCCAATGCCCTCTGCTCCGCTGTCAGCTGGAATTCCTGTCCTGTATCCGCTGTTTCTACTACATTAATTGCAGGCAATCTGGTTACTACCTGGAGACCACGGTGCTCTCAAAACCGCCAGCAGCTCCCGTCATGCCTGGGGTAGAGCAGGCTGTGTTGTCCCCAGCTCCAGGGGGTGTCTTCGCCGCAGAGTCATCTCAGATTTGTACGGTTATCACCACAGTCTTCTGGCAGATGGCACTCAGGTGTCCAGAGGAGGAGGGCCTCTTTCTAATTCACGGAGAGGCGCTGTCTGGCCTGAGGGAGGCACGAAAGCAGCCAGCGCTCATGACTGGGTGTCTCTTTGCTTCTAAACTATTCCTTCCTCCAGAAGCAAATCAGATTTCCCAGGAGATGCAATTTCTTGCCTAGCACACTGACCAACGCAAAGTTTGATTTCACGTTTTGCTGGCCAGGTCTGGGGAAAACAGGTGTAATTATCCATGCACGGTTGATGGGAGGGTGAACTGGTACAGCCCAGGTGGAGACAGGGCTCGCAATACACAGCAAAATAAAAACGTACATATTCTTTGGTGCAACCATTCCGCTCTCTAGGGTCTATCTGACAGATACACTCACACAGATGAGAAATGACTTTTTAATGTGAGTGTTCACGGATGCATCATTTGTAATAGTACACATATCGGAAATGATCTAAATGTCTATCAATTGTGGCCGGGCTAAATGAACCATTAGTTGTGATGTCCATACAATACCACACCTCTCGAAAAGATCAGGGCAGTTCTACATACGCTGATATGGAACCAGCTGAAAGTTATCTTGATACACGAAAAGAAGCAAAGTTCAATGAAGAATGCATGGAGGGGCTCCTGGGTGGCTCAGTCGGTTAAGGGGCCGACTTCGGCTCAGGTCACGATCTCGCAGTTCGTGGGTTCAAGCCCCTCGTCGGACTCTGTGCCGACAGCTCAGAGCCTGGAGTCTGCTTCGGATTCTGCGTCTCCCTCTCTTTCTGCCCCTCCCCTGCTCACACTCTGTCTCTAAAATAAATACACATTTAAAAAAATGCATGGGACATTTTTTTTTTTTTAATTTTCATTCTTGAGAGAGAGAGAGAGAGAGAGACAGAGACAGAGAGTGAGCGGAGAAGGGGCCGAGAGAGAAGGGAGACGCAGAATCCGAAGCAGGCTGCAGGCTCTGAGCTGTCAGTACAGAGCCTGATATGGGGCTCGAACTCACAGACCGTGAGATCATGACCTGAGCCGAAGTCGGACGTTCAACCGACTGAGCCACCCAGGAGCAAGACTGTGTGGAACGTTTCTAGGACACACAGAATTGGTAACGCTGGGAGCTCCCAGCATGGAGGGCCGAGGTGAGAGAGATTTGTTCACCCCTTTCTTTCTCTTTGCATTGTATTATCCGTTCTAAAACCATGCCTACCGTCAACCAACTTTGTCACTGCCTACGCTGACTGTACGTCTTGGTTTCCCTTCCTTCTCTCCCTGTAACGTACGGACCCCTTGGGGTTCATGCCTCACCATTGTTCCCTCACTTGAGACCCCTGACTGGCTCACCACGCCCTGAGAATGGCATCCAAGCCTGACCCCCGGAGTTCAGAGTCCCTGTTGGACTCTGTTGGAATGTTCACTGCCTTGTTCAGACCGACTCCTTGTCACTCCCCTGAAAAATCAACTCTTGTGTGCCTTTTATAAAAAAAAAAAAAATTTTTTAAGTATACTTTCCTCCAGATTATATATTTTAAAAAGTCAGGTTGATCGAAGTATATATAATTTACACACACTCAGATGCACCCTTTCAAAATGCGCAGTTAGAGTTGAACAAAGTGAAACAGCTGCATAACCACAACCACAAACAAGATACAGAACCTTTCCATCCCTCCAGTTCTCTGTGCTCCTCTGTTGTCAATTCACCGCCCCTGGAAAACACTCATCTGTGTTCTGTCCAAAGAGATTAACTTTTTCCAGAAACTCATGTAACTGGAATTATACAGTACATAGCCCACTGTATCTGGCTCCCTTCACTTGGCATGATGCTTCTGAGATTCATCCATATTCCTGGTTCCCTCTTTGAAAATGCGGAGTTGGGGTGCCTGGGTGGCTCAGTCAGTTAAACGTCCGACTTCAGCTCAGGTCATGATCTCGCCGTTCCTGAGATCGAGCCCCGCGTCGGGCTCTGTGCTGACAGCTCAGAGCCTGGAGCCTGCTTCAGATTTTGTCTGAGATTTTCTCTCAAAAATAAATACACATTAAAAAAAATTTTTTTAAATGCAAGTAGCATTCTGTTGTACGCAGGGATCACAATTTGTGTTGAGAGCGGGAACTGGGTGGTTTCCGGTTTCTGGAATGCAGGTCTTTGTGCTGACAAATATTTTCGTATTTCTTGGGTTTATACCTGAGGGGTAAGGCTGCTGGGTCCTACGGGGAGTGTAGGCTTCTTAGAAGAAACTCTCACACTGTTTCCTCGGGGCGGCTGCAGCATTTTCCCTTCCCCCAGCCACTCTGCATCCTCACCAGGACTTAATGTGGCTAGTCTTGAATTGTAGCCATTCCGATAGGCATGTAGTTATAGCTCACGGAGGTTTTAGGTTGCATTTCCCAGGGACTAATGACGCCGCTGAGCCTCTGTTCCCGTGCTGATTCACCATATGCAGGTCTTCTTTGCTGAAGTGTCTATTTACATCTCTTGCCCATTTTAAAATTTGGTCGTTTGGCTACTTGGTGAGGAGTAAGAATTCTTTGTCTGTTTTGGGACACAATCCCTTTTCCAGAAATGTGTTTTGCAAATATTTTCTCCCCCGTCTGTGGCTTGTCTCTTCCTTTACAGTGCCTTTTTGAAGAGAAAGTGTTTAAAATTTGTCTTATGAAGTCTACTGTATTATTTCTCTTATGTTTCCTGCTTTTTGTGTGCTCTCCAAGAAATCTTTGCCTGGAAGAAATTTTACAGCTTTAGCTCCTACATTTACATCTCTGATCCACTGCAACTTAATTTTTGTTTATGGTTCAATGTTCTTTTCCCCCCTCCCTCTGGATATTCAGTTGTTCCAGAACCATTTGTTGAAAGCCTACCCTTTCCGATTGAGTTACCTTGGCACCTTTGTTGCAAATCAATTGACCATACAAGCCTAGGTCTCCTTCTAGATTCTCTATTCTGTTTGACTGAACCATATACCGATCTTTATGCCACTAAGTATGTTGATAACTGGAGCTTTATAGTAAGTCTCAAAATCAGGTAGGGTGCGTCCCTTATGCTTTTTTTTTTTTCTTCTAAACTGAGCTTTATTTCTGATTATAAAAATCCATTAAAATTAAAAGCAAAATAGAAATGTTCACACACACACCCCAGCCCCGAAACCTACTAGGACAAAACAGTTGAAGAGTTTGGTGTAAACCAGGGCTTGGCAAACTTTTTCTGTCAAGGGCTGGACAGTAGTATTTCATGCTTTGTGGGTCATATAGTTTCAGTCACAACTACTCTACTGGTGTAGCACAAAAGCGGCTGAGGATACACTGGTGAATGAGGACGGTTGTGTCCCAATCACATTTTATTTACATAAACAGGCAGCAGCTCGGACTTTGCTCACTGGCTGTTAGTTTCTTTCTCTTTCTTTCTTTTTCTTTTTTTTTTTTAATGTTTATTTATTTCTGAGACAGGGAGAGATAGTGCATGAGTGGGGCAGGGGCAGAGAGAGAGGGAGGCACAGAATCTGAAGCAGGCTCCAGGCACAGGGCCCGACGCGGGGCTCGAACCCACGGACCGCGAGATCATGACCTGAGCCGAAGTTGGTCGCTCAACCCACTGAGCCACCCAGGTGCCCCTGGCTGTTAGTTTCTTAACCCACAGTGGAAATCTTTCAAAACTTCTCTGTGGGTGCCCACACACACTTTCGTTCCTGCTGTCCAGATACTTCTGCATGTGGACATCTCTCCTCACCCACCCACACCTTTGTTAAAGAGTAGCTGTGAAGTATCCCACTATACACACGCATCAACTTTAACACTCTGCTGATGAGATGTACATTTAGGCTGCCTTTTTTTTTCCCTATTACCAAAGATGCAACAACAACATTCAGGTAGACCGAGCAGACCCTGAGAGCCGCAAGGGTGGGCCCAGGCTTGCTTCTGTCCACCATGCTACAGTTGGTGCCCAACACAGTGTTGAGTAAGTCAGTGGCCTGTGTTCACTGGTGCAATTTCTTACGACAGACTCCCAACTCTCCTTGGTCATCTGTTCCCCCGGGTCTGCACATTCAGGCTGCCTTGCACTCTCTCCTTTTCTCCGCCCCCATGGAGCCAGCTTGTGTGCTCAGTTTCTGCTGGGCAGCACTTCTCCAGTCTCTGCTTCCGGGCTCCAGTCGTACGGCCACATCCACGTTCAGGCCAGGAAGAGTTCCAGGGTGTCCCCCCGCCCAAAGCTATGTCTACTTGGAATCTCAGAATGTGATCTATTAGAATAAGGGTCTCTGTAGATATAATTAAGGTAAAGCCCCCAAGATGAGATCATCCCGAATTAGAAGGGCTCTCAATCCCACGATGAGTGTCCTTATAAGAGACGACACAAAACAAGACGAGGGAGAAGGCCATGGAAAGATGGAGGCAGAGACTGAAGTCACTGTTGCCCCAGCCGAGGACAGACTGGAATTGCAGCAGCCACCAGAAGCCAGGAGAGAGGCGTGGACAGACTCCCCTCAGAGCCTCCACAAAGAGCCAACACCGCCAATCCTTTAACCCCAGGCCCCTGGCCTCCAGAACAGTGAGAGAACGCATTTCTGTTGTTTTAAGCCATCCAGTCTGTGGGGGTCTGTTACGGTGAACACAGGAAACAAATATGCCATCCTATGAAGCAGGCCATTTTACAGATGAGGAAATGGGAACACAGGGATGTCAAGGAACGTGCCCACTGGTCCAAAGCTTCAGTTATCATTCACGACTACCATTACAGCTTCCCAGCAGAGAAACCGGGAAGAGCCCAGGCGTCTGGGTCCGGAACCCCTGCTCTTCACCCATGACTCGTTTTCATTTTTCACACGCTCTCAAGAGGCAGTCCTGGTGGCCCAGGGCCAGGCTCTCTCCTGGGAGTCCTCCTCAGGGCCACGCAATCTTGTAAAGAAGTAGGTACTCCCCGAGTACTTTTTCCTATCTGTAAACTGACGTTGGAACACGATCATTCACAATCTCCTCATTTACAGAGAGACTCAAACACTGAATAAGAAGACGAGGGGAACTCTGAAGCTGAGTGAAGCCTGGTCTTGCCAATCTTCAAGAGGGGAAAACTGAAGCCCAGAGGGGTTAAGTAACGTACTGAGGGTCACACAGCAAATAGCTGGCACACCTAGCATTTGCACTCAGGAGTCTGAGGCCCAAATCCATCACATTCCGCCTGCCCGTTTGCCACCCCACCACAGTGCTCCAGCAGTGGGGTTGTCTTCCTTCTCCAAGAGCTCCCATGTAGACTGCATCCTACACTCTGGTCAACATATTCTGGAGAGTCTTCCAGAGTAAGTGAGATGGCGAGAGACAGTCCGTGAAAACGGGGACCTTGGTCAAACAGGTTTTAGGAAAACTGGATCGAACAAATCAAACTAGTCCCTTGGTAGCTGTTCAGAGCGCAGGCTCTGGAACCCAAGTGTTTAGATTCAATTCTCAGCTCTGTCACTTATGAGCTGTGCGACCTAGGTCAAGTTACTTCTCCTCTCTGCACCTCAAAACCCTCATCTGTGAAACAGGGTCATAGTAGAATCCACCTCGTAGGGTTGACTAGGGACACAAAGAAAATACATTTAAAAAGTTTAAAACAGTATCTGGCACACAGTAAGTACTCAGCAAACCCTAGTTATTATTGGTCGTTATAGTACAGGACTTCTCAGAGGCTTTCTTATTAGGCAAACGTTCACCGCGATGCTCCACAAGAGGCTGTGACCACTTCACCAGCCTCGGTGCTACCTGGGATGGACAGAACACTCATTGTATTCCAAAACAGCACATTCCCGACATTCTGGAAGTTGTCTCTTCACAAATCAGATAGGGGCATCCCTGGCCCTGTTGCCGGGGGCCAGGGCGGGGGGGGGGGGAAGTTCTGTGGCTGCAGCTGCCAACGTAAGAGGTGGAAGCTGAGAAGCAAACGCCTCCGCCCCTCTTCCTGCAGCAGTGGCCGCCACCTCCAGGCCGCAGCTGGTTGGAGCCCAGCAGCACAATCACTGACTGATCCCGGCCAAGCACCAGGAGCCTCGACTGTGCAGCTGCTGCTGAGCGTGAAATGCGAGCTTCCGTCGGGAGGGGTATATGACGCCCCGGCATCTTGACACCTAGCGAGACAAGTCTGCCGGAGCTGATCGTATTCAAATGCTCACAAGGCCCAGGGCCGCCCCGGGTCTGCTCTCTGGGTCTGCACGCAAAATCAGCTCACTGGTGCTACGCCTGCCCGTGAGGCCTTATCACCCAGGGAACTGCTGAGTGTGCGCCCTTGGAGCTTCCGAATGCAGACAACTTTCTGAATAATTTAGGGGAAATGGCTGCTAACGGAAGCATTACAAGAGGGGCTTCCAAGAAGGAGCTTTATTGACCATGAACGAGTTCACCACTTCCGGAGATTTCTGAAAATCCTAACAACTTGGGCCCCCACACCCCAGGGGGAAGGGAGACCTGTTTTGCATACACTGGGGGGCTGATGCTCCCATCCCAGCGTCCCAGCTGGCAGGACAAGGATTCCTCAAAGGGGAGCACAAGACACAGCTGATCCTCACAAGCACAGAGCAGCCCCTGGCAGGTCCTCGTCCTGGTCCTAGTCTCACACCTTCCACCACAGCCACCCCTGTCCCAGCCACAGGCATCCCTGCCCCACCCCCACTTACCCTCTAGCCTTTTCCCCCTTAGCTGCACAGCGGTCCTTCTAGAAGCTAAATGCCTTTGTTCATGTGAATCCTCTGCTCAATACCTTCCAGCAGCTTCCCACATACTCAGTACAAAGTCCGAATCTTCCCCACGGCCTCCACTCTTGCCCCTTCCCAGCTTCTATGCTACAGACTCAGTGGCCTCCTTTCTGTGGTTTCAGAACACACCAAGCACGCACCTGCCCCAGGGCCTTTGCCCTTGCTATGCCCTCTGCTCTGTATGCCGCTCCCTGGGCATCTGCATCTCTCACACCGTATCCCACCCAAGTCTCTGCTCCTAGGTCAGTGTTAGTGGGAGGACTTTCCGGGCCACCGCTAAGCCTCTCCATCCAGCCCCTCCCCTGGCCTTATCTGTCTTCACAGCACTTGTCAGCACGTGTCACCGTCCGCTATACTGTGTATGGAATTCTCCCTTTCCTACTCAAACGTAACTGTGGGTGGGCAGAGCTGTATTCTGCTTAGTCACTGCTGTATCCCCAGTGCCCTAGATGGTGCTCCGTGAAGATATGTTGCTGGAAGTGGGCAGAGGGTCTCTAACTCTGGGGCTCTGCAGGTGTCCGTCTCAGGGCGTTGTCCTGCCAGTAACACCTGTGGCCTTTCACGTGAGACTAAGTGCCTCACATGCCAAGTGCTCCATGGCTGTGAGCTCGGTTAACCTCACAGGTGAGAAAAGTTAGTCTCAGAGAAGTCAGGTCGTCGGCCCCGGGTCACACAGCCAGCAAGCGATAGAGCTGGGACTTGAGCCCTCGTCTGCCTGGCCACCATCCAGAGACTCACGAGGTATGAGGACAGGTCCCACTCAGGTCTCTTGAGGTGATCTGCTCAGGGAATGTGGAACCACGCCTGCAGCTGAAATAGTCGTACTGTTATTTGACGGGCAGCTGGCAGAGCTCAGGATGGTAGAGAACTGTGCAGGTGTTGAGTACGAAAGCACTGTCCCGTTCTTCCAGAACCTCCCCTTCCACAAATTAGATGGGGGCCACTTAACCCTCTCCCGGAGTCATCTACAGACCTACCACCTCTCAGGGCTGGGAGTGTGGAGACAGAGCATGTGGGTTTCTCTCCGAAGTGGCCGAGATGGAGCCCAGACCCAGTCAGGCCAGGCCCAGCCTGTGCAGACCTGCAGACCTGAGCGGGCTCTGCTCTCCTGCTCACAACCCTGCCTGGACTTCCTACGTTCCAAGGGCAAAGTCCCGGCTCCGCACTGTGAGAGTGGGTTCCCCCCTCCTCTCACTGCTTGCATCCCTACCTGCCCTCCTAGGTGCTGGCCGGCCCAGCCTAGAACAGGGTGCTCACTTCTTCAGACACACCCACAGCTTTCCTGCCTGTGCCTACTGCCTGTCCAAGTGGGTCCCACAGCCTCCTGGTTTAAAAAGGGAAACTGGGGCGGTGGGCGTGGGGGTGGGGGCACCCGGGTGGCTCGGTCGGTTAAGCGTCCGACTTCGGCTCAGGTCCTGATCTCACAGTTCGTGAGTTCGAGCCCCCCTTCAGACTCCGTGCTGACAGAGCAGAGCCTGGAGCCTGCTTCGGATTCTGTGTCTCCCTCTCTTTCTGCCCCTCCCTTGCTCTTGCTGTGTCTCTGTCTCTCAAAAATGAATAAATGGTAAAAAAAAAAAAAAAAAAAAAAAAAAAAAAAAAAAATTAAAAATAAATAAAAAATAAAAAGGGAGGCTGGAAGAGTTTAATGACGGGACAGCAGAAGGCTCTCCCAGCCTCAGGCCTGGGTGGCTCCTAGGACCTAGGAGAGCCGACAGGAAGCTGGGGGGACAGATATGCTGAATTTTTCTCTTTCCACCCCCTCTACCTTCTGCTAGTGCTTCCCACTGGCCACAGCCACCGGAAGCCAGAGGGTAGGAAGGCCCTGCTGACGCAGCCTGGGGAAGGGGGACCGTGTGTGCGGCGAGGAGAAGCGGGGGGATGGGCCGCAGGGGGTGCGGCAAGAGCACCCAGCGCAGGGACCCCAGCTTCTCTGCTGCAACCTCACCCCCTTTCCCCATCGCAGCCTAGCAAATTCTACCTTGCTCCTGGCCTTTGCTCAAATGCCACCGCTTTCATGAAGAAAGCTGTCCCCTCTGTTGGGATGACCTGGGTCCTTCCCTCTGCCGGGCCCGCTCATGACATCTCGCCGCCGTATGCCGCGTGTGACGTCAGGCTGGCGGCGAGGTGGCTGAGGCGGTACGGGAACGCCCGCGGCCCCTCTGGCTCAGTGGGAGCACTGGACACCTGTGCTCACGACCCCACTCGGGCAAGCGCCTTCCCTCGGAGCTGGCGCCCGTGCCCGCTCCCCCTCGGTGTGGAAATCAAAGAAGCCCAAGCAAAGGAGAAAAGCGAAGGAGTTTGCTGTAGCAAGGGAGTCAGCCGCGATCGCTTGCAATCGGGCAGAGACTCAAAGGCGGGCAGCGGAGTGGGAAGAAGGGCAGGCTTGAGGTGTGCCCTGTGGGGGCGGCTGTGTGGGGAGCTAGAGACAGGGCATCCTGATCCCGTGAGATTCGTGAGGGCTGCATATCTGGCTTACGCTGGTTGGCCCCAAGCTGGAAACCGGGACAAAGCGTAGGGGAGCTGTCGGTTGTCAGTCAAGTGTTGGAGGTTTGGGGCCCATTGTTACCAGGGTTACTGTTTGACTTCCTGGCTGGTTATTGCAGTTAATGAGTTGGTGTCCTGGGCTGGTTGCTGGAGGCTGTGGGTCACAGTTCTGCTTTTTCTCTTTCTTTCTTTTTAATGTTTATTTTTGAGAGAGACAGAGAGACAGAGTGAGTACAGGGGAAGGGCGGGATGGGGGTGGACAGAGGATCCAAAACAGCACAGAGCCCAATGCCAGGCTCAAATTCAAGAACCGCAAGATCATGACCTGAGCCAAAGTCGGATGCTTAATGGACTGAGCCACCCCGGTGCCCCTCAGAGTTCTGCTTTTACACATGGTGTAGCCACTGTAGGTCCGTATATTTAGCCTTTCACCAACTGTGCAACCCTCATCCCTGAGTCTGGCCCAAATCCCACCTAGGCTTGAGTCTCTGTGACACTCTGGGCAAGCCTCATGCTTGGTTCCCTCACTTGTAAAGTAGGGCCGATAAATGCCCCCCTGCCCGCCCCCCCGCAGCAGCACCGCGGGGTTCAGCGCTGACACAGGTGAAGTCCTGACATGGACAGTACAGTCTGCATAGACAGTCGCTACTATTAATAGGCACCTGTCCACTGACACAGGGAAGTAAGGGGTCGTGTGAATGGGGACAGGCGTACCCCTACAAAGGGGCAGCGTGCATGGTGGTTAGTCCATGTTTGGGAGTTGGAGTGACTGGCTGAGAGCTCTGGTTCTGCCCTAGACCACATGACAGACCTTGGACAATGTCCTGCACCTTTATGAGCCTGTATAAAACTGGGATTGGAAACCTGTACACAGCACACAGTTGATATGAACATTAAAGAAGTCTGAAGTCTGAAGTCTGAACCAAGTGAACCACTGTGAGCTCGCTTCTGTGACCTTCTAGCATCTGTGCAGTCTGGTCCCCTCCCACCCAGTTAAAAAGGGGCTCGTGGGTGCTGACCGGTGGAGAAGGGGAATGCTACCCAGCGGAAGGCAGGGAGGGCAGCAGGATGGTAGGGATGCAGAGGCTGTGGCCTTCCAAGGATGGAAGGGAAGCGACACTCCCTGGTGGTCCGGTCATTAGAATTCCACGCTCTTGTCAAGGGTGGAAGGAAGAGATGAGGAGGGAAGTCTGGCTGGGCGCACATGCATTTATCCGCTGACGAAGCCCAGACTGCGGGTCAGGCCATGTGCTCAGTGCTGGGGATTACACGATCAAAGCAGCAGAGACCTACCCTGGAGGAGCTCAGTGCCTGGAGAAGCCCTGGGACGCACTTCTCTCCAGCACCCCATGATTACCTTGACTGCCTGCAGCCCGTTCTCTCCAGCATGGAAGCTTCCAGGAGCTGTCTTGGTCACTGCACACCAAAGGCATCCTCTACCCACCCTGACTTGCTTGTTTAAAAGAAAAAAAAAAAATCCCGTGGGGCTGCAGCACCTTCATGGGTCCCTATTCCAAGCATATCTCGTGTCCCAATTTAGCTGCAGATTGAAAAAGTTTAATTTAAAGGGCAGAGCAGCAAATGACTGAATCAAAAGAGAACCACGAAAAACCCCACTGAACCATTACCATGGTAACTCAAGTTTCTAAAATTAACTGGAAGAGGGGTGGATGGGAAAATCCACCCTGCCAGCCTATTCCATGTCAGATCGACCACAGCAGGAGCCGTCCTGGCCTGAGCCCGAGGGAAATTAGGGGACCCATCCGCCGGGATGGAGCTTGGTTTGACTTCCTGGCTGGTTATTGCAGTTAATGGGTTGGTGTCCTGGGCTGATTGCTGGAGGCTGTGGGTCACAGTTCTGTTTTTTTTTTGTCTAATGTTTAAAAAAAATGTTTAAAAAAGCTAGGACCCTAGGACCATCCAGAACCAGGAGACAAGCACCAGAAGATTCAATGCAAAATGAGACAGAGGGGAGAGGAGAAAGACATGAGAAAGTTGTAAAACTGAAGGCAGAAGGAAGCAGACATCTCCCTGGGAATTCTCAGTTGTCCTTATTCCAAGAGACCGAAGCGTTTTCGGTCTTCCCCACCGAAAGGGGGTCTTGCCCCCTTCCACCTGCTCTTGGGCAAAGGGGGCAGGGAAGCCTCCTGAAAGACTCTGCATTTTCAGCAGATGCTACTGAGACAGCCGGCTTGTTGCTGCTCCTGGCAAGGGGGCATCTTGGCATGGAGGAAACCGCCCATGATCCCCGAGCCCTTCGGAGCCTGCCTAAGAACAGTACACGCCCTCCGAGCTTGCTCTCCACCTCTGATGAGGAAGGGTGTCCGTGATAACCTGGGGAGTTAGGTGGTGAATGGCCTCTGCTTAGAAACAGGCACAGGGCAGTTACAGAACTGGCTGGAGAATAAGGAACTTAACTGGCTGTTTAAGGCAGAAAAAGGCATTTTTTAATAGGAACTCAGATTGCTACCAAAACTCAGTGATGAGGGTAATTGGAGCGAGGGCCCCCGGGTGGCCTTTTTAGAACTCTGCTCAATTGTGTAATGACCTAAGAAAAACATGTCAACAGAAGAGTGCAGGGCAGTGGAAGGAAGGGGGTAAGAGTTTTCCAGCCCCTGCTCTGCTGTAGACCATGGAAAGCAAAAGCCCATGGGAGCCAGCAGGGGAGGGGTGTGAGGCGTGGTGACGAGCTCAAGACTTGGGATCAACGTTCCAATCTTTGTAACCGTCAGACGGGAGAGCTCCAGGACACCCTCTCTCCTGTGCACAGAGGGGTTTCAGGTGACCGAGGCTCCCCGATCTGACAGCATGGGGGCTCCTGCAAGTAACTGGCTTGCTTAAAATGGATACACGGGCCTCCTGCAATCGCTGAATAAGGAGGGCTGCACAGAATTACTATTTCTACTGTGTACTGTATCTCTTCACCTGGAGTGTTTGGTGGGAGCTGCAAAATTAAATGCTTCGCCGACATTCTTTGAACTCGATGGTCAGTTAGTTCCTGGTCCCGTAATAAGGCTCGGCGAGCTACGATACAATGGTCTGTTGAGCCTGCGGTGTCAGCGGCCAGAGCGGAATACTGCTAACTCAAGCGGGATATGGGCAGCAGTGATGCTTTAATGAGTTTGAGTGTCGAGTAATCAAACAGAAACAGTATCGCAGGGACAGGCCAACCTTAAAAACCAGGGAGAGGAAGAATCTACCTCAGGCATGCCATTGTCAGTGCAAAGAAAATCTCATTCGTGGGAGCTGAGAAAACAACTGTCATCATCAAATATCCATTACGACCCCAAAATGCCATCCCGGTCACCCATGAGCTGGAAGTGCCAGTGCCAGCCCTGGTTCCTGCCTTTTCTTTTCCAATCATGACCAACTCCGGTCCAGGAGCAGGTTTGCTAACGCTGTTCCCGAATTCTGGGACGTTACCATGATCTGTTGCATGGATTCCCACATGAACTTCCTAGTTGGCTTCCCAATGTCCAGTTTTGCTCCTCTCCATTTTCCACATTGCATTCAGAAAGCTTTTTAGGAAGTAAATAAGATGGCAGCTATTGGACTCCAACTCCAACTTCCTAACAGTGGCCTCCAGAGGCCTCTCTGGTCTGGCCCTTGACTCTTCTACAACCTGACTTGAGCCGTTTGCCTCCTGGCACCCCACACTCTAGCTTGGGGATCAGTGAAGTCCGGGCTGCTGCCTGTTTTTAATAAATAAGATTTTCCTGGAACACAGCCATGGCTGTCCTTTTATGCACAGTCTACATCTGCTAGACTACAGCAGATAGTATTGCATAGTTCTAGGCTCTAGGGCACACAGAGCCCAAAATACACGGGTCTCATTTTGATTTCTGGAGCAGAGCAACACGTAATGAGCAATGAGCTGAGAGGTGTACCAGCTGCTTTCATCCAGCGTACAGTCTTTGGGAAGTTACTCTAATATACAAAATGCGGCAATCGTGATAAAGTGATAGAACCACGCAGAAAGTCAACAGAGAAATCAGGAAGTCAAGGAGGACATCAAACACCCCCTCCCCGCTATGCCTCCGCTGGCTCTTGCTTTTTGTTGCCTGCAGAAGCAGGAACAGTAGAAGATGTTCCCAAAGGAAATGACAGACTTGGTCTCAATGTAGGATATGAAATATGGGAACAGTTAAAAACGTGCTTGCTCTCTGCTGCCACCACCTCCCTGTGTGGCTGGCCAATCCTGTCTGACTCTGCAATCCTGTCTTTTGAGAGGTGCCGGGGCTGTCTCTCACGGATGTTTCCTGAAATGAGGGCCTGGTGGAGGTTTTAATGTTCTCCAAGACAAGGTGCTCGAGGATCCATTCTAACAGCAGAGGCCCTCCTGGGCACCGGGTTGATGAACCTGGCTGTTCCATCATAGATGAATAACTACAGGGTTTCAGGCAGTGGAGGACTCAAAGTTACCTCCTTGACTCTTTAGAGAAGAAACAATCACCGAGTATCCCCGGGGCTTTTGCAGAATCCATGTATCCCTGTCAAAAGCTTTCCAGACACCGAAGACAGGCCAGAGAACTCAGGCAAGCAGTTTTAAATACTAATGGGGCTGTGTTAAAACAAGAAAGTGAAGGCATCAAAGCCTCTGTCACTGACAGAGGACCGAAGCTGGCCTCCTTAGGAAGAGAAGTGAGGACCCACCTGGACTGATGTGAGACAAAGACCGATCCCCCGACAGGCCAACAGCAGAGCCACCTGCTTATTCATTAACTGTTTACTGAGCATCCACTGGGGGACAGCCAGGGTGCCAGGCGATTCTGGGTCACGGCGACGGGGCTGGAGTCACTGGAGAATGGACAGGGAGCCCGGCGAACGCCAGAACTCCCACGGCTGCTTAGATTTTTCTTAAATTTATTTTTTGAATAGGTAACAGCTGCCTGGTTCAGAACTCCAAAGGTAAGAAAGGATTTGAAGAGAGAAGTAAAGCTGTTTCCCGTATCTGTCTTCCAGCCACCAGCTTCTCCTCCCTAAGGGCAGCCACTGGTACCCACTTTCTTTTTTTTTTTTTTAAGATTTTTTTAAATATTTTATTTATTTTTGGGAGATCGAGTGAGAGCAGGGGAGGGGCAGAGAGAGGGGAGTAGGGGACCTGAAGCAGACTCTGCGCTGAGGGTAGAGAACCCGATGTGGGGCTTGAACTCACGAAACGTGAGATCAAGACCTGAGCTGAAGTCGGATGCTCAACTGACTGAGCTGCCCAGGCACACAGTACCATTTTCTTTTTGTGTGGGCTTCCAGAACTAGTCCGGGCACCTGTTCCCAAATATCTATTACTTTCACTACACATTTTAAATATCTATTCTTTTTAGTTAAAATTTTTTTTTAACTTAATGAACCACAGCAATACATCAATTTTTTAAAACCAAGTACCATTTTGCCTATTTAATAAATGCCCCTACAGCACTTACTATATGCCAGGCTCTTTATTTTTTTAACTTTTTATTTTGAGGTAGGTTTGGATTTACAAGGGAATTACAAAAAATAGTGGAGAGAGTTCCTTTATACCCTACACCCAGCCATTCTCAGTGTTAACACCTTACCCGACCACAGAATGACTGTCAAAACAAAGAGGTGACTTTAGAATGATTATATTAATTACATCCTAGGATTTATTCAGACTTTTCCAGTTCTCCACTCATGTCCTTCTTCTGTCCTACTACCCAATCCAGGATCCTACAGACCGTTTGTCTCTTCAAAGCTGTGAAAGCTTCTCCATCTTTCCTGTCCTTGACGCTTTTGAAGAAATGGAGCCATTATTCTGGAGACTGTCCGTCTGTGCAGGTTTTTCCGATGTAGTTTCATGACTGAGGAGACCAGCCCAGAGGTGACGTGCCCTCCTTGGTGCGCCCTCCCAGAGGATGCCTGATGTTCATCTACTGACGATGTTAACCATAACCATGTGGTTAACTGAAGCTGGCCTTTGCCCAGGTCCTTCACTGTCAAGTTACTATTTTTTCCCTTTGTAGTTAATACATATCTTGGAGGAGATCCTTTGAAACCATGGAAGTACCCTGTTTCTGCTTAGACTTTTACCCACTAATTTTAGTATTCATCGGGGATCTTGCCTGCAGCAATTATTACTGTGCTGTTCTATTTATTTATTTATTTATTTATTTATTTATTTATTTATTTATTTATTTTTGAGACAGAGAGAGACAGAGCATGAACGGGGGAGGGTCAGAGAGAGGGAGACACAGAATCCGAAACAGGCTCCAGGCTCTGAGCGGTCAGCACAGAGCCCGACGCGGGGCTCGAACTCACGGACCGCGAGATCATGACCTGAGCCGAAGTCGGCCGCTTAACTGACTGAGCCACCCAGGCGCCCCTACTGTGCTGTTCTAATGGTGATTTTCAATTTCCCTGGTACCTTATACATTCATTAACTGGAATTTTTCTCTAAGGAAGATGTGTCCCTGCCTCCCATTTATTTATCCAGTTATTTACTTACATCAGATAGACTCATAAATATTCATCTTACTGGCCAAGCTATAATTCAATACTATTGTTATTTAATTTGTTACTCAGGTTGCTCCAACTTTTGGCCATAGGGAGCTTTTTCAGGCTGGCTCAGCTCCTGCAAACTTTTCAACACACCCTGATGACCTTTTTGTTTGTTTGAGGGACTACTTGTCTATCTTCTGGCAGAAAGTACTTCAGACCCTCGCAGCTCCCAGCCTCAGAACTGGAATCCACTCGCCACTAAAGAGCTGCGTGCTGTGCTACCTGCAGAGATGTGCCAGAATCCACGATGGGCACCTAGGGTCTACTTCCAAGCTCTTCCTAGTATAACCTTTCACAACAACAAAAAGTCCTTGTGGACGGCTCATTTCGCAGTTCAGCAATTGTTAAAGTAACACCTGCAAGTCTTGAGGTGCCCGGGTGGCTCAGTCAGTTAAGCATCCGACTTAGGCTCAGGTCACGATCTCGCAGCTCACGAGTTCAAGCCCCACGTCGTGCTCTCAGCACAGAACCCCTTACAGTTGCCCTGTCTCCCTCGCTCTCTGCCCCTCCCCCGCTTGCTCTCGTTCTCTCTCAAAGATAAATATATTTTTTTAAAAACCCTATAAGTCTTCACAAAGGACTCTGAGGCCCTCTCTGACCACAGGTCCTGCTGCTCCTTCCCTTCTCACCCTGTGCGGTGGGCAACCCCCAAGATGGCAGCTTCTGATTCTTTGT
The DNA here is from genome assembly GCF_018350195.1 of Panthera tigris. NCBI lineage: Eukaryota > Metazoa > Chordata > Mammalia > Carnivora > Felidae > Panthera > Panthera tigris. The sequence continues at coordinate 89,101,160 of NC_056669.1, read as the reverse complement.
TCCTGGCGTTCAAGCTCCTGTGTGATCCCTCTCCTGTGAGTCGGGCTGGACTAATTTCCTCCCTTCTAAGGAAGAGACTATGGGAGACATTACGAGCCGTCACTTCCCACATCAGGTTCTCGGAAGACTGTGGCTTCTGTTTTGTCTTAGTGCTCGTTCTCTCTCCCTCCCTCGCCTGCTCTGAGGGCCACGGCGGGAACTCAGGTCTCAGCAGAGCTGGAAGTGAAGAGCAGTCCCATTAGTTACGGGGCTCTCCAGGTCAATCGTGTCCGGCATCCTTCCTTCCTAGGACTGTCGCTCCCTTGGTCTACTACGTCCTGCCCAACGTGACCTCCTGTCCACATCCTCGCCAGCCTTCAAGACTCAGAGGGCCACTGTGTCCCTGACTTCTCCCCCACTCTTCAGCCCTCCCACTAGAAATAACTTTTCTCTCCTACCACCTCTCACGGCCCCTCGCCTGATCTACCTCATGGCACTTATTCTGTCTCTTGCTGTAAGTGTTACTGATACAGGGGCACCTGGGGGGGCTCAGTCGGTCAAGCGTCCAACTCTTGGTTTCGGCTCAGGTCATGATCTCACGGTTTCATGAGCTCGAGCCTCGCATCAGGCTCCGCACTGACCTGAGGGAGATTCTCTGTCTCCCTCTCTTTCTGCCCCCTCCCCCCCACGCTGTCTCTGTCTCTCTCAAAATAAATAAATAAACTTAAAAAAAATTAGAGTTACTGATACAGCCAGTTTCCTACCAAGAAAACCCTGAATTTCTTGAGGGTTGGATTCCCATTTCAGTCATGTTTATAACCTGTTTCCTCTTGCTTCTAAGCACTAAGGAGTCCAGGCTTACACACGTATATTGGGTACTTTATAGTATCTGTAGAACCAGTAAGTAATAATAAGCCTTAAATTATAGGTTTAGAATCTGCTTATCGTCACAATGCTTACCACACACTGTATTAGCCATTATAAGCATTATTATCACCCCTCAGTAGTTCATAAATGCATGTTCTCTTTTCTCATAAGGATTTGGTTCTCTGGACTCCCCATGGTTTTCCTCCCCAATGTTACAATTTCCAAGTTTAGAGGAAATAAGAGATAATCCCTGGCCAAAAGTTGAGGGCCTCTGGCTTAATTCTGTTGTTCTTAGGTATCACGTGTCCCTTCTGGTGATGCCTTCACCCAGAGCAACAAGGAGACACTCGTGTTAATACCAACCTCAAACCTCTACCGGAGACTCAGGGCAGAAGCTTCCAGGGAAAAGAACCAACAGAATTCCTGTCAATTAATACTCGACGCATCATTTCTGAGAGTTTGCTGCCCCCCCTCCCCCCACATCACCCAGCATAGCTCTCTCGCAATAGTATCTGTGTCTAATTGCACTAACTGAACGCACAAATGAGGGAGAGAAAGGAAGACTGGGCTAATTGTATTTTTTTTGTGGGCTCCAGAGGAGGAAAACTCCTAATCAGTCATGATTACAGACTCCCCTTGTGGTCTCCACGGTACAGACTGAGGTTGGCGCTTTTCTGGAGCATCTTGTCTGATGGCAGATAAACAGGCTTATCTTAACCCTTTCTCGCTCTGCACAGACTTTGAGTGATAAGAGATGGTGCAGATCTTGCTTCCTTTGGTTCAGAAGATCCGCTAACCATGAGTCTTCAGCTGAAGATCCTGTCATTTGTGGTACTTCTGCCACGACTGGTTCCCTTTGTGGATACAAGATGATGCGCGAGGGGCGCCTGGGTGGCTCGGTCGGTTAAGCATCCGACTTTGGCTCAGGTCATGATCCCACCGTTCTTGGGTTCGAGCCCCACATCGGGCTCTGTGCTGACAGCTTAGAGCCTGGAGCCTGCTCTGGATCCTGTGTCTCCCTCTCTCTGCCCCTCCCCCACCCAAGCTCTGTCTCTGTCTCTCTCTCAACTATAAATCAAAACATTAAAAAAAATGAAAAAAAAAAAAAGAGATGATGCATGAACAGCCCTGCAATGTGAACGACACTGGGGGGTCAAAAAACCCTACAGTGCTGGCCCTGTGAGCCTGCAACCATCCTGCTCCTTGAAAGTCACGTCCCAAGGGGCGCCTGGGTGGCTCAGTTGGTTAAGGGTCTGACTCTTGATTTCGTGATCTCACAGTTTGTGAGTTCAAGCCCTGCATTGGGCTCTGCTGACAGCGTGGAGCCTGCTTGGGATTCTCTCTCCCTCTCTCGCTGCCCCTCCCCTGCATGCTCTCGCTCTCAAAATAAATAAATAAACTTAAAAAAAAAAGTCTCTTCTCAAGAAGCAGAGAGGAGGAACAGAGGTGCCGGAGGAAAAGGGCCTTGGGCTTTCACTCAATGCAGAGATGAGCTGTGGGCCTCCTTCTGCCTTTCACACTGATGACGGTCAACTGTGGGGTGAGCCCTGATGATGGTGCAAATCTCAGGAAAATGCCCCAGCCTGCAGACAGCAAGAAGGGGCCACAGTTTTGTCACCTTAACTTATCCTAAACTCACACGGGTCTTGTTAGAACTAAGAGTGCAGCAAATCCAAATTGAATGGAATACTGAACATTGATCTTGAGCCCCAGCTGAGCTTGGAATATATCCATCTCCGTTCCAGAGAGTTCTGGCCTCCTCTCAGTCAAGAACGAGAAGGAGCTGGGAGCCCGGGGGAAGATGGGGTTGGCGAGGCACAAGGGCCGGTGGTCTGAGCCTGCAGACTTCTGCAAAGCGAGTGTGACAAAATGACCCAAACAGGCTGCTGGCAGGAGACAGGAATGTCTAAGGGTATAATGCGACTTTGGGAAAACTTTGTAAATGTAAGAACCAGAGGAGAACAGAAACCATTAGCAAAGAAACTCCAGTGACAACAGGAGAGTCCCCAAATGCCTGGAGAAGGGCACAAGCCCCACGAGCTCAGCCCCACTGTATATCCCGGAGAGGCACAGGAGGCAGAGGACTGGGCCTGGGCCCCCACTGGCTGGCTGGCTCGCTCTCCAACTCTGGGCAAACTGCTTGCTCTCTCTGTGCCTCAGTTTCTCACCTCCTTATGCTGTGCCTGACACAGTGTGAGGACTTGGCTCAGACCCGACCCACCTGTCATGCTGCTTTTACGATGGAGAGGTACCCGGGGTGTCGTGCCCGTGGCCTCCTGATTCTCCTCTGGCATACACACTGTAAAACGTTTCTGTCTCACTTCGGCGAGTCTGCCCATAAATACATTCAGCCCCAAATTGCTTTAATTACAGAATGAGGAAATTGCTTCACTTGGCAAAAGGTTCTTCCCGGTCTACTAATGGCAGTCTGGTATGTGCGTGTGTGATGGGCTTTTTTTTTTCTTACTAAAGCCATCGAACTTAATGAGAATTGGAAGAGGGCCATGGAACCAGAATTCACTGGGACCCATCCTGGCCCTTCCGGTGAGCTGTAACTGCCTGCGGAAATCACACGCCATTCCAGATAGGAACCACTCACCTCAAAGAAACGGAGTACTTCAAAAATCAAAAGTGGTCACTGACTAAGACAGCATGAGCTCGCCAAGAGGGGAAAAGGCTGAGAGGCCTTTTCGTGGTTGTGTATTTGGAAACGGGAAGCTCAGAGAACGTACTCTGTGTTAAATAAAAACAAGACCCTGTAATGATTACAGTTAGACACAATCTACACTTCTCTCTTTGCTCTGGAGATTCTAGAAAGTTCTTTCCAAGCATCCAAATATCACCTCTGTTGCAACCAGGGGAAATCTCCCAAGATGGACAACACTCAGCATCTGGCTCTCGCCACCCGCAGGCGAGACTGAAGACGGCCTTTTTAGGGCCATGTTTCCTGCCCGGGGAGTGGCTGTCCTTGGACGTGGAATGGGATTGTGAAGATGATGCCCTGAGGTTCAGTATACGCTCTAGCCTCTGGAGATTGCCGGACCTGTACTTAAATCCCGCTCTACCACTCATTAGCTTTGCAATCTTGGCAGGTTACTTAGACTCCCGAGACTCAGTTTTCCTCATCTGTAGAATGGGGATAATTCATGGGCTGTTTGTGAAGACGGGACTTGGTCATTATACAGTAGGTAGCATAGTGGCTGGCAAACAGAGAGCTCAGTAAACATTTGCTGTTGCCACTGGAGGCATGCCCCTCTTCACCCCCTCTGCGATATTCTTCTTCATGGCTTCTTGCCGGGCCTCGCTTTACTGGCTTAGATACCCCTGGCATGTCCATCTGTAGTGGGAGGGCAACCTCAGAAAAACAAGGACATTGAATAAATTCCACCTGCGGCCTAAAGCGGGGACTAAAAGGATTTCTTTCTTTTTTCCAGCTTGGACAAACAGGAGAGCAAATGAGTGGCAAACAGCACAGGTCTTGGGGTCAGAAAGAGCAGGGTTCAAATCTCGCCCTGACACTTAGGCAAGTGGCCCTGGGCAAGTTCCTGACGTCTCAGATCTCAGTGGCTACATGGCTGAGAGAGAACCTTTCATGTCAAGTGCTCAGCACACTGAGTGACCTGCAGGGACAGCTCAGTCCAGGAGATGCTGTCATTACCATATGCTGTCCTAACCCAACTCCTGTATCCTGCACTGCCAAGGAATGCCCAACAAAGGGTCTTTGACACAGCCCGAACTAAAACAAAGTGGCTATGCTCTCTTGCCATAATTCAAGGTATTGTTCAGGCCACACCCTGGACAACAGTGCATGGCATGCCAACCATCCATGAAAGCTAGAAGCCTACAAAATTAAGAGTTGAGAAAAAAAGCCACCTGTGACTCTCTCCTTTATGTTTCTGGGGGCTATTGGTTTGGGGAGGCTTTGCTAATAGTTGGGGAGACTAAAGCACAATGCAGGCTCCCCGAGCTAAGCCAGCTAAAAGTTTAATTAAATACAGTCGCTTGCTGTGCGTTCCTTTCCCAAACGGCCTCATCCATATTCATCACGGTAATTATGGTAGTGAAAAAAATCCACGACTAATTATTCCATGCTCCCCATCTTTCACATGCCTAGAATTTTTGCATAATTACTGTTGAAATTAATTGCAAGTTGGTTAATTTTATACTTTGTTCTTTCAAAACTTAATCGAAAATTAATTTAAAAGATACAAAAAAAACCCCACACCCAAACCAAAACACAACCCAACAACCACACAACAAAACCCCCATCACCAGCCTTTATGGCAATCCTGGTTGCTCAGACTCACGTGCATTCAAAATGCGACATGATTGCTCCTAACGCGGATGCAAGGTTGTAAGTGCCAAGCTGGAAGAGGCCAATCCCACAAATGTCCCTGGAGTCATACCTCTTTTTTTTTCTACCTTCTAGCAACAAAGACAAGACTTGTGACGGTTGGGGAGGCTTGCCAACGGTCCAGCTATCTTCTGGCCGTGGGCCTACGTTCCATGCTTCAGCCTCAAAGGACAGCGTGTGGCTTCCATTATTACCCCACTCACTTCTACCCTCAAATGTCTCCACCGATTGCCATTTTCAGGACCCAACTGCCCTCTGGCCTCCAGGGCACTTCACTGTCATGCTTAACAAAACAAAACATTTCTTACTCCCCATTCTGTCACTGCCCTGGGCTCTCACTAGCTCCTTGACTGCGTCATCCCCGTTAACCCCCTTCCTGTGATCTGTTCTGCGTGGGACCTGGAAGGAAATGTTTACTGAGTGTCCCCTCTGTCCTGCACGTGGTCTTAGGCACACACATGAGTTTCATTTAACTGCCACACTTAACACAGTGCCTGACACATCACGGATAACCAACCGATCCATCAATCCATCGTGCTTTCCCGACCGACTGAATTGAGAACAATGCCAGGACTCGTAAACACATACATCAAGAACTCACTGCAGGCCCAGGAATGAGCATCCCAGCCCCACTTTTACAGACACGACAGGCAAGATCCGACGGACCGTGTCTCTCGACTTCACGCAGCCAGTAAGTGGCAAGGCTGCTGTGTGATGCCACTCTTCCCACCGTGCCGTGTAACCTCCCCAACCTCCTCTTGATGCCCCACCATCCCAACGGTTCAGATTTTATCTTCGACCAGCCACACCTCTTAGTAACATGCTTTTCTCAACCCCACGTCCTGAGACCTGCTGGTTATGGCCCGAATATGTGACTCCTGCCCACATTCACACGTTGAAGCCCTAACCCACGTGTGATGCCGTTTGAGGTCGGGCTTTTGGAAGGCCGTTAGCATTAGATGAGGTCACGAGGGTGGGACTTTTCTCATAGGATCAGTACCCTTTTAAGAAGGGGACACCAGAAGGGCGCCTGGGTGGCTCAGTCGGTTAAGCGTCCGACCGACTCAGGTTGTGATCTCGCGGTTCGAGGGTTTGAGTCCTGCATGGGGCTCTGTGCTGACAGCTTGGAGCCTGGAGCCTGCTTTGGATTCTGTGTCTCCTTTTCTCTCTGTCCCGCCCTTGCTCGAGCTCTGTCTCTCTCTCTCTCTCAAAAATAAATAAACATTTAAAAAAATTTAAAAAAAGAAGGGGGACCCCAGAGAGCTTGCTGTCTCTCTCCCTTCCATGTGAGGACATAAGAAGGTGGCCATCTACGGGCTAGGGACCAGAGGAACCAAACCGCTCTATAGGTTGCCCTTGGACTTTAAAGCCTCTGGAACTATGAGAAATAAATTTCTGTTGTTCAAAGCCACTCAGTCTATGGTATTTAGCTATGGCAGCCTGAACAGACTGTAAGACACTGTTCCACAGTTTTACTGAATGACCTTGGGTACCCACCTTGTACATTTCGGACTGACTCAGGGTGAAGCTAGGAGAGTATAAAGGAAAAGAGAAGTGAAAACCAAGTTGAAACAAGTCTTTGGGGCACAAAGGAAGCTGGACGGGGGACAGCTGAAAGGCTGGGACATGCAGGCGGCTGCCGTTGCAACTGGGATGAGGCAGGTTGTATACATGTATGCTAATAGGGTCTCAACCCGGAGCGCAGACACGTCTTCAACTGTACCCCAGGGGAGAAGAATGAATCAACCTGTCACTGAGTAGATGGGGAGGAGAAAGGGGCGGAAAATCAATTCACAGAGCACAAGGCCACTGATGATTTTTCTTTTTTTTTTTTTTTTGATTCCATAAAAGTATCTCCTTGAAAGGTGACTCATGGTGACCCGAGCCTTCAAAAATTTCAAGACAAACAATTCATCCTCCAAGAGACTAATAGGGTTTGGGGGTCTCTTGTGACCTTAGGAGCAAAGTCCTCAACAGGAACTCTTCACAATTCAGGATCCCAAAATATAAGAGGTACTTTATTTATTTTTTTTATTTTTTTATTTTTTTTTAACGTTTATTTATTTTTGAGACAGAGAGAGACAGAGCATGAACAGAGGAGGGGCAGAGAGAGAGGGAGACACAGAATCTGAAACGGGCTCCAGGCTCTGAGCTGTCAGCACAGAGCCCGACGCGGGGTTCGAACTCACGGACCGTGAGATCATGACCTGAGCCGAAGTTGGATGCTTAACCAACTGAGCCACCCAGGCGCCCCATAAGAGGTACTTTAAAAAAGAAGGCGATGAGCACGTGCATGTTAAACATGTCAGTTAAACTGAGGCTCCCATTCCAGATAAGCCTTTAACTGCTGGCTGCAAACCCAAGTTATATTTTCAGATATGGCCACAAAGTTTCTGGCTGCTGTCTGCACATCAGAATATGCTACATTGAGTCTGGAGGCTTTCAGCAGGTGCTGAGAAGTAGCCTTGTAGACAGAAGCCCAGGCACTGGGTGTGTGACAAGAGCGGTCAGGTGGCTGTGAGGAGGGGCTGGCTCTGGAGCAGAACCATCCGGCCTCGTGGGAAGGCAGGGGAGGGATGGGGCAGAGAGGTCAGCTGGTAGGTAACTGAGCTGGAAGGTCCAGAGCGGCTCTGGGCAATCAGGAAGTCAGTCCTGATGGCTGCCATAGAAAGTTGTCCACGGTATACCGCTTGGTAAAAGCCCCTTAGGGAAATAGGCACATTTTTTAAGAGCAGGATGCCACTTTTGTGGGTGAGGAAACGTGCGTGCGTGTGTGTATTTTTATTCATTCAAAAAAAGATATGGAAGGCTACACAGTAAAACGTTAACAGTGGTTACCACTGGGTGGATAGATTATCAGTGGTTTCTTCATTTTCCGAATTACAGTAAAACCTTGGATCGCAAGTAACTTGTCCTGTGAGCGTTCCACAAGACGAGCAAATATTTTCAATGAATTTTAACTTGATAAACGAGCGATGTCTTGCAATACGAGTAGTATGTGACACTGAATGTCACATGATCACAACTGAGCCGATGGTTCTTGAAATTCGCTTTGATATACAAGGGCTTTGGGTTACAAACATGTTTCTCGAATGAATTATGCTCGCAAACCAAGGTTTTACTGTATTTTGTAATGAATTAATGCTTCGCCTTCCTTTGACCTCAGGGCAATCATCTCCTCCTCAGGGAAGCCTCTGACGACCTTCCTGACTAGGACGAGGCTCCTCATTTTTGTTCAACGGGAAGGGGTTACCTCTCCCTCAGCATAGCACATACTACTCTGTTAAGAGTTTTGTTACGATCTTGTATATCGTGTCTGCCTCCCCCAGGAAACTCTGTGCTCCGTAAAGTCAGGGACCACGGTGGCTTTTATTTTGTTTTGTTCTCAGCATCTAGTAACGGTAATGATAATTAATAATACTAATAATACTATCAACTACAGTAGCAGTGAAGGTGGTGGTACACTTACACAGTACTTACTAAGGGCCAGGCACTATTCTAAGGACTTTAAAATAAGGAAAGTATGGGGGCGCCTGGGTGGCTCAGTCATTTAAGTGTCTGACTCTTGATCACGGCTCAGGTCATGAGATCAAGCCCCATGTCGGGCATTCACCCTCTCTCCCTCTCTCTCTGCCCTTCCCCTGTTCTCTCGCGAGCACTCTCTCTCTCTCTCAAAATAAACTTTAAAACAAACAAACAAACAAACAAAATAAAACAAGGAAAGCATGGTTGATAGCCCCATTTGCCAAAGGGGAAACCACAACACAGCAAGGCTGTGTGCCCAGCACAACCTCACACAGCGATTCAGGGTTGCAGCCAGGATTTGTACCCAGGCCACTGGCTCCCGTGTCCATGCTCCTAACAACTACACTGCCCTGCTCTTTTATCCAGCACTTAACTCAGCACACGGGGGGTCCCCGATAGATGTCAATGAAAGATGGATTGCATATGGCTTTTTAGAATCCTCAAAATGTTATCTCCTTTCTTGGATGAACAGAAATAAATCACTCCCTTGGGAATGAACCAGCAGAATGAAAGAGGTACGTTATGAAAAACCAGAGTTTTCTGCAAAGAAATTTTCTTTTTCAGACTGCAGCGCGTGACTCTGAAGAAAAATGCTCCACACGAGGTTCATTCATTAAAACGAGCCCCAACGTTTTCACTTCCCTGAATCCAGAACGGACGAGGGACAGACAGGGCTCAATGCCTTTTTCTTTGCACATTCTATAGCCAACTCAAGTTCCCATAACTTGATAAAGTCAAAGGTTCTGGTTCCTCATAAGTGGCTCATCAAAGGGAAAGACAATCCTTCATTTAAAACTTTTCCAGGCTCCCAGTAGGAAAACCCGACCCCAGAGAACGAGCCGTGCAGTATTACTGCTAAGGTTAATACATGCCAAGTGCCTGGTGCGTTGCATGAGGGATTTGGGTAAAACCACGTAGGCATGGGGAATTATTGATTCCTCCCCCCGAGAAGCAGGCAGAAGTGGCTACATTTGCATGGTCTTAGCAGAACATGGCTGTCTGTGTAGCTAACGGGCCCCATGTGCATTGTTAGCCAGAAATAGTTAACGGATTAGGACCGCGTGTACTGGCAGACAGACCTGATTTAAGTTTTTCACAGGATGTGAACTCCCCAGGGTAAAACCCAACACGTTGGCACCATTCCAGGTTATAAAGCAGGAGATAAAACTGGAAGAATTCAGGCTGCTCCGTTCATTTCAACCCGAGAAAGAAAGCGTCTCCTTTACGGCGTATTGTTTCAGGATTAGCGTGCGTAACGTCAGTGCCACACCGAATACCGATGAGATGGGGGCCTCACTTCATTAAACATTTGATACGGTGGAACTGCCACACCATTTCAAAGCCTACAGGAATCACCGCGTACCGACGACTCGTCCCACCGATGGAATGCCAGAGTACGCTCCACTCCCTCCTCTTCTAATCACTGGAAAGCCAAGAGGAAAAAAAGATCCTTTGTCCAACTCCCTCGTGCCTTAGAGTAAGATAAGAACACACTTTCCGCCATTTCTGCCATTCTTTGGCTCATGCCGATAATATTAAATAACTCAGTGAAGCCAGATGTATCCTCCTCCTGCCAGAGAAACCGATGCAGCTACCAGGCAGCTGTGAAATAGAGCAGCAACCTGTCAGGATTTAATTAGGCCAGCTTTTTGGACGGGGTAGACTTTTTCCTTTTCTTTTCTGGGGGGAATGGATATTTTGGCAAAAGGTTGGGATGGACGACTAGGACCGTAGCACAGGTATGTCTTTGACTCAGGTCCTCGATTCTGACGGTAGCAGTGGCAAGGGTGACTTCCCTTTCTTTACGCGATGATCCTGAACTTGAGTTGATATAGATCCGGAAGTGTCTGTACTTTATGCATATGGGGGAGAATTAGTGCTGTTTCTCTGGCTCCCCTGTCCTTGCTGCCAAACCCTCCATATGTCATTGCCTTGTCAAGTATCCTGGGTGGCTGAGCCCCTGAGGGACTTAGCATGTATTTATCCCTAGGAACAGTGACCAAGATCCGGCTATAAGGAAGCACACCCAGGCACTTGTCTGATGTATCACGGGGATGTTTCTCAGCCCTTTAGTCTGGCTTTCAGAATGATTAGCCATTTCCTCCCTTTTTAAAAATGTTCCATTTATATTCAGCTGTTCTTTCCATACTCTGAACCTTAACAGTGAAAAGCCACTTGAATGTTCAAAAGGGATTAGACGGGGAGACTTCAGAGGCCAACAACAGCGGATCTGCTGGAGCCACATAAATGGTGAATCCCAAGGGGATTAGTTGGGCCCGGCACAAAGTTATAAACGGGGGTGAGGTGTGACTGCAATGGTGGTCTTTACCAGGTGCTTCAGGCCCATGAGAAACAAGCTTCCAGCGACTAACGTGTGATGCAAACAACCATTAGTAATCATGGTTCTTGCAGGAAAATGCAAAACTTTCCTTACTGGTGCAACATCTTGCCATTCCCATCACCCATCCTAATGTTACAATGTTAGTTACTGTTACAATGTTACTGTTACAATGACAAGAGGCACGGCGAATGTCTGCCAAGGGCTTTCCGTATGCGCACATCTTAATGAAATGTTTTCTACGAGTTCTCTACCTCAGTTCCTCTTTATGATAATCCTATAGGTATGGCTGTCATTCCCACTGTATAAGACTGAGGTACAGAGAGTTGTAGGAGCTTGCCCAACGTTGCTAGTAAGGGATGCGAGCCCAGGGAGGTGGGCTGTTTCCAGAGTTTCCATTCTCAGGCACTGTATTTGACTGCCTGCTCTGGCCAACTGTCAGAGCTGAGTAGGCAGGGACATGTCTGTCATAGTTGTCACCACATTGCTGTAAACACAACAGTGCCTGCTCTACAGCAGGTCTCGAGAGTTACAGTATTTGCTGAGTAAATGCACAAATGAATGAAAGAGTCAAGGATGACAGAACTTTGGAGAACTGGCGTCTCTGAATATTGGTCATAATTTCAGATGAGATACAACTTTCTTCTTTGTGTGTCCTCACTGCTGGGAGGAATGGCCGAGTCTTTAGACAACTGGATTTGTTCTTCTTTTCTGGCAAAGGTTGGGGATCGGGGCGGAACCGCTGCAGAATGGGGCTGTATCTCAGACTCCAAGTGCCTGACAGAGAACTGTCCACCCAGCAATGACAGGAGGCTCTCAAACAGGCATCTCCACATGCGAAGCCAGAGGCAGACTTCTGGCCGATATGGCAGTCCTTAGGTCACTGACCGATGCTCCTAAATTTCTCTCCTTCAAGATACAGAGGAGGATTAGACCTCCCTGTCCCCTTAAACATCAGACTTGCCCTTGGGACTTGCTTTGGCCAATGAAAGGTGAGAGGTCTAGAATGAGAAGGGGTTGCCCTACCAATCCATCATGGACGTGCAGAATGAGCAAGAAATAAACTTCCATTGTTTTAAACTGCTGAGACTCGGACCTACATGTTACAGAGCATTAGCTAGCACACACTTACTGATATAGAGGGGCAAGCTGCACGAACAGAATATCCAGGCCCTGCACCTAAGGAGATGGTGTCGTGTCGAAGCAACAAAACATGTACATACGAAACGATGGAGGCAAGAAAATGCACACATAAGCAACTAAATGCCAGATGTGTTACTAAGGAACTGACGTAGCTATTTCTTTTCTTCTTCTTGTTTTAAATGTTTACTTATTTTTGAGAGAGAGAGAGAGGGCGAGAAAGCGAGTGCCTGAGTAGGGGAGGGGCAGAGAGAGAGGGGGACCGAGGATCTGAAGCAGGCTCTGTGCAGACAGCAGAGAGCCCGATGTGGGGTGCGAACTCACGAACCGTGAGATCACGACCTGAGCTGAAGTCGGGAGCTTAACTGACTGAGTCACCCAAGCGCCCCTGCCGTGGCTATTTCATAATGACCTCCTGCCTTACTTCACCTCTCGATGTCTTCATTCGGAAACTGGGAATAATGACACTATTCCCAGTTTACAAATTTTCATTTTGCACGTGAAGACCTGAAAACGTAAAATCCTGTTCCCCAGGTCTCTCGGCTGGTGAGCAGCACAACTGAGATTTGAACCCAGACTGCACAAGACCAGTGCCGGTTATAGCCAAGACAAGCCAAGGCAACAAGACGCGGCCACAGAAGGCTTCCTGATGGAAGTGAGTTTCCATCAACTCCTACAATAGGTCATGTTCTTCAGAGGGAAGCTAAGGGGGGCACGTGATGGTGCACAGCCCGCAGGGGCGGTCGACCCAAGAGTGCGTGAGGAACAAGGTGAGTGCCCAGATAGAAAAGAGGCAGAGCAGGAGAGCTGGGAAGGAGGCAGCCGTGGGAGGCTTTAAATAACGGGCTGGGGTGTTTTGATTTTATAACCACAGTGGGCTCTTCTTCAGTGGGGGCAGGAAGTGATGAAGCCAGTTATTTCTGAAAAATTGTTCTGGCAACTGTATGGAGGATGAGTGGCAGCAGAGACCCAGAGAGAGACTGCCAGTGGCCAGATGGGCTATTCTGGTGGCCACGCAGGAGGAAGGTGGGCCTGAATGAGGACAGAGGCCTGGGGTATGGAAACGAAGGAAGGAACAATTCCCTTCATGAACTGAGCTCTTACCAGTTGCCAATGTCTTAGGGTAAGCGATTTGTACACATCAGCTCACAGACGGTTCACAACAATCTGGGGAGATGCAGTGTTCCCACATTTTACAAATGAGGAAACTGAGAGATTCAGAGACTTCCTCAATATGACATAGGTAATATATTACTGAGTTAACGGCTAGTACGTGATAGGTACTGCTCTAAGAACACAACTTAGGTGTTATTTCATTCTATACTGTAGGTATGATTGTTGTTTTTTTATTTTTTTAAATGTTTATTCATTTTTGAGAGAGAGAGAGAGAGAGAGAGAGAGCATGAGTGGGGGCAGGGGCAGAGAGAGGGGAAGACACAGAATCCAAAGCAGGCTCCAGGCTCCGAGCTGTCAGCACAGAGTCCGACCCGGGGCTCGAACCCACGACCTGTGCGATCATGACCTGAGCTGAAGCCACTACTGTTATCCCCATTTTACACAGGAGAAAACAGAGGTTCAGAGAAGTGAAGTAATTCTGAGCCACACCCAGCTGATTAGCAGCAAGGTCAAGATTTGAATCTAGTTTGGGTTGGTCCCAAAGCTCAAGCTTTGAACCATGATGCTAATGAGAGGGTTTGGCCTCTGTGGCCCTGGGCTGGCTGGGCTACCCGCCTAGGAGAAAGCCTCTGTTCTTCACCCAAAGACATGCTAGGGGATGAACAGATAACCCATCCTGCGTCTGGAGCTTGTCAGGAATGTGCCATAATCGACGTACCTAATGAGTAAATCCTTATCCTACTCCCCAGATCAGTGCCACGTGGTTTTGCTCTGAACACCAGGGCAGAATTCTAAGTTACTGCACAAATGGGGCTTGTGCTGCTTTGTGTGTGACCCAAACCCACTTTGAAGGCACCTCGGCCACCTCTTCTGGTTTGTGGTAGACCAACATGCTCACGATTGGATTTTTCAGCAAACCACTCATCCCACAGTTATCCTGCACAAAGAAAAGTCAGGTCCCGGCTTCCATCACTAAGGTGGACCTAGGCTGGGAGACAAGGGATGAAGCGATGTTCAGGTCCGGGCCATCTGTGCTGAGGCCAGAGAGCCACATAACAGAATTCTTATAAATTTTGTTTTCAATGTTTATTTATTTTTTGAGAGACAGACAGAGAGAGACAGACAGAGAGAGAGACAGAGAGAGAGAGGAGGGGCAGAGAGAGAGGGAGACACAGAATCTGAAACAGGCTCCAGGCTCTGAGCTGTCAGCACACAGCCTGATGCGGGGCTCGAACTCACGAACCATGTGATCATGACCTGAGCCCAAGTTGGATGCCCAGGCAACCCACCAGCCCTCTTTTAAGCGCAGGCGTGGTTACAGATCAATTGTTCCTCCCAGTGCATTTTTCAAATTACGTTTTTATTTTTATCACAGGAACACTGCCCACAATTTAGAGTCAGTTAGCAGTGTGAGGTATAACAACAGAAACCCACATTCTTTGACTCTCCTGTCCCAGAAGCAATCGTTGCTTCCCATTTTTGGTTGGGTCTTTTTCTCACCTTTTCCTCGCCCACCTCCCTATCTCTACAGAACATGCTGACAGGACTGCCTCTTGATTTTTCAGGTTTGGGAACTAGCTGCTGACTTCACACTCGGGAGGACAAGGATTTAGTCGGGGTCCATCAACCACCTCGGCTCGGCCACACACATGCCCACTGTGTCTGCCAAGTTAGATAGTAATTTCAGATGATCAGTGTTCCCATGATCGTGATCACGAAAATGTTATTCACTGACACACTGGTATAGTCTGTTTCAGTTTAAACACTTTCCTTCCGGGCAAACATTTGTTTTCTCTGGAGTTAATACAACTTCTCCCCTCCATAGTATTCTATGTATTTCTCACTAATCCAAACTCAATGGCGTCCCCAGCTTTGTAAATCTCCTTACATTCAAATCCATTAGGTATTCTATCTGGTGTGGTTTAACTTCATTCACAAATCTGAAAGATGGACCCTTTCCTGTCTGAAAACTATCCTTGGTTGGGGGTGAGGAGGGGATTTCCTTCAGTGTTTCTTTTCCTTCTCTTCCCTCTGCAATTCCTATTATCTGGATGTAAATCTAACCATGTCCTTGATTTTTCTTATCTTTTCAATCTCACCTTGTATGTCTTTGTGTTTTTATACTTTCTTGGATATATCCTTCAATTCGTGTGAAAATGTTTTTGTTATTTTAAATTTCTGCATTCCTTTCTTCTCAAAGCTAGAACAAATAATCCTAAAATTTGTATGGAACCACCAAAGACCCCGAATAGCCAAAGAAATATTGAAGAAGAAAACCAAAGTGGGAGGCATCACAATCCCAGACTTTAACCTCTACTACAAAGCTATAATCATCAAGACGGTGTGGTACTGGCACAAAAACAGACACATAGACCAATGCAATGGAATAGAGAACCCAGAATTGGACCCACAAAAGTATGGCCAACTAATCTTTGACAAAGCAGGAAAGAGTATCCAATGGAAAAAAGTCTCTTTAACCAATGGTGCTGGGAGAACTGGACAGAAACCTGCAGAAGAATGAAACTAGACCACTTTCTTACACCATTCACAAAAATAAACTCAAAGTGGATGAAGACCTGAATGTGAGACAGGAAACCATCAAAACCCTAGAGGAGAAAGCAGGCAACAACCTCTTTGACCTCAGCTGCAGCAATTTCTTATTCAACACATCTCCAAAGGCAAGGGAATTAAAAGCAAAAATGAACTATTGGGACCTCATCAAGATAAAAAGCTTCTGCACTGCAAAGGAAACAATCAACAAAACTAAAAGGCAACCAACTGAATGAGAAGATATTTGCAAATGACATATTGGATAAAGGGCTAGTATCCAAAATCTATAAAGAACTCACCAAACTCCACACCCGAAAAACAAATAATCCAGTGAAGAAATGGGCAGAAAACATGAATAGACACTTTTCTAAAGGAGACATCTGGATGGCTAACAGACACATGAAACGATGCTCAATGTCACTCATCATCAGGGAAATACAAATGAAAGCCACGCTGAGATATCACCTCACACCAGCCAAAGTGGCTAAAACGAACAAATCAGGAGACTATAGATGCTGGTGAGGATGTGGAGAAACGGGAACCCTCTTGCACTGTTGGTGGGTGTGCAAACTGGTGCAGCCACTTTTGGAGGTTCCTCAAAAAATTAAAAATAGATCTACCCTATGACCCAGCAATAGCACTGCTAGGAGTTTACCCAAGGGATACAGGAGTGCTGATGCACAGGGGCACTTGTACCCCAATGTTTACAGCAGCACTTGCAACAATAACCAAATTACGGAAGGAGTCTAAATGTCCATCAACATATGAATGGATAAAGATGTGGTTTATATATACAATGGAATACTACTTGGCAATGAGAATGAAATCCTACCATTTGCAGCAACATGGATGGAACTGGAGGGTATTATGCTAAGTGAAATAAGTCAGGCAGAGAAACACATACCGTGTATTTTCACTCATATGTGGATCTTGAGAAACTTAACAGAAGACCATGGGGGAAGGAAAGGGGGAAAAAAAGTTACAGACAGGGAGGGAGGCAAATCATAAGAGACTCTTGAATGCAGAGAACAAACTGAGGGTTGATGGGGGATAGGGAGAGGGGAAAGTGGGTGATGGGCATTGAGGAGGGCACCTGTTGGGATGAGCACTGTGTATTGTATAGAAGCCAATTTGACAATAAATTATATATAAATAAAAAAATAAAAAAATAAAAAATAAATAAATTTCTGCATTCTTTCCTATTGGCTCCTTTATTTACTTATTTTTATTTTTTTCAAGTTTGCTTATTTGTTTGTTTGCTTAAGCAATCTTTTTCCCCAGCACGGGGCTTGAACTCACGACCCCTGAGATCAAGAGTCGCATGCTCCACTGACTGAGCCAGCCAGGTGCCCCTCCTGTTGGCTCCTTTAAAAAGGGAGAGGGGGCATCCTGTTTTTATTTCAAGAATACAAGATCTTCAGGTATCTTTCAGGTTTTTTTAAAAAAAATTTTTATTAACATGTATTTATTTTTGAGAGGGAGAGAAAGGGACAGTGTGAGTGGGGGAGGGTCAGAGAGAGAGGGAGACACAGAATCTGAAGCAGGCTCCAGGCTCTGCACTGTCAGCACAGAGCCTGACACAGGGCTCGAACCCATGAACCGTGAGATCATGACCTGAGCTGAAGTTGGCTCAACTGAGCCATCCAGGCGCCCCAGGTTTTGTTGTTTTTTTTTTTCAAGTTCTCTTCATACAGCCTGTTTCCTCTAAGGTGTATCTCTTCTCTTTTCCTCTCTTCTCTTCTCTCTGTACCTACATGTGCCAAGTGCGCGTGTGTGTGCACGTGAGGTATGTGTGTGAGTGTGTGTGTGTTGTGTCTTTCATAGTCAAGGCTTCCCCCCAGGTGGTAGGTGGTTCTTCGCTGCCCGCTCCCTTTTCAGCACCGGGTACTAAAAAGCTCATGGCTGCGGTTTGTTGACTGCAAGGCTTCACCATAAAATGATTCTGTTGGGTCATCTCGCTGGGGATCTCCAATCCCTCAAAAGGGTGAGGTTCCCCCACAGAAGACTCTTCTAAACTCTTGACTGGAAGGAACTGGCTGACTATTCTGGGAAATGGCCTGAAGAAAAAGATGAGTGGTTTCAACAATCACTATGGCAACTTGCACTAAATCCATGGTCAGAAAGGACCCCCAGCCTCAGCCGTGCTTGAAACCTGTATTCCAGAGACCCTGAGCTTTGTCCTCACCAGAGTCACTCAGGGAGGGGATCTGCACGCCTGACAGCTTCCTGACGAAACGCCAACCAATCTTCCTGGTTTTGGCCCCACTGTCAACCCTGTTGCTGGGGGTATCTCATGCTGCCAATCCCCAGGCCTTCTGGAAGTGAATCCGGTTGCTTCTTGGTTCTCCCGCACGCCAGGGCAGATTCCATTTTCTGAGCCCACTAAGTCAGCTACTGTTCATGCATCCACTCCCCGGCTTCCACATTTTTATGCTGTTGCTGGTTCTTCTTCTCTTTTTTGGTCTTTGTGGGTTTACCATTTAAAATTGAGTGGGGGGCACCTGGGGGCTCAGTCAGCTGAGCATCCGACTTTAGCTCAGGTCATGATCTTGTGGTTCATGAGGTCGAGCCCCACTCTGGACTGTCTGCTGTTGGTACAGAGTCTGCTTTGGACCTTCTGTGCTGCTCTCTCTCTGCCCCTCCCCACTAACTCTCTCTCTCAAAACTAAACATTTAAAAAATAAAATAAAATAAAATAAAATAGAATAAAATAAAATAAAGTAAAGTAAAGTAAAATAAAATAGAATAGAATAAAATAAAATAGAATAAAATAGAATAAAATAATAAAATAAAATACCATATGAATAGATTTTCAGAAGGAAGCAGAGGTAAATGTGTGTGTCCAGGTGGCCATTTTTTTTTAATGTTTATTTTTGTGGCGGGGAGGGGGTGGGGCAGAGAGAGAGGGAGATAGAGAATCCAAAGCAGGCTCCACGCTGCCAGCGCAAAGCCTGACATGGGGCTCCAACCCATGAATCAATCAGGTGTGATTATGACCTGAGCTGAAGTTAGATGCTCAACTGGCTGAGCCACCCAGGCACCCCCAGGCTGCCATTTTAAATGAGAAGTCTTGAAGGTAGGCAATACTACCTACCTGTAAATACTCTCCTGAACCCCAAATATCTAAGGCATCTGGGTTCTCAGGTCATTTCTGCTAACAGGATCCCGGGGCTCTGTGTTGTAGAGAACAATCTCCTCCTGGTCTGGTACTCCTTTCAGTGGGGAAAGAGCGCTGGGCCAGGGGTCAGAAAGGAGGGATTAATCCAGGCTCTGATTCTTACTCCTTGTTAGCCTTGGTCTCACCTGTGGGCTCAGGATAACAACCCCAACCCTATGCACTGTCAGGGCTCTGAGTGGGATCAAAGAGGATCACGAGTATGAAAGCACTTCAAAAAGCATGAACTACTAAAGAAGCACATGGTTTTGCTGTTACTTAACATGTCACTTTCCTCTCCTGAAATTCAATCTAACGTCATCTCAGAGGCTTGTTTCCAGTAATCTTACACATCACCCTTGAGATGTTCAAAAGAACGTCCCCCCGGTCACACAGACATAGGACACAGGAGAGGGTTTCTCACTCCACCAGCACTGTTCAATCAATCGCCCAAGCCAGCCAGGCTCCACAGTACCTGAAACACATTCCAGAATCCATGAGAGCATTAACCCAACAGGATGGGTGAGACGGAGTGGTCTTTGGGGGCCCATTCCACAATGTGTCTGCCTCTCAGCTGACTAGAAGTACTTTTTTTTTTTAAATGTTTATTCATTTTTGAGAGAGAGAGAGAGAGCACGCACAAGTGGGGCAGGAGCACAGAGCGGGAGACACAGAATCCGAAGCAGGCTCCAGGCTCTGAGCTGTCAGCACAGAGCCCGATGAGGGGCTTGAACCCACAAACCGCGAGATCATGACCTAAGCCGAAGTCGGATGCTCAACCGACTGAGCCATCCAGGCGCCCCTCTCAGCTGACTATATAGCCATCTTGCGTTAGGTTAGGGATGGAGAAGAGAGTGGTTAAATATATCCAAGCAATAGACATTTTATAGCCACTGAAAAAGAGTGAGGAGGCAGCTTGTATGTGCCGACACGAAAAGATACCCACCATCTATTAAGCGATAAAAGCAAGATGCAGAACCATGCAAATGATTCTATCTTTGCAACGAAACAAGACCTTCTGTATGGATATGTGTTTACCTACATGTCTAAATATTTGTATTCTACAGACACATGCACACCTACACAGGGCCTGGCTGTGTTCTCACCAAACCACTCATGACAGTCACTTTGGGGAAACGGGATTAGAGGTGGGGAAAGACGTGCACTTTCTACTTTACACACTTCTGAGCACTTAATTTTTTTTTCATAGCATGGACGTATTTTTTTCTGATCATAAAAGAGATTAAATATAAATTAAAAGAGTAACCAGGACAACCAAGAGTACTTTTCTGAGAAGAAACGTAGGCAGTAAGAAGTCAGAGAGGGGCGCCTGCGTGGCTCGGCTGGTTAAGCGTCCGACTCTGGATTTTGGCTCACGTCCTGCTCTCACAGTTCATGAGATCGGTCCCGTGTCAGGCTCGGCGCTGAGCCTGCTTCAGGTGTTTTCTCTTTCCCTCTCTTTCTCCCTCTCTCTCTGTCCTCCCTTGTGCACACACACTCTCTCTCTCTCAAAATAAATAAATAAACATTAAAAAAAAAAAAAAGAAGAAAGAAAGGGGCCAGGGTAGGCAGGGGTCGGGGGCAGGAGACGTACAACAGGTGTACCTCCCCATGGCTGGTGGCCACAAAAGGACCCTCCTCAGGCCATGACGACAACCTGTGCATCTATGCAAGCTCCACTACCAACTTATGGGGAAGAAAATCTCATAAAAAAAAAAAAAAAAACAACCACCCTGTAATTTCCGTACGGTGAAATGCACACATCTTGAGTCTACAGCTCAATGACTTTGAAAAAATGCATATACCCAGGCAACCCATAGGGGAGTTTGCTTTTAACATAATCCCCTAGTTATATGTGGCTGGGTGGCTCTGTGGGGGACTGAGCTCACCAGCCAGACCAAACACAGGAATGGCTTGGCTGTCTCAACCCTAAGAGCCTGCGACGGGTCAGCAGCCGCTGCTCGGTGTGGGACTCCTACCCACCCCCCACCCCCCACCCCCCACCCCCCACCTAATTCTGAGTGGCACCTGCCCGGTGGTGCTCTCTAGCCTTCTATCTGCATGTCCCAAAGACTCCCTGATTCTAGATCCTCCTAATATGGGTGTCTCCTGGCTCAGTAACTCACATGTCTCTTGGCAATGACCGTGATAACCCTAGACCACACATGCAGTCATTCTGGCAGAGGTACTGTGTGGAAAAGATCCTTGGATGTGGACCAGCTCTGTCCCAATAAGCCAGCTACCACTGTCAGTTTCATTTTCCAAAATGGGAGCTCTTAGCTCCCGTGACTCATTGGAACGGGGGACTGTTTTATAGGCGTTGACAGTATCTGCATATAGTTGCTCTGGGCTAGCATAATAATCATGATAGCTCCCATTTATTGAGTGCATGCTATAGCCAAGCATTCTAGTCTAAGCAATTTACATGATTTATCTTTGCAACAACACCATGAGATAGGTACCATCATTATCTCCATTTTATAGATGATGAACTCAGGCAGAGATACGAGTAACTCGCCCAAGGTCACAGAAGTAGTTAAGTGTCAGGACTGGAACCCCAGGAAGCTGTGCTTTCTCTTACCGGGGAAGGATGGTCAGAACCAGAGTTGAACATGTCATCTCCTGACTTCCTGGCTACAGCTTTCTTTACATTTTTTTTTTTAGTGTTTATATTTTTATTTTTGAGAGACAGACAGAGAGGGAGAGAGAGAGAGTGCAAGTGGGGAGGGGCAGAGAGAGAGGTAAACACAGAATCGAATCGGAGGCAGGCTCCAGGCTCTGAGGCGTCAGCACAGAGCCTGACGTGGGGCTCAAATTCACGACCCATGAGATCCTGACCTGAGCCAAAGTGGGAAGCTTAGCTGACCGAACCACCCAGGCACCCCCCAGGCTACAGCTTGCTTTGCCAAACTCCTTGGCCTCTGTCTAATATATAAAGCTGTCGAGTCTATCTTTCTTCTAAAACACAGTAAATACACAGTCTACTCTAGGTATAGCTAGGGCCACAAAGGGGTCTCTTAGCTCTGTCTAGACACAAAACCAACAGAGCATAATGCATAACAGTGTTTTACAGCCAGAGGTTTTTATCTTGTTGTTTCTTCTCTGAGGAGCTGGCTGATAAATCAGGCTTCACAGGTGGAGAGGAACGTGTGTTTTCAAGAGTGACTTTCAGGAGCAGAGTGAAGGGCAAGCAATAATGTGGCAAAGAGAAGCATCCTTCAGAACCAGTGGCAATCTCACCTCAAGAGGTCAATTAATCCATTTGAGGGAATAACGAAGACGAGAGCGACAGAGTCCCAGCGCAGACCATCTCCCCAGTTTTCATTGACAGAAGCTGGAGCACTCTCTCCTACTTGCATTTATCCGTCTCTGTGGTGGACACAAGCCACCTTGTGCCACTGCATTAATCAAATCGCGTCGGCTGGCTAAAGACACCCAGTGACTGTGAGAGGGAAGATTAGCCCTGGCTCATCCGAACAGCTGTGGCTCCTACTCCCTGAATTCCCAGCATCTAAGGATTCCCAACCTCTATGGAATCCCCTTCGCCTCCTTCTACAAGCACCGTCGGACCTTTTTATTGCCTTACAGTTACTGGCGCTTTGAGACGGGAGCCATCTCATTTGATACCCACAGGTACCTTAGGGAGAACAAAAGTGAGAGATTTGGGCAAAGACAAGTAAAGTGTTCTACCCAACAACAGTCCAGAAGTACAGCTTCTGTTCCCTTCTCTATTACTGTGAACTGGAGTGGACAGAGGCTTGTCAAACTCCAGCATGGAGACTTCAAGCCCTGGCAATATGGTGGGGGGCTATCTCTTCCCACCAACCTCCCCCCCCCCCCTGGAAAAAAAGTAACTTACGAGGCTGGAGCAAAGTATTTGTTAAAAAACATCTTAAAACCACTGAAGAGGTGACAGAAAGTAAAGAGTAAACATCTGGAAAACGGAGACAGCTGGTCTCCTAAGAGCAACAGTGGTCTGCACCAACTTGGGTTTTGGTTTTGCCAAAGACTGAAGTTGAGATCCAGGACCTGCCCAAAATGGGAGTCGAAAGGACCCCTGCTTTACAACAGGACGCCAAAGAGCTCCGCAGGAAACCAGAGGTAAGCCTTCTCTTCCTCCTTGCCCAGCAGGTGACTGCAGGGAGGGTTATCATTGCAACAGGTGCAACAAGTGAGATGTTGAGGAATTTATCACTATGAGTAGCCCTGTACAGTAGCTCATGGACTGTACACCTTGGGTCTGCATTACTTAGATGGTTTAGGGAACCTCATTAATTGGATTGAAGTGATATTTTACTGGTAATTCACTAGGCACCTCGCAAAAGCCAAGCTGAATCTCTCTGAAAAAGGTATTTTTATCATAGACCTTAATCAATCCCCACAAACAATTTTCCAAAGACAATGAGCAATATACAACCCCAAATACCAAGCACCTGAGGAACCAACGTACCACGAGTAAACCAGTAGGAACAAGTGACATCAGACAGAGACACACAAAGACTTCAAATATTAAAACGATCACACCAAACCATAAACATTTTGCTTGCTATTTGTAAAGGAATAAAGGGTTGAATACATCCATCTGCAGTGAATAGTAAATGACCAAAGAAATTAGAAAAAGAACCACACAGAAATATCTACAAGTGAGTAATACCGTAACTAAAATTGAAACTCAATGGACCAGTTTAACAGTAGATTAGAAACAGATGAAAAGAGAATTCATGAACGGAAAGAGGAATTACTCAGAATGCTGCAGAGAGCTGCACAAAAAGATGGGAAATACAAATGGGAAGCTAAGAGACATGGAGAGAGGCGGTCTAAAGGAAATTCAAAATATTATGTGCAGAAGAATCCCCTTTGGAACTTGTTAAGATATTGATTCTGGGGCCCTAATCCCACCGTGTCACTTCTTCAGGACTACACTGGGGCCCAGGAATATGCAATGTTAACAGGAATGGAAGCACCTGTACTTTAAGAAGTGGGATAGAAACTTCTGGGTGGCAGACTTCAGAAGTTAATTTTTTTTTCTTCTGTTGAAACTATATTAAGTTGTTCACCTCTCATTGACTATATATACCCTTCTCACCCACAATAGTTGGGTAGAATGTGTAATATACCTTCTTGTATTATGGTCAATGTACTGTAATTTAATTGGGGTTTAGACAGCAGATTCAAAACATGTTTTGAAACCCAGTATTTCTATGCAGTGGACCTTTGGACAGCATGGGTTTGAAACCCATGGATTTTTAAAAAATACAGTACTGTAAGTGTATCTTCTCTTCCATTTGATTTTCCTAGTAACATTACCTTTTCACTAGTTTACTTTATTGTATGAATACAGTATATGATACATATAACATGCAAAATATGTGTTATTTGTTTACGTTACTGGTAAAGCTTCTGGTCAACAACAGGCTAGTAGTAGTTAAGTTTGGGGGGAGTCAAAAGTTATACACAGATTTTCTTTCTTTTTTTTAAACTTTTTAAAAAACGTTTATTCATTTTTGAGAGAGAGACACAGCATGAATGGGGGAGGGGCACAGAGAAAGGGACACACAGAATACGAAGCAGGCTCCAGGCTCCGGGCTGTCAGCACAGAGCCCGACGCGGGGCTCGAACTCACAAACTGCAAGATCATGACCTGAGCCAAAGTCCAACGCTTAACCGACTGAGCCACCCAGGTACCCCAAAAGTTATATACAGATTTTCGACTGCACAGGGGTTCAGCACCCTTTAACTCCTGCATTGTTCAAGGGTCATCTGTATTCCCAAATCAAACGACATTAAAAAAAATTGTTTCTAGCAGCTAAGATTAGATTTGCTTTGAGTAGGTATAAAATACTACCTAGGCTTAAACTGGTATTTAATAAAAGTCCACGCTGCTGGCCTTTCACTCACTCCAGCCTACGAAAAGAACCTCTCAAAAGCTAGCTAACTACCACTGTGTGTCTGGGGCTAGTTCACTCACTTCACCTGTGTCTCGCCTTCCCCACCTGTCACATGAGCACCCCACCATCTACGTTCCTAACAACAGGCATGAAGTCCCCATCACCGTGCCTGGTGCACTGGTAAGTGCTCATAAACTTGGAAGCATTATTAATAAGTGATGAATCCATTTCTTGAATTGTAACCCCAACCTTACAGACTTCTCTTGTTGTCTCTCCAAATTCCTTCTGCTTTCTCAAAGACAGCAATTTCCTGGTGCCACTGTTGCAGCCTGGCTCCTTTGCTTAATTCTTGACATCGGGCTCTCAGCGTGTGTAATGAGAGCCAAAAGCCTGCATTATCAGACTGAGACCCGTGGCCCCCGTAATTCCAGGAATGCTTTCCCAAAGATGCAGGAGGTGACAGATGAAGGAGGAAAGCCTTTGTGACTTGTCATCATGTTCTTCCCTACAGAATGGTGTCCTGCATTGTCAGGGGTCTGCAAAAGCTTCAACGGGGAACTCAAGGGGACTGGCAACTTTCCACCATCCCCCACTTCAGAAGGAGTGGACGAGGGGCTCGTAGAACTTCTAAAGCTAAGCACACCAACTCTCCCAGGAGAGAGAGAGTAGTACTAATGTACTAATAAGCAGTAGATGTTGCCACGATGAGAAGCCACTCCTGTCTTCTTCTTAAAGGAGGGCAGGCAGGATGGGGTGAAAGTGGATAGGGCAAAAAAAATGTTGAGATGAGGCCAAACATTTGAACTTGGGAGACTGAGTTCTCAAGATCACTCACAGCCATTACACTTCTTGCCTACGTTTTCCTAAGTCTCTTTCAAAAATCTTTTTTTTTTCTTTTTGGTGTCTTCCAGCTCCCAAACCTGCAGACTTGCATACCTCTTGGTGATCAGGGTTCTGTAGTTTTAAACCTCATTTATTCTATCTGGAAGGGACTGGATCACAAGCAACGACTTCAAGCCCGGGACACAATTCCGTGCAGGGATCACATCCAAGCAAGCGGAATGCAAGCCATCTCCTGTTTAGAGCTGATCGATTTATCCTCCTTGGTTTGCCTCCCCGAAACGATTTGTTCCCAGTCATTTGCACTGCTCCTGTCTAGATAAGCCCCTCATCTCCGCTGTCTGCAGGTCAGGTCAAAGGGTCAGAGCCAAAGTTAGGGAGACAGGATAAGAGGTTTTCTAGCAGCTAAGATCAGTTGTTCTGACCTTTTCTTTCTAATGCTTTGAGTCAGCTGCAAGCTAAAGGTGTGTGTGTGTGTGTGTGTGTGTGTGTGTGAGAGAGAGAGAGAGAGAGAGAGAGAGAGAGGGAGGGAGAGGGAGGCAGGCAAAACTGACTCCCGTCCCCCCTCAGGGCCCTCTTATTAACAATTTAATGACACTTCACATTTTCAAAGTGTTATCAAACCATTAATAATTGAGCAACTTTTCAAAACAATGTTGGGCTGCCTTCTCAGGAGAGAAGCTGTTAATTAGAAATATGGCAGTCTATTGAGAGAAGCCACGTTTAATTAGACCACTTTAATTTAATTTAGGTAGGGTCTACACCAAGTTGCTCGCATCCGACCCCACAGCAGGAGATGCCAGAGAAAGTTCAGGAGGCTCCTTCATGAAAGCCTGGGGTTCCTGCTCCGAGGACAGTGGTCAAGAGCTGAGGCTTCGGTGTCAGAAAAGCTACCATGAACCCGGGGCCTTCACCGGCCTGGAGTAAATTACTTTCCTTGATTCTATTTCCTCATCTGTACAATGTGAATAAAGGTATCTACATTTCAAAGATTTGAGAAGAGCATTATTGTGAGGAGATGCTTATCAAGCACTTCACTGGCTCAGGGCCAGGCTTGGAAACTTGTAGAAACACATTATCCGCAAAAAAAAAAAAAAAAAAAAAAAAAGGCAAACGGAACAATAATTATCCCAGGGCAGCAAGGGTAGCAAGGAAGACTTAATTTTTCACCCAAGTCTTGTATTCTTAAAAAGTTGATTTTTCAGGGCCACCTGGGTGGCTCAGTCGGTTAAGCATCCGACTTCGGCTCAGGTCATGATGTCGCACGGTCCGTGAGTTTGAGCCCCCGCATTGGGCTCTGTGCTGACAGCTCAGAGCCTGGAGCCTGCTTTGGATTCTGTGTCTTCCTCTCTCTCTGCCCCTCCCCTGCTCACACTCTGTCTCTCTCTCTCAAAAATAAGTAAGCACTGAAGAAAAAAAAAGTTGATGATCAGCCATGTGTGGGGTGGAGAGTTTCCAATCTGTCCCAGAGATCAGCCACCTGAGGCCACCCACACTCAGCCTGAAGAGGTGCTAGGCCCCCAGATGAGATCCTGATCCGTCCTTCTTGCAATGCACTCCCCACCTCCCACCCCCCATTTCTGTTACTGGTCACTCCGTCCTGCCACTTCCTCAGGCCAAACCCACCGGCATCATCCTCAACTCTTCTCATACTCCACATCAAATCCATAAGCAATTCCAACTCACCCACTTCAAAAGTGTGGTTTTCTCCAACCGCTTCTCACCACCTCCACTGTCACGGCCACTGGTCCTGGGGCCACCCTCCCGTGCCTGGATCACTGCGATAGCTCTCCCACCCAGCTGCTTCCCTGTTCCCACCAACACTCCATAGAGTCTATCCTGCACACTGCAGCCAGGGAGATCCTGTGAAAACAGGAGCCAGACCTTGCCATGTGACTGACTCGTCTCCTCAAGACTCTCCACGGGCTCCATCTGACCAGGAGTAGAAGCCAAAGTCCCTGCCACACTCCTACTGTATTTGCCGTCTGGTTCCCAGACTCCTCTCCACTCCGGGCTCCTTCCGGGCTCTGCCCTCACTCTGCTGCGGCCTCACACGGCTCCCTTATTTATCATGTTTCTAGTCTTTCTGGAGTACCAGCTCCTTCAGGACAGGGATTTTTACTCATTTGGTTCACCGCTGTATGTCCAGTGTCTAGACCAGTGTTTGGCACAGAGCAGACACTCAACGATCTATGTTCAAGAGATGGCACCAATTAAAAGATGCTCTAAGAAAAGCAGCATGCACGTTGTGTCCTTGGCAACTCAGGTCCACCTGGCCACAAGCAGCAGAAAGAGGCAAAGAAGAAGATGAATCCCAGGTGCAGAAGAGTGTGGCTTATGATGGAAGGGACCTCAAAAAATGCTGTGAGTGAGGAAAATGATACTGTACTGAGTCAGGCAAGAGCCGCTGGCGACCACAGAACTGGAGGCGGCATTTTGGGAGGGAAACCAACATTCGCGATGTCTTCTCTGATCTAAGCACTGGGGTGACTACACGGAAGGAAACGGCACTGGGCAGTAGAAGGTGGGAAATGACAAGATCTGTGTGGGGAATGATAATCCAGTTTTGCTGAGGGGCAGGGAAAGAGTATGTAGAAGTCCACTGGAGTCAAAAGTCTGAATGTCGGGCTGAGGAGCTTACTCCATCTAAAAGGCACAGGGGGTGGTCTCTGGAAAGGGTCTGAGTGGGGGAATTAACACTGGAAGGAAGATTGGGAAAGATAAATCTGACACTGGGTGTAGGATGGACTGGTCTGAGGAAGAACGAGGGGATGGGAAGACCAGTTGGCAGATGAACCATGGAGGGCAAAGGAAGGTGCCGGCTTTCTAGGAGAGGATCCTCAACAGTGGAGGGGTAGGGGAAGTAGGAAAACCCGAGCCCAAGGTGGAAAGGAAGTTGAAGAAACTCATCCCAGGTGGCCTCTACCTTCTCTGTAAGGTGGGAAGCATGAGATTCTGTAAGACGGGGCTGGCAGATGAGAAAGAGGACGGTTTAAAACTGGTAGATGGGCCACCAACTAGTAGGAGATCAATAAGAAGGATCTGTGTCACCCAGTACAGGAACGGTCTAGCTAATGCTGGTTAACCAGAGTCTGCACGGGCACAAGTCAGTAAACAGAAGGCTCTTCTCGGGGAGTCAAAAGGCAGAGTGAGTCTCACCACGTGAACAGAGTTACTCATTATGTGCCATTCTTTACAGCTACACTTCAACCCAACTGTCAACACACTGAGAAGCATCACTTTCACGCTCGAAGAATGATGTGGGTTGTGTTCGGTCCGAAGTCCCCCTTGAGGCAGTCCTAAGACTCACCTTGATTTGCTGAATTAGGTAGTTGAGAAATCACATTACCCAGGAGTTTGGTTTCTCCATGCTGTCACTCTTAAGAAGAGTA
Organism: Panthera tigris; assembly: GCF_018350195.1. NCBI lineage: Eukaryota > Metazoa > Chordata > Mammalia > Carnivora > Felidae > Panthera > Panthera tigris. Next base: position 89,072,017 of record NC_056669.1, on the reverse strand, counting down.
ATTTTGTTTCTTTGCCACTGATTTTGATTGATACCCCCTGGCTAAAGTTGGATTCACTGGTTTCAGGCTTTAGTGCACGTGTGTGCACGCGCACGCACACACACACACACAATTGTGGCTGAAAAGTGAAATGAGTGACATTTACAGCTTTGCTTTCCTTGTGCAGGTTACCCTATTGATCACAACTGACATTTACTTAAACACTCCCTAGGAAAAAAAAATCTGATTCTATCTCCTTCTGAAAATGCCAACAAATGTGCCCGAGGCAGGGGAGAAAGAAAAAAAAAAAAAAAAAGGAACCCATCCAGAATAAAATCGTCTATCCATTTGCCTACAACAATGTTACTTTCGTAAGATTATAAGCTTAATTATTTCTTGGGTTCTTGATAGCTCATGTTGTTAGTCAAACCCTCACCCGGGTATTGATTCTCCTCCTGTTCAAAACAAGCATCAGTGAGGCACCAAGAATTGCCTGCTCAAGCTTATTGCTATGCCAGGAGGTTATATCATGCATATTAAATTTGGACAGCATTTAGGCTAAAGCAATCTTAACTTTATGATCCTGTTGGTTTTTAAAGCAAATGTTAATGAAATATGCATTACTTATGGCAAATGGCAATCCCGGTGGGGGTACATTTTAATTAGTATAGTTTGTTCAATGAGAAGCAAATTTAACTCCTCCTCGTCGGTTACCAGACTGCCCTGCAACCTAAGGGCAGAGAGAAGAGAAAGTAGAGGGGGAGACAGATGAGCATTTTCAGACCAACTCTCAAGAAGGGAGAAAAGAGGGGAGCCCTGACCAGTTCATTCTCAGGCACAGAAGCTGCTCTGGGCTTCTCTTCTATGATGAAATATTGCAGTCTGTGCCCTTTCCAGACTCCGGGTCTATCTTTCAATGCAGCAGATTGTCAGAAAAGGCAAGTGATGATATTCTTAGGCTTGTCACTGGCCTATTACTTAGGATTATTAGTTTTCAAGGGCTGGTCTAACAAGGTACCAGCAAGTGTGTGGCTTAAAATAACATAAACAAAGGCTCTAGTGAAACCTTTCTTGCCTCTTCCCAGCTTTGGTGGTTGTTGCCAATCCTTGGCATACCTTGACTCGTAGATATATCATTCCAATCTCTGTCACTGTCTTCTCACGGTCCTGTATGTCTACGTCCAAATTTCTTTCTTACAGGGATGCCAGTCATGTTGGATTTAGGGCCCACCCTAATCTGATAAGACCTCATTGTGATGGCTAATTTTATGTGTCAGCTTGGCTAAGCTATGGTACCTAGCATCAAACATCAGTCTAGATGCTGCTATAAAGGTATTTATTTCTTTAGATGTGGTTAACATTTAAATCAGTAGACTCTGCGTAAAGCAGGTCACTCTATAATGTGGATGGGCCTTGTGCAATCAGTTGAAGGTCCTGAGAAAAAAGACAGATGTTCTCCCAGGAAGAAAGTGGCTTCAGACGTAAGACTGCAATATCAACTCTTTCCTGGCTCTCCAGCCTGCTGGGCTGTCACACATATTTTGGACTTGCTAGCTCCCACAGTCACATGATTCTTTCAAATAAGTTAATCAATCTGTCTATCTTTGGGGAGAGAGGACAGACAGACAGAAAGATACTGATTCTGTGTTTCTGGAGAATGATAAGACACTCGTCTTAACTTGATTACATCTGCAAAGACTGTTTCCAGAAAAGGTCACATTCATGGGTGGACATGAACTTGGGGGTAACACGCTCAAACCCAGTGTAGATATGTCGACGAGAGCCTCGCTGTTCCAAGTGTGGTTGCTTGGATGAGCGGCTACGGTGTCTCCTCGGAGCCTGGTAGAAATGCAGTCTTTCCAGCCCCCATCCTGAACCTAGTGAATCAGAACCTTCATTTTAATGGATCTCCAGGTGATGTGTGTGCACAGCAGTTTGAGAAGCCCTGGACTAGACCACACCTGCAACCATTATGGCACCTACAATAAAAGGCTTGGAGTCTAGACAGTACAAGAGTCAGACGACTCTAAAGTAAAGGGTCAGGGAAGAGGAACTAAGAAAGAAACTAGAAATAGCAGGGAGTTTCAAAATAGGTCACGTCTCATTAATATGCACCTTACCAACAGCTGAGACTAGATAATATTTGTCACACGAGAGGACAAAAGAATAAATGAATAAACTGGGCTCTTTAGGATAGAGAGGTTTTTGTAATAAACTGGCCCCTATTTACAAGGAAAGCCCTTCGGCAAAGGAGAGGAAAAAATCTCATTTCCACCACCCAAGCCCAGGTCACCTCTCCCCCTTCCTTCTTAGAGGCACCGCTAGGTCGGTGTGATTACTCGAGGACAGTGTTGCGCTCGAACACTGAAGTCTTGCTCTAGGCTCCCACTGTAACTCATGTTGACATGGAGAAATGTTTCATTTTCAGATCCATATGTATGAATTTTTAATGAACTGTGTCAAAGAAATCAAATATTTCCCCCTCTACCCCCACTCTGAGGAATCAGATTTTGACCTCCTGCCAAACAACTATAAATCATGTTCAGCACGAAGAGAAGCAGGAACCAAGGGCTGCTGCACAGGGATTAGCCAGTTAATTTCCCTCTGTCAGACATTCACCTAAACTGTCACAGGATGGAGAAGGGAGGGGAGGAGGGGAGGAGGGAGGGAGGAGGGGAGGAGGAAGGGAGAAAAGGAGGGAAGGAAAGGAAGGGAGCAGGGAAGGAGGGAAGGAAGGAGGAAGGGAGAGAGAGGGAGGGAGGGAGGGAGGGGAGGAAGGAAGGAAGGAAGGAAGGAAGGAAGGAAGGAAGGAAGGAAGGAAGGATTGTAAACAGTAGGCACTCAATGGTTACTTACTAAACAGTTGAAGTCAGAAAAATTAAATTCCAGGTAAGGTTGTTTATCGCCTGAGAACTGGGTGGCCCTTTCAATCACCAGAATCTTTGGAGTATTAATTCCCTGCCCTTGTAGTTTGGTTATATATTTCATCAGGTAAGATGACTTAAAAGGGGTGGGGGTGGTGATGAGAGCTATCAAAAAGTAGAATAAAAATAAATGATTTCCTTTTTCAAGAGCACTTTCCTAGAATTTCCATGAACTATGCAATTTCCTAGAATTTCCATGAACTATGCAATTTCCTAGAATTTCCATGAACTATGCAAAATACAGCAGGGTCTTCCTAAATAAAGCCTCAATCAACACTTAAAAGGGAGCTGCAGCATTACAGACAATTAGATATCATTTCTTGACTGGCAATGTAGAAGTCACTTAAAAATCATACCACTCTATGTTGGCAAGGATGTGGTAAAAGGTTCTATTCAATTGCTTGTGGGGGTGTAAAAAGATACAATCCATTTGGAAAACAACTTAGTAATTAAAGCACAATGAGCCCTAAGTGTTCATAACTGGTATGAATCCTATGGAAATCTATCCTAAGGAAGTAATCTAAAAGATGAGACAAAGCTTGGGGTGCCTGGGTGGCTCAGTCAGTTAGGTGTCCAACTTCAGCTCAGGTCATGATCTCACGGTTCATGAGTTCGAGCCCTGCATCGGGCTCTGGGACTGCTTTGGACTCTGTGTCCCCCTCTCTCTCTCTCTGCCCCTCCCCAGCTTGCGCTCTCTCTCTCTCTCTCTTTCTCTCTCTCAAAAAAAAAAACAAACATAAAAAAAAATGAAACAAAGCTTTATAGAACATTACAGCTTTGTGTATAATAATTCAAAGGTAAAACCTAAATGTTCACCACTAGGTGTGTGGCAAAGTAAAATAAGGGGCAACCAGCTGACAGAACATCATGCATGACGAACCCTTATTAAGGGGTCCCTGGGTGGCTCAGGTCATGATCCCAAGGTCATGTGATCGAGCCCCGAGCCCAGCATAGAGACTGCTTCAGATTCTCATTCTCTCTCTCCCTCCTCCCCACCCCTCCCCCACTCGTGCAAGCATGCTCTCTCTCAAAAAAAAAACAATGCTTATTAAGAGTTTATAGCAATATATGAAAATATTTATTAATACAAGTGAGGAAAAAGTAAGATGCCAAACTGAATAAATAATATCATTGCATAAGAATGCAAAACTCCCATTACATATGCACAGAAGAGAAAATGACAGAATATGGAAATATTCAAATTGAAATACACCAGCTGCTAATAATGATTATCAATGTTGAGGGATATATGTGTGAATGTTTCCGTCTGTGTTTACCAAATGTCCTAAAGTAAGTTTTTGTCCTTTTATAATGGAAACATGGGATTTTACTAGGCTTTTGTAAAGCATGTCAGTTGTATAAGTAAGCCTTTGAAAGATGTCTCCTTCAACAAACAGTAACAATCGAATCATGGCTAATTCGAGGTGAAACAAATTTGTAAATACCACATTTTCGCATCTAACCTCCAGATCTGGAACACAGAAGAATTTGGTCAGCTGCCTGCTTGCAAAGCATCTCTATCTGTCCAGAAGACTGCACTTAAGAAGTTAAAGGAAGAGTCAGAGCTGTCAGCTTTAAACTACGAGACTCCAGGATGAATCAAACAGCTGTCACAGACACTCCATTAGCTGACGTTCCTTCACTGGAAGGAGATCGCTGTGCGGTGCCTTAGAAGAGACACGCACGGATGGACAAGCGTGGATTGGATTGGACACTTCTCCTGCCAGACATCAGCCCCAATCACAGCATCCCCCTTTCTCTGCAAATCTGTGCACTCGAAAGCCATCATCTCTAGCTTTTTGAACCTGCCCAAGCGAGATTTTTTAAAGCAAGCCATCTGTTTTTCTGGGAACAAGACGCGATCGACGGCCATGGGCAGGGCACAGGGGTAGGGGCACCATTTTGTTTGAGTGATGAGGTTATCGATGTACTTTCTAAGTGGCTTTGAACGTTGTTCAATTTTAAATAAAGCGACACTCGGGTGACCTACGTAGGTTACACGGCAGCGGTGGCAGCAGCAGGGCAAAGCGGGGCAGAGATGCGGGCTCTGGGGGCGGGCAAACCCAACGCCCGTGTGCTTCCCACAAAGCACCTGCACATGTTCAGTGGCCGGGAGTCGAAGGAGAAGTGTGGGGGCAGCGAGCACACTGCTGAGACCCACAGGACTCAATCACACCGCCGGCTTCTCTGAAACCCAGAGGTCACTAAGGGCGGGGGGCAGGGCAGGACAAGGCTCCCTACCGCCGGGTGTCTTAATTCACTCTCGCCACCGACCTCCTCTCTCTCATTAGAAGTTCTAGACCTTCATTTTCCTCACCTCGTCTGCCAGGACGTGGTGAAAGCAGGGGAAAGGGAAGCCATTCAGCAGCACTAATGACACAGTGACAAAGGGAGCAAAATCTAGGTGCTTCATCTGGCGCTCTGAACCAGTGGACTTCAAACACTTTTATGAATAACGTTTTTAACATGTGCCACCAATAGAGACATTGATTTATTAATTATACACACGGTCGTGTCAATCCATGTATCAAATACACAGCTTATCTTTTTCTTTAAGGTAAAAAATACTTACTAGGACTCTAGAGAATCACCCTCCCCACACACCCCTCTCTAGAAAACTGTTCTAAATCCTTACATGGCGATTGAATATGTGTGGCAGTGATGGGGTGGGCACAAGGGTCAGGAAATAATGGCTTCCTGTCTTTACAATCTTGTTGAGACAAGGAATACTTAAAGGGACCCCCCTGTTTGGCTGGTGGGTGTCTCACACCAGCATTGTCCAAACTACACTTCTGCACACTGGTCACTGTACCAACTCTTGTGACAAGTAAGGCTAAAACTTCTTTAACGTGGAGCTAATTCTTCTTTAACTAATTCAAACTACGATACTTTCTGTGCTGTGCATTAAGGAGCAAGGGTCTGCTGAATAACTACAGTGGAGAAATCACGGGGGGGCATGTTTAATTGCTGGAAGGAAATAGATTCTTTTCAGGCTCCATTTACATCTAAGCAATCCATCTACCAATTACAAGCAAGTTCTTATCCAGACATTAAAGCAGGCAACTGCCTGTGTTGGAAACCAACCAAAACTGCTTATCTTCACCCTTCCGTAATTCCAGACCTTTTCCTGATTCACCCTGGCTTCCTGCCTAATGCATCTATCTGCACCGCCTTTTCTGCCCCCAGCCTTAGCCCCGAGCTTACCCTGATACCAGACGCCTGTGCAGACACACGCAGGCAAGGTGGTGGACAGATCTTTGTTTTAACTACCTGGGGAGGAAGATGCCGTTTGGCTTTGAGTCCACATTTGTCCTGCTGAACATCACAACTGCTGAGCCCCCTGGAGGGGATCCAGTTCTAATGACAACCCCATTCTATCCCTCTCATTTGAAATAGTCCAGGAAAGAAGACTGTCATGAGAAGGGGCTGGGGGGAAGCTGTAATGTTAGCCAACGCTTTTTTTTTAACGTGGAGGCTCCATACTAAATTGTGGCTTGCCATTGCAAATCAAGCATTCACTGCCCTCCCCCCCCCCCCCCTTAGCCAAGCTCAGGACCCTGGCTAATTAAGTAGTCTCAAGTGGAAGCTGTGGGTTCAAAGGCTGTCGCTTGGCTGCTGGCTGAGGGGCTCGTGGCTAAGGCTCCAACTCATCCTGCACGCAATGTCTAGCAAGTCAAAGCTAATGCAAGAAGCAGAAGCACAGCTGACTGGGCCTCCCCTCCATCGTGTGCACCCACAGCCCAGGGCTCACGTGTCGTTTCTCTGCATTAACATTCTGTCTGGGTTCTCCCTTCACACTCAACAAGCCTACCACAGGCTGTAAATAAGGAGGCGAAGGGCAGGGAGGGACTCCAAGGAAGGGTTTCTTCTCACACGTGGTGCATAGCAAGAAAAGCCATTTTAATAATGTGATCTGGAAAGATCCAAGGAAGATCGGATATGCCCTCCTGTCCCTTCTCCCCTGATGAAGAATCCTGCCTGTGGGAGGTGATAGATATTCCAATTTTTCAAAATGCATCTTCCTAAAAATGTAGATTAAACTTTCAAAAATAGCTTTGATGCTCCTCCAATTCCTCCTTCCCAGCACACACCCCCACCCCCTACAATGACTTAAAAATACCACACCAGGAATTTATATTCGGTTCAAATTTGCTTAGCACACCAAAGCTAAATGCAGCTTATACACTGATCTTGTTTCCAAAAGCGCTTACTTAAACACGTATGAGACGGTAATGGAATGATTTATGGTTTTCGCTGAGCTCTTTTCACTGCTGGTTTTCAGAGATCTCTCTGGAGGTGATTATTTTTGGATATTTTTAAGTCTGTGAACTGCACAACTCTTGACAGATGTTAATTCATTCTCAGAGAGCCTCATGTTAACTGATTTCCGTGTTTCGTTCATTTCAACATTCAGTAAGCACCCAGGAAGCATTAAGTACGGCAGGGCGTACGAAACTGATTAAGGCACGGGCTTCCGTCTTCCAAGAACTTTCTCTTGTTCTCAGTCATCTTACAAGTCAGGAGATGTGTTGCCACGGTGACCAAATTTATTGGCAGGATCAAACTTCCCTGGTCGGAAGCCACGATGTGTCTGTCTACAAATGCATCTGTTCTAGCCCTTCAGCAAGAGGGGCTTGCTATTATTCCTGGCATGAAAATGGCCTTGGCCTCTGAGAATTGCTGGATTCCATCCATCCATCCATCCCCAAGTGAATCACTAGAAAGTAGACTCCACAAGGAGCTGAGGTTTTTGTGTGAGTGGTTTGGTTTTCTTCTTTTTGTTTTTGCTTGTGTTTCTATTTGTAAGTACATCTACATAGATGGCCTCTCCGCCCTTTGTCAAAGTTTCTGTCTCACCCAGCCTGCAGGGACGCTGGGGCCTCAGCTCGATTTCCAGGTGCAATAGAAACACTCTGAATTTCCGTGTCGTGAATGAGGAAGTGGGGGTAATAAAACCTGCTTCACGGGATTCCTGGGAGAAGTCAGCTGACTAACAGTGTACAAAGGGCACTTCACACGAAGTGCCAGACACCCCAGGGTGTCTGTCCTCTTGCCCAGTGGACAGAGACATCAGAGACAGGAAATGCTGGCTGGGTAGAGATGGGGAGACCGGGACTCAGCGAGGGTATCCATCAGGTTCTCGCCGAGTCACTGTGCAGTTCTGGGCAGGTCACAAGTGCATTTTCAGCCTTGGTTTCTTTGCTGTGAAAACACTCCCTTAAACTGAAAACTACTGGGGCGCCTGCGTGGCTCGGTGGGTTAAGCCTCTGACTTTGGATCTCAGCTCAGGGCATGATCTCCTGGTTTATGGGTTCGAGCCCCGCGTCGGGCTCTGTGCTGACAGTGAGGATCCTGCTTGGGATTCTCTCTCTCTCTCAAAAATAAATAAACTTAAAAAAAAAGAAAAGAAAAAGAAACCGAAAACTACTATAAAAGGGTTAACCGAGACTATAAAGGGAATCAGACACCGTTACTTTATTCAAAGATCGTCTCCTCTGACAACAGAATTCCTGGCTTGAACAATGAGATACAAACATTTCAAAAACTGGCCTCTGATGAGAAGAAGGATAAACTCCCAGGGGCAGTGTTTTGTTTTGTTTTGTCTTATTTGTTTGCTGCAAGGCTAAATAAAGGTTAAGAGGAAGAAAGAACTGCTGGGATATGCATTCGTGTATCTTATAATTAAATATCTCAAGGAGGATTTGGCCCAACTAGCATTGCTTCAAGGAAGTACGCTCCCCCAACAGCCTTATCTCCCCCGGCTGGAAAGCCACGCTGGCTTGCCGTGAGTGCAATTTTCCTCCGGGTTTCGGTGGGCAAAGGCTGCCGTGGCTGGCCTGCACGCGGCACGGAGGGGCCCGAGAACAAAGACAGGGCGGCTCGCACCATTTCCCACGAAGCAGCAAGTTGGAATGTTATCATTTCACTTCACCTGAACGTTCATTCACCACACAGACTCCGGTTTACTCTTTGTGTCTCAGGCAAGAAAAGGGAAGGGTGGGGGGGAGGGATGCTTTTATTTTTGTCAGGCCGCTGCTTATCTGCCTCAGTCACAGCCACGAAAGCGGCGGAATTATAAATTCTCCCGCAACGGTCTTATCAACCACGAGCAACATGCAGCAGCGTGGGACCGAGCATTTTCAAGGGGGTCCCAATGAAAGCCCCGTGGCGGCTGCTGCTGAGATGCTGGGCACTCAGAGAAGGGAGGCTCGGGGCCCCGGCCAGAGGGAGAGGGAGGTGGTTGGCCCCCTACCACAGCCTGGCCCCCGATGACTGAGGATGGGTTCTTCTTGTGGGAAGAGATCACAGGACCCTGTCACCTTGAGGCTGGGTCCCTGACCTCCCCTTCACACCGGGCCTTTTCACTTCCTCGCACGGCCCGGTCCCTTGTCTCACCTACCCTTCTTCCTCCTTTCCATTATAATCCAAGTGGGGGCTCAGCCTTTCCTTAATGGCCTCAATTCAAGAAAGTCACAGTAAGGGGCTGCGACTTTTACAAGCTCCTTTGTTCATTCAACAAAATCTTGAGTGGGCATCCGTCACCGGACGGGCACTCCTCCAGCTGTTTGGGGGTAAATGCATCAACACAACAAAAATTCCTGCCCTCGCCTGACTCACAGGTTAGCAGAGCGGGGCAGACGGTAAGTATAATAAATTATAGAGTATGTTGCTTGTCAGAAAGAACCGAGCAACAACCCAAAAAACCCCAGAGGGTGGACAGTGTAATGAAGAGTGAGCACGAGTACGGGAGGGAGGTGTGTTGTAATTACAAACAGGGCAGTCAGGCGGGCGACTCATCCAGAAGGGGACACCTGATCAAGAATTGAAGATGGACCCTCAGAGGTCTGGAAGAAGCACGTTCCAATCGGAAGAAAGAGCAAGTGCAAAGACCCTGGGGTGAGAAGAGTCCTGCCATGTCTGAGGAACAGCAGGGGGCTTGTTCTGTAACACTCAATGCAACACACATGAACCCCGGACAGTAACATCCCTGGAAATGTTCTAGCTGAGGCAGCTCTAGGAACTCACGTGCTGAACGAGTCCTCACAGAGTACCCTGCTGCAGTGGCTTTTACACATCAGGCCTGGACCAAATATGAAGTAGAGAAACTAACACAGTGGGTCAGCGCCAGCATAAAATGAAAAGAGGCAGACTACATTAAACATATCAGGGCACTGCCTAGAGAACGCATCCCTACTGTGTACTTGACTGGATGTAAAAATGATTTCTTATTGGGGCACCCGGGTGGCTCAGTCGGTTAAGCGTCCGACTTCGGCTCAGGTCATGATCTCACGGTCTGTGAGTTCGAGCCCCGCGTCGGGCTCTGTGCCGACAGCTCAGAGCCTGGAGCGTGTTTCAGATTCTGTGTCTCCCTCTCTTTATGACCCTCCCCTGTTCATGCTCTGTCTCTCTGTCTCAAAATAAATAAACGTTAAAAAAAAATTTAAAAAAAAATGATTTCTTATTGTGGGTTGCGGTCGATATAACTTGAAAGCTACTGTCCCATATCTACTAAGCCCTGTCTTCTGCCCCCAGCACAGGGAAATCAGTATAGGAAATCCAGATTCCCTATAACCCAGGCTCAAGAAGTGAAGCCCAAAGAGATGAAGACATTTCCTTGCCCATCAGACATTGCCTGCCTCAGGAATGACTAAAATACAGACGCTCTACTTCCTCCAAAGATCGATACCCTGCTTCCCAGCCAGGGCTCCCCCCCCATCATGACCCCCACTCGACAGGGGCGATTCTACCTCATGGGCAGTTTCTGGACAATAACTCCGGGATCTGACCAACGCTCATCTGTTCTCTTGCCCAAGGACTCATGGCTCACCTGGGATTTTAAAAAACGATAGGTAAATAAAAGGAAATTTATGAAATCAACAAAAGCACTACACATCACAGCTGCAATGTGGGAAACTCTTCAGTCAATGGCCCTAATTTTTTCTTTTTCCAACGAAACCAAGTTTGTCTGGAATCCCCCAGAGGTCTCGCTTTATCTGGACAACTCATTTCTTGTTTTTCTAATATATCCTCCACTAAGCAGGAAATTATTAATGCTCCCGTTAAAGGCGTGAGGGGCAGGAGTCAGGGGTGGGGGTTCTCCCGGACAGCTCTGGGGGTGTAGGGAACTGTGCGAAATCTGGAGACCCCATCAGCTCCTTGCAGCACTAGCCAGAGTGTCCTGAACAAGGCCCTCTCTTTCCAGCAGGAGACCATCAGATTGCTCTTAACAGAATTTTTTAAATTGCTTCAAATTGCTGCTTCTATTCCAGGCTGAAAATTGCAGCCCTTGCTCTATTCCTATCCTCCCCCCAGAGTCACTCAGAGCCCCTGGGGAGATCTGTATTAACAACGACATCATCAACAAAACCCGAATGTACTTTGTGTGGAGAAAAATATTTGCAGCTTTTCAACCAGATCCAAAGAGGCTGTGACTGACACACAGGCTCTCCCAAATGGATTCAGCCTTCTCTCTCTCTTTTTTTTAATGCGGTAAAAAAAAAAAAATTACCAGCGTGATTTATGTTGCTTTCTGAAAACATTACAAATCAAACGCTAAAAACGTTTGAAACTTTATCGTGCTGAAGATGATGAACACTGACCTTCCTCCTTTGTCATTCCACCGGTCCTGGGGGTGGCAGGAGGTGGGAGGGAGGTGGCTGATGAGTAAGTCATTGTTTCCAAATAATGCCACATCAGAGCTGAGACTGTGTTCCTCACTTAACCTCCACCCAAGAGAAAGCTCTGTGTGGGTAAGCAAACCAAACCCAATCTGTGTTTATTTAGAGATGGTAGGTCTTCACAAAGTTGCTGAGCACCGCAATGAGGTAGAAACGCCGTGGGAAGACCCAAGGTCCTTCAGCTCATGCTAACGATGACAAACGGTGGGGGGTGTCATCCCAGTGGCCCAGGACCACCTGGTTCGTGTTCTGCCAAGGCACCTGGCCCTATCCAGGGTCCCTCTGGGCAGAGCCGGCTGTATGAACAGATCAAACCTGCACTCTGAGTTTGCAGCGACAAGGTACTACCAGCTGCTCTTGAAGTTGGGGACGGTATCACCCCCTAGAGATAATTCACGGTTTCTGATTCAATCTGGAAGCCCAAACCAAGATGAGAAACTACCGGACTTTTTTTTTTTGTAATCCCTGCAAGTGCTCAGCATTCGATACAGTTCTATCATCTCCACTCAGTTCTTCTCAATGAAAAGCCTTGGCTTTTTGACCCTGGCTGTGCACTGGAATCACAAGGCCCCATCCCAGACCAGCGGAGTCCATCTCTGGGGGTGGCCCTGGCATCGAGATTGTAACAACAGCTCCTTGGGCGATTCTAATGTGCAACCACTGAAAATGGCTTTAGAGGGGGGTGAACCACTTATCTGGGAATGCAGTCCCCCAGCTCAAAGCTATTTCTCACAGAACCCTCCAGGTGACCTCTGGGCTGCTGTGGCAGCACCTTGAAGCTGGGAGAAGACAGGCCCAGGGCCTCCGAGGGTCCAGGCGAGCCTCCCATAGAGGATTCTCACAACAGCCACGTCCCATTCCTCTATTTTACATTGCAAACATTTTCCTGACCATCTACTAACAAGCCAGCTACCCCTGCCGACACAGGAGTGAACAAGAGGCCCCTTCCTTCTCCTGAAGTGATGGATATGAAGGCGATGAGAGTATGCCACCCTGAAATACACCGCTTTGGCAGAAGGATGATTTTGAGCGGAAGGTAACTGAGAAATTGACACAGGAAGAGCTCTCTGCCTGCCCCCACCTGCCTAAAAGCAGAGCACAAATTTCCCCTGTAAAAGTGACATAGTTTCCCGTGACATGTCCTCCGCTCTTACACCAAGCAGAGAACGACCTTTAACCACCAGAGTCAGAGACGGCCCAGAGATGAGTCTGTGAAAACACATTTTACAAATAACCTTTATCTACCATAGGCTTCCCCAGATTCTCACCTTCCCACAATTTACCACCCAGAGAGGCCCACACCCTTTTCTTTTATCTGGTCACTTCTCCACAATTTATCACCCTTTGTGAAAACGGAAGATAAACCCGGGCCTCATCACTTCTTAAGGATTTTCAGTTCTTTTCCACAAAGTCTCCACACACATGAAATTAAGAATATTACCATCAATCACACTATTCTCCGGCTAATCTGGCCTTTCATCTGTTTAATTTGCAGGCCCCTGTGAATCACCTAAGAAGTTCAAGTTCTGCCCATCCAGATAGAGCTCTGCTCTTGGGCTGTGCTAAGTGCTCTGCATTCTCTTCTTCTTCTCTCATTTAATCCTTACCACCCATCTACGAGGTAGGTGTTAGCAGGCCCATCTTGCAGAGGAAGAAACCCAGGATCACAAATGTTGAGCAGTTGTCCAAGGTCACAAAGTGAGGAACTGACACCAGTCTGACCAGTTCCAAACCTCGGAGCCAGACTGGGGAGGAAACAGGCAGCAAAAATGCACCGAGGAGCAGAGGCCGAAGTCAACACAGCTACTACTTAACTGGGGGTGAGGGGTGCGGGGGGCGTGTCTCAAAACAGAGTTTTTTATTACACTTCTTTCAACAAAAGAGGACGAAACTCAAATCATTTAGAATTCTTAATGACATGTTGAGGCATAGCTTCCAACACCCTGAATAAATAATGAATGTCACCAAAAGGACACAGCCGAGTGGCTGAATCACATGCAGCCAGTGCCAAGAGCAGCCTGCAAAAAAGCAAGCACCTGACAGCACGCTCTGTGGGTTGTTAACAGCATCTCAAAATCTTTCTAGATCAGCAGATTTCCTAGACAGGCACCATCTACTCTGAGGAGCCTGTCAGCCACCAGCTCATTCCTGATCAATGGGAAACCAAAGAGTGGCAAATAAACCACCTCGGATGTGGAAGAGTTGTGGGTCTCAGGTCAAAGGCCATCCACTTCCCAGCAGAGGTCAAACTCAGGGGGAGACAGAGGATGAAGAATGGGGAAAGAGAAGGAGGGGCAGGCTGGAGGAAGAGAAAAGAAGGGAGAGAAAGAAGCAAACAGACGACGATCTGAGCCTGAGGACAGGCCGGGCACCCAGGACAGGCACCTGTGGTGGGAGCACCGCGGGGCGGCTGCCTGGGGCCAGCTGGAGACCCGTGTGTTCATCATGGAGCATTCTGTTCCAAATGAGGTTGCCATCAGATGGACCCAGATGTCCCCCTGCGACTTAGTTCGGCTGCTGTAACAAAGCACCGTAGACCAGGTGGCTTATAAACAACAGAAATTTGTTTCTAAGTTGGTTCTGGGGGCTGGAAGTCTTAGATGGATGAGGGGTGCCCACATGTCTGGGTTCTGGTGAGAACCCTCTTCTGGGCTGCAGACTGCTGGATTCTCCTATATCCTTGATATGGCAGAAAAGAGAAAGAGCTAGCTCTCTGGCCTGTTCTTACCCGGGCACTAATCCCATTCATGAGGGCTCTACCCTCACGACCCAATCACCCCAATCACCACCTAAAGGCCCCAGGTCCTCACATAATCACATTGGGATTGTGGTTCCAACATATGCATATGGGGTGCGGGCACGGGGACACAAACATTTAGTCTTTTTAAAGTTTATCTCTGATTTATTTTGTAAATGTTTGTTTATTTTGAGAGAAAGAGCGTGAGTGGGGTAGGGGTGGAAAAAGAGGGAGATAGAGAATCCCAAGCAGGCTGTGAACTGTCACTGCACAGCCCAACGTGGGGCTCGATTCCATGAACTGTGAGACCATGACCTGAGCCGAAATCAAGAATTGGACGCTCGACAGACTGAGCCACCCAGGCGCCCCTTAAAGTTTATTTATTCATTGATTTTTAGTAATCCCTATGCCCAATATGGGGCTCAAACCCATGACTCTGAGATTGAGAGGCACTCACTCTTTTGACTGAGGCAGCCAGGTGCCCCTCAAACACTGAATCTTTAATGCCCTGACACAGGTCCCCGGACAATCAGGATGGACAGCGAGACATGCAGCAGATTCGCGACCGGGTTACCTGTCTGACCGCAGCCACAGCTTCTGGAATGGGTTTGCACGGGTGGGGAGTGGGGGGTGAAAAGGCAGGAAAATAACGGGTTCTTTGGTCAGTTCAGTTCAGGATGCACGGCCAGACAATGTTAGATTTCTTTTTAGCAGACCTCTCCAAATCTCTTACATGACTTCTAAGAGTAGGGGAGTATCCCCCCAATCCAGGTGACCATGGGTAGACTGCTGTAGATTTAGGGCCATAAAGACAGTGCCTTAGGGATGCCACTTGGGCACAGAAGGAATCTGTGAGGCCTGAGAGCCCCTTGGCTGTGTCCCCTCTTGCACACTAAAGGGGAGTCATCATTTATGCACTCTGCCTCACCCTGGAGGCACATATGAAACACATTTCATTCCACCTGGTGTTTAAAGTGTGACTTCTAGGGCCGCCTGGGTGGTTCAGTTGGTTAAGCGTCAGATCTTGTCTCAGGTCATGATCTCACAGTTCATGAGTTCAAGCCCCATGTTGGGCTCTGTGCTGACAGCTCAGAGCCTGGAGCCTGCTTCGGATTCAGTGTCTCCTTCTCTCTCTGCCCATCCCCTGCTCATTCTCTGTCTCTCTCCCTCTCTCAAAAATATATAAACATTAAAAAGCATTGTTTTAATAAATAAAAAAAAATACAGTGTGACTTCCAGTGGGTGTGATATTCTCAGAAACCAAAACTGGGACTCTGTGTGATTGATGAGGGAGTGTGGGGCAAGCTGAGGGCCCAGCACAAGATAGCACTCACTGCCCCCCACCCCCCAACCCAGGTGGGATATGTGTGACATTCCTCAGGCACTCCTGGCTGCCCAAGGACAAAGGAAAGGGCAGAAAACAAATGGTTAAACTGATACAGTCTCCATCAGTTTTCAGATATCTTAGTAAGTTACAAGAAAAAGGCGATCTTATCAATAGCCTAATCTCCAGAAATCTGTAGACTCAGTTTCCTGGAGCCCCAACATCACCCCTTCAGTGATGTGGGGAACAAAGGCAAGAAGAAAATGGCAGGTAATTAAATTTCCTTATAACCTGCAGCCCATCAGAAATACTTGAGGCAAATACAGAGTGTAACATGTCTCCAGAAACTCCCTACTGTCTTAAAGTTAATGCTTTGCTAGAGGGGAAAACAACCTTAGCTTGACAACAGCTAGGCCTTCAGTAATCTGTGAGTCTTTAGCATATGAAAATCACTTTGGAAACTTCCCTTTTGACTTCACCTCCCCCAAGTTCATAGTATATAAGGAGCCACTCCTCACAAGCCCAGCACAGCTCTTCCTGCCCATGGGTCCTGTCCCGTGCTTTAATAAAATCACTTTTTTGCATCAAAGATGTCTTCAAGAATTCTTTCTTGGCCTTCAGCTCCAAACCCCACAAACCCCATCATTACCCTAAAACCTCATCATGATGACTGACACTCTGGAAGAATGCCAGAAATATAAGGGAACATTCTGGATCAACTCGTCACTTACAGAAGAGGAATGGCCAGTCTCAGGGACAACTGAGTGGTGGAGAAGAAACCAGAACTGGGTGTTACTGGCCCTTAGTCTGAGTTCCCCCTCCCCTCGCTCCTCTGACTGCCCTCTTGCTCATCTGCTGAAGGTACAACTCCAGCTAATGTTTAAAAATTCAAGAGGAACTGGGGCACCTGGGTGGCTCAGTCGGTTAGCATCCAACTTCAGCCAGGTCATGATTTTGCGGTTCGTGGGTTCAAGACCCGTGAAGGACTCTGTGCTGACAGCTCAGACCCTGGAGCCTGCTTCGGATTCTGTGTCTCCTGTTCTCTCTGCCCCTCCCCACACTCCTCTCTCAAACATAAATAAACATTAAAAAAAAATTTTTTTTTTTTTAAATCAAGAGGAACTGTGTCCTTGGGCTGCTGGGGAGGCGGTAAATTCCAGCTTCCCTTGGCTGGCCAGCCTCTTGTTGATCTTCCAAAGACACTTCCACATTATTTATCCTGTAAAAGAAACATTAACAAGAAAGCAAGCCAGAGGAACTCCCCAAGGCAGGGAGGGTAAGTGGCTACCCACCACTGAAGCAAATAAATATGCAAATGGTGTTATCCTCCCTTCTCCTTTGTTCAAGAAGCAGAGGGAAAAAAAATAGCATACGGAACATTTGGGAAATGGGTCACTGGGATTGTGAGGAGATGTTCCACTTAGCCATTCAAAAGGAGAAAACTGGCTAATTAGATCATGTACTTGGTAACTGGGTCTACATTTACAACTTCACAGACTGACCCAGAAAGAGATAAACCAAGGTAATCCAGAGGGAAGCCTCTGTGCCCTTCTGGGGAGAAGGAGGCTCGCTGGTAAGTCTGATTGGACAAGCCCACAGACAGGGCTGGAGGTCTGGGTGAAGTGGAAATGCCCCCCAAGGCATTCTATTGAAGGTTCTCTCCCAGGGCAATCAGAGGCCAGCGGGTAATCACACGGAAACTTACATGGAATTTACACACCTCAGTTGACAATAACCTCTGGTTCCTCCTGGACCCACGTGCTTCCCACGGCAATGGACGGTGGCATTTATTTACTCTTGGATGATAAATTCAGTACATTTACTATGGGTCGTCTACTTGCCGGGAGGCCCTGCTCTCTGAAGAGGGGACACAGCCTCGACAACACAGAGCTCTTGCACTCACAGAGCTCATACCATTCAAGCATCTTCTCCTCTAGGCCTGGCATCTCACTGAATCCTCAAGTATTAATATCCCCGTTGCTGGGGACCCGGAGGCTCAGAGAAATGACTTGCACCAAACACACAGCAAATGGCAGAGTCAGGACTGGAACCAGGTGAGCAGGACTCCAAAGTCTTCATTCACAGGCCCTAATCATTCCTGCTTCCCTTAAGAAAAAAGACTGTCTGACTGTGCCCTGGATTTCGAACTCCTTTCCCCCTGAGTTCGAGGTCCCCAAGACCACCCCCAGGTGTGACAGTTAACTGGGAGGACTTGCATGACTCAGCATATAAGCTGTACTCAGCTTATATGTACTCTACAATTCAATACAGGATAGAAAGCAACATTAGCAGCGGGAAAAGGCCCATGGGGCAAAGTCCAGGGGAGACCAGATGCGAGCTTTCAAGAGTCCTCTCCAGTGGAGGTGCACAGGATGGCCTTAATTCCCCCAGCAGTGAGCTGTAACAACACATGGGGATGACTGTCGAGCAGGGGAGCTTATTAGAGACTCACTGCCCAGGGTTTTTGGGGCTGGTCGCACAGCCACCCTCTGCCTTGCACGTGCCACGGTTCCAGACTCCCAGAAGGAAGGCAGGTGTCCGGCATAAACCACACTGGTCTGTGCAAGCAGGATGGGCCCAGCAAGCCTCTGAGGTGGTTTCAGTTCTCTTAGGACATGTCTGGAAAGTCCCAGTCCTTGGTTGTGCCAGTCTATACCTGGCTCAGCAATGGGCTGATTTGGGAAGAGAGGTGGTGTCCACAGAGGGCACTGTGTGCATCGGTCACTCTGGGGTCAGCTTCTCAGAGTCACCCAGCTGCAGGTGCTGGGGTCAAGTCCAAGAAGCTCTCAGCACCCCTAGCCCCTTAGTTTGCGACCCTGACGTTCCTTGTAATGTTACCAAGAGATAAGAGAACAGACTTGGTGTCTGGGCTTTGCAGGAGAGGAACTGTGTATTTTGCTTCTTTCAACTCTACTTACTGATTTTAAAGCTTAACCTATTCATTTGGACCCATGCTAATAATGCCAGAGTCCCTACTACTGTGTAACTGGCACTCAACAAGATTAACAGTTTTGGCCAATGAACGTTTACTGAGCTCAAAGGAGGAGAGGGAAGATTACAAAGGAATTCAACGTGGGACTTTGACCTCACAGGGTTTAGCATCTATTAGAAGGGTAATAGAGTATGATGGAAAGAACACAGGCTTTGGAAACAGACCTGAGTTAATTACTGCCCAGCCCCATCATTTACTGGCTACGTAGGAGTCAGTAAAACGGAGGCTGAAATGATCTATGTACAGGGCTTGGCATTGTGACCAGCAGCGCCTCTGTCCCGTATTCGAAGTGAATGGTGGCTCCTGAAGTTGTGCAGTGTGGGAGCCCTGGCCATGTGTGTGTAAGAAGTGCTCAGTCAGTGGTGCTGCTGTGGGAGTCAGAACCCCCAACGTGTTCTAATTTATCTGAGCCATGATGGAATTCAGGAGTCATTCCCAGATGTCATTACGGTTCACTGAAAGGAGGCATTTGAATTAGAATTTGAACAACTGGAAATCTTTTGCCTGGCTGAGCCTGGGAGGGCATTCCAGGAAGAGGGAAAAGTGTGAGCAAAATGTGGGAAACCAAGGAGTATCCATAGGCAACGGTGAACAGAACAGATCTGGAGAACCTTCGCTATTGAGTGAGAAGCTCGGCTTTATGCAGTTGGCAGAGAAAGCAAGAGAATTAGGACTGGGCTTGAGGAAATGGTCTGGAGGCAGGGCGAACGAGGCCCAGGGAGCCTCTGCGAAGGCAGGAGGCACAGGCATTCGGCTCCAACAGGGATTTTCAAAAGCACCATTCATGCCTCCTTCATTCAACAAATAATGTTCTCAGTCCTGGGATAGGTGGTGACTAAGACAGACACGGCCACGTGCCATAGCTCTTCCTCCCTGGAGAATGTGACACCACACCCAGCTTCCAGATAAATGACACCTGCCTGAAGCTGTTTCTGGAAATGGAAAAGGATCCCCTACTCTTTCCACCTCCCCTACTGCACTCCCCAACTCCATCACCCATCCCTGTCGCAGGCCTTATGTAGAGAAAAGCGACACTGTAAAAATGAAGCAGGGTTTTCTTTACCTTCTCACTTAGCAACGTGGGGGTCGTGGGGAGACAGGTACAGAGCCCCCATCAGATCCCCTGTTCTCAGCCAGGACGGCACCTGGTCCTAAGAAAGCTCAGGCTGTGTGCGTGCCCTCACCCCAGCGCGTGCTGAGTCCCAGGCGATGGCTTTCTTCCCAATTATTGTCTGAGATGGACGAGGCAGGACAGTGTAGTGCTTCGAGGCATGGACCCCTGAGTGCCAGCACAGAAGCAGACACACGGCTCTGACATTTTTAACAAGAAGTAAACAGGAGCAGGGGTCAGACTCAAACTCCCTCTCATCCTCATCTCTTACCAGCCCGCGGATATTGCTACGTAAGGTCGGCGACTCAGCCTAAGACGGTGTCTCTTGAATCACTGTCTTTTTAGGTCCTTCCAAAATGGGGTAATTGTGTCCTTTTCTACTTACCACATGCTGATACCTTCCTCCCTGTTTTCCTCTTGCTTTCTGCCAGCTTAATTTTGCCCAGGATAGTTTTTACATTTGCTTCTCCAGCCTCTTTCCATTCTCTTATAGATTTAATTTGACATTTCATCTCCTTACTTCCATACACAGTCCCTTGACATTCTTTCTTCTCTCCACTCAGTCCTGAATGCCTGCTCACTGCCAAGAAGCCTGCAGAAAGCCCACCTTCCCTGGCCCCCCAAACGAGGTTAAATACTGCCCTTATTTGCCATGTTGGTACTCAACAGAACTCATCAGTTGGCCTTGGTGTGTTCCTCTTTTTAGGCCCTTAGTTTCTTGAGGGCCCAGATCTTATTTCTCTTTACAATCCCAGCACAGCATGGGTTGGCACCGACAGAAGGCGTCAATGATGCCAGCTGAAAGGATGGCTAGACGAAAGGATAAGTGAGGGTTCATTTTGTGGACTTCAGCCGCCCCTTCTAGATCACCTCCCCCGAAAAGCTTCAAGATAAAATGTTATTTCAATTCGTGACCCACACTTTCTGCCTACTTGAGCCAGGGGGACACCTTCTTCACAGGGCTGGTGATGTGTGGGTGGCAGGAGACGTTCTCCGTGCCCCTCAAAACGTGGAAGATAAGGTTCCAAGCCTTGCTGGGAGACACGGTCCCAGGGCAGCTCCCCCACTGCTGCATGTGCCCAGGGGTCACCAAGACCCAGAGTCCAAGAGATCAGAAAACCCTCAGATGGCCCTGTCGCCTCCCTCTTCTTGGCCGTCACTCAGACCTCCACTTAGACCTCCGAACCCTTTGCATCTACATGCTTCTCATCATCGCTGCTATCAAACTCAAGCCCTCCCCCTGATCCCACTGGTAAATAGAACTGTCAGGAGCATTTCCCAAAGGTAGGCAGCGAGGGAAAAATTAATAAAGGTAGCAACGTCCCAGCTAAGGAACGGAAAAGCAGGATCTGCCACTAAACGAACAGCGATGCCTCCAGAGTCACCACAGAAATTCAGAGAGGAAATACAGCCCGAGTGCATCCGGACGGTGGGCCAAGCATCCAAGGACACACCCTGCCCGCTGGTAAACCCCCGAAATGACAGAGGAGGAGCCCAAACACAAACCACACAGGGGTGCAGGACTAAGCACATCATCACTGGCCCACCGATTTATGCTTTTCTTTTTGCTCTTCTGTGTTTTCTGGAATCCCTAAAAACCAGCCTGCACCACTCACAGAATAGAAAAAGAGTAATGAAAAATTCATGGGGAAAAAAAGGGAATGAAGTCAAGGAACAGGCACTACAGGCTCAGGCTGGCAGCTTCACCCTTGCAACACCACAGGGCACAGGGGAAGCAGGGTTTTGCTTTGCGGTGCTGTGCGAGATGGGACTCACAGAAGCCTGGCATGCAGGACACGGCAGTGTTAAAGAAACTACACCGCAGCCACATGATGGGGTATTTGGAACATTTATAGTGTCAGGGATTTTTAATGACCTGAGAAAACCACAGGCGATCCTATGGACAGTGGGTTGAACTGGATCCCCCTCGAAGAGATGGCCAAGTCCTAACCCCTGGTAACTGTGAATGTGACCTTATCTGGAAATAGGGTCTTTGCAGATGCAAGTGAGTGAAGGATTGAAAGATGAGATCATTCTGGATTTACGGTGGGCTGATCGCCATGACTGGGGTTTCCCCAAGAGTAAGAGGAGATGTGAGGCACAGAGACACATGGGAAGATGAAGGTCAGATGAAGGCAGAAGCCAAGAGTGATGCGTCTACAAGCCAAGCAATGCCGAGGATGGCTGGAAACCACCAGAAGCTAGGAGACAGGTGTGCGATAAATTCTCCCTCACAGCCTCTGAAAGGAACCAATCCTTTTTTTTTTTTTTTAAGTTTATTTATTTTGAGAGAGAGAGAGAGAGAGAGAGAGAGCGAGCGAGCAGGAGAGCGGGGGAGGGGCAGAGAGAGAGAGAGAGAGAGAGAGAGCGAGTGAGCGCAAGAGAGAGAATCCCAAGCAGGCTCTGCACTGACGGCCCAGAGCCTGATGTGGGGCTTGAATTCTCGAACTGTGAGCTCATGACCTGAGCCCAAATCAAGAGTTGGATGCTTAACCGCCTGAGCCACCCTGACAGCCCTGGAAGGAAACTGATACCAGGAAATCCTCCTGATATTTTGAGTTTGGACTTCTGGCCTCCAGAACTGTCAAAGAATAAAGTTCTGTTGTTTTAAACTACCAAGTTTGTGGTCATTTATGGCAGCTGTAGGAAACCGTCACAGCAGGACAAGCAGAAATAATTTATATAACTATTTACAGGATGGTTTTAGTTATGCAGAAGAACTGGACAATGGGTGCGTGTTATTACTTTCCTCAAGAGAGAAAAAGTTTTGAAAAATGCACACGCAATTTGCCATCTGACCGCTGATGATTAGCTAACAGCACAACCCTGCTACCACATGATGGTTCTTACTCACCAGCCATTTGGGTCTTCAGATTAATTCCGGGAGGTTAAGTGCCCTGGAAACATCACAGAAATGAGCAGCCGGGGCTGGGGGGCAATCAAGACACTGAGCCGGTTTGGGGCACCTGGGTGGCTCAGCGGGTTACGCGTCTGACTCTTGATTTCGGCTCAGGTCATAATCTCACAGTTCCTGACTTCGAGCCCCGTGTCAGGCTCTGCACTGACAGTGTGGAGTCTACTTGGAATTCTGTGTCCCTCTCTCTCTGCCCCTCCCCTGCTCACTCTCTATCTCTCTCTCCAAACAAACAAATAAATAAACACACATTAAAAACATAATAAAAGAAAAAAATCGAGCTGGTGGCTGAGTGTGAATGCAAATTTGGGTCTCTTGGAGCTTCTCACCTACTCCAGTCCACTTGGCCATTTACTAAGTTGCTCTGGACTAAACTGTGTCCCCACGCCTCCATGTCGATCCAATTCACACGGTGAAGTTCTAACCCCCAGCACCTCGGAATGTAGCTGTATTTGGAGATTTAAGTGATCTGGTGATTAAGTGAAAATGAAGTCTTGAGGCGGGTCCTGATCACTCTGACTGGTGTCCTTATAAAAAGAGGAAATCTGGACACACAGGAAAAGAGAGACATCAGACACGTGCACGCACAGAGGAAAGACCACGTGAGGACAGAGAGAGAAGGTGGCCATCCGTAAGCCAAGGAGAGAGGCCTTAGAAGAAGCCCGACCGCGATCCTGGATGTCTAACCTCCAGAACTGTGACAACATCAGTACCAATTTGCTAAGCCACGCAACCCGGGGTATTCTGTTATGGCAGCCCAGGCTAACCAAGACTCTTACAGAGGCTGCAACACAGACACGGTCTTTATGGCCATTTCTCTTTTTCTGGTGGCATTCCCTCCGGACTCGAAAAGGAAGCAGCAGAATGCAGATTTCCCAGACACAGGATTCTCCTGCCCCATGAGGCTATTTCTGGGCTAACAGTAACAGCCAAGGTTTCTGGCAAATCCGTCTTCTGTCGAAGGTTCGCCAAGCCCCGTGGGAAGGTGAAGTGGTCGAAGCCACATTCACCATATACGCCAGCCTCTTGTGGTTTCTCATTTAGAGCCACAGGCCACCAATGGGGCAGGGCGGGGGTGCCCCAGGCTTGGTTTTCTCTCAGGCCCGGGGAGCGGCTGGCTAGCTGAGTCCGTAAAGCCTACGACTCTTGATCTCAGGGTCCTGAGTTCAAGCCCTACACTGGGCATACAGCCTACTTAAAACAAACAAACAAACAAACAAAACCTATGATTTCTCTTTCGGGCCAGGGGATGGTTTGTGACTTTCAGACAGGGAAAGCAAGGGAAGACAGGGTGTGGTGGCCGGGGCACAGGCTTTAGAAGAGAACTGGGTTCGGATACTGGTTTCAATCACCCCTGCTTCCAAGCAGACGGCTTCCCCAAGTTGAGACTCCGTTTCCTCATCTGTAAGTGAAACTAATCCTACCCACCTCACTGCTGGGTAAGGATATGCAATGTCAAGCACTTAGCATAGTGCCCACCACCCAGGAGGGGCTTCATAAATACTTTTTAAGCGTCACAAATTTGGCTCCTTTTTCAATGGTATTTAAATCCCCCCTGGTGTCATTTGGCATCTTCCCCTCTGCAGTTACATGAGTCTGGAGGCCGGGTTTTGCTGTGACTGCACCATGTGTTAAAAAGACTTTGAATTTCCATTCCCAGCCTTTAAAAAGCAAGGGCCTTTGCACGGAAATTCTTAACCCGAGTCCTTTGGATAAACTGGAAGGTGGCAGCAATAGATAAGAGTCATAGACATGACGGTGTCGGGCTGGAACTGAGTCGGGGCTTGCCTTTCACGGGGTCTGTGCATGGGTCCCCCCCCTGGCGGGAACACCCCTGCCCACCTGCTCGGCCTCTTGGAGACATTTATACATGGGACTCAAGGTGTAGTGCTAAGGGCACAGAACCCACCAGTGGGTTCTAAAGGCACCGCCAGCAAGTCAACGAATCCCCATCGGCTTTCACTAAAGGCTGTGGAACCAGCATTCAGAGTTAAGGATGAGCCACATTTCAAGTGGGCAGGTGAACGAGTAGTAGCATTAAGATTTCCACCTCGAGATTTCCGTAGTAGCTATTAAACTGAACATGATTACAATTACAGACGGCAGAATTAGAGCGGGCACAGACAGACAGATGGATTTTCTTGTGTCTCGCTCTTCTGTGGCTCACTTAACGAAGCCGGTGGGGATGTCTGAATGAGGTCTAGACTGCAGTCCACCCTTTCATCTGAGGGCAAACACCAGGGAGAGGCCCAGGGTGTTACCGTACTCAGAGAGGCTCCGACAGGAGGCCAGGGGGGCTGCTGAGTGTGGGTAGCGTCTGTTCGGGACCTCCAAACGCTGTGGGATGGCCTCCCCACAGACTGAGGAAAGGAGGAGGGGTGGGAATGAGGAACAGAGATTTATTTTTTTTCTCAGAAAATGGAGCAAATTAGCTCGTGCACATCCTATCTGAGATTCAAGGCAAGGTCCCAATCGTATGGCTTAAAAAAAAAAAAAAAATCACTGATACTGCAATTTCACAGAGCAAATCAATATTGCAGCTTAAATGAGAATTTATTATTGCCTTCAGAAATGCAGATGAGCCTGTGTTTTGAGTCTGAGCCTGCCTTCTGCCCAGTTCTGTGCCCAGTGCCACCAACTGCCCATGGCTCCGGCTGCCCCGGGTGGCTACCTTTCCAGGTAATGGAAGGAGCTCTGTACAGACCACGCTCGTCTCCTCCGACTGGGGACACCCGGTTCGGGCTTGTGTTGTCATAGAAACCACTATTTGAACACCTTGCCCTTCATCTATATTGGAGAGTGAACATCCCTTTCTCCCCCACCTGCTGTCTCCCTTTATTGACTGACTCCTTACCTCCCACCCCATCAAACTCTCCTTTCCCTTGAACTCTGGGCATTAGAGACACTGTAACGGAGCAAGCATGCACTCAGTCTATCAGATCTGTTCCAGAGACGGTGACTGCCGAAGAGAGAAAACCCCAGGACCTCAGGACAGCTGTCTCCGTTTTCTGGGAGGGAAGCGTCCACTCTCCCACATCCTCCCCAGCCTTCCAAGAGGCACATAAAAATCCAACCCCCGCTTTCTCTTTACTTTCATCTTTGCTGTGTGCTCTGGGGAGTTTTTGCAAAACAAACGAACATGAACTTCAAGGTATGGAGAGTGTAAATCACTGTAAATCCTCCCAGGCCTCCAAAAGCTACTTAGCCAAGGACCAAAGAAAAGCCCAATAGGTGATTATTCTTGTTAAATAAACACTACCTTACTTTTGCCCCGCACCCTAGTTCACAGACCATTTTCACATCTATTAACACCATCACATCCTCACGAGAGGCAGGGCTGGTAACGTGCGTATCTCCTTTTAGGGTGGAGACTTTAAAAAATACATAGGAAAAACAGATGCAGGTATTTGTGTGTCTATTTATATCCAACAGTACCCAGAATTAAAATTAGCTAGGATTTGCCACTTTCCATTAATTAAAAAAATATCTTTCAGATACAGCCAAGGTTTCCTGACCCAGCCCCACTCAATTGCACTGTCTGCCCATCCCTCAGCCTGCTGACTCTAGGTAATCAATTTCCTGAGTCTGTTTCACAACTGTAAGTCCATTTTTAAATACTTTCATACACATATTTATATCTATAGTCAACATAATAGCCTACTTTGTATGTTTCTTTTTTTCTTTTTTCCTTTAGAGGGAGAGAGAATCAGAGGGAGAGAGAGAGAAAGAGAGAGAGAGAATGAGAATCTTAAGCAGGCTTCACGCTCTGTGCAGAGCCCGATGTGGGGCTCGATCCCATGACCCTGGGATCGTGACCTGAGCTGAAATCAAGAGTTGGATGCTCAACTGATTGAGACACCCAGGTGCCCCTGCGTGTGTGTTTTTCTTCAGTGTTTTTACTTATTTTTGAGAGAGAGAGTGTGAGTGGGGGAGGGGCAGAAAGAGAGGGGGACAGAGGGTCCGAAGCGGGCTCTGCGCTGACAGCAGGGAGCCCAGTGAGGGGCCTGAACTCATGAACCATGAGATCGCGACCTGAGCCGAGGTTGGACGCTCAACCAACTGGCCACCCAGACGCCCCTCCACGTGTTTTTCAAAGCGCACGCAGACTGTATTATTACCGTGTTATCTATTGATCCACATCTTCCTCTTTTTTAAAACTCAAAGGTTGCACGGCATTCCATCATGTGGTCTGTCTAATTCCCTACTGATGCACGTTTGCGTTGTTTGGAATTTTTTTTGTCATTAGAAACAATGATGACAAGAAAATCCCTAATCTCTTCCTTTCAGAAATATGGCAAGATCTTGGCCCTTGCGTTCTGATCCGCTTTGCCCCGTCTTCGGAAATGGGTGAGCACCTTCTCCTAGGCTCACGGTTCCTTGAACTTCCTCTCCTGCGAATGGCATTCGCTATGAACAAGTACGTCACATTTAAAGGTAAAAGACACAGCGCTTTCCAAGGCAAAACAAATCACCCCTCTTGTCTTGCTCATCATTACTGACTCTTCTTTTCACAGCTGCCAGAGGGCATATTTACTTTTCCCTGGCATGGAGCTTCAGTCCAACAAGAGATATGTCATTTCCCAGGGCATTTCCAAGGACATCAGGCCGACCCCACTCCTGCAGTCTTCAGAGCTGCAGCACCAACAGCCACCCAGTGCCCCCCAACTCTACAATCAGAGAGCATGCTGTCACTCTAGCTGCCTTCCTGCTGCTATGGCTTCCCGGACCAAGAGAGGTCATCACCTGATTTTTCTGCACTAGTTATTCCCACGTCCATTCACGAAGGGCACTCCCAGCCTCCCTTCACTCTCATCTCCTAGAGACCATTTTAAGAGAATCTCTCAACCCCCAGACAGGCAGAGATCTCAGCTGCCTTCCTGCTGCCCTCCCTGAACTAGTGAGGCTGTGTTTTCGTGGAAATGGAACAGCCTTCCAGTCATCAGCTGTGTGGCTACAGGTAAGCTACCTACCATCTCTGAGCCTCAGACATCTTCCCAGTAAAAATGTTAGTTGTTGTAAGAAATGGGGGTTCCTGAGTGGCTCAGTCGGGTAAGCGTCCGACTTCGGCTCAGGTCATGATCTCACGGTTCACGAGTTCGAGCCTTCCCTCAGGCTCTGCGCTGACAGCTTGGAGCCTGGAGCCTGCTTCGGATTCTGTGTCTCCCTCTCTCTCTGCCCCTCCCCTGCTCGTGCTCTGTCTCTCCCTGTCTCTCAAAAAAAAAATAAATGTTAAAAAGAAATTTAAAAAAAAGAAACAGAAGAAATATGCAAGAAGTGACTGGAAAAGATCAGGCACTCAATTCATGGTAACCAGATATCAATGTATCAAACAAGAATCAGGTCTGTGGAGACAGAAGTTAAGATGAGGACCAGATCCTGGATGGGGACACAAAATGAAGACAAACACTAAAGTTGAGATCGTCTAGTCTACGGCCACACCACCCTGAACGCGCCCAATCTCGTCTGATCTCGGAAGCTAAGCAGGGTCGGGCCTGGTTAGTACTTGGATGGGAGATCGTCTAGAATTAACCAGTGAATTCTGTTGGTTGGAAACGAAGTCTTCATGGAGAAGGTAAAATGTTAAGGTGCATCTGGTGCCCCAGGGACACCTGCCAATGTCTTAGAGACATTTCTGGCCATCACAACTTGAGGATAGAGGTGCTAATGGCATCTGACAGGTCAGGGATGCTGCTAGCCATCTGACAGCACACAGGACATTCATCCACAACGAGGAATTAGCCACCCCACACGTCAGGAGTCCTGAGGTTGAGAAACCCCCTGTGAGTGCACGGGACAGAGAAGGACATTCTAGGGCAGGGAGAACGTGTGACTGCAGCGTTTTCCTGAGGTTGTCAGGACACTTATTTGGCTCAAGCCAAGGCCACAAGCTGGGGGATCATGGGTGGGAAAGGAGGGGGCAGGCGGGGTGTGCAAAAGGTAAAAATGGTCATGGTTTCTATTAAGAGTAATAAGCTAAGGTCAAAGGGCAGCTGCCTGGACTCCATGCTGGCTCACAAAACTGCTCTCCAGACAGGCTGGACCCACCGAATCAGAGAAGGCTCAACGGAAAACACCACCCAGACCAAGGGTTCCAAACCTTCCACCATCATGAGCTGTCTGTACTGCCCAACCATCCCCACCCCCAAGGATCACATGTCCTGACAGCTGCCATCTTCTGAGCCACGGCATTTTTCAAGTTAAGATGTAAGAGGGCAGTCTGGCTGCAACATCTATCATCACAATGCAGTTATTAAGTGCTAATTCATATCCGATTCCCTTTTTTTTTTTTATTAACCATGAGCAAATGTAATGCCAATCCAAGGCTCTCATCAGCATGAGATAACAGGTGTTGCTCTGAGGCTAAACGAACCCAGCCAAGAGAAAAAAAAAAAAAAAATCAGGCGTTTCTTATTCAGACTACAAATGCCATGTGGACCACCCCCATCAATATGTTTATGGAACCCTGGGAGTCTGTGGACCCCATTTTAGGAACCCATCATGTGGGCTGATCACTTCACTGTACAGAAGATGAAACTGAGGTCTAGAAAGAACTATCAATGAAAACTAACATCCATCTAGTCCTGTGCCACGTGTCAGGCACCGGGCTAAGCACTAAGTATTAGACACATCATCTCCCCTGTCCTCCCAGGCACCCAAGGAAGTAGGTACTATCATCTTCATTCACTTGCTTTTCAGAAAGATTAAGAACAGGAAGAGCGAGGATTTGAACCCGGGTCTCCGTGGTTCCAGAGCCCATGCTCGAGCCCACAGGGCGCTGGTCCTCTAGCAGTGGGCAGCCAGCTGGGGTCCCTGCCCGTCTGGGAGCCAATGCCATGATCTTCAGTCAAGTACTCAGGCTGATGCTGCACAAATACAACAGATTAAAGGGGGAGGGGGCGGCCCCCCAAGTTACATACGGCCCAGTAAATTGCACCCTCAAGACACGGTCTGGCTTTTTTTAGCATGAGCATGTTAATATTCTCTAACCTTAAAAAACGATGAGCCCAGCTGAGCTAGAGAAGTCTGCACATACAGACAGAACAGTTGCTCATCACTGGAGCAAATAAACATGTAAACGGTTACTCTGCTCCCCTAGCCTTCATCTGTGCAGCAGGAAAGAACAGCATTAATAGCATCTTTCAAGAAGTGGTCTAGGATTATGTGGTGGAATGATTATTTATCCATTCAAAATATGAGTCTTGCTAATTAGGTCATAATGGTACTCATTCATCATCTGAATTTGAAGCATATATTGTATTGATCTACAGTGTTGTCCGTGGGCACAAGGCACTTATTAATACCAGCTTAGCTCTGCCAAACTGTTCTCATAAACCTTAAGCCCTCTCGGAAACCAATTTAAGTGATCCGGGCTGACTGCAGATGACGAACTTGGTGGGATTACAGTTTCCACTGGGGCTGCTGGGATGGGGTGCCGTGCCTTCAGAATCCCTCCCCCCACATCACAGAGCATCTGTTAACTCTGGCAGGAGAAACTGTGGGTAAAATGAACCCCCACGGCTATGTCAGCACGGGCTGGGTGGATAAATAAGGAACCAGCAGGTATGTGAACCGAGTCCTGTATTTTCAAAGTGTTCCGGTAGCCAAGGGGTGGAAGTGCCTGGCTAAAGCGGCAAGAGGAGGCCTCAGCTCGGCCCACGAACGGCCTGAGAATAATCCTAGCACAGAGCTGTGTTCCCTGGTCACACACCAGTGACAACCGAGGCTCAGTATGGCTTAATCCTGCTCCGTGGACTCTTCCCAGCGGTTATGCTGAATGCGGGCTCTGCCGCTTATTAGCCTCGGGGCCATGGGTAACTGAGATTCCCCTCACCGGTGGGCGCGTCCATGAAACAGGGATAATGAGGCCTATCGCAGGTTCGTTGTGAAGTCTAGGTAAGACAGTGCAAGGGAAATACCTGGTGCGGGGGAGGCATTCAGGGTGTCATGCCTCAGTTGGATCTCACGAATGGTCAGCTGGCTTGCTGTAGCTCACACCCACAGGCAAACTGCCATGAGCACAGGACTCAACGTGCACGGGTTCATGGGCACAGATGATGAACTGGGCTACAGCGAAGGAGCATCTGACCCGGAAGGGATGATATTACAAAGTCTTTGGGAGTCAGACTTTTGGCAGTGTCCATCCACAAGATGTAACAAAAAGAAATAATTCTGTGGTCAAGCGCTTCTGGGAAATGCCAGAATCTACCCCCACCTCTGCACCCCACTTAGGGATGCCAAATGAACTCAAGTGCATCCAAAGCTCAGAACAGTCCCAAAACAGAGAAAGTGGTTTAATTTTTTTAACCATACTTTTTTTTTAAATGTTTATTTATTTATTTTGAGAGAGAGAGAGAGAGAGAGAGAGAGAGAGAGAGAGAAAGAGAGAACATGCCCATGCCTGCATGAGAGGGAAACAGAATCCCAAGCAGGTTCTGTGCTGACAGCACAGAGCCTGATGTGGAGCTCGAACTCACGAGCTGTGAGATCATGACCTGAGCCGATATCAAGAGTCAGATGCTTAACTAACTGAGCCACCCAGGTGCCCCTTTTTTACCATAGTTCTTAAATCACAGATCTTCTCTGGGGAGTGGGTGGCAAGAAAGCATAAAAGTTATGTTAGACACTCAGGTTAATAAAAAGGCTCAGAATGTGTTGGGACGCCTGGGTGGCTCAGTCGGGTAAGCATCTGACTCTTGACTACAGCTCAGGTCACTGATTTCATGGTTCAGTTCATGAGATCAAGTCCTGCCTGCCCCACTTCAGACTCTGTGCTGGCAGAGTGGAGCCTGCTTGGGATTCTCTCTCTCTCTCTCTCTCTCTCTCTCTCTCTCTCTGGTTCTCTCTCTCTCTCTCTGTCTCTCTCTGTCTCTCTCCATCTCTCTCTGTTCCTCCCCCAATGCACGTGTACTCTCTCTCTCTCTCAAAATAAATTCACTTAAAAAAAAAGAGAAAGGGAAAAGAGGACTGGGCAGCCACAACTGTCACCACCCCAAGCCTTAAAGGCCAGAAGTGGCAACCTTCCCAGACTCCACCCACGAAAGAACAAAAGCTGGCCACGTGTGTCTCATGAATCAGATGGCACAGAACTGGAAGGCACAGGCACAACTTTCCCCAGACACTTCCCTGGACTTCTGGCTTTGACCCGAGTGAGCTGGTTACATGCTGCAGCAGAACCTTGTGCTTTATTAAGCCTGTGTTTAAGTGATTTCTATAGACAAGTGGAGAGGCTCCATCTCGGGGCTGAGGCAAAGGAAGGTGGGAGCCTCAGGCAACCCAACTGTCCACCAAGCCTCACTGTTATTCTGCTGCATCTACAACAGGGAGGAAGAGAGAGAGGGAAAGGGGGAAACAGGGAAAATCAAAGGAATCGGATGCTGAGTGTAGGGCCCAGGGCAGGGGAGGGGGGGTGGGCAGGGAGTACAAGCAACCAGGAGAGGAGAGAGAGGAGGGACCAGAGCAGTGGGAACCACAAAACATAATTAGTGCTTCGCCCCGCATGGCGCCCTCCTGGTGCCAGGCACCAGCCGTCCTCCCCAGTGCCCACCACCACCTTGCCTACTCCAAGCTCTCCTTCCCGCTCGGGCCAGATGACAGATTTTCCAGGCAGATGGGAGGCTCCAACTGTCACTGAGTGAGCCTCTGAGCGAATGGAGGGGTGATCCCACTTTTCCACGAGGGGCAGCAGCAGGTGCCCTGTGTCGCTGCTACCCCGCTACAATTCCTACTGTTCAATGGAAAGCCGGGCTTGCACTTGAACAACGACACCGCGGCCTCCTCCCACATCCGAGAAGGGGGCCCACATGGGCTCTCAGGACAAACAGATCTCATCTCCCACAGGGCCACGAGGAGAACACGTAAAATCCCCTCTTGGAGCTCCATCCGGTTGGATTAAGAAAGCACTTCCCTGAGATGTGCCAATACAACAGACCCCATGGGTGAAAATCTGGGTAGCCTGATATCTGACGGGAAAACAGGATTAGGAGAACCCAATTTTTACAGGAACCTAAGAGAGTGCTTATTAATATTGTTAGTTCACCCTCAACACATCCTGCATATTAACGAGACCAGCAATGACACTTCACACAAGTTAAATTGCGGTAATGAGGGCTATGTAATGCGCTTCCATTTATTATCCCCAGCACGCAGGAAATTTCTCAGGATTTCCCTCCTCACGGTTTCCGTAGGATGCTAGATAGTATGATTTTGCATCGTAGGACGCAATGGGCAGACAAACACAATTTGTTCCCCAATGTCTGGTGTCTCATCATCCATCCAAATGTCTGCTGTCTTTCTGGTTTTATTGCCACTCCTGTTGTACTCTGTCCAAACTTACCCAGGTGGATGTGAATGCATGTGTGTGTACTATACATACATATATGTACATACACGTATATACATACATATATGTATACATGTGTGTGTATGCATATATGTATATGGAAATCGGAAAGAGAAGAGGTGATAAACCCAACTTTCTCAGCTTTCAGTGCTCCCAACTAGAACAGACATTCAAGAACCAATGTCCGCTCGGAGCCAGACCATCCTGTCCTCCAGTGCAGAAAATGCACTCAGCCCTCTCGAGCGACAGGGCACACATACGTCGCAGGAGCAGAGACCAGAAGTGCATGTTTGGAGAGCTAACATGAGTTTCACCTTCCAGATCAAAAGTAAACAATGGTACATTTTTGTTTATTTCATCAGAGAAGTATAGTTGACATACAATGTTCTATCAGTTTCAGGGGTACAATATAGTGACTCAGCAAGTCTGTATATTATTTAGTGTTCATCGAGGTAAGTGGGGTTACCATCTATCACCATATGGTATTATGTTATCATTGACTATTTCCTGCGCTGTCCTTTCCACCTCCGTGACTTATTTATTTTACAACTGGAAGTCTGTACGTCTTAATCCCCTTTGTATGTCTTCATCCTCCGCCCACCTCCTCTCTGGCCTTTTCTCTCTCAAATAACTCCTAATCTGACTTCCCTCAGGTTTCCCTCCACCAAGTTTGCTGTCCTTAATCCCCCTGGCCACCCCCCTCCCTTCTGGCAACCACCAGCTCGTTCTCTGTATTTATGAGTCTGTTTCTATTTTTTGTTTATTCGTTTGTTGTGGTTTTCTCAGTTTCACACAGAAGTGAAATCATAGGGTATTTATCCTCCTCTGACTGACTCATCCATGTCGTCGCAAATAGCAAAATCTTATTCTTTTTTATGGCAGAGTAATATTCCATTGTATTTATACCAGATCCTCTTTATCCTATCCATTCGTCTATCAGTGGACACTCAGGCTGTTCCCGTATCTTGGCTGTTGTAAATTATGCTGCTATAAACACAGGGGTGCATGTTTCTTTTCAAATCAATGTCTTCGTCTTCGAGTAAACATCCGGTAGCAGAATTACTGAATCATATTGTGTTTTTTTTTGAGAGAGCACCCACACACACCCACACTCCTGCCACATACACATGTGTGTGAGCAGGGGAGGGGCAGAGGGATAGAGAGACGGGGTGGGGGAGAGAGAGAGAGAGAGAGAGAGAGAGAGAGAGGATCTTAAGCTTAAGACTGCCACAGGGTTCGATCCACAACCGTGAGATCATGACCTGGGGAGAAATCAAGAGTCAGACGCTGAACGGCCTGAGCCACCCATGCACCCCTGAATCATACTGCATTTCTAGTTTTAACTTTTTGAGGAACCTCCACACTCCTTTCTGCAGTGGCCGCACCAAGTTACATTCCCACAAACAGTGCCCAAGGGTTTCCCTTTCTCCAGCTCCTTGCCAACTTGTTATCTCTTGTCTTTTTGACACCAGCCATTCCGACTGGGGTGAGGTGTTATCTCAGTGTGGTTTTGATTTGTATTTCCCTGCTGATGAGTGATGTTGAGCATCTTTTCATGTACCTGTTGGCCATCTGGACGTCTTCTTTGGAAATGTCTATTCAGGTCCCTCTGCCTGTTTTTTAATTAGGTTGTGGGTTTTGGGGAGTAAAAAACAGCAGGATTTAATGAGCACATAAGTGGCAGACACTGGACAGGTGCTTTTATCCTCTCAAAAACAACAACACACTATAAAACTCATTTTATTTTGCCCCACTTGGGGGAACTGAGGGGTAGGAGGGGAAACCACTTGTCCACTGTCACGTTGTAGGTAAGTGACAGAGCCGGGGACAGGCCTCAGACCTGCTGACTCCAAACTGGCACCCCTTCCTCCACATACAGCTTCGCATGGCTTTCTGCTTTGGAATTCCCTAAAACAAGCCAGAAACCCCAAGCAAGCTTCCACTATCTTCTTCCCACAAGCAGCACTGCCTGGGCCGTCTCCAGGCATGGGGCGGGGTGGGGGTGGGAGGGGGTCCAGACTAGAAGGGACGCAGAGATATGAGAGACAGCGGCCACTGCCAGAAGCTAGCTGAGGAACAAAGGACAGCAAGGGAAACGTGCCATCACCTGGAACCCTAACTGAAACATACCTAAACCCCACATGCTTCTAAGCCCTTTGAAATGCCTTTATCACAACACACTGTGATTTTGTGACCTTTGCCAAATTACTTAACCATATTGCGCCTCAGTTTCATATAATGCTACTCCTTTTGGGCTGTAGTGAGAATTAAATAATTTAAAATGTAAAAGCACTTAGAAGAGTGTTGGACACACAGAATTATATAGGTTTAGCTACAGCGCGTTATGCCTCTTATGACTACTATTAGAATAACCACACATTGTCAAAGCATGTGATATGTCCGTGCACACACACACACACACACACACACACACTTTTTCTTTTTTCTCTTCTCTCGCACAAAAACTGGTGATGGGGTCACATTTTCCAATGAGCAAGTAGACTTGGCAAATGGGCCCCTCTGAGCAGACTTCTTTATTTTCTGTCTGAAGCTCTCTTTTATAAATAGGTTCATGAAATTGATGCTTAATAGCCTAATATCAGGTTCATATTAATCTCACCCTGTCTGAGCTTCAAAGGGACAAATTGTTCTGACTATTAATGAAACAGATTTCTGCTGCTGGTTTCCAAGAGATCAGAGCCGGAAAAAAATACTGGCGGATCTAAAAAGAGACTATCTCCTCGGTGCTCTTTTAAAGCCATTTGGGTTTAGAGAGCCACCACCAGAAGCAGGGGAATCCAGCAGCCTTAGCCCTGCTGGCACCAGATCCCACAGACACTAGATGGCGCTAGAACACGCACAAAAGAAAGCTACCCCACACCTTGGCCTCCTTGGGCCCCTCACCCATCCCCAGATGGGTTCAGGGAGGCAAGACGCCGGACAGACTATGCAGATTGGAAGAAACGACCCAAACGTTGGTAACTAGTCAAATGTTAGCCAAGGAACTAATAGCATAAGCTTGTTTTGACCTCTCCAAACAAAATAAACTCAGGCTTTCTTTTCTGGATTTCAAAAGGCAAATCGTCACAACGATGTGAATATATTTAGCACTACTGAACTGTGCAGCTAAAAATGGTTAAGATAGCAAATTTTACGTTTTGTATACTTTACCACAATTAAAAAGAAGAACAGAGGGGAAAAAGGCAAACTCTCCCCAATAATCGGGACCGCATTTTCATTCACTAAATAAGCACAAAAATGCAGTCGGATATCCTCTCTTGCTTTCATACAATGCCCTCCAGCAGCAAAGCAATGCAAAAGGTAGGTATTTCACAAACTGGCTGGCTCTGTGGCTCTGGAGGGCACTGCCAGGCAGCTCGCAGCTTGGTACGTTATGAAAACCTCACCTTTTGCAAATACCAACTTCCCCATCTTTGAGAAGGTTCTAAAGCGGGTTGTCTCACACAAAAAGGTTCTGAGCCCCAGACTAGCTCTCCAACCTGGCTGCTGCTGCTTCCAGTCTCACTATTTGCAATCTGCTCATGTCTGGAGGCAAGAGAGCCAGGCTGAAACGGGATTGCCTGTAGTGGCAGGGCAGGTGCAGCCGGAAGCTGGGAGGGCCTCACAGAGCCTCCTAAGTGCCACCACTCAAGCGGGAAGAGCTGCCCCTCCGGTTCTCTGCCGTCAGTGAGCTGAGACCCTCGAGGTTCAGTGTGGGTCCCAGGGGCAGTCAGGAACCCTGACAGAGGCCAGGACTGGGGGCCACCAGCGGGGCAGTGTGAGGGCCCCAGAACCCCGAGAGTGGGAGAGGCAGGGCACAGAGGGGAAGGAGGGCATGAGCACTGGACATGGACTCAGCTCTGGCGCCTTCTAGAAGACTGAACCTGGGCAAGTCTCTGCACCTTGGCTTCCACTTGGCAAAGTGAGGATAATGACAATAATCCTCACCAGAGGAGCACAGGGGTACTCTGTGCAAAGGACCTAGCAGAGCAGCTGGTGCCAAGGGGGCACTCCACCGGGGGCTGAGACACTGGACAACAGGACAGCAGGAGGGACCGAAGAGGGACCCTTGGATGCATCACAGTCTGGGCTCAAGGGTGTCCGTGGCTTAGAGGATCAAACTGGCGCCCGTGTGCCACAGCCTTGCAAGGCGTTTTGGCTTCGCCTGGGAAAGGCAGCACTTCCCCAGCTGTGCCTTCCAAACTGCCCTTCAAACCCTCTCCTGGCCTCCCGCTGCTCTGGGGATCAAGGCCAGGGTCTTAATACTATTTTTAAGACCCAACCCCACCCATCCCTGGTTGGCCTTTCAAGATAGGTGTCTCCACAGACCTCTTCACGTATGGAACACACTCTCTTCACCTTATGCTCTCACGCGTGCTGTGCCCTCTGCCTAGAAAGCTCTTTCCTCTCCTCAAACTCCTATTCACCCTTCAGAGGCCGCAGCTTAACGCCCTTTCCTCACAGAAGTCCAGCTTGTTCACCGTGCTGTATACAGTTTCTTACATGAATTATCATGTTTGAAATTGCCTGTCTTCCCACAGTGTAGTGTACTATGAGCATAAAATCTCAGCGGATAAAAGTTAGCCTTTACTGCTATTGTCCATTCAATAAATATTTACTGAATACCTCCTGTGTTCCAGGCACTGTTCTGGGGCTGGGGATACAACAGTCAACAACAATAATAACAAATATAAATGCACATAATATAAAACTACAGAGAGGCTATTCTCATTCTGCTGGGAAGTATGCAGAGAACTAGTACCATAACTCTTCTTTCTTTTAATGGTTGTTTAATTAATTAATTAATTAATTAATTTATTTATTTTGAAAGAGAAAGAGAGAGTGAGCCCACACACACACACACACACACACACACACACACACACACACACGAGTCAGGGAGGGACAGAGAGAGGGAGAAAGAGAGAGAATCCCAGGAAGGCTCCAGGCTATCAGAATCTGATGCGGGGCTCGATCCCACAACTGTGAGATCATGACCTGAGCCGAAATCAAGAGTCGGATGTTTAAGCATCTGAGCCAGCCAGGCACCCCTGCAATAACTCTTCTAAATTAACCTCTCTCCCTTCTCACGTGTTGACCCAGGCATTCATATGTGGGAAGACCCACTAAGTCACTCCCAAACATCAAAACTAGAATTGGGATCTGTTACTTTGACTTTACTAACATATCTTGAGTGTGCCCTCTTCCCTCCCTCCATGGGGGAGATCACCACCAGCCTCCTGTTGGATAATACGGGTGGCCTCCCAGCCAGGTCTCTCTGTATTAATCTTGGCCTCTGCCCTTCATTGCTCTGCTCTGCAAACAGAGTGGTTTTACTAAGAGCAAATCTGATTGGACCTCTGCCCTTTGGATTCTCCTTGCCTTTGGGATAAAGTCCAATTTCTGTGGCCCACAGGCTTCCATGGCCTTTCATTAGAGCCCTCTGGCATCTCTATCCAAGGGCCCTAAAGGAGCATCCATGCACTCGACAGCTGAGTAATCTTTACTTGAAGTACCCAGCACAGAGCTAAGCGGACTAATTTGTGGTTAAATGTGTGAGATGGACTGACATCCCTCAGCTAACAGGAAGCAGAGGAGCCCCTCTTACTGGGCCCTGACGGGGTGGGTACTTTTACAGATGCTGATGAACTGTTTGCCTGGACACTACTACAAACAGGAAATTAATGATTTACCTTTCAATTCCCATTATAAGTTTAATTGCAAGTCATATAATTGCTTTACATTTCTGAAAGCCCTCTGCCATCAATAGGTAGCATTTGAGTTATGAATCTCCCACTGCCTGATCCATCAGATCAGTCGATGTGGGTGGTTCCTGCCTCTCGAATATATTCACCAAGAGGTGGCTTGATCTCTGCCTTGGGGGCAGAGATTGAGAAATTCCTGGCACATCCCTTTGGGAGAGCATTAAAGCACCTCGACTGGAGGAACTCTGACCCACGGGAGGAATGCCAGGGAAAGCAAAGACAAGTGTGTATCTTGGGCACAAAATACAAGACAAGGTGATGGAAAATAGTGACTCACAGCATGAGCTTTGGAGCCAGGGTCACAGTCTTACAAGCTGTGTGATCTTGGGCAGGTGGCTTAACCTCTCTGAGCCCCCGCATCCTGATCTATAACATGAAGAGAATAACAGAATAAATGGCACAGAGTAGATGTGAGGAGCAAATGGGATGATCTAAATAAAGAACTGAGCACCGTGGCTCAGAACTCTACCCGTGTTCCCTAATTCACTATTGTAACTTCACTCCTGCTACTTCTAATATGGAGGCTCAAAATGTAGCCAAAAGCCAAAATATCACAAGAGTAAAACAGCAACAGCAAGCATTTTATTAAGTCATTGCTATGTCCCAGTCCTGTTCTAAAAGTTTTGCAAACGTTAATTAATTTCATTCTAAGAATAACCACTAAGACACAGAGAGTTTAAGGAACCAGCCCAGAGTTAAACAGCACCTGCTATATGCATTTAAAAATGTAAGGGTAAAAACCTGTTCCTCTTGAGTACAATTTTATTTTCTGATTTTACCTCTCACAATAAACTATTCATAAGCAATGTTCTTTCAAAGCCCTGTTCAACCAATCCCACCTCCAGTGCAGACCTGCGGCTTTATTATATTACTATTTCCTTAACATAAATAAATAATAAAACAAAGATAGCCTTTAAAACCTGTATATTTAGCTTCTGACAGTCATTTTCCCAGTCTTCTATATTCAGTTCACAAGATCAAGTGTTCAGGGGCATCGGTGTTATTTATTTTTGAATGTACATCTTTCTTTCAAAACACAAAAGCAATGTGCTCAGGGTGAAAGAATGAAAAGTATCTACAGCCAGACATAAAAGTCCCCAGTGATCCACCACCAGAGAGGACCACCCGCTCACATTTCGTGACTTCTCCTTCAGGCTGGTCCTGCACAGTTTTGTTTACAGAATCCAGCTCCCAGGATCCATCACTCTGCAGTGGGTCTCATGCTGGGTGGTTACGTAAATTACTTAGCCATTTCAGACACCCACTGGTCTTACAACATAGGTCCTTTGTAGATTATAATTCCATAGAGCTCTTTCTTCCTTTCAACAGAAATTAAAAAGGAAATTAAAATCACAGACATGCACATAACAGCAGGAGCACTGGGTACAAAAACCCCAGGGCAGCTCAGACCACCCAGCACCCTGTTATTGGATCTGTTAATGAGCTTCCACTGGAAAACCCAAACAAGGCTGACAGCCCCAGTGGATGACCTGGGCACTGGACCTCCTTGCCCCGAAGCCACAGCCGATAGCCAGCTGGCTTCCTCTGGGGACCAGTTTCCTCTTCCTGACCACTCTGAGAACCAGGCTCCCTGGGATAACTTACTCTCTTTAGTAAGACATCTGAGCATTTTGGTAGGATAAGCAATTACACTGGGAGAAAGGAAACCCCGCTCTCGGCAGGCACAGGCACCGAAGAAGGGAGATGCCGTGTGACTGAGAAGCTAGCAGAGGTGGGTGGAAGGAGCAGGCAGCAGAGGCCAGCAGAGGGAAGAAGAAAGGAATGGAGGGCAGGGGAGGGTGCTAAAGCATCCCGGGGGGGCTGCCGAAGCCTTAGAGGCAGAAGGCAAGGACAAGAGTGAAAAACGGGGCTGGACCCTCCAAAATAGACTGTGTAAGTGAAAGGTGAGGAGGGGCATGGCGTGCACAGATCACCGCGCATGGTCTGACCTGATCCTCAGCAGCTCCAAAATGGCCTCCTTTCTCCCCAGTTGGGTCCTAGCATAAGCCTTCTTCCATCAGATGCCTCCCAAGGGGAGTGAATGCGCATAACATTGGATTGATGGGGCTGTAGGAGGGGACGGAACAGGACCACCAGCCTCACTTTCCTCATGGCCTGGAACCATTTTACCCACTGGGTGAGCACGAAAGGACCATTCTCCACCAACAAAATCAGCTGCCCAATGCCACCAAAAGGATTTACAGAATTTACATGGATTACTATGTGCTGCTAATAATAATAAATGAATAACGGTGATAATTCTAGCAGCTGACATTTACTGAGTACTCACTATGTACCAGGCACTGGCCTATAAGCATTTTTACAGATTAGTTAACTCATTAACCGTAACAACTCTATTATCATCCCTATTTACAAGTGGAAAAACAGAACAGAAAGATATAGTCATTGGCCTAAGGTCACACAGTCTAAGGCAGATGGCAGAGCCGGGATTTGAACCCAGGAAGCACTCTACTGCCTCTGTGTTCCAGAGTCTGGGCCCTGCTTGCACAGAGAGTGCAGACCAGAAGGGAGGCCCGCAACCACTGGTAAACAAGTCTAAGAACTGTGCCGAAGAAAGGCACAGGACACTGTGATCAAGAATATAAAGAGCCAAGGGAGGACAGCCTGCTTACAGAGGGTGGCCAGGGAAGCCGTGGTCCCCACAGGCACAGAGTTCTAGGCAGAGGAGGTAGCACCTGTAAAGGCCCTTGGATAGACAGGAGCTTGGCATGTCTAAGGAAGGGAAAAGAGACCCGTGTGGCTCGGACCAGCGGACAGAAGATGTGATTGGAGACCACGTGGGAGCTGGAACGTTCAAGCATTGTAATCTTGGTAAAGAGTTTGGATTTCACCCCGAGTAAGGTGAGAGAACTCCCAAAATACCACCCTGCAGATTCCGGTCAGCGGGGCCGTGGTTAAGTAACTCACCAAGTGCCCCCAAACTGTGGCACTCTTTCAGTCTAGTAACCCCCTCCGGGCACTACGAGGTGCCCTCTGTAAGACAGGAATTATAACAACACCTACTTTACAGGGTTGTTGTGAGTATCAGAAGAGTCGGTTATACATGCAAAAAAACACGTAGGCTAGTGCTTGGCACATAAGAGCTTGTCTGCGTCCTGCTGGCGGACTCTGCTCCTCAAACCCCAAATTTCTGCCACGCACCCAATAAGTTTCCTATTTTATCGGGGGAAGGAGTAGTAAGGGTAGAGCCAAGAAAGAGAAGAAATGAGGCAAAATTAATTTGAGATCAATACTGCTCGTAGCCATTCTGGTGACAGGCACCAGATAAACACATAAATAGAACTGAAGCCCAGCTTCTTCTGCCAGCTGTTGCCATCAGCCCCTTTAGACAATTATGCAGGCAGGCGCATAACCTTTATATAATTAAGCATTCCCTGACATTTTATTTGCAGCTTTTTTTTTTTTTTAATTCCCTCCCCCCTTTATTTAGTCTGCTTTCAACTGTGAAGGTCCAGCTGCCGGCTTCACTCGGATGCACTGACTTACAGTAATTTTGAGTTAAGCTTTATTTTACAGTCTGTGTAAATAATGAGTCAGAGGCAGACTCAATAAAAGGTAGTGCTGGCTGGAGCCAGAGTTCGGCTCTATGACTGCCACAGGGCTTTAGGAGTTTGGATGGTGGGCACAGAGTGTCAAGGTGGGGAGGGAGGTGCCTTGCCACAGCCGGGCAAATATCCTGGAATTCAAGACATCTGACAGGTCAAGGACAGACATTTGTGGCCAGAACCTACCCCCACTCCAAACTTCAGTGTGAAACACGCTGCTGTTCCCCATTCTTTGCCTTTTCCCACACCCGTGCCCTTGGCCCTGTAACCCTGCAGTTTTGCTCTCTAGAGACACAGTATAAATCCCGCCCCACTGACCTTGCGCTTGGTCATGTGATTTATTCTGGCCAATGGGGCCACAGATTATGCCATGAGCAGAGGCTTGAAATGTGCTTGTGCAGCTGGGCATGGACTTTTCCATGAGAAAAACATGCCCTGGGGGGCCCATTTCTCCCAGAAGAAAGAGAAACAGGTAGAGCAAACCTGAACCCAGCTTGCGGGGAGGAGGTGAGCCTGGCCTACATCAGCCACGTCCTCCCAAACAGCAGGCCAGGCAGGACTCTCATGTTGCGCACATCACATTACATTTTAAGATACGGACGGTTACTCGTCTGACAGTGTCGCCTTGAGTGCTTACAATCTGGGAGCGGGGAGTGCACAGAAAAAGAAACAGGCAATGTGGGAATGATCTGTTCACTTGCTTACCTCCTTCCCTAGCCTCTAAGCTCCTCCAGGGCTAGAGCTGGGTCTTACTCCTCTCCCCTGGGTGGTCAAGCACCTAAGACAGTGCTTGTATAGCAGTAACGACAGCAGTAATAATACAGCAGCAATGAATACCAGCAGCGACTATCTCCTGAATGCTTCTTACATGCCAAGCCCTCCGCTAAGTTCTTGACAACGTTGTTTCACTGGATAGTCAAATAAATGGGGAGATGGGTCATGTCCTCATTTTACAAAGGAGAAAACAGAGTCTTGGAGAGGCTACTTCATCAGTTCTTAACTCTTAAATGCATAGAGCAAGCCCTCTCTATTCTCTCCCAAACCCTGAGCCACCATTTTCTGGACCACAGCTCTATCTTGGACAGCATCTCCAAGCGCTTCATCCAGATACCCTCACTTGTTCCCTTGGGCACACCGCACACCCTGACTTGTTGTTCTCTATTTGTTAAC
This sequence comes from Panthera tigris, assembly GCF_018350195.1. Taxonomy (NCBI): domain Eukaryota; kingdom Metazoa; phylum Chordata; class Mammalia; order Carnivora; family Felidae; genus Panthera; species Panthera tigris. The sequence goes on along the minus strand of NC_056669.1, from coordinate 89,028,518 downwards.
TTGGTCACCCAAACGAAATGGCAAGATCCTGGGGGGCAGGGACTGTGTCTTTAGACTGTAGCAGTTAAGAACTTTGGCTTTTAGGTAGGTCACAAGAGTGTGGGTTCAAATCCTGGCTCTGCCATTTACTGGATGATTGTACAGCCAGGGTTCTCTAGAGGAACAGAACCAAAAGGAGACTAGATAGATAGATACATAGATACATAGATGGATAGACAGATATTTACTATGAAGAATTGGCTCAGATGATTATGGAGGCTGAAAAGTCCCATGATCTGTCCTCTGCAGGCTGGAGGCCCAGGGAAGTTGGTGGTATAATTCGAGTCCAAACCCAAATGTCTGAGAATCAGGGAGCCGGTGGAGGAAGTCCTTGTCTGAGTCCAAAGGCCCAAGGACTGGGAGCACCAGTGTCCTAAAGTCTGAAGGACGTCCTGGCTTAACCAGAGAGAATGAATTTGCCCTCCCTCTGCCTTTTTGTCCTCAATAAGTTGGATGAGACCCACCAGCACTGGGAAGGGCTATCTGCTTTACTCACTCTACTAAGCCAAATGCTAATGTCTTCCAGAAACAGCCTGCACAGACACACCCAGACCCTTAGCCCAGCCGAAGGGACACACACCTTCAACCATCACAAGGACCTTATACAAGTCCCACAATCGCCCTTAACCTCATTTTCCTTCCTTGAAAAATGAGGATCATAATAGCAGGAGAAACTTCTTCAGTAGATTCTGGTAAGGTGTAAAATGTGAGGGCCCGGTGCCCGGCACACCGTGGGCGTTTACTCTAAGACTGGTGATTGTTGCTCTCTCTTCACAGGTTGACAGGGGCAGATACTGTCTTCTCAAGGAAGCCAGTCTCATTCGTGGTTTTCTGCGCTCTCATGCCGGCACGGCCTCCGCCCTGCGAGCTGGAGGCAATTTTTCGGCTCACAGACTGTGAGAGAAGCAAAGGGGCTCAACATTCCTCGCCTGACTTACCAGCGACACCGCATCAAGCTTTCCCCTTTCCCAAGAACCTGCTCTCCCTGCCAGAACACTTCTGGGGGACACCACGTCTCCTGAATTTCACAAGCAATTTTTTCCCAGAACGACAATAAAGTGACAGGCATGCCACACCACCTCCTCAGAGCCATCGACGTCCCGCTGATCCCAGGCGAGGCCTTGCTGGTCTGCCGTGCAGCCCCAGGGCACGGGCTCCCCGGCCTGCACCCTTTACACGGCGGTGTTGGATGTCTGGGTGTATGTGCTTACTTGATAGCATTTCTATACTCTTCCTATGCAGATCGTTGCACTGGCTGCAACTCCGTGGCTCTTCACTGCACCGCCCATCGCTCCCCCTTCCCTACTCCCAAAGCGAGCCGATTCTTCTCCCTCGGGGCGCCACTGGCTTGGGCATCATTCTCACTGAGGCCAACTCTATGGATGTCACTCCTCTGATCTGCTCCCACAAATCAATCCTCCCTTCCCTTGGCCACTGCTCTTCTGTCCGGATTGTTCCTCAAGTCGTTTTTTCATTTCATCCCACTGTGTATTCAACAAGTGGTTACTGAGTGCCAACTGAGTGCTGGGCAACGGGGATGGGGCAGTGAATGAGAGAGGCACTTTGGCTTCACTGCTGAAATGGCCAGAGTGTGCACTGGGGTCTGGGGCTGGGCTGGTGGATTCAAATCTGACTCTTCACCTATGAGCTAACCGACCCACGGCAAACTAACCTCTCCGGGCCTCATTTTCTTCATTGACAAAATGTGGATAACAGTTATTGCCCCATGGGGTTCTCAAGGTTTAAGTGGATGATGCATACACAGTGTTCAGGGAAGTGCCTGACACACAGCAAACGCTCATGTGACAGTTTCTGCTCAGTACAACTATCATTACCTGTGGAGTAAAAAATGCTATTCTGGTGAAGGAGACTGCACTGCCTTTATGAAGGAGAAGAATGTGCAATTACCAAGTCATCCAATGAGGAAGGATCTGACCATTTAGAAAAAAATATCTGCTGTATCATCACACAGCTTTGTCTTCTTTCTGAATATAAATCCCTAGAAGGCAGGGACAGTTGTACGCTACTTGTGAATTTGTCCCAAGGCTAGAAATATAGCTGAGGGAGTCTAGGGTAGTAGTGTATTTATTAAAAACAAAGCAGACAAGGGTAGAGAGACAATTTCAATGAAAGAAGAACATTCTTTTCAACAAAAGGGGCTGGGACAGCTGAATGTTCACATGCAAATGAATATTAGACCCCTCCCTCACACCGCACATAAAAATGGACTCAAGATCCATCAGAGACCTAAATGTAAGAGACAGAATATACATCTCTTAGGGAAAAAAGTAGAAGTAAATCTTTGGCACCTTGGATTAGGCAATGATTTACTAAATATGAAACCAAATGTGACAACAACAAAAGAAAAGACACGAATTAGACTTCGCCAAAATGAAAAACTTTTACGCGATAGAAGAGGCTATTAAGAAGGTGGAAAAGGGGGCGCCTGGGTGGCTCAGTCGGCTAAGCGTCCGACTTCGGCTCAGGTCATGATCTCGCGGTCCATGAGTTCGAGCCCCGCGTCAGGCTTTGTGCTGACCGCTCAGAGCCTGGAGCCTGCTTCAGATTCTGTGTCTCCCTCTCTCTCTGACCCTCCCCCGTTCATGCTCTGTCTCTCTCTGTCTCAAAAATAAATAAACTTTAAAAAAAAAAAAAAAATTAAAAAAAAAAAAAAACAAGGTGGAAAAGACAATCCACAGGATGGGAGAAAATACATGCAAAGCGCAGGACTGACAAAGGACTTGTGTGGAGAATACATACAAAAATCCTTTGGTTGGGGATACACTGGGAAAAGAGAGGGCTGAGAACAAACTCAGGGCCCCTGATCTTTCAAAGTGTACACAACGTGCTTTTAATGAAAAATAATAAGGAACAATGATAGAAACCAAAAAAGACAGAAGCAGAACCATGCTTAGGTTCAGAAACCAGCAAATTAGTATAGCCCTCTAGCTTTCATTCCATGTTTCAGTTCATATCCCAGTTTTAAATAGAGTATGTATTAAATAGGATGTGAAGCCACACTTTTAACACCCTCTGTGCGAATTTTGCAATTCTAATAGAAAACACGCCATAAATTAGTCTGAGGTGTCTTTTCCAAATGTCTCAGAGTGTGATTGTCTGGAATGGATGATCAGTGACTCCAGAGACATTTTTCTCCCTTTTCTTCCAGATTCTACCTCACCACTTCTGCTCTAAAAGATTACTCTTGCAAACAGAAGGCAAATCTCGGTTCCTCCTCGCGAATAATCGAAGTAATTCCCTCCAAACGAATTGATATTTACACGCAGCTTTTAGACTGGTGCTGGTCCATAGAAATGGAGAGAACCACATAACGCAGGGGCCTTTCCGACTCAGTGATGCATTCTAGGTACCTAACATTTTGTAATATTTGCCGAGTGAACAAAGGCCGATGTGAGATTCACCTCTGTTATTTACCAACAAGATCGTCTCTCCAAGGACGTAACCAGACAAGTTATTACGGAGACTCTTTAGACAACATGGGTCCCTCCTGGGCATTTCTCATCCCTGCTGAGCTGGTAGAAGGTCCGCTCCGCCTCCCGCCTATATCTGAACGTTCACACTCCGGAATGTTCCACTGCTATTTCCACTTTTGTCAGGCCAGGAAGCAAGGTGCCAGATGGAACCAAGCCTGTGGCCTGGCTCCCTGCTGGTAGGCAGGAAGGAGAAAAAACCTTGTTAGTTGGCAGAGACAGAGTACCCTGGAGGGCTCACCTGATTCTTTTACATTTAGTGTTCCTCCAAGGAGGAAAAGGCTCGGGCAGGTAGCTGCGGTGGTTGTTGGTTATACAGAGGAAGTGCTGACCCATGGGGAATGGAATCCATACTCAGGAGTACCTGCTCTGGCCTAAGTGCTCGGCAGCCTTCTCTCACTTTTCCTTCCAGCGATCCTGGAGGCCGGCCTTGTCATCTTGGTGTTGAAGAGGCTCAGAGTGGTTAAATAAGTTGCCCAAAGCCACCGAGCTCCTAGCCAGTAGAGCTGCTGTCTGACCTCACGCAAAGTCTGAGATCTTGATGTGTTGTACTATGACTATGTCTGATACGGTCGCTAAGGGGACAGAAAGGTCTTGAAATTCAGCTTGCTCCTAACATTCATAACCAAAGCCTCATGGATTGTTGCTGTTGTTGTTTTTTAACCTTCTCCTATCGAATGTTCTCCTCTGTCTCCTCCGTGCCTAGCACAGGGCTGGCCAGGGAAACTAAAGCTCCTCCAGGTCTCTGTGGGCAGGGATTTGGGCTCAGCCTCTGTGAGAAGCATCCTACACGGCCTCCAAGGATCACAAGTGAAGTGTGATCACACTCGGGGGATGTGTCCATGGGGTGACCAGGAATAGCTTCGTGTGACGCAGACATGACACAGCAGAGTCTGGCGGCCGGTAGCCTTTCTGGCCTGCGTGTGCAACACCATGTCTGAGGGCACCCAGGAACACAAGGACCACGTGAGGGCTCTCTTGGGAAATGAGGCGCCCAGCGAAGCATTTGGGCCCATCAGCTTCTCCACCTCGGGGAACAGATTATGGCTCAGGGAGATGCTTTCTGATGGCACGGGGTTCCAGGGAGCTACTGCTGTGTAACAAGTCGGCCCTAAGTTTAATGACTTACCATGATGACACTGTATTATCTCTCAGTTTCTGTGGTTTAGGAATTCAGGACAGGAGCAGTAGTTCTCCCTTGGGGTCTCACATATAACTGTGATCAGAGCGGCAGAAGCCACTGTGGGCTGCCCAGACACTCTCTCCATGGTCTCTCCCTGTAGACTGGTTTGGGCTTCCTCACAGTATGGCAGCCTGAGGGCAGCTGGACCGTTTATACGGTAGGTGAAGGCTTCAATAAAACTATTCCAGAAAGCAAGGAGGAAGCCACATAGCCTTCTACTTCCCAGCTGCGGAAATCACAGAACATCACTTCTACCCTACTAGTCAAATAGTCACAAAAGTTTCCAGGGCAAGGGACACGGGCTCTAGTTCTTGATGAGAAGAATGCCAAAGAATTTGTGGACACACTTTAAAACTGCCACACTGATGGGCGCCCTAGGTGGCTCAGTCAGTTAAGCCTCTGACTCTTGGTTTCAGCTCAGGTCATGATCTCACAGTTTCGTGAGTTTGAACCCCGCGTCGGGCTCTGCGCTGACAGTGCAGAGCCTGCTTGGGATTCTCTCCCTCTCTCTGCCCCTCCTCTGTTCACACACGCACTCTCTCTCTCTCTTTCAAAATAAATAAACATTAAAAAAAGTAAAACTGCCACACTGCCACACTGAGGTCGGGAGAAAGACAGGGAGAAGTAATTGGCTGTGAAAAGCACAGGGATGTGTACTGTGGGGACATGGGCACCATACGGTCACTTCCCTAACACACAGCATATTTCCAGAAGGGAGAAACCAGCAGGCACTGGTAGACCAAGACAGTTAGAAAGAAAATAAATAGAAGGTTCTGAGCCACAAGGGAAAGGCTGCCTAACCAATCAGCTAGTGAGGACAAAGCATCGGTCCTTGGAGATTTCCTTCAGATGCAAAGTGAGCCAGATCTGAGACTTCTGCAGAAAAAGCAAGTGAAAAGTCAGGTTCCTGTCATCTGAAGAATAACTACCACCTTGATCAAACTCCAAGATTAAGGTAAAAGCTTGGCTCTCAAAGGGTCACAACACATTTATAATAAATGAGTCCATGAAAGAAGGGCAAATATGTCAAGTGCCTCTCCAATTAGGCATCTGGGAATGAGGGAGGCCAGTGCAGGAATACTCAGTCCCACTGCGTCCGAGAGCCCCAGGAAGCGAAGCGCCCACTGAGTGTCCTCTCTCAGGCGGTGTGATTAATGCCACTCAGAGAAGTCTGTGGTCGAGTGGTGGCCAGTACCAAAACCCGACAGGGCACGCTATTGGCATAAAGCAACCTCAGTCTATTGGCTCAGTTTACAAGAGCCTGGGGCAGAGACAGGCTACTTATTCCCCATTCTCTCCTTTTCTGCCTCTCAGAACACATACTCCTGAGATTTAGCTGGGCACAGGCGTACCCACAATGATAAAGAATACATGCAGGGCACCTGGGGGGCTCAGTCAGTGAAGCATCCGATTTCAGCTCAGGTTATGATCTCAGAGTACGTGGGTTCGAGCCCCGCATCTGGCTCTGTACTGACAGCTCGGAGACTGGAGCCTGCTTCACATTGTGTCTCTCTCTCTGTCCCTCCCCCACTTGTGCCCTCTCTCTCTCTCTCAAAAATAAATAAACATATAACAAATAAAATAATAAAAAAACATTTAAAAAATTAAAAAATAAAAAGAATACATGCCTCAGAGACTCTTTCAGCTCGGTGTGGTCATGTGACTAAGTTCGGGTCACTGGCTTATGAAGAAAGCTGACATTGTGCAGCTTTCGGGTCACCTCCTTAAAGTGGAAGTGGCCTGTCCTAGTTTTCTCCTTCTTTTCTTCTTTCTGATGTCTGGGAAATGGTGGCCACTGGAGCAGCCTCGGGAGCCCCAAAGAGGGCAGGGCTCCCCGTCAGCCCGGACTGCTCATCTCTGGGGTGTCGCATGTGAGAGACTTTGTCTTATTTAACACACTTACTTAAAGTATCACTTCCACCTTATTTTAGCCACTGTATCAGCCCATCTCCTGACTAATATGGAGTCCCTGGGCCACCTCAAGTCTTCCAAACTAAGAACATCACGGTGGAAAAAAATCAGAGAAGAAACACTCAGCACGGATCCTAAAGGTCCCCGAAGGATTTGCACCTTTCCCTCTTTGCTCTGCCTCTCCCGTCTTCCTACTCCCTCCTACTTGTCTGAGTATAAAACGACCTCTTCCCATGAGTCCGTGCATGGCTGCCGCTTATCATCACGTGTGGTCCAGTCGAGTCAGCTCACGTGGAAGGGAAGGTCTACTCTGGGATACTCACTGAAAGATGGAGGCCTTGGGCCTCACGCGGACCAGGCTGGGGACCAGGGTTGAGAACCGGGGGCGATAGGGGATAAAGAAAACATTTGCTCAGCCTCTTAAGGCTGACTCCGCCCTGAGCGTCTGAGTTTGAGGGAGACATTGTGATCTGCTGCCAGCCAGCCCATGAACGGACTGGCCTCGGGTCAGGTGTCCGTGCCTCATTGGGTCCACAGTGGCTCAGGTGGTTGGGAACAGTCTCAGAGCACGGAGGGCTCGTCCTTCCAAAGGTCTTAAGTGGAGCACGCAGTCAGGAAGGAGCTGAGGACGGGGCAGCTGATAGAACATATCTGATGTACGTTGGTATCCAGAACATACAGTCCGTTAATGTATACTTTTAAATGCAAGGATTAACGCAACATTTTTTAAGTTGGTAGTGCTGGCCAAAGGGGTGATTGTGCATTCCTGGTCTTTCTCTCAACTGAAAATTAAGCTCCTAGGAATTATCTTGACTCCTCACAGCAAAGTGCTCTGCCAAAGACCTTCAAGAAAAGCTGACTACCGGTGCAAATTTGAGCAGCTCACGTGATTACAGAAGGGACACGATTTCAAGGAAAAGAACTCACGGAGGGAGAACGTGGCCACATGTCATTTTGGGGCATTCCAGAACCAAAGACTGATAGGCTGCAGTCTTCAGAGAGCAACAGGGAGGAAATGAGAAAGAGGTCCGGGAGCCTCTGGGGAATGTGACAAGATATCTGTAACATCAGAGCCCATTTCCACTTTTCACAGGCCAAGAGTTCTCAGGTAGCCAAACTGGGGCTAACAAGGGAAAGATAATGACAGGACTGCATAACCCAGGAAGGAAGTGCAAGCTACTAGTCAAGGGTGGGAGACGGGGAACACCCAGCCCACGGTCATCGGCCCTCCCCAAAGAGAATTCACAGAATCGATTATTCCACAACCTCGTTTACAGTATCCCCAAATCTCGGTTAGGCTTTTCCTGCCGGTGGGTCAGCAGAGCCAACCAGGAGCCACGGAGAATCACAATGCTGGCTGTATGCAGTCGGAATCAGCCCCTCCTGTGACTTCCCTTACAGGGGTTGAGCATCTCATTTCTCCTAGTTTTCTTCCTCTGGCTCCACCTTCCAAGTGAGGCATGTAAGGAGTGGGTCTCCACCGGCCGGCGCCAACCCACCCTGACAGTTTCAACCCACCATGCACCCCCACCCCACACGCACACACATGCACACTTTCCTCCTGCCCTACCCACTCCGGTAGGATGCCCGGCCTCGCGCTTGTTTCTGGCTCCATTTTTACTTATCCTTCAAAAGTATTTATCCATACTCCCCTAGGGAAACTGTCCTCGCCCACTGTCTCAGTCATGCCCCTCGTGTCACCACAGCGTGCTACTCGTTCCTGTGATAGCATTTATCACACTTTTGGGTAATTATCTGCAGGGCACGCTGCTTCTCCCTTGTAGACCGTGAGCAGTTTTAATCGGATCTAGCTGTGTGTTTCTTCCAGGACCTGAGTGGGGCCAGGCAACAGGGGGCACTCTGCAAACGGTGTGTGTGTGAATGAGTGTTGGGAATAGTCAGGAAAATAACAGGGTGCTGGGCGGGGGCCGGGTGGGGGGGAGCCGTCCACAGACGGGACAGATAAATGGCCCCAGCATGATCAAGCAGCAGCTCAGAAAACTTGCAAAGCAGACTCGCAGACAGGCAGGAAGCCCCACACACGGTCCCATTGCCCCGAAACTTCTGTCTACAGCCTCAGGTGTCCAGGCTGGATGCCCCACATGCCAGGGAGAGGGAGGGACAGATGGACAGATGGAGGCAGAAGCCAGGAGAGCCAAGAGGAGGGAGACATGTGTAAGCAATGGGAGGGCCTAAAGAAACAGCTCTGAAGATTACCACGGTGGCTGCGGGATCAGGAAGCAATTACTGTCTCGGGAGGAGAGTCACTCTGACTTGCTTCTCAACGAGGGACATTTCAGAAATCCTCAAGCCCCCGCTGCAGTGGTCGAAGGAAAGGAAGCTTTCGTGACGCACTCGACTATTAGGAAGAAAACTCCACAGGTACAGAAAGGCAGCATTGCCCATCCTCCTGTTTCTTCGGCATTTCTGCCTTTCCTCGCCCCGCTGGGCTCTCAAACTCTCAAATTAAAAGTGGAAAAAAGGCTTCTGCAATCCTGCCGTTAATAGCACCTCCAGCAGCTTTATTCTAAGCAGAGCCAAATGAGTTCTTTCGTGGGGACGAGTCTTTCTGAGGGTCCCTCTGACGCAGCCCTTGACACCACTTGGTGGCCTACGGTTTTGTGGGAAATCCTGACTCTCCACCAAGTTCGAGCTGGCGATATTTTTGGTTGGATCCCCTAAACCTAGAGGCTCTTTTTTGCTTTTAAACGCATAAGGCTCTTTTCCACTGGTATTTGAAAAGTGATAATAAAAACTAGTACTCTTCCAATCTCGTGCCTTCCGGGTTTCTCTAGAAATGCTCTTTGGCTGTTGGATCACTCGGTTGTATTGTGTCGGATTCCTGCGGCTACAGGGTTTTCTCTGAGGTGTTTATTTGAGAGGGTGGGGTAGGACGCAGTCCCTGTCCCTAGTTCCTCCTTCCTGCAGCTATATATTTCCTCACTGGAAGCCCCGGTTCTGGCTCCCGCCCGGAGCTGGTTACTGGTGGGTTTAGACTGACTGTGGCATTAGGCTCGGCAGATGAAAGCCACAAGCACAGTTGTCGGGAGGTGCCTGGAAACGGGTGTTGATGGTCTCAGTCAGACCCCTGGAGGGGTGCTGACTCAATGACTCCAGGGCCAGGACTGCTGTGGAGACACGGTTAATGAGGCCTGTACGCGACGAACGGGAGGGGAGCGTCTCGAGATACAAGCGGGGAGATGTCCTATTAACCAAGCACGGCTCTATGACCCCAAGAGCAGGCAGAGCAGCGGCTCTCCCCACGGGTTCATGCTCAACCCCCACAGTCCCCTCGGTGCCCCGCATGCTTTCACCTCTCCCCGGGCCCTGCTCTCGCCCTGCTTTCGTGCTCTGGCCACCCTCCGGCAGCTCCCATCCCCTCGCTGTGGCACTGGGCACACGGCTGTGCCCTGCCTGAGAGTGGTGTCCTGGGGGCTGTATTAGTTTGCTAGGACCGCTGTTCACAACACCCACTACATGGTTTAAACAACAGAAATCTGGGGCGCCTGGGGGGCTCAGTCGGTTGAGCATCCGACTTCGGCTCAGGTCACGATCTCGCGGTCCGTGAGTTCGAGCCCCGCGTCGGGCTGTCTGCTGACAGCTCAGAGCCTGGAGCCTGTTTCAGATTCTGTGTCTCCCTCTCTCTCTGCCCCTCCCCCGTTCATGCTGTGTCTCTCTCCGTCTCAAAAATAAATAAACGTTTAAAAAAAATTTTTTTTTAAATAAACAACAGAAATCTACTGTCTCACAGTTCTGGAGGCTGGATGTTGGCCGGGTCGGCTCCCTCTGAGGGCCTGAGGGAGAATCTGTGCTGTGCCTCTCCCTTAACATCTGGTGGGTTTGCTGGCTATGTCTGGAGTTCCTTGGCTCATAAATGTATTAGTCCGTTTCTGCTTTCATGTTCACGTGGAGTTCTCCGTGTGTGTGTGTGCGCGCACGCGCGCGCACACACACACACACACACACACACACACACTCACGCAAGTTTGCCCTTTATGTTGTAAGGACACCAGTCAGATTAGATTAGAGGCCCACCTGATTCCAGTATGACCTCATCTTAACTAATCACATCTGCAATGACCCTATTTCCAAATAAGGTCTCCTCCTGAGGCCCTGGGGTTTAGGACTTCAATATATGAATTTTAGGTGGGGGGAGGACATAATTCAAGAGAGGCCAAGGCCATTACTGTATCCCCTGTATGCGGCTCAAGGCCTGGCACATGGAGGTACCCCATTACCTTCCCACTGACAAAAAACACCAGTAAGGACTGCTTGCTCTCTCTCCCTCTCTTTTTCCCTCCCTCCTTCTCGCTCTCTCTCTCTCTCTCTCTCTCTCTCACACACACACACACACACACACACACACACTTCTACAGAAGAAACAGGACAAAGCTGTCACTGTTAGCTTCTGGGGAGGTGCCAAACCTCACGACCAGCTTTCCAAATTCTCCTTGAGCGTTATCACCAGGATACAGCAGGCAAGATAAAGAAACTGCAACCCAACTGCCAAAATACTCAATTAGCTATCTTGGCACTGGTGGCTTTTTTAGAAGAGCTTAACTCTCCAGCATTTCTCATCAAGCAGGAAGGTGGACAGGCATCATTAGTCTTTCATACTGAAAGGAAAACCTGAGTATGGAAACAGGGAAGATATGCCAGCCTTCACACGCAACCTTGCCCGTGAGCTCACAGGAGGGCCAAGGGCGGGCATGGACTGATCACCTGGAGTTCCTGGTCCCAGGTGAGTGATAACCGGGAGGCAGTGTCAGGGGACGATGAAGAACCACGAAGAACGTTAGTCTGTATGCTGGACGATCCACGTCCCATCCTGGCTTCACCATTTACTTGCTATGTGAACGCGGCACAGCCACGGAACAACCTGTGTGCTTCTCGAGCTCTTCATCTAGAAATGGAGATCATGTGTCTGGGAGAGGAGCTGCTCTCACAGGGATTTTGTGAGACTGGATGGGAAAATAAAGGTACAATGCTAAAACCGGTGCCTGACGCTTATTGCGCAAAGCAACGCTTATCCGTGTATATATCTATCTCCTGTGTGCCTGATCTCCCTTCAAAGGTCTGCCCCGCTCAACAACACCTACGTCTTCATAAGCTCTCTGCAATGAGAGCAATCAGAACTGGGACCCGCTTGGGAAGTATTCATTTTATTAGTTATTTATTATTGTACAATAAATTACTCCAAAATTTATTTTAAGAAACCAAACGTTTATTATCTGACAGTTTCCATGGGTCAAAAAATCCAGGAGTGGCTTAGCTCTGGCTCAAGACCTCTTAAAAGGTCACAATCAAGGTGTGCGCCAGGCCACAGACAGGTCAGGGCTGGGCTAGCGGAAGATCCACTTCCAAGCTCATCCAGGTGGCCGTTGACAGGCCTCAGCTCCTCCTTGGCCTCTGACCAGAGCCCTACCCAGTTCCTTGCCACCTGAGCCCATCTGTGAGGCAGCCCAAAGATGGCAGCCAGCTTCCATAGGCGTCAGCAGGAGAGAGAATGCAAAACGCCAAAATCTTTTCTAATCTAATCTTGGAAGTGACATTCGATCAATTGTGCTGCTACTCTCTTTACTAAAATTGAATCACACTTTCTACAGCCATGTTCCCAACGGCCATTCTTCACAACAGCCAAAACGTGGAAGGAACTCAAATGTCCATCAACAGGTGAGTGTATTAACAAAATGTGGTACAGACATACAATGGAGTATTATCCAGCCTTAATTAAAAGGAAGCAAATTCTGACACACGCTATAGCATGACTCTTACGGACATTTTGCTAAGAAAACTAAACCAGTCACAAAATGACAAATACTGTATGCTTCCGCTCATAGGAGTTATCTAGAGTAGTCAACTGCATGGACACAAAAAGTTGAATGGCAGTTGTCAGGGGCTGGAGTGGAGAACAGGGAGTTGTCTGTAGGTACAGTGTCTCAGTTTTACAAGATAGTAAAGTTCTGGAGTTTGGTTGCACAACACTGCGAATACACAACACCTTTGAACTATACACTTACAAATGTTAAGGTGCTACATTTTATGTTACGAGTATTTTGACGCAATTAAAAAAAAAAAAAAAAAAAGGAAAGAAACCATGCAAGTCACAAGGTCCAGATCGCATTCAAAGGACGGCACTATACCAGGGCATGAACCCCAGGGGGTAGGGATCACTGTAGGATGCCTGCCACAGTCAGTCATTTATCCAAAGTTGAAAAGAATCTATCCGCTCAATTAGGATTGAATCCAACATATCTAAGGCTACCTGAGTGCTGGCCACACCCAACACGTGCGCGGCAGTACTGTGGACTCTCAGACGGGTTCCTAAGAAACAGAAAAGCCATATGCGAGCCTGCTCCAAAGCTATGCTTTTGGAATGATCTGATATACAGGCTACGTTTCCAATCAGTAAATCCCCAATTAAAAATCGACTCCACCGCCGAGTTCTTTGGCTAAATACCCCACCCCTCCACCACCGCCGGTGGAATAGAAAGGTACACGGTCATGTTTGCGCTTTCGCGGTCCCCTCCCACTTCCAATTTCTGACAGTTTGTTGTTGGTTTCAAAGGCCAAGGATAGAGGAGGGAACTAAATCGGGATGAGCAAGACAGGGAGGAGAGGCACACACAGCTGGTGTCTCTCAAGTGGAGACACGACTTTTTTCATACCCTCATCAAGTCGGAAGAAAAGTATTTCAAGCACCATATTTCCTGTCTTAGGGCCAGTCCTCTCCACTCCATCAAAATAAACATTATAAAATATAATTTTCTTTCCCACACCGAGTGAGAGCAAAGACACATTTTTCAAGGTCTGGAAGCCCCGCCGGAGCAGAGAGGATGTATTCTGACTAAATGAGCTCGCGTGCAGAAGGTGCTTAGCACAGTATCTGGCGCTTGGTAAGACTCGATAAATGTTCACATTATTCAGAGGACAACGGGTCAAATCCCGCGCCGTGTAAGACCATATTTTGTCGAGTCAAGATGCCTCTGACATTCTTCAGGAAGACACTGCATGAAGCACGGTCTCTCAAAAGCCCAGTCTGAGTCAGGTTTTCCCCCAGCCCCAGAACACTGGCGTTCCTTTGTTCACGCACTGGAATTAGTAGCCAGTTCGCATTTAGAAGCCACTCGATAGAGACAAGCACACCCTCTGATACTAGAATCACACCTGGAGTGGAAAGACGCTCACATCATAGTGGGAATACAGAACTGCACACTGGCCAAGGGGCCAGCAGGTCCAGATTCTTGTCCCCTGTCACTACAGGGCGCACTCCCATTGAGGGAATGACAGAACCACCCACTCTATTTAAATACCAGAAGTGATACTTAGTATTTTAATAGACTGTGTACACTTGAACTCACATAACCTAAATCTATATACGCTGTCATAGCACAGAAGGGACAAATTAAACGCAGCTTCATAACATAACACCCGAAAGAGACATCTTTTCTAGCATACACCATTTATTGAATCCACTATGTGCAAGGGCGCTGTGCAGCTAGGTAGGATCGGTGGCATTTGAGGGGCAAAAAAGGCACACTTTTCTTCTTCCTGTTCTTTGGTAGCTGGCAGAAGTGCCTTTCCACAACGCAAAGCACCCGGGCTCGGAGGCTGTCACGCCAAACGGCACCTGACAGCTGTCACCTGTGCCCGGATGGCACATGTTTCCGGGGAGCACATGCAAACAGAGCTTACATTCTACAGGGGTGTTGTTTGGGTAAGGGGGGCACAAAGCCGAGAGTCTAAGGAATGCTGCTTCAAGTTTCATATCTGCCAAGAGCTGGGCTTCGTGTGCACGGGTCTCACCACTGACTCACCCTCCACCTCTGTTTATAACAATGAGAGTACAAGGCAGGGAGAGAGAAAGGAGCTGGATTTAGAAATACAAACTTCGCCCAGCCATCACAGAGACAGTTCTTAAGGGCGAGCAAGAATCTGCTACAGCAAAATGCAGGGATAAGCATGTGGAGGGTAGGGGATGCTGCCCAAACCCACCAGGACAAATTCCCTAATTTCCAAATTTTAGAGGTAGGGGTCGTTTTGCTGAACATCTCATGGCACCACAGGTGAGTCTAGGATACATAAACACATAACGAACTACATAAGAAACAGTATTTGCAGAAAATGTTCTTCCATCCCTCCTATCTATGCTAATACCTTCACTTTGTGACCGCTATTCCCCTATGTGGCATCTATTGCTGCCGATGGCAGATGCCATAGGAGTTACACTGGTAAGTTTTGGTTTATAAACATCTGACTTTGTGTAAGGGCTAGAAACACCTTGCCATCCAATCAGCAGTTTAGAAATTCCCAGGGAAATGGCAAGATTAGAAATGTCTCTAAAGTTGGTATAAAACAGTGGTTCTCAGATTTAACATGTGTTGGAATCACTTGGAGGGCTTGTTAAAACACAGACTGCTGGGCCCACTTCCCGGGTTGATTCTGCTGGTTGGGGCACAGCCCGAGCTCTGTGTTTCCACAGAGTTCCCACACGATGCTGATGCTGCTGGTCTGAGGATTATACTTTGAGAACCACTGGTGAAGGAAAAACTCAAGGACGGAATTTTTCTGGATGAGGACAACCAGAGGGTAATGCTACCTAAGACTCACCTCCCAGGGCTGTTCTCTGCACCAATTTTGGCAAAATCTATGTTGACACACGTTTTGTCTTCTCTTGTCTATGGACCCTCAGGTACACAGATTTGGATTGGTTATAATCCTTGATGTGTGATCTACCCTCACCAGTGGGCTATGCCTGACCCATTCATTCATTCATTCACTCATCCATTTTTAATAATGGCCTGCACCTCATAATAATAAACATCAACCAAAATAAAAGCTAGGACTTTGAAACTGGCCTCTGTAACTTCACAGAGCTTACTCCATCCATCTTGCCTCCCAACATATGAGCCAAGCAGTTAGCCACTTTTCTCTTGCCTTTCCAGTTTATAATTTTATTAAATCTATAAACTGTGGTACACACAGCAGAATACTGAGTGACAGTCACAACAAATGAAGTCTACCGATAAGCAACAATGTAGGTGAATCACAGCAACTTGACATTAAGTGAAAAAAGTAATGATTGCATACAGATCCCACCAGTTTATAACATTAGAAATACATACTTCTTAGGATGCCTTAATTTGGATGTACATTTTTAAATCTTTACATATTCTTTTAATCACTGAAGAAAAGAGTCAATGAGTAAAGAAAAGAACCTGGTCAGTTTTAACAAGAGGATATGACCCCGCTGTGTCCTTCTGGGCTCCCTTAAAAGCTCCTCTTTCCATCCCCCCAACTGTATCTCTTCAGATTCTATAAAAACAGCTCCGAGAGCGAAAACACCCTGATAGGAGCAGGCAATTCACACAAGCGGGAGCAAAGTAGTAAACAAACACACGGGGGGAAATGTTGACTTTGCTCATAATCAGAGAAATGCAAATGAAAGCATTTGGGGAGCTATCATTCTAGGACTCCTAAATTAGCAAAAATGGAAAAAATAGAACAGCAGTGAATGCCCGGGATATGAAGATAAAACTGACATGTGCAGACAATGTTAGCAACCATGTAAAGAAAAGGAAGTATTGTCTCAAACAGCTGCACACTGAGGTGTAAGCCATGGACTGTGCTCTGCAGAATTTAGCCTAAAGAAGTAATGCAATGGGAAAAAAACCAATCCAGGTGGCCCCAACTCATGCAACAACGTAGAAAACCACAGTAGAGCACCCTGACCATATGCAAGGCAGCTGGGGCAAATTACAGTTTTGGAGAGAAAATGTATATGCGATACTCCAAACAGGAGAAACACAAAATGCAAAATGGTAGGTGCATTAGGGTTAAAAGCATATGTACAGGGGCCACAAGGGAAAGTGTAAAAACTAACATGGCTGTTGTATTTGGAGGGGGTGTGGGTGTTGTTTCTTTCTGTTCAGTGTTAACTGTGGTATATGGCGATGCAATTATTTTTTAAAGCTTAGGAGGCTTCCTACCTTGAGAGCTTTCACAGCTTTCCTCGTCGCTGTTGTCTTGACAGTTATTTTGCCCATCGCAAATGAAGCTCTTGTCAATGCAGAGGCCATTCTTGCAGTGGTAGCGGGCGGTGGAGCAAAGCAGAGGGTTGGCGGCTGTGAAGGGAGAACACGGCAGATCATCAGGGAGGCCAGCGAGTCCCTTGGAGAAGCCCCCAAACCAGGAGTGTGTCCTGCTCAGGAAGCAGTGAGCTCATCTTCCAAGATGGCGGACTCAATGACCATCCTGGGAAACTGGCCAGCCAATGAGGAATACAGGACAATACTTACCCTGCCCTGTTCTAATAGCTCCTTCTCCCAAGTCACCAGGCGGTACCCTATAACGTACCAACATGGCCAGGAGGCAATGACTCACTCCACATGGTTAACCTCTAGGCTGGCCAGCTGCCTCTGAGGGGCCTGGGGCAAAACCCGAATCTCCTGGGAAAGTCAGAGTGAAATGGTTGGTACCATAAGACACACAGATAAGCAAAGCCAGGAGGAGATGAGTTGGGGATCCCTGAACACCTGCCACCCAGGGAGTGATGGCATGATCTGATCCAAGAGCTGGGCTGGATTCTTCTGGTTCTGTGACTATGGACAAGCCTCTTAATCCCTCATGTATCTTTATGGCTTACCAAGGTAAACTCAGAGGTCTCAATTTCGTTACAATCCAAGAAGCCCATTAACCTTCTCGGTCAGCCTGAGCAGCACCGCTGTGAGGCTCCCTGGTCTAGGCACTTTCAGAACCTCAAAAGAAATGACAGGTATTGTCCCTCCCCTCAAGGAAAAGAGTGGTACTAGCCAGCGTGAGGTCTACACAAAACTACTCAACGCACAAGCAATTCTCCACAGAAAATCAGTATTTGTACAATGCAATTTACCTGTTTCCCTGTTCCCTGCAGTGCGATTCAAACAAGGCTCATTGCTATTTTCAACAAATGAAGTAGCAAAGTAGAAATCCGTCCAATCCTAGCTCTGCCAGTTATTAGCCGTGTAATATTACGCAAATTACTTCACCTCTTGGAGTCTCAGTTTCTTTATCTATAGACAGGACTGGCTACATAATTTGTGGGGCCCAGTGCAAACTGAAAATGTGGGGTTGGGCTCAGTCGGTTAAATGTCTGACTCTTGATTTCAGTTCAGGTCATGATCTCACAGCCGTGAGATCGAGCCCCACATCAATTTGGGATTCTGTCCCTCCCTCTCCCTCTGCCCCTCTCTCTCGCTCTCTGGCTCAAAAAATACAAAAAACAAAAATATTAAAAAATGAAAACGTGGGGTCAACTGTTCAGAAATTAGTTAAAAATTCAAGAAGGCAGTGCAGGGGATAAAAGCAAGCATGGTGCCCTTCCAAGTGGAGTCTGGGCCCTGTCTACCTATGCAGGAGACAGGACCTGAAGCCGGCCCTGCTTACGGCATTAATTCGCGCATCAAATGAGATGGCGTGTGAGAAAACGTGCAGTGCAAAGTCTGACTCGTAGCATAACACTCAGGGAACATTAGACACACTCTCTTAGTAATGTCTGTCTCGGTCCCGAGGGTGAGGCCCTCCCTGCACGGGCAACGTTGGTAACGATGAGGAGGGGTCATACTAGATGTGGGGTACTAAACCAAGCCCACAATTGCATCACACGTGATGGGAAGAGCACCAGGTTGGAGTGCTGGGGCTAGCACAGGGATTGCTATGGGGTCAGGGGCAAGTTAGCCGTGCTGCCCTTCAGCGGTCCTCAATTGTGGGATGGCATTTTGTTTTTAATTTTTTTAATGTTTATTCATCTTTTGAGAGAGAGACAGAGCATGAGTGGGGAGGGGGAGGGAGAGAGAGACACACACAGAATCCAAAGCAGGCTCCAGGCTCCGAGCTGTCAGCACAGAGCCTGATGCCGGGCTCGAACCCACGAACCGCGAGATCGTGACCTGAGCCGAAGTCAGACGCTTAACCGACTGGGCCACCCTGGTGCCCCTGCAAGATGCATTTGTAATATATCTTTCCCACATGCTTCACTGAGCTATTGTTAAGATATACACAGATCAAGGCTGCAAGGGCTGAAGACTTCACAGGCTTCATAAACCCAAAGGACTGAAGAGGGTTGTTTTGTTTTGTTTTGTTCTGTTTTGTTTTTCCCCAGTATCTTTAACTATTTAACTCAGAAAGCTTGACTTGAAAGGTCAGAGGAGGTAGAGGGGAGGAGGAAGCCAGGGCTCTCAGTTTTAAAGATAATGGACCAGTGTAAAGTCAAATAAAAGCAGTCTGGCCTGAAAATATTAAGTTTTAATTATTTAAATCGCTGTGGGCCACAGAGCTGTTCAACTTGATCAGAGTGAAACCAAGGTCTGATTTCAGCCAAAACCAAAATGGGGAAGCCCAAACCACAAATCACGCTCGGTTTCTGTCGGAGGCAGCCTTCCAAACCCTTCGGCAGCCCTCCGTGGTGGCCTTCAGCCTCCCTGGGACCTCGTGGGTCACGTGCCCGCAGCCGAGGCGTCAGCAGCAATCAGCTCGCTCCGACAGACAGCCTCGGGAAGGCGCTGTAATCACTCCAAGATGGGGCTCTGCACACGTACGTGAAGGCTCTGGTAGGGGAGTCTGTGCTGAGTCAACCTTGCTGACAGTGCCGGCATCCACTCACTTCCCGTCAGCCTTACACCCCTGCAACCCTGCAAACTTTCCCATGGCAAAGAAGGTATCTATCTGTACGTGCGTGTGTGCACATGTATACGCACAGACACATTACATACACGTGCGTGTTAGGCGTATATACAGATCACACGTATCTTCAAGATGAACGAAGACTGACTATCCCTTAAGACACAGCTCTGAGAAAGAATCCAGACTGACAACCAAGTCACAGACTGGGTTTAACCCATACAGCCAAAAGGACTATCAGGCAGCCTGACACAGGCAGATCTCATGCAGATCTCAGGCAGATCTCTCACAACCCAAAAGGAAGAAGACGAACAACTCGGTATGAAAATGGGCGAAACGACAGGGAAATTCCCACAAGAGGAATGGCAAATGGTCAATAACGACTTGAAAAAACGTTGACTGTCATCGGTAATAAAGCTCCGCTTTAACCACAGCACACTTGCCAAACTTACGGTCTTAAAATATCAGGTTGTTGGCAAGGATGTGGAGGGAGAGAAGGTCTCAGGGACCACCAGTGGGAGCGCAAATTGGTGGGTCCACCTTGGAGACCAATTTAGTCACAGCCCATAAAAAGGTGCACATGCCCTACAGCCCAGTGATCTCGCTTACTGCACGCTCCAGGAGAATCCTGAACAAAACAAAAATGTTTACGGAAGCACTGCGTGTAAAATTAAAAAATTAGAAATGACCCAAATGCTCACCCATGGGATATCAGGTACAACGTGCTACAGTGTTATAAGAGAATTCCGCAGCAGGAATAGGCTAACGTTTTCTGTAAAGGGCCAGTTAATAAATATTTAAGGCTTTGCTAACCATTCTGCCTTTGTGTCTGCTAGAACTACTCAACTTTGCCATTGTAACGCAAAGCAGCCATGGAAAATTCATACACAAAAGGGCATGGCTGTGTTCCGATAAAATTTTATTTATAAAAACAGGTGGGACGGGGTGCCTGGGTAGCTCAGTCGGTTGAGCATCCGACCCTTGATTTCGGCTCAGGTCATGATCTCATGGTTCACCGCTTTGAGCCTCACATCGGGCTCTGTGCTGACAGCATGGAGCCTGCTTGGGAGTCTCTCTCTCCCTCTCTCTCTCTCTGCTCCTCCCTGCTCGCTCGTGCGCGCTCTCTCTCTCTCTGAAAAGATAAATAAACTTAAAAAATAAAAAACAAACAAACAGGTGTAGAGCATATTTGGCCTAGGAGCCATAGTTTGCCAACCCCTGATGAAGAGTAGTAAAAAAATCAATCAACAACAACAAAAAAAAAAAAAGAAAAAGAAAGAAAGAAAGAAAGAAAGAAAGAAAGAAAGAAAGAAAGAAATCAAAGAACCAGAGTCAAGATGGATAAATTTCACACATATGACAGTGAGGGAGAAAAGTAAGTTCAGGACAGTAGATGCCTCTGGAGAGAAGGGAGAAGGACAGAATCCAGGAACAAGTACATACTGCAAACTTCTAATGATGCCTGGTAACCTTTTATTTTAAAAACCTGAAGCAAATAAGTCAAAACAGAAATAATAGGATTTTTTAAGTGAGACATAACTGACATATAATATTAAGCTAGTTTCAAGTATACAAAATAATGATTTGATATTTGCATGCATTGTGAAATGACCACCACAATAAGTCTAGATAACATACATTGCCATACACAGTTATGAATTTTTTTTCTTGCGATGAGAACTTTTAAGATCTACTTGGGGCGCCCGGGTGGCTCAGTCGGTTAAGCGTCCGACTTCGGCTCAGGTCATGATCTCACGGTTCGTGAGTTCGGGCCCCGCACCGGGCTCTGTGCTGACAGCTCCGGGCCTGGAACCTGCTTCTGATTCTCCCTCCCCTCAGCTCCTCCCCTGCTCACACTCTGTCTCTCTCTCAAAAATAAATAAAGATTAAAAAAAAAATTAAAAAAAAAAAAGATCTACTCTCTCAGCAGCTTCCAAGTATACAATACAGTTTTATTAACTATAGTTAACCTAGTTATACCATTATAGGATTAATAATATGACAGATTATTATTAACTACAGTTAACATAGTTATAATAATATGGTAACAACAATAGATAATGGGATTTTTAAAACATGGCGTTGGGGACACAGGTGTTCATTTAATCTCACTTTTCCTTTTCAGTATGTTTGAAAGATTTCACGAAAACATGTTAAGTGTCTACTCTGGCAGAAATGTTCCAGGGATCATTCGCTGTCCTCTTCCTTCACTCTTCCCTCACAAAATTCTCTCTGGCCCACAAACACCTGTTTTAGTATCTTTCGCACTTAGGTGCCCAGATGCCCAGAAGACACAGGTACGTGCTGGCAAAAAGCCATACCTGGGGTACCTCCTCATCGGCGGCTCCTCAGAAAACAGCGTATCCTCCCCACCACCCAATCTCAGGGCAGAGAAACAGAGGCAGAGGAAGCCCGCGGAACACTCTCCCAAGCCAGCGGCAAGCCAGAGAAAAAAAGCCTTTGAACCATCAAGACACACACTGCGATGTCAGTGTCCTTCAAATGCCAGGAGCTTCCTCGTAAAAGGGCCCTCAAGCCTTCACCTCCCTTAGGGTCTATGGATTCTCCATTTATGTAAATTGCAACAAGGTCTGGGTTCCCATTCCCAAGGGCACAGCGAATAAGAAGGGAGAGGGGCTGCTGACTGCCGCTCTACAGACAAACTGCCAGCAAGAAATAAAAGCAGACGTCGATGGCAGGAGACAGAAAAGCTATAAAAAGCTGCCTTAAGAATTCCAAAAGCAGAGCAGCCTAAGATAGTTTCAAAAGAGACCAGAAAGTTCCAAAAGGAGCCAAAGGCAACCCTATATTATAGCCTGGACTAAAAATTAACGTTTCTAAGAATGGCCCTGCACTGTCACCAACAAAGGTAAACACCGATTACGCCAGGATGCAACGCATCTCAGAGAGATCCCTGGCAACCAGGGTCCTCAAAAGTATAAAGATGTTCAGTTATTAGTCAGATTCACTTAACCAGAGGAGCAAATCTCCCCTAAGACCCCAGACAGCTCGAGTTTCACAGTATCTCTTCCAGGGCCTCTGCAGCTACCTACCAGGCTCAGCCAAAGCTCAGGGTGAGTGTACATGGGACTGCGGTGGACCAGCCCGCAGGCTCTGGGTGGGCAGGAAAGAGCCTTACGGGTCCCTGTGGTCCCGTAGAGCCTTCCGCGGGACCCTGAAACAGTAACTGCTCAATGCACAGCTCATCAGCCGAACAGGAAATACTCTGTTCTTTAGGATGTTACGTCTCAGTATTTTCTAGCAATATTTAATGTGCTCCAAATGTATGTTTTCTTTGTCCTTGGTCAGGTTTACCAGTCACCAGAAAATGTATTACTTTACTTAGGTAACTAGAAAGAGGAACACTATTTATCTCAGCAAGGATGGAAAAAGTGGTCTGGAGAGTCGATTTCAAAAACTCAACAGCAGACTCAGAAACTCCTCAGTTATTATTATCAGCACAACAAACAGGGATCTCAGGATGTTTCCGAGCCCACAATAGTCAGGAAAGAGAACTTGTCTTTCCCTGCCAGAGAGAGAGAGAGAGAGAGAGAGAGAGAGAGAGAGAGAGAGGAATGAGTTAAGGTTAAGCTCAGTGGTTAATTAAACTGGCAGCGTTTACTTCAACCACATCTGAAGGAGAAGGACCCGAGGCCCACTGCGGTTGCCCAAAAGCAACTGACCGGCTTCGAGACAGGAAATGAAGCAATCCGTCTCTAGCAGGATGTAGGAAATGTCGCCTTTAATCCATTTAAAGTCTGTGAAGTCAGCCCCTCTTCTACCTCAAAGGGTTCTTCATAAAGCACGTCAATGAGAAACCCCTCATCACCAGCGCCCTCACTTCCCATCTGTTCTCCATCCTGTGGCGGTTTCTCTTCTACTCTTCACCAGGCATCCCAACCTCATGGCCCCCAGGGAAATCTTGTCTTTCCAGCCCCATTTCTCTGGAAACCAGGCAGCTGGGGGAGATGGAACTGCCCTGGGACTTCCTCTGTTCCAGGATGCAGGGCGCCTGGCCCCAAGCCTCTGTGCAAATCATCTGTCCCATTAACAAGCACTACCCTTTTTGTGGCCTGGAAAACGCTTGCCGCCGACCTTCAAAGAGGCAGCCCGTGTGCGGCCAGCTGCGAGTTCCTGCCTTCCTCTCCAAGTCTGCTCTGCAAGGCCTCTCCCGCAGTCCTCTGTCCACCAAGCCACTGGGGCCCATGCACAGCCATGTTCTGCAGCTAGAACCTCTTCCGAGTCTGCAGGAGGGGAAGAGGTCATTATGTGGGGCCAGAGGCAGGAGGCCAAGAGTCCTTAATTCCACTTGCCTTTTTTTCAGTCTCTAAGGACTCAGAGGATTTGAATTTCCAAAACCCCTCTAGAGTCCACCAGGTGCCAGCGGCAGAATTTGCTGAGGTAGTTTGTTTCCTCCTCCCTAGAAAGGCTTCCCGGACGTGCCTAGCTCCTGTCCAACACCCAATTTCACTGCCCCGACCACTGCCTCTGCGTGGATGGCTCCCCAGACCTTTCCTCCTGCACTAAACCTCATTCCTGACGCCCTGTGGACACTTCTGCCTGAACATCCCCTCTCCTCAAACTCTGTGTGTCTGAAATGGACGACCTCCCCCCGCCCCCTTCCTGTGATTCCACTCCTATTAAAGGACCACCATGTCCCAGTTCCTCAGGCTCCAGCCACGTCTGACCTTCTCCCTCTCCGCACCTTGCATGCACTTGGCTCAATACCCACTGCTCCTGACTGGGTATAAAATACAACCCCCAATTCTTAACTTTTCTTGATCTGCCCCAGCCTACCAGGCCAAGCATACACTTTGCTGTTATGGTTAGAACTGAGTGTGAAGTCCACCCGGGTTCATATTTCAGCTTTCCCACTCACTAGTACATCATGTTAGGAAAATCATCTGACTTCTCTCAGCCTCATTTTCCTCATCTGTAAAATGCAGGATAAAAATACTGCCATTATTGGGGCACCTGGGAGGCTTGGTCGGTTAAGCGTCTGACTCTTGATCTCAGCTCAGGTCTTCGTATCAAGGTTGTGAGTTCAAGCCTCACGTTTGGCTGGAACCTACTTACAAAGCAAATTGTGCCTATATTGTAAGATTTTGTTATAATTGAGATAATACATGCAAATAACTGAGAATAGCATGTGGCCCGCAGAGGCATTCAATAGATGCTTGTTATAATTGACATTACGCACATTACACATAACTACACCTACCAATATAGTGGTTAAGAGTTTGGATCCTGGATTTACCCTGTGTGGGTTGAGATACTGACTGTACCACTTACTGGGTGACCTTGGGCAAGCTATTCAACTTCTCTGTACCTGTCTCCTTGCCTATAGTAATATTACCAACCTAAAATGAGATTAGACACATTAAAGCACATAGAAATGTGCCACATGCATGTAAGTGTTCAGCAATTGTCAACCAAGTGGCTTCTATGTCCTGTAGTTTGCACGCCTCCCAGCCTCTGCCGGGGCTCTAAGCCTGCAACTGTAGTGCTAACTTTTTAATGGTATTCATTCTCCTAGGTCCGCGTCCTTCAACAGCTCCCACTGATGAGCCCAGAGGGAAATAACCTTCCCATCACAGCTTCCCACAGCACTCCCAACTGCCAACCCCATGTTCTAATCATCTGGATGTGAGCATTACTGTCCCCCTTGCTCGAGTACGATCTCAACAATGCCAGGATCCTGTATGTGACCCAGGTCTATATCCTTTGCGGCATCTTGCACAGGTCTGGCATAGAAATTGTGGAAAGAAGAGAATCTGAAAGAAGGCAGGAGCTGGGGGCTAATGAACAATGTGTGGCCTAAATAGGCCCTCCGGGTATACATCTGAGACTGCAGAAGAGGTTCAAGACATCCATATGTTAGGAATATATCCTGACTGCCTGTCTTCCTTCTTTAACCCTTTGTTTGATTAGTTAGTTCCTTGGCCCATTTGTCAACAGACATTTATGACTGACTACTTCCTTCAAATAAAGCACTCCACTAGGCACAGGGGATAAAAGAAATCCCAGTCTGTGTTCTTCCAGAGCTGACATTCTAGTGGGGAGACAGGAAAGGCAATAGGCAATGAAGATAAAGCATGACGAGTGTGATTCGTTCCACATATATTTACTCGTGCTAAGGCAGAGCCCGACTGCATGCCTGGCACCGGGGACACAGCTGCAACCTGCCAATATACCATCTCACGAGGTCACAAGCAGGGAAGACAGAACGTGAACACAAGGTGGCGCTGAGAAGAGTGAAGCAGAGAAGGAAACAGAGTGGAAGACTGGCGAGGAAGGGGGTTATGTTTTAATAGGGTGCTCAAGGCAGGTCTCTCTTTTTAGGTGGCGTTTGTTTGGAGAAGGCCCAGGACGGTATGTGGACACACAGGAGAATGACCCGGCCCAGCCCTGGCAAACCAGGGATGGTTCCGTAAGGAAGCAGGTCACACAGGAAGGAGTCTTTAAGGAAACCTTGATGAGGGGGCTTTGGAGCAATGGGCGAAAGGGTCCTCCTGCTGCCCATCTGATGCGGGCCTAACTCCTTGAGGCCACTGCCGCTGGCGGAGGAGTGAAGAAGAAATATAGAATCGAATCTGGCTGACGTGACCAGAGCTTTGGGAACATGCCAGCACCAAGGGGCTCTGTGAACAAAAACCACAGAGACACTGGCGAAACCATTTGGCTGCTTGGGGGGACAGGCAAGAACTTGTCAGCAGTGGAAGAAACACAGTCTGGGACCTGGTGGTGTTTCTGGGCACAAGTACAGTGAAAGCAATAGCATAAGGTCCTTAGCGTGAATCAGTGTTCCACGTGGTCACCCAGGCAACTCTGCCATCTCGGTTCTGGGCAGGAGTCTCTGTCTTCACTAAATGGGACCCAGGTCAGGGCCATGTGGCCAGCCGAGCTCCAGCCAAGAATGTCTGAGCACAGGGAAGAAGGAGAGGTCTGAACACAGCCAAGGGAGAAAGGACAAAAGGCAAAAGAGTAAAATCTCAGCATTGCGAGCCTCTAAGAGGAAATCCTGGTTCTTGCTTATCCTCACTCCTGAGTCAAATGAATGCAAAAAGTGGGAAAACACATCTGTAAAAACAAAGTTCTTTAAAATTACAATTCTCCAGGGGTGCCTGGGTGGCTCAGTCGGTTAAGCGTCTCACTTTGGCTCAGGTCATGATCTCAAGATTTGTTGAGTTTGAGCCCCGTGTTGGGCTCTGTGCTGACAGCTCAGAGCCTGGAGCCTGCTTTGGATTCTGTGTCTCCTTCTCTCTCTGCCCCTCCCCCACTCGTGCTCTGTTTCTCTCTCTCTCAAAACTAAATAAACATTAAAAAAATTTATGATTCTTTAGTTATCGATGCAAAGTCAAGACACAATACAATGACACCTCTCCTTTAGCTTTTATTATTTTTACTGTTTTATTATATGCCAATGTACAAAAATAGAGACTGGCATAATGAATCCCCATGTCCCAATCATCTGGCTTTAAAAATTATCAACTCACTGACAGTTTCATTTCACGCCTACCCACATCCACTACCCCTCATGGGATTTCATCTTTATATATTTCTAATTATCATTATACTTATTATTACTATATTTAATATGCTATTAGATATTATATATGTATACATATAGATACATCTTTATATATAAGTATTTTTTAAAATAATAAACAGATTATCATTCTCACACTTCATTTTTTTTTTTTTCATTCTCACACTTTAAAAAACTAACAGGATTGCCTTAACATCATTAAATATACAACCACAATTCATTTTCCCAGTTACCTCAATTTTGGGGGTTATTTTTTTTCAAATGTTTATTCATTTAATTTGAGAGACACCAACAGAGAGCAAGCAGGGGAGGGACGAAGAGAGGGAGAGAGAGAATCTCAAGCAGGCTCCACGCTGTCAGAGCTGAGCCCAATGCGGGGCTTGATCTCACGAACCATGAGATCATGACCTGAGCCAAAATCAAGAGCCAGGGGCTTAACTGAGTCACCCAAGTGTCCCCACTTTTTTTTTTTTTTTTTTTTACAGTTGGCTTGTTGGAGTCAGGATTGAAATGAGATCTGTATGCTGCATTTGACTGATTTGTCACTCATTCTCCCCTTCAGTCTGTAGATTCCCTCTTCTTCTAATTTTTCTTAGAATTTATTAATGGATGCAATGGAGTCCTGAAGAATCGCCCATATTCTGGATCTGGCAGTATGTCTCCCCATGGAGTCGCTAACATGTTCCCCTGTCCCTGAATTTCCTGTAAACAAATGGTTAGTGTTACAGACATCATGTTGTGTCTCCCAGAGTTCACATGTTAAAACCCTAACCCCTAATAAACGGGATGGTCTTGGAGTGGAGCCTTTGGTAGGAGATTAGGGTAAGGTGAGGTCATGAAGGTGGCACTCTCATGATGGGATCAGGGCCGTTATGAGATGAGGGGCCAAGGGACTTCTCTATGTGTGAAAGAAGAAAGTTTACTTTCTCTTCTGCCTTCCTCACCAGGGAAGGCCAAGTGAGGACATCAATAAGAGGAGGGCCCACACCAAGAACCCAGCCACGATGGTAGCCTGGATCTTGGACTTCCAGGACTATGAGAAATAAGTTTAAGTCACCCAGTCCATGGCCTTCTGTTACTACAGCCCAAATTGACTACGGCAGATTCACAGGCTCAATCAATCAGGCTCAGGTTGGAAGTTTTGGCAGAAACACCTCACAGTGATGATGTGTGTTCCTGTTGGGTCATATCAGAAGGCAAATAACATCTGGTTGTCTCTTTCCTTGTGATCCTAAGACTGATTTGCGGGAGGTTCCAATTCCAGGTCAGATGCAGTAATCACACCCGCCCTGTCTCTGCCACTGCGTGCAGCTGCAATAAAAACCTAGCCAAATACATGGTACAGCTATTTTTAGATTCTGGAAAGTAAACTGGAGTAGACCAACTGGGGAAGAAGAACAAAATTCAATCTATCACTGAAATAGTGGTAAATTTACTATTCCCTCCTTCCTCCGGCAGAGTCCCAGGAAACTACAAAGTATCGGAAAGACAGTGGTGGGCAGGGAGGAACTTGGAAAAGCAACCCTATAAAGTTATTTATGAACTTCTAGGCTGTCCCCAGTCTGCACAAGCATGGATCTGGTCCTAATCAGCACACCCAAGACTTTGAGAACCAAACTAACCGACTACTGCCCACGTCTCAGACAGACCACACAGGAGGTGCCCATGCACCACACATCCAAACAGCAGTGCAAAAACAGTTTGAAAACTATGACAACGGCAGCCCACAGAGGGGTTGTTAGGAATCTGTGGCCTGACCCAACAGGGTCATTTGCTTACTAAAACAAAAATATAAGCATTCTCTGCAGGACTGACAGAAAACCCAGAAGGTCGTACATAACCAACAAAATATCCAGAATATAATCCAAAATTAACTTGCCTTGTGAAAACAATCAGGAAAATCTCAATTCTCAGGGAAAAGATAATCAACAGACATCGATGCCAAGATAAGACAGATGTTGGAATTATGTGACAAAGGCTTCAGAGCGGCTCTTACAGAAAGACTCTAACAAGCAATCACATACACTCTTGAAACAAATGGAAAATAGAAAGTCTCAGCAAAGAACCCAGAAGGTATAAAGAAGAACCAAAAAGAAACTTTAGAACTGAAAAATACAGTGACGAAGAAACAAAGAAACACACCGTGTGGGCTCAGACTAGAGATGACAGAAGAGAAAGTAAACTTGACAGAAGACTAACAGACATGATCTAACCTGAACAATGAAAGGAAAAAGGTTGACTGGAAACTCAACAGAGCCTCAGGGACCTGTGGGATGATCACAAAAGATCCAAAGTTGTTATCAGAATCCCATAAGGAGAAGGTACGGTACTTGAAAATGATTTGAAGAAAGGATACCTGAAAATGTACTGAGTATAGCAAAAGACAAAGGCTTGCACATTCAAACAGAACCCTATGCAGCATATACTCAAAGAAATCCACATAGCCACACACACACACACACACACACACACACACACACACACACTATAATCTAGCTGCTGAAGCTAGGCTGGGAGAAAAAAAAAAAAATCTTCAAAGTGGCCAGAAAAATGATGCATTTTCTACGGGGAAACAATTTGAATGGCTGCAAATTTCTCATCGGAAACCACAGAAGCCAGAGGAAGTGGCACGACATTTTTAAAGTGCTTAAAAACAGAGCTGTCAACCCAGAATTCTATATGCAGTAAAAATATCCTTCAGGAGTGAAGGTGAAATCGAGACATGGTCAGATGCAGGAAAACTAAGAGAATGTGTTACCAGCAGACCTGCTTTAAAAGAATTGCTAAAGGAAGTGCTTCAGACAGAAGGGAAACGGTACCAGAGGAGACCAGGAACATCAGGAATGAAGAAAGAGCAACCAAAATGGCAAATCTCTGGGTAACTTTAATAACAGATTGCTCATCCCCTCTCAAGTTCTTTAAAATGCATCTGAGAGTCTAAAGCAAAAATTAAAACACGGCCTTTTAGGGTTTTGGATGTTCTGTTGCTGTACCGACGACCAGAACATAAAGAGATATACCGAGTGACAGGGTTTCTACGTTCTACTTGAGGTGGCACGATATTGATTCAGGTCTGTCTGCGAAAAGACTGACAGCTGGTTTCAAGGGTTTTTAGCTTGATCCATGCCTTATAAAGCTCCCCATCAATTTTTTATTTCGTGGTTTCAGGAACCATTGAAGATGCACGTCTTCATCAGAGTTACAAAACAGACACTCTAATTCTTTTTCCCATTATAGTTCATTAAAAAAACAAAAACAAAAACCTTTCCTATGTTGGCTACTTAATTACTCAGAAGTACAATGCATCTAGAAAAAGGAGGCTAAATGCTTGATTCTCTTCTTTTATTTACTAGTTATAAAAACAGTGAATTAGAACCATTATTTTTAGATGGTAGATATGCCAGAGGAAAATGCTGGCTTAATCCCCAATGATCTAATTTGGAATGGATAGAATTAACTCATTTAGACAATTAAAGACCAATATCCAAACATTTAAATCATACAAGGTCTTTAATATGGCAGGGAGTATGCAGAATGGCACAGTCATTTAGAATGTATCTACTAGAACGTATCACACTTGCTTTTTATTGCCATTCAATTATTCTCTAGTATGTACGTATGGGTGTATATAAACAAATTATATACATAAATACAGACATATATATACATGCATGTAAATTCCCCATGGACGGTAGGAAGAAGCTAAGATCAAGTTGAAACTCTAAAGAACTCAATGAAAATAAAACAAGTACGTCCTTGGACATCCTAAGCCAAAGGTGAAATGCTAGTAAATACAGTCTTCCTCTTAACAGCTCACAGTTTTAAGTCACTATGGGTTTTCAAAATCAATTACTCCTTGCCAGCCACCACACTAAGCACTTTTCAGATACGACCTGGTCTAATTGTCACAACAACCCAGGAAGCAGGCTCTTAGCACTCCCCTTTCATGACATGAGGAAACCACCGTGCGACATTACGTAGCACAGCCAACCCATGCCTAATGAGGGTGGATCAGAAACCTGGAGCCAGACTTTCCAGCTCCAGAGTCATTTCACTCAATCAGGCTGCTACCCTGTTAGTGACCTGTATCCCCCTGCTACGGTGGGTTTCTGCTACTCGACTAATCATTCAACAATCTAGCCGCTAGGTCACATTTTTGCCATTTGAGATCCAGAAGATGAAAAAAGGCAACAGGAGAAGGCACACGGGAGAATTCTATACTTCCTACATCCTCGCTGGGAGGGGTTGTCAATGACTATGCCCTGGGAAGGCATGAATGGTCACCCCCTCTTCCAGGGCTTAAAACAGAACCAACAGGGTAAAGGGAAGTCAGTTTCCCAAAACAATCACTGAAGTCATTAAAACCTGTGTTTTGAAATAAATTCGTAACATATATAACAATTATATTCATAGCAATGACAATCCTCACGAATAACATATATGTGTACATACACGTATACACGCATACATTGATATACCACAGAGAGAAAGAGGGAGGGAGAAAGAGAGGGGCAAAAAGAGACAGGGAGGAAGAGAGAGGGAGGAAGGACTGGCACAAGAAAGCCCACATATTAAGTGTCATTCTGGGCAAATCTCATTTTCCACTTTATATTTTCTGTATTTTGCAAGTTCCAAAGCTACTTGCTGGGAGAGCCGGCACAGTATGAAAGGTGGGGAAGAGATGCCTGAAGGTCACTGAAGCTGCTACGTGAAATGGTTCTGGACACAGAGACTCTGGCCAGGAAGGGAATGCGTGCGTCCAGGCCATGGAGTATGAAGTTCAACACCAGGACTGCTAAGAGGCAAGGTGGGGCAGAGAGCACGAGAAGGGGTGTGTGTCTGTCTGTGTGGTGACACCTTGGAATGTCATACAGCAAGGAAAAGGAATCAAGGCAGTCACAAGACAAGGAGAACTTTAGCTTTCTATAGTATTTGGTATATACACATACATATATATATACATACATATACATATATATAGCAACATACATATACATATATGTATATGTATGTATGTGTATATATATATATTCTTTTTAAAAATTTTTTTAACATTTGATTTTGAGAGAGAGAGAGAGAAACAGAGAGACAGAGCATGAGCAGGGGAGACGCAGGGAGAGAGAGGGAGACACAGAATCTGAAGCAGGCTCCAGGCTCTGAGCTGTCAGCACAGATCCCAATGCAGGGCTTGAACCCACAAACTGCAAGATCATAACCTGAGCCGAAGTCAGATTGCCTGACTGAGCCACCCAGGCGCCCCTCAAAAATATATTCTTATGACATATACATATACACCTTTTTATTTTTTTTTTATTAAAATTTTTTTTAAACGTTTATTTATTTTTGACACAGAGAGAGACAGAGCATGAACGGGGGAGGGTCAGAGAGAGAGGGAGACACAGAATCTGAAACAGGCTCCAGGCTCTGAGCCGTCAGCACAGAGCCTGACACGGGGCTTGAACTCACGAACCGCAAGATCATGACCTGAGCCGAAGTCGGACGCCTAACTGACTGAGCCACCCAGGCGCCCCATATATACACCTTTTTAAAAATAACTCAAACTAGGAAGGAGAGCAGGCACATGAACACGGGGTGCTGAGTGCAAGAGTACATCAGCTGAGGGTCTGAAGGAGCAGGGAATCAGCTCTGCCATTTATGACCTGTAAGATGCTGGACGAGTTCACGGATGTCCCTACGCTTCGGATTCCTCACTTGTTAATGAGGATCACACGCCTGCACCTGCAGAGCTATTGTACTGAAGTATGTCCGAGACCCAAGTGTTTAGTAGAGACCCCAATAAATGGCAGCTGAGCATTCACGTGTTTGCGCGAGAAAGAAGCGGTAAGGAACAGGATGTGGGGGACGGCAGAAGGCACCTGGGCCTATGGGAGCGAGGAGCACGGAGAAGAGTGGCCCTGATGGAGGCCCCGGCCCACGAGAAGGAACAAGGCACAGCGACATGGGCCCTCCCGGCACTTACTACAGTTCTCCTCATCACTGCCGTCGGGACAGTCCTCGAAGCCATTGCACTGGAAGCGGCCAATGATGCAGTGGATGCCGCTGGCACAAGGGAAGAACGTCGGGCCGCATTTCGACTTGGCCTTGGCTACCGGAGGAAACACAAGACAAACAGCAGGTCATCAGGAGGTGAAGATTTCTGGCCACCGCACGCCCATCCCACCAGCTCTGAGTGCGCAAACGGGTCCTTCCCCGTGTACCTTGAAGTCCCCAAAGGTTTCTTACCACCACCCCCCACCTCCGGTGCCCAGCCAGATCGGCGGCCCGCACGCACCATCCTTGCGTAAGGGGGAGGCCAATCCTGCTGTGTTTACACGGCCCCTACACCAGCAGGGCTCAATCAGCACGTGCTGAACAAAGCAATGAATGGGTAAGCAGAGGGGGTGATAGACTGAGCCTGCTCTTAAGGTGCTAAGGAAGCATTCAAAATTCATTTCCTGTCAGAGTAATTGTCTACACTGATTAAATGCTTCCCATACTAGACAGCGTGGCCAGGGCTATACATGGATGATGTCATTTAATCCCCCCGGGCAGCACCCAACGGCATGGTGTGCAGAAGAGAATTAACGCCACGGGCCTAAGACGGCTACCCTTGAGTAAGGCTTGCTGGCTTGCAAGGCTGCCCTTGCTTGGCTGGTGTCTGCGAACTGGGGTTTCGGGAGGGTTCCCACCATTCTCTCCGGTAAGAACGGCTCACTGTGCCTGAAGTGGCAGACTGTGCAGTTTATGCCGAACACCTGCTTTTCTTCTGGGAGTCTGGGATTTTGGTGCACGCGGGGCAGATGGTGCCTGCATAACCAGCCCCTAGAAAAATCCCCAGGCACTGAGTCTGTAATGAGCTCCCCCAGTGGAAAACAATACACACGTGTTGTCACAATTGGTTGCTGGGGAGCTAAGTGCACCCTGTGTGACTCCACAGGGAGAGGGCTGGAGGTCTGAACTTGGTTTCCCCTGGACTTCACTCCACGTGCTTCTTCCCTTTGCTAGTTTTGCTAGGTATCCTTCCACCATAATAAATCATACGACTACACACGGAGCTCATTGAATCCTCCTAGCAAATCACTGAGCCCGGGGACGATCTCGGGGACCGCAGACAAAGATGGGGATGGTTCTTATCCCCATTTCGGAGGCGTGCTTTGGGTGGTGAAGTGACCGACTCAAGGCCACACAGCTAGAAAATCTGACCCTGCGGTGAGCACCCTGGCACTCAGATTCCAGAAGCCAAGCTCTCAACCAACTCAACCGTGTTACCTCTCTGCCAGTTCTGTCACTTCTCACAACAGAGGCCAGACTCCTGCTCAGAGAAATTCTTCTTCCACTCCTGCTGTACAAGCAGTTTTAACGGAAGCTGCTGTAACTCACGCTTGATGGAGTGGCCTGCTAACCAAACAGCCCTGTGGGGTAATGTACTTTCCCGTTAATGGTGTCGGCTGCTCTGGCTTGCGATTACGAGGTGTAAGATCGAATCTACTGCCACATCCCAGGTAGCTGGCTCCGACTAGCATCCCTCCCATCTCCTGCCTTAGAGGCAGGAGCCAGGGTCCTCAGGAAGGAAGGGCCATTCCTTGGGAACAAACAGCCAGTAAATTACCTTCCTGTTCCTGCCATCAGTAACATGCCAACTTTGGCGGCACGATCCACAATCAACAGGGTTTTGAGGCCTGGGACGTGCCTAGGTTTTAAAAACCCACATCGCTTTGTTTCAACTAGGAACTTCTGCAATGGTGCTGGTGTGCTCTTCAAAAGCACAAACTTGATGAGACAGCGTCCTGGGTTCGAATCATGGCTCTCCTGTCTTGCGAACTGGGGCAAGTTTCTTCATATTACTGAGTCTCAGCTGCCTCACCAGTAAGTCGGAGGTAACATCTACCTCACAGGGCTCTAGGAAGGATTCAGTGAGATAATCTATGTAAAATGCTTAGCACAGACCATGGTATAGTAGGTGCTCAATTAATGGTAATGCTTACGCTATTCACCATCTTTACTTATAGAATTTTAAAACTACTTGGGCTGCTAATTTTATTCTGATTGCCAAAGGTAAAAAAGCTCATTATGGAAGATCTCTATGAACTGGTATGAAATGATCTCCAGGATACACTGTTAAGTGGGGGAGAAAGCAGACTGCAAAAGAGTTATCTAGAGTATTTTAAAATCTCTACAGCAAAAGAAAGGGACATAAGAAAATGTACCTGGAATGGTTCATCTGTGCATACGAAACACGGGAAGGACACAGCAGAAACTGGAGAGACTGCTTACCCACGAGGGGTGGGTGGGAAAGGGTTGGAATGAGGCAGCCAAAACGAGAAGGGTCACATTTCTCGGAGTCTGTACAGCTCTGACTCTTAGAACCCTATCTCAGGTGCCTGGGTGGCTCAGTTGGTTAGGGGAGGGGCAGAGAGAGAGGGAGACACAGAATCTGAAGCAGGCTCCAGGCTCTGAGCTGTCAGCACAGAGCCCGACGCGGGGCTCGAACTCACGGACCGCGAGATCGTGACCTGAGCCGAAGTCGGCCGCTTAACCGACTGAGCCACCCAGGCACCCCAAGCATCTGACTCTTGATTTCATGATCTCACGGCTCGTGAGATGAGGCCCAGCCCTGGGCTCTGTGCTGACAGCGTGGAACCTGCTTGGGATTCTCTGTCTGCCTCTCTCTCTCTCTCTGCCCCTCCCCTGCTCTCTCTGTCAAAAATAAATAAACACTTAAAAAGAACCCTAATACTTCACATAGCCAAAGGGTAAACAATTAAAATCATCCACGTGTGCATGCGTGGAGAGGCTCAAAATGGAACAGAAACGGCAAAGTGAACGCAACTGGACTGTAGGTGAGTAAGCCCACCAACCTGAAGGGTGTGGGGAGGAGCAGAACCCACCTAACTCAGGAAACCGTTACTTGGACCGCATTCTACGAGGCTAAAGAAAAAGAGAATTGTACACAAATACGGCACTCTACTTTTATTTGTCACCGGGGTATGGATTAGCTGTTCTGAAACTACCTTTGTGTGTACTCAGATTGAACAAATGAGTAAATATACTGCAGATAATAACAGCGAGGTTCCTCGCTCTCCGAGGAAGAAGTTAAAAATAAGAAAGTGGAAAGGCTAAATGATCCCCGAGGCTTTGGACTAGAGGAGGAAGCATCAGTATGAACTCAAGGTTTGTAAAGACAGACAGACAGACAGAGAGAGAGAGATAGACACACAGACAAGAGAGAGAAAGAGAAATCATGATCTGTGTGTGTGCATGAGTTAATATACATACAGACATTTATTTCCTAGTTCCGTTGGCCAAGAAAGACTAGAAGCTATACACAAATGAGCACGCCCAGCACCAGATCCTGATTTCTAAATACCATTACCCAATAAAGGGAACCAGGGATCCTTGGAGAAGCATTTGATTCCAGCAGGAAATTCAAGATGAACGTGGAGGGTCTTGTGTTGTCAGAAAGTCAAGAAGCACTCAAAACATGACGAGCACATGTCAGAAGGACACAGGGGTCACCCCGAAGGAGCTGCCCAATGGCCAAAGCTACAACACTTTGAGCAACAAAACGATGACAGTACCGGACTGTAATCCAGAGAACACAATAAATATCTGTGAGTCCGTACCAGTATCGTACATCATTGGATAAATAAGTAAATGGGGAAGAAGGGAAGTTTTTCCTTATAGAAGATTTCCAATTATTACACTGGAGGATGTAGGAAGCAAAAAGTCACCATTTAGCAAACACCCCAGTAACAACTGTTCCAGGCAAGACCCAGCAATGGATGCCCAAATTAAGAGTCTCGGCCGGCCTTCCTCTGGTCACCCTTTGAGGGATCAGAGGAAGAAAGGCTGTTTATAGGGTTTGACATCTGAGAGATGCTTCCTTGTAAACCTCTATTCACAACATCACTGCCCTCCCAGCATCTTAAGAAAGCCTAAAGCCCCTATCACAGCATCAGGCAGCTCTGGAGACATCTGTAATTCACATGCACCCACTCTCCCTGCCCGGCTACACGGGCTTCCTCGCTCCTGCGGGAGCTGCCGCGCTCAGTCCCACCCCAGGGGGGGGACCCTGCCTCTCCTGCTACCTGCACTGCCTTTCTCCCAGGGTCGTGTGGCCCTCCATTCATTTAGGTGTCTTGAACCACTCTACCGTCTACCCAGAAACTCTGACTCCCACCCTCAGTCTCTCTAGCCCTCACTCTTGCTTCTCTTTCTTTTCCCTCCTAGGAAAGGACGTCGGCGGCTCTGTGCTGTGCTGTGCGAATGATGAACACATGGTCGTTCAAATACTTTCATTCACCACTTTGACAGAGCTACGCTACACAGCGCCGACACCGGGTGATAAATACTTGCCAACTACACAAACGGGCCTGTAAAAGAGAGAGTGGGATTGGGTAATGACCCCCAACTGGCTGAATGTTTACCATGGGCTAAGCAGGATGCTCTACGTTTTACGAATCTCCCCTCATTTACTCCTCACAGAAACCCATTTCACAGATAGGAAAACTGAGGTCCAGAAGTGAGGGAGCTTGCCACTGCTAATAAGCAGAGTCAAGGCTCAAACCTTCCTCTTGACTCGTCTGCTCTTCTGCCTTTTCAGATATTTCTAAGCCCCAGTCCAGCTCCAAAGGACCAGACTTTATGAGACAAAGAAAAAGAATATGAATAATTATAAATGAATTAGCTATCGTTCAATTAACCAGCTCTTTGGCCCTGCCCCTGAACCCTTTTCAAGGATTAGTAATGAGACCTGCTGCCTTGTCAGCGATGCTCAGTCGCGGTCTCTGTCAGAGGGAGCCCGTCCTGTTATGATTTACGTCTGCGCCATCGGGCCCCTGCTAAGGCAACTGGCGAGGCGGATCACAGGCGGCCGGCCAAGCGCCTGGCTGAGCCTCAGAGAGAAGCCAGCCGCTGACAGCAGCTGTCGGCTGCTCCCTGCTTGCACAACCCACTTGGCGGGCTGGGGGGGCTGCTGGACCAAGTCTGAATTGTCCTCCCCCAGCCCCCATTTCCACGACAGGGAGATTTCAGCGTGAAACTCGGCAGCCCTGGGCAGAAGATGGAAGCCTGAATGTGTCTCAAATCACCCTGACAAAGGGGGACAGGGGGACTCCACGCCACTGAATACCTGAATTCACGATTTTTTGAGTACCTGCCCCATGAACTTTGCAAGGTGGCAGCTTTCACCAGCAGAAGGACAAGAAACTGGGGCTCTCCTGGGGGCTGGTTTATTTCCTGATCTCTGTCCCCTCCCTCCTTACAGCCAGGTTGTCACAGTTCTGATTTTCACGGGTCAGGAAAATAAAACATAAAAAAGTAATTTTTTTTTTAAGGGAGATAGGCATGGGTAAAAGACTGAAATGGTTGCCAACTTGCTAAGTTTACCAGCAAGGACATAAACAAACCCGCAGTAATTCCTACTCACTACGGTCTTAAGCAAAAACTGCTTTCGCCTCCCAAATGCAGGACAGACCAGTATTGGGGGATTACGTCAGAACTAGAGGGGAACCAGGAGACATTTGGTGTGGTCAGGCTGTGCGGCCCTCACAGCAAAGACCTGACCTTTCTATGCACAACATCTGGAGCACGGCAGGTGGTTCACACAGCTTGCTCAGTAACGAATTCTCACTTTCAACAAGGGAGAAAAGGGAGGCCTGAGGATAGGCGATTGGAGACGCGCCCAAAGTCACACAGCTATTTAGGATCTGACTGGCCTAGAATCCAGTTCTCAGTCCCGAGTCTAGCCTCTTTCAACTATGATGTGCTTCAGGCAGGGTGCTTCACACCCACACCCTGCCAAACCCCACATCAGGGATCACATTCAGGAGAGCTCCTATGAGACTGAAAGTTCCACATGGCCAGAACTTTCCATGCCTTGGAGAGAAATGCTCTGCATCAGGCTTCAGGCCGGGGCTCCCATCTGTCCAGAAAGGGCTCAGGGCTACCCGCTGGTCCTGGAGGATGCCAGTGCTGCAGCGTGGGCCTGCTGTCTACAGCTCCTGGCCCAGACCCTCCCTGGGTAGTGATCCCACAGAAGAGTCAGACAGGAGCTGCAACGACATAGCCTCTCTGTTCAGCCACAACAGCCAGGAAATCGACTCATCAGACCTGCGGCATCTCTCAGGCTGTGGCAACAGCTCCAGCTATAAATACGAATATCTGGGGTCTCTCTTCCAACATGTCTGTAGGGGGCCAAATAAGCAACAGCTGCTACCTCCACCGCCCCTGCCTGCCTCCAATTCTTGCTCCGGGATCCTGCCAGTGTGTGCCCGTGAAAGCCCAAAGAACCAGAAGCAGGAGCCTTAAGCTCTTCCGGAAAATTACCATCCTCATGACACAGCTCACCGTGAAAAATTCAAACTACAGAGAAATGTACATGGTAAATGTAAAAACTGCCCCAAACTACTGTCGCCCAGGAAAAGCCACAGTGGCCATTTTGGTAAACAGTGCTCCAAAAAGCAAGGTCTCAGAAACTATTGTGTGCAAATGAATAGCCTTAGGACCTTATTAAAATGCAGCAGGTCTCAAGTGGAGCCTAGGATTCTGCATTCCTAATGCTCCCAGATGATGTCAATGCTGTGGGTCCCAGGCACTTCACTTCCAAGGCCCACTGTTTTGTTCACTGTTGTATCTCCAATGCCCAGAAAAGTGCCTAGCACACAGGTTACTCAATAATTACTAAATTAATACATAGAAATCTGAGCATGCAGTTTTGTTTAAATGCATCCATAAAATACTACGTTATTCTAAACTTGCTTTTGTCACTTACTAATATATTGACATTTTCATGTTGATAACTATAGGTGCACACAATCACTTTTAATGGCTAAAGGTAATTTTACTGCATCTCTGTACCCATAAGTCCCATTGCTGATGGATATTTGGGGTGTTTTCAATAAACAACGCACATACAGATACATATACTATTTTCCCCACTTGCACAATATCTCCTCAAGGTATAACCAGTAGGTCAAAGGATATGCATATTTCACATTTGGGCATCCTTTTGATCATCGACGGCCTCCTGGTACTGTCTTCTGGCCACAGATGGCTACAGGTAAAGCCTCCAGCCCAGGATAGGCTGATTCTCCCCGGCTGGCAATGATATTCCTCGAAGCACACAGGCTGCGAACACCCCACGGTTCCTCTGTGTTTATGTTAAGCGGGCACTTCACAGCTGCCGGTGCTCCATTATTCTCCATTTATCTCTGTCTCTCCTCATTTTAACATCTGTGTATTTCATTACTTTGCAGAGAAGGGACATTCCTATCCAGTCAAGGAAACCATGACTCTTCTTTTTATCTTTTAAATTTGCACCGGGTGCAGACCATCAATCTTTGCTGGAATTGGTTTCCCTGGGTTACACGAATCACGGGCTAATGCAAAGTGTCCCTCCTTTCAGGAGATGCTCCTTGCGCTAACTTTCCTAGGCTGCACTGTCCCCTCTAAGGGCCCAACAAAGGGTAGGTTCTCACTCCAAAGACGGTCCTCCTTGCCAGTCATATCCCATTTCTCCAGAAATTCACATTTCTCCAGAACGTCATGTCCCATAAGGCAGTGTTTAACAAAGAAGGGGGTCAGTGATCCCCCCCGCAGAGGGATCCCTGGAGAGGGGTGCTGGTGAAGATGCCAATTCCGGGGCCTCTCTCCTAGGAGGTCTGCATTTGTATTAAGCACAGAGGATTCCAATGGACACTCTCATGCAAACACCCTACTGGACAGACTCTACCTGTGTCCTATGCCCCGAGAATAAATGACCTCCTCAGTCCTTTCTTCCTGCTGTTGCCACTGCACAAACCAGCAGCCACTGCAGGGATTCTGGCTATGGGGCCACTGTGGGCCTAGTCTGGCCACCACCCTGGTCAAATCTAGCACTGGCATCCCAGATAGCGTAGTTATCATGAAAAGAGCACCCACAAGAAAACCGTGGGCCTCTTTATGATCCTTCTCCATTTCCACAGGCTCTCTCTTCCTCCATGTTAATGTGCAAGACACAAAATAACTCTGCTTTACACGTAAAAGCTGTGGGCTCATATTCCAATGGTTGCTGTCCCGGCAAAAAGGCCGTTTTAGAACTTTAAAACCCCTTAAGTTCTGTCTACTTTTTAAGGATTTACGCTACCTGTGCGTAATACAAAATAGGGATAAAGAGGCCAAAACATGTTTGCTGCTCCCTCTTAGCAAATAAAATATTCCTGAGCATCCTGCTATCCGTCAGGCACTGGGTCAGTTCTGGGTGATCCAACAGTACTCCCTAACTGGGAGCGGAGGAAGGACACAGACAAGGAAGTGAGCTTCTGCATGCAGTGCCATGAGTGCCCTGATGGGGGAGCTAGAGGTCACCCAATCTCACAGAGAGGCAGAGGTTGACGTCAGAAAAGGCTGCTCAGAAGAAAGCAGGCCTCAGCAAAGCCACTTCGCACATAGCTAAGGTAGAAACGAATGCAATGTGTAGACAGTCTTAGGTCTTACACACTTAGTTATTCACTCACACTAACATTAACTCACAAACTCTGTGTCATACCTGCAAAGAGTGAAGATACACTGGAGACAGCTCTGCCACAGATAAAATTTCAGTGCTGGTGGGACTGTTCCAGGAAGGAGGAACAGCACGTGCAAAGGCCAAGAGGCAGAAACAATGTAGTACTGGGAGAACTGAAAGGGGGTCAATACGAGATTCCTTCTCAGGTCAGGAAAAAGTACCCAGTATGTTTTAACTAAAAAGAATTAAGACCCATGGGGCACCTGGGTGACTCAGTTGGTTGGATGTCTGATTTCGGCTCAGGTCATGATCTCACAGTTCGTGAGTTCAAGCCCCGCATCGGGCTCTGGGCTGACAGCTTGGAACCTGGAGCCTGCTTTGGATTCTGTGTCTTCTTCTCTCTCTCTCTGCCCCTCCCCTGCTCCTACTCTCTCTCTCTCCCTCTCTCTCTCTCTCTCTCAAAAACAAACATTAAAAAATTAAAACAAAAGAGAATTAAAACCCTATTTCTCATAAGAAATGTGCCATGACCAGCTGCAATTCAGCTCACGCTAAAAACGTGAGCATTATCTACACCAAACTATGAATCAGAAAAAAAGTCAGATTATAAAATTCATATAATTTGAATCAACATGCACACTGCCTCCCTCCCCCCCCCGGAGTGAACGCCCACATGCAGCCATCACTGGCTAAAAATTTCGCAAAAAGTAATGGACCCAAAATTGCTACTATATTCAGTCCCCTGGTTCGCTTTGTAAAATGTCAAACTGTGGTTCCTCTGAAAAGTCAAACATGACTTCATGGTTGGAAGCAAGGAAGCAAAAAGAGCCTTATAAAAAGTAACAGGCTTTTTAAAAAAACAACATGCCTGGGTTCTCTAAGAAGTCTAGGAGAGGGGAACAAACAGGTGCTTCATGGTGGTCCTGATGCAGAGGACACACTCCCCAGAAAGCCAAATCCGTGCCTGGAATTCAAGTCTGCACATCCACTATTACCTGAGCAAAACCAAAACAAAACAAGCAACGACAAAAACAACAACAACAAAAGGCGTTCTGCCTGCTACAGTAATTCAATGCCGCATGACTACTGGAGAGGACTCCGAGTTTCCACGGCAGACTCCAAGTTTTATCGATCAGATATCACAATGTATTATTTCTTCCTAAAATACTATATGGGCTGCTTCAAAGATACACACTCGGGAGTAGAGAGAGCAAAAGACCACATGCTCACTGGAACATAAATACAGAAAGAAGGCATCTAGCTGCCACAGCTTCAACAGAAGACTGTCAGAAAATTCTTTCGAATCACCTCTTTCAAGACAATACAGGAGGTTATGGAGCTTTGGGGCTAAGAGGTCAGAAGGGATTAGGGTTCAGAAGCTTCTGGGCTTCTATCCCCAATTCTGCCACATAATCCCAGAGACCAAGGACAAGTCACTTAACCTCCACTGGCTTCAACGTCCTCATCTGTAAAAGGGGCGTACAGATAGAACAGACCTCATCAGCTGCTGGAAAATAACATGAGATTTTGCATGTAGAAAAAACACTGTAATACTTGACATCTAGTAGGGATCTGATCATGTCTTCTCCTCCCTAACATGGTCCATGGGTCTACAAACTGTTCTTCCCATATATGGATGGCCCGGAGAAAAATGAGGTGGAAACCGATGTTATGTTTAGACTAAGGGCTTCC
The DNA here is from genome assembly GCF_018350195.1 of Panthera tigris. Classification (NCBI taxonomy): domain Eukaryota; kingdom Metazoa; phylum Chordata; class Mammalia; order Carnivora; family Felidae; genus Panthera; species Panthera tigris. The sequence continues at coordinate 88,985,511 of NC_056669.1, read as the reverse complement.
TCTTTCAGTTATTCTTTGCATTAACGTTAATTCTCAGACTCTCTATGCTACACGTTGGACCAAGTGGGGTTGCAAAGAGAATCAAACATTCAAATATAACTTCTGGGAGCAAGGTGCCTCTAGCTAAGGAGCACCTGGAGAAGAAGGAGAAGGAGGAGGAGAAGGAGGAGGAGAAGGAGGAGGAGGAGGAGAAAAAGAAGAAAACAAAGGACAATAAACAGATCGTTGCCATGAGATGTGGTAAGTGCTACATAAGCTGTATAAACATTCGTCTTTCAACAGTAGGGTTAGAGGTCAGCCTGCCAGGGTCCAAACACTGGTTCCACCACTTACTGGACACATAATTTATGGCAACTTATTTCACCTCTCTGTGCCTCCATTTCCTCATCAGGAAATGGCAACATTAACAGTATCTACCTCGTTGGGTTGCCGCGGAGATTAAAGGACACAATACAATAGTTGCTTCGTCTTTTTCTGGAACACGGTATTAGCTGTGACAGTTGATACTGTCTTAACTATTGTTACATACATTACACCTTAGCCATTATTATTTAACATTACACCACAACAGTATCCTATACAGTGTTAGAGTATCATACAGTATAATTACAGCATTAGCTATTATTACTGTTATTATTTATGACTATTATTTTCAAGCACTTCCTGTCCCATTCTGCCCCAGGGAACACAGCACAAACGACGGCCATGTCAGTCGTCTAGGAGATGAGCAGGGATGCGTTAGTGGAAGTGGAGAGGGAAGGGCTTCCAGGAAAAATGAGTGACATGAATAAAAGCTGAGCGGTGGCAGGGCTGAGCCCATCCGTACAGAACCTGGGAGAGTGTAGGGAGTGTGGAACACGGATGTGGCAGGAGACGATCTGTGGTAGAGGCAGGGAGCACCTAGACACGTACCCACCCCACGAGCCAGCCAGGCAAGTGACTTGTCAGATTTGTGTTTTATGAAGAAAATTTTTACGGACTCACAAGAATATTATGAGGCTCTGGTAAGCACGTAAATATCCTCCTTACTCCCAAAAAGCCCTGAGGGAACTGAACAGCCAAGTCTATAATATTTTTGGGGCTTTCAGGAAAAAGGGCACTATAAACAATAAGGGGATTCTAAGTGCCTGTCCTTGCCCTTTAAAATATTTTTAAAAATTTTTTTTAATGTTCACTTATTTTTGAGTAAGAGAGAGAGACAGCATGCGCGCGCACATGAGCAGGGGAGGGGCAGAGGCAGAGTGGAAGACACAGAATCCGAAGCGGACTCTAGGCTCCAAGCTGTCAGCACAGAGCCCAATGAGGGGCTCGAACTCACAAACCATGAGATCATGCCCAGAGCCGAAGTCAGACGCTTAACCAACTGAGCCACCCAGGTGCCCTGCCCTTTAAAATATTTTTAAGAACGAAAGGGAAAAAGTTATCAAGTTTGGGATTATGACATTATCTTATAACCTAAGGGGTTTTTTTTTCCAGGTTATTAATTTTAGCTATTTGTAATGCACAAACATATGTGCATGAAGGTATGTGTGTATGTATATATATTGGAATGAAAATTCCAGAGAACCCGTAAGTAGGAAACCAAGACATTCCCATCTGATTTTTCTATAGACAAAGTTTGAGAGGATAAGCTCGAAAAAGATAATAAATAAACGTGGGTCAGATAAGTTAGCTTCCAGAGGCTTTTCACCGCTTGGAGAAAAAACTTCCTGACAGTGGATCAGAGTCCCCGGGATGAAAACCAGATGTGGGAACAGACATGCTAGAACTGACTAGTTTCCAGTTTATAAAGGATACTTTGATAAAGGCATCATCCAAGGAAAGGTGATATCCAAGGGCCAACTCCTAAGAAATGGGAGGGGGTGAGTGATTAAAAAAAAATGTGGGGGGAAAGGGGGATGATGCGAGAATCAAAGTTTAAAGGTTTGAACAGAAACAAATAAAGGAGAATCCATTCTAGATCACCTTCCATCTTGCTGGGCATGAGGGACATCACCTTTGCCCAAAGAGGCAGGTTTTACTCTTCAGGGCCTCTACCTGCTTCCACCCTTTGGGCCCTCGGCAAACGCTGAGGTTTTTCTTCCAAAAAATGCCTTCATTTCTGTGCAAGTTCTTTACCTTCAGCCTTGTGAAAAGGAAGCTCACTTCTGATCAGCCTCCTAGAAGTGTCTCTGACAGCCCCCCTTACCCGCCCCTCCCCACACATCCACAGGGACAGAAGGACCCTGGGACTCAGACACTGTCTCCTTAATGGTGCAACGCTGGCCGAAAGAGCCAGAGAAAGGCCTATGAAGGAGGATTACACTGTCGTCAGATCCACAGGACAGCAGGACGTGCCTTCACAGACATGAGGCATAATCCTTTGCTGGCTGCTGCCAACAGAGTGAGACAAGGGAGGCGGCTCTGAAAAGCCGAGCAGGAGGACATTCAGTCTGTCACAAGGTAGCCTGAAAACAATGGCTTAACACACCACAAATCTGGCTCCAGGAACGGTTTCCACCAAGGGATCTGGAGGTTTCTATGATGCCTTCAACACCAGTCACAGGAATCACATAATCCCATGGAGAGCATCTCTCAGTAGCTATGGGCTGGCTTTAAAAACAAAACACCGACCCTCAGCTTCTAACTTATCCAGTAAGAGCTGTGACTCAATCTTGAATGCACATCACAATAACTCAGGAAGCTTTAAAAAAAACGAAACAAAACAAAGCAAAGCAATCCCAAATCAATGGAGCTAGAGTGACTATACTAACGAAAACAAAATAGAAGTGGTGATAAAAATATGTTCCTAGAGACAAAGAAATGGTCAATCCATCAGGAAGACATAATACATACACTTAAAAACGGAGTCCCAAAATACATGGGAGAAAGAAATATTTAAACAGTAAGGGAGAAAGAAATATTTAAACAGTAAGAGTTGGAGACTTCAATGCCTGCTTTCAATAATGGGTAGAATAATTAGGCTGAAGATCAGCAAGAAAACAGATGAGCAGAAAGGAACAACACAGTAAACCAACCACATCTAACAGACATCCATTGAAATCACAACCAAAACAGTAGGACACATATTCTTCTCAGGCGGTAATGGAACATTCTCCAGGGTATTCCAAATATTAGCCCATAAAATAACCTCAATATATGGGGCTCCTGGGGGGCTCAGTCAGTTAAGCATCCGATGTCAGCTCAGGTCGTGATCTCACAGTTTGTGGTTCAAGCCCCGCACCAGACTCCATGCTAAGAGCTCAGAGCCTGGAGCCTGCTTCAGATTCTGTCTCTGTCTCTCTCTGTCCCTTCCCTACTCACATGCTGTCTCTCTCTCTCTTTCTCTCAAAAATAAATATTAAAAAAAAACCTCAATACATTTAAAAGGAATAATACAATGTATGTTCTCCAGTCACACTGAAATAAAATTAGACATCAATAACAGAAGGAAATCTGGGAAATTCACAACTATGTGGAAAATTGTCAATATTACCAATACCAGAATAAACACAACTATGTAGAAATTACCAACAAGTTACCAATGAGTGGAAGAAGAAAATACAAAATTAGAAAAATACTTCGGGATGAATGAAAACAAAAACAACATGCCAAAATTCACAGGATGCAGCTAAAGCAGTATTGAGAATGAAATGTATAGCTGTAAGTGTATTTTTTTAAATCTCAAATCCACAAACAACTCTTAGAACTAACAAACAACTTCAGCAAGGGTGTAGAACACAAGATGAAAATATCAAAATAAATTGAACTTCTATATACCAGCAATCAAATATCCTAACATGAAATTAATAAAACAATTTCATTTATAATAGCATTAAAACAAATAAATAAAACAAATAAAATACTTAGGAATACATTTAACAGAGGTCTTGTGACCTGTACATTGAAACCTACAAAATACTGTTCAAAGAAATTTAAGAACTAAATAAACAGAAAAGACATCCCATGTTCATGGATTAGAAGACTAAGTATTGGTAAGATACCAATACTCTCCAAATTGATCTACAGATTCAAATGCTTATGGATCAACAGAATAAAATTGAGAGTCTAGAAACAAACCATCACTTTCAGTCAATGGATTTTTGACAAGGTGTCAAGAAAATTCATTAAGGGAAAAGACAGTCTTTTCAACAAACAGCTGGGACAACTGGATACCCACATGCAAAATAATGAAGTTATTCATTCCATATAATGGAATGTTATTTGTTCAATAAAAAGATGAAGTACTGATGTATGATCCAAAACAGATGAAACCCGAAAACATCATGCTAAGTGAAAGGGCTACGCATAAAGGCCACATCTAATACAGAAATCCATAGAGACAAAAAAACAAAAATAGATTAGTGGCTCCCAGGGATTGGGGGAGGGAGGAAGGGAGAAGAATGGGGTTTCTTTTGGGGGTGATAAAGATGTTCTAAAATTAGGTAGCAGCAAGAATTGCACAACTCCCTGAATATAACTAAATAAGGAAACAAAACTTTCTAAGAATTTCTGAGATCCAGGAGGGTTGGTGACATCAGAAATGAAAGAGTTGCTCTTTTCCAGGAAGGAAATTGTCTGAATTCCTCCCTCGTTCTTCTGGTTTGCTCCCCAGGGAACATTTGGCAATACTGGAGGGGGGAGGATGGGGCATCTGGCTGGTTCAGTAGGTACAGAATGCAACTCCTAATCTCGGGGTTGTGAGTTTGAGCCCCATGCTGGATGTGGAGATTACTTAAAAATAAAATCTTTTAAAAAATATTGGTGGTGGGAGGGGAGGAGTGAGTGCTACTGGCATCCAGTGGGTAGACCAGGGATGCTGCCAAAAGTCTCATAATGCACAGGGGGCTCCCCTCCAACAAATAAAGAATTATCTGGCCCCAAAATGTCAACATTTCAAGAGTGAAGAACCCTACACCGGGAAAAGGTCAATACTCTTGAACTTCAGCCTTTTCTGATTTAAAGAAAGACCTAACTCTCTACTAATGGTTAAAAAACAAACAAACAAAGGGTTAGGAATCAAATGGAACTTGGATTCAAATCCCGATTCTGCCCCTTCCCAGAACTGAGACCTTGGGCAAATTACCTACCTGCCCTGGGCTTTTACTCTCTCATCTGTAAAATGGGATGATGAAATCAACCTTACAAAGTAGGTAAGGATTAAATAAGAAGACAGAAGATGCCTGTTATCAGAAAGGCTAAGAGCTTTTATTACTGTAATTATTATTTTTTGTTAAGCCCCAAAGTGGCTTAGTACCAGGAAATGGGTGACTGGGTCATCTTAAAATAGGACTATTTTCTCCGGCAACAATTAGTATGTAAACTAGGACATTTTACGAGCTAATAAGCAACTGAAACATAACAGCTGACATTCCTCACCAGTATATTATGCTCTAGCCAAAGAGGGACTGGCCAAGTACCCTGTTGCCATAGTAATAAAAAGTTTCTGTGAGTCTGACTCATTTTCTTTCCAGTAAATGCTTTCTGTTTGTCAGGCTACACTTCATGTACAAGTTCAATGCACAGGGGTGGAGTCTTTTCCATCTACTACACCTAATATCTTTCTGCTGCTCAAAAACCAATTTACTGTCATGGAAATAGCACCAAAGACAGGACAAGATGACAGGCTGTCATTTGCTATGGGTCTCTGTAATGGAGCTCACCAGTCAGTAGTGGATAGGAATGGCTCAGTAAGACATATTAAACCACCCAGGCCTTCCAACACCTCCACTAGACCAGGTGGTAGTTCGAGAGCCCCTCCTCCTCACCATAAATGAGGGAAAAAAGATAAAGTAATTAACACTTACTAAATTCTTGCTGTGTGTCCTGAGCCACTTTGGTGGACTTTATCCAATTTACATTCCACCAAAAAACTGAGAACGTTGGTTACTAACACTGCATAGAAAATGCTGACAATCAGAGAGATTAATGTTTCCAGGGACATACTTTCCATATATATTTATTTTTGCTCCATCTCAACTCATAAATCGTTTGAGTTGCCACAGGAAAAAAAAAATTGGTAAAAAAAAACAAGGAAAACTGGATGTTACAGGCAAAAGCAAAAGAAAAGAAGGTAGTAGACAAAACACACTCCATACAGTATTACAGGATTACTATCATCAGGGCTGTGAGTTTCCTAGTGGCCAAAGCAACAAAGGAAACATGACAAGGCGTCAGAGTAAAGCGTACAGAACACTAAGACCTAACCATTTAAGAGAAAAGAGATTTTTGGTACTCTCTCCTCATAACCCAGATGTAAGTGAATACATCACAAAATGTGAGGCAGTCACAAAATTTGAACCCAGGGCGGATTTGAACCCAGAGCAGAATCCCAGTTCTGAAAAGGCTGCCTAATATCTAAGCATTCGGTGAAGGATGGGTGTGAATGTGCCGCCATTTGTATTCCACATTCATGTCCTCAACAGTGTGGCTGAGTGATGGAATGATTAAGAGTCTGCTGTCATGATGGGCATTGAGGAGGGCACTTGGGATGAGCACTGGGCGTTGTATGTAAGCGATGAATCACGGGAATCTAGCCCTGAAGCCAAGAGCACGCTGCATACGCTGTATGTTACCTAACTTGGCAATAAGTTATATATATATATAAAGAGTCTGCAGTCAGACTGCTTATGCTCAAATCCCAGCTCTGTCCCTATCTAGTGATACAATTTTTAACTTGCGGTGCCTCAGTTTCCTCATCTGTAAAGTGGAGATGACCATCATAGTACCCAATCTCATAAAGCAATTGTGGGCATTAAATGTAAATCATGTTGAGCACTTCTTAGGCTCTACTGCACCAATGTAAGCTATTAATAGCACCCCTACTCCCACCACACTTTATTGGTAACTGATCACACGCCAGCACTGTTCTCGGCAGTAGAGGACACAGCCCTATCCCAGGCAGGGGAGGTCTTGCCCTCATGGAGCTCCAACAAACACACAGACAAAATCGGACAGTGCTAAGTGCTCCACGGAGATGGAAGATGTGATCGTGGGTGCATGGTTGGTATGGATAATCAGGAAGGGAATTTCAGAGGCCAAAGCAGTTACGATGAGAACTAAATGACAAGCAGCAGCCAGCCAAGCAGGGATGAGAGGGGAGAGCAGCCCAGGCGGAGAGCCCATCACAAAAACACACCAGTGACAAAGACTGGAAAGGCCCTGGAACAGGAGGGGCAGCCAGGCAAGGCTGGAGCAGGCTGCCCCCGGGGCGAGGCAGGGAAAGCAGGAGCCAGGTCCAGGAGGGATTCCTCAGGGAAGGAGTCTGGGTTTGATTCCAAGTGAAAGTGATGGGAAGTGTTACAGGGGAGTGATTTTATTTACTTTTCTAAAAGATCTTGGGCTGCCCTTGGGAGAGTGGGATGAGGCAAATGAAGCGGGAAGTCATTCCAGGAGGGGACAACAGTGCCTGGAGGTGTGTGGGAGTAGTGAAGACAGAGAGTTGTGCATGGACTTGACTCAGAACCTTCTAGATCAGGGTGTCTCAACCGCAGCACTGTTGACATTTGGGGCTGGAAAAGTCCTTGGCGTGGGGGACTGTCCCATGCACGGCAGGATGTTTCACAGCATCCCTGCCTTCCACCACTAGATGCCAGCAGCATCCCCAGTTCTGACAACTGAGAATGTCTCCAGACATGGCCAAATAACTAACCCTGGGAGCCCAAATCACCCCTGGCTGAGAACCACTGCTTTAGAGGCAGAGCTGACTGGCTTTTGCTAATAGGCGGGATCAGGGAGAAAGGGCAGTCAGCAAAAGAGAGGCCTCAAGGATGATTCCGACATTTTTGTCCATAACAAGGTAAGATCACCTTAAACATTCAGCTTGCTTGCCTTGTCTGCCACTGAACTTGCTTCTGATTTTCAATGTCACTCATTCATTCATTCAAATGGTCCAGAGGGGCATGTGGGTGGCTCAGTCAGTTAAGCATCTGACTGCGGTTCAGGTCCTGATCTCGTGGTTCCTGAATGAGCCCTGCATCGGGCTGTGCTAATAGCCCAGAGCCTGAAGCCTGCTTCAGATTCTATCTCCCTCTCCTTCTTCCCTTCCCCTGCTCACACTTGGTCTCTCTCAAAAATAAACATTAAAAAAAAAAAAAAAAAAAAAAACACAGTCCACAGAGTCAGCCATACCTCATCCCAGGGAGGCCTGGCTTACAGACTTAAAGAGCTTACAGTCTAACAGGGATATAAACATACAAGCAAGTGAAGTTGTTACAGGACACATGAGTTAGAAGAACCCGTGAGACTAAGCAGAAGCACAAAGGAGAACATGGCCCTTTACTCCCGGGGGAGGCAGGGGAGGCACCATGGAGGCTGAAGGCTGTGCTGGCGGACAGAAGCCCAGACGGAAAAAGAGCATGTGCAAAGGCCCAGAGGAATGAGCCTGAGTGGCTAGGGAGGCACGCAAGGCGGGGCAGGAGCTGCAGCCAGTGAGACAGGCAGAGCCAGCCAGGAGGTCTCTGTGGGACTTCGGAGCCCCCTTTACTCCATGGGGGACCTGGGAGCCCCTGGAAGTCTACTGTTATCCATATTCCTCACATCTAAGGATTTAAAAAACAAACAAACCTCGAAGTGGGTTATCTACTGAGTGCTCACATTATACCAACTCCAGTGCAGGGAACTCTACATAGACGAGGTGCCTCATCCCCTTCTCCACATGAGAAAATGGCAGCCTCGGGAAGTTCAATGACTCGGTCAAGACTTCCCAGCTGCCAAGTGGCAGGGCCAGGATCCGAGCCCAGGCTGACTGGCTTCAGAGTCCTCTGCCTCCTGCTTTAAGCAAGGTAGTAGTAATAGGATTTGGTCTGTGGTTTAGGAAGATGATTCAGGAAATAAATATTTCGGCATCACCAGTTTATGGGAGGGGGGGGAGACCTCCAAGGTGGGGAGTGGGCGGAGTATTAGACGAGAAGGAAGGAATCTATTTCTGGTAAATAATGATGCAGGAAGCAGACCAAGAGGGCCTCCCCGCCAGGGAGAAGGGCAGCCTGGAAATAGGGGATGGAATCCCAGTGAACAAAAGATGGAAGTGAAGGATGTGGTCCGCAGTGTCCAACACAGCTTGGGGGCCAGGTAAGGTCGGATCTTGACACTGGATCTGACACCCAGGAATTTCCTGGGATCCTCCCCAGAGCAAATTCATGACTGTGGTGCATGTGAAAGCCATACTACAGAGGGCTGTGTCACAAACTAGGCACAACAAAGGACAAGGACAGGGCAGGGGCCTGTAGGACTCTGGCCTGAGGAAGAATTTGGGGCCAGGGAAAGACTGACGATAAAGAGGTGAGTTCCCAAACTGGAATGCAGGTCAGACTCACCTGGGGAAACAGCACGCAGAGAATTCTGGCCCCACTCTAGGCCCATGAGCCACTCTTTCCCAGGATGACCTCAATCTGCAGAGGACTCAGACAACCACAGTGGCTTAGGAGCCACTGGACTGGGCAGCGTTTCTTATAGTGTGCTCCCAGAAACACTTCAGCTCCAGGGTCCCCTCCTCACTCTGGTGATTGAGATTCCCAGGAAGGTCCTGGGAAGTTGTTTACTGAGGCCTCCGGGGCATTCTGATGCAGCCTGGAAACCATGGCCTCTAGAACCTCTCTGCTCAAAGTGTAGACCTCAGATCTGCAGCATCGGTAACCCCCTGGGAGCCACGGCCCTGACTCACTCAATTAGAATCTGTAGTTTACCAAGATCCCATGCCTTTATGATATACACAGTGTTTGCAAAGTTCTAGACCAGAATGGAAGGAGGGTCCTGGGGTAGAGGGGAGAGGTACTCAGGTGCCCTCCTGCCAGACATCTTTAGTGCAGATTGCCCTGAGATTTGCCTGCTGCCAATTTTTATGAAAGATAGCAAAGCATCACTGAAATGAACCCTCCTACAGGTTTTAACGCTTCAGGCCCCCGCTGGGCCCTCTGGGCAGAGGAGCAAAGTCAGGCATGACTTCAGACATTTCAAATGCAATCCTTTCTTGCATGGGAATGGGACAGGCAGGACATTTAACATGCACTCCCTTTACAAGGGAGGCAGGAAAGCTGCATCTGAGCCCTGGAAACCTTTTGGTACAGATCCGCCATGGCACACACTTACCTGCAGGGGGCAGCAGAGCAGAGAGGTCAAACCTCTCCCTCAAGCCTGCATGTCTGCTTTCCTAACGTGACTCGTGACTCCCAAACTGCTTCAGCCAATGACCTAACTTCTCCAAGCCGCAATTCATCAGTAAATTGGGAGTACTGGTAGGACTTACCTCATGCGACAGTTGTGATGACTAAAGGAGATCATCCAAGCAGAGCACTGGGTATAGTGCCTGGTCCGCAGGTAAAAGTTTTATAGTCTGACCCAGAGCCTGTTCACCAACTTGCTCACTGAGGGTCGCCAGCATTCTGCATAAGCCTCAACAGACCTAAATCCATTCCTACGTGTGTATGCCCACGTGCCAGAAAACCATTCTGTATTTTCACAGAGGGAAGAACATTCTATTTTAAATCACAGGCATCTGTAGTTGTAATGGGGGTTGGAGAAGATCAAGTCCCTTTATAGATGAGAGAACTAAGGCCCAGAAAAGGCAGAGTGCATACCCATGGCAATAGTTAGTTCTCTGCACCAGAGTATGCTGTGCTGGCCAGGAAGACTGCAGACTATGTCCTTCCGGTGTTTTGGCTCCTCCTCTGAGCACAGGTACCAAGGCTGTGTAGGAAGTGCTGAGCAGGGGAGGCCTGAATGTGCTCCCTGCCACCCTCTCCAGGGCTGTGCTAAGCATAGTGAGTGTCCCTACAAGCCTGGAATTAAATGGAGAAGCCGCTGAAGCTGCTGGGTGCCCTGTGTTCCTGAACACGAAAGCCCTTCATTAGCCCCTGCCTCTCGTTTTTAAATCCAAGCAAAATATCAGGATGCAATGACTGAGCTGATAATAATAGGTATCTAGACAAAGGCTTAGAAAGAGAAAGGCAAGGCTCTCCCAGAGGTCACACCCCAAAGGAAAAGGAAAGAGCCGGAGGAATATTTACCCTCAGAAGAATGAATAACTAACAAGGAGGAATTAGGATAGGTGAGGCACAGAAGGAGGACAGGAGGTCAGGCTGTTAAAGCAAATCAGTCAGGTGACCCCTTTAGAAGTCCTGAGGGAGAAACTGTGTGTGTGTGTGTGTGTGTGTGTGTGTGTGTGTGTGTGTGTGTTACAGGTGGGAGGAATCCTATTCCTACTTAGCAATCCCATCTGGCTCCCCATGAATAGAAAACCAGCTCTCACAAGAGCAGTAGTACTAGAGGGATACAAGAAGGAAAGCCAAGATTTGCTCCCAAAAGTCCTTGCGAACAGTCACCGTTCTCTCATTGGATGCTTTCATTTGTTCATCCAACAAATGGGTACTGAGCATCTTCTAAGTGCCAGAAGCTGACACTGTTTGGTGTGGGGATGACGGTGAACAAGAATTATGTGGGGCTTTTCCTGGTTGTCCTGAAGCTTCTAATATTACCTGGAAGATTTTACCTACCACTCCTTACTGCATCTGCTTGTTTACAAGCCAAAGGTAGAGAAGGGCTATGGAAGCAGGGACAAGGTGGGTATAATGAAAAGGAAGGTCAGGAAGGCTTCTGGGCAGGGATGCGGTTATAGAATAAGAAGTTTCTGTCTTCATCCATCCATCCATCAATTCACCCACTGATCCATCCATCCATCTATCTATCCATCCACTCGCCCACACATCCATCATTTCATCCACTGAGCCATCCATCAATTCATCTATCCATCAATCTACCCATCAATCCATCCACTAACCCACCCATCCATCCATTTATTCATCCATCCATCCATCCATCCATCCATCCATCCATCCATCCATTTTCCTTCTTTTTGAGCAGCAGTCTCTGCTAAGGTTTTCTAGTTCTGTACTCCCATCAGCAGGGAAGTCAAAGAACTGGGTGATGTCAATCCTGTAAAATAACCCTATCTCTGGGATGTCAGAGAGCAGGTTCCTACTTGGAAGGAAAAGAGAGCTCAATAAAGTAAAAGCACATGCCCTAAGTTTCACGCAGAGTCAAGAACAAAAATAGAGTCTGCACCCCTACCCTGCTCAGCTGCGGCATGCCAGCTTATCCTAAAATTCCCCCACAGGGGCACTGTTTTGTTTCCTCAGTTGTTTGTTTTGTTTTGATTTTACTCATGTCCTCTGCAGTCACGCACAGGGTAAATATGAAACCACTCCTATGTAATTTTCCTAAAGGCCAGCCTCACACATAAGACTCTAAGGAGGACTGCTGATCAGTGGGAGAAAGAGCCTGGCAGAATTAGCAAATTAAGTGATGAAACAAATCTGCCTTTGTACTCCTACGGTCTGGAATGAAAAACAAAATATTTCTGAAATGCAGAACACAGGGGGAAACCTGGCATGGGAACCAGAACGTTAAATAGAAGCACAGGGGAAGTGTGTTTCACATATGTATTGTTTTCATAGTCGTTCACACTTGCCAAGATTTGGTTTGCATCAGAGCGTGATTACACAATCCACGGTTCATGTTTCTTCAGAAATACGCCCTGCAGCGCAAAGGAAAGAGCGGGACGTGATCGGATGCTCTAGCAATCATGTCCATGGCCTCGTCTGTGAGGATGGCTGATGGCTAGTACCAGGGTGGCTGCGTTAAAACGGGACTTTAAAAAGAGACTCCCGGGTGGCAAAAAGAGGATCCCAAGCAGACGTTCGCCAGTCGATTGTGATTATTAGAGCAGTCAGGTCACCGACACCCACCATTCACAGTATGGAAACACTGTGCTTATAGCCTCATATTCATTACCCAGTCACGCAGCCAGCAATTAGTGAAGCCAGAACTTGATATCACCCGAAGCCTGAACGGTTCTAAAAACAGGGAACTCGTTAGTACCTAAGGCACCCCAACGCGACCATTAAAGACTTCCAAAAAGCAGACTGGGGCCCATCACACAGAACAAATTCCCGAGGCTCCCGTGCTGTGGTAGTTGGAAGCGAGCTCTGTCCTGGAAAAGGACAGTCGTGGGGCTGTCTTTGCAGCTGCAGGTGCCAAGAAGAGAGCGAAGGGGGAACAGGGGCTTGTTAGGGAGCTGGCCCAGTGGGATTCAACTCTTCTTGTCTGTTTACTGCAGGACCCTCTGTGGGAAAAACAAAATCTTATGCAAACCCACCAGGTATTAAAAGAGAAAACTGTAGCTGCTTCCCTTTCAGACAGAAGAGCCCAAGTCCAAAGCCCCCCAGGCTCTTCGGCCCTCCTGCCTGTCACTGTGGCGCTACACCGTGGCACTCCAAGAAGCAAAGTGTGGAACACTAACAGGACTCTCACCCCTCGCAACAGACATGAAAAGTCAGGCCCCAAACCAGACTACAGCTGGCTCCCTATCAATTCCTTCTGGTCTTTACAGCAGACGGTCTAGACCTTTCACACATTAGCTCCTACATTAGCTCCTACAGTTGAGGCAGCCTTACTCTTTATGCCTCATTTCCAATCACCCTACAGCTACCTGATGCACGTACATAAAGATGATGATGTTATTATTATTAATAACAGCTGAGGGGCGCCTGGGTGGCTCAGTCAGTTGAGCATCTGACTTTTGATTTTAGCCCAGGTCATGATCCCAGGGTCACGGGATCAAGCCCCACATTAGGCTCCATGCTGAAGGAGGAGCCTTAGGATTCTCTCTCTCTCTCTCTCTCTCTCTCTCTCTCTCTCTCTCTCTCTCTCTCTCTCTCCCCCTCTCTGTCTCTCTCTCTCTCTGCCCCTCTCACGCACTCTGTCTCTAAAATAAAAAAATAGGGGCGCCTGGGTGGCTCAGTCAGTTAAGCATCTGACTCTTGATTTCAGCTCAGGTCGTGATCTCATGGCCGTGAGATCAAGCCCTGTGTAGGGCTCTGCACAGAGTGTGGAGCCTGCTCAGGGATTCTCTCTCTCCCTCTCTCCCCGCCGCTCTCCTGCTCACCTGCACTCACACTCCCTCATTCTCTCTTTCTCTCAAATAAATAAACATTAAAAAACTTTAAAATAATAATAATAATAATAGTTAATTCTTCTCAAGAGCTTAGTAAGTGTTAAGCATTGCCTAAACACTGCACAGCTATAAATGTATTTAAACTCAGTGAGGCATCTGATTATCCCTTCTATTTGTTCCCCATGTTACAGATGAGGAAAGTGAGGCACAGAGAGAGTCAGTAACTTGCCTAGTGTGCAGAGGAAGCAGGACAGACCCAGGCAGGCTCATGCCAGGCTTATGCACTCTGAAGCACTCCACACACTGCCTCCCGTGCAAAACTTGTAAGAAGTTATCAGGAAGGAACAGTAGCCCGTTATCCCACCTCCCAGAGATACCCACTGTTAACAGGGATTTAATCTTGTTGGGAGTTACTTGCTGAGATTTACAAAGGCCAGGCACCTCTTGCTGACAATTTCATTTCCAGCGGAGATAAAGTCATTTTCTTCCGTGGGCAGTGCAGGGACAGCACTCGCGATCCGTTGGCTTTCTTTAGGAGACAGTATGCATGAATGCACCTTAAAGTAAAATGCTAACCCTCGGCACGTGGCCATCGCATCGGTTAGTGCCGTGTTCAGAATGTTTTGCTTTGGAGGCCCACACACTAGCTGAGATGCTTCCTACCTGCCCGGGCTTCTCAGAAGGGATGCTCTCTTGGGTATCCTTCCTTCCCTGATATGGAAAGGGGCTGACAACGTGAAAGCTTTGTGCTAACTTCCTCCTTCACGGAGACTGTTAGTCTAACCATGGGACAAGTGAGTCTCATAGCGCGGTGGGAGCAAGTCTCACCTGGGCTGCCGGTTAAGACGCAGAACCTCGGGTCTCCTTCTCGGACACTCTGCGTCAGCAGGTTTTGAGTTGCCCCCAAATCTACATTAACAGATGAGTCAGGTGACCCACCGAGCCCACTTCTGGAAACACTGGTTGGGGACTGTCCCTCAGAGCCCAAGAGCCCCAGGTGGCGACAGCTTCGAGGTTCATTCAGTTGTTGTTTGGGAGAAAAGTCAAGGAAACTTAGTGGTTGAGGTTTGGGTTTTTCATTTTTTGATTCTGTCAATATTATCCGGAGCAGCTGCATCCTGAGCCATCGAGACAACACTACGGCACTCTTTTATTCATTCAGAAAACGTACCAGTCGTGTCATTTTGAGAAGTCTGGCGACTGTCAGATGCCAGCAGGCAAGCATTTAAGCCTGTCTGACCATGATTTTTGAACAGGACGATTTAAAGTATAGGATAATGATGAGAACTGAAACAGACATTTATTGAATGTTTACTGCATGACAGGTACTGTTCTAGGAGCTTGACAGAAAGCCACTTAATTTTCACAACCTGATGGAACATGACTATTGTGATCCCATTCGACAGACATGGCAAAGAAGTACAGAGAGGTTAGGTGACTTGCCCAGGGCTGCACAGCTGGGAAGTGGTAGGGCAGGATCTGACCCGCTCATCGGCCTCTTGACCACAAGGCACACAGTTAACGTCTTTTGTTGGTTTACAAGGCCCCATATGACTGGTTCCCCATCACGTACTTCTGTAAACACCCCCTGAAAAATCTCTCCTCCTCCCCACGAGCCACAGGAATTACTACAGGCATGCCGAAATAGACACCACCCTCTCTCTTACCCTCAGGGGCTGTGTGTAGGTTTCCTCTTTCCGTTGGAGTTCTTCAACCTCTTACTGGGTCATTCGCTCACCTTCGCTCTTCCAGCCTCAGCTTAGACAGTGGCCTTCTCCCAGAACATGCCCTGGATGCCCCAGGGGAGATCAGTGTCCCTTCTGTGGGATCCGAGAGCACCCGGGACGTGGCCCTGCCCTGCATGGATCACATACCACTGCCACTGCCTGTTTGTGGATTCATCTTCTCACCTGACTGAGGGCTCTCACAGCACAGGGATTTCCTCATGTGTTGTTTTCCCCCAGTGCCAACAAGGGTCAAGTGCACAGAAAGTGCTCTGTAAATGTCCGTTAAGAGAATTCACGAATGTATAACCTGGCTCAGCAGTGGCTGTGACAATGAAGAAAATGTACCCCCCAGATCTCTGAGAACAGGAAGCATGACTGATAGTCCCAGCAGAGGACCTCTGGACCCACTACCACACCTGGGCTAAAGCCACACCTCCCATGAGCTGCTCTTAGCCCCTGACCAGGCAGGGCAGGTGTGCTAAGGCAGGCCCATCCCTGAAAGAGCCGGGACTCCTCCAATAGGTGCCTGCGGCTCTAGGACATCCCATGGGCCTGGCAGAACCTTCCGTGGGCCGAGCCAGCAGTGTGAGGCTCCTCCTGCCCTCCTCTCCCTCCCCCTGCCCTCTCTCCTTCCTCCGGTGCCAAACCTCCGGCAGGGCTCTCCCTGCCTCCTCCCCCTCCCACCCCCAGTGAAGCTCCTGAGTGTCCGATCCCATCCTGGTACCTGTGTCTCAGCAGACCTAAATAATACAGTCGTAACTGCTACGCCACGGCCTGTCCCCAAAGTCAGGGCGGCCAGACAGGCTCTTCCCCAAGTCACCACGAGGGCCAATATCCCAGCACGCCGCGAAAAGGCTAACTGGGGAAAGAGTGGGGGGCCTCACCTGCATTTCCATCTCAGGAGAAGCTCAGAGGAGGTCCTGAGTGACGGCAGGAACGGGGAAGGGACTGGGCGTAATGGCCAGGCCTTGGGTCACGGCATCAGGCACCGTCGCCGCTGTGCCCCAGAAACCCACCCCAACTGGGGGCGGCAGGCGACGCAGTCTCCCTCGCCCCTTCCCGGCATCAGGCCGGCCAGCTTCCTCCGTCCCAGGGAGCCGGGAACGATCCTGGTTTGGCTTTGAATGTCAGACAGCAAGTGGCTGAGACCCGCCACGTTCTGCATCAGCGCATCTGCTCCCCATCAGGCGACAGAGCTTCACTCCACTGCCCACCGGCTGTCCGCCTGCGGCCCGGCCACTGGGAGCCGCGTGAGCATCTGGGAGGTGGGAAGACATCAAGAGGCAGGCTGTGCCGGGGGCACAACAGGAAGCGGCCCAGTGACACGCAGCACGGCAAGGGTGAGGGCTCCAGCAGGCTCCTGCCACAGCGCCCCCTCTCTCGGCCAAAATGCCCAAAGTGGCCAAGAGAAAAAAAATACACCATGCTGGGTGATCACCACAAAATCACCGGGTAGCGCGGCTGCCCTCCCCGAAGCACCTCCTCTTAGCTCGGGAGGTGAGTCAAAATCACCAGCTTGTTGCCAGATTCCAAAAGAACGCGAGCAGGGAATGATCCTGTACACCCGACAAGAGACAACAGGAGCCAAGATGGTCTTTGGGGCCCTGCATATTTCCGTCCTATCAAGAATCGGAGACATGGATTACCTACCTGCCTCCACACCCTCACCAACCCCCCCCCCCCACACACACACACACAACGAAGGGCACTGATGACAGAAATAAACAACTCGGGCACCTGCAAACCGATGCCTTTCCAAAAGATTCAGAGACTATGTTCTCATTTGGAACGAACCTGATGTTCTTCCAGGTGGCAGAACATGACATACATGCATGTAAGTGATTTCGGTCCCTTCTCTTCATCCGCGGATGCCAGCAAACCTTCTAGACCTAAGTCACTCCTTCATTCTTACATTTTATGGGACTCCCTTTGCAGGCATCTTAGCAAAGGACGTGATGTTAACAATGTCAAAAGCCAAAAGCTCCTGAAACGCTTAAGAGGGGGACACAGTTAGCTTTTGACCTCAAAGCCTCTCTCCCTGCTCCCCCCCCCCCCCCGTCCCCATCTTCTCCCACTCTAAACCATCAGAAACTATTCTTCTCGAGCGTTACAAGCAAAAGAATATCTCTGGTCGCGTGTCTGAATGATATGAATGCACCACATCCTCTTCTTTTAATTATTACTTTCTCATCTGTCTCTGAATTTTTTAAAAAGCCATTAGGCAACTGCAAACTAGCCGTGTCACAGATGAAAGCACAAGTCTGCATTAAAAAAATAAAAATAAAAAGACTGCACGGTCACAGCCTCACTTGGATCAGCAAAATTTGTCTAGACGTGCCAGGAAAAAAAAAATTTTTTTTGATGTTCTGTGATTTTGCAGCCATTTAAATTTTATTAGCAATTACAGAGCCTGTTACCACTGACTGCATCATGCAGTCACAGCCAAGTGCTGGCTATAAGAGCGTGTCTGCATGACAAAGGCCTGGGAGACCTCACCATACTCACTCTAGCGACACAAGACCACGTAGACTCCCCCAGCTCGGGCTACTTCATTAGGATTCTCCCCTTGCAGGGAAAAGGCAGCACGCAGTGCCGGTAATAACAGAGTTCTCTGGAAGTGGCGGGGAGGACTGGCAAGACGGAGTGAGGCTGATATTTGCACAAGAGTCGATTTAAAAGATGACTTTAAGATGACTATGCCACTAACTTCTCAGCTGGTGACAGTATTGGCATTTAAATTGGTAGTTCCCGAGAAAGTGGTGGCAGGTCCCCAACAACAGCTGGCATCACCTGGGAAGGATGGAGGAAACCAGAGGGGGCTTGATGGGGTTCCTGGTAGATGCCACATGAGTCTATCACCACCAGATAGGACTGGAATGGCCCCAGCAGGGATGTGTGAGGGGAGCTAGAATGAAATAATAAGATAAATCTTTCTAAGAGCTAGGGGTATTGGTGATTCAGAAATGAAAGGGGGGCGCCTGGGTGGCTCAGTCGGTTAAGCGTCTGACTTCGGCTCAGGTCACGATCTCACGGCTCATGAGTTCGAGCACCACACTGGCCTCTCTGCTGTCAGCACAGAGCCTGCTTTGGATCCTCTGTCCCCTTCTCTCTTTGCCCCTCCCCAACTCGCTCTCTCTCTCTCAATAAATAAATAAACTTAAAAAAAAAAAAAAGAAATCAAAGAGCTGCTCTCCTCCAAGAAGAGACCAAATTGGACAAATTCTCCCAGTTTTTCTCTAGGCTCTGGAACACCTTACCTCAACCTTTCCCCCAACCAGAGTCTGAGGTTTCCTGTCCCAACTCCCAGGGAAGGGGCACCAGGACCTTGGGAGGGAGTCTGAGCCTTCTCACCTTCCGGGGGATCAATAGGGGCTCAAGAGCACTGAATTTGGCATGAGGCTTCCCCATCCTATGCAGCCCACAGTACCCCCCTCAAAAGAAGTATCATGGGGTCCCTGGGTTCTGGCTTCTGAAAATGGCTCAGAGAAGGGAAGATGTTCATTTTGACTGGCGTGCAGCCGATGTGAACATTCACAGTACTTCTGAAGTAGAAGGGTCCACCTTCCTTAGCTTAGACAACCTGCCAGAAAGCACAATCGACAGCATCTTCCAGGCCATGTCTGAGGACTACAGGAGCCCAAGGAAGCCTGGATCGAAAACTCTCTGGCAACCCTGAAGACTCTCCCTTTTAGGGAGTCATGTAGAGCTGGGGAAGGCAGAAGATGGGAGAGTGTGTTCCTTCAAGCGCCTACTATGCACCAGACGTCAGCGCCTGCACATGTGATTTTCACACACCTCTTTTCAAACCTGTTCCCATTTCACAGATGAAGAAACTGGGGCTCCGTGAAAAGAAGGGACTAACCAGTGGCAGATCTGGGATCTAAACCAGATATGCGTGAGCCTGGGTGGCTCAGTCGGTTACGTGTCTTTGACCTAGGCTCAGGTCATGATCTCAAGGTTCGTGAGCTCGAGCCCCACAGTGGGCTTTGGCTGGCAGCGTGGAGCTTGCTTAGATCCTCTGTCTCTCTCTCTCTCTCTCTCTCTCTCTCTGCTCTTCCCCCACTCTCTCTCTCTCAAAATAAATAAATAAGCCAACATTAAAAAAATAAATCGATAAACCAGAAATGTGCCTCCACACAGCCAGTAAGGATACAGCTAACATTTATTCAGTGCTGACTATGTGCCAGCAGCTACTTAAAAGGTTGTCAAGGTTTTAGCTCATTTAATCCTCGTAACAATTCCATGGGATTTAAGGAAACTGAGGCTAAGTATCTCACCCACGTCCCCAAGCACACCTGTGACGCAGCCGGGACCCAAGCCAGGTAGTGTGATTCCAGAGCCACCCTCCCGTCCCCCCAACCCCGGAAATTCTGCACGTGCACCCTGCCCTCAAGCACCCTAAGGAAAATGTACACACGGAACACTCTACCTGTTTGGAAATGTCTGTACTTTTGGTTGAAACATCCCATGCTAACAATCGGAGAAAATTCTATCTCACTGAATCCAACACACGTGGATTGCAAGGCACGCCACTCTTTTATGCACAACTAAGAAAGGAAAAAACCTGGCCAATTAAACGAGGACACCACGTTTTCCTACCCCATCCATTATCAGAGGCGTCTCCACTTGAGAGTTCTGAAAACATGAAAAGATGTGTGTCTCAGAACGAAAGAAATACTGGAGGCCTTCGCACGAACAGGATGGTGAAATGCATGACAGATGCAGAGTGGAAGCAAGGTACCCTGAGTGCAGAAAGCAACCTAACGCTAACTCTGATTTTTCTAGAATACCTGATAATCCTGACTTTTACGTGCAAGTTCCCAATTTAGAAACAGTGGCAACTAATTGGTGCTTTTAGTGTCCTTGAGCAGGACAGACGGGACCTGACTACAGCCCAACATGGCCGGGAGGCCTCCCAGCTTCCTCTAGGTGGGCTGGAAGGCGGAGAGCTATCGTCCCGATGCAGTAATAGAGCCACCCCTGAGGCCCTTCAAGGCAAAGAACTGTCACAGGCTGCCTACACACTCACCAGCACTCTGAGTACCTTTTCATCATGGAAATGGCCAAATCAAGATGCCAGGTGAATTTTTAAAAAACTCTTTAAAAAGAGCTGAGTTTTTAAAAAATGCTTCATTTTCTCATACAATACACTCTCCCCGGGCTTTCAAACCACTCCTGATCTACTGACACACCTGCTCTTGTTCCACGACCATCATGCTCTAAAGGCAGGGGTAAAACAAACGACAACAAAATCCCCCGAGTGGATACAGTGAGAACGCACACGGCCCGCGGACCTCCAGAGGGCCGTGGTAGCTGCTGGTCACTGCCCATGCTTCCTCCTCTGTACGGACCCAGTGGGGCAGGTTGTGTTCTGGAACCTGTGAATGGAACCTTACTTGGAAACAAGGTCTTGGCATATGTAACCTAGCTAAGGTGAGGTCATAATGGATTAAGGTGGCCCCTAATCCAACGATGGGCGTCCTTTTAGGAGGACGGAAATCCGTACACAGAGAGAGATGCACAGGGAAAGGGCCACGTGAAGGTGGAGGCAGACACTGGAGTGTTCCAGCCACGAGCCGAAGAAACCCAGGAACGCCAGCAAGGCAGCGAGGAAGGACCCTCCCGTAGAGGCTTCAGAGACAGAATGGCCGTGTCGTCACCTTGACTTTGGACATCTAGCTTCCAGAACCATGAGAGAATGCACTTCTGTGGTTTAATGTCATCCAGTCTGTGGTATCTTATCATAGCAGGCCTAGCTAACTGATACACTCAGAGCACTCTGTATCTCCCTTCGCAGTGTAAAATTGCCGGCATCTTCCAACAGCTACGGGGCCCTTTTAGAAAAGTTAACACAAGGTCAAACTCGTGTTAGGTCGAGTAGAACCTGACAAGCCAGAAGTGTCTGTATCCAGCCGTCAGGGGACTACCTGGGAATTTAGGCCGAGATCTCAACACCAGGGCCGAAAGTCTCTCCTCACTATGGGCGCAGGGCACAAGGTGCAAATCTGGGGCAGAAAGAGGGCGGGGAAGACTGTCATTTCTACGAATTCTAGGCCGAAAACCTTGGAGGCCACCGCAGGGCGCCGTGCGGGTTCCCACCCCGGGGTAGCGGCCGTGGGGACTGAAGAAGACAGTTCAAGCAATGAAGCAAAATGCCATCATCAAAATCCACTTACGTGCTTAATTGTGCGGGGCCGTGGCAGAGCCGGGAGCAAGCTGACGCGGCCGCTCTGCAGGCGGAGACCAACCGCAGGGCCATTAGCCAGTGGGGCCCAGCCGCATGCAGGAGAGCCACTTCCAAACTTCCCTCCCTGCCAGGCTCATCTCAGACCCTCAAATATTTGTTTCCTCCCCTTGTGCACTGGCTCTGGCATGTGGCTGGAGCTCGAAGCCGAAGAGAATTTCCTAAGAGCTCCTGGCTCAAGACTCTCTAAACTGAAGAGAAGATGTTGACCCAACCAAAGAAGGTGTTGCTATGGCTTTGGTTCTGTAAGTGAGAGCAGGAAGAGAAGGGGTGGAGGAGAAGGGAACGTGAGGGTCCAGGGGAGGTAGGCAAGGGGCGGGCTGGACCAGTCGTGTCCGCACTGCACGGGCCAGCAATGTCGCAACAGACTTGGGTTTCGGTGTAATGTCATTACTGCTTATCGAGGGAAAATGTCAGCTGGCATTTACTGAATGCCTAACACATGCCAGGCCCCCAGTTCTAAGCCTCACACACATCGGCTCATTTAAGACAACAATGTCCTGTGGTCAGCAGAGCTGATCTTTACCCTCTGTGTACCAGCAAACAGTGCCTACTGTTTAAGGTCAGCTCATTCCTAACTGGCTTATGGCCTGGACATAGCACCCTTGACCTAGTAATTTCAATATCACCCCTGGAGTAGGTAGCATTATTATCCCCCTCTTACAGATGAGGAAATAGGGACAGAGTAAGGCAAAATGGTGCCCAGAGCCCGAGGTCATAAATGGAGGCTGGCCCAAGGCCCCTCTTCCTAACTACAGGATTTATGGTCTCACATTTGAGATAAAACACAGTAAGCGAAGCAGGGGGCATGCCTGGAATCACCCAAGACGTTTAAAGACGAGTACAGGAACAAACAAAAAGCCTAAGTCAGAAAAGAGGCAACATTAACACCCATGGGTCTTGGATTTCTTCTGCACAGTGAATGCCATGGAGGCAAGTGAGTTTTTCTCCGAAGGGCTTAATGGACATAGCGATAAACCACAGTGATATTCTCTAGACTCTTGTAAGTTCCAGTTTTGTTTTGTGAAGTTCAACTTCTTCAGAAAGCTTTTGAAATTCAGCCCTTAACCATGGCTTGCCAGGTCTCAGCTCTGGAGGAGAAGGACATCTCAATCACATGAGCAGGAACGGAGGGCATGACTCCCAGAGAGAGGCCCGGCGGCATGGTGGGGGGGCAGGGGAGGGGTGTGATGAAAGGCCCACTGAAGCCCAGATGGCTTTAACAGTCCCTGGGAAGTAAGTGGATAGATTCCCGGGGCTGCCACAACAAAGCAATGTAAACTGAGCGCCTTTGAGCAACGGAAATTTCTTCTCTCACATTTCCGGAAGCCTACAATCAAAATGTCGGCAGGGCCATGCTCCCTCTGAGACTCTGCGTGGAGCCTTTCCCTGCGTCTCTTCAGCTTCCAGTGGTGGCTAGCAATGCCTGACACTCCTTGGCTCGCGGCTGCATCATCCTGCCTCTGCTGTCACCAGGCCCTCTTCCCTCCTTTCTTCATGCTGTCTTCTTATAAAGACACCCTACTTCAGTACGACCTCATCTTAACTAATCCAACCTCAATCATCCCAATTCCAAATAAGGTCACATTCTGAGGCACCGGGGCTCAGGAGTTCAACATATCTTTTGGGGGGGATGCAATTCAACCTAGAAGAGTAACATTCTTGCTTTCCAATTATTAAAGAAAAGAAGCAGAAGTGGGATGCCTGTGAATGTCACCCTGTTACACAGTAGGCAGGGTGGCTGTCACTCACCACGTAATAATTTTAGAAAACAAAGGAGAGCTGGGTGGATGTCTGGATGAGTCTGCTAGAGCTGTGGCCTCCACCACATTGGTGGCCTCCGCGACAGAAATGTATCATCTCACCGTCCAGTAGGCCGAAAGTCCCAAACCAAAGTATCGGCAGGTTGGCTCCTTCTGAGGGTGGTGAGCACGGGTCTTTTCCAGGCCTCTCTCCTTGGCTTCAAACGGCCATCTTCCCCCTGTCCGTACCTCTGCATCCAAATTTCCACATCCCGACTTTCTGGGGAATTCTGCACATGAGCCAGGTACGAGGGCCCTGGTGGAATAGCTGAACTACTGCTGAAGTTTGATAAGGATAATACCTCAGACTCCAGTTTTGTGCGCTCTCTCTGCTAGCCCTGTAGCATCAGGCTTACAAGAAAACATTACATGTGGCGCCACCCAGAGGCAGAAGATGAGAAAGACGATCAAAAGGAAAGGAAGAGTTTCTGTCCCCACCCCCAACCCTCCCCTTTCCTCCCCCTTTTATGTTTCTTGGTGATCCTTTTTCCAAACTCGCCCTTTCAACCCTCTCATGGATTTCTGCCATCGCACAGGAGCAATGACCAGTCGTGCTCAAGAAATGGTTGGAAACAGTACAAGCAAATAAAATTCAGATTCCATTTTTGTCCTTTTCTGTCTCTGGACTTGGGAGAGTCACAGAAATCTTATCATTTGACAAGATCCTTGAATTTATCCCCATCTCCTCTCCACTCCATCTACATGTGCGCGCACGTGCATGCACACACACACACACACACACACACACGCACGCACACACACGCACAAAGGGCCTGAGATTTGAAAATCTGTACATGCCTCATCAAAGATATCGATCGATTTCATTTATCAAAGAAGAAAACCACTTTGTGACACAGAACTCAAACTTCCAAGATCTCTCCCCCATTTGGTCAGGACACAGATAAATGGCAGCTAAAATCCAACACCAAGTTGGAAGGAGATCTTAAGGCTCGTGATTCCAGGTCATGTGTGATATTTCTAGATATTTGAACTGCTGCTTTATTACAGCTTGTGGCAGTAATTACAGT
Organism: Panthera tigris; assembly: GCF_018350195.1. Taxonomy (NCBI): domain Eukaryota; kingdom Metazoa; phylum Chordata; class Mammalia; order Carnivora; family Felidae; genus Panthera; species Panthera tigris. The sequence goes on along the minus strand of NC_056669.1, from coordinate 88,960,780 downwards.
ACAGTCTCTTCTTTCGGAGACTCATAGCGCTAATGGCCATTTTAGAAATCATTTACATAGAAGAACATTATTGACATTTCTAACTCTTCTAAAAAAAGCACATTTGTAGAGGGGCGCCTGGGTGGCTCAGTCATTTAGTGTCCGACCCTTGATTTCAACTCGGGTCATGATCTCAGAGTTCCTGAGTTCAAGCCCAGCGTTGGGCTCTGTGCTGTCCACAGCATGGAGCCTGCTTGGGATTCTCTGTCTCCCTCTCTCTCTGCCCCTCCTCTGCTCTCTCTCTAAAATAAACATTTTTTAAAAAAGAAAAAAAAGAGCAGGTTAGTAGTGATAACATACAGGAGAATCTGATTGAGCAGAATAACACAGATCCAGGGAGAGACAGACAGGTGGTCTCTGATGGGGAAGGTGAAGGGCACTTATTCTCTGGGACAATAGGCGAGCTCTGCATAATCTCTCTGTGGCTCAGTTTCGTCATCTGAAAATGACAACGGTCTTCTCCTCATAAGGCTCCTAACAATCAAATGGGTTAATAAGTACAAAGTGCCGGGGATAGTGCCACCTAGAGAAAGCTCCCAAATAATGTGTGCTTTCATGGGGCTTCTACGTTTTTCTAAAATATCTCTATTCCTTTTACTACCCCCCCCAACCAAAAATTATTTGGATAAAATGACCATTTGGGTCATTTTACCAACCAAAAGCAGAAATTCACTCAAACTATCCCAAAAGGAGCCTCTTCTCTCAAAATTCTAAGGAGGAGGTTCTCCAGACTCACAAGGTGGAAAATTTAATGACTCAACCCGGGTGGAAATTTATTCTGGTCCATTAATAGACATTTCACCAAGTCAGAAACAAGACTAGTGAATAGGGGTTGGGAAAACACTCAACCTCTTTAGATAATAAAAAAAAAATAAAAATAAAAATATATAACTTTTCTATTAGCCAGAAAAAATATTTTTAAAGATATTCATCAATGCTGCCAAGACTAAAATAAAACCAGAATTCTCCCACATTGCCAGTGAGAGAGCACACTGGTGCAACCTTTAGCAAAACAAGTGGGCATCTGTTTCAAGAACCAAAAAAGGCTTCCTGTCCCTTGACCTAGTAATTTCATTTCTGAGAACTCAGCCTAAGAAAATCTCTCAAAACAGGGAGAAAGTCATATCCACCCTCATGTTCACAACACTGAACACTATTTCTAACAATGAAAAACTGGAAGCAAATGCCAAATGAGGAGTAAACAAACTATATCACACCAAGTCAGTGGACTGTTTTTCTAGGCATTAAAACTCATAGAGAAATATGAAAAAAATACATTAAAATGTTAAAAAGGTTAAATGTTACCTCGAAAGATCAAAATATAAAATTGTATTCCCACAGTGATTACAACTGGGAAAAACCTTGAATAAAAACTTCTAAGAAGCTAACGGTGGTTCTGTTAGAGTTGAGACTTCAGGTGCAATGCCATTGTTTTTCTCCTCCCCGTTCCAAGTTTTACAGCATGTGATTTTTATTATGTTTACAATGAAAAAAAGTTTCTTCCCGTCTTATGAAAAACCTCTCCTCTGCCGTGGGTACAGAATAGCCTCTCACTGCATCATATCCCACCACGACACAGCTCTCTGGACTCTTCTCTCACCCTTTGGAAGGGGCAAGAACTCTCTTTTTTTAAGTGTACAACCTTGTAAATGGCAAAGCTATTTCACAGGATACTTGAGGCAATCAGCTCTCCAGGTGAGGAAATCAGCACCTTCACTCTCCTCCCGGGAAGTACCACGTTGTTCCAAAGAATCAAAGAAAGGACACGAAGTGGCACGAATTCTACGGGAGCCACTCTCCAGGTGCCCTTGGACAGACGGTGCAGTTGAAGACCTCGGCCTGGCCGACCTCAGCTGGCTCCAGCTGAAATCATTGTGCACGCTGTCCTCCGGGTATGGATAAGTTCCTTAACTGACCCCAAACGTGTGAACACCCCACCAGAGAGGAGTGGTTAGATTACACGGTACCAACTTGATGCACCAGTGAGCAACCTCACAAAACAACAACCGTGAAGGCTAAATATGGTCACGTGGCAAAGGGCCTCTCATATGAAGTAGAAACAAATGGGTTACTCAATCACCCATCGCCATGACGACGTCTGTATAAAACAGTTTGTGGAGACTGACCAATAGTAGCTAATGTTTACAAGCCACTTACTACGCCCAGGCACTGTGCTGTGTGCTTAAGGTGCATTTAAGCTTCACAACAATGCTTACCAGAAGCCTTATTCTTTTCATTTTGGAGAGGAGGAAACTGAGGCACCATGAGGTTAGGGACTTCTCACTCAATCTTCCCAGTGGCTAACGTCTAGAATATCCTGGTACCTTCTCTAAGATCACAGAGCATGTGATCTGGGCCGAGGGATTTGCACAGTCTTTCCCCAGTGCTCAGACCATCAGGTCCTAGACTGGGAAGGAATACGTAAGAGATTCAAAAGGCAAGTAGAATTTGTTTTAGAAAAGCAACCTCTTTTCCTTCCCTCTAATACCTAAGCTTTTTAATGCTCTGTTTTTATAACTTAAAGACAAAAAGGAAAAAAAAAGAAGGTCAACCGAGGAGAGATTCTTTAATGGGTGTGTTTGTGCATACACTTTTTTTTTTTTTAATTGTGGGGCTTTTGGGTCTTTTTTTTAATATTTATTTTGAGAGAGAGAGTGCACACAAGTGGAAACGGGGCACAGAGATGGGGAGAGAGGATCCCAAGCAGGCTCCACACTATCAGTGCAGAGCCTGACGGGGGACTTGGTCTCACCAACCCTGAGATCATGACCTGAGCCAAAATCAAGAGTCAGATGCTTAACTGACTGAGCCACCCAGGCGCCCCTGAAATTATGTTTTGATCAAAACACTAAGTAAATGCCAATCAAGTCCTTACTACGCTTGGGGGTTAAGGGTAGGAAATGAGGAGACAAAAATGAGAACAGCCAAAACAAGCCTGTTCCAAACCAAACTAAATAGCGCGAGGCAGCTGCTGGGCATTTTTTTGTTTTTTAATTCTCTTTCCATCACCTTTTCCAGTTTGTGCATGAATTCTGAAATCATGGAACTGGACTGACACAAGACACAGAATCTCCTAACATTACACAGCTTCTATTGACAAAGCTGGAAATAAAACTTAAGTCTCAACTCCAAACCGTGTATTCTTTCATAAACGGACCCTGTGCTAAATAGTCCCAGCTCAGCTAAAGACAATCTGTGTTAACCAGAGTTCAAATACATACCATATTCTGAAAATGGTCATTCCACATATTTGTGTAGTTTTAATAATGCTCAAAACTGGACAGATTCTAAATTCTTTTTTTTTAATGTTTATTTATTTCTGAGAGAGAGACAGAGCACAAGTTGGGGAGGGGCAGAGAGAAAGGGAGACAGAATCAAAAGCAGGTTCCAGGCTCTGAGCTGTCAGCACAGAGCCCAATGCAGGGCTCGAACCGATGAACTGTGAGATCATGACCTGAGCTGAAGTCAGATGCTTAACCGACTGAGCCACCCAGGCACCCCAAAACTGGACAGACTGTAGAGTTCACCCATACAATCACATATGTAACTCAAATTACAAACGTTACGTTTGTAGCAATTTTAAAGACCAAGAAACAGAGAAAGCTGAAATAGACATTATTAATACTGTGTTTAAAACTCTGAAAAATGAAAACGCCTTACGTATGCTGGTCCATTTAGAAAAACAGTCACCTGCAACAAGCAAAATGAATATTCCCCCCACACGCGGAATAAACACAACATATTCCTAACCCACCCCCTCCCAAACCTTCCCTGGGGAGTGGGAGCAGGCAGGTGGGGGATCCTGGAGCCCTGGGACAGACAAGGGGCCAATCTCTGAGCGAGCAGCCTGTCTGAGGGAGAGCATCATGAAGGTGGGGGCGTGCTGGCTCCAGACTGGGCTCCAAACCCAGTTCTTCTTCCCGTGCGTCAAATCCCAGTAACAGCCATGGCAAAGTTCAAATTATCATCTCTCAGCCATTTCCTCGGCTGGCTTCCAGAGCCCTCTCTGGAAGATTCGGAGCCAGAACACACGGTTCTCCTGTCAGTGAGGCCCTGTGGCCTGGTGCCCGAAGCCCACAGACAAGCCAAGAACCAGTGTCCAGCCAGCTGTGTGGTCCCAAGGCAGTGACCCATTAGAACACCCTTAGGCCCAGCGCTCCTCAGGTGTGCTTCCTGCCTGCCAGGGTGCCACGGCCGAGCTCACTCTGCGGTGCCACACCATGGAAGAGAAACGCACTCCACGGGGCGGGGAGCGTGATCGTCCAGCACCCCGGACGCCCTCGACTCACGTCTGCAGATTTCGAGGGCACAAAATAGGAAAGAGGCCGAAGAAGGAGAAGGCGGGGGGGAGGGTAAGAAAGAACCACCCCCATTTGCCCATGCCATATCAGCAGAGAGAAGGGCCAACAAGAGCAAATTGCCGTCAAGTCACCACCAGCCCTGGGCCGTATACTTGGCATGACGCTACACCGTATTTAGTCACTAAGAACATTCCACCATGTACGAGATGGGAAAGATGATCACCAGCCGGGGCCTTGGGGTCAGGCAGGCAGCCCTGAATTCAAATCCAGATCTGCTGCTTGCTAGCTGGGGGGACACCGCAGCCATGTAACCTCTGGGAGTCTCGGAGTCCTCACATGGAATGCAAAAAGCAGTGCCTCAGGGTGGGGTTTAGTAGAGCCTGCTGGAAGGGACCTCTGTTCTCCTGAGACTGTGACTCTGTCCCCACCAAGACTCCTGTCTCTGCACAGACCTCGCTGCTCCCAGGCACAGCTGCGGAGTGGAGAAGGCAGGGCGGCTGGCCGGAGGCCCAAACAAACGCACCAGCTTGCAGCACGTGGGGTGTGCAGGGTCTGAGCCGGATCAGGCCCTCCTCCCCTCTGCCCCAGGATCTCCCCCACCCCCACCCCAGCAAGAGGCCAGGCCACTCACGGCACTCCTTCTCATCACTCTTGTCGAAGCAGTCGGGTAGCCCGTCACACTGCCAAGCGCCGGGGATGCACCGCCCGTTGCTGCACATGAAGTTGCCTGGAATGTTGCACTCATTGGTGAAGTTGTTTCCAGGGAGCAGCTGGCTCTCTGCAGAAGAGAGAGGGGACGGGGACATGAGACAGGCGGAGGCGGCAGGGACGCGAGCCCCCACAACCGATGGGGCTCTTGTTCGACATGGCTCACATATGTGAGACTTCCGGTAGGCAACGTTACTTCCCTGGGCTTCAGTTTCCTCATCTGCAAAATGGACCAATAATCCACCCAACCCCCACCCTGGAGATTCTAAGAGAACTAAATGGAAAAATACAGGGAAAGCCTGTAGAAAGTGCTTGGCACACAACTGATGTTCACTGACTTTCTTCTTTCTCTGTCAAAAAGCTTGGTCGTGGGGCACCTCGGTGGCTCAGTTTGGTTGAGTGTCCGACCCTTGATCTCTGCTCAGGTCATGATCCCAGGGTCATGGGATAGAGCCCAGCATCAGGCTCTGCACTGAGCACGGAGCCTGCTTGAGATTCTCTCTCTCCCTCTCCCACTGCCCCTCTCCCCTGCTCTCTTTCTAAAAAAAAAAAAATTTTTTTAAAGAAAAAGAAATAAAAATTAAAAAAAAAAAAGGTTGGTTATAAAACCCAAATTCTTTCCAGGCCATCAGCTGTGGCTAAAAATGAAAGTTCCAGGACAGGAGTGAGCTCTGGACTCCCAATCCATCCAACTGCAGGAATCATGGGCTCTTTCCGGGCCTCAGACCCCGTGGCCCTACAATCACCAGATATTTGAACCTGGGCCTGTCAGCAGGAACACCGGGAGACCATCTCACTTTAGCCCACAAACCCACCTATGGTCATATGGGGAGGAAAGGCCAAACTGAAACTTGAACTCAGGGCACCAAGGTCACTGAACTATTTGCCAAGAACTCCTGGAGGTTTAGAATGAAGCCCCAGGGTTTAGATTCCAGGGCACAGTCCGAGCACAGTCACCAAATGCTGAGGCCCTGATGAGAAAAGGCCAAGTCTTAGGCTGGACAGCAAACAGAGAAGAGCAAAGGCTCTTCGTGGGGACGGGGCTGCTGAATTCATCCACCAATGGACCCTGGGGACAGATTTTCAAGGGAGCCAGAATCTAATGAATCTCATCAGTCTGAGCCAGCGTGTTCAGCAGCCAGGAGATAAGGAGCCATCTGGAAGTAACGTTGTTTTAGGGGAAAAGGAGAAAAAAAGACCAGGCCCTCCAGGGGTCCTCTCTGAATCTTCAATAAGCCATTCATCGAACATCTGTGACCAGACACTTGTGTAGGTCCTAAGGATGCAGAGATGAAAGGTGGGGCTCCTCCCTGCAGCCCAGGAAGGCATGGGGCTATGCCAGTGGTCTTACTGCCATGTGCAGAGAAAGAGGGGTGTCCAGACCTGCCTGGGAGCAAGAGGAAGACAGCAGGGCCAAGGACCCTCTTTCACAAGCTTTGCCAAAGAGAAGCATCTCACTCCAGATCCCGGACGTGACCTCTTTTTCATGCCGCTAGCCTTTACGTAGCTTCTTAATTTTACCCGGAATGCCCTTCGACCCGTGAGTGTCCTAGGAAACCCCTGCGTACCCTTTTGCACACAACGTGTATGTAACTCTCCGTCTGAACTGTTCCCTGACTTTTCCCAGCAGAAATGAGCCCTTACTCTGCTGTGGCAGCTCCAGCACTACTGGGATGGCACTAAAAGTATTTTACAAGTGGAACAAACAGGCAACAAGAAATTGGAAAGGACGCAGCCCTAGGCAGGCAGCACCACATCGGCCGTGGATTTTCCTCGCAGACCATCCACCCCGCCACGCTGAGTAACATGCGTGCACATCTCCCTCCTGGAAACGAACTTTTGTAGGTCGCTGAAGAATTCCATAACAACAGCTACAGTGAAGGGCCTCGCCCTGCCTTACTCCCCACACTAGTATCCTGAACATCTCTCTTGACCCCTCCTCGCTCCATCATCCCCTTTGGAGGGCCAACAGCTGAGCCCTGCACGCCAGTCTCAATGCCACAGGCCTGACTCCAGCCCAAGGGATCGCCACCTCGCACCAACCTTGCTCCCAGCCTGGCCTCCTCGCCTCCCCGCCACGCCTCTGTGGCCAGCAGGATCTTTCTAAAGGGCAAATCGATCGTGACTCTTTCTCACTTTAAAAAGCCACTGAATGGGTCCCCAACGTTCTTAAGGTAAAGTCAAGTTTTAACATGTTACAGAAGGTTCCAGGGAAGAAGTGGCATTTACAGTGGATGCTAATACACAGAGAGATAGAACATAAGGCCCTTCAGGCCTGAAGAGCACAGGAAAGCTCAGCCCAGGGCACTGAAGGGTATAGAATAAAAAACCCTCACGGCTCTGACCGTCAGGAATTGCAGACATATTGTGTCGCTATTTCCCCTATCCCACCCCTGGGTCAGCCATTACCAGACATGGTGCCCTGTCCACTGAGCCCACACTCAGTAAAAGAATCCCTCTCAAGACCGGACTCCAGAAAGCCTCCAGCAACCCAGAGAAAAGCATGAAACCGATTCAACACCTCTGGGTGAGCGCAGTCACAGGACAAGGGGAATCACAGGAGAGAAGCCCAGAAGGGCAGTCAGGTGCTGGATCCCAGCCAGCCACGGAACGCACAACCCAGACCGCCCACCCATTCCAGCTGTTTCCTTACAACTGCTCTGGGCTTCACCAGCAAGCTCCCAGGGAATTCCTCCGGGCTCCAGAAGGCAACTGTCACTCTGTTTTGTTTGGAAATCACCCACATATGCCTCTGTAGAGCTGCCTCCTCGAAGGCAAGCCCCCTAGAAAAGTCACTGCAACTGTGAAATCCTGTTCAGATAAACAGATTTCCAGAGCCAGAAAATGGGCCAGATTGGATTCCAGAGTGCTTGCTCTGAGAGTCAGTCGACAGGCTGGGCGTGCAAGGCTCTGACAAGTGAAAGGGCACGGCACAAAGACCAAGTACCACATCCGTCATACACAGGTGGCCCTGCCAGCATAGGCTTGAGGTGCTTCACCGGCAGGACCAGGGATCCCTGGGCCCAGCAAAGGCTAACACAGAGGAGCGCTCTTTGTGAGCTCCTGAGCAACTCCATTATAAACGCAGACGGCACGGAGCCTTGTGCTTCAGGGAAGGGACAAGATCACCAACCTCAAAAGCGTGAGGAGAAACCAAGGCAAAGAGAAGTTAAATCCTGTAGGCTTTGTCTTCAAAAATCTTCCTGAAACCCATCCAGTGCGCTTTTATTAAACTGGAACGATCCCATCTAAACCAATGGTTCTTGGGGTGCCTGGATGGCTTAGTCAGTTAAGCATCCGACTCTGGTTCAGGTCGGGATCTCATGGTTCATGGGTTCAAGCCCCACATTGGGCTCTGTGCTGATAGCTTGGAGCCTGGAGCCTGCTTTGGATTCTGGGTCTCCCTCTCTCTTTCTGCCCCTACCCCTCTGTCTCTCTCTCTCCCTTTCTCTCTCTCAAAAATAAATAAACATTAAAACAAAATTATTTTAAACCAGTGGTTCCCAACAGGGGACAATTGTGCCCACCTGGGGCACACATGGTGATGTCTGGGAGACATTTTTGGTGGCGGCCTCTAGAGAATCAAGGCTGGGAATGCCGCCCCTCACCACACGGAAGTATCCAGCCCGAAACGTCTGTAGTGCCAAGGAAGTCCTTGAGGAAGTCTGGGAAAACCAACCCCCCAACCTGCTTTTCCCATGCCCCCCAGGTTCTGTCCCCTCACAGCAGTGAGATTTTAAAATGCTACTGATGGCTTCTCAGTGCCCTTATGAGTAAATCTAAGACTCGTGCCACGGTTTACAAGGCCTGTCGTGATCAGCCCCTGCCTACCTTTGCAACCTCGTTTCCTAGAATATGAATGTCTTCCCTGCACGGAGGCCCCCATACATTGCTACTTACGGACACTGATTCTTCCACCCACCTTTCACCTGGTGAGACAGGTTGAATTGTGCCCCCCATTCACCGCCCCAAAATTTAATATGTTGAAGCCTTATCCCTCAGTACCTCAGAATGTGTATTGGGAGCCAGGGTCTTCGAAGAGGTGATTAAGGGCCCAACAGACATGCATGGCTTGTCTAAGAGGACAGCCAAGCATTCGCTTATGGTTTATTCCCACCCTGCATACTCTTCCTCGCAAAGTTCCATCCCCTGCCTGCTTCATCCCCATGAAAGGCAGTGGGATCTATACATACATAGTTGAAAATAAGGGACGTGGGGGCGTCTGGATTTGTGCACGTAAATTACTACCCCGTCTGCTTTAAAAGAGGTAAGAAATCTTTTCAGCCCGACAGCAGGACTTTCTAGTGGCTGAAATATTTATCCCATCTCAGTGCCTTGGGACACATTTAGAATCCAAAAAAGACAAGCATTAGCACGCAGTTGGCTAGCTGGGGTTTTTCCTTCCCCCTTTTCTTTTTTTCATTAAGCTGAAAAATGAAAAGAGTTGCCCATGTTCACTGCAGCACATCACTTACTTAAAATAACTATACCATCTGCACCAAGGAAAAAAAAAAAAAATTCCAAGTCCTCCCCCAACAGGCAAAGGCAAACAGCGAGCAGCAGCTTCTCCCAAAAGTTCTGGCATCCACGAATTTATCCCGGATGAGGGAGCCACACCCGGAGCAACAGCAGAAACACAGACAGCTGCTGCGTCCTCCCAAACTGTCCTTCTGGAACGCGCGCAGTGAGTGATGTTGACTTTTCCAGCTGAGAAATGGGAAACCCATTCTCCCCGCCAGAGGCCCCCACACGCTCCTCTCTCCCTCTGCCGCTCTCCGCCAGGACACTCCTTGTCATGACGCGATGCAGAACCGACATCTGCAAACTATCGACAGGCCCTCCTTCCCAATTTCTGTCCAGTCGCCTCTGTTTTCATCCCTCGCCTCCCGACAATCCCATGTGCAGGCTCAAGGAACAACAAAGCAAGACATGCCCACGTACGTGCCGACAGCCTGGCGTTCTGTTTTTCAGCGCTCAAACAGAGCTACCCTAAAACCCTCCCTGGAGAATTAACACACCTCCTCCCACTGCCTGGTGCCAACAAACATAACGCTATAAGCCGCTGGAAGCCACCGTCTGTTTTCCCTTTGAACTCGCTTCTTCGACACACACGTTCCATGCACGGGCACATGTACAGCACCAAGTGGGCTGGTCTGCAAGGACTCGTTTGCGAACATCCCTGGAAAGTCCCTAAAAGTCCCTCGGACCCCAGACTGCTCTGCGTGGTGGCATCAGTGTCAGACGGAACCAGAGACATCTGTCCCAAGCACAACCCCGATCCGTTCAGTTCTCACCAAACTGCTTCCTGCTGAGCTCTGCTTTGGGGAACGTTCTGGCTGCCATCAAAAGGGAGCGGTCACAGGGGGATGTGTGAGCCCGGAGGGAGGCTGTGCCTCTGGCTCCAAGTACCTATGCACAGCCAGGCCTCTACTTCTGTCTAGACTCTGCACACAGCTCCTCCCTGGGAGAACATTCCAGGGGCCCCAAACCCCGTTTACCCATCCGTTCGAGGAAGATACAGCCCAGGGAAATGGGTGAGAAGGCATAAAACGCCTCACAGGTTGAGCCCGGGACTGCTGAGCCTTGGCATTCACAGACTCCATATTTACACAGACTCCATGTTTACACGTACAGGGTATCCTGCTCACACCGACACTGAAGGAAGAGAGTGTTGCTGCAGGAACAGCTGACGGATGGAGCAAGTCTCCTAAGCAGGGAGTGAGCCTCGCTGTCCGTGCAGCCTCTGCGCTCCACGCAGGTTTCTTGTTTGCTTTTGCCTTGAAATGCAAAACGGCAACCGCTACAAGATGATCAATGCTCTGTTTCCTCCCTAAAATGAGTTGGCAAAGAAAGCCAATGGCTAGTATTGATGGGCCAAGCAAAGCGAAAGTGAAGAGGTCTACGAAAGGGACAGTTCTTCACCAGGAAATGGCTTTCGAAATTATTTCTGCCCTGTATTTATAGCCTCATTAAGGGCCTGAAGCTGTTACTTACATTTTTTAGTTATGCTTCATCGCATTTCATGGGGAAAATTATGTAGGAAGAGCGTTAACGTCGTGGGGATTTGCAGAGCCTTCGGGATGCAGCCCTTGCAAGGTCCGCGGTCCACAGCTCAGGGGGCTGGATGGCAATGCTGGAGGGGGCTGTTCCTCATGATGCTGACCCTCAGGGGTGGGCACGGAGCCCCACCCTGCTCCCCCTCCCTCACGACCCTCCCTTTAACAGCCCTTAAGGAATTGATTATTATTGATCTTCCCCTAGGGATGATCTAACATCTGCTGCAGCTCTCAACACATGACAGGACTTTAACATATCAGTTCTTGTCCTTCACAACAGCCCCATGCACTAGGCAGCCATGCCCATTTTGCAGTTGAGGAAAAGAGACTCAAGAAGCAACCTGCCCAAAGTCACACAGCTAGCAACTTTTGGGACCAGGTAGTACATATTTTAGGCTGTGCAAGACAGGAAGCCAAATTAAAGATAGAAAGGTACTGGGGCAACTGGGTGGCTCAGTAGGTTAAGCATCAGACTTCAGCTCAGGTCATGATCTCACGGTTCATGGGTTCGAGCTCCGTGTTGGGCTCTGTGCCGACAGCCCAGAGCCTGGAGCCTGTTTCAGATTCTGGGTCTTCCTCTCTCCCTGCCCCTCCCCTGCTTCTGCTCTATATCTCTCTCAAAAATAAATAAACATTTAAAAAAATGTTTTTAAAGACAGGTACTTCTATAAAAGGAGAGAAAAAATGTTCCACAAAATATGCATTGGTAAAATTCAACACATGATCATTATTGAGAACAATTTTTCATAATACAGGTCTACTAATGAGAAGAATAGAATTACGGGGTGGGGGGTGGTGGTGGGAGAGGGGGCAGGTAACACTGCACTTGATAAGGTTCAAGGTTAGTGTTCCCTATCATCAAAATCTATCGCAAATGTTTAATTTTTTTCACCATTTAAAAATGTTAAAACCCTTATTAGCTAGGTGACTTCAGTGGGCTGGCTCTGGCCCATGGGGCACAGTTTACGGACTCCTAAGCTAGAAGATGGCAGGTCTATTCAAAATAACAAAATGACCTTAGGGGGCATCATCCAAAGACACTTCCTCTCTATCCCACATCCCCACCACTTTCAGGATCTGAAATGATCCCTGTGGTTCAATGGCTGCTCCCCAAAACCATGAGGGCGCAGACCTTGGCTGTCCTGCTCCCCGTGTGTTCAGCAACTAGCAAGGTTCCAGACACCCAGCAGACACTCAGGAAGTGCTTACTGACTGAAAGAGGGATGATGCATCAGGACCCTGCCAGCTGGGACATTCTCAAGTTTTATGACTTTACCCAAACCCTACTTGAACCCATTCAGATTTCCGTGCAAAATGCAATGGATAAATGACATCGGGTCTGTAGAACACTTCTGAGCACCCAGGAGGAAAAGAACAGAAGCGAAGAACCACCAGATGAACTTGTGCACACACCAGAGCCCTTGCCAAGGGCTGGCTGCACACCAGGCCCAGGGTGTCAGGCCCGGGGGAGAACCTGGGGCAGGAGCTGTCCCCCACATGCCCCTTCTGTCCTTTCAGCTTCAATCAGCAGCAGCAGGAAGTGCGAATCAGGCAGTGCAGCTAAACTAAGGACAAGAAAGGGGACGGCTTTATGACCAATTTTTATCAGGCCCGCAGATAAGCCAGGCTTAAGAGAGGGCCGATCAACCCTGCACTTAAGCACGTCTCAGAAACAGCCACAGGGTCAAGAAGAAGGAGTTTGCTCTGACCCCAAGTTCAGCTCAACCCTATCTGCCCGGAGATGGCTGCAATAATCCCTACGGTCACTGGGAACCGTTCTGCAGCCTGTATTACCTGTATTACACTCCACACAGAGACACCCAGGCAGGGCGCGTATGGAAAATCCCAAACCAAACCAAGGAATAAGGCCAGAAAAACAAAATAAGCTTCAATTAGGCCAAAAAGCTATCTTTACGAGCTCAGGATAAGGAAGGATTTCCGAAATAAGACTCAAAAAAAAAAAAAAAAAAAAAGCATAGACCATAAAGATTGAGAAATACAACCACACTAAAGCGTAAAACTCCTGCTCATCAAAAGATACCACAAACAAACCTAAAAGGTAAGCCACTAACTGAAAGGCTGTATCTGCCACATTTAGGACCCACAGAGCTCACTACCCAGGATTTTCCTACAAGACTGAATGAGAAAACACAAGCCATCCCACAGAAAACTGGACAGAATGTACGAACAGGTGCTTTCACTGACGAGAAATATCAAACAATCACTTCAGATGTCCTCAGTCTCACTTGTAATCAAAACATAATTCACGAAACAAGAAAGTTCTCCTTCGCACCCATCAGACTTGCAAAAAGGTGGAGTCTGACATTCTCAAGTAGCGAGACGATGTGACGCAACAGGAACGCACGCTGCACGTGATGGAGGAACTCGGAGCGACGACCTGGGAGCTCCTAGTGACCCCGCAGATGCTCCTACCCTTTGACCTGCCCATCATCTTCTGGTGCACACCCCAGGCACGGGGAGAAACGCACAAGAGACAACAGCAGGAGCACGTTCCCGGCTGGTACCACTAGCATAGAAAATTGCAAGACAAACTCAATGTTCAGCAAAAGCAGGATGGATGAAAAATAGGGTTGCATCCACACGATGGAACAGCACCCAAGGCTTCAACTTAATCAGCTGAGGTGGCATGGATCCACACGGGTCAATTCTGAGAAACCCAATGCTCAGTGAAGAAAGAGCAGGTTGCAGAATATCACTGAAGTCAAGCCTGAAGACTAGAAGACTTTCACGGGTAGATACAAATGCAAAAGTATTTCTTTTTTCATTGTACAGGAAAAGAAAAATAGCAAATTCAGGAGCGTGGTCACCGTCTGGCGAATGGGATCAGAGGGGACACAATGAACTGCAAACATAAGATTTCTTTCTTTGAAACAATCTGAAGCAAGCATGACCAAATATCAGAATTCAAGGGAGCCGGGTGGAAGGCACACAGGCTTCCTTCGTGTTATTCTTGGTCCTCTTCCCCATCCCTTAAAAAATGTTTCATTAATAAAATTTATTATAAAGAACAAAAAAATATGCTAATATTTGAGAAAATCTCTGAAAGACATATGGAACCATTTACCACTGATATCCTAGCTTCAAAAACCCCATCAACTATAAAAGGATGAGAGATAAAAGGGGGCAAGTTATTCACGCTGGGGAAAAAAAAGAGCAAATGCAAGGACATCCATCTGGGAAATTCGGTCCTATTATGAGCTCTTTTCATTTTCTGAAAGGCAGCAACAGTTGCAGAGTAGAAGCAAATTGTGGAGGAAAAAATAAACACGTCTCATAAGATAGATTTACCCACCCAACTCATTAAGCCGTGACATTCCGAAAACAAAAATAGCAAGGCCTAGCCAGAAGGGCAGATATTTTTTTAAATACGAACTCCCTGAGACGTCAGGGTGGGCAAAGCCGCGGTAATCTGCCCATCTCAGAATAGCCCGTACCATCTGCCCCCTCACCCCTCCTCAAGGAGGCCAAGTAAAGGGGCCCAGCGATGATCTGGCACACCCAATCACAGCTGCCAAATGCCTGCTTCTCTATAGCTGTGTGACTTCAGACAACTGAGTTACCGTCTCTGAGCTAAAACTGTCCACTCACAAACCTGGGGTAAGTCCACCTTCTGGGCAGGGTTGCTGAGGGATAGAGATATAATATCTATACACAGATAAAGAGATAAAGTAAATATAGTTAAGAGTACTTGGCAGATACATGGGGCTCAAGAAATAGCACTGGTATGTTCCTCCTTCCTGCCCTCCATACATTCTCCCGGACTCTCCTCACAGAGCTGGTACTGTCCCTTTTCTCTACCTGCCTCCCTAGAAAGGGCGCAGCCTGGACAAGCGGGGCTGGCTGGCTAAGAGTACATGTCACCCAGGTGCAAAAATGTAGACTCTGGGGACAGACGCTGGGTTCTGAGAACATAGTTACGGAGCTCACAATGTGACTCTGGTTTTGTATCTTCTAACACACAACAGTCTCGGTTAGGTAATTCCTAAAGAAATAAGTAGCCCTTCGGGGCATCTAGGGAGCTCAGTTGGTTAAGCATCCGACTCTTGATTTCGACTAAGATCATGATCTTGCGGCTTGTGAGTTCGAGGCCCACATCGGGTTCTGCAGTATGGATCCTGCTTGGGATTCTCTGTCCCCTCTCTCTCTCTCTCTCTCTGCCCCTTTCCCCTTGTGTTCTCTCTAAACAAACAAATAAAAAAAAGAAAGAAGTAGCCTTTCTTGGATCATCCCTAGGACTCCTTAGCAGCAGCAAAATCATAAACATGAACCAACTCCTCAGAACAGCGTGGTTAGGACACAGATGAAAAGAGAAAGGTACGTGGGGTTCATCAGGATCGGAGGGAGCTGCTCTGTGTCCATGAGCCTCAGTGTCCCCGTGTGTAGAATAAGGCAGTAACAGATGACATCCAAGTTCCTTTTTAGCTCTCAACTTACTATTCCTACTTCTGAGGACACACACCCAGTCCCCATGGAGGCAAACACTCACCATCTGCCTGTCCTAGATACATTCTTCAGCATTTAAAAATAATACCTGGGATTTACACAGAGCTCCTCCACTATAGGACTGAAAACATCCCTCCAAGCCAGATACTGAAGGTAGTTCCTCCTTGTTCAATACAGGGAGACTTAGGACCCAGAGATCTACCAGGCGGTCAAAAAGGCAGCACGGAAGCTAGCCAGAGGATCCCAGGTTCTCAGACCCGGGATGACACTGTTCCTGCCTCCGCTCGACACCGCTGGTCCCACCTTCCCCCGAAACAGGAGAAAGTCATCTCCAGGGGGCCAGGAATCTGACCTGCCTCCTGCTCTCTAGGGACGCAAGGGCCTCTCCGGTTCACTCCATTAACCACAATCTCCCATCACACCTCAGCAAATGAACGGCTGTCTGGCTTATCACTTCCGATCAGGGGAGGAACCCTGCTAGGGAAATCAAAAACACCAGCCTGTTACCAACCAAGCAAGGGCGGAATACATATTAACTGGTGCGTCTTCTTAAATTTTCTTAAGTAGCTTAATCCATTAAACCGGTCCATCCAGCTTCTACAATCTGCTCACGCGGGCACCCTCCCTCCGTATGGAGCACGAAGACAGGCCCTCCATCATGAGGAATTAGCTGACTTCTAGAGCAAATGATGTTTGTACATCTAGCAAGTGCCAGAGTTAAGCAGTATTTACTGCTGGCGTCCCCGCTTCAGTATGCACGTCTGAATGAGCTCGGCTTTCAGAGAGAGCAATTTACCTTTGCAAGAGACTTGTCGGATTTGGCAAATCAAAGGGCTGACACCGTGAAGACTAACCTGTTTGGGTTCTTCAGATTGTGGAGCGTATGACGGTCCAGAAAAGAAATCGATTAAAGATTAAGGAAGGATTATAGAGCTTGCCTCGCTCAGGTCGGCCTGGGAGCCCACAAACTCTGAATTCTAATGCCACTCGTTCCCAGCTCCGGGAATGGCTTAAACCTCTGTGCCTCAGTTTCCTCATCTATAAAATGGAGATGGACCAAAGGCAACCTTGACAAGCTCCCTGGGGAACTAAAGGGCTATTCTGTCCATCTGGTCCCAGAGTTGCACAGTGACAGAGGGGAAAACCTCAAAGCTCTTGTCCTGCTTCCCTCACACTGGAAAACCTAAAAGGATGAAGAAGCCAGTGGAAACTTCCAGGACTGTCACACATATAAGCATGCAGATAAAGGCCATACGACTAGCCAGAGTTCACTGTTAAGGGCATCCTTATTCACTACTGAAGAATTACTATTATATAAAGACTAGATGCAATGTAGGCACAAAATATGCCACTCTACACAAGACATACCGTTCTATGGGGCGCCTGGGTGGCTCAGTCGGTTGAGCGACCAACTTCGGCTCAGGTCAGGATCTCACGGTCTGTGAGTTCGAGCCCCGCGTCGGGCTCTGTGCTGACAGCTCGGAGCCTGGACCCTGCTTCGGATTCTGTGTCTCCCTCTCTCTCTGCCCCTCCCCTGCTCATGCTGTATCTCTCTCTCAAAAATAAATATTAAAAAATTAAAAAAAAAAAAAAAAGAAATTATTTCCAATACATCCAGTCTGCCCCACAGCAGACTAGTCTCCCTCCCGGTTGGGGCTACTACGGTGCCACGCTAATGGGGACCGCTCAGTGCGGAGACACTGGGAAGAAATCAAAGGCCTGAGTGTCCTGGCCAGCCCATCTCTCCAATAGTTCTGTCCTAGCCCCCCAGGTTACTTTACAAGCTCCCCATGAGACCTCTCAACATAACCTATGCCAACCTCTGTCTCTTCACCTCGCAGAGTGTTCCACGGTTCCCGTTCTGTCTTCCCCACCATGAGCAGCTTTTACCTCAGAGGAGGGAATGTGTCCTAACGTCCTAAACGGAGCCAAAAACAGAATGTCTGTTGTGATGCATAGATGGAGGAAGGGAGGGAAGAAGGGAAGAAGGAATAAATAGCACAGGTGGACGGAAATACGGATGGTTGCTTCTTTGTGCGAAAATACTATGAAAATCATTCCACCAAATATTTTTGTGGATGACTCCTGCAAGTCAGGATTATTCCTCAACCGTGGGGACAGTCCACATTTGTGTGCAGCTTAAGATTTATGTAACAAAAACATGTTTCTTCATGCTCAGATAATAATTTGATCTGAAGTCATTTATTTGAAAAATGGGAGGAGGAGAGGAACCAAAAATATTTTTTATTCATATTATTATTCTCTTTCCTGAGAGGTCTATGAACCTTGGGATTTTCTACAAAGCAATCTTAACACCTGGATTAGCTTGAGCTTAATCAATCATTCTTCATGGATGAACATAAAAATTCAAAGGTAGCCCAACTCTCCACCATAACGTCAGCAGGTTAGAGCTTGCCTCCAGAGCTCTTGGGCACCCAGACTCTGTATGGGATGCGAGCTGCCCGCAAGATCTGGCACAGCTGCCCAGGAGACAGATCCAATATTCTGTGATGACCCAATCTCTCAAGAGATCAAGGATGACACGTGTTAAGTGGGGAGGGGGAGCAGAACCAACCAGATTCAGGTGCAGAAGTAGCCGAAAACACCTGTAAGAGTCAGCCCTCCATTTCTGCTCCATACCGGCTTGGAGGCGGCCTCACTTAAGCCTTCAGGCCTCCATCCACAGGGAGGCTGATTTCCCCTCTCCCCAGGGCAAAGCCCAAACCAGCAGCACCCTACACATGGCCTTTGTTTGTTTCTTTCCGTATCCAGGGAGTAGTGACAGCTGTACCAAAGACGGTGGCATTTTGGGCTGGGACTCTGCTCCAGAACAGGCAAAGAAAGAAGCCATCTGCTGGTGGAGGCAGTGAGGGTGGCCTGGTGGAATGAAGGGGCCTACAGGGGCTTGATCAACGGTCTGCCATTGTCATCAAGGGCCATGGGAGCACTGAGACCCGGGTCCCCAGTAACTGCCCTGACATCCTTTGAACAAAGTCCAGTTTGTTTACCCACGCGGAAGGTGGCAACGGTCCGCAGGCTCTGGACGTGAAGAGAAGAATACTGGCTCCAACATGAACCTGCCAAGAGTTTAAGAAGCAACACTGGTCTAGGAAATGCCGGCAGAATAAAGAAGCGTCATGAACCAGAACTGCCAACACGGCTTGAGAGACTCTCCCTGTCCCTTCTTTTATGGATCATGTGCCTTTATGCTAAAGACATGAGAGACCACGGTTTTTTAAGAGAAATGAGGCAAGGGACCCAGCTTCCCACTGAATGTCTGCGATAATCAGCTCCAACAGGCGCCAACCCCCGCCTGGCACAGCTCACTTTTCCCTGCACATCACGATTCACCCGTGCTGCACAAATGATAATGCATTTACAGACGGCAGGGACTTTCCAGCCAGGAGGGAAAATTTCACCTAATTAAATAAAAACAAAATAGAAAACCCAAGCCTTTAACCAGCGCCAATTTGAAGACCGACTACTGATCTTCTGTGGACCTTGACAGCCAGGAATGCCAATCAAGATGATTTTTTTCCCTAAAATCTTTTAAAGCGATCCTCTGTGTCCCCGACTGCAAAGAACTCCTTAAAACTCGGGGGGGAGGGGGGGGAACCGCAAAGAAAAATGGATACAGTAAATGACCGAGCGTGTCACGAAACATAAAGATGGCTAATAGACGAACGGAGAGTGCACAGCCTCAAGGGCAGGTAAAGAAATACTAGTAGATATGCCAATTTTTTAAAGCAATCTGATCAGCAAAAGCTAAAACGTGGATAATGCTGAGAGCTGGCATAGATGTGAGGACAGTGGGACTGTCATACTACTGGTGAGAATGTAAACACCCTCCTGAGGCCACCTGGCAGTAGCCAGCACTATTTACAGAGTGTACCTCTGGATTCCGTTTCTAGGAACCCATCCTTAGGAATATACAAACGCACAGAGAAACACAAAAGGCGTCCCCCCCCCCACATACTTACTTGTAGAGCTTAAAACTTAAAAGAACTTAAATGTCACCCAAGAGGGAGATGGGTAAACGTGATATGGCATATCCACGCTAGAACACCGCAGCACATAGGAAGAACACCTACCACAGAGTCAGGGGGGCAGTAAATTACAAAACGGTATGTGTAACATAAGCCTTTCTTGTTTATCTCTAGAGATGTATGTGATAATATATAGGCACCTGTATTTACATTCACATCTAAAAGGTCCTAGAACATACACTCCAAGGGAAGAAACTGAAAGGTCTGTTAAAAAAAAATATGGGCATATTCTGGGGCACCTGGGCGGTTCAGTAGGTTAAGCATCTGACTTCGGCTCAGGTCATGATCTCGCAGTCGGTGGGTTTGAGCCCCATGTCGGGCTCTGTGCTGACAGCTCAGAGCCTGAAGCCTGCTTTTGGATTCTGTGTCTCCCTCTCTCTCTCTCTGCCCCTCCCCTGCTCATGCTGTCTCTCTCTCTCTCTCTCTTTCTCTCTCTTTCTCTCTCTCTCTCAAAAATAAATAAACATTAAAACAATTAAAAATGTTTTTAAAAACATGGGCATATTCTTATTGGCATCTTTTCTTTGAAACGAATTCCTTAAAATAACACCATGGCAGGGGCACCTGGGTGGCTCAGTCAGTCGAGCATCCGACTTTGGCTCAGGTCATGATCTCAAGGTTCATGAGTTTGAGCCCCACATCGGGCTCACTGCTATCAGCGCAGAGGCCGCTTCGGATCCTCGGTCCCTCCTCTCTCTGACCCTCCCCTGTTCACGCTCTCTCTCTCAAAAGTAAATAAAACATTTAAAAAAATATATCACCATGGTAAATGTGCCTGAAGAACTTACAAAAGTAACCAAGATGATATGGGGGAGGGACTGCAGTGCATTGTTAGTTATTAAGTCAGACACACACACACACACACACACACACACACACACACACTAGCTCCTTTAACGTTAAGAAGCAAACCCAAAAGAAAAAGGTCATCCCATTTACCAATTTATAACATACAAAAGAGACAAAGCATTCCTTGAAACTTCAGAGAAGCAAGTTGGGTGAGAGCCCTTTTACATAATTATGAAACTAAAAGCCCCAAACATTGGCCCAAACTAAAATGAATGAATGAATGAGTGAATGAATGAACGAAAGAATAGGGAATCATTTGGAGAAACCTGCGGATGGCTTTCTTAATGAGTTACCCCGGGAAATTACCCAAGGGCTTTATTCCCTTTGATTCGGTTTTCCAACACAAACCCACCCCACAGGAGAGCTGCTGAGCCACCTTCCCCCAGCCACACGTTGCCCTTTCCTCCCGCCTGGCCCCTCGCCCCACACCAGGGGCCCCATGGTAGGTCGGTCGCTGGCCTGCGTGCCAGTCCTCCGAGCTCTGACTCGGATTCAAGGGATACAAATTAATCTGTCGTCTGTGAGGAATGCAGCGTGTCTCTCCAAGGCGAGCTTGTGCTCAATGTGAGCCCACAATTATAGCTCACTCGGGACTCCCGCTTCCCGCTACTGGACCTTCCAGGTGGCTTGAGGCCACACTTTCTGCTGGAAGACAGAAGAGCTCATCCAAGGGCGCCTGCAGCAGGAGAGCCAGACCCAGGCGCCCAAGGCTGGCGGGATGTCTGTTCGCCAAGGATCCGGAGTTGTCCTCCCAACCCAAGTGGGTGGAGGGTCGTCCCACAACCCGCCTCCTTGGAAAGGGGACGGAAATTAGATGTTTTTAACAGTGAGCAAAAAGGAGCCAGACGCTCTTAGTCTTGCCGGCGCAAAACCGGGCGAAAGTAATCTATGATGTTGGAAGTCAAGAAGAGGCGTGGGAGGACCAGGTGGCGATGCGGTGGGGGTCCTGGGGGTGTTGGCAATGCTATTTCTTGACCTGAGAGCACTGACTCCCCGTGTGTTTACTTTATGCAAATTCACGGAGCTCCCCACTTAACATCTGTGCACTTTTCAGTACGTATGTTAAATTTCGATAAAAAGGTTACTTAAATAATAAAAGAAAACCTTTCTAGTGGGAAGCTAGCTCACAGGCACTGACTGCCTCTGTCCATTACGGGTTGACTCCCTCCTTTCTTTCCTGCAGCCCCAGCCACCGACAAATGTACTGGTCAAAGTCACGCCAAGTCCAATAGTCCCCAGTGCCACGATGTGGTGACAGGCAGGGGACTGGCGGTGTGAGCAGTGGGGCATGGAATGTCCAGCATTTATTTTTAATTGATTTGCTCATTTTCTCCTACTATCAAAACAGTCCCACTCCTTTCCTCCAATGCCCAAAATGGCAGCAGCCCCACCCGGATAAACCCCAAGCATGCAAACTTCTCAGGCCTGGCACAAGGCTCTGTGGTCCTGTCTACTAACCCCATTTGAAGAACGAGCCTCCAGGAAGCATCCAGAAAGTCTGCCCGGCTGCTCCAGCTCTCAATCCAAAAAGAGTCTGAAGCAGGGTGTGGCCCTCCTCCTGTAAGTCAATACTATCTCCAGTTACCTCTGCCCTCACTCCCCAAAACCCCCTGGGTTATTTGTGGATTATCAGCGATACTTGGGGTCTCAATGAACTTCTCCAGGTGGTCAGTTTGGGGGTCCCCCCTCTTTTGTTTTGTCTTTTGACGAAAAGGATTACAGAAAACTAGAGGGAGAGAAAAGGGATCCAGAATGATTTACATTCGACGAACCCACAAATTAGGCAACTGAATGCTGGTCGCTGCTTGAGGCCAAGTGAGAAGTCTGAGCCTGGCTTTCTCTTTCTCTCTCCCTCTCTCCCTCTCTCTTTCTCTCTCTATCTCCCTCCCTCCCTCCGGCCCTCCCTCCCTTGTTACAATCACGCTTTCAAAAAGACACCTGCCAAGTCACCACCACTGCCCAGATGTTCAGGGAGAAAAGCCTCAGCTCAAGCAAAGTACAGCTGGTTGTCGCTCACCAGCAAGGTGACTATCACCTCTGGAGGGCATAGCAGGGTAGCAAGGAGCGGGCGAGGACCACCACCCCAGCCAAGGGCAGTCTCTGATTTGAAGACACTACTGGGGTACCAGCCCATGTGCCTGCATATTGCATCCTTCCAGCAACTTGGACTTGTCTGGCATGACTGGGACCCTCATTTTATGTGATGCTGCTACCGCATTTTCATTCAAGGCCAGCTTGGTCAATACCCTACATTGTGTTCCCCACACAGATACATTACGTTTCTGTCCACCACCCCTTTGTCTGTCTGTCTGTCTGTCTCTCTCTCTCAGATCAAACAGCTTCTGTTCAAACTTTGGCCAGGAGCAACTCAATCTCCCGACACCTCCCGCATCCCAGGAAAAATCCCAAACTTGTGTAAACACAGAAAGACCCAAAGCTCAGCCTGGGAATGAGGCGGGTGGTCAGGTGGGCAAGGGACACCTCAGGCTGCGCTCACCGGGCCCAAGAATCACAGACCCACGGTTGAGGGCAGGAACCACAGATCCAAAAATCACACAGGAAAGCCTGAAAAAGAACCAGCTGAAGACTTAAAAAAAAAAAAAAAAAAAAAGGTTTCTTTATTAAGGCAGGGGAAAGGGAGGGTGCTAGCAAAGCCGGACTTGATCAACTGTCTTCTGGTGCCTTCTAGATCCTAGCACACAGCACATAAACACGAGGAGCTGGGCCACGGACCGTCCAGCCTCAGGGGTGTCAGCAAAGCTGGTCAGTGAGAGGCAGGAACCACCACCCCAACTCAACAGAAGGGAAAGCCTCAAACACACTCCCTTGGGGGTTACAAGCACCTGTGAGGAGGAGAGAAGGGAATCGACTCCGTAAAACACCATCCAAAGGAAAAGACACCCATCCTTCAAAGTCCCCGTCATAAGCAAGCTGCCAAGAGGCTGAGGGGCCCTGCTAGCAAGCACATACTTTCAGGAAAACGTCTGCTTTAACCAGACTCCTGTGCATCAGGTGCTATCCTCACTTTTTTTTTTAAGTTTATTTATTTACTTTGAGAGAGAAAGGAGTGACCAAGCAGTGGAGGGGCAGAGAGAGAGGGAGAGAGAGAATCCCAAGCAGGCTCTGCGCTGCCAGTTTAAAGCCAGACCTGGGGCTCAAACCCACAAACCGCGATATCATGACCTGAGCTGAAACCAAGAGTCAGGTACTTAACCGAATGAGCCACCCGTGGGCCCCTATCCTCGGTACTTCTTAAAGAACAAGAGACAAGAAGGCCCAGGAACAAGACAAGTTATTTCTCAAAATTCCATACAAATAAACAAGAACAGCATTTCTAGCCCTACATATACCAAATATAATTAACGATGGGCAAGCCAATTTATACACAGCAGATCTTTTTATGGTTCAGAATTAACAAGTAACTTCAGAATTTATAAGGGAGAAACAGGATTTCAAACGTTCCATGAATTTCCATTCTCTGCTCCCCAAGCACCACAGTTTGTTTGTTCCTACCTTTTCCGACCAGTTTTTTCCAGTTTCAAAAATTCCCAGACATTCACATCTTTGATAGAGACGGAGTACTCAGAATTCCTAACCTCCAATTACTTAGAATATAGATGGGAGGAAATCTAAATGTGCTGATTAAAATCAACAGGAAGAAACCACCTTCAAGGACAGTAGCAACAAAAAAAAAGCAATTTCAGACATTTCAAGTTAAAAATGGCTCTGACTCTCTCCACTGTCTTCAACCACAGATAAGCAGACCATGATCACTCACTAACAAGTGCTGGTGACGGGCCACCCTTCTCTTAGAAATAATCCCTACATTATGTCATACCCACTATGTGTTGGAGCCTGTGCTGGTGTTTCATGCATGTTATTCAATCCACACTGCATCCCTACTGACTAGATTTTATGCCCATTTTACAGATGGAAAAACCGAGGTTCAAGATGACAAAACAGTCAATGAGCACTGGGATGCAGATCAAGGTCCATCTGGCTTCCCAAAACACTCCTCCCTCCACCACCGTCGTGTTCCCAAGACAGCACAAACGGACCACCTTTCAAAGTCACAAATCGAGTGTTATTGGAATAGCGGGACTTCTGACGCACAAATCCTAACAATTATGTACCCGAAGTGTGGGAGAACCATCCAATCTGAAACTGGGCAACTGCTGCGTTCCCACTGCCAAACCACTTGAGCTAACGTTCTCTTGGACAATGACAGTGTGCCACTGCACTGGGTCCACAAAACAAGATCCTTATATTTAAATCGACCCATTACCTCCGCATGCTCTGTTGTGTGGTAAGCATTCCTTCAATTAACACAGGCATTCAATGACCCAGAAAGAACTGACTGAGCACCTGATGTCCTTCAGATTATGATAAATACAAGATCTGAGCACTTTCAAAGCCTACAGTTTGACCAGAAGAGAGGAATATGCACCTACATGGCTATAATTATAAAACCTGAGGTCATAAATGCCATCAAAAAGGAGTACAACATGGGATATAGGAATCACTAAGGAGGGAAAAATTTCTTTCAGGGAAGTATCATGGAATGCTTCACAGCACAGTTTTCAATCAGGCTGGCTTTGCAGGGTGAGTAAGATGTAGACTTGCATTCTAGATAAAATCTTAAGCTAAGCAGGAGCATCTGGGTGGCTCAGTTGGTTAAGCATCCGACTTAGCTCAGGTCATGATCTCACAGTTCGTGGGTTCGAGCCCCGCATAGGGCTCTGTGCTGACAGCTCAGAGCCTGGAGCCTGCTTCGGATTCTGTGTCTCCCTCTCTCTCTGACCCTCCCCTGTTCATGCTCTGTCTCTCTCTGTCTCAAAAATAAATAAATGTTAAAAAAAAATGTTAAGCTAAGCAGAGGCAGGAAAACATTAACGAAGAGGAACAAGGGACAGAAGGCTGAGAAAAGCTTTAAAAGCCAGGCTGTGGAGTGTAGACTTCACTTTGCCAACAATGAGAAACCAGCAGCAACAGTTTTTTGGTTTTTGTTTTGAACTATCATTGGGTAATCTCTATATCCAAGGTGGGGCTGGAACTCACCACCCCAAGATCACAAGCCTCATGCTCGACTGATGAGCCAGTCAGGCGCTCCAAGAGCAACAGTTCTTGAGCAGAGGAGTGACATGGACCGAGTAATAAATACTTCGTGTAAGTTAACCTGGTGGCTCTACCTAAACAGACACCGGGCGAGGGGAGTAGTAAGAAAATGCAGCTGGGAAGCTACTGGAAATTTGTAGGCATCTATCTGCGAATCAAAGAGTTGGGCCTTACTCTGCTAACTCCAATATACAGTCCACCTTCTAACAAGAAATATCACGAAAGGCTGGTCAAAGTTAAATAAATAAATACATCGAGTCTCTTTGACTATTTGCTGAAGGAGGAGACAACCCAAGTCATCAATCTTTGGCTTTAGAAAACAGCAGATGGTAGTTTTGGCAGCCGATCTGCTGTCCTAGTTATATGTTTTGCTCAGGCTAATGGTGCACTTTGTTTGCATTTCCTCAGCCTGCACCACTGGCGCATGGGGCAGGCAATCCCGAAATGTAATAAGCAATAACGGACGTTACACTGGGCTTCAAATTTGAGCATTTGGATAACCCGGACACAAACACACCCAAGTACAAGACATGCTTCAAACTCCTATGCTGGTGGAATGTTCGGGGCACCCTGGACACAATTCTGACCAGTGTCCTTCATGTCTGCAAAACCTCAAAGGCAACAAACGCAGAAAAGTGGGGGGGGGGGGGGAAGCAAGGAGGAGACTCAGACGGTAACAGGCGGCTAGGTGGGCAGAGCTGGAAAATTCCTCGTACTGGTTACTAATTTCAGGGAAATAACTGCTTCTTAAGACAGATCAAATAAGCTTCTGGAAACCGTGTTTCCCTAGACCTGCCTTTTGATGTGCTCCTTTCCACAATAATAATAATAAAAGAAGCGTGTGCAGGAGATGGAGTGACTCATAGCATTTTCTGCGTGGATTACATTTCTGCTACGTTCCGTAAGCAAACCGATAACGGAACAAATCCATTTGCATTTGAGCAGGCACCAAACCGGCTCATAAGGATACACTCAGGTGTTGTAATGGGGGCGGGAGATCCGTTCTTTCCAAAGAGCTCCATTTCATCCTCCAATCCACCTTAACCCCTTTTGACAGAACCCTTTGGCAGGGGGCAGAATCCATCTCTGTTCTAATGGAAACTGATTTTTCAGGTAGGTGAGTGAAAACTGCCTGCACTTTTCTCTTAGCCTTCATTTCAGCCAAGTGACCATGAAAGTCCACACCAAATCCCGCAAAAAGAATTCATCATAGGGCTTGCTGAGCAGGACTGTTCCCAAGCCGGGGGACTTAAACTGTAGTCTGGAAACATTTGATTTGAATTAAAAGAAAAGGTCGGTCTCAGAGCAGAAAGGGGATGTGGATCCTGGGATGTGATGCCAAGACACAGAAATGAGCTCTCCAGGGAAGTTCCAGGAAGAAAAAGGTGGAAAAGCATGTGGGAAAAGCACGGGCGTCAGAACGGTACGAGATCCATTTCACTGGGCACCAGGAAGGAGGAGGAAAGCGGAGGTGTGTGCGTAGGCGTTGATCTCAGACTTCTGGAGAAGGCAGAAACAAATACAACGGAAGGAGATATGTGGCACAGCCCCATGAGGAGAGAAATGGACCGGTGAGAGAATGGTCGATTAACAGAAATAAAATCACCACATCCAGTACTTTCATAATCAAAGTGGTAAGAAACCACTGTCATCTCCATAGTTGTAGTTCTGCTGTAAAAACATGTTTTTAAAAACAAGGCCTCGGTGGACACAGAAGTCCGAGCTGGAAAGCCTACAAGGAAAATAAAGTAGTACTTCTGTGCCCAGCACGGTCTCCCGCGGAAGCGCAATGAGTGAGAAGGGATTCATTTCTTATAAAGACGAAGCAAAGGCTTCAATGCTCTGGAACATGTTTATTAATATTGAGCCAGTTAAACCCGGGCCTTTCCCAGCTGCAGCCCACCAGCCCATAAATGTTTAGGAGCAGACCCGGGCACACACGTGCACGCCCACCAGACACGAGCGCCACGTGCATGCGTGTGCACACACGGAACATATTCGCCCCACATTTCTCACCCCACCGGGTGGGGGGACCCACAGAATTGTCCGTGTATGTGCAAACCCAATCTCGCAGTAAGAGCGTGCAAAGTTCCCGTTCCTGAGCTCAACCAGCTCCTGGGGGAAAGAATCTCTCTTTCTCCAGCTTCTACATTCCTCCTTATACTTTTCAAGCCCTGAGGAGGTCCCAAGGTCGAATGGGAATCCCACGCTCTTCAGAGATGAGCCCTGGAATCGGGATGAGGGAGGCTTTTCTTTAGCAACAAGCCCACTCCCATCGACAGCACCAAACAGCGCCAACCCACATTTTCAGACCTCAGGGTGTATCCACAAATGGCTTTTTGAAAGAATAAAGATTCCACCCAATTTGTCTACCAAGTCCGCCTTGCCTGTGTAGCCAAGCGTTCTTTACAACTGATAAATGATATGCCCTCCCCAAATATAAATGGCATTGATGATAATTACCATTTATTGAGTGTTCTCCATGTGCCAGATGCCTTTACAAACATCTAATATTTATAACAGCTTTAATCAAAGGAATCATTAGCTCCATTCCACAAATGCGGAAAGGCTGCTCAGGGAGGTTAAATATCTGCCCAAGGTCACATGAAGTAATTGAGGATCTGGGCTTTATACCAGGGCTGAGTCTGCCTACAATTCATTTTGTCTTCTGCCGGACTCTTTCATCCGGCCACAAAAACATAACCACGGGAAAACCCAGCCGGCTCCCGCCCTCCTCCTAGCACCCCACAGAACAAGAAGCCTGCACGTCAGCCTAGAAGATTCTCCTGCAAGTCTTCCCAAAAAAGAAAATTTACGAGGGTTTTACAAAAATCACTGGTCTGCAGAGGCTGCAAAGTGACTTCCAGTTTTAAGAACTAACAAGAATCTCCCCAGAGCCGATTAGGGCTGATACAGCTCATAAAACAGACCATAAAACCATTTCTGTTATATTAGTTTTGTGTTTTTCTTTTCCAGAGGCCCGTGGCGTGGCAGGGGTGGGGGGCTGGGGGGGGGGTGCTCCTGAGGAGAGGCCTTCCCACGGCCTATGGTCCGCCCACATCCACAGAAGCCCGAAGACTTGTCTTAGACTCTTCCCTTCCTCGCCCTCATCAGAGCCTCTCAAGCTGGTACAAAGGAAAACATCATTAACCAGCCTCCTGTACCTGAGGGTGATCTCAGATGGGTCCCAGGAGCCAGTTCTAATTTACTTAAATGATTGAGATCTCCAGTTACTCAATCCTGCAACACCAGCCAGCAGATATAATTGCAAAGCAGGTAGGCTAGACTCACCAATCTGCCGATTTGGTGCCAGCTAACGTTGCAAATTACAGGGTATAAATTTAGCAGGGTGGGTCTTGACACACATTCCTGCAAATTACACGTTCCGTCTCTAGTAGAAAGTGCATTAATTACTCTGGGTGCATGCACTACTTCCGCTTACTGGGGGCTTTCGGGACAGCTTGAGAGCAACTCCGAGCAATCTACGAAGATTAAAGCATAAATAAGTAATGCCTGCCGGGGAGGTGAGACTTTTCCAAAGCTCTTGGAATCGGAATTGTTAACTTTCTCCCTGCAGATTGAGAGGGAGTGACTGAAGCCCACTGTGTGGAGCTGAAAATGGACTGACCCGAAACAAGACACAAACAGGGGACCCATAGGGCTGAAAACTGAGCAGCGTGGTGATTTAAGAGCAGCGGCTTCGTTCTGCTTGCAACACAAGGGCTGCTTTTCCTGCAAGGAGAACAGGCATCAGGTGCAACAGGGCCGATACAGCCAGAAGTGAGGTCTGGATCCGCGGGCGTGAGCCCATCGGATTTCACCCCGTGTAACAGAGCACTGCCTATGTGCCGGGCACTGAACAGAGTACACAAAACCTGCATTTTCACTGATCCCAGCCACACGGGGCAGGAAGGAACTACTGCCAACTTTACAGAGGAGGGAAAGTTGGCTTTCCTTTACAGAGGCTTGGAAAGTTAAATACCTTGCCCAAGGTGACATAATCAGAGAGTAGTGGAACCAGGACTGTGTGACCCTCCAACTCATGCTCTTCAACCCAACAGCCACCGCAGATGCTCATCGGGACTCTGGGGAGAAGGAGAAAACACCACCCAGTCATTCAGTACCTCCCACGTCCTGGCCACAGAGCTCGCTGTCTTCACCGAGGCTGTTCCACTTAATTCTCAGAACAACTCTGGGGGGTGTCCCCTTCCCTCGACTGCACCCATGAGAAACCAAGGCCGGGAAAAGTCAAGATCATCCAGCTCATAAGTAGCAGAGCCAAAAATTTAACCCCTCTATATAGCTCCTAAATTCAAGACTTTTCCCTCTAACCTAAGATCCTCATCTGTGAATTCACCATAAATCTGATAACTATGCAGCCTACGTGATTCAGGGAGAAAAAGCACCAAACTGCTGGAGCCAGAGGAAGAACATCAAATGGTACTGCCTGCCCACAAGGTCCCTGAGCCCACACTTCCAGCGGGAGGAGGAGTGAGCTGGCCGTTCTCAAGTCACAGCTATAGTAGACACCGGTGGCTGGCTTTGGTTCAAGTTTGTTGGCATGCACTTCTCCTTCTGCTTTATTAGAATGAGCTCTTTCTCGATGGCTACAATGCCACGGGGCTACAATCAAGGGTCCTCCGCTCTCCAGTCCAAAGGAAGGCAATGGGATCTGAGCTGAACTAAGATAATGGCTCCCTCCCTGGAGTGTGACTTCTCAGAAGAAAGGCAAAGGCGCTGAAAACAGCCCATTCCTTCCAAGAAGCCTGACAAAGAAGGACTCTTTTTACTGTAAAATGAAATCTCTCTGACACCACCTTGCTTGGAAAAAGCTCACGGGTCTCCTGAACGAAGGGATTTCACTGGAGCAGGGAAGCAAGGCTCAGAAAACACAGGTAGTGCTGGGGAAAAGCAACCCAGTAAGTTCCATAAGATTCGCGTGCAGTGTGCACTTACGGAGAAGGCGGGACCGAAGTCAGCGTGGCTGGCTTCCAGAGGGGACGCACTCACCCCGATGAGAGACACTGCCTGGACCCACCAGATAAGTTAAGATTTAAGGGCTTGACAAGAGTGACGTGTCACAGCCAGACCGCCGTCTTGTCACGGTTAATATTGATAGGACATTTCCTCTTAGTAATCATCATTTGGTGGATTAATTAAACCTGGAATTCCTGAGCACTCAAGGTTATGACCTCAATCCTGACTCCAGGAAATTGCACATTCTTTGTCGTAATTGGAAATGTGTATGGCTTTACCTAACAAAAATGTGTATGGTAACCTAATAACACGTGCAAGATTACTTTCTACCAGAAGCCTAATGAATAAAGCTGACACACTGGTATGCACAATGGCTGCCCTTACCTTAAATTTGTAGGATGACCGTGAGATTCGGGTGTATAAATACTACCTTATCACTTAGGCGGTCCCTCTCTAATTCATTTCTATAAAAAGTGGGAAGCAGTGGGGTTGGTGCACCACAGGGGCCCCTGACCCACCTAAAAAGGCAAAGATAAAAATCATTTGAAAGCCATTTATCTAGAGCCACAGTTCTGGACGCCTGGGGCCCTTTCTATGAGGTCAGACTTAACCATCCTACAGCTAGGTGGCATTCTGGGGGCCCTCCCCAGTCTGGATTGGGAAGACCCACTGTGACCCAGGGTGGGTGCTAAGACAAAGAGCCAAGAGGTTTAAAAAAAGGGGGTGAGGGGGCAGCAGCAGATGATGCTAACTGAGGGCATCCATGGAGCTCAGTGAAACGACCTCACGTGCTCCTCTCTGGTCCGGGCAGTAGCACTAACAGAACAACATGGTACCAGCTATGACTCTCGTTGTTGACGGCATGAATGATAAGGATGACACAGGAAGACAGTGACAACATACACACAAGGCAGGAAGCTCTGGGGCCCTGCCCGTAGGACCGAGTCTAAGGCAACTGTGTCTACTTGTGCCCATTCAATGCTGAGGGGGCACAAATGGATGTGGAAATTCTGGGAATTGTTTTTAATCTACCGAAATGACTAGATGTGCACAAATAATAGCTACAAATATGCTATCCACGTCGATGTTTAAAATAAACACAAACTTGGAAACAACACAAATGCCCAAAATTAGAGCAATAAATTACGGAACATCTATTGGACGGAATTCAATGCAGCCATTACAACAAGCTTAGAAGTACTGGGGGCAGGGCTGTGGAAGCATTCTCCCTCAAGGAAAGGCAGCCCAGTCAAGAGGGGCACCGTGGGGTTCCAAACAATCAATTCTTGCTAGAATAACCATCCTGAGTTGGGAGGCAAATAACGAAGAAGTCTACTGTTTTCCTAATACAGACCACAGAAATGAAGCTGATAAGAATTATTCTGAACGATAGAGTTGGGGTAGAGAAGACTGAGGATGCACTAAAATAGAAATGTTTCGGGGCGCCTGGGTGGCTCAGTTGGTTAAGCGTCCATCCAACTCTTGATTTCGGCTCAGGTCATGATCTTGCCATTCGTGAGATCAAGCCCCGCATCGGGCTCTGAGCTGACAGTGTGGAGCCTGCGTGGGATTCTCTCTCCCCCTCTCTGCCCCGCCCCCACTCACACATGTGCACTCTCTTTTCTCTCTCTCTCTCCCTCTAAGTAAATAAATGTTAAAAATATAAAAAATAAAATAGAAATGTTTTAATAAATAGAAAAATCTTCAGCACATTTAAGATGGAAACAGAAAGTATAAAAACTACATACCCGCACACACACACGTAAAGTATCCAAAAGAAGGATACGCCAGTTTCTTTCTGAACAGTAGGATTCACTGATGATTTTTATTTTCTTCGTTCCAGTTAACTGAATTTTCAACAAGAAATAACAGGAACGATAGCAATAAAAGTTATTTTCCACAATCTTATTTCTTTTTTTTTTCTTTTTTTGGAAGTCCCACTGAGATATTTTTCACAATTTTCATGGGAACAGAGACCATTACAGAACCCAAATGTCATACAAAGCAGGTGGCACTTTGACTCCCCAGAGACCATTTCCACCTAATAATTCAATTAAAAGATTTTTTTTTTTATAAAGACAGTGCACAGTAATGCAGAAACAGAGGCTATTATTTAAAGAATTCCTCCACAGGACATTTCTGTAGTGAGTGACATCGAGTGTGTGACTTGGAGATACAGTAGGTACTTTCCATTTTGAGCACACGTCCACATGACGCTCAAATCACAAAACGTTATAGACTCCATACCTGACCAGTCAGACTCTGGGAGACAGCCGCCTTCTCCTCAGAGCCATTGTTTTCTCCAAGCTCTCTTCCAGCACCTGCTTTTCCTCGCACTTTTCCTGACAGAGGAAGTACCGCTGACCTGCTACAACCCTCAGCCCCGGGGTCGGGTTAAACCAGTTGTACCGCTTCCACAGCCAATCCTCCCTTGGAGTGGCCAGGGCTCCACTAGAATGTGGTCATCACATCCTGACTTCACCAGGTCCTGCTGCTTCACCTCAGGGCTCTCAGATTCATCCTCCCCTTCCTTCCTGTGTCTGGCCTTGACCCACTCTGCCTGGACCACTTCATACCCGAACTCTGCGCCCCCGGGCTCTTTCCCCCACGGCGACTCTTCACGCTGAAGACCGATCACGTCACTGTCCGCCCGTCAAGTCTCCCCAACTCCAACATCCAGAACCTCACTGGCTGCAAGCCTCGGAGCCTGCATGACCGAGGTTCCACCTACCTTTCTACGTGTTTCATCCAGAACATTCCTCCTCACAAGCTACGTCCCAGACATCCCACATAATCAATCGCCTGTTCTGTAAACATACTGTTTAATGATATGAAATATTTCAAACATATGAAGAAAATAGGGATTTTAACATAGTAGACTCATGTACCCAGAGCACCAAATTCACAAATACTAATATTCTGCCGTATTTCACCTTTCTTAAGGAATAAAACACTAGTGAGATGGATGGTTGAGAGGCCCCTCCCACCCCGTCATCCCAGAGGTAACTACAATCCCGGCGTGTATCTTCTGTTTACTACTTTTACAACACATGCATAACTCAATTGTATGCGCATGTTTCATATGTATGTTATATATGTATATATACACCCATGTATAACATACAGATGCATGTGCATATATAATTTTGCACCTACATACACTCACTATATACAGATATATAGATACTACTTGGGTAGACAGACATACAGTTTTTCTAGTTTTAAAATAAACTCAAGTGGCACATACCATATAGATCTTTCCTCTTTCCCACTCGAAATTTCTTTAGAGATTTATCCGTATCAGCATTTGAAGATCTGGTCTATTCATTGTCGTCGCTGGATAGCACTCCAGTTTGTGATGGCACCGCCATTTATTTACTCAGTCTCCTTAAATGGTCAACAAGACTTTCTCCAATGTTTCACTACTGCCAACAGAGCTGCAGTGCACAATCTCACACACATCTCCACAGGCACTTGCAGAGATCTTCTCTCGGGTGACAATGCTGGACCCAAAGGACACATGACCCACCTTTCTTGGATGCTGCCATGCCCAGGGCGCATGATGAGCCGGTCACCATAGTCATTTGTGCCGGACCCTGACTACTGCTGCCTGAGCCAGGCAAGCCTGAATCCAAGATGGGATTGCCAGGCGCCAGCGGCATGCAGGGCGTGGCCAGAAAACATGGACAGGTGGCCCAAATTCCTCCCTTAGGGTTTTTAGGATTAGGGCACAAGTGGGTCAGTGAGACACGGGAGCTGAGCGGGAAGAGACTGAGGGAGACAGGGCTGGGATGGTGTGCACTGAAGCCTGGAGGCAGGGGTGGGGAGGGTGAGAACACAGCAGGCGTGCAAAGAGGCACGCAAACGAGAACACCCAGGAGCGTCCATGCAGTTGTCAAGAGAGATGGGTAAAGGTGCAGCCTCAGTCTGGGGAGGCTGCTGGCTCCAGTCTACGTCCTAGAGAAGGAGCCCTGCTTTAAGTTCCTCTCATCAGAGAGGCCCTCCTTCAAAGATCAACAGATGTCACCTCCGCCAGAAAGCTTTCCTCTCTCCAG
The DNA here is from genome assembly GCF_018350195.1 of Panthera tigris. NCBI lineage: Eukaryota > Metazoa > Chordata > Mammalia > Carnivora > Felidae > Panthera > Panthera tigris. The sequence goes on along the minus strand of NC_056669.1, from coordinate 88,926,170 downwards.
CCCACAGAACGACCGGCTCCTTCCTCCACCCTCACGGCACTTGCCGCACCTCTCTCACAACGCACACTCGGTTCCAGGCTGTGCCCAGGTAAATGACTCCACGGCGGCCCTCTGCACAAAAGGTAAGGGCCCCACCGGTACGCACCTGCCGCCGTTATTCAGTCTCCTGCACAACGCCAGGCATGGGGCTCTGCACACAGTAGGTGCTCACTCCATGTTTCATGCCCGAACAAAAGCCGTGACCACCTTAAAAGCAGGGCCCACGTCACATAGCCAGGCTTTACAGGGGTATCAGGTACAGAGTAGGTCCTCAGTAAATGTGTCCTGAACAAATGACTGAAATGTGGCTTCCGTGAGCAAACGCATCCGCCTGAACTACTCTCCCAGGGCCCGTACCAATGATCAGATTTCAAAGTGGAGGTGACCAGGCCAAAGGATAATTTATCTCCTTAAAGACGCTAAGTGTCAGTTAAATTGCTGTATTTAATAGGGCCTGACTTAGATGGGCCATTCTGAACAAAAGCAATAACTGGTCCAGTAATGAGCCTGCTTTAAACTGCTTTTACTACTACCACCCAGAGGCCGCGGGATTCCTCGAGCCACGAGACCAAGGCCCCACTCAGACCGTGGCAGCCTTCGCAAACAAACCACGCACCCGGGACTCCCGTCTTCCACCACCCTGGAACCACACAGGATATCTTCCAAGGGAACCCAGGGTAATCGTCTCCAGAGGTTCATTCCAGGATGGGTTTTTTTGTTTTGTTTTGTTTTTTAATCATCTTGCCCAACAGGCTCTAAGCCTCGCACAGTTGAGCGCGCAAGACTGACAAAGAGTGAGTATGCTCCGGCCCAGAGGAGACGGGGCGGGAAGGCCTCAGAGAATCAATCCAGTATTAAATGTGTTTATTCTGTTTCTTGGGAGCATCCAATACTTATTAGCCGCGAGGAATGTGCCAGCATCAAAGAAGAGGGAGGGAGGGAAGGAAAGGGCCTTTATCTGCCACGACAGATTACAATCTCCGACAGACAAAACGAACAGAAGGCACACGCATACTGAAACTGGAAGACAAAGGAATTTGCACAACCAGAAGTCAGCTGAGTCCTTCAGTTCAAAAGGGCAGTGGAAAACACCTCAGCCTCAGCAATGCCCGGAACAGAGGAAGAGGGAAGGGAGGGACACAGGTCCACTCCTACGGGCTGTGTGATGGCCCTCCTGCAGTGCACATCCTTGAGGTCACCTGGGAGAGTCAACTCCCTCTGGGCAGACCAGAAATCTGAATAAGCAGCACAGACCCCCGCCCACCACCCTGGTGTCTTCCCTAAGCTCAACACCTACAGCCATTCATCAGATGACTCACAAGGACAACATGGGTTAAAAAAAAAAAAAAAAGAGGTCTAAGGTCGGACAGGCCCCAACTACCTCGAGCCAGCCGTACAACCTACTTGTGCCTCAGCATCCCAATCTGTTGAATGGGAATAAGGAAAGGTGCTGCCTACTCATAAAAATAGCCATCATTTTGGAGCACGGAATAGGGGCCATTCTGTAGGCTATGCGCTGTCATGTTTCACCTTATGCCAGTCGGCTGTCATCCCTCCAGGCAAGCATATGACTGTCCCGGTGTGCTAGATGAGGAAACTGAGGTTTGAAAGAGGTGACACCACATTCCCAAGGCTACACAGGAGCATGTGGAGGGGCTGGGCTTGGAGGCGGGCCAGCCAGAGCTGGGAGCATCTTAGCCTCTCCCGCTGAGAAGGTGGCACGGTTTGAAAGAGGCTTTACATCAAAAAAGGTTAATCATTACTATTTTGTTATGTATTATTTACATCTGCTGCTCTGATTCTCTTTGTCACACTCCTGGCCCCTGGCTTTCTCAATCGGGCAAGGATGGACATGGGTTCTTGGTCAACCAGAGCTCAACCCACACTGCCACGCGCACAGGGGGCTCTGGCCGCAGTCAGGAAACTCAGCCAATGGTGGAATTTCCCTTCTAGGCACCAAGGGGGGCAACCACAGCCCTGCTGGAGGCCAACCCTGTGGAAGGACGGGCCGCCCCTCCATCCACCTCCCACCTCCAGCTCGGACCCCTCACCACAGACAGGATTTTCTCTTCCTGAGGTGGACCCTTTGACCAGCACTCCATTCATAAGGGGAGGAAGAAAATAAGATGTTTGGGGTGCCTGGGTGGCTCAGTCGGTTAAGAATCCAACCTCAGTTCAGGTCATGGTCTCATGGTTCGCGAGTTCAAGCCCTGGGTCAGGCTCTGTGCTGACAGCTCAGAGCCTGGAACCTGCTTCGGATTCTGTGTCTCCCTCTCTCTCTGCCCCTCCCCCGCTCGCACTCTGTGAAAAATGAATACACTTTAAAAAAATTTTAAAGAAAACCTTTATTTCCACGTGAGTCTTTTTAACCCAGGAGATGGTCCCATGACGAAGGAGCAAGTATTTATGCAAATAATTATTAACCAAGGAGGTACGGTGTTCTGTCCAAATGTTGAGCAAAACTTATTAAAAAAAAAAAAAAAAAAACATAGCCCTGGCCACGAAATGGCCTCTCAAGGGCCACAGGAGGGGACAGCAGGTCTGAATCAGCTCCTAGAGACTCAGAAATGAACCCTGTAGAGAATGAAGTACGTACCTACAGTGACCGGGCCCTTCTCAGTACCTCTGCCCTCCCCCTCCCTCCCCATCCTTTCCCCGGAGAAAATTCTCTCGTCTTTGCATCTCTGGCCAAGGCTGTGCTGTGTTCATTGACAATTCACTGGCACCAAACAGCTGATCCAAGAGCTGTAGGGACACACCAGCTCCCCTTCTCTCCTAATTCCTTGTGTGTACTTACTCAATTTTCTATCAATCCCTACCTCGAATTTTACTTGCAACGGAAGGGCTAGAAGCCAGGGAGTCTAAATAACAGCCAGAAACTTCTCAAGTGTTTACCCCACAACGCTCAGAAAATAGAATCTTCACTTGAAACCTAAACAGATGGGCCCCCCCCCCCCCCCCGCATAAGCTGTGGCCATGGGGTGTAGGCGCACTGAATACTGTGCCCAAGGCAAAACCATGCAATCAGTCCTCTCCTCGTCCTGAGCTTTCCTAACCACTCCAGACTCCACGTGAAGGTGTTTACAACGAGGCTATTCATTGCCGGTACCTTTTTTTAACCCCAAATTCTGCTTAATCTTTTAAAAAAGAACACCCAACCTCTGGGCTGGCACAGAGGGCCTGGGTGTCAGAAGGTTCAGCTTATAGTCTCAGCTTGGTCATTAATACACTGGGTACCCCTGCACCCACGTCTTAAGCCCTGGGACTCGGTTTTTTCATCTGTAAAATGGAGAGGAATCTATCAATGTACAGGTTATGGAAAATTAATTTGGTGGGAAACAGCCAGCAACTTTTTAAAGAAATTGAATGGAAGAGATTGGAAACGATCAGAGTGTAATAGACACAGAAGAGTAGGTTTTGATTGAGCTTCATATAGATGATCTAGATTGCAATGTAAATGTGATTTTTTAAAAAATGCTTATTTTTGAGAGAGAGAGAGAGAGAGAGAGAGATGCAGCAGGGGAGGGGAAGGGTTGGGGGGAGAGGATCTGATGCTGGCTCTGTGCTGACAACAGAAAGTCTGACATGCGACTTGAACCTGCAAAGCACAAGATCATGACCTGAGCTGAAGTCAGACACTTAACTGACTGAGCCACCCAGGCGCCCCTATAAATGTGATTTTTAACAGCATGACTGAGATATAATTCACATACCGTACAATTTACCCATACTTTTACCTTAAAAGTATGCAACTTAATGGCTTTTAGTAAATTCAGAGTTACACAACCATAACCACATTGGTTTTGGGACATTTCATCACCCCAAAAGGAAACCACATGCCCATTAGCATTCACTCTCCATTTCTTCTCAAGCCTGGGCTACCACCAAACTACTTTCTGTCTCCAAGGATTTACCTATTCTGGACACTTCATATAAACAGAATCATACACCATGTGGTGTTTTGTGTCTCGCTTCTTTCGCTTAGTATAATGATCTCAAGGTCCGGTCATGATACAACATGTATCATTACTTCATTCCTTTTTATGGCTGTATAATATTCCATAGCATGAGTATAATACATTTATTTACCCATCCATCCACTGATGACAGCAGTGTAATTACCACTTTGGGGCTGTCATGAATAACACAGCAATGAACCATTTGTGTCCAAATGTCTGTGTACACACATAAATGTGTTTCTTTGGGTTACTATCAAAAAAGTTTGATGCCAGGGGCCTATAGGGTTACTGAGGGATAACTACATCATTCTGAGATTTTTTTTTTTTAAATCAATTCTATGGACTTTTGCTTCAGGAAAGAAAATAAAGATCATCAAATCAAAGCTGCATTCTTATTGATGCGGCCACCAGAGAATCTGGGGGCAAATCTTCAAGAACCTATCATTTCAGAGAATTTCAACCCTACGAATATGCAACTTCACTGTCCAAACAGATTGGGAGAGGGGCCATTTCCTTGCTGACAGAAGCTGCTGAACTATCAGCAGAATTCAGTATTAGGTCAATTTCCTTGTTTGAGCCAGCTCCAAGTTGGGTCGAATTCCAAGATGTAAATTTCTACATCGCAAGGTTTCAGACACAAGGGCACTCACAAGACACAGTGAGAGGCCACTACAGGCTCTTTCCAATACACACACACACACACGCACACACACACACACACACACACACACACACACACACGCGCGCGCTATTCAATTTATAAACTGCTCCATATGAAATCTGACTCCTACAACTGCAGCTATAAAAGAGCTGATACTAGAGGAGAGGCGATGGTCAAAAGCAACTCCCTCCACTAGCAAACCTGCATTAATAATTTAACTATTAACAGGCACGAAACTCAAGAAGCTTGAGAGCAAGGACTCTGTGGTCATCTGGGACACCGAGAACATCTCCATCATTCCCCTCTTTCTATTTCAAAACCAGAGACTCCATTGTCTTAAAGAACTTGTCATCCTCAGAGAAAGGGAACATGACAAATCTGTGAAATCTAAAGAATAAATACAATTCCTATATGCCTTAAATTTATGGCCCTCACAAAGCCTGCAAAATATGATAAACCATTATAGGTTTTTCCTGTCTCCCCTGCCTTGGCCACAATTAATTTCACCAAGTTTGAGTGTAATACAGAATGTAATATATGGAGGCGGGAGATTTAGAGCCCTCATTGCCTTGCAGTAAATAAGCTTCTGCAGTTTGGGGCCCCAGAGGTAAAAAAAAAGAAGCAATAACGAGAGTCCTCATTTTGGGGAACCATTGGTGTGCATTTTCTGTTTTGCATCGTTAAGCAAGACAAAAGTGCCCGAAGGAAACCGACAGCACTGGGCTAAAGTCACTCAAAATCCAAATGCCAAACGTATTCTGTAATTGAGATGCACGGCATCTCGTATACATGCCCTAGAAGAACATCATATTGCAAATAAGAGCTATGCGTTATCAAAAACAACAGAAAATGCTCTCGTTTTATTGACACTATAAACCTCAAAGGTCTATATGGGTTTTCCCAAGCACTGTCTTGAGAAGAGTAATGGAAACTATTATTTAATGAGGGCCTACTATGTGTGCATATTGTGTTAATCCTTTACCTACACTACTGTAAAGGGTAGAATCGTGTGTCCCTGCCCCACAAAGCTATGTTCAAGTTCTGACCTCCAGTAACTATGAATGGGACCTATTTGTAAAGAGGTTCTTTTGCAGATGTAACCAGGTGAAGAAGAGGTCATCCTGGATCAGCGTGGACCCTGAACCTCTGTCTAAGGGAAGAAGCACTGCCCATCGGACCCAGATTTTAAATGTCTCATTCATTCAACTCAGCCAACGTTTGCTGAGTGCTGAGAAGGTGTGAGGAAGAGAGCCAGTAAAAGATTCACAGAAATACAGCCCCTGACTCTTCATTTTTTTTCTCAAGCAAATGGGCCTGAGCACTTACTCGGAGTTAGCGAACTCATCACCAACAGGCATGCTCTCTGTGCGCTCCGTGGCACAGAGTGGTACTCACCCCCGTCTATATCGTCTATACCACCAGGCCCGTCTGTACCACCCCACTGCCCCCACTTCCCAGGCCGGGCAGCCCACATGACTGGTGTGGGCCAACGGAAGGCGGACAAAAGTGACTCCTATCACTTTCAGGGTACAGAACAGAAGAACCAGCACATGACAAGTCCTGCCAACCCCGGGACAAAGTCACCATGAGGAGTAGATTCCTGCCAGAGTCTTTGTGTAAGTGAAGCACAGGCTTTTATGTGTTAAACCACTGGACTACTGGGGAAACCGTACTGCAGCAAAGAGCTGTCCTACCGTGACTAACACATTCTCTAACATACATCTCTGCGTGAGCATATACCACTATAAAGTAGCTGGTTAAATTCCAAGACCCAGAGCCTGACTGGGGCCCAGGGACTAAAAGGTCCCACTTTTTTAAAAATTTATTTACTTTGAGAGAGAGAAAGAGAGAGAGAGAGAGAGCGCGCAAGCAGAGGAGGGGCAGAGAGAGAATCCCAAGCAGGCTCCACAGCTTTCAGCACAGAGCCTGACTCGGGGCTTGATCTCACCAACTGTGAAATCATGACCTGAGCCAAAAGAGACTCTTTTTTTTTCTTCTTAAATGTTTATTTTTTGAGAGAGAGACAGAGCATGAGTGGGGGAGGAGCAGAGAGAGAGGGAGACACAGAATCCGAAGCAGGCTCCAGGCTCCGAGCTGTCAGCACAGAGCCCGACGCGGGGCTCGAACCCACGAATCGTGAGATCACGACCCGAGCCGGAGTCGGATGCTCCAACCGACTGAGCCACCCAGGCGCCCCAAGAGACTCTTAGCCAAGTGAGCCACCCAGGTGCCCCTAAAAGGCCCCAGTGACTTTCAGCATTACCACCCCATTCTCCAGAAAGTTCCACCACCTCAGCAGGCCAACTTACAGAATCTGCAGAAACACGTTCTCCCATGGGGCCCGCTACATGGCCTGACTCATCTAAAATGAAAACCTCAAAATGCTAAAGGTTAATAACTGAAGGGACAAACACAATGGACGACCCGCAGAATCAGAGACACAGGGTGAATGAGGGAGTCATCAAGTAAGGAACAATGATTTTCAAAATGAGCTATGCAGAGGTGCCTCCGAGTCTCCCAGAGTGTGAGGATTCCAGGGGAGGGCACAGACTTTCTCGCCACCCACAACCCACCCCAACAACGCCCACCTCACCGAACCAGCCGAGATGACCTGTTCTACGCATTTTGCTACCGTGTCACCATTTTCTCAGAGAAAAGGCAAGACTGGCTCGATTGGGACTCTCAGTTTTCCCACTTACCACGTGTCCCTGGACAGGTCACTTCCCCCCCCCTGGGGAGTATATCTATCAATCGGGCAATAACGCTTACCTTGCAGGCCTAGCGTGAGAAATTAACGAAAATGATTGCACAAAACTGCCGGAGGTACTGTAGACAGTCAACAAATACTCTTTCTCTTCCCCACCAGCATAAATACTGGCCAAATAAGTCTGCTGCACATGGGGCTGGAAATGTTTATTCTGCAATTAGTAATATGAGAGCGCCTTTTCTAAAACTTTTTGGTGGGAGCCCAAAATCTCTAGGTAAACTAGAGAATAACACCATTTGCCCCAAAATGGAGTGATCCAATTCAAGTATTTAGCGAGCACCAAAAAGACAGCAGATTTCTCACCAAGCAGGAAAAACCCCTCAGAATCAGCAAACTTCTCCTCTTTCTTCCCCATGCAACAAAATAAATAGGGCAAATAACCCAAAAACCTGGCAGATGGCCTCACAAGGCACACACAAAATGCCTAGACGTGAAGGGTCTCCAGACTACTAACTAGCATCACTGGCACAATCACCCCCCATCTCATCGTCAAGGTTGAGGAGAGTGGCGTAGCACCTTCCACCGTAATAACGAAAACTTCCTTCGCTGTGGAAACTAAGGCAGGCACTTTGTATATGCCATCACTTTTGATACCCAGAATAAATTCTATAGGTTGGGGCAGGGGTCTGTGACAGCGACAGCTTAACAGCCCAGCCCATTTTTGCGCTGGTTTCTTCCGGTCCCTTCAGGGAACTCCTCCCCTGCCTCCATCAGACACAGTGGGGTGCCACCTCCTCATGGGTGAGCTTCTCAGGGTCTCTGAGACAGATGACCACACGCTGGGCGGCTCACATCAACAGAAGTCATTCCCTCACAATCCTGGAGGACAGGAGTGCGAAATCGAGGTGTTGAAAGGGTGCTTCCTTCTGGAGACTCTCCAGGAGAATCCATCCCTGCCTCTTTCCTAGCTTCTGGGGGCTGCTGGCAATCCCTGGCGTTCCTCCAACCTCTGCCTGTCTTCACACGACCTTCTTCTCTGTGTCTCCTCCTCTTATAAGGACAATGTCATTAGACTGAGGGCCCACCCAGATAATCTAGCATGGTATCCTCTCAAGATCCTCAACTTCATTACAACTGCAAAGACCCTTTCTCCAAATAAAGTCACATTCACAGGTTCGGGGTAGACGAATCTCTGGGGGGACCACCATTAACTCACTACACCTCACTACAGGGGTCTACGCTAGCCACTCAGAGCACCTCACGCCCACCTCTACCCCAAACCCTCAACCCAGCCATGTAACCCAGGTGGGTCCATGCAGTTTACTAAATGGACAGAGAGAGAGGGCTGTACTGTCTAATAGAAACACAATGCAGGGGCACCTGGGGGGCTCAGTCAGTTAAGTGTGCAATTCTTGATCTCAGCTCAGGTCATGATCTCACGGTTTGTGAGATCGAGCCCTGCATCAGGCTCTGTGCTGACAGTGCAGAGCCTGCTTGGGATTCTCTCTCTCTCTCTCTCTCTCTCTGTTCCTCCCCTGCTAGCTTGCTCACTCTGTCTCTCTCTCTCTCAAAATAAATAAATAAACTTGAAAAAAAAAGAAACACAATACAAACCACATATGTAATTTAAATGTTTCTAGTAGCCAGAAAGTAAAAAGGAACAGGTATAATACATTTTATTTAACCCAATATGTCCAACGTAGGGTAGTTATGGTCCTGGTCTTAAAAGAGTTTACAAAAGAGGCCGCAAACATGGGACTAGTTACTGCAACCCAGAACAGCTGAGGAAATAAAACCGACGAAGGCAGGACCAAAGAGCTCCAACTCACAAGCCATGAAGCCAAGTAAAAAAGGACCTTTCTTCAGCTTCCGATGGAAGAACCAAGAGTAGAAAATGCAGATTTTCTGACATGCAACCAACACGTGCCTTGAATACCCCCACACACACACCATGATCCCAGCCTGGGTAGCAGGGCTACTGCTGAGTCTGGCTCACGGGTGAAGCTAGGGCAATGCCAACTCAGTGGGGGACGCCCCGCACTCAGGGATTTCCAAGGCCATCTTGCCAGGGGGCTGTCTGTGACAACAGTGGTTTTAGCAAACTGCAGGCTTCTAGGAAAGGGCAGGAACAGACTCCCCTCCCCAAGGGATGGAGGGGGCGGGGGTGAAGGTCACAGTATTAGGACTATCTAAAAGAACATGAGAGAGGTGCACTCTTGGAAAAATACGAGGATGGGGCACCTGGGTGGCTCAGTCGGTTAAGCGTCTGACTTCAGCTCAGGTCACGATCTCGCGGTCCGTGAGTTTGAGCCCCGCGTCGGGCTCTGGGCTGATGGCTCAGAGCCTGGAGCCTGCTTTGGATTCTGTGTCTCCCTCTCTCTCTGTCCCTCCCCTGTTCATGCTCTGTCTCTCTCTGTCTCAAAAATAAATAAACGTTAAAAAAAAAAAAAAAGAAAAATACGAGGATATAAGAACCCAATCTTTCAACAGGAGGTGCACCAGCCAAAGAATCTTAGGTCTTCATGAGTAACTTTCTGTTCTTAATAATACTGAGAGCCTACTGGGTGCTAGCCCAGGACAGCCCTTTTTTATAAATGTTACCACATTTAGTCCTCACAATAATCCACTGAGGTGGTTATCGCCTCCATTTTGCAGATGAAGAAACTTGAGATCAGAGAGGTTAAAGTGACACTGCTGAGAAACAGCCTGGGTCTGGTCCCAAGTCACTCTGCTTCCAGAGCTGTCACTCTCCCCCCCTCTGACTCCACCTTCCCGTTGATGCCTGTATTTCCCCACCATGTGACCTCATGACTCTGACCTTGGGGGAAAGAACCAGTCATAGCTCTAAGTAGACCACGGGAACCCCAAGAGAATGATTTTCTAGATTTTTTTTATATGAAATTTCCCAACCAATATGAAAACCAGAACCTGAATGATAATGGACTCCCCTGGGGTCAGCAGTGGCCCTAGGGTCTCCATCAACAGCTTCCAAACTGAGGTCCCTGGTGGCTGGGAACATCAAAGATTCCCAGGGCTAGTTCAAAGGGGCCAACCAAACGCGTCCACTCGCCTAAATGCCCAGCGCTCGGCACATCAAATGTCTCTGTTCAAACACATTAGTGTGGTAACAATAACTACACCCTTCCGAAGGAATCTCTCGCAGATATAAAGTCTTTCATTAATGATTTAACAATACAGATTATTATTTAATAATTGCAGTTTGGTAACAAGCTATGTCAAAACATCTGGTTTGTGGGAGAATATTCGGCAAGAAGTCCTTGGCTGGGTTAGACAGAACGGAAGTAGACCGGGATTTATCAGCCTGTGTCATCCACACTTGGGAAGCTGGAAACCGCCTCCGTGAGGCCCAGTGGAAGGGCCCAAGTTTACCATTAAAAACATAACATTCCTCACGCTGTCATTCTCCCAAACTGCTTAACAAACCTCACATTGTTTCATTAACCTTCACAGCGGGGGAGCTAGGTGAATGAGAATTTCCATGTCATATACATAAAGAGAAACAGTGATCCCATTTCTAAAAGGAGTAACTCAAACCAACTAATCACCAGTAGATTAGTTCCCAGCACGACCTTGCCCATCCAGATAAAGTCAATGGCGAAAAGGTAAGACAAATGCCAGGGAGCCCTGGTGGTAATTCCCTCTGCGGTTTGACTTTCTATGGGTCCAATATTTCTCTATAAGAAGCCTCAATTTCCCCAGCAACGGAATGGGGAGAATATCTACTACCTGGTAATGAAGACATAGCCATAAATGACTTTGGACTGCCTAGATAATCAGCATTATGCAAACTGACATAGCAACCATTACAAAGCAACTAAACACGGTTATAAATCTTATAAAAATACTTCCATGGAAATTAAGGCTCAATTAAGAGGCTCCGTATTAAAAAAAAAAAAAATCTCGATCACCTTGTTATTTTAAAGACAACAGTATTTAAAGCCAGCATAGCCACTCCTAGAGAAGGGATATGCTCAACTAACTGAACAGTGGAAACCAGGGTAAGGTAGAAGGGCCCCCAGTGACCCCTGGGCTGAATACAAACAGGCCCATCAGGTGACTCACCTCAAAATATCCATAAGCCCTTGCTGGCCAATGGGCTACTTACACTCAGATGCAGCATGGGAAAAACGGAAAATTCCATATGTTCCCATACCTCCTCACCTTCCCCCGTAACTACAGCCCCCCACCACTGTCTCCTGGCAGACAGTCTCTCCTTTGCTGTCCTGCCTGCTGCTCCTGTGCAGTGAGTGTATTCAATAAACTTCTATCCCCTTTGTTCTGCCTCAGGTGAATTCTTTCATAGCCAGCGCGGGTCTCCACCTGATCGGGTCGTCCCCCACGATATAGGACCTTTCCGCAACAGTCTTGATAAAGCTCCACATCAGTAAACAGCTAGCTAACAAGAAGGGACAAGAGGGGCGCCCGGAGGGCTCAGTCTGTTAAGCATCTGACTTCAGCTCAAGTCATGATCTCATGGTTTGTGAGTTTGAGCCCTGCAGCGGGGCTCTCTGCTGTCAGCTCAGAGCCTGCTTCGGATGCTCTCCCGCTCTCTCTACCCCTCCTCCCCTCACTCACACTCGCTCACTCTCTCTCTCAAAAATAAATAAACATTTAAAAAAATAAAATAAGAAGGAAGAAGACAAGGACAGACCCGGCAAAACAGATGCAAGACAGGCTGGAATCAAGAGACCAGGAGATCCCTCCCCAGGGGAGAGCCGCTGACTCAAGAACCTTGTCCCAGGTATCACATCAACTCCCTATTTCTCTGCACAGAGCTACAAGGCCCAGTATAGCTTATAAATTCTCTTTCACGCACGGCACCTAGGAAAAACCTGAGCTAACCCGACTCAACATAACTTTGCTTATCCCAGGGCCGTCAGAAGAGGCAAAAGAACAGCAACTGCCTAAAACAAACGGACCAGAAGCTTGGAGACTCACCATTCCAACGCTCGTGTAACTTAAAAAGATATCTGCACCCCCGTGTTCACTGCAGCTTTGTTCACAATGGCTGAGACACGGGGTCAACCTCAGTGTCCATCAACGGACGAATGGATAAAGAAAAAGTGCTTCAGTACTAAACCGCTTGACGCAAAAGCAGCATCTAAGCTAAAAGAACTCCTCTCTCTCCCTAACCCAAGGCACTTGGACGGCTAGAGAAATAGTTCTGAGTGTGGGTGTTTAAAATTTAAATGTTTCGATGAGCTGACTCTCGAGGGCTCAGCAAGTGATCAATTTACCCTTTAACAGTCTTTGCCCGCTTAGTAATTCGCTCCAGGTACCTTCCGCGTAGGTGAAGACCATGAGGCTGTGAAAACATGGCAAACCCTGCCAGGACTGACACGCAGAGGGACCCTCAAGTCTAGGGCACTGGGTCCGGCCACAGGTGCCAAGCACAGCAGTGCTGGGGACCCAAAGATGTGTGAGAAACAGCCCCAACTGAACCAAGGAGCTTAGTATGCCAAGAAGAGCCGATGGAAGCAGGAAAACGTTCAACGGGCATCAGTCCGGGCCACACATCACGTGACTGTTACAGACACAAAGGATGAGGCTGCTCTGCCCTGGACCGCCCGGCCCTGGACAAGGACTGGGTGCAGGAGCTCTGCACTGCAGGTAGGCAAACCTCCAGGGACGATGAGGCTGGAGACAGGCAGAATCCAGTTCACAGAGGGCTACAGTTTGGATCTTTGCCTTTGATGGACTGGGGGACGTGCCTCAGGGCCATTTCGCTTCCTCCCAAAAATGTAAATGAGCACCTAGCTTTTTTAAAGGGGCCAGCATCCCCTGCATCACCCTGGCGCATCTGGGGTAGTCAGCCATCACGAATCAAGAAACAGACCTCGCTCTGGAACACGTTCCATGGAGCTGCCCACATGAGAGGCTGCAGCCCTGCAAACTGGCATCCACAGCACAGAGTGGCCACTGTGGACGCGGAGGGAAGGACGGGGCTTCTGGCTTGATACCGCTGCCGGTTTTCCTGAAACATGCACCCTAAGGGGTCACGTGGGAGCTCTCCCCACCTGGCCTCTCCAGGATACCTGTGATTCTTCTTTCAGAGCTGCTTGGGAGGATGAGGCATGTTTCCTGAAACGTACTAGCCCAGTGAAGCCATCTACCCCTGTACCCTTTCTTGCCCTAAAACAAGTTTTCAGAAGTAAAACTCTAGTCCTTGGTCTTTTTCCCTTCGTGATGAACTCCCATATATACCCCCTGTGATGTGTTTTCTCCTCCCGTAATCACTAAGGGGGCTCCCAATGTGACCTCAGCACAGTGCTTACTCTCGTTTGTAGCAGAAGGTGGCTATGTGACTACACGCTGGCCCATGGGATATAGACAGAAGTCCTGTATGTGACTTACAGGAAGGGCCTTTGAGAAGAAGAAGCTCATTCTTTTTTTTTTTTTAAGTTTATTTATTCATTTTAAGGGAGCACGCACAAGCAGGGGAGGGACAGAGAGAGGGAGGGAGAGAGAATCCCAAGCGGGCTCCACCCTGTCAGCACAGAGCCCGACATGGAGCTCGAACTCACAAACCCGTGAGATCATGACCTGAGCTGAAACCAAGAGCCGGACACTTAACCAACTGAGCCACCCAGGTGCTGCAAGAAGGAGCTCATTCCACTTAGGGTCTTCCTCCTTCCTGCAGGCTGGAATTCAGATGACGTGGCTGGTACTCAAGCAGTCGCTCTGGGCCATGGAGGAGCTAGCAGAGGAATGTGTAAGAAAGGGAGCCTGGGCCCCTGAGGACTTGGAGCCACCAAGCCCCTCTGAATCACCTATATCCAGAAAGCTCTGCAAGCCACTCAGTGGGCTAAGCACATGCCTGAGTAATGGAATTTTCATGCTATAAATCAAGTTACTAAATTTGGCTTGAGTTGCAGTAGACTGAGAGCACCCAAACAAAACACGTTTATAAATACATTTAAGCACACATATTTCCAAGACTCCAAGAGGAATAAAAAGCCAAAGCAATACAACTAAACATGCACGCGCACACACACACACACACACACACACACACACACACACAGGCATGCATATGCACATACACACACACATACACACACACAGACCACTGAAGTCACTGTCCACCCTGCCACACAACAGAATTCAACTCACACAGACTCTTCCGGGAGAAGTTCCATTTGTTCCAACATTGTCTCAGATCCTTCAAAGTGTCTTTCGCACCCCCACTACACTGAGCTCCTGGAGAGAAGAGACTGGGCATTATTCAACTCAGTATCCCCAAGTGCCTAACACAATGCCTGGAACATAGTAAGTTTGATAATGAATGAAATAAAATTCACCCACTGGCCCAGGAAAAGGGAAAAGAGTGTACACAGACATATCAACACCTTCCCTCTTGGTGGCATCTATGTCTGTTTCCTGTAAACATACTCATCCATTCTCCGAAGGCCCCCACCCCTCTCTACTGTAGACACTCCCCCTACAGAGGCTCCTCACCCTACCCTCCAGCCCGCATCACCTGCTGTGAGGGAGAAATCTTCCAGCCCCACCACCTAGAAGTCCTGGGTCATCTCCACCAACCTTCCTTTTCCTACTAGGACACTGACCATCCACACTTCTGAAAGAGTTGGATCCACTGAATTAATCCCTATAACAATCCTTTTCTCGATTGTGAAGGGACAAGAGGATCCAACTGCATACACTTCCAAGTTCAACTTCTACCATGATTACAATTCACTGGCAACAACGTTAGAGAACCGCCTGGCAGGTTTATTGCCAACATCACTTCAGTCAACCCTCATGGTCCGCAACTCTGGGACCAGCCTATTTCTCCTTCAGGGCCTGGGCTCGGGTCCCCCGCCAGCACCCTATACTCTGGGAAATGAAAGCCCTCTGACTCCTCCTACCTGATAGCAAAATGGTCCCCACTCTGCATCACCTGATTCTCCAGCCCTGCCAAGGCATATTCTAAACAGCCATTCTCCTGAGCCTGGCCATTCAATCCCTTACTTGTTCTAAGAAGTTTTTACCCCATCAGCATGCCCAAACAACACTAAAATTCTTTTTTAGTGTCACATCCTTCCACTTAAAGAAAAAAAATCCCTCATTACCCCCTCTTCCTCCAGGCCAGCCCCCTCTGCCCTGGCCCACAGCCAGGTTCCAGTCCCCCCCGCCACCATGAATGAGAGCATCCTCATACCTGTCCACCCTGCGCAGCTCAGTGCCCAAGATCACACCACACTGGCACACCACTGCATATATTGCTTGCTGTGGCTATACCCATCATCTTTTTTTTTACACTTAAAAAAATGTTTATTTATGTATTTTGAGTGGGGGAGGTAGAAAGAGAGTGAGTGAGAGAGAGAGAGAGAGAGAGAGAGAGAGAAAGAGAGAGAATCCCAAGCAGGCTCTTTGTGCTGTCAGCACAGAGCCTGATGCTGGGCTCGGTCTCAGGATCATGAGATTACAACCTGAGCTGAAATCAAGAGTGGGATGCTCAACCAACTGAGCCACCCGGGTGCCCTCCCCATTGTCTTTTAATGACTATTTAAATCCTCTACTCGCAGCAGACCAGTCGGTCCATAACAACTTTTGTGAAAGGAAATGGGATATTGGGATGGGGGGGGGGGGGGGGTGGAGACAGAAACTACAGGTAATAAAATTGACCTAAGGCTTAAGGAAGTATGAAGAGAACACAGCTGCCAGGATTCCCATCCTTCTTCCAGAGGCCTGTTCTGCATACTCATGCTCCCCAGGGAAGAGGACTGGTACCAATCCATCAACATCTCTCATCCCCCCACAACTTATCCTATTTCTGCATTCTACTGGAATAACACTTTCAGGTTGCAACAACACACTTGAATTCATCTAGAGGCAGTGGTGCGGCTAAAAGGCAATATTCACCAATATGAACATAATCTCTAATAAAACACAGAATTCCAGCTCAAGGGCAGGGAAGTGAAGCTGTAAATGTGCGCCCAGGCCGGCGATAGGTTATCTCAGCCTGGAGACACAGAGTGCGGACGTGAAGGCAGCAGGCAGCCTTCGTATCAAGTTCAGCCATGGAATGAAGCCAGCCGCCAAACGTCTCAGAGATACACGGTCCACAACTGGCCAGGGTGAGTTAGGCTCAAGGTAGGGAGTCGGAAAAGATGGGCACCTCCTCCCCATCTCTATGCAGCTTTCTCTTCCTCTACCACTCCTCGAAAGCTGGTGGGGTTTCAGAAATGGGTTCAAATATGCATAGAAATTTAAAGTGAAACGAAGGTAGGAGGTCAGACACGCTCTTAAGAAGGTGCCTACACAGTCTCCCCCTCCCCCTGGTGTCAAGCCCTTGTGTGATCATCTCCCCCTGAACGTGACTTGCTTCTAATCAACGGAAGAAGGCAAAGGTGACAGGATGTATGCGATTATGTTAGAGAAGACTACAGGGCTCCTGTTTCTCTTGCTGACTTGATGAACCAAAAGGCTGTGTTGGGACAGAACAAGTAACTGAGGCCCACCTCCAGCTGACAGCCAGCAAGAAAATGAGGCCTTCCTCCCGCCACCTTTGAGGAAATGAATGCTAACGACCACGTGAGTTTGGAAATGGATCCTTCCCCAGTCGAGCCTCCGAGGAGACCGCAGCTCCAGCTGACGCCTTGACTGCAGCCTTGAAGAGAGCCTGGCTATGCTGCACCCTGTCTTCTGAACCACAGATGAACCAATAAATACGTGCTATTTTAAAACACTAAGTTTGCAGTGACATTGTTATGCGGCAATAAAAAACTAATGCAAATCAAGTCGGGGCAAGAAGGGGCTATTCAATAAATGAATGGAATGCATTGATAGCCACCTGGAAAAAAATAAAGTTGAATCCCTGACTCACACATAACACCAAAATAACTTCCAGATGGGTGAAGGATTTAAATATGAAAAAATAAATCAAAAGAAGAAAACAGGAGCTTTTAAATACGTAACTCTGGAGCACAGAGGGCCTACACGTGACATGAAAACCCAGGAGAATTTCTTCATCTAGAAAGGATCGATAAATCTAACTAAAGTGAGAAAATCTATCTGCCACTTGTATCACAAAGGGCTACTTTCCTTCAAAATGGCTCCTACAAATAATAAGAAATCAAAGTAGCTCCTCCACATCAACAAGAAAAGATCATTTTGAAAAGATGCTCACTCATTGTAAGAGAAATAAAATAAGGCACTAACTGTGATAGAATGCTGGTAACACAGTGGGCGGGAAAGCAGTGGGGAGACCAGCACCCTCGTTTACAGAAGGGGGAGGGGGGATTGGAACAGACTTTCTGGAGGACAATTAAGCATAACCATCAAAATATCAAATGCGCTTAACTCTTCAACTCAATAATTTCACTTCTCTAGATATTTAAAATAACCTATGTGTAAGGCTATTTAACACAATTGTCACAGCAGAGATGGAAGTCATCCTATCTACCAATAGCAGATGGGCTAAATAATTTATGGTCCATCCAGGTAACAGAACGCCACGAATACTATAAACCATAAAAATAAATGAGGCGGCTCTTTCTGTTCTGAGAGAGAGCTCTGAAATATATTTAGTAAATAAACAACAATAACCAAAAAAACAGGTGCCTCCAGAGAAGAGACGAGGAGTGGCTGGGGATTAGATCAGAGGACGCCTTTTCACTGTGTGCTCTTTTGTACCTTATGAGTATCATACCATATGGTTGTGTTTCTTTCAGAACATTAAAACTCAAATCAAAAAATTCATGCAAAGTTGTTGGAAAATATAAACAATATAAAGATTTTAAATTGGGGCGCCTGGGTGGCTCGATCAAACAAGCGTCCAACTTTGGCTCAGGTCATGAGCTCACGGCTGGTGAGTTCAAGCCCCGCATCGGGCTCTATGCTGACAGCTCAGAGCCTGCTTTAGATTCTGTGTCTCTCTCTCTGCCCCTCCCCTGCTCACGCTCTCTCTCTCTCTCTCTCTCTCAAGAATAAACATTAAAAAAATTTGTTTAATAAAATAAAGATTCTAAATTTATGTTATATATACATAATATTATACATATACACAATTATATAAAGATACCTACAGACGTCATAGCTATGTACTATAGATACACAGATGTATGCATACATACGTACTATGTATTAAACAGCTCGTCCAGAAGAACACACGAGCATCTGAGGACCGGTTTCCTCTGGGCTGGAACTAGTATAACTGTAACTAGTAACCCAGGTAGCAAGGCAGCAGGGGTAAGAGAGGGAACTACTTTTTCACTGTATTTTCTTCCATTTTTGTACCAATTTAAAACAGACCGTTAAAAGACAGGCTTAAGCCACTGTGCTTCCTCTGGTCCCATGTCTTTCCTCCTTTAAGACACTTTGATGGTCCCCCCACACCTCCCTGCTACAGACTCCCAGTCTTTGTTGTCCAGTTGAAGAAGTACAGATGTCCTAAAGAGCCGAGAGCATAAAGTCACCACCTTGAAGGTGTAGATTGGCAGCATTGTCACGCCATCCTCCCGTCTGTCTGTGTCCACACAGACGCTGAGTGACCCGACGCAGGACACTTAACCCCTCGGAGCCTTGGTTTGTTCATCTGCAAAATGGGGTTATTACCCTCCTAGGTAATTCCTACCGCTTCACGATCTGCTTCACAGATTGTCACAAACCGGGTGGTGAAAAACAACGGAAATCTATTCCGTCTCACAGTTCTGGAGGCTGGAAGTTCAAAGTCAAGGTGTTGGCAAGGCTAGGCTCACTCTGAAGGCTCTCGGGAAGAATGCTTCCTCATCTCTCCCCTAGGCCCTGGTGGTAGCCAGCCCCCCTTGGCATTCCTTGCTTTGTACCTACATCACTCCAATTCCCGACTGTGTCTTCACAGGGCCATCTTCCTCTGTCTGTGTGTCCCCTCCTCTTAAAGTCACTGGAATCAGGACCCACCCTAATCCAGTATGACCTCATCTTAACAAACTGCATTTTGCAAGGACCCCATTTCCAAATATGGTCACACTTGCAACTAGACTGCAACATATGTTTTTGTGCGTGGATGCCATTCAACCCCCCTAGGAGATGGTAAGAAGATGAAAACGACGGCAACGCAAAGCACCAAGAACGCAGCCGGGGCACACAGAAAGCGCTCGACGGGCGGGAGCCTCATCACTGTGAGACACACAAGGGAGGAGCTCTCTCCCACACAGCAGGCTCCTTCCCAGAACATCAGGCCTGGCTTCCCCGCTCCTCATAAAAACAAAAACCACAAGCAAGAAACCAAAAGCTAACAAGCCGACATCCTTACGGCTGATGTGTTGTTGAGCCTTTTAAAGCAAACAAACCAGGGCTGGGTACCAAGTCACCGATGTAGATGTTTTATCAGTGGGTCTGTCTGAGGAAACCCCACACCCACACGTGGGCCCCACGCGCCTCCTCCTAGAGGAGCTGGTCTGCCAGGAAGGAGCCCCACGGGCTGCTCTAAAAGCAGAAAGGGCTCTCCTAAAGGTGTGCACTTCTGGTCCCAACATCTGGCTGCCTTCCAACTGAACAACATGTTCCAGAAACAAAGCCCTGGAAGCCCCCGGGCTATAGGGGAGATAAAGCCTCGGGCTGAGGCTGAATCCTCAGCAGCACACGCTGGGGCCTTCCCCGGAGAGCCAGGCCAGATGGTGCACCCAGCGAAGCGATGCATCGATCCTGGGCAAAGCCCTTTCCCCACTCCCTCCTGGGCAGAAACCAAAAGACCCATCGGGACGATCAAAGCTACTGCCCACGCCATGAGACTGACTTTGACTAGACTCATTAAGGCGTAAGCTCCCGTAGGGTGGATTTTGTCCACGGAGGATGCTTGCAAATTGGGAAGCAAGTGGCCTGGGCGAAGCTGGCCCCCATGAACCAACTAGCCAGACAGAGCTTCCATTAAAAGAGGAAAATATCTGAAATTCTAGGTAAACCATCCTTGAAACCATCCTTGGACAGCTATTCAAAGATTCTATTCTGAGCTTTCTGGGAAGCCCTCTATGAGAGTTCACACCAGTGTGAGAGAGAGGCCTCCGCAGAAGGGAGGTGAGAAGAGTCCAGACCGAGAGGGCGGGGGCCAGGGTTCGAATCCTGCCCGCTTGGGATCCCCCCTTCCTCTCTGGGAGCTTCAGTTTTGTAAGAGGGAGAAACAAGCGCCCCGGAACCCCAGCTGCCACCTCCGTGCAGGACACACGGATTCTAGGACCCAGATCCGCACACAAACTGGTGAAGCTTAGCCGCGGATCAGTGCACACACCGGACACACTTAGGAAAGGATTCTTGGTAATGACAACGGCAAAATCTGTGGGTCTGCAGATACCGTCTGCCAGTTGCCAAATGATGAGGCTGCACTTGAAGGGGTGTAACCAGCTGAAACGGTCACCAAGTCACAAGACAGCCAACCACACAAGTCCCCAAGGGAATCAGAAGTGCCTCGGCACATCACAACGATTACCCCGAATAAATTACAGGAGTCATTGAAAGGGCTCCCAAACAGGATGCCAATGTCATCCCAGAGTGAGGGACCCGTGCAGAGAAATAAAAAGAGGTGTCAGCCTCCACGGGAACCTCAACTCTGCGACCTAGCTCTGAGGTGACTCAGGTACACCAAACACTCATGTGGCTCCCCTTTCCCCATCTGGCAAATGGGAGCCAGTAGCGCCTCTGACCCAAAGACTTCTTACAAGGATTAAGTGAAGGGCCGCTCTGCATGCATTCCTGCCAGGCGCTAAATGGTGGTCAGTCTGCCCCCTCCACTGCCCTTCTTCCCTCCCTCCTCTCTCTGGCTTTCCTCCCTGCTCCTGTGTTCACGAGATCCCTCCCCAGCTCCTGTGGACACAGTCAGGGCTCCCTGCCCTGGAACACTCTTCTCTAAATCCTAAGTACGCACAGGCCTAAACACTAGGCACCTGCATCCTCCCCCTCCCCCCACAACGTGCCATGCAGCTTCCCTCCCCTTCCCCAAAGGAAATCACCTCTGGGGACTCAACAGCCTCTCCCAGCGGGTCCCAAATGTGTGTCTGAAAACACCCAGATACTGCAAGGTGTTCACTGCACTTTAGGAGCAACGGCCGTGAACTCTCCTTACAGGTAGTCTGTTCCATGTAAAGGACCATCTTTACGCTGAGGATGAGAAACCCCTACATTTTTTTCAGTAAAACGTGACTTCTTATATAAAACAGCGATATAATAAAGGGCGGGTTTTTTTTTTTTACGTTGTTCTCACGCGATCAAATACAAGTAGGTGACCCAACATCAGGAGCCCACCCATTTTGGGTTTATTTTTCATAATATTACTGATCCAGAAATCCAAGTCTGGGAATCGCCCGATGCCTGGCGGCCTACACTTCGTCCCCAGCTCAACGGCTTGACCCTCACTTACAAAGCCAGCGTCTGCTCTCACCATTGCAGGGAAACGGCTCAATCGAAGGTATCCAAATCCAGGCCCCTGCCCTGCAGCTTGCATCTGGCGGTGTGAGTGAGGCAGTGTTCGTTGCACTCAGATATAGTGGAGCCTGCATAGTAGCCAACCCCCGTGTGCTACACAACCTCAATCTAGGCCACGGCCTCCTAACCTCCGTCACGCAAGCCCAAGCTCTCGCTGGCCTGTGCGGCCCTCATCACCACCCCACCCACAGAAGCTAGGAAAGCCCAGGCCCCGCAGCCTATTCTTTGCCCACATCCTAGCAAGTTGCTTGCTTCTCTGAGCATCAGTCTCCTACCAGGTCAAGTAAGCGATGGCAACGGTACCTATCTCATAGGGGGTTGGAGTAAGGCACTTTCCACAGTGCCTGGGACACAGGAAGTGCCAATAACTAGGGCACAGGAGGTGCCAGTAACTGGGAACACGGTAAGGAGGAGTATTCATAGTACAGCATGCCCTCTTTCTAGCTTTTGCCCCCACCACTCCTGGAGACTCCAGCAAAACTGTCGTCCTTGGGGCTCCCCAATTATTCTTCATACTTTCCCACCTCTGGGACTCTGCCCATGCCAGCCTGGCACTCCAGCCTATCTTCCACCCGTTCCTCCAAGCCCGTGTCAGGACCTCCTTCACGATCCTTGCTTATCCATCGCAGGAGGTGTTAAGTGTGGACATCCTCTGAATTCTACCGCGTTTGGTCCATGCCACTCTTGTGACCGTACAGCTCTTCACACTAAGACCCGATGCCTTACTCAGACCTAGATAGAATCTGCACATTCTCCCTCTGTTCCTGCGTTCTTTCCTCAAAGTCAGGGGGAAACTCTGGATGTCCAGCAGGACTTGCCACAGTGTCCTACAAGTAAGTGAACGATAAATAATTGTTCTAAGAAACCCCTGTGACATAGTCCCCAATCTATCATTTTAAAACAGATAAGCAGATACAGGATGAAGACCTCCTATGTCCCATGTGAAATTTCTCCTAAGACCAAAGCTAGCAATGGTTATACGTGTACACATGCACGCGCGCGCGCACACACACACACACACACACACACACACACAAGGCTGTGTGTATACACACACGTCCATCCCCAACTTTCAGGCAATGCATGTGAATGGTAATTAAAATTCAAATCCAGTGGGATTTAAACCCAACATCCTTAAGGCTTGGCCCACTCAGTCAGTGCACGACTACTTTGCTCTCCCATTAACATTTACAACTTTGTACTTCTGCCTTCTGGGTTGTTTTGCTTGTCCTCTTTGGGTTTAATCTTTACCACATTATTTTCCTACCTTCGTCTGACTCACCTTCTCCAAGTGGCAGTGTTATTTATTTATTTTACAAAGGCAACCTTTACTCTGGTTTTTTTTTCCCCCATCTCCTACGCCCCCACCAGGTTTCTAAATCCACTCAATGGCCTTTTTATGGTACCGTATGTGTGCAAATAACTCAAGTCCACAGAGATTCCCATTGCTTCCCATTCTGTCCTCACCCTCCATTTCTCAAAGAAATGAAAATTATTTCAATAGGAAAGGGAACAGGCAGGAGTTCCTCGAAGCCCCTTTAAATGTGCTTAAAGAAAGGACGTTTCTCGTTCAACATCTTTGAGGCTCTTCTGTTCACCTTAGGAACTCATGTAAAAGGAAGTGCTCCGGAGAACCCAAGCAACTTAATGAACCTCCCAGAAGCAAGCTGGGAGGTTGCAATTCCCCGGAAGTCAGAGCAGAAACAACATAGGGAAATTTACCATCAGTCACTTACTCTGCAGGCTGGCTCTGCAGGGTACACACACCCCTTTCGATGCAAAATTTACTATGGAAGAAAGTCGTCTGCAGCAAGACAACGGACGGAGTGAGCCCTGTGAACCTGAAGCAGAACTCTAACATATTCGGAATTCTCCGGACTCTGCCTCTAGAATTGAACTCAGCACCGAACCTTCAATATATCCCAGGTTATGCAGGGGAATACCCCCTGGAATTTGTCGACTAGCTCAAGTTCAAACTTCAAACACTTGTATATTTCAGAGCCACCAACAGAAAGAAAACTACGAATGTAGTTCAGAAGGACCAGGAAGGCAGGGAAGAAACATCTCAGGAAGGGGGGAGATGGGAAAAATACATTTTTAAAAGTCAGTGTGAAAATGAGTCAGAAAAACCTGACTTCGGATTCATGAAACTTTTAAGACTGAAAATGTCAGAATGACCAACAGTCCTCATCTCTGGTTTAAGTCCAAACAGGATCATAGTAGTCACTGGTTAAAAATATTCTCATGGCTCTTAGTATAAAATTCAAAAGCCTTGACATAACCTGCTTTACAAACAAACTGAAGCACATACATAGGTAGAAACTCATATATTCATTCAACAAATGTTCACTGAGAGCACCCACATCAGTGCCAACACAGGGGATCCTGGCATAAATGACACCCCCAGCCCTCAAACCCAGTCTCAGAGCATGGACTGGTAAGCAGGTGAGTGCTGATGAAGTACCAGGCGCTGGGCTAAGAGGCACCTTGCATGCATGACCTTGTCCACTCTTCCCAAGAGTGCTATGAGGCTGGCATTATTCTCATCTCCCTTTTATAGGTTAAAGAGCTCACTGAAGCATAGAGAGTCTCTATAACCAGTCTAAGGTCAACAGCCAGTATCTGAACCCAGATCTTTTTGGTTAAAGAGCCTGCCTTCTTGAACCCTATACCTCCATCAGAAGTGGGGCCCAGAAAGTGGCTCCCACAGCTTTGCTGGTTTGCTCACAAACTTAGTTCAGTGATCTCAGCAGCCCTCACAGAGTAAAGCTTCCTTCTAGATGCTGGGACACAGAAGCACCCAGAATCCATGTGAAAAGGAAACATTCTACTCCCCGGCAGAACTAGACCTTATCAGCCAGCCCTAAACCTGGAGTTCTGGTCCTGAACTCTGGTGGTTGTGGAACAACCACCCATTACCTGCACGGTACCAAATGCCCTCAGGCTTCTCTATCTACATCCAAATGGGGGTAGAGGAGGGGGTGGGGCGGGCTGAAGACTGGCCACAGCCTACCACACTCCCCTCCCTACTTTTCAGGGGAAAAGACACTAAAACCAAGGCAAGTTACTGCTTTGTGCTCTTGGGAAACTAAGAACTCTTAATTCTAAATATTGGAAGACGTGGGGAAACAGGTGCGGTAACAACCTAAAGGTCTCCTTAAGGGATGAATAAACAAAGTGCAGTATATTCATACAATGGAGTATCTTACAGCAGTTTAAAAACCACGTCTATATTGGGGCACCTGGCTGGCTCAGTCAGTAGAGTGTGCGACCCTTGAACTTGGGGTCGTGAGTTAGAGCCCCACACTGGGCGTAGAGTTTACCTAAAAAAATACACCTATACACGGCAACATGGATGGACCTCAATATTATAAGAATAAATGAAAAAGTAAACTGAAAAATATGCTCAGTATGATAGCATTTATGTACACTTTAAAACATGTATAAGGAGCGCCTGGGTGGCTCAGTCGGTTAAGCATCTTACTCTTGGTTTCGGCTCAGGTCATGATCTCAGGTCATGAGTTCGAGCCCCGTGTCAGACTCCACGCCAACAGTGTGGAGCCTGCTTGGGATTCTCTCTCTCCCTCTCTCTCTCTGCTCCCCCCAAAAAAATAAATAAATAAACTTAAAAAAAAGTGAGATTATGAAATATTACTCAGCCTTTAAAAGAGAAGGAAATCCTGGCACTTGTGGCGGCACGGATGGACCGTGAGGCAATTACGGAAAGTGAAATAAGTCAGACAAAGACAAATACTGTATGATCTCACGTATATATGGAATCATAAAACAAAATAAAAACAAACAAACAGACAAAAAACCCCAAAACCCGAACTCATAGAGAAATAGAGAACAGATTGGTGGCTGCCAGAGGCAGGGGGTGGGGGTGGAGAAACGGGTGACAGAGGTCAAAAGGCACAAACTTCCAGTTATAACAGCAGTTAAGGCCTGGGGATGTAACGTATAGCACAGTGACTCCAGCTAATAACACGGTGCTCAGAGGACAGATCTTAAAACTTCTCATCACAAGAAAAGAAAACCTGCAACTCTGCCAAGTGATGGATGGTAAGTGAACCTTACTTAGTGATCATTTTGCAGCATATCCATATACCAAATTTTTAAAAAGGCAGCTTAATTCTGTGGTTGGGAGTTGAATATGGGAGGGCAGCTTTCGAGACAAGGAGATTCACTGGCAAGGTCCTGAAGGGTGAAGAGGAAACTTTCTTTGAGAAACTGTACAAACACAGACACGGTCTAAATCAACGGTAGGACCAGACAGTAAACAAGGGCACACACTCCACACATAACGGCTGCATTTAGCTGTGGGGGGAGGAATGAGCCGCGCAACACCATCCTTTCTCGGGCAAGCGGGCCAGAATCGTTTCTAAAAACGCAACAGGAGACAGGGATCCCTCAGGCACCAACAGCACCTCCAAGAAAGTCAAAGCAAGGGTTATTTGTCTCAGCTGACCCCACTGGCAAGGTGAAGGGAGTACTCCCACTGAGGCCTGGGTGCCTGGGTACAGAGACTGCTGGAAGGGACAGGGGAGGGAGGGTCCACCTCTGTACAGCCCTCCTGCACAGTCCCTGCTAGGATCTGCAAGCCAGATTAAAAGCAGAGCACACATTTTCAAATGACTCCAGAGGAGATGTGTTGTTATTACTGTCTTCCATTTAACGTAGAATGATTTCAGCCTTTATCCCTCTAATAGGTAACACTATCCTACCAATCTGAATGGGGAAGGGAGCATAGTGGTTTCCTCTCTCGCAACTCTTGTAAACCATTGCTGTGAAATGTAAGGGGAGTTAACTCATGGGAAGGGAGGGACTGAAGTGTTGGGCAGACAAGAAGGGCCAATGCTCGGCAACGAGTTTTGGAAGAAAAAGCAACAGCAACAGCAATGATCAGGTCAGACACCGAGGGTCCTGAAAGAAGCTACAGGAAGAGGCCTCACCAACCCACTTGTACCGAATCTCGAGCTTCTGGTGAGTGGGGACCATTAGGGCCAGATTTGATGAACTTAGAAAAATCAGGAAATGCCATGTTGTTCCCCAAACACCACGGGACAATTTCTCTCTCTCTCTCTCTCTCTCTCACACACACACACACACACACACACACACACACACACTCACTCTCTCTCTCTCTCTCTCTCTAAATTTGAATCATTCTGTCTCATAAAATTTTCCTTTCCATGTAAGAATTATTCTTCTACAGTGGTGCTATCCAAAAGAACTTCCTGAGATGATGGAAATGTTCTGCATCTGAGCTGTGGAAGAAGGTAGCCACCAGCCACCTGAGGCTATTGAGCCCTTGAAATCTGCGTGGAGTGAAGGAAGAATTTAATTTCTGATCGATTGTATTGCATCTTAACCCGTTTACACTGAAGTAGCCACATGTGGCTAGGAGACAGCTTACTGAAAGTACAGGCCTACAGCATCCTTCTCAGTCTGCCTAGTATTTTAGCATTTGATGTTAATAGCTCACTTTCTCATGAGTCTTTTGTTTGCTTCCAGCGTTTCACCATTAAAAACAATGCTGCCACACACATGATCCTAGCTGAAAGTTTGTACACATCCCACACTATCAGGATAAAGTCCTAAAAGTAGAATTGTGGAGTCAGTAGGTAATTATGGTTCTAGGTTTTTCCTACATGTTAACACCATCCACTTATAATAACATAGATACAAACAGCATCATACCTATTATTAGCTGTTCTTTTTAATACTTATTTGTTTTGAGAGAGACAGAGAGAGACAGAGCATGTGTGCACATGTGCACACGCAAGCAGGGAAGGAACAGAGAGAAAGGGAGAATCCTACGCAGGCTCTGTGCTGTCAGCACAGAGCCCAACGTGGGGCTCGATCTCACAAACCATGAGATCACGACCTGAGCTGAAATCGAGAGTCAGACGCCGCACTAGCTGTTTGTGAATACGTGATCCTCAGGGGACCCTCATGACCACCACATAAAATGAGATGGGGCAGGTAATATCATCCCCTATGTATAAGCTGGCCACTGACTTGGTCGGGTTAGGTGGTTTTTATAGCCAACCTCAAAGAATACACCCAGCCATTCGGTGATGTCAGACCATCTGTTCCCCCAGATTAGTTTAACAAGGGAGAATGCTTATACTATACTCACAAGAGAAAAGAGCAGTATACCAAAATTTAATCCCAGCATGATCAAAAATACGTAAAATAAAAGAAAATAAACCAATGTGTTAACAATCTTTAGTTTGTAGCACTGTAACTTGTGTTTTTCTAAACTCCTCTCCAAACTTTTATAATAAACCTGAGTAATTATTAAAATAAGTAACATTTAGTAGGCAATTTTAAAAACTAAATGCTTTAGGGGCACCTGGTGGCGCAGTCAGTTAAATGTCCAACCCTTGATCTCAGCTCGGGTCATGATCTCACAGTTCATGACTTAGAGCCGCTCTGCACTCACTGATGGTGCTGAGCCTGCTTAGGATTCTGTCTCTTCTTCTCTCTGTTCCTCCCCTGCCTGTGCTTTCTCTCCCCCTAAATAAATAAATATAACTTAAAAAAAAAAAAGAACCGCTTTATGTGCAGTATCTCACTTAAACTATTTCAACATGGCAATAATGGTTTCAACCATCATTACTCCTATTTACAGATGAAGACACAGTGGGTTGGTAAATGTTTAAGAAACTTGGCCAAGGTCAAGGGAATGAGCGGGATGTGAACCTAGGCTGACTTCCTCAAAAGCCTGTATCCCCGGCCACTACATCAGCACCTCTCAAACTTCAATGGGTGCATACATCACCCAAGGATCTGGTTAAATTGCAGACTCTGGTTCAGTGATGCTGATGTTGTGGGCCTATAGATCACACTTTGAAGAGCAAAGCACCACACGATAATCCTTACACTATAATCTTAAAGGAGAAAATCCACTATACTCAACCAGGAAAATGTCTGCTCATAATTCAAATATTATCAATGCTTACTAATCTATAAAATCAAAAATAGACTTTCCTTCCCAATGACTTTCTCAAAAATCTTCTCTGCCATCCATATGGCCGGCCCTACGCCGCCCTTGGAAACTCTCATGCCCAGACACCGGCCCTGGGCAGCCATCGGTGTCAGACTTGCTCAGCCCAACTGAAAGCTGAATCAACTTTCTCATCTCATTAGCAGGGAGGATTTTTTTATCTCCAAAGCTTCCATTAGCAAACACTTGCACGAGTCCAGGGAGCAGGTGTGTGGAGGAAAGGCTGTTGGGAATATCCAGAAGAACACGTCGGGCCCACCCTCCACACCCCATTGCAGACTGACACCAGCCCGTCTGCCACCTGCATTCCCCTATTCCCACGGACATTTCCTTTGCAACATTAAAATTATGTATTCTTTAAGTGTTTTAACCTTCCAAAATTTGGCAAGCACTAACGAATTTTATACTTGAAGGACCTTCAACAATTATGAATTAAAGTACCCTTTAATTATGTTCCTAATTCTTCATGTCTTTTTATATGGGATAACCAGATATTCATTGTTTAATGAACCTTTAGCTATCTGCAGTAACACTGTTTATCTCTCTTAATGCTTAATGCCATGAACTTACTTATCTGATACCATAAAAGTAGCCCTTGCATAATGAATTTTATTTCCCTAACTTTTCATTCTGTTTATATCTCTTGGTTTTTACTATGTCTCCTGTAATGAATAGATGGGTGATTTTTTTTTCAGTTAAGAGTTAGTGACAGCTTTTTTTCTTATATCTACTCTTATAACTGGTGTATTTCTATCACCCTCCATTTCTAAGATTATGCTTACTAATGCACTTCCTTCCTTGAATCATTTATGTGGTTTAGGCAGCAAATTCTTATTTGCTTTGAAATGAGACCAGAAGACAACCTTCAATTTCTTACTAGCTAACATGTTTAACAGTGATATTTCACAAAACAGAACTGTTTTCCCTTTTTCCTCTTGGTAACTACTCCCTATTAACTCCCTTCAAATGGAATTAAGACACAAAGCAGTTTTCACTGACCTGTCCTACACCCTTTTTACATACCACATGCCAGCCTCACAAGGGACTAATTTATCCCCTGATTTTAATATGGTGATCATCGGTTCCCTCGCAAAGACCTCTTCTTCTTTGTCTTTTTTCAGTCACAGGTATCTCTGGTAAAGACCTTTCTAGGTCTTTGAAAATGAGTAAGACTGTTCCAAAATCTGGAAGAGAAACAATGTGCCTGCCACCCAAGGGCAAAACCAGCTTGACCAGGGAAATTTCATACTTCCTTCAATTGCCTCTCTTTCTCAAAACCACACGTCCTTAGTGTCACCTCCATTCCTTCTAGGAAACCTACAGGGTACTGTATTGGGTGATTGACATTATGCCAAGCACTGACTCAGGAGCTAGACTATCACGGCAACTAAGCAGCCTTCAAAGAACCTGCCTGATGCCACCCTGCCTCATGGAACTTTAATCACACAAGAAAGGAAGAGTCCTTTTTTCTGTTCAGGATTGTTGCTGAGTCACATTTTATAAATTAAAACTTGGTTGGAGAGCATGATGCGTTCCGGAAACATGCTTGTAATCCAAAGCACTTGTATATCAAAGCAAACTTCCCCATAAGAAATAATGGAAACTCAGATGATTTGCTCCACAACTCAAAAACATTCATATAAGATAATGACAATACTGTAATGTAATATAAAACAATGAAGACAACACAAAATATAAAGAAAAATAAACAAATATAAATAAGTTAACCTGCACTTACCTTTGAAAACATTTGGGGCTGGTGTGAGGGAGACAAGAGAAAGGGGGGTTATTGCGTAGAACAACTTTCACCATCACTGACAGAATCACTATCTATTGGCTCAATGGAATCTTTTTCTTTCCCTGCAGCTTTAACAAGGAACCTTTCTAATGACACTTGCTTTTGCCTCCTTTTGAGGATTTCATGGAACTGCAACACTGCACTGTCGTTAAACAGATTCATCTCTTGCACTTCCACAGCCTTATTCGAGTGGTGGTTTTATACCCAAATTACCCAAAATATTTACAAAATTTTGCAGTTTCCCACATTTTACACATATCCCTAATCTCATTTGAAGTGAGGGATTCCTCCGGTTTTCTCCTCCTCTTCTGCAGACGAGATGCAGATGTAAACTTTTTATAAAATCTTGCAATTTCAGCCACTTGCATACCTCGTGCATACTCCTCCATGATTTCCTTAACTTCCACTGTGATTGTCTCTTTCTTACTGCCTTTCTTTTTACCCTTCTTCACGGGGGCCATTGTAGGCACTTACATGGATGTTGACTACAGGACAGTATTGACAAACTCTTGTCATATACTGTATGTAATTAACTGGCAATAAGGAAGCACAGAAAAGGGTCTATATCTGCAGGCAGCCTGACCTAGAATGAAGCAAAGCATTCCTAAGCTTACTCTTGTATGGAAAAGCAAAGGACTGTCCACAGGTGCTTTGAAGTGACAAAAAATACACGCGTGCCACTTGTGGGCACCTTCCAATGTTCTGAAAAATCACTGATTTCTGCCAAACAACACGATGTGAGACCAAGCATCCAAGCATGGGAGACAATCACCCGCAATTCCACAGTGAGAGAAAGAGAGGACCATTGGCTCAGTTGCAATCATGTGACATTCGGCATCATGTGCTACTCATATTGCAAGATATCGCTTGTTTATCAAGTTAAAATTTATTAGAAATCTTTGCCCATCTTGTGGAACACTTGCAAAACAAATTATTTGCGATCCAAGGTTTTACTGTACTTTGAAAAGATCCTGATACTCTCCCCTTGAGGCTGAACAGTGTTCCTTTCCCAGAATATCTATTCCAATGTCTGAGCATCTCCAACCCCTCTGGTGTGTTTATAACTCAAACGTGAGTGTCCCTATTATATTTTCGACATCTGTTAGTTTTTCTTGTATTGTCCTTACCATCTACTTGGGCAACATGAAGGAATTTGGGGTGTGCTAAGTCTCTGCCTCCCTGCATCGCTGCTCCCCTTCATAGATCCAAGGATGTACAGTTTCTCTATATATGACGCTTACAAGGCTAGCTCTATCTTTCATTGATACAGAATATTCCTGACAGGCCATCTCTTTAACTTCATCTCTTCTACAGTAATTAGCACCCACACTTTCCAGGCCTGCTTACCCAGGTCCTGCCAGCTGGCCTCACTTGCTACTATCACACTTTTTCATCAAGCTTATGCTGATGTTTTTATGAAATCTGTTTTCAAAACCCTTTATTCCATTCTGTTCTGGTTTCTCTCAGCATTGACACTTTTTTATGGCATTGGATTTTTTTCTGATGAAACACCCTACATTGCTAATCACCCTTCCATCGCCCCCAAGTCCCCCATTTTATTTTTAAAATAAAAAACAAGTTATATTTAGAACTTTCCAAACCAATTGAGAGGCTTTTTTTAACTGACCATGGAGCTACAAGAGTGACTGGGACTCATTTTTCAGCCATGTCCAATTAGTTTAACGACTCCCGGAGAACACTGCTCTGATTCAAGGCTAGAACTGAAGGAAAATGTTCCAGGGCTGCCATCAAAGACGACACACTTCTGATATCCCCGAAGCTAACCTCACTGGGCCTTATAATAACGAGAAGGGATTTTTAATGCAGTAAAATTAAACACCCTTTATGCTTTCATTTCTGTATGCCAACAGACACATGAGTGTCCCACGTGGAACACTGGCTCCTTGGGTTTGCAAGTCTTCTCAATCAAGTTATTCATAAATTCCATGTTCCTCCAGCACCCAGTTCCCAAAGGCCTGTTCCAGAGTAAGCTAAATGGCTGCCCTCCCTCTCTGTGGCCTCTCTCCAGGCCAGAGACAACCTTGTCTTCACACTGTGCTATTTGTCTGTCAAAAATCACAGCTGGATCTGAGCACCAGCCAATCCACCCAATTAACAGTCTCCTGATATCACAATGACTCATGAAAAGGAGAGGACATGGGAGAGACACTTTGGAATCCTGAGGCTCAGCTCACTCTGGTCTGCCTAGAGTTATTAACATGTGACAGACCTGTGGCCTTACTTTCTCACAAGGTACGACCCACTGCCCACAAGAGCAAACCTTGTGGTTTGGGGCAACGAAATGGGGCAAATTATTTCTACCTTATTTCTGGTGCAGTATATTAACATTTCACCTTTCACAATGAATAACATCAACGACTAGTGTTCAGAAAAAGTTCTCCCATACGTGAACCATACAAGCTTCAGCTCAGGGTCAGAAAGTAAGAATAAAACTTCAGTTTTTCTTTTTATATGAGATATTATAATCAGCACTGTACTTCTGTCTTAAAAAACCTATTTCTGGACTTTATAAACAGTGAGCCTTTCTATTTGGCAACCCAGCAGTATTTGAGGGAAGTACTGACCAAAAAGAAATTGCTTTAGGTTGGCATTCCAACAAAATATTTCCAGCAACAGGGAGAAAAAAATTCTCCGTCATTAATACATTCAAAGGCAAGTCTCCTGGTGTTGAAATAACTTGTTTGTTGTTATTGTTTCTTTTAATAAAACAAGCCTCCACAAAGGCCAATTTAAATACCTAAAATGACAAGTTCTCCACAGGGAGGAATGGAAGAACATCAGTTTAAATCTGCCAAAACCAAGCCACTCGAACAAAATCAATTTAGGACGCCCCCTGACTCTAATGGCTAACATCATTCTATCCAACATGATAAACTGGAATCAATATTGACATCACTACCCAATGATGGAATTGTCTAGCACAAGCTAGGGAGTACACCTGCTTCTTCCAGCATACATGAACTTGAGTTGAGTGACTACTCAATGCCAGAGCAGTAAAGCCAGTGGTCCAGCGGTTAAGTGCACAGGTTCAAGTTGTACAGTCCTATATGCCAATTCTGAAACCACCTTTTATTGGCTGTGGGCTTGGGAACATTACTTAGCCTTCTAGTTTCCTCATCTATAAAATGGCAAAGCATACCACCTACCTGAATAAACTGCTTGAAAATGAAATAAGATTTGGGGCACCTGGGTGGCTCAGTCAGCTAAGTCCAACTTTGGCTCAGGTCATGATCTCACAGTTTGTGAGTTTGAGCCCCACGTCAGGCTCTGTGCTGACAGCTCAGAGCCTGGAGCCTGCTTCAAATTCTGTGTCTCCCTCTCTCCCTGCTCCTCCCCCACTCTCACTCTGTCTGTGTCTCTCTCTCTGGCTCTCAAAAATAAATAAACATTAAAAAAATTTTTTTAATAAAAAAATGAATTATGGTATACACACATACCAGAAGATGTTTTTAAAAGAACGAGTAGATATGTAAGAACCGAAAGATGGTTAAGACAATGCATATCTTTGTTTTTGTAATACATCTGAAATCAGGATGTACCCAATTTATCTTTAATATTGAAATATGTCTGAAATCAAGATGTGCTCAACAGCATCTTGTGATAGCATAGGACAAACAGAAGCAGTGATTTACTGGTCACTGGTGGTACCTGGGCAAACTTGGTCACAGCCATTCATGGTGTCCTCACCTCTGTCCAGTTCTGGGCACTGACAGTACTGAAGAGGTTGGTATTCAGAATGTCTTTTAAAGACTGTACTGAGATCCAATGTTGAAATGAAAAATTGGGGGCACCCGGGGGGCTCAACTGGTTAAGGGTCTGACTCGTGACTTTGGCTCACTGTGAGATGGAGCCCCAAAGCCTGCTTGGGATTCTCTCTTTCCCTCTCTCTCTCTGCCCCTCCTCCTCTCGCTCTCGCTCTCTCAAAATAAACTTAAAAAAAATTTAATGAAAAATCAGTGTGTACACAAAAAAGTGAGGAAACAGTGAAAATGTGGTGATAGGGAAGCAAATATCTGTCATTGGAAAAATGACTGCAATTCCATCATTTTTGCAAAGCAATTCTGTAACTTTAAAGTACTTAATAGAGGAAGACACACACAAAGAGCTGAGGCCTTACTGTAGTGCACATTAAGGTTAAGAGGTAATGCCAAATGCTTTGGAATAAATGACGTTTCCAAACGGGAGTGGGGGTGGGGGCAGACATAACTAATTCACATAGCTCAAAGTAAAAGTGACAGAAAACATATTTAAGTATGTATGTAAAAAATACATATTTAAGTGAAAACAACAAGTCGAAAAATTACAAATACAGAGACATATGAGCTCATTAAATTGTGTGTGTGTGTGTGTGTGTAAATCCATATAAGGGCTAAAATGATATATATCAGTTCATAGTAATTTAGGAAAAGGAGAGATAATGTAAATGAAAGACGAAGAAGGATTTTAATGTTTTATTGTAAGGATCCTATTTTGTTTGAATCTTTATAATAAGCAGGTATCTGGTGTATTATTTTTGTCATGGCTTTAATTCAAGAAGATTACAACAAAATAATGTATATACAGCCATGGCACCCTGCCACATAGAGAAAACCTTCAAGGAGGGACAGCCATTATTATGCACCTAGATACCACGAAAGACACAAGAAATATGACATATCTGTTGAACGATAAAGAAGGTTGTTGCCCACAAGCCACAGAAGAAACGTCTTCTTCAAATCTCTGAAGCCAAGAGCCACAAGCGTTTTAGAACACCCACACACGTGACCCAGCATTCGAACTGGAAAGCAAAAGAAAGCAAGTCAGAATGGGGCCACCGCCTCTGAAACCTGTTCAAGAAGGACTCATCCGTTTCATATCCCCAAAGGCAAGATATCCACCTGTGCTGAGGCCCTGTGACGTCCCCGCAGCTCTGTTCCCATCAAGGCCAGGTGCGCGTCGGTACACCTCACATCCAGAACGCCTTTGCAATAGTGCCTGCAGACAAGTGCCTTCCCAGATAAGGACAGAAGGGAAACAACCCCACTGCCATCACTGGATCATCCGGTTCTTCAAGGACAATGAACACGTTTACACAGCTTCAAGCCCCTCGAGCAAAGCATGGACAGGGCAGAGCTGGTGCCACGCTGATGAAGAGCCACCTAAAACTTTGAGAAGAATTTTCTAATTGATCCAAAGACAAAAGGGAACACACATTTGCGTGCTTGGGAAGCAAGAGCTCCTCCC
Source organism: Panthera tigris (assembly GCF_018350195.1). Classification (NCBI taxonomy): domain Eukaryota; kingdom Metazoa; phylum Chordata; class Mammalia; order Carnivora; family Felidae; genus Panthera; species Panthera tigris. The sequence continues at coordinate 88,890,329 of NC_056669.1, read as the reverse complement.
TGGAAAAGCCTCTCTGAAGAGGACGTGACCGGAGGCACAGGTGCCTGACCTAAGATAACACACGCTTCTCCCTTCAAGCCCAGCATCCCTCTTCGTGGAGCCTCCTTTTTTCCTGCACAAAAGACTGCAGACAATGCACACTGCTGGTCTGAGGAGAGGAGGAAGGAAAACACTTGAGGAAAGCTGGACACTGAACAAAGGGAAATGACAGCTGGAAGGCGAAGTGTCTTAAAGGAATCCGAGTGTTATAAAGTGACACATAAACTCTAAAAAGACCTCAGAGAACAAAGTCCGAGATGAAAATTCCCCCAAAACCATCTTGCCCCTAGTACAGATGGTTTTCCCCCGCCACCTGCACAACCGACCCAAGTTGTAAAGCCCTTTGATGGGAAGGAAGCAGGAATCACAGGGAGGGGAGGGAAGCTGAGAAGAACAGTAACTGCTCTGTAGAGCAGAGGAAGGGGGGACTTCCAGGGTTAAGATTTCAACACACAACTCCCAAGGCGGACTTCTAGGCAGGGTGAACCTCCCCAGTTTCACATTCAGGGAGCCTAGAGGCTTCTGGCGTCAGCTGTCACCCTCCTCAGGGGTCTCTCCCAGGAGAACTGAATCTGCAATGTAAAACTCCCGAAAGTTTTCACTGTGGTACAAGGGGAAGCGAGAGAGAAAGGGTCAGTGCTGGGCGGTTCTAATTACAACTGTACTTTCACATTGAACTTCTGGGGCTGTGGAAACAGAAAGCAGAAACCAGATGACTAAAAGACCCCTTGGAAGGAGGATGCCATCCCAACCCACCGCATCTAGAAGATATTTTGGATGAGCAGTAACAACGCTCAAGGTGTATGGCAAGGGGGCTTGCTCACCCTAGGGGTTCCCAACCCGGGGTGGGGGGGGGGGAGGTGCATTCTGCCCCCAGAGGGGTTTTGGTATCATCTGGAGACATCTTTGGTTGTCACAAGTGTGGGAGGCCAGGAGGAAGGAGCCGCTACTGGCTAGAACCAGCGATGCTGCTAAATGTTCTAGCATGGCAGGGCAGTCCCCACAACAAAGAACAATGCAGCCCAAAAGTCGACAGAGCTGAGGCTGCGAAATCCTGCACTAGACCAACCCCATCCCTGCAATCATGTCCAGAAACTCTAACAATCCTACCTGAAAGAAACATTTGCCATCCCTAGGACGGAGCAGCTACCCAGTCACAAAAGTCCACTTCTTCTGGTAAGCAACATCAAACAGCAAGCAGGGGCACCTGGGGAGCTCAGTCGGTTAAGCCTCCGACTCTTGATTTCAGCTCAGGTCATGCTCTCATGGTTCATGAGATCGAGCCCCAAGTAGGGCTCTGCACTGATAGCGTGGGGTCTGCTTGGGGTTCTCTCTCCCTCTCTCTCTGCCCCTCCCCCACCCATGCAAGCACTCTCTCAAAATAAATAAATAAACTTTTTTTTGACTAAAAAAAAATCAAGCAGATGATGTGACAAGCAAATGCCGCATCTTCAAAGTACCTGGCTGCTTTCCCAGCAAACATTTTTAAAGGTACTCCTCAGCATCCGAGAGAGCAGATTCTTTTACAACAATTACAAAGAAAGAACAGCTCTTTTACTTACACACACACGCACGCACACGCACACAACCATCTTAAAAATCTCCTTGGAGGTCAGGTATAGGCACTGGCAGAAAAACCAGCACACTTAGGATGGCCCAACCATTTCCAAAATACTCTAAAGAGAGAAAGAAAGAGGAAAAGAGAACAAACAAGAAAACTCCACAAACAAAACAGATCCCAGAGGATCCAAAGAACAAAACTTGTCCCCAGGGGCTATCTTACAGTTAAAAATAGTTCCATCAGCCTATGGCATATAGCATCTTTTATTTTTTAATTGTAAAATACAATAAACATATAAAAAAAGGGGAATGTATACATATAGATCTCAATGAACAAAAACAACCCAACCCTCCTCACTCCCCACCCCCCCTGCCAAGTAATTACAATTCAGGTCAAGACATCCAACCATGGCCCATGGTATCTTTCCACCAAGCCTCCCCACCATGAACACAGCAAAACAGACCCGTGCTATTTTGAAAAGTTCCATCTTTCCTCAAGGATTGAGATGTATTTTCTGTATTTCCCATGAACACCAACTGGTAAGTTCAGAGCAGTGACCACAAAGCGAACAGATTTAGGGAGGAGGGGTGTTTATGGAAACAATCTCACTGACTGTTAAATTCACAAAAGCAAGTGGGAGTAAAGGCGTGGAAGCTGTGTGCATGATTCCTGCAAACAAGAAGCCAGAGTTAGAATCCAAGCGTCAGTCCTCACTCCGGCATCCTGGGTATGAATGAGTTCTCGTGAACCATAAAATGACTTCCTGCCACACAGTACCATTGAAAAAATTCAACAAGATCGTGCATTTAAAGTGGCAAGCAAAATATCTCACACGTATATGTGCCTGTCATCAATACTGGGTCCTCTTTCTCCCTGGGCCCGTGCAAACAGGCAAGGTCAAGTTTTTACTATGAGATTATTTGACTACAAACTCTCCTACTCCCAGCTTCTTCTAAAATGCTTCATGAAGGTGAGATACAAGCCCACTTTCAAGTTACCCTGGAGACTTTGGTAAAAAGGTGTCTACACCAGTCTTGGAGGCCCAGAATTGACCATCCTGCCCTTTCCTATTCACTCGGCTATTCCTCCCCAACCCATATCAAGGTCAAAGGCCTAAGTGGGCTGTCAAATAAAAACACCTCAGACCCCAGCAGGGAACCTTTGTCCCATCTCTTTGAAGAGGAACAGCAACAAGGTGTGTTTATTTGTACTTCGGTACACAGTGCCCAGTCTCATCTACCAGGGCTGGGCTGCGATGTTACTCAACTAGGTAAAAATAATAATGAAATCTACCCGCTCACACCATTAAGTAGATCTTTCCAGGAGAAAAGGTCAGTACTCACACTCCTGGGAGTACACATGGGGGGAAAATCAAGCGTGTTCACTGACAGAAGGAGAATGTCAGGGAATGGAAGCAAAAGTCCGCCCAAGGGGAGGTGGGATTGACCACCCGCAGGACACGGTCACCATCAGACACGGCTCACCATCTGTGCACTTAAAACCCAGCAAGCCCACCACAGGAAAAGAAACTGGACATTGGATGGGCTGAGTCTTTCTCACAGGATACGTTAAAACATAACAACAGCTAAAAAATCAATGCTTCACTTCACTGACACAAACAACATAACAAAGGAAGAAAAAGAAAACACATGGAGGCGTCTGGGGTTCCTGAGTAACAAAGGCCTCCGGATTGCTCTTGAGATGTCAGTGGCCTCCCAGCCCTACAAAGAAACTCGGAGTAGGGTTCAACTAACTATGACCCCAGTTTTCTTCACAGACTCTCCAAGGAGAGACAGAAATCCAAAGTTCTGGCTTTTATAATCTCTCTTGTTTTTCCCACTTCCCAGAAGAGGACCAAGAAGCTGGATATGAGATAGAGGGGTGGAGTCTCTGGTCCCACTATGAACCCCAAACTGAACCACACATGGGCTTCTCTAAGAGGCTGGAAGGCCAGGGGCACCCGGGGGGCATCAAGAAAAACGACCAGACCTGTTTCTGGTAACACACTGGGTCAACGCAGAATACATGCTAAAAGGATGATGCTTAATGTAACACGAAAAATGCACACACAACCCAACCTGCCTAGAAGTTTCTAAAGCAACAACTGTAAAGGTGATTCAAAGCCACACTGATGCAATGACCACAGGGAATGGAAAACCACCACCACGGACAGTCAGGAGGTTCTGTGACCCCCAATTTCTCCCTCCCCACTGTGACTACTGTAACGCTATTTTATACGTATCCATGTATTAAATAACCAGCATTGACCAGAGAAGGACAAAATTAACTTCACAGCTATTTTTACAGACATGGAGACTCAACCAAAGCAACCAAGTACCAACTGGGAATTGCAAAAAGTGTCCACTGAGCCACAAGCAAATCTGAGGACACCTACAAGAGCCAGCTTCCAGACTGTCCTACTTGGATGTTACCATGGGACACATCACGGCTATGCAAATGGAGAGCATGAATTTAGAGGCCCTGGAAAGCTCCCTGTTCTAACAGCCCCCACACAGGCTCATTCACACCTACCTATAGCTGCCAATGTCCCCTTGGGACTCTTTCACTGGACTGGCCTGACAGTTCAGGAGAAACAGGGCATTGTCCCCCAGACTGAGTTAAAACCCCATGGCACCTACCACCATTCCACCATCACTGGAAGGCACGGCAAACCCACAGACACCAAAACGGGTCTCCAGGGGTGGGGATGATGTCACAGGTCTGAGAGGTGGGAAAGGCTGCCCAGTGGATTCTGAGGATGACCAGGACCAGGGACTTCAAGGAAGGAGGGGGATTTCTCTTTCCAAACACACATGGGGGAGTGGGGGAGCTCAGAGTGATGTGAGCCTCAACTTCCCAACACATGAACCACCACAGACACCTCCACAGCAAACAGCTAGAAGCATCTGGGGAAATCAGGCATACATTAGATAAGTGGATAACACAAATGTCAGGCAAGCATGCTTCTGCTGAAGAAAGTTCACTGGGCCCTGTCACCCACTTTCTGGGCATCAGCTGCCCAGAAATAAACGTCAGGGGGCGGGCCAAGCTGAGGAGGGGCAGCTGACAGCTGTGGCCAGCGGGCCGGGGCAGAGGAGGAAGGGCTCCTGGGCTGGAATTCTGAGCGTGACCACATCAGCAGAAAAGTTCCAGGGGACAGCACGCTGTCAGGAAGGGAAAGAGGCTTGCTGCTTCCCAGAACCTCAGGATGCACCGGCTGTGGTGATGCCTGGTCCAAAGGGCCTCCAGATGAAGCTCGGGTGCACTCTCAACGGGCACCTCGCCAGTCTGGGCGCTCGCTGAGGAACAACTCGGGGTGGTCAGATGACAAACGTTCTGCTCCCAGGATAAGTGGGAAAGATTAATAATTCCCAGGTCTGGCCCTGCATCATCTCTCTTTACCCAAACCAAACACAGTCTCCGGAAGGAGTGGAAAGAAGCCACCATGCTACCCGCCAGACGTCCAGGGGGGAAACTGAGGCACAAGGGTGCACGCGAGGGATCCGGGAAGAGGCCCTGGGGAGGCTCGCACAGCGCCCAGCACCGGGAGCCTGGGAAGATGGGATCAGGGAAGAGTTCCCTCCCCTCCCCACCCCTCCTCCCTTCCCCAAGACACACAACACACACACGCACTGGAGCTACGCCCAATCGGGGCAGCAGCCGGGCTCTCCAGCCGGGCTGCACACAAAGCCCCGCCCGCGCGCACAGCCCTCCGCACCGGCCGGCCCGCACGCCCACACAATAGGACTGCGCGCACCCCGCCGCGGCCCCTCGCCCGGGTCCCGGCCAGCCCGGCGCCGGGGGCCGCCCTCCGTGTACACTCGCCCGGGAGACGCAGCCGGGCCGCGGGGAGGGCGCGCGATCGCAGCCCGGCCGCCGCACCCCCGCCCCGCGCCCCGCAGGAAGTTCGCCCGACGCCCTCCGACTCACCCGCGGCGCTGCTCAGCAGCAGGCACAGCGGCCCCAGCAGCCACATGGCGCGGCCGCCGCTCCCGCTGCCCGGCGCCGTCGCTGCCCCCGCGGCCGCGGCGCTGACCCCGCCCCTCGCCGCGCCGGCCCCGCCCCCCGCTGTCCCTCCGCCCGCGCGCCCCGCCCGCCCCGGCCCGGCCGCCGGCCGCGCTCAGCCAAGTTTTGCCAGCCCCCGCCGCGCGCGCCGTCCGCGCCCTGTCCCGCGTGCCCGGCTGCGGGGGCCGCCGACGGGGCTGCGGAGCGTCCGGCCCCCTTGGCCTCGCCGCCTCCCGCCTGGGCTTCGAGGCTCTTCCAACAGCCCGGGCTCTGTTCTCTGCCCCCTCTTTTTCCTCCTCCCTTAGCTCCTCCATCCTCGAGGATGCGGCGCTCACCGCCTTCCAGACCCAAGCTGGAGTTCTTGACTTAACTATAAAATTAGTTCACTCCAGGGAGAGACAGAAAAAGTTTGGAAGAAAGGACCAAATATTATGAGAAAATATGCATTTTATTTTTAGTAGCAAGAGCAGAATACCGCGACCAGTGCTTCTCAAACTGTAATATGCATTGGACACTCGGGATTCTTGTTAAAATGCCGATTCTGACTCCGTGGGTCTGAGGTGGGGCCGGAGATTCTGCTTTTCTAACAAGCGTCTAGGTGGTTCCTAGACTGACATCTGAGAACCACAAGTGGAGTAGGGAAGCTAACACCTTTAAGAGTTATTTCATCTGGATCTTGTCTACCTATGCCCAGTGGAACACTGGGGCCCCCATTTGCGGAAAAGAAAAAAAAAAAATGTAAAGGCCTACCCAGATGCAAACTGAACAGCTGCTCAAATGCAGTTGGAGCTCCGAGAGGCGCTGGTGAAAATTGCCAAAGGGTTTTAGATGGTGGAAGAATGCTGTGGCACTTTTGCGCCCCACCCTCCACCTCCTGACCCTCCCCAAATATGTAAAGTTGTGTTACACGATCAACATGCAGAGTAGTCCTGCCTCTCCATAATCAAGATACAGAGTAGTACCTCTTCCCCCAACAAGTTCACCGCTCGCCCCCCAAAAAATAAAAAAACGAATACAAACAATTGCCCAAAACTGGATATAATTTATACGTCCATCAACTGGTGAATGGATAAGCAAATTATATCATGTAATGAAACATGAGTGAATATCAAACGCATGCTAAGAGAAAGAATCCAGCCCCAAAGGGCACATTCTGTATGATTCCATTTATAAGACCTGGGAGGAGGAGGGAAGCTAAGCTATAGGGACCAAAATCAGATCAGTAGTGACCAGGGTCTGGGGCTATGGGAAAGAGATGGGTGCAAGGGGCACAAGAGAATATCATACATTTGTCAAAACATATGCAACTGCATCCCTAAAAGGCACACCGAAGACGGGCGAATTGTACTGTGTATAAGTTGTACCTGTTTGGAGGAGTCCAGAAGGTGTGGGTGCTGGGACAACTAGCCAGGGAGATTATAGCGGGGGTGCCGGCATCACTTTGGGGGTGCACTGGAGGCAAGCTCGAGGATGCTGAGGTTCAGTGACTTTTTCATTGTTAACTCTAGTCTAGAAACGTGACAGCTCAAGTGGATCAGGTCAAAATTTTAAAACACCAATGACAGTTCAAAGTAATGAGAAAATAATGTGATGTGATATAGGAAAGTTTAGCAAGTTCCACACTACAAAGTAGTGTGTCTAGTGTGGAAAATATAAATAAATTCTCCAAAAAATTTAGCATTCAAGGAGTACATCCTGGGATCTGTGAACACTAGAGAGACTATCCCATGGGCTTCAGGGAGTTTTAAAGCCCCTAAAATTGCATGCAAAAAAGGTAGAGGTGGGATGTGCATTTTTTCCGGGAAGTCCCTAGCTTTTGATAATGATACCCAAGAAGGGGCTCCTGGGTGGCTCAGTCAGTTAAGTGTCCAACTTCAGCTCAGGTCACGATCTCACAATCTGTGAGTTCGAGCCCCACGTCGGGCTCTGTGCTGACAGCTCAGAGCCTGGGGCCTGCTTTGGATTCTGTGTCTTTCTCTCCCTCTGCCCCTCCCCTGCTAATGCTCTGTCTCTCTCTGTCTCAAAAACAAATAAAAACATAACAAAAAAATTTTTAAATGATACCCAAGAAGGTAAGTAATTTCTCCTCCAGCTGCTCGTTTTCCTCCAAACCTTAGGAATATAGAAGGGCAATGGACCTGACCCACTGCTAACGATCTTGTTTCCTTAGGTCCCTTTGGGTCCATGAACTTTGGGAATGATTTAGTGTACATTGCTTACTCTCCACCTCTCTCTCTCTCTCTCTCTCTCTCACACACACACACACACACACTCACACACACTTCTTTTAAGTGTACTAATGTCTTTGAAATGATTTGAAGAAATGTAAAGCCCTCTTGAAGTTCAATTGTTTTTATACTGAATCACTCCCAACCTCCTCACCATATCTGTTGGGACAGGCTGTGAAACCATTCTTTATACTTCATTATTCTCCCCTTTCCCAGTTCTTAAAATCCCATCAAAAACACAGGGCATTCTGTTTCCGGAAAACACGATAGGTTCTAATGTTAGTTGTTCAGGTCTCAGAGAAGCAGTTGCAAGTCTTTTTCTTACGCTTGGTTTAATAAAAATCAAAACGATATTGCATTTGTCTCTTATTTGCCAAGTGATACACTCTGTCCTTGTATTTGTGCTTCTGACATGGGTTCCCATTGCTGACAAAGAAGTGAAGGGACTTGGTCCCTCTGCGGTCATCGGTATAATCTCCACCACTCCCTACATTTTTGTATCACTCCTCAAAGCAGCTCCCAGAACATTACAGGTGAAACAGCACTGCTGGGCTTGAGCTCAGGTGTTTGGGATGTGCTCCCATGCTCCTCCCACTTGTTCACACTAGCTCTATGACCTTGGGCAGGTTATTAACCTCTCTGAGTCTCCATTTCCTTGTGGGTAAAACAGGCATCATATGAACACTTGGAACTTAGGGCTGCCTTCAAGATGAAATGAGACAGTATATGTAAATTCTTTGGCATGGTACCTTGCATATAGTAATTGCTTAAGAAAAGGTAGCTGCGGTTGTGGTTGTGGTTCATATTACAAGGTAGCTGGTGTGGCGGCCAGTCTCCAAGATGGCTCTCAAAGATCCTTGCCTTCTGGTATCCATGCACTTGTACAGTCTCCTCCCCCACAGAATGGCCTTTATGACCAATGGATACTGTAGAGGGGTCGCTGGGGAACCTCCAAGGCTGGGTCACTTGGGTCATAGCAGTTTCTTCCTTGTGTCTTAGATCCCATGCTCTGGGGGAAACCAGCCGCCACACTTAAGCAGCCCTGTGGATAGGGCCACATGGGGATGGTCTGAGCTTCCTGCCAACTTGCCAGTCATTGGACTGAACCATCTTGGAAGTGGAACCTTGAGCCCCAGTCAAGCCTTCAGATGAAAGCAGTCTTCGTGAGAAATCCTGAGCTGGAGCTACCCAGCCACTCCCAAATTCCTGATCCGCAGAAGCCATCAGAGATCATAAATGTGTATTGCTGTTTTAAGCTACTAACTTTCAGAGTAATTCACTGTGTAATAATAGGTAACGTGTAGGATTGACATCATGGTTCTAAAGGATGCTTTAAATGAAGTAATACATGGGAAACACTTAGAATGTTGCCTAGTACATAGCTAAGCATTCGATAAATATAAGTTTGGTTGTTATCATAGTTGGTATTTCTATTATTGTCATCATCACTACCTTTCTTCCAAAGCATCTAAGATTCGGGCCTGTCAAATTTCAAGAAGACTCTTTCAAACTTGAAGAAGAGTTGAAACCATCAAGAGGGTTGAAGAGGAAGAACTAAAAGGACTAAGGAAAAACTTTATTTACAAAAAGTTTACTGCAGGGGCACCTGGGCAGATCAGTCAGTTGGGCGGCCGACTTTGGCTCAGGTCATGATCTCACAGCTTATGAGTTCGAGCCCTGCGTCAGGCTCTGTGCTGACAGCTCAGAGCCTGGATCCTGCTTTGGATTCTGTGTCTCCCTCTCTCTCTGTCCCTTCCCTGCTCACGCTCTGTCTCTCTCTCAAAAATAAATAAACATTAAAAAAAATTAAAAAACAAACAAAAAGTTTACTGCAAACAAGGAGTAAGCAGCAGAGAAGTAGCTTCTCAGGCAGAGAAGTAGCATGAGAAGCTTCACTTCCAGAGTCACCTCTGTGGCTCATGGTTTTTCAGGGGCTCCATATCCCCTGGTCTGCAGTGTTCCTTTGTTTCGTGTGATTTCCATTCCTCTCTCTTGTATGTGAAGAACACAGAAATTCACTTGAGGATACAGCCAAGGAAGAAGGCTTGTTCCACTTCAGACTGTAGTGGGTGGTAGAAACTGCCTATTGAGAGACTATCTGGTGGAAAAAAGCCACTATTTCCTTCCTGAAAAACACCACACACACACACACACACACACACACACACACACACACACACACACACACTACCCCCAACATATAATCAGGAGAAGGCCACAGAGTCAAATGACTGAGGGAATAGGCTTGAGGTGGCTCGATACACTTGAGCTCCTAGTCCTACCAGGAGGCTGAGAAAGTCACTTCATCTGAGCCTCAGTTTCCTGTGAAATGGGTATAATAGTTGCACCCAACCTCCTAGAATTGTTGCATAAAGCGAAAGGACCCCCACACATTCCCTTAGTTATCTGACGAACGTTTGCTGAGAATCATCTCTGTGCCAAACACTGCTCTAAGCTCTGGATTGCTGCAGTGGGCAAAACCATGGAGTCCTCGTGGAGTCCACAGTCTACGTGGGGAGTTGGACACACATCAAACCGACCAATGAGCGAACGGCATAACGTCTGGTGTCACAAGGGTTATGGGACGCATTTACCAGAGCTCCTGACTCAGAGCTCTGATTTCTTCATCTCTTCTGACTTAGGACCTACATGTGAGGGGGAAGTAATACCAGGAAACGTGAAGGTTAAAGCTTTAGGAATTTGTGGCAGACAACCTCCCAGATGGCCCCCAGTGATGCCACTTCCTCATATTCACATTCTGTGTCATCCCCTCCTTTGGGTGCTGCTGGACTGGTGACGTGACTCAATTCTAACAGAACACTGCCACATGTATGGGATGTTACTTCCAAAATTAGGTTACAAGAACACTTGGCGTCCTATCCTCCACCCCACCTTCTGTCTCTCTGTCTCTCTCTCTTGCTTGCCAGCTGCCATTTTGTGAACTGCTTTATCGAAAGGCTCAAGCGTCAGGAAACTGTAAAAATGTCCAGGCAACAGCCAGTGAGGAACTAAGGCCCTGAATCTAACAGTCGACAAACAACTAAATCCTGCCAACAATCATATAAGTGCGCATAGAAACGGATCTTGCCCTAGTCCAGGCTTCAGATTAGACCCCAGCTCTGGCTGACAGCTTGACCACCATAAACACTGACTCAGTGAACACTTAACATCATTGAATCTTACCCGGTCCCCTGAGGAAGGCAGTGTGAGAGAATCATCACTGATCAAGTGTCTGCTTCAGACATTGTACATTTATGATAACATTTATCTTCACAATAATCTCTGAGTTAGATTTTTAAATTTCTTTTAATGTTTACTGATCTTTGAGAGAGAGAGAGAGAGACAGAGTGTGAGCAGGGGAGGGGCAGAGAGAGAGAGGGAGACACAGAATCTCTGAGCTGTCAGCACAGGGCTCGACACAGGGCTCGAACTCACAAACTGCGAGATCATGACCTGGGCCCAAGTCAGGCACTCAACTGACTGAGCCACCCCGGCGCCCTAAGGAGTTAGAGATTGTAATCCTCTTTTCACAGATAGGGAATCTGAGTCCCAGAGAATTTAAGAGAGTGGCTCAAAATAACCCAGGGAAAACTGAGGTTCAAAGTCAGATCCTTTTGGTTCCAAAGAATTTCTACAACACCACACCAAACCTTACTGCCTCCTAAAACAAAAAATCCCCAATTCATAAAACCCAGAATGTGTTTGCAGCTTGAAAGATACTGCGCTCACTAGGTAAAGACGCTCAGCACATCCAATAGAACTTGATTTCTTATGTAATACAATTCAGCTCCTAGAAAACTTTTCTGGATGCATCTAATTATTGTAGTTCCCAACACCACCCCTCAAAACAATGCTGAGCAGGAGAGGTCTCCCAGCTAGAAATTAAATCATCCCCGAGCTGCCAAATGTACATACTTTTTTTTTTAAGTTACCAGGCTAATCTACAGAAAAATCCTGCTGGGAACCAACAGAATTCTTGTAATTCATGTTTAATATAGTCCCTAGCTTACAGAAGAGACATCTATTGACATTTCCTAATGAAAATGTTGCACCATCTGAAAAAAAGGATGAAATTTTTACCCCTCCTTTAAAAGAAAAAAAAACCATGCAGCTTGTTATTTTAATGCCTCAGTTTTACTGCCCCTTGAATGAAGTTGTCTACACCCTTAAAAGGGTGATTTTTCACTTGTGACCAGTCCTGGAACCAAGAAACAATTATATGAAAACAAATTTAACCTTCAATTTATCATCAGAGCCATTTTGCCAGTTTTCCTAGCAGGCAACATTTTTTTTTTCTTTCTCAGTGGGAAAGGGAGAAAAAGTGGATTCATTAAACGTGTAAGCCTATCATGCTCACAGGGAGAAGTCTGCTTAGGATTCTCTCTCCCTTCCTCTCTGTCCCTCCTCTGCTCGCTCTCTCTCTCTCTCTCTCTCAAAATAAAAAACTTTAAAAAAGCGTAAGCCCACTCTTGGCATATTAATTTGAGGGGAAAAATTCTCATAGAATTATATACATCTACAGCGTCCAGTGTGGTAGCCATCAGCTACATTTGCCTATGTGTAGCTGCATTGCCAACTTGAATGAGGCTATTCTGAGTTATGATCTCCCCAGGTACAAAACGCAAACTAGATTTCAAAGACAGCACAAAAAAGAATGCCAATGATCTCAGTAAGATTTATGTTGATCATATGTTGAAATATAATATTTAGATATATAGAAGCAAATAAAATAAAGTTAACTAACTCCACTGGTTTCTTTCTGCTTTTTTTTTTAAATCTTTTTAACGTTTATTTTTGAGAGAGAAAGAGAGAGACAGAGCGTGAGCAGGGGAGGGGCAGAGAGAGAGGGAGACACAGAATCCAACGCAGGCTCCAGGCTCTGAGCTGTCAGCACAGAGCCCGATTCAGGGCTCAAACTCACAAACCATGGGTTCATGACCTGAGCTGAAGTCGTAGGCTTAACCGACTGAACCATCCAGGTGCCCCTCTTTATGCTTTCTTAATGTGGTTGCTGGGAAAATGTTAATTTCATATGTGGCTTGCATTTGAGACTCACAACATACTTCTTTTGAACAGTGCTGATGTAGACAATAGTTTATTTGGTAAATAAACACATGATCTACCGCTGTTCCTTGTGCCACAGTTGAATATAAATCCACTTGAAGATCACTCACTTAGGAAGAACTTTTTTCTTTCCTGTTTCTCCAACTGAATGATTCTGCCTCCAGAGCCTGTTGACCTTATATTCTAGACATCCAAGTTAATTGATATAAAAGCGATTTTAATATCATAATGTCATAATATCAGTAGGACAAATGTACCACAGGGCCAAGAAGGGAGGGGAAGAAATGAATAGAGAAGAGAGAAACCATCTTTTGAAATAACATGAACATTTGACACTTGAATTCTGAAAAGAACCCAACACTGAATAAGATTCCCACTTTCAGTAGGGAAATTTATAAAGTAATTAACTAACAAGGCAAAAGTCACAGGAGATATTCACTCAGTGACAAATGCCAAGAAAATGATTCCAGCATGCCTAGGTTTGATTACCTTCCCCAGGTAACTGACTTTTTTTCACAAACAGGTAAGCAGTAGATTTTAATTAGAGTACTCACAAAAAAAAAAAAAAAAAACCATCTGGAAGGTAAATAGATTTACATTTTTAATCGGACATTATTGGAACATTTTCCCACACTGTGAAAACTCTGTTTTAATAATTTAAGTTGTTTTGCTCAGAGTACCTCAGCCTACTTCTTTGAAACACCTCTTCATTTCACGCTAGATTCTTTGGGCTTGATTGACTTTAATGTTTAAAAGCTTAATTCCGAGAACTGTTTCACTGCCTGATCGGGGGCTGCTGCTGTGTGGGTTTGTAGTTCAACTTGGTTGGTGGGGGGGGGGTTGTGCAGAGAAAATGGTTTTTTTGGGTTTCTTTTTTTTTTTTTTTTTTTGCATTCTTCAGTGAATTCTCACACCCAGTGTGGAAGGGAGAGAACAAAAAGGACCAGGAAGGGAAATTTTTTACAATTTCCAGAACCCTTCAGCATACGTATAATGAAAACACAGTAGAATTGCAGGTTTTGTTGGCTTCTGTCAGGCAGTAACCATACCTCCTTCAATGTAGCTAGTACTTTCTACCCCATTGTTCAAGCCAGAAGTCAACATGGCCCCCTTGCATTCCTTCACTCCCCAACATGATCAGTTACCATGATTTGTATATTCTACCTACTGAATGTCTATTGAATGCAATTCACCCCTTCTCCTTCCCTCCTGCCCCTTCCTTACCTGAGACCCCCATGTGTCTCTGCCTGGGTGGCTTCAACTCTCTCCTAACTAAACTTTTCAGATCTTGTCTTGCTCCTTCTCAATCTCCTGGAAACCTCCGTGGCCTCCATTGCCCACAAGACAAGTTCAGACTTAGCTAAGTATATTCTTAATGAGCTGCTGCTGAGGCTGACAGTCATGGGGGCCAGGGGCAGAGGGAAGGGTGAAAGGTGAGACCAGATGAGTAGGCAGGAGACTTTTGGTTATTGTAAGGAGTTTAGTCATTATCCTGTGAGCATTAAGAAGTCACAAATGGTCAATTTTAAGCAGGGACATGGCAGGAACAGATTTGCATAATCTGTTTTGTTAAAAGCAAGGGTTCTTGAATTAAAATAAAACAACAAGGGTTCTGGAATCAAACTTGAGTTCAAAGTCTGACCATGCCACTTAGCTCTGTGTCCTTGAGCAATTTCTTTAACTTTTCTGAGCTGGTTTCTTCAACTATAAAATGGAGGTTAAGTAGGCACAATTGTGATATCTAAATGAAGTAGCACTTAGCATACTATTCAGCTTTTAGTAAGCACCCTACTAATTAGAACTAAATATTACTATTAATAACTCCTAATGTTTCTGTTTTTTCCAAGAAGCCCTCCATGAGCCCTCAAGACTGAGTTAAGCTTCCTTCCCATGTGCTCTAGTAACACCCTATATTTATCTCTGTCTGTAGGATTTATGAGTTTGATCATAATTTCCCATTAAGATCGCCTATGGGTTCTTTCCCCCACTGAACCATAGCTTCCTAAGGTGAGAACTAGGGCTGACATGGTGAGAGTTCCTTCCATATTTGCCAAATAAAAGAATACCTTAGGGGACCTGAATGACTCAGTCAGTTAAGCATCCAAGTCTTGGTTTAGGCTCAGGTCATGATCTCACAGTTGGTGAGACTGAGCCCCCATTGTGCTCTGCATTGACAACACAGAGCCTGCTTGGGATTCTCTCTCTCTCTCTCTCTCTCTCTCTCTCTCTCTCTCTCTCTCTCTCTCTCTCAAAATAAATAAACATAAAAGGAGAATATCTTAGATTGTTTCATACTTCGATTTGCACGATCACTTCTGTCCCATCTTTATTCCCACTTTGCAGTTAAGGAAACAAAAGCTCACAAAAATCCAGTTTTAAGCCCAAAGTCCTATAGTCAATAAGCATCAGAGCTGCAACTTGTCTCTGGTTCTGTATCTCACCATGGCCTGGGAGAAGAGAAGCTGGAAATCAGTAACACCCTCCAAAACGACCTTCCAAGAGGAAAATGGGTGTTTTCACAAAGCTTCATGAAGTGGCAAAGTGAAGAATAAAATGTTTCAGCTGGAAAAATACTAGGTAGCCAGAAATCAACCCCAATCTTACCAGAAATAATAATTCCAGGAAATGGAGCTACATACTCAAAAGGGAATATACTCCAGGATACACATAATAAAGTCACCTTGGCAATGCTTGTGCCTTTGTGGCCAAGCCAGGGAGGGATTGAATTTAAAAGAGCATTGCAAGGAGGACATTTGCCCAAGCTAGCCCATCCTACGAGGTGTGCCAACCCACCCCACAATGTCCAGCTCCCTGCCATATAATTGTAAGCCTGATCACAGCAAAACTCCAGAGTAATTGCAATGAAAATTTCCAAGGGGGAAAGATCAGAAGGTGGTAAAGCTAGAAGCTGTCCACGTAGGCCAGTTGGCTCAAATGTCACAGCATGGTGCCAATGAAGTCAAAGTTGATACTGGTATGGGCCAGTTGGCTTTGCACTGAGGGGGAAAGATGTTCTATGGTCACTGGCTAGAATCTTCATCCTCACTTGCCCTGCCAATGCCAGTAGTTGGGATCAAAAGGGAATTGGGTAAAAGAGTTTAGAGAACTTAATGCCAATCTTGACGACCAGGACTGACATTCAGGTAGCACACATCAGTACAGACAGCCATCTGTCAGAACAAAACACCTCTGGACTAGTTGGCAAATAGCACCAAGTCCCCTGAGTGCCTCCCACATCACCCCAGCTGCCCAACTCCTCCCCAAAGCAAGAGTGAGAAGTGCCAGGAAAGGAAGAGAAGCATAGTTTCCATGAGTTTCCAGTATTGGGGGGATGGTCTGATTTTACAGGATTTACCAAACATGTACAAAATGAGGCAATGTTTATCGATTTGAATATTTTTCCATTTAAGTAACATAACAAATGAGAAAGAAAGTCTCAACATGCATCTTGAATTTTGGTTCCAACATTAGTCTCCCTGGCACTAGAAAAGTTTTTCCATGAGAATAATAACAGCAAATATTTATTAGGAGTTTTATGAGTTGGGATTCCCCAGAGCAGAGCTTGAGACAAGGAGTTGGGTGCAGGAAGTTTACTGGGAAGTGATCCCAGGAAGCAGAAGTGAGGGAGGGAATGTAATGGCAACAGCTAGAGAGAAGTCAATGAAAAGGTGCATTTCTTGAGCTGGTAAATGTGGGCAACTGAGGCTCATCCTGACTGTGGACCCTCTGGGATCTGCATAGACCACACCTCAAATTATCCCTCTGAGTTGGGGAATGAGACATTTACCCACAGATTCCTGTCTCCCATTGGTTGAGAATTAAATCTTTGCATTTCCAGGTTGCCCCACTTTGGAAAAGACCCTGAGGTAGAAAAGCTGAGACACTCAGTGGGTGTTTGAGGTGGGACCCGGCCAGGGTTGGGGCGGGGGGAAATCTGCCCCTGTGGCCACAACCCAAATCCCCCGTGGGCCATGTGAAGAGGCTTTCCATATACCAGGTACCTTACATTCAATAGGCAGGTCTTATTATTTTCAGAAGAAGAAACAGACATGGAAAGGTAAAGTATCTTATTAAATGCCGCAGAAATGGCTGAAATTCAAACCTGTGCTATCCAACTTCTGAGTCTAAGCTTTTAACCATAGGAAAAAATTGCTTATAATGAGACTCCAGAAAAGAAAAAAAAGAGCAACCCTTTGCAGGTGGGGTGGGAGTGAGGGAGAAACAATAGTAGAGAAGATTTTATGTTTATACACTCCCTTCTTCGTATGGAAATAGGGAAAGATAGCCAATCTGGCTGTAGACTTTAAAAACTCTGAAAAAAATGTCTCCTAATGACTTGACACAGAATTACAGACCAGTCCCTTCCCCCAAACACTCAAATGTACTGTGTTTATAAAGGTGCACATATTGCCCATTATTCCAATGAAATCCTAATGGGTTTCGAGGCCACTGATGATTCACACCACAGCTCTAGGGAGGCTGTGGACCCGTTTAGTGCAATTCTTGACACATTCTATGATTCTTCTTGGCTTGGATTTTTTTTAAGAGGTCAAGAGTATTGCTTTCTAGGAAAGGAACAAAACAAAAATGAGTTGGATAACATTAAAGACAGATGACATTTAGAGACCTAAGCAGAGCTGTTAGTCCATGTTTAGCTGGTCTACCCATAAAGCGAATGAGAATTACAATTGGGGATGAATTTATGAACAAGCCCCTCATACCAGCAGGAATGTGGGGTAATGTTTTATACGTGATGTGCCAGCCATCTGCAGAGCTAAGCAAACCTGGAGATCAGAGATATTAGGCTCCTGTCAGGTTCCAGGTAAATGATCTCCAGGGAGCTGAGGGGAAGCTTTCTGCACAGATGATAAAGACCACTGAAATGACATGGTTCCTCTCATTAGATCTGTTCCTGCTTTATCTCCTCCGGGTCACGCCCTGCGCTCACTCTCAATTTGATTTCACTGGAAGGTTCTGTAAGTGAATTTGGAGCTTCTGAGTCATGCCTGAGACGCAGCAGGCTGCTCTCATTCTCTGCCCCTGGGCCCTCCTGTCCAACAAGGGTTCTCAAGCATGCTGTCTGTCCTCCTTTAAACGAGATGGCGATGGGACGTGTGACCCATTTCTCGTGGGGACTTGATAAACCACAATTAGGAAGCCACTACCCATATTTTTCTACTATTGGAAGAAAAAGAAGTAGGAAATGTTTGAAAGTTCTACAATACCCAAAGAGAAAGAAGCTTGCAGTTTGCAGAGGTAGAAAAGATAGTAATTGTTTCCTGTTATGTGACTCTATGAAAGCCATCACACCTAAGGTCAGTCCCAAAGGGAAGTATCATTTGGAGCCCAGGCCAAACAGACAAAACTAATTTACAAGTTTTTAACCAGAGGCTTCCAGAAATTAAAAAGATTCTGATTTGTAACATCTCACATATACCCAACGTGTCTCATAATCTCGTTTCTTTCCTCCCCGTTTTATACACTGCACACTCCCTAGCACCCTCTTCCTGAAATTTTCCATAAACATTAATTAGGATCATTCATTCAACACCTATTCACTCCCTTCCCTCCCCCACTGTGGGACAAGGAGACTTCCCACCCCCACTGATGGCCAACTGGCCATATAACTTGCTTTAGCCAATGGAATATTAGCAGATGCAAAAGGAACAGGGGCCTTAAGTGTGCTTGTGGGTGTTGGTTTGACCCCTTTTGCTCCAGTGATCTACCATGACAGCATCGCCCTGGGTATTTTCTGCTCATTCAATATGGGCCCCAGATCAAGCATAAACCCTGGAACCATGCCCAGGGAGCCCACAGCCTGAAGCAGAACTACCCAGCTGAGCCCAGCCACTGTCAGTCTGCTTGTAGACAATGGCAGCCCCATGTGTTGTTAGCCACTGGGGTTTGAGTGGTCTGTCCCTGGCCAGTGTGTCTTTGTCGTTCTCCTCGCTCATTCTTCCCGACTCTAATTCACAAAAGCCCAAAAGAATGGCAGCCCCGCTCTTCAGAAGAGAAGGAAGGGAGAGAAATACAATGAAGCAAAATCAGAATCCTCTCCAAGACTTGGAGAAAGGAAAAAAGGCTGGAACTCTTCACGTGTTGGTAATTGCTGAATTGTCACACCCATACCATTTAGTTGTTCTGCGACAGGCACGGTGTTAAACACTTTATAAACTTGAACATATTTAATCCACCCAGTGTCCCAAAGAGTCAGAATAAATAGCACCATTTGACAGAAAGAAAACTGAGTCTTACAAGGGTTACCTATCTTGTTACAAGGCGCCAGAGCTGGGATTAAAACTCAGGTTTAGGCAAAGCCCGTATTAGTGCACAACCTGGGCAGTGAACCAGTCTCAAAATGAAATACCATTCTTAAATGTAACAAATTGGCAAAGATTAGAAACACTCTAACACCGAGTACTGGCGCAGGTATGAAAGCAGCATCCCATAAAATACAGGTGAGAATGTAAATTGGTGCTAACCTTCTGGAAAGCAACCTGGCAATATTTATTAAGAAGCTGAACATTCACATACCCTTTGAACCAGTAATCCCACTTCTTTGATTACATTCTAAGCAACTAATCAAAGATGCTGCCAAAGATTCACGTTCAGGGTTGTTTTTCAAGCCATTGCTTAACACAGTGAAAAATTGAAATCAACTAAAATGTAGAATAGTTGCAGAATAGTTAAATAATTGGTATTTGCTACTGGCTAGAAATATGTGCGGCTTGTGAAATATGGTTAAAAATCATATTTTAGTGAAATGGAGAAAAGTTGGTGCTCTGGGCTGAATGTTTATATCCCCCCACCCAAATCCATATGTGGAAATCCTACCCCCAAGGTGATGGTATTAGGAGGTGGGGGCTACGGGAGGTGGTCGGGTCATGAGGGCAGAGTCCTCATGGAAGGGATTCTTGCCCTTATAGGTGAAACCCGAGAGGGCTCCCTCACCCCTTCCACCGTGTGAGGACACAGCAAAGAGTTGCCATCTATGAATCAGGAACCGGGTGTTCACCAGATCCTGAGTCTTCAGGCAAACTGATCTTAGATTTGCCAGCCTCCAGAGCTTTGAGAAATAAATTTCTGTTGTTTCTGTTCTGTTGAAGTTACCATTCTCAGGTATTTTGTTACAGCAGCCTGAATGGACCATGACAGTTCGCAGTACTGTCTAAACAGGGGTGGGGGGAGGGGAGTAGGATATAAAACTGACTATATACTGTGACTCCAGTTTGGAGAAAGAGTAAGATAATACAATAGAGAGTGTGCAGTAATTCTGCATTATGATTATTATTTCCTATGGCATTTTTTTCGCATCTCTTAACATTTTTTATATTTCTCAAATTTTACACAGTAAGTGAATATTACTTTTATACCTAGAGAAACATACTTAAACGTATATATAATATATATACATATATGTATATATATATATGTATATATATATTATATATAATTTTTTTTTTGAAAAGACAGCAACTATTCTCCCTGTCAAATATACGCCCTATGAGGACAGGATTCGTTATCTGTGTTGTTCACTGATGTGTGCCCAGAATAGTGTCTCCTATAGTGTGTCTCCTAAAATATGCTCAGCAAATATCCGCTGAGTGAACCAGAGGTACAGTCTCCAGCACGTGCAAACCCAGCCTGTACGGTGAGGTTTATCCATCGCTGCATAAACGGCGGTCCTCGAAACAAACGCCTTAAAAGCCTCATACATTCTGAGGCCAGAACTTCATACAGGACACAGCACCTGTCTTGCTACCTGGTGCCTGGGGCCTTACCCAGGAAGACATGACTAGCTGGAGGTGACCTGCAATGCTAAGAGCAGGAATCATCTAGAGGCTTCTTCCCTCACATGCCTGGTGCCTGGGATGGGATGACTCAGAGGCTGGACTCAGCTGGGACTCCCAACAAGCATCTACACACACGCCGTGTCTCCATCCAGCTTGGGCTTTCGCGGTGGGTTTTGCATGAGCAAGAAAGGAACGTTTACTATGCTAAGACATTGATGCTTTGGGATTTGCTGCTGCAGCGGAGTCTATCGTATTCTGGATTAATACAATGATTCTCAGATACATGGCTATGTCACGTAATGTGACGTACCTGAATTTACCTTGTCTTCTTGTCTCTGTGAGCCTGGAGGTCAACCTGAGCAGAGCTGCCGCTCAGCGAGGCACGTGAGATCCACACGACCCAGGCCAGGGTGCCCCCCCCCGCCCCCCCGCCATGGCATTTCCACACGTAGCCTTGGACAAGTTACGGAATCTTTCTGAGCCTTGGTTTTCCCATCTGCAAAATAGGAATGATGATGTTTGTCTCGGGATTGTTGTAAGAGTGAAATGAGATGAAATATCTATTATAAGGGACTTGAAACAGCAAAAGCACTTATTAAATGTTCATTTTTGTGTTAGTTCTGCTGTTATACAGGGTCCACAAATGTCTTTATCTGATGGCTAGGGTGGTGCCAGCTGTGCACAATTAAACAAAAAAAAGTCATCACACTCAGGGAGAATTTAGCATGTTTCATGTGGTTTGGGTTGGGGGGTAAAAGACAAAAGAGGAGACTGAAGCCCTAAAGCCACAGATAAGAAGTAAAAACAAAACAAAACAAAACAAAACAAAACAAAACAAAACAAAACAAAAAACACTTCCCCTTTGGATGTATTAAATATCTACTTATTTATATAACGCCTGGTTCCATATAAGAAGAGAGAAGGCAGACTTCATGCCATCTCATAATTTGGAAACAAAAACAGACATTAAAACAAAAATGGGGATATAAAACAGAAGCAGAAAGTATCTCCAAAAAATCTTACCAGGGAAGCCTCGCTGCAGACTTTGGCTGAGTGCTAAGCTCTCGAGCAGATTGCACAGAAAGGCCTCTTGCCATTGTACGATCCAGGCTCTCGGCCACCCGGTCACACCATTCCCAAGGTGTGCTCCCAAGGGAAGGGCTGTGAGGTAAGCTGCTGGCAAAGGTGACTTCATTCAAGATGGCGCTGGGTATGTGCCTAGCACGGTGACATGTGGCTGAGTCACCCAGAGGTACAAGGCGCGGCTTCCAGGCCCCACGGGGAAGAAAGAGACGCATCCAATTTTTGTGTTCATCGCCAGTGCTCAGATTCAGAGGAATGTCTAAAAAAAAAATCTCTCTGGCTTGCACTTTTTAGGCCATTTAATTTTTTATTGTTGAGCATGAACAATGAAACAGAGCAGTTTCCTGTTTCTCGGCCCCAACCTCCCACTGCTGAGGAATTTGGGTTTAAATTGCCGGAGAGGAACATTTACATTCTATAAATTAGCTTCACTAAAGATGCTTAAGCGTTTATGAAAACATTCCCATTTTATACTCAGCTTTATAAAATCTTTAAGAAAAAAAAAATCCCAAACTGCCATGTGAAGCTAAGCCTGGCAGAGAGAGCAATCTGCTCAGTGCAAATATGCCAGCAGCTTTACAAATGAGTAATGTGGAATCAGGATTAAGAGCCTGCAGATCATTTATCAGTGACAAAGATTCTTAGCCTCTGTACTCCAGGCCATGGAGACTCTCACAGGCTAAATCCTACACCTCAGAAGCAATATACAGTATTAACTCATTTATACCCACACTAATGCTGGTGGCAGGGAATGCCACTGTGCTCTGCCTCAGGTGCCCAGACAGGCATTTGCATGTAAAGCAAAGAGTCTGGCTTCAGGGGAGAGCTGGACTTAAATCCCGGTTTAGCTACTGACCAGGTAGTGACCTTGGAACTAACCACTCAGAGACTCAGTTTCCTCCTCTGAAAACCGGGGACAATAATGACACACAAGTACTCATAAGGGCTAGTTCACCTGATTATCTTCACTTCTGGACAAACGGAAGAAAGGCGACAAAACTACAGACGAGTTTCATCCTATATACAATGAAATAAACGTGTCTAGATGTATATTCCCCACCATCGTGGAAAAGAGTATGTGCCAAAGAAAATCTCTCATTCTATTACTTCTATACTCCCTCCTCCATATTTTTCTGGCTACACCTGGGCCTTCTATGGCTCTAGACAAAAGAGGTCATGGCCAAAAGCAAAGAGAGACTGAAGAAATTAAATTTGGCTTGTGATTCCAAGGGTGTTGGTTTAGGAATAATTTTAATTCTTTGGGCGCCTGGGTGGCTCAGTCGGTCTGACTTCGGCTCATGTCATGATCTCGTGGTTTGTCAGTTCAAGCCCTGTGTCGGGCTCTGTGCTGACAGCTCGGAGCCTGGATCCTGCTTCAGATTCTGTGTCTCCATCTCTCTCTGCCCTTCCCCTGCTCATGCTCTCTCTCTCTCTCTCTCTCTCTCTCTCTCTCTCTCTCTCTCTCTGTGTGTCTCAAAAATAAATAAACATTAAGAAAAAAATTTTTAAAAAGAACAATAATTTTAACTCTTTACTTCATAGACATTTCCCCTTAAGGGAAGTCTGTGACTTCCCCATTCTGCAGCCCATGAACCCTGAAACACACAGTTCTCATTACCCTCTTCACCTCGGGGCAGCAGGCCCAGGGGAGCGAACACTGGTGCTGTCTGGTTGCTAGGCCACAGACGCTAGCGGTCTAACTTCTTTGGACATCAGATACCAGACCCCTAACAAAGACAGGCTTAGAGCTGCCATGGAGGTTCTTGGGCGCTAAAACTTATCAAAGCATCCTGAGTGTTTCCAGTGTTTTCCACCTGATTTACCTCTTTTCTGTCCATCAAAAGTAGGTGATCACCCCAATGGGTAAAAATCATGTCTGAAGCTACATCCTGAGCAGCACTTAAAGGTTACCATTTCCAAGGATGAATACCTTATTTACTAATCCTTACCGCCAACCACATGCTATCACTATTTGCACAGTTTTATCTTTCATATGACACATTTATTCTCACTGCACATCATGACGGTCTCAATGGACAATGGCTTAGCAAAGAGGCAGTGCTTGCTTAGGGATGTGCTACACCAGCATTTCTAATAGAACTTTCTGGGGTGATTTAAGTCGTTTCTACCTGTGTTGTCCCACTAGCCACAGTTGGCAATAGCATTTGACATGGGACTGGTACAACCGAGAAACTGAATTTTAAATTATACTTAATTTCAAGTAATTTACATTTGGATGTCATTGTCTCGCGTGGCTATTTGCCAACATACTAGACTGCACCCTGCTAGATGCTACCCACTTAGGACCTGGGCGAGACCAATGCTGTCCAATGGAAATATAATGTGAACCACAGATGTAATTAAAATTTTTCTAGTAGCCACACTTAAAAAAAAAAAGTTAAGAAATAAAATTAATTTAAATGATATACTTTATAATTGCCAACTACAAAACACTATTTCAATATGTAATCAACAAAATATTAATGACATATTTTACTTTTTTTCATACTAAGTCTCCAAAGTTTGGTGTACATTTTATAATTACAGTATATCTCAGTTCAGACTAGCTACATTTCAAGTGTTCAACAGCTACATGTGGCTAGTGGCTACCATACTGGGGAACGTAAGGCAGATATTAGCTACCCCGGGCTTACTTTTCCATCTGTAACATGGGTATGGTTACAGCAACTGTCATCTAAAACACTCTGGTATTTAACTAGGGATGCTAAAGAATTTTTAACACAGGGTGTCAAACACAAAGCCAAACTCACTACATTTATTTTTACCAAAGTATACACAGCTACGCAAAATACTGGGTGTTTCCTTTCTAGCCATATTTCTTATTCTTTTGCTTTGAATGAAATTAATTAACTAATTTCACTAACACGTCAATATTTACCGCTAATTATACAAGAACAGTTCTACAACTTAAAGAAATGCAATGTGGTTGTGTATCAAAACTTTTAAGCTCAGTGCCTGGTAATTTCCATATCAATAATTTCCATTAGCGTAATGGGACACAATAGAAGTCTGCTCCTGGAATGAAAATGTGTAATGAGAAAAGCAATCAGAGAGAATCGCTTGGCAGCCAAGTAGATAACCAATAAGCCAGTGGCCTGATCAATGGGTACTAGGTACATTAAATGCAGAAAATGATTCAGAAGTGTCCATTAGCAGAAATTTTAACAAATAAATTACATAAAAATAATCAATACAGCTAGCGGACAATGTAACCTGTAACAGTAGATTCAGAAGCAATTTCAAAGATCTGCATTGCTCACACTTAAATGCCTTTTCAAGTTTAGCATTGCAAACTACACCTCCTCCCCCATCTTAAAGCCCCATCTTTAATGCTTTTTCTGAACTAGCTTGTTGTTTCAACCTTACCACGCACTCATGAAAAATGGATAGAGGCGATCATGTGGGTTTTCTGTCTCTTCGGGACACACCTTGCTGGAACACGCTGAATATTTGTTAATGGCTTTGGAGGCAAGAGCTATGACAGTAGAGCCTTTGCTTTGCTTTGGAAGACAGAGGGAGGTAGCATGGGGGTGGGCGGGGCGGGGGGAGGGGAGGGGAATAGTCGTAAAGGCTGGATGGCTGCCTTTCAAACTTAGACAGGAAAATGTTTTGTAATGATTGTCCACAGGGTCAGCCTGGCTCTGGACTGGAGAAGGGGAAGCAGAATACAATTCCTGTGGCCTTGAACTCTGCCAGACTAATCAGAATCATTCCTTCCACTTTACAACAGTTCACGGAGTTTGATTTTGTTCATCCAATAAGTGTTTACTGCTACAAACTTAGCAGACTGGGAGAAGACAGGATGATGATACCACTATTATGTATTATTTAGCTGGTATTAAGCTTTCATTTGCTTCTCTGGCAGAAGCAAGATTTTGCTTTGCTTAGGAAAACAAGCACGACCAGGCTACAAGTCATACTTGTGAAAGGCTTGCCCTGCCTTCAAGGGGTTTGATGCCAGGGTATAGGCGGGGAACCCGGGAGCCACTCCTGTCTTTCCTCTCTTTAACTTTCACGGTATGTTAGAAGGAAGCAGGGGCGCCTGGGTGGCTCAGTCAGTTGAGCCACCGACTTTGGTTCAGGTCATGATCTCACAGTTTGTGGGTTCAAGCCCCACATCAGGCTCTGTGCTGACAGCTTAGAGCCTGGAGCCTGCTTCGAATTCTGTGTCTCCCTCTCTCTGCTCCTCCCCCACTCATGTTCTCTCTCTCTCTCTCACCTTCAAAAATAAATAAAAACATTTAAAAATTTTTTTTAAAAAAGGAAGCAGAAGGCTACCATTTACTGAACACCTGCTATGCATCAGTCACAATGCTAAGCACATGTAGGTGATATCTAATTTCACTGGCTCTTCCCCCCACAAAAGTATTGCTAGTAATGGGAAAAATACATTATTTTGAACATCGAACGGAGAAACCCTCTGCCCATCCCAGTAGCAAAATCCCAAGATTCCAGGAGACAATATCAGCAGGGTCCTTTGATATTTTTTGTTTGTAATAAGGAAGTTAATCTAGCTGTTGTGAAGTAGGGCTGTTACCTGTCCCTCTTTAATGCCAAGGCAATGGTATTGGTGTTACTGGGGGCCCTGGCCACTTAAAATTTAAGCCACTTAAAATGAGATCAGGAAAAGCTAGAAACATTATCCTTTCAAAGCAGCAAATAGTATTAGGTCTCAAGAGGCACAATTTGAATACTTCTTTGGGGTAATTTCTGGAAAAGGGAAAGAGCCCCGTTAATTATGCATGTAAAAGTAAGCAATGCATCCATTGCTTTTAAGGGAAATTAGAAATAACCATCGATATTAAAGTGATGTTAAAGAGTAATAATTTTAAAGGCAAAATCATAATTCATAGCGATATAAAATGAACATGTCAAAGATTTCACTTCATTCATTCATTCATTCATTCAGGTACCAGTAAGATGATAAAACAGGTTGAAAGGAGGTTTCAAAAAGCAGGTACTTACATGGGCTGATACAAATGTGCTTAGTAGATGCAAAACTGGCTGGAGGGAGGGTGGTAGGGACAGTTTTCAAAATTCAATTGCATGTTGTGGTAGGCAGAATCCTGAGATGCCTGCTCCCTGGTGCACATATTCTGTACAATCCCCTCCCCGTGAGGATGGGCGGGACTGTGGCTTTGATGGATTTCTCCTCCTGATTAGGTTACAGCAGGTAACAAGGGTGAAAGAATTTTGCAGATGTAATTAGATCTTTGAGACTTTGAATTAATCAAAAAAACAGATTATCCCTGAGTGAGGCTGACCTAATTAATCAAACTCTTAGAGACTACTGGACCCTTCTTGAAGGAGGAGAGTTGAAGTATGAGAGATTCTGCTGGCCTTTGAGAAGCAAACCTCGAGTTGGGGAGAAAGCCACATGGTAGGGAATGGCAAGGGGCCTCTAGAACCTGGGAAGTGACAGCCAGCAAGAAAGCAGGCTTCCATAACTGCACGATGAATTCTGCCAACCACCAGTGATCTTGGACAAGAAACCTGAACCACAGATAAGACCAGGCCAACACCTTGATGTCAGTCTGCAGAAACCCTGGGCAGAAGCCCCAGCTAAACTGTGCCTGGACTCCTGACCCACAGAAAACCCAAGATGATACATGAATCTTACAGGAAGCTGTTCAACTTGTGGTAGTTTGTTAAACAGCAAAAGTAAACTCATACATGTCAACAAAAAAGAAGTCTTCGTATTGCTATGGGTAAGCTACAGCTTACAAAGCTGTAAACGGCTCAAGGCAATCAAAGGTGCAGAGGCCCCAGAATCAATCTGGAAGACAACACCTAGGTTTTCATTGGATGAGTTCAGTAATCCATGCGGTTCTTCCGATGAGAAATATCTCATTTGGTAAAGCGCCTGTTTCATAGACAAGACTGCTTGATTTTTTTTTTTTTTTAATTTGAAGAAAACTATTTTTGTTTTTCTCTGGAATGGATTTAGACTCCACTTTAATTTGTTTTTCTGAGCATGTGAGGGGGTTTGGGGTAGCTAGCCACCAGGAGCAACAGAGTGCAAACCAAAAAAGCCTTCAGAAAGCACCAGCAGGTCTGAGTACCACGCACCAGTCACTGTTGAGAAAACGGAACTGGGCAAAATCCAGCCTGGACCGTGAGGCTGATGTTCCACGTGCAGTGAAAGCTAAGGCTGACTTCATCCACTGATCCATTATTCAAATAAATAAACAAACAAATAAATAAATAACCAAACAAATCCAGCGCCCCACCTGGTTCTAGACAGGGAGACAGTGACCCACGGACACCACACGCTCCACAACCTCACAGAGTTTACATTCTAAAGGACCCCAAATAACCCAGATTTGGAGATCGACACGGAAAAGTACCAGATCTGGAGAACTATAGTGATATTTGACCACAGCGTTTAGCCGTGAAGACTTTCTGGAGGGTAAAGGTTGAGACCATATCCCTGTGGGTAGAGTTTCAGAGACAATTCAGTTGCTAATCATCCTAGGAAGAGGCATAGAGATCCAGGCATAGAGAAGGAGGGCGACGTCTCCAGGCACCTCACCTGGTGCGCAGGTGCCAGACCCCTAAGGAAATACAGATTTGACCCCTGGTGTTGGGTTCAGCCTCAGTGGCCACATGGAGGCTACCCTGCACCCCTGGACAAATAAACACAGAAAATATAAGGTAATGCAATACGTTCTATTGTGTTGCTCTGTTTAACTCTGTAGTTAGTAATGATAATTACAGCTTACACGTGGAAGCGCTTTGCATATAGTAACTTACTTGATGTTCCTAACAACCCATCGAGGTGGGTGTTATTATTACTCCGGTGCTATAGATGAGGAACCTGACGCAGAGAAAGGTTCAGTGACTTCTGCGCAGTCGCACAGCTGGTGAGTGCCAGAGCCGGGACTCCAGCCCAGACAGTCTGGCACCAGAGTCCCAGCTCTTCACCTTCACAGGGAGCGTCTTTGTAATAAGGGTTCCCTTGGGCACGGGCAGGAACCACCGCCGGGAGTAGTTCTGAAGCATACTCTGCCTTGCAATTTACCTCCATCGCCCCAAAGCTCCATTTCCTCAGGAGCAGGAGTCTGTCTTCAGCTGGACGACAGGAAATTAAGGGATTTTTATCTTCTCCTCCGGCCACAGTGTGGGGGCGTGCTGATTGTACATCAGGTAAAACCAAGAGTTATTTTACCATCCTCTCAAATCTGTCATCTACTTAAAAAATGCTTTTTTTTCCTCATCTCTGCGCCTCGGCTTTCCTGCTGGAGATGCAGTTTCTCCTCTGGGTGTCCCGTCTAAAATACATACTGCTCTTCTCCCGACGAGGATTCAACCCCGGCCCGAGCTCTGGGACGGTGATCCCCTGCAGCTGTCCACGAACACTAACTAATACAAAGGATGGCTGAGGGTTTCAAGTTTCCTGTTTACAGCCACCATCCAATGGGGATATTTCTGGGAGAAACTGAGACTGGCAACAAATTAACAAGGGTTCGGTTATTTTACAGGGGAGAACAATGGTTCCTCTGACCACTTTTGATTCATTCCATCTCTGGTTTCCATGGAGCATCATAAAAGGATCTATGTGTGCGTCAGGACAGCGGACGGACGGAAGCGGCCCGGGGCAAACAGGAGAGGAAGCTTCTGCCTCCTGCGTCTCCATCCGAAAGTGAGTTTTCCCCAGCACTGGGTATTCAGTTCCTGAGTTCCGGAATTGGCGGGCTGCTCTGCCTGGGGAAATGACAATGACCGGGCGGGGTAACACAGCCCCCATTCCCGTGGTTGCTTTCTTCCCTTCTCAGAAGACCTTTGCCCCTGAGCTGCGGTCCCTTTACAGGTTTATGCTTGCTGCCGTCTTTCCCCTTTATAGCCACTTGCTGGAAAATCTATGTGGGAAATCAGAGGTGCCTGCTGAACCGCCTCTGGCGGGGGAAGCCAGTTGAAGAATTTTCAGAGGCTGACTCTGGAACGTACGGGTACTACCACGCTTTGGCTGCCCAGAACGCCTTCCCGCTTCTTTTCACAGCTCCACGCCCCTTCTCAGTCATGTGATTTTAGAAGGCTTAGACCATTGGCTCAGGAGCAGAGCATGTGATTTAGGATCAGCCAATCACTGCATTGCATTTTCTTGGCCGCCAATGATTGGTTCACTGATAACCATGTGACTTAATTAGAGCCATTTAAAGAGGCAGTAAGACTTTCGGTGGGAATTCTAGGAAGGAGATTCTTGCTCAATTCTTGCTGAACTTGAATGAGGTTGGAAGTTGGAGACCTGGTAACCATTATAGATAATCGGGGAGCTGTGGTCTTTGAATATGATCAAGTCAGGAAGAGAGAGAGACGCTGACTCTTGAGAACAGTACCTGAGCCCCTGAATCAGCCTATGTCTGAGCAAGTCCTGTTTCCGGACACTTGGCTACGTGATTCAATACCATTTCCTTCGGGCTTGCACTGTCTCAGGTTGCATTTTGTGTCTTGCAACTGAAAGAGTTGCCTGTTTCCCTGTAGGGATAGTTGAAGGAAGCTCCGAGAATAAGAGCTGCTTCAGCCAGGAAAGCAGTCCTCGCCTGAGGGTATTTGTCCCTTTACATTTATCATGAGAAAGCAAAATCTGCAAAATATGCTTTTAGAGCCATTAGCCTTCCTGTTTCCTTCCATCTAAAACTGTTATTTTGGGGGGAGGGGGCGGAAATCTGTCCAGTTTATTCATCAGGTTATTGGTGGGCTTCCCTTAAAGTGAACAGACATGGGTTGAAATCCTCAATAAAACTCTAGCATGTCTTTTTTTGGTCACCATGCCTTTTAAATGCTTATGTTATCTCAATTACACCATCTTTTTAGCTAAGAGATGGCGTATGAAGACATTTGGCAGGGGACCCAGAATCACCTGAATCCCACCTTGGCCTTCCGACCCCGGCTCTCCACAGTGCCCCAGGGGAGCAGTAAGTAAATTATTTTTAGAGAGCGCTTTGATCCAAAACCTTAATGGAAATTCAAGTAAGTAAGGTTGGACCTCATGTTCTTTCTCTTTATTGTTCAGTTCCGATTCTCAGATATAACCAGTCCATTGACCTAGACCTTTCCTTTTCTGGGAGAGCTAAGCCTGAAAACCTAGTTATGTTTAGGTTTGCAGACATGCAATCAGCGTAAGACACTCCATCTTGGGTCCAACCTTGGCCAAGCCAAGAGCTCTGAACATGCTTCTGATGAGAAGATGAATGTGTCCAAGGAAAGAGGAAGCGAAGGGGTGGGGAGAGGGGCATCTAGGGTTGCCCTGCCATTCTGGCCGCAAGGAAGGCAAAGAAAAAAAACTATTCCTCTATTACATGTGCTATAACCTTATTTCTGTTGAAATGTCCACCTTTGGAGAATGTGAGCCAATACATGTCTTGGAACTAATCTGACCCATACTCCCTCAGAGCAGAACAAAGCAGGAGGTAAAAAGAGAATTTCTGAAAGCTTGTTCTTAATAGTTACCGTTATCATATTAGGATAATGCTGGCTATGATAACAAATCATCTCTAGAATTCCAACAGCCTAACACAAGTGTACTTTTAAAAAATTTTTTATTTTTTAACATTTGTGGTTTTTAGAGAGAGAGAGAGAGAGAGTGGGGGGGGGGGAAGGGCAGAGAGAGACAGAGAGAGAGAATCCCAAGCAGGCTCGGAGCCGTCAGTGCAGAGCCCAGCACAGGGGCTCCATCCTACAAACTGTAAGATCATGACCTGAGCCGAAATCAAGAGTCAGACGCTTGACTGAGCCATCCAGTCGCCCCAAGTTCCTTCAGTCTTAAGGCTTTCCTTGAAGGCTAACCACTTCAAGGTTATGGTTTTCAACTTTAAGTGCGCTTTGTCGTTACCCGAAGAGCTTTGACAATGCTAATAGGTGGGCCCCACTCCCGGAGATTCCTATTTCACTGCTTTGAGCAGCAGCTTGGGCACCAGTAAGTTTAAGATTCCCCCAGAGGAGTACAAAGTGCAATCGGTATTTCTCTAGGGCGTTGCCAGAGGGCCATTGTTTCAATGTGTGGTCCTCAGACCAGCAGCAACAGCATTTGGGAACTTATACAACTTGCAAATTCTCAGATCTCAACCAGAGTTGTGGAATAAGAACTCCAGGGTGAGACCCAGCAATCTGTGCTTTAATAGCCTTCCAATTGATTCTGATGCATATTCAAGTTTGAGAATCAGTGCCCTAGTTGTCTCATCAAAGAGCCTCAAAGTTCTCTGCATCCAGGTGGAAGAGGAGAGAGGGAGTTTGAAGGAGCACGCATGCTGCTTAACTACCTTGGACTGGCTGTGACCTCACAGTCTCTTGGCGATATCTAGTCCCATGGGTCCAGCTAGAGGTAGAGAGGACAGGGAAATGGGATCCGGGCTAGGCAGTCTGTTCCTGCCATAATCATACATTCTTGAGTTGTCTATACTGACCCTGAATTCCACACTGATTCAGGATGGAAGAAAAATGAAAGGCAATTCCAAGTTCTACGTGTAACATGAATGGTCAAGTCTCCTAAGACTAAACAAAAACCCAGAAAATGATATGCAAATTATTTATTTTGATATAGGATAGTATGGGTTCATTTGGACAGAAAAATTAACACAAAAAACTTTCACAAATTTATAAGCAATATATCCCATCTTAAAATAGCAATTCTTCATTAAAGTGATAAAATCTCTTGAGTTCTCATTCCAATTAGATCTCTCTGTGATACATCGTGTGTCCATTCACTTCCCCCAACAGCTCAACAGCAACTCTGAGGCAGAGATAGACAGAAGACTGGATCTGTAGGCACAAGATCCTTTCAGAAGCCAATCCAGAAGGAATCTCCCCACCCAAGACTCCAGTATGCTGCAATGGAGAGAAGAAAGACATTGAAGTCAGGCAGTTGGTGATTCGGTATCCTGGCTTTGCCATTTCCTTCCTGTGTAACCTTGGGTGAGATGCTTAACCTCTCTGAGCCTCAGGTTCCTCTTCTATGAAAGAGATAAAAAGTCCTCATTTGTAGAACTCTGGGGACAACTACAGGAAAAAACATAGGTAAAGAGGCCTAATATATCTTAGGTCTTCTAATCCCTAAATTCTCTCCAAACATTCAGGATGGGAATAGGCCAATAGAACACACGCAGATGACATAGGCCACATTGTGGTCTCCATTCCAGGAGAATGCCATCTGGTTGAGTTTCGGCTGCCTTATGATGACAAAAAGAATTCAGGCCATTGTTGTCTCCAACAGGACACATACAGGAGAAGCACTGAAGATGCTTTGAGATTGTCTGAGGGTGGCTAGATACAACCTATTCTTATTAAAGCTATTTATAGTGAGAAGCCTTTCAGGTCAGGCCTGCCTTTCCAGTCTGCCTCATTGGCAAGGTGATGGGCTCTGAGCTCTGTTTGTTATATGTTGCTCGTGGTTTCTATTGGTTCTGGCTTTGGTGGTTTGTTTCATTCACACTAGATGCCAAGGGGACCATATGGCCCAGTGAGCTAAGGAACAGCCTGGATATCCGGGGACTTTGTGCTGTCTGTGACACTTCAGAAAGTGACTCAGTTAGCCAGTGGTAACAGAAAAAAGAGAACCCGTGACTATTTCATCCATTTGAGCACAGAGACAACTCTAGCCATTTGAATGCTTAACGTATACACCAACCCCTTGAAAGCTAAAGTCTAATTTGGGCTCCATGATTCTAGAGGTCGAGGAGCCAGGGAGGGGCTGGAGGGGGGTGACACCAGGCAACTACTGGCACTTACAATGTTGTGCATCCAAAATAAAATAGATAGTTCCTAGATGTTTTTAACATCCAGATCTCAGAGTCAGTTCAGAGCTCATAACAATACAATGACAACTGGAATAAAATCGTATGTGGACAGTGCCTTCCAATTTACAGAACATTTTTATACAGCGTCGGGAAGTCGATCCTTACCATTTCTTGGGAGCACATAAGTTATCACACTTATTTGTCTTGGTCAGAGATCCTTTGGTGGCATGGAATATTTACCCACTCCAAGCTACCAATTGCATGTGTGATAGTCAGACGGCAGCACTCTCTCAGTAACGCAGCCCTGCGTCAAAGTGGCATTTTTCTCCCCAGTCTCGCCCGGAGCTAAAGCTGGGCAGTCGATTCTTGCTGCCAAGTTTACAACATGGTTGGGATGGTGAGAGCTCTACGGAATTCATGTGAAAGGTAATCCACATTCTCCCTCGTGCAGCTGCTCTTAAATTTACAAGGACATGTCCCTACATGGAGTCTCTGGATATTATACTAAGATTGTCACATGTCATTAACACAGTTCAACGCTGCAACTCAGCCGATTGGAAAACCTGATTCAATTGCAAATTTGTTTTTGGCAACTGCATAGCATCTTCCCAAAATATATTAGAGTTGCCATTGACAGATGGTTTGAGATGGGCCAAGGGAGGCTGTTGACAGATATCCTGAGATGGATCTTATTACACTGACATATCTAAAGAATACCCCATGGGAAATGCCTTCACAGACCTGGAGGCTGGCGGAACAAGATGGCAGCCCTTCAAGAGAATTGCCAATAAAAAGACTGAAAATGGGCACAGCCTTCTGGAGGTAATCTGGCAGTATGTATGGAATCTTAAAACATTTATACCCCTTGACCCGGTATTTGTCTTTTCAAGTTGAAAGTGCAGCTCAGATATGCATGCAAAGATTTGTGTGTAGAGATTTTCACTGCGGCATTAACCATAGAATAATGAAGAGCTGCAAATCACCCGAAGTCCCACAACGGGGGGCAGTTTGAACACACCAGTTATATTTATATCTGCGCTTACTGTGATAAAAAAGAAGGCAGGTAAAGAGCTGTCTGTGGAGGGTGATCTAAATTTTGCAAAAGGAAAAAAAGGACTGGAAAATTTTTTTTCTTTTTATTGATCAATAATCACTTTATTATTTTTTAAGCATATGGCACTTTTTTCTTTTGAAGTTTTTATTTAATATTCTAGTTAGGTAACATAAGGTGAAATGTTGGTCTCAGGAGTAGAATTCAGTGATTCATCACTTACGTACAACACCCAGGGCTTATCACAAGTGCCCTCCTATATACCCATCACCCATCTTGCCCACCCCCCACCCACCTCCCTCCTTCAACCCTCAGTTTCTTCTCTGTACTTAAGAGTCTGTTACCCGGTTTGTCTCTCTTTTTCTCCCTCCCATATGGTCGTATGTTTTTGTTTCTTAAATTCCACCTATGAGTGAAATCATAGGATATTTGTCTTTCTCTCACTGACTTGTTTTGCTTGGCATCATACTAACTCCATCCATGTTGTTGCAAATGGCAAGATTTTGTTCTTTTTGATGGCTGAGTAATATTCCATTGTGTGTGTGTGTGTGTGTGTGTGTGTGTGTGTGTGTGTGGCATCCAGTGAGTAAAGGATATATATATATATATATATATATATGCCACATCTTCTTTATCCTTTCAATAGTCAATGGACATTTGGGCTCTCTCCATAGTTTGGCTATTGTTAGTAATGCTGCTATAAACGTGGGGGTGTCTGTCAGAGTGGCTAAAATTAACAACACAAGAAACAACAGGTGTTGGCAAGGATGTGGAAAAAGGGGAACCCTCTTGCACTGTTGTTGGGAATGAAAAAACATTTTCTAAATGTTAATAGTGAGGATCTCTCAGTGGTGATATAATGAGTAAATTTTTATCATTTCACTTTTTCTGTATTTTTAGCGAATATGCCACTTGAAAAGGTCAGAAAAATATGTGCTATTTTAAATTTATATAAACAATAATTTATAAAAAATTTTGGATAAGAAAAAAGTCAGCAGTAACCAATACAACTATTTAAATTTTTATATCCTAGGCTTTGTCCTGTTATACATGCAAATTTTTTATATAGTCAGAGTACCTATATCTTTGTATTCTATTTTTTGTAATCTAAGTAAGAATAACACTTAAGTCTGATGAACCTGGAAAATTCTGTGTGTGTGTGTGTGTGTGTGTGTGAGAGAGAGAGAGAGAGAGAGAGAGAGAGAGAGAACCCATACACATATTGTTTGAAAAATGATAATCAACATGCATGGGATACTCTCTTAATCAGAAAATCTGCTTATTCAAAAAAATTTAACTTCGACCTCATTCTACAGTGAAAGTAATTCTCTGTAGGCTTAAAATCAGGAATATAAAACTAAACCCCTGAATTTCACCAGTTCAGCAGATTTTTGAAATCTACTAAAAACTCTTCAAGAACATAAAATGTAAACATGATCCAATCCACTGGAGAGAGAGAATAATGCATTTGAAAAACCAATGGATGAAAAATCTATTAAGCGTTAGGAAGCAGTAACAGTGGTAAAATTATTTGTGAGACAGATGCACACACGAAATCGAGGGTGACGGCACAACACAAGAGGCTGTGACTGTGGCAGTGACTGGATGTCCATAATGGCAACAGCCACAAGGGAAATTTAGGAAAGTATGAAAATTCAGTATTTAGAATCAAAATCAGGCTTGATGCAGAAAACAAATCTACCGTCTTCCAAAAACAATGCAGAACCTGCAGTTGTATTTTACCAAGGCCTGCCTCACACAATTCAAGTCAAAATATTACTTTCATCAGAGAATTATTTTTGTTCTTCCATGAAAGAGCACAGGAAATATGTTATGAAATTGCTTGCCAAGGTCAAAAAAATCTCATAATCTTGACGAGAGGCGGTGGAGGGGGGGAGAAAGAATAATCGTGCCTTCGTCTAGACCAGTAGTTCTCAACTGGGGGCAATTTGGTCCCTTAGGGAATATCTGGCAATGACTGGAGACAGTTTTGGTTGTCACAGCTGGAGGTGGGGGGAGGGGGGCGGTGCTGGGAGAATGCCATTGGCATCCAGTGAGTAAAGGCCAGAAATGCTCCTGACCCTCTTCCGGCGCTTAGGGCAGCCCCTCCAACAAAGTATTGGCCCCCAAAATGTCAGTCGTACCAAGGCTGAGGAACCGTGGTCTGGACAGTGACAAATGATTGGGAAGAAATGACCAAATGTAAGGTCTCTGCCCTCTGTCCTCTTCCTGGGGGAGGAGGCAGGAGGAAGGTGGTATGCTAGGGAGGAGCCCCCTTCTCCTCCAAGTCCACCTGCGGCTGGCCTGCGGCCAGGGAGAGAAGGATGTCCCCCACTCCTGAGGGCTGAGGCCCCAGTTGCATCTTTCATTAGATGAGAAAATTTAAATACAGTAAAATCTTGATTTGACTGGAATTTATACAGGCAAAACTCTCAGGGCGGCCAATGTTTTTTTTTTTTTTTTTTTTTTTCTACACAAGGGAAAAGGAATAAAATACATGGAAGAAAAGCTTACTTAAGGAACTTCAAAAACATGTCCTAGGGTCAAGTACAAATTCTACCCAATCTCCTGTTTTGTTTTCTAGACAATGGGAGTTGGGGTCCAAATGTTTAGCCCGAGGTCCAGCCTGACCCACAACTATCACAGAAGAATTTAATTGCATTGGGAGTAAACTGTGCTTCTTAAGGCAGGAAACTCGACTCATACTTTTCAGTAAGATTTTCAAGGGTTGATGTGAAAAGGATTTTCTGGTTAACTCTGAGACGACCTGGAATCTCCATTCCCTGGGCATTTTGACAGATTGGCGTTTTCCTGTGGTTGACATTCCTTAAGATGTTCTTGACATTGGCAAGGTTTACAGGAAGGGCTACCGACGGTGTTAAAAGCTCCAATCCAAATTTCCCCCTTCTACATTCTGTGTTTGTAACATTGGAACGCGTTAAAATAAGCATGTGACGTTTCTGTGTAATTAAGAAAAACAAGTCCCCTGCTTTGCTTTTGAAATCTAGATAAAACAAAACACTCAATAGGTAGAAAAGTGTTAACAAGCCTACAGAACAGCAGCAGGGGAAGGTAAAATTTTGGTTCCGATCTGCAACACATTCCAGACGGGCAGCTTTATGTGTCTGTGTCAGTTTGGGGGAGTTGGGAAAGTTGGACTGAAACATTTGGCCGATAGTCTTGCGAGGAAAAGTAAATGGTTTTGCCTGAATCTACCTAATCTCATTCTGACAGGTGCCGGTACAGGCTGGCAACAGCCAGGACTGACTCGGCTCCAACATTATTGCTAACTGGCAGCAGCAGGCAGTACGTGAGTCTGAGTATGTGAAAGATGGGCGAAAACTAACACAAAGCCAAAACTCTGAAACTCCAATCAGCTTTAATTAGTCAAGAAAAATCAACAGCTTGAGAATGTACACCTACTGAGACAGTAGGAACCAGAGGCCTGCAAAGTGTTCCTAGGCCCAGCTAAGGATCTTGTACCACTGCCCATCTCTCCTTTGGCTTTTGGGTTTTCCACCTTGATCCATAAGGTGTTAAAAATGGCTATTTTCTGTTCCTGCCAGACGTAGCAACGCTTAATTTAGAAAATGCAAAAGCAGGGGCACCTGGGTGGCTCAGTCGGTTGCGTGTCCGGCTTCGGCTCAGGTTCTGATCTCACGGTTTTGTGAGTTTGAGCCCCATGCCGGGCTCTGTGCTGTCAGCACAAAGCCTGCTTCGGATCCTCTGTCCCCCAGTCTCTCTCTCTGCATCTCCCCCAGTCATGGTCTCTCTTTCAAAACTAAATAAACATTAAAAAAAAGAAAATGCAAAAATATCCTTCAACGATCTGGTGCTTAGGAGGTTTGTTCCCACATCCCCGTCTCTTTCCCTGAATATACAGAATATCCTATATTGTGCAAATACTAACAGATAGAGTCAAAAGTCTCTTGGCTAGAATCTACCCAACAGGGCCTCCAATCAAGATACTTTTTAAAATTGTGTAAAACATGGGGCTCCTGGGTGGCTCAGTTGGTTAAGCATATGAGTTCATGAGCCTGCATCCAGCTCTGTGCTGACAGCTCGGAGCCTGCTTGGGATCTTCTCTCTCCCTCTCTTTCTGCCCTTCCCCTGCTCGATTGCGTTCTCTCTCTCTCTCTCTCTCTCAAAAATAAATAAACATTACAAAAATTTTAAAAAAAATTTCTAATATTTGTTTATTTTTGAGAGAGAGAGGGAGACACAGAATCTGAAGCAGGCTCCAGGTCCTGAGCTGTCAGCACAGAGCCCGACGTGGGGTTCGAACTCATGAACCATGAGATCATGACCTGAGCCGAAGTCAGTCGCTCAACTGACTGAGCCACCCAGGCACCCCCCAATTTTTTTTTAAATATATAAAACATGGAATAGTGGAAACATCATTAGCTTTGGTTCTCCTTCGACCTGGGTTTCAAATCTTCCTCCATGGCTTTCTAGCCATGTGAACCCTAACAAAATCAGTGTGCTTCTCTGAGACTCAGCTTCCTCACTGGTGAAATGGTTCGATCGTGATCGCTGCAGAGTATGTGGTGAGGATTAAACAATACATGAAAGGGAAATGGCTGGAATTCAGTACATAGCACTCCCATTCCCAGCCCCTCTCACCACACGACACAGCACACAGCCCTCAAGAGGATGTCTTGTTTTCACTGTTGAGTGTTTTGTTTAAATACTTTTTAGGGAAAAGAATTAAAGCTTTAGAAACTGAACCAACAGGGAGGACTTAAGTGAAACAAAGCCAACTTTTGTAGCAAGTTCTGGGACGGATTTATGACAGGTATAACTCATTGTCTTCTGTTTTCTACACATGGCTTTCTGACTAATGAGAACAGGAAGTTCTTAACGAAGGTCCCCAAATGCTGCGGAACCCTTAGTCATCCCTGCAAAGGGACACCGTGTTCTCACGTACTGGTTAGGACTCTTCTTTGGAACTAGCTGAGATCTGGATTTAGATGGGGGTGTATGTGTGGGTGTCGGGGGGAGGGTTTTAAGGTGTCTCGTGGAGCCAAAGCTTGTGTCCACTTCTCTCCGTGTATCTATTTCATTTTTACCTTCCCAACCTTCAACTTTTTCTTCACATCTCAAATGGCATAAAACAGCTGCCTGACGGTGCTGGGGGGTTCGTATTACAGGCCCGATCACATGAAGATACCGATGCAACAGGATAGTGTCCCCATTTGAAATTCCCAGGGGAGAGAAGCTGACTGGTCCAGCTAAGGTCCACCGCATGCCTCAGTTCCAATCATCTGTGACCAGGGAGGCAGGAGCCCATTGTACAGACATGATGTCAAAGCTTATTCCCACCATCCCGGATGGGGATAAAGGAGGAGTTGTCAAGAGTGGGAGGAGAGGAATGCCATTAGGCATAGACACATCACAGTGTTCCACCTTATGCAGTAGGGAAAAGAGTGAATAAAACATTTCAGAGTTTTTTTCTTTTTTTTGGAGAGAGAGAGGGAGAGAGTGTGAGCGGGACAGAGGGGCAGAGGGAGAGAGAGAGAGAGAATCGACATGTCCAGTGTGGAGCTCAGCACACGGGGCTCCATCCCACAACCCTGGGATCATGACCTGAGCTGAAATCAAGAGTCAAGCACTCAACCAACCGAGCCACTCAGGCGCCCCCAGAATAATTTTTAATAGCCGAGGTCACCATCTAAGTAGTTTTCTGCATATCCCTTGGTTAAGCCAAAAATTCAGTCAAGCCAAACTTATTTTGCTCTGTGTCCCAATTGTAGAGGACACAGATGGTGGCCTACCTAATAAGCTGTTCCCCTTTGTTCTTAGCTGGCAGGATCCTGCAATTACTTGGGTGTCTACTCTTCCCTCAGAATGGTCATGTCATGGAAAGGTGACCCTATCCCTGTGTTTAGAAGTAAGTTGGTCTAATGGTTGCATTGGGATCCCATTTATCTTTCTAGTGATTGTTAGACATAGGCTTATGACACAATTGTGACCAATAAAACATGATAGGGAATCTGCTGAGAGGCCTTCTGCAAACACCCTATTCTCGCTGATAAAAAGAAACTTACAGGAACACACCCTATTCTTCTAACACTTTAGTATCTAGGTGTGATGCCTGGAACTATGGCAGCCATCTTATGACTATGAGGGGACCCAGCAGGGATGGAAGAGGAGCAAAATGGAAAGAACTTGGGTCTTTCATGACCCATTTGAGCCACTGGGTTAATCCACCTGAAACTGTTTTACCTCTGGGATTCTTGTTTTATGTATAGATTTATGCATGCATACCTGTATGTATTTAAATTTTGAAGTACAATTGGCATAAAACGTTATATTTAAAGTATAAGACATAATGATTCAATATCTGTACGCATTGCAAAAAGACCACCACAATTCATCCAGTTAACATGTCACCATATATAGCTACCAATTTTTTTTTCTTGTAATGAGAACTTTTAAGATCTGCTCTCTTAACAACTTTCAGATATGAAATATGGTATTCTTAACTGTAATCACCATGTTATACATTGCATCCTAGATTCTTGTTACTTGATGAAAGAAATATTCTTATTGTTTAAGCCAGTTGAGTTTTTGTTACTTGCATCCCCAAACACCCTGATGCACCTCCTCATTAATACAAATCACAGAGCTACAAAAAAGACACACTTTCATAAAAAGCTGACTTCATACCTTGGAGAATAATTCTGCAGATGCTTAGGAGAAGATGTCCCTTAGGCAACATCGATACGATAGCCAAGAAATCATAAATCATTTCTAATGCTCCCAGAGCCTTCTCGAGACACAACGTTTTGCAAACAGACCAACATTATTTTTGTGTATTTATAAAAACGAACTCAGAGGAATTATTTGTTTAGAGTAGGCTCTTTATGCTTCAGAGTCTGCTCCTTCAGACAGGGTGTTGGAGAAGTTTAAAGTGGTTTCATTGTGCTTTCTGCTTGCTCCAGTTTGATAGGCCGTGTTCTCATGACAGGTCTGTCCCTGCAGTGGGTGTCTGCGAAGCTTTGATGTGGGTTGCGTTCGGACAGCCTAATACTTGGGAAAAAATGTGCTGAAATTGAGCAAGATTGCTTTCTGCCCAGCTGTTCTCCAAAGGCTCAGACATTTTTAGCACTGAGCAAAGAAGCTTGTATTTGTTTTGACAGTCTTGGCAGGGAGAACAATGGTTGATTATCCCTGTACTTTACTAACAAATAAAACTGCCTCCAGCAGAGATAAAATATGGGTCTTGACTTGATTGCATTTCATGTCCAAGAGAATTATCTTCTATTCAGTGTGATGCCCTTTCATTATGCAGTGTATCTTTTTCCTTCTTTCTTCTTGCCTCCCAGAGTAACCCGTGGCTTTCACTCTGAGAAGGCAGATTCCCCAAATCACCACGGGCATGGCCATTTGATTATCGTGTAAAACATGTATTTTCACTTCTCCAATTTGATTTCTTAGAAGCTTTTTTTTGGTTGTTTGTTTTTGGTTATCCAGATGTGTATGGTAGTGACTTCTCTAATTTTCTGTCTGCTTGCTGCTGGTATTTGTTTGGGCCACTGATACAGTTTGAGCACGTAGGAGTCTTGGGTTTTACATCAGAGCTATGTTTAAAAGGGCTATCCCACATGACTTTCTTCACCCATGCAGAGAAGTGTCTTGCACAGAACTATTGTTTTCTTTAAAACAAAGGACCCTTTCAATAGTTTCATGAAAACATTTCTCTTTTTTGCTCTATTATTTGCTACCTTCTGGACAATGCAAGGACTTTAGTAGAATACTTCATTTATTCCCTTCTGCCTAGGTAGGTTTGGGAAGGTATTTACGAAGATACACCTTACCAGGTAAAAAAGCAGGGGAAGACATTCCAGGTAGTGAGAGGAGTCAGCCTGTGGGCTCCCCCATCTGACCCCTGCTTTCTCTCCTCTGTGGCCCGTGAGGCTGGCTGCCATTACCGCATCACCAAGCAGACTTGCCCTCCGGCTTTCTGTTTTATAGCCAATGGGCGGTCCCGGCAGGGGGCTGTAAGATTAGAGCGATTGGACTATGTCTTCTCTCCCTCCCCGGCTCCCTCCAAGCCTACATGTTCTGACTTCAGCTGCATCTTCCCTGGGCCACAGCTCCTGTCAGATGCTCCCGCTTGCAGGCTCCAACTGTTGCCCGTATGTGCTAACACCCCTCCTTCCTCCTGCCTCTCGGGACATTTGCAGTAACTAAGGATAGCTCCCTGTTCTTGTTAGTCACCGGGTGATGGGTTCCCCTAACTTAGCCCTCACCTCTGCCCATGGTCCCTAGGATGAACTTCCTGGCAGGGTGCCATCTTCTTCCTGTTGTGACCCTTGCTTGACGTTGATACATCAAGGAGAGAAAAGTAGGGTGTTCTCAAGGAC
Source organism: Panthera tigris (assembly GCF_018350195.1). Classification (NCBI taxonomy): domain Eukaryota; kingdom Metazoa; phylum Chordata; class Mammalia; order Carnivora; family Felidae; genus Panthera; species Panthera tigris. The sequence continues at coordinate 88,847,383 of NC_056669.1, read as the reverse complement.
AGGAGCACAGTTTCGTGTGGTCTGACCCGGGAGCTGAGATGAGGGAGGCCTGGAGACGACCCGGGGAATTAGGAAGGGGCCTTACCACGAGGGTCTGCCCAATCCAGTCCAGACTTCACCCTGTGGGCTACGGGAGTCAGCGACGGTTGGTAGAATTAGAGTGACATGGCCAGGCCTGCTCTCTGCAAGGGTCCCTCTGGTGCAGCAGAACAGGGGAGAGATTAGGAAGGAGGGACCAGATGCAGGAAAACTAGGCTGGAAGCAGTCGCTTTAATATTCCATACTCAGTGACTGCCCAGTGTACAGATAATCAAACCCAAACTCCTAGCTGTGGTCTACAAAGCCCTACTTGATTTGGCCTCTACCTACCAGTCTGGCCTCAGTTATGCTCCCCACTTCCCACCCCCTACCACTTGTTCACCACATCTTTTCTCCATAAACTTGTCAAGTTCCTTCCAGCCCCCGGGCTTTGCAGTTGTGTCCTCGTGCTAGGACACAATTCCCTTTTCATCATTCAGGTCTCAGTTCAATGATTACATCCTCCAAGAGGATTTGAACAGGGTGCCCTCTCCAAAGTGACTTCCTCTGGAAGCCACATGTTATGGGAGGTTTTCTATCCATAGGACTTATTACTGTCTGGGGTATTTTCTTTACTTAGTTGTTGACTTGTGTATTATCTGCCTCCCTCCTCTAGAACATAGAGTGTTCAGAGAGTGACCTGGTGTATCACTGGTACATCTAGTTCCTGGAAGACTACCGGACACAGAATAGATGCTCAACCACTATTTCTGGAATGAATGAATGGATGAATGAATGAACCTATCTTTCCATTGGGCTCCTAAACATCCATCCCCCTCATACACACATTCCACCCTTTATCGCCCCCACTCCACTTCTGCCTTTCTCTCAGCAATAAATTAGGACCTTTTCAGCAAAGACCATCACTGCTGATGCCAAAGGGTGGCTCTGTTGGGGAAAGATTCCTATGGGAAGTGGAATCTGATGTGGTCTTCAAAGTGAGGCGGGGGGCTTGTACGTGAGCAGCCATTCGGCAGTGAACTCAGGAGCTAGAACACCAAAAACCAAATCCAACCAAAACTTCCAGACCAAACATTCACAAAATAAAACCACTTGGACACTATTATTTTCCTAGTGCTGTGTGACAAACACTCAGCACTTCCTGAATGCTGTATGTGAAAAACAGTGCTTACTTACTGTCTCCCGATTCTATAGGTCAAGAGTCCACACAGGCTCTTCTGGGCTCTGAGCCGTGGACCTCAAGGTTGAAGTCAAGGTGTCAGATAGCTGGGCTCTTATCTGAAGTCTCTAGGGAAGCTTCTACTTCCAAACCCATTCAGGGTGATGAGAGAATCCAATCCTTGAGGTTGTGGGACTGAGATCCCTCTTGGCTGACTGTCAGAGGCAGATGTCTCTCTCAGCTCCATAAGGCCACTGGGATTCATTCTCACATAGCCCCTCCATCTTCGAGTGAGAAACAGCATGCCAAATCCTTCTTGCTCTTCAAATCTCCCTGACTTTACCTTCTGCCATCCTTTTCCACTTTGAAGGGCTCATGTGATTACATTGGGCCCACCTAGTTAATCCAGGATCATCTTCCTGTGTTAAAGTCAACAGATCAGCAACTTCAGTACAACTACAATGTCCCTTTGCCCATGTAACCTAACACATTCGTGGGTGTAATGCTAGGACCAAGGGTCGTGGGCACCAAAATTCTGCCCACCACAGACACAAACAAAAAATGGACCACAGTAGCTCCTGGAAACGACTGAAGGACCTCAAAGAAAGGCCCAGTCTCCATAAGGATAAAAAGGCAATTGCCCTTCTGATTTTGTCGGAAACTCTATCTTCCTCTCTTTTTAGAACTTAGTCACCTTCCCAATGGAATACAAAATTTTACGTTCTCTTGGTTAGAGGTAACCAGGGTCTTAATAATTTTTCAAAGAGTGATGATTATGAATCGAGCTGTTCTTGACACCTGGATCTTTTGTTCATCCAGGGCTGATGGGTCCATTCTAGATGATTTTCTTTCAGCTTCTCTAAACACGGCCAAGCCGATGGCGTACATGTAGATTCACAGCAGCGCCCAGTGAATCAGAATTGCTGGTGTGAAACTGGGATCTGTATTTCTAACTTGTCGTCAAGGTTATCCTTAAGCCCTTGATGGTTGAACCACACATCTCTCTTCTTCCCCCGTATCATGGCAAAACTCCATCATCCCAAGTATCAAGAGAAAGTCCCAAATCATTTCCCGAGAGAAATGCCAGGAAATGCTAATAGTTTCTAGCTCATGAGGAAGCCATCTTGGCTTCTATGTTAAGTCAGAAGGATATCTCAAACCCTGGGGAAGAAGCCTGGAGTCGGGGAGAGAGAGGGGAGGGGGAGGAAGCCAACATGGCTAAGTGCTTGCTGGGTACAGAGAAGCAGGTTTTCCACTCTACAGAGACAGGCAGGAGGTAGGCACACAGTACACATTTCACTATTTGTCCTGAAGCTGGCCTCTCTGACAGTCAGGAGAGAGCTTTCCCTCCATTGCCTCTCAATTCCTGCTGCATCCCAAGAAGGAGAGCCAAGCCCCGTGGTGGCTTCAGCCTCAGGAATGTCACAGTGCAGGTGCCTCTGGATTTATTGCACTCCCGCCTCAAAGACAAATGCTGGGTTTCATTGCATCCCATTTATCGTGCTTCCTCCCTGCCTGCTTTGTCCACTCATCTCTTACCCCAGGCTTGTGGAAAAGTGTACTGGCACAGATTTGGGTGCAGATAACAGCTGCCTGGAGGTGACTGGGGAGGTGTGAATTCGGGGCTGTCGCTTCATTCCCCATTTAGGCAGCTGGCCAGCACCTGGATGATTTTTCTGGATTTGCCAAACACACATCTGAAGATGAAAGTACAGGGAGTGTGATGGGAACAGGGAGGCAGGTGGGTGCTGAGGAAAAGGGGGCTTTGGAGGCAGCAGGACCCAGACTTTGAACCCATGCCTGCCACTTCCTGTGTGGCAAGTCATGCAACCTCCCTGGGCCTCACTTTTGTTGTCATTTAAAAACAGGGCTTTGGGGACGCCTGGGGGGCTCAGTCGGTTAAGCGTCTGACTTCAGCTCAGGTCATGATCACGTGGTTCATGGGTTCAAGCCCCACGTCAGGCTCTGTGCTGACAGCTCAGAGCCTGGAACCTGCTTTGGATTCTATGTGTCCCTCTCTCTCTGCCTCTCCCCTGCTTGTGCTCTCTCTCTCTCTCAAAAATAAAATAAATATTAAAGACATTTTTAAAAAACAGGGCTTTGATCTATTCCTTATAGATTTTGTTTTGTGGATTAAATGAAACAATATCAAAGTGTTTGTCAAAATGCTGGTCACATGATAGGCCTTCATTTATATTAGGACCTTTCCTCCAACATTACAAACCTGCTTGGCAGGGCGCCTGGGTGGCTCAGTCGGTTAGGCGTCTGACTTCAGCTCAGCTCATGATCTCACAGTTCATGGGTTTGAGGCCCGCATCAGGCTCTGTGCTGACAGCTCGGAGCCTGGAGCCTACTTCACATTCTGTGTCTCCCTCTCTCTCTCTGCCCCTCCCCTGCTGGTGCTCTGTGTCTCTCTCACTCAAAAATAAATAAACATTAAAAAAAAAAAAAACCTGCTTGGCAAGTTAGTTCACAGCTCAGTGCCTCAGTTTCCGCATTTGTAAAGCAGGGACAATAATAATACTTCATAGGGTTGTTGTGAGGCTTAAATGAATGAATAAATGCAAAACTTATTAGAATAGTGCTGAGCACATAGAACGTTTTCAAGAGACAAGCATGATAAATTACACGCCTACATTGTGTCCCCATCTCATTAGGGGCATGAGGAAATGCGATGGAGAAGGCTGGAAACCCACAATCCCAAGGTAGGTCCAGTCTCCCTCAGGACAAGAAAGTAACTACCCTTCTGCTTTTGTAGACAAATCTTCCTTTCCTCTCTGGAATTGAAGAGCCTTCCCCTGCACAGGAGGCCCAGCCAACTCCCTCTTCTTTCTACGTAAATTCAAGAGTGCAGACAAATTATATTAATTATCCTCTACAGCCTAATAAATCATCCCAAAACTTAGTGGTTAAAAGCAAACATTGAGGTTTCTGGGGGTCAGGAATCTGGGAGCATCGCAGTTAAGTGCTTGTGGCTGAGGGTGTCTCATAAGGTTGTAGCCAAGGTTGTGGTCAGAGCTGTATTAATCTGAAGGCCTGACTGGGACTGATGGACCTATTCCCAAGACAGTCACTCATTTGGCTGTTGGCAGGGGGCCTTAGTTTCTCACCATGTGGGTCTCTCTATATTGGCCACTGTGGGGTTCTTAAAACATGGCGGCTAGCTTCCCACAGAGCAGGGGGCAAGAGAGAGAGAAATGGAAGCAGCAGTTTCTTTGTCTCTCGTGGCCTAGCCTCAGAATGAACACATCATCGTTCCTGCAATATCCCATCTGTTAGAAGCTAGTCACTAAGACCAGCCTACACTCAGGGTAAGGGGAATCAGGCTTTCTCTTTTGAGGGAACGTTGTCAAAGAATTTAAGGATGTAAAATTAAAGATATTTTTTAAGTTTATTTATTTATTTTGGGAGAGAGAGGGAGAGGGAGAGCAAACAGGAGAGGGGTGGAGAGAGAGGGAGAGAGAGAGAGAGAGAAAGAGAATGAGAATCCCAAGCAGGCTCCACACTGTGAGCATGGGGCTTGAACTCACAAACTGTGAGATCATAACCTGAACTCAAACCAAGAGTCAGATGCTCAACCAACTGAGCCACCCAGACGCGCCCTTTTTTTTAAAAAAAGATTTTTTTAAATAAAGACATAATGGAAACCACTCTACCATCATGCCAATAATGATAGGTGCATGGCAGAGTAGGAAGGGATCTTGATTCCCAAATGAGCCAGTGTCTTTGTTCTTTGTCCCTTTAATGGCCCAGTTTACCTTTCCTGGAATAATGTTCGACGTGTTTAATTTCCCACAGAGTTAAAAATACGTCCAGACATGGAACAGAAAATGCTTATATTTCATACCACAAATTCTTATCAAGTGCCTTCTCTATGCTGTGTCCTGTACTGGGCGTTAAAAATAAAGAAGTGATTAATACAAATCTCTGTCCTCAAAAAACCTACTGTCCAATGGAGAGACAGAGAGGTAGAGAGGAAGTTAGAATAAAACAAGATACTACACCTGGAACTACTATGACACTCTATGCCAACTAACCGGAATTTAAATAAAAGCTTGGAAGACAAAAGAATAAATAAAATAGGATAAGGTTGTCTTCACCCCCCTCGTTGTTTTCCATTTCTACACTCTCTTCTTTCCCTGTACTATTGCACATAGTACTTCCTCATCTCTTTGGTTATTGTCATTGCTGATTGCCGTTGTCTTTCTAGGGTACCTCAGTGCCTAGCACACGGCTGCCATATAGGGTGCTCAGTAAATACTTGGCAGTGACTCACTGTGATGTGGTAAGCGCAGCGAACTACAGCAGCAAGTAGGGCGGACACCTGCCCGGCCTTGAAGGAAGGCTCCCTGGAGGAGGCAATCCTGTGCTGAGATTTGAAGTTGGAATAAGAATTGTCAACAGGAAACACGTGTGTATCATTCCCGTTCCCAGGAACGACACCCGATGCAGAAAAAGCCCAGTACGTTCAAGGGGCTTGCAAACACTTCTGTATGTTGGAGGCCAGAAAGAGGCAGGGCTCGTGGAGAGAGAATTACAGAGCGAGTAATGAGAGGGGAGAATAAAGAAACAGCAGAACTAGGTTATTGGGAACTTATGAGAATATCTGAGGAGTGCAGACCGTATCCTAAAAGCAATGAGGGAGCTATTGAAGGTAGTGGAGTGGGGGAAGGACACGGGCGCGTACCAAAGTCTTTGATGTTCTAGCAAGGATGTGAAGGGCCACCCCAGGCCCCACTTCCAAGTTTTGAGACTGGGGGCTACAGATGCCCCAGGAGTCAGAGTCCAGAAGGTTACATTGCAGAAATTATTTCTGCACCGCCTTTCTGCAGCATGCACAGCCCCCCACCCCCAACTACGCTGTGGGCAGGGACAGGAGCGTGGGATCCCAGTTGTCACAGGCCCGTGAGGCCAAGCCTTGTCGGGATCCCATCCAGTGGCCCTTGGAGCTTCCGAAGCCTGCTTCTCTTTGTTCTCTGGCTCCCTTTCAGAAGCAGAGGAGGAGTGGGTGCTTCAGACCCAATTACCAGAGCTTAAGAGACTGTGAGTTGGAAAACGCATTTTTCCCTGCAACATGAGAAAATGTGCTGCTTCCTAAGCTCCCCCCACTGGAATTATCTGTGGAACGTGCAGAATAACAGAAAAGCAGTTTTCTCTTGGAAACATATGGAAAACAGTTTGTTTGCTTGGAGGAAAATCATAACTTGTTGTGTTTTTTTCCCTCAGAGGAAAATTAAAACTCTCACACATGAAGTCTTTTCAATCCCTTGTTTGTCTTGTGCTTTTGAGCCAAAATGCGGGTGTGGAGGAAAGTCGTGGTTGTAGGTGAACAGGAAATCGAAGCTGGAAATCTGAATTACAGTGGCCAAACTATCGGAATTCCAAACTCAAGCCACTGATTCATGGTCTCTAAGGCCAGAATGGGGTCATTAGGCCACAAAACCAAATGACACATCTTTCTAGAAGGGAGAAGGGCTTTGATTGCACAGTGGACACACTGGTGGGGGCAGAATGGTAAATGATGGCAGAGTGTGAAATATCCAAATATAATTTCCCAAAGTAGTCTTGAAATAATCCTTCCTTTGGAGACCTGATATTCCCAGTCAAGATGGAAACAAAAGAAAATGGCCTATCTTTCACTTGGTTCACTGGTCCAGAAAATGGACCCTGGGAAGATAAAGCAGAGCTGGGTGTTTGAGGTGGATAAAAGGAGCGGGTAGGCATTCACTGAGGATTTCCTTTGCCCAGGGGTCTCCTCAACCTGGTCTTCCCCTCCCAGGAGACCCACAGGAGCTGGCTTCCTCCTCCCTTCAGAATCTCTCTTTGAACAACTTCAGATGCTCTTTTCTTGGTAACAAGAGAAACCATATGTAGGGCCTCAAGGATACATTCTGAATGATGATTTATGCCAGGTTGTTCACAGCCTCCTCTCCCCGTCAATAATTCTTGCAGGGAGCATTTAGCTGATTTGGAAAAAGTGTATCAGATCTCCCAGAGAACAGTGTGTATCATAACTGTGGATGAATGTAATTCTCATGATTCTCTGACTACTCAAAGCTTTACAAACTGAGTAACACAAATGCCCAAAACACTGCTTGGCAGCTTCTAAAGACAAAGTTGATTACTCCTGGGGGCGGGGAACTGGGAGTGGGTAGAGGAGGTGGAGATCAACTCTCTGGATAGGCTATTGGATAGGCTTGTGGGTATTTCCAGAAATAGGACTTACGTGAGCCAAATTAATCATGCCTTCCTCCTTAAAAACATCTTACTAAGCACCTAATATGTGCCAAGAGCTCTGCTCAGTGCTTGTAAATATTTACAAAAAAGTGAATCTCGAGCAAAGGAAACATACGAGGAAACACCGGTGTGCCTAACTTTCTGCCAGGGCACACTTTCCAAATGGCAGCACAAGAAAATAGATCCCAAAAGGCAGCAGTAGTCTCACTGTGTGGAGTCAACAGAGTTCAGGATGCTGAGGTGGCTATAATTTATGGGGTAAGGTATCAAAGAAGAGAGAACTGAACAGAGAAGTTGCCTCAGAAATCTGCATTCAGGTCTCGTTCAATCTTTGGCCAAATACAAAGCTATGCGTGTGCAAGGGGAGACCCTGAAGGGCTAGGCAGAGAATAGCTAAAGAGACTGTGAGCTGGATGGAGATTCTTGGGATTACACAGTGACGGAAGACAGAGCTTCTAACACACGGTATAGCTATATTATTGAACACTTTGGGCATTCAGTTGAGACCCCAGAAAGGCCAATCCAAAGAACAGGACTACTCCAGCCCTGGCACACACACGATTCTTGATCCACCATAGCAAAGCTTTAAAAAAGCCTCTGTAGGATCCAACTGGGCCACAAATAAATACTCAGCACTCAATACTCAACATTCTTCAAAAAGAAAACAACATAGTCCAAACTCAACATTATAGCATTCATAATGTCCAACATTCAAAAAAATATATTAGACAAAGTAGCAAGAAGATGTGATCCACAACCTTGAATTCTGCATCCACCAAGAGCCTTAATAAAAACCAAGGTAAAATAAAGGCATTTTCAGATAAGCCAAAGTTGGAATAAATGCATGCATAAGAAATATTAAAGGATGTTCTCTGGGCAGAAAGAAAGTGATTGCATATGATATCAGATTTATATGAAGAGTAGTATAGAAATAGAAATAGAGGGGCGCCTGGGTGGCTCGGTTGGTTAAACATCCGACTTCGGCTCAGGTCATGATCTTGCCATTCGTGAGTTCAAGCCCCGCGTTGGGCTCTGTGCTGATAGCTCAGAGCCTGGAGCCTGTTTCAGATTCTGTCTCTTTTTCTCTCTCTCTCTCTCTCTACCTCTCTCTCTCTCTCTCAAATATAAACATTTTAAAAAAATAGAAATAGAAGACATATGGGGTATAAATATAAAAGATATTCTTATTTTTTAGTTTCTTTAAAAGACATTTGATTGCTTAAACCAAATACAGTAGCCAAGTATCGTGAGGCGTATAATCTATGTGCAAGCAAAATGTATGACAGCAATAGCACAAAAGATGAGAAGGGATAAATGAAAATATATTAGGTAAGGCTGTTATATTATATGTGAAGGACTATAAAATCAATTCAAGGTTGGGGTGCCTGGCTGGGTCAGTCGGTAGAGCATGTGACTCTTGATCTCAGGGTTATAAATTTGAGCCCCATATTGGGGGTAGGGAGTCCTTAAAAATAAAATCTAAAAAAAATAAAATAAATTCAAGGTAGACTGTGATAACTAAAGTAAGCTTATTTCAGTTCCCAGAGCAAGCACGAAAAATTAAAAGAAAGAGGCATAGCTAAAAAGCAAATAGCAACCACTAAAAATTAAAACAAAGAGGCATAGCTAAAAAGCAAATAGAGAAGATAGAATGGAATGCTAGAAATCATTTACTTAGTCCAAAAGAAGGAAGGAAAAGAGGGACATAAGAAAGGGCATAAATGTGACAAAGAGGAAACAAATAGCAAGATGGTAGAATTCAACCCAACCAAATCACTAATTACATTGTATATAAATACACTAGACAGTCTAACAAAAAGACTGGATTAAAGAAAATGAGACCCAGGGGCACCTGGGTGGTTCAGTCAATTATGCATCTGACTTCAGCTCAGGTCATGATCTCATGGTTCATGAGTTCAAGCCCCGCATCAGGCTTGCTGCTGCCAGCACAGAGCCTGCTTCAGATCCCCCTCTCTGCCCCTCCCCTTCTCTCTGTCTCTTTCTGAAAAAATAAAAAGATTTTTAAAAAAGAGACCCAATTATATGATATTTATTAGAGACACACTTTAAACATGAAGACACATACAAGTTAAAAGTAAAAGAGTAGAGAAAGATAATCATATAATAATTGGTTGTAAAAACACGGGAGTGTTTTAGTACACACAGGGTATATTAATATCAGACAAACTCAAGGATAATTACCAGGGATAAAAAGGGACATTACATAATGACAAGAGAATCGATTCACTAAGAAGACAGATAATTCCTGAATGTATATCCATCTAATAACAAGCTTCAAAATACACAAATGCAAAACTGATAGAATTTAAAGGATAAATAGAGATATCCATAACAAGAGTTGGAGAAGTTTACTCTCCTCTCTCAAGAATTGATAGAATGTAGGGGAGCCTGGCTGGCTCGGTAGGTACAGCATTTGACTCTTGATCTTGGGGTTGTGAGTTCAAGCCCTACTTTGGGTGTACGGATTAACTTAAAAATAAAAAATATAAAAAAAGAATTGATAGAATGTATAAACAAAAAAATTAGAAAAGGTACAGAGGATTATCAAACTTAACCTAATTGGTATTGTATTGAACACTATTAAACAACTGCAGACTATGTGTTGTTTCCAAATGTACATAGAATATTCACCAAATAGACCATAAGCTGGGCCATAAAATATATCTCAAAAAATTTCAAATGATTATAATCATAAATAGTATAGTCTTGACAATAACAGATTTAAAATAAAAAATCAAGAGCAAAAAGATCTCTGGCAAATCTAAATCTCTTGAAAGTAAACCATATACTTTTAAATAATTCATAATAACCCAGGAATAAAAGAAGATATCACAAGAAAAATGAGAAAATATTTTGACCTAATGATAAAACTACAAGGTATCAAATTTGTGAGATTCAGTTAATAAAGTACTTAGAGTAAAATTTAGAGTCTAAATGCATATATCAGGAAAAAAGAAGGGTTAGAATCAGTTATATAAGCCTTCATCTTAAGAAACTAGGAAGATCAAATAATACAGTAAATATAAGGAAATAATAGAATGCAAACCAGTGAAATAAAAAGTAGACAAACAATAGAGAAAATCAACAAAACCAGAAGTTTTCTTTGCAAAGAGTAATAAAAAGGATGGATCTCTAGCTAGACTCATGAAAACAAAAAGAGAGAACACACATATTACCAGTATTTGGAGTGAAAGATGAGACAGCACTACAGACTCTACAGTTGTTAAAGGTCAAGACTATACCTAACAACCTCATGTCACTAAATTAGAAAGTTTATGTAAAATTGACAAATTCTTTGAAAGACACAAATTACAGAAGTCACAAAATAAGAAGTATAAGACACGAATAACTCTATATCTGGTAGATGAATATAATTTGTAACTAAAAGTGTTGTCACAGGAAACTCTAGGCCTATGTGACATTACTGGCAAATCCTATCACACACTTAAGGAGTAAATAATATCTCCATTACACAAACTTTTTCAGCAAAGAGTGGAGGAGGAAACACTTCCAACTCATTTTATGCATCCTGCATAACTCTAATAAGGAATTATGGACATTAAGGACATTACAAGAACATCACAAGAAAAGAATTACAGACCAACATGCCTCCTGTGTCTATTTGCAACATTTCTTAACAAATATTAAAGAGATTGAATATTTCAAAAGAATATAATACACCATTACCAAGTAGAGTTTATCCCAGTTACATAAGATTTAACATTGGAAAGATTGCAAGATACTGGGTCAATATATAAAAATCAATGGCATTTATATAAAAGAGCAACAGACAGGTGGAAAATAAACCAAAAAATTCAGTATCACGATAGCATCCGAAAGATGAAACACTTAGAAACAAAGTTAATGAAAGGGATCTAAGAACTCTCTATTGACAAGTACCAAACACTCTGAGAAATATTAAAGATCTAAATAAATAGATACTTCATGTTCAAGGATGGGAAGACTCAACACTGTTCTCCCCAACTAATCCATAGAAATATCATAATAACCATCCCAGCAGTCTTTTTTTTTGTTGTTGTTGGTATAAATTGACAAGCCAATTCTAAGATTTATATGGAAATGCAAAGGTTCTAGAACAGTCAAGTAATTTTGAAAAAATACATATTGGAATGACTTATATTGCCTTATTTCAAACCTTACTGTAAAGCTACAGTAATTAAGACAATGTTGTGTTGGTGTAAGAACTGATAAATTAGTAGAACAGATTATAGAGTCCAGAAGGAGATCCACATGTATATACTCAATTAAATTTTTTTATACCAAATTTAAGGTAATTTAATGGGAAAAGGAGTCTTTTTTTTTTTTTTAGGTGCCAGAATAACTGGGTATCCATATGGGGGAAAATGAATCTTGATCCCACCTTACATCATACCCCCAAATTACTCCATGTCAGTCAGAGACCTAAAATTAAAAGCTAAAACTATAAACCTTCTTAAAGAAACAGAAGAAATATAGGGGCACCTGGGTGGCTCAGTTGGTTGAGCGACCAACTCTTGATTTTGGCTCAGGTCATGATCCCAGCCAGCGTCGTGGGATCAAGCCCCACATCAAACTCCACTGAGTGTGGAGCATGCTTAAGATTCCCCCCCTCCCACCCTCTCTGCCCCTCTCCCCCACTCTCACTCTCTTTCTCTAAAATTTAAAAAAAATAATAAAAAAATAAACAGAAGAAATATATGTATCATTCCTAATTTGAGATAGGCAAAGATTTCTTAGAAAAAACACTAGACCCAAAAGAAAAATTTAATAAATAGGATCTTATAAAAATTAAAACTTTTCCTCTTTAGAGATATCATTTACAAAGTTAATAGGCAAGCCATACACTGGAAGAAAGGATTTGCTTAAACAATCCAACAACAGTGTATATAAACAGCATATATAAAGAACACCCACAACTCATTAATAAGTGGATCAACTGTAATTAATGCCCAAAAGACTTAAACAGCCACTTCTCAAACAAAGATACAGGAAAAGACCATAAGCACAACAAAAAGGTCTCAACCTCACTGATTATCAAGAAAAAGTAATTAAACTCATAATGAGATAATAGTACCCAGGCACCAGAATGACTTGAATTTAAAAGTTTGACAATATCAAGTGTGGGCAAATTGTGGAACACGTGGAACTCTCATACATTCCTGGAAAGTGTGTAAAATGGGACACTTTGGAAAACTGTTAGTTTGAGAACTCTAGGAAATCTCTCCTGGCTTCCCCCAGTGCCCTCCCCCCCACCCAACCCTGCCCATCTTACAAATTTCCAGAGTAAGCGAGCGTTTTAAAAAGAAAATCTGGGGGCGCCTGGCTGACTCCGTTGGTTAAGCATCCGACTTCGGCCCAGGTCATGATCTCGCGGTTTGTGAGTTCGAGCCCCGCGTTGGGCTCTGTGCTGACAGCTCAGAGCCTGGTTCGGATTCTGTGTCTCCCCGTCTCTCAGCCCCTCGCCTGCTCATGTTCTGTCTCTCTCTGCCTCTCAATAATAAATAAATGTTAAAAAAAATTTTTTTTTTTTTTAAATCTGGTTGTGTCACTTCCCTACTTAAAACATTTCAATGGATTCCATTGCCCTTAATATAGAGGTCAAGTTCAGAGGCTTACAGAGCCCTTCGCAATTAGGTCTCTGCTTACCTCTCCAGTCTTTTCTCAGGTTTCTTCATTATTCAGCCCTTTATCCCTCAACCCTTGTCCCAGCATTGCTGCTAACAAGCCACCCTCAAATTCAGTGCCTTAAAGCAGCAATCATTTATTCTCATGGATCTGAAGGTCAGCTGGGGTTATTCTGCTTCAGGCTATGGCAGCTGGGGGTTGGGTGATCTAAAGTGTGATTAGTTAAGTGGCTCTACCTCTAGATACAGTTATATGGATTGGCCTGAAGCTTCTGCTCCATATATCTTTCATCCTTCTTGGACCTGCAGAGAACCTGGGCATGTTCTCATGGCAGTGGCAGAAGCTTATGCTGGCCAATGGAATACCCAGTGCCCAAGACCTAGGCTCATAAGATGCCTCTTAAGATCAGCACACTGACACGTCTACCAGATTTCATGACTATGTCAAAGCTGATGTAGAGAGAAGTACTCTTCCCTCTGTCCATGGCGAGATAGAGCCTGCAGAGAGTGGCGAAGAATTGGGGCCAATACCTCAATCTACTCCCAACCCCCATGATCCTGATCAACTGAACCATTTTCAGCACCCCTCCAAGGTATCCCATGCTCCTCTTCTGCCTTCAGACATCCCATTCTTTCTGTATAGATTGCCAACTTCTCACCCACCCTTGACTCCTCCTTGACCCTCCCTGAGTCAAGGTCAGGCCAGGTGCCCTGCCATGTGCTCCCTACACTTCCCTACCATGGCTCTTACTACTACGCTGCGATGGGCTGTTCACTTGTCCAGACACCAGACCCCTTATCTCCTTTGACAGTTTAGGTGATCGTGTTCTTGATGTTCTTGTTCTTGTGTACCGTCTTTAGTTCCTGGAAATAGAGTACGGGGCGTGTCATGTGTTGGGCCTCAAAACTTTGGGAGCGCCCAACTGCACATGGGATGACACACACTCTTCTTTGGGCTACAGACAGAAACTAAAGCACAACGAATATCTGTTGCTTTTGCCTTCCCACATCTCTTTGGCCTTTTAAAAATAATAGGAGCCGGAATAACTCCCTTGCCATTGTGTGCAGGCTTATGTCCCCTACCTGGGTCAAGGTTGAGCTAATCAGATATTCTCACCTACCAACTTGAATCAGGTGGCACAAACTGGTAGTAAAATAATCTGGCCAGATTTTCTCAAAGGCAATTCTTTGATGTGACTGAGCATTTAATAGCTCCTGCTCCCCAGACTGTCACAGCTACTGGGGTTCCTACTCTTGGGGAAGTCCTTAAGTTTAGCTTTTCCTAGGATTCTGTATGCTATCCTAAATCCTTTCCAGAAATGCCAACATTTCATTTTAGTTAAAATAACCAGAGTCGATTTCTATTAGTTATTATTAAACAATAATTGTAGCTGATGTTACAACCTGCTCAGCAGCTTTAGGCCCCTGTCTGTGTCCCTCGTGTCTTCTAGTCCACCAGGAAGTGCATCCCTGTCTAGTCCACCAGAAAGTGGGGAGGGAGCTTGCCAGCTCTTAGGTAGGGTCATTGGACCTCTGAGCTCACATAAAGCTCATTTTGAGAAGCAGATATCTGGATGATTTCAGAGTGTCAGCAGCTGGGAATCTCTACACGTACGCGTCTTTTCTTTGCCGGGGGGGGGGGGGGGAAGAAACTTCCAGTGGCAGCTGGAAAAACAAGTGGCTACTGCCTACCAAGTCCTGCAGGTTAAAAATTTACCCCCAAATTATACATGCAGAGCAGGCCTTTTGATTATTCTTAGAGCGCTGAGGAAGGAGATCATTACTGGAAATGACCAGGGTTGGCAAGCAAGAAGGTGGTTTAGGAGCCACTATGTTGCACCTGCAAATAAATCTCCCTGCTGAGGAGCCTCTCACTGATTCATTAATATCTGTATCTGTATCTATATCATCTATTATCTACCTATCTATCATCTATCTGTCATCTATTCATCTATCATCTATCATCTATTATCTATTTATCTATCATCTATTATCTATCTATCATCTATCTGTCATCTATCTATCTATCCGATCTATTGTTGGACTTGAATCCACTTTCAGAGGCCCTGGGCATTTTCATATTTCCCATTGGCTACACAGCACGGAGCTGGATGTGCACATGGTAGTTAGCCTGGCTTGGCAAAGAGGCCCGAGGCCCAGCTCATTGTGGGCTGATACTCAACTTTGTGATTAAGCTCCCAGTTGCTGGGTGACCCAGGAGAACAAAAGCACCCACCCATTAGTTCCTGCTTGCCAGAAACTTACTCCATCCACGTAAAAATAAATTATGGAATCCTGTCCTAATTTGGAACAAATGACACCTTTAGTTTATTCTTAATTGTCCTTCTATGCAAATTTT
This sequence comes from Panthera tigris, assembly GCF_018350195.1. Taxonomy (NCBI): domain Eukaryota; kingdom Metazoa; phylum Chordata; class Mammalia; order Carnivora; family Felidae; genus Panthera; species Panthera tigris. Next base: position 88,831,944 of record NC_056669.1, on the reverse strand, counting down.
TCTTTTCCCTTCTAATTTGTCATGTGAGAAAGTTAAATTAGTCTGAACATGTGGGAACAGACTCTCCCAATTTTGAGCTCCTCACTTTCTTCCCTCAGGCATTTAATCAGTTCTAATTTTTGGACTAGATTTGTTTGGTAAGTCAGAGAGAAGATAACAAGACTGGGGGTGGGGGAGGCAGGATTTTAAAGATAGAAATACAGAAAGAGCTTCCATCTGAGGTCTCAAATTAGGATGGAAAGCACATTCTCTACAGCTATATCTTACCATAACTGAAAGTTTAAAGCAGAGTGGGTTTGATTTGAATCAAGAGGCTGCAATTAATTTATTTTTCCTAAGAAGTACACTCTGAGTACGTAAGATAGCTTTAATGCCTGCTCCTCACAACTTGGAGAAAAGGGCTTATTTCATTGTGAATATATTTCATTTAAAAGAGTGTACTTCATTTTGAAGTTTATTTTGAGAGAGAGAGAGAGAGAATGGGTGAGCAGGGGAGGGGCAGAGAGAGAGAATCTCAAGCAGGCTCTGCACTGTCAGCACAGAGCCCAACGTGAACTCAAACTCTTAAACCATGAGATCATGACCTAAGCCAAGATCAAGAGTCAGGCACTCAACCCACTGAGCCACCCAGATGTCCCTGGAGTGTATTTCGTTTCAGCGTAAGGAGTTTTGAGAGTCATTGAGGTACGGTGGGAAGTGCATTAGGTTTCCAAAGGACTTGAATCCTTCCTTCTGTCCCTGATACTTATCTGCTGGGGTTACTTGACATAAGTCCCATACCTCTTTGAGGCACAATTTCTTCCAAAGAAGAATAACCCCCACCCTCATCCCCTGTGCCTCACCTGCAGGGCCACTGAGCTCAATGAAGGCAAAGTACTTGGTCTATGCGAACCGCTCATAGCGTTAAGAGCAGCGGCCACCGTTCTCAGCAGCCACCAAACAGCTTGATTTGGACAGATTCAGGGGGAACTGGACTAGTCCGGAATGTGGTAAGGGCTTCTTCCCATGGTGTGCTCTCATTCCCACAGCATCTCAGAAAAGCATGTGCAAGAAAACAGCATGCTCCCACGATTACCCCCCGATCACTGGTGGGGCTATCACATTCATTAGCCCAACATTTGGTTCACCCTGGTTCCATGGGCTTCCTGACTCCGCCGTTCTGGTATATGTCACTGGGTACACAGGCGGAGGGTAAACGGGCGGAGCTTTCAGAGGGCAGTGAGGCCTTCTTCATTAAAAGGAATACCTTACGCTTCTACTTCCGGGAACCTCCCTTGCTGAGATGGCTGGCATGAGAAATAAACATAGTTGTTATTATTACTGATTTCCAGACTCTATACATGTATTAATTCTTTTTATCCTCACGACCGTCTGTTGTCCCCATTTCACAGATGAGGAAACTGAGGCACAGGAATGCAAAGTAACCTGCTCAGTGTCACAGAGGTGGTAGAGAGCTAGCTATCTTACTCTGTTTGGGCTGCTATCCCAGAATACCATGGACAGGATGGCTTACTAACAACAAAATTTTCTCTCTCACCGTTCTGGAAGTGGGAAGTCCAACACCAAGGTGCCAGCATCAGTAGTCGGTTACTGAACAGGGCACTTTTCCTGGTGTATAGATGGCCGTCTTCTCACTGTGTCCTCACACGGCGAAAGGGGCAAGGGGGAGCTCTCCTGCGTATCTTTTATAAGGTCACTGATCTTACCCATGAGAACGTCATCCTCATGACCTAATCACCTCTGAAAGGCCCCACCTCCAAATACTAACACATTGGAGATTAGGTTTCAGCATAGAAATCTGGGGGCCAGAAACATTCAGTCCATGGCAATGGCCTGGCTGAGATGCGATGCTGGGCCGTCTGGCTCCAGACCCTGTATGTTCTGCCACCGTGCAGGTGCGGATCCCAGTTTTTCAGAGCCTGAAGCTCATTCAATTTTAGAGAGCCTCTTTAAAAAATTATAAATACAAGTCAGGCACAAAAGGGAATATGTATTTACCATGAGAAAGGAAATTACAAAAATAACAAATTATTAAAAGCTGACAAATGCCATGAGCATCGCAAAATTCAGAAAAGCAACATAATATTTTTATTAATCTCCTGCCTGACGCACCCTTTTCATGCTTTTTTTCCCCTACATTTCGTTTGGCTGCATACCCTTTGATCACTTCTTATTCATATGATGACAATTTTGAAATATTTTAGAATAGGAACGCAACTCAATCCTTCCTGTAGCATGGTAAATCGAAATTTGTTTTTTATTATTGATAGCTTTGATGCATAAAACATGCCACTTCTCACAGACATACTCACAGTTTGTGGTACTTCTACACATCGGAGCCCTACAAAGACAGAAATTCTGATCAATTCCATTCCTCATGATTCTCATTAAAGAAGAAAAAAAAGCCTATGGTTCATGTATAGTTGTATACATACACTGCATTATCAAGTATGTTTCTGATTTTGTGTGACATGAAGCCCTTCTCATACCTCTGATGATTGGAAGAACCTTCTGCGGACTAGCTCCTGGCTATGTACATTTCAGACCATTTCTCTCCCCCTCCCCGCAACTCTGTCCTGTTGTCCTCAGACACATTTTTACTGAGTTATGACCTGTGTCCCTGAACCTTTGTATCTTGACATTGCTAATTGGCACAGTGCCTAGTAGGATGGTAGGAGTGTTTCCGGGAGCTGCGTTTACACTGTGCAGCTAGCAACTACTTACATACATCTCACTAAACCAAACCTGGGAGGGGCCTGGGTGGTGAGGAACCAGAAGTGTTAGCTTCTTCAGCTTTCTGGATTTGCCTCAGGTAATCATATAAGAAGGATGCTCATCACAGCTGATTTTTAATGGTAGAAAACTGGGTGAGTGTAAACGGGCCAGCAGTACAGGGCTGGTTAGAACAGGAGGTGTCCATATAGGGCTTAGGAAACATGAACAAAATGTCTAGATGTGGTAAGAAGAGGGAATCTTCACCTCATGGTAAAGCAGGGGGTGCAAACGGCAGGATAATGTAGATCGCGTGACCCCATTTACATATTTATGAACATTAGTCGGTTTGTAAATGCATAGACTCATTCTGGAAGCAACAGTCAGCAACTGGCTGCCTCTGGGGGTTTTGGACTGAGAACTGGGGGGGGGAGGGCTTAAGGAGAGAAATTTTTAATTTTCACTTTCTAGTCTTCTGTACAGTTTGAATTATTTGACTTGGAGTATATGCTGTTCCCAACCAAAAGAAATTAAGAAGAGAAATGTGTTCATTCATATACCTGTTTCACAAAACCATCAGGCATAGCTGGAATCAGGTGTTCAAAAGATGTTATCAGGAATCCAGCCTTTTCCATCTCTTGGCTCATCTTTCCTCCTCTTTAGCTTTATCCCCAGGCAGGCTCTCCCTTCGTAATGGCAAATGGCCTTCAGACACCCGAGACTTAAACTTGTATCAGCTCAGCCATCCCAGTGAGAAGAAAGAGAAGTCCTCTGCCCTAAGGTTTCCAATAAAAGTTCTGGGGTTGACTCAATTCCGTGTAAATGTCCATTCCTGAACCATTCGCCAAGGCTGGAAAGATGAACAAGGCTGAAATGACCTCTGGACCCGAAGGTGGGGTCAGTTTCACCCAAAGCACACAGGCTGATTGTGGGAGTTGGGAAGAGGCCTTCCGGCAAGGAAAATAGAGGTGCTGTTACCTGGAAGTTGAAAAAGTGACCCTGGCAGGCAAGATCAGCCATCTACCACACACGCATTCCATTTATACTTTTAATGGGAGAGAGAATTGAAAAACAAAACAGTGTGGATTGTCAGGGGAAAATCTCAGAGCAAGCGAAATATCTCCCTCTTTTGCTGGTAATGCAAAACGTCCGACGTCAACAACTGAACCAGAGTAGAGAAAATTCTCTCCTGTCGTCTTTCCAAAAGAACTTAAAGCTGCATTTGTTTGCTGGAAGAATCGGCTGATTGAATAATTAACGGTTAATATGTTGGGCTGAATTAAATAAATTATAGTATTATCCAATACGATGGGGGATATTCAGCCATTCAATATGATGCAGTGGATGAATATTGATATGGAAAAATTCCCCACAGTTAGAGGAAAAATGCACATTGCAAATAATATTAACAATACGATCTCACACTTTTTTTTTTTTAACGTTTGTTTATTTCTGAGACAGAGAGAGACAGAGCATGAACGGGGAAGGGTCAGAGAGAGGGAGACACAGAATCCGAAACGGGCTCCAGGCTCTGAGCGGTCAGCACAGAGCCCGACGCGGGGCTCAAACTCACGGACCTAGAGATCATGACCTGAGCCGAAGTCGGCCGCTCAACCGACTGAGCCACCCAGGCGCCCCCGATCTCACACTTTTTAAAACACGTGCATAGATGTGCGTACAATGGAAAGACTCAAAACTAACACGCCAGTGTTTCACATGGGCCTCTGGGTTAATAGGATATGAATGGCTTTTACTTTAGTCTCTTTCCATTATTAGTATTTTCTAAGCCTTTCCCAATGAACACGAAGTTTTTAAACATAATTTTAATATTTATCACAGTTATTACCTACTTTCAAAAGTCAGTCTCATGGAGCTTATGATGAACAATCCTGCTGCCTCTTCACTCTAGTCTACACTTCCAGATGCAGCCACTTTTAACCCCTTAACGTGCTTCCTCTGGCATTTACTTCCATTTTTCTAAATAACCTGTTTATAACGGCCATTCTTGATTTTTCAGGTTTATATATCATCCGTTGATTTCCTAATAAGGAAGATGAAGATTCACCCTCGCTACGACCCCCTCACATACAATTCTCCTTGCATACACCCTACACAGCTTAAATCACATCTTTTATTGAATTCATATTGTTGTTTGCATGATTCGGATTGTGTAAATATTGTCCACTGTCAAGCCAAGTCGTGTATTTACCTCTCCTTTCCTAAACACCGTTTATTTTTTTTAAGGATTTTTAAGTGATCTCTACACCCAGTATGTGGGGCTGGAACCCACAACCCCGAGATCAAGAGTCACATGCTCCACCCACTGACCCAGCCAGGAGCCCCCTAAATACCTTTTAAAGACTTTATTTGACCTGCCACTAAGTGAAAAGCAGTTAAATGAAAAAAAAAAAAAATCGTTGCATTGATTTTAAGGGGGAAGACATTTTATATCTTAACCCAACCAAGATGCCCAAACGATTTTCACAGAGAGAAAAATATATCGCTGAATAGCAAAAGCAAGTTTACATAAATAATACACAGTACAGTGAAGGTAAAAAAAAGCCCTTTACATGTATAAGGTGATGCAACAAAGGCTTATTTTGGGGGGCTGAATGAGGTAGAGCAGACTGGAGTGCTTGGCAGTTGAAGGAGAGCGGCATTCTCTAGAAGGTATGTTCGCGCTGTACCATTTTCTTTACCAACCATTTTGGGCTCATGACTCTCTCTCACTGAGGCTGCATTTAAAGCTGGAGTACGGTAGATGCTTTGGGGATTAAATACAGGCTAAATATGAGAGTGCTTTGAACCACATAGAAGCCATGTTGTACGAGGTCTTTCTGGTTTGGTGTTCCTTGTATGAGAGAACATTTGGGGCTCACCCAAACGTGGCGAGTATATCACATTTTTCCAGTACACTAATCTCTGACTGGAAACTTGAATCAATTGGCAAATGTGTCCTGGCCTGAGATTACACTGTCAAACCATCATTTCTTATAGCATGTATATTTAGTGTGCTTCTGGGTGAGAGAAAACATGTTATGCCAGCAGCAAAAATAAAATGAAAGAAAACACTTGCGTGAGATGTGGTGTAATTTTTAAGAGGTGTTATGAAGAGAAAACTTTATCGGCTTTATATGAGGCAATTGTACAATGTCTTATTTTTCTTGTACTTAATTGCTTTTTTTAAAACTGTTTAGGGTTCTTCAAATTTCCGGTGAAATCTTCTATAAAACTAGAGAATGTCCCTCTACGCAGTCAAATATGCAAGGTACTCTATCACTGTCTTTTTTTTTTTTTTTTTTTTTACCCCTGGAGACAGTCTGACTGGATACTTTTCTTTTTCTTCTCTACTCTGGATTGGTTTCTTTCTTGTACGGATGTTTTCCTGGTCTCCCCTTTTCCATCCTCTGGAAAACTCCTTCCCCCTTGTCCTAGTTGGATGACCTGTTGATTTCATCCTTTTTTTCCCCCCCTCAATTTACTCCCTCATTTTGATGGAGCACATCCTTCAGTAACTTCTTTAAGAAGGCACACAGGAGGTAAACGTGTTAAGACTCTGAATTTCTGAAAATGTCCCTATTGTACACTCACTCCTGACCGACACTTCAGTGGGCTATAGAACTCAAGTTGAAAATCATTTTCCTCCTGAATTTTCAAAGCATTGTTCTGTAGTCGTCTAGTTAAATGGCATTCGGATTTCTCACTATTTCTCCCTGACAGCTTTTGTGATCTTTACGTCTGGTGATCTGAAGTTGGGGAATGGCAGACTTTGACGTGAGAAGCCCTTCGTTACGCTAGGCTGTTCAAAGGCTCCTTCAATCTTCCTTCAGTTCTAGAAAATGTTCTTCTATTATTTCCTTGATGTTTCCCTACCTCCATTTTCCCTCTTAGTTGCTTGGACTTTGGATCTCCAGGCAGATGGCATCATTTTCTCCCATTTTCCAGCTCTGTTCTTATGTCTGAGTTTCTGTATCTTCTGTATCAACTGTATCTTCTCATCTGCTCACTGTATTTTTCTTTCTACCCTCACATTTTTAATTTCTAGGTGTTCTTCTCTTTTTACAAGCTCTCATTCTTGTTTTATAGTCGCAGTATCTTCTCTTATTATGGCTACTGGTTTAAATGGGGGGGATGTTATTTTGCTGCCTACTTTGAATTGTCTCAGTTAATTTTCCTTTCTTCCTTCTTCCTTCTCCCTGGTTCTCTTTCTTTCTCCCGTCCTTCCTTCATTTCTTTTCAATTGCTGTTTTTGTCTGTCTTCCTTGTTGAAATACGTCCCTTACTGTCTGATGGACATCCAGGAGAGTGGCTCTGAACTGCTGATTGGAACCTCTCTGCTTGTCAGTGTGACTGGCCAGCTGCTGGGCTTTATTACATGTAAGCAGACTGGGTAGGGCCTGGCTGTCTCAATGGGGACTCCTAGTTGCTCATGTACTGAAGCCACTCTTCTCGGCTGATTGGAACCCTCACAGCTCCTGCCTAGATGGGGGTGGGTTAGGTCTGGCAGTCAGCTTTATGGGACCCCGGTAGGGGAGGCATGTTGGAGGGCACAACCCTTCAGAATGCAAACCCTGTTTTGTTTCTTTGTTTTTTTTTTTAATTTTTTTTAAACATTTATTGAGACAGAGAGAGACAGAGCATGAACGGGGGAGGGTCAGAGAGAGAGAGAGAGACACAGAATCTGAAACAGGCTCCAGGCTCTGAGCTGTCAGCACAGATCCCGACGCGGGGCTCGAACTCACAGACCGCGAGATCACGACTTGAGCCCAAGTCGGCCGCTTAACCGACTGAGCCACCCAGGTGCCCCAGCAAACCCTGTGTTTTAATAGGGATCTTCCTCCACCCTTGGCTGTGCTCGCGTCTACAGGTTGGCCTCACCAGAAACTAAATCCCCCTTCCTTGCCAGGTGGAGAAGGGGTGGTTCTAGACTAGGAGAGCTGAGGTTGGAGATCTTTTAAAAGCGGCTCCTTTTTAAAGGTCATCCTGTTTAACTGGACATTATGCATTATGTTTTAATTTAAGAAAAAAAAGCACATTATTTTAATGGGGAACGGCAATTACACTCCACTTACATCAAACCTCACCTCATTAAGACCAAAAGATTCCAAGAGCACACGCATCCTGGCCCTGTGTGATATTGGATTGCTCACCAAGAAAATGTTCAGCAAGCAGAGAGCCATGACCAACTTCTTGAACTCTGGGCTCGAAAGAACAGTGAGAACAGGTTCCCTGAGGACATCACATCCCCGTCACCACTAAAGTTGCCTCATACATTACCATAGCTACAACTTCCTACTCTGAAACTGTTATTTCAGCCAAAGGCTATGTGGGCGTCCTTCTGTGAATTAATTAAAGGTATAACCAATCGACCTGTGTTTTGGCCACCATTTATTCAGCACTTACTAGGTGCCAGGCTTGTGGGAGGCGCTTTTGACACATTATTTCATGCTTGTATTACTACCTTTGGGCCCTGCACAATCCAAGGGCCGTCATTGACTTTGTAGCCTAGATCAATGGTGGCCCCTGGGATTTGTGCAGTGCACAACCTGAGCAGCAATACATGGTGGCTCTGCCTTAAATTCTCCCAACAATCTAGAAGGGAGTTACCGTTCAGATCATTTCACAGATGATGAAACCGTGGTTTAGAGAAGCTAAATAATTTGCTGACATTCTCACAGTTAGCAGGTGTTGGAGGTGACATTCCAATTCCCAAATTGTCTGATTCTGAAACAAGTGCTATTACCAGAACACTGTTTTCACCGCGGCAGGGAGGGCAGGACGGGGTGGGGTGGAGAGGCTGGGGGCTGTACAACTACACCAGCCATTCTCAGCAGGTGCTGCTCTCACAGATTTTCCATTTTTTTTTAAATGTTTATTTATTTTTGAGAGACGGCGGGGCTCGAACTCACAAACCGCGAGATTATGACCTGAGCCGAAGTCAGACGCTTGACCGACTGAGCCACCCAGGCTCGATAGCACACGGATTTCTATTTCCTCACCGAAAGAAGCACGATGTTCACTATTTTCCCCCATGTGGCTTCTGCTCTAGCTACGCTGGTTCTATCACTGCTGTACCTGTGACAGAGCATTTTTTATCATTCCCCATATGTCCCTGGACTCCACATTCCTGGCATCTCTCACTAGCGTGCACAGGGACTAGGGGCTGGGTTTTGTCCCCGGGGCAGGAGGGAGGCAATCTCTAGATTTCCACTGATGTCTATCTGAGCTGAGGCACCTGCAGTGTTAATGGGAGCGGGGAAAGCCTGATAGGATACGGGAAACCTCTACGCTCTCGCTGCAACGATGCTGACCTCAACTACCTTGGCGGCCAGCCTAGGGGCAGCCCCGCAGGTCTCTGCACAATTACACCCCCGTAGCCCCACCTTTTTCGTCTCTATTAGAGCCAGAAGAGAAGCTCTGTGTAAGTCTTAACACCACATGTTTAGCTAACCTGCTCTGGCCTAAGTGATATTTTATGAGGAATTAATCTCATGGCCGATCGTCTTTCACACCCTGACGGTGGGAAATGTGTCCTGGGAAGACCTCACGGCCAAGCCAGCCTCACTGCTCCTGGCAGGACCTGGGCTGGAGAAATGGCCCACGTCTCGCCTCGGCTCCAGACGCGAGGCGAGTCTGGGGGTTTGGGAGGTCTTAAGGAAATCAGGGGCAGCCCAAAGGAAATCAGACACAGGGAGCAAAACAAATTGAATTTTTGGAGGAAATTGCTTTTGGCCTCTCATGTCTACTTCCCTTTTATTTAATTTTTGAGACTCTGTATGAGTTAGTTATAGGCAATCAACTGAGTATTTTTCCACCCATTAATCAATAAATATTAAATATTAAGGAATCCCATTTTTTGGACGGCCGGTGGCCCTGGAAAGCCACAGTTTCAGAATACCTGCTACACCCCGGCCTCTTTTCTGGGGATTCCTTCCCCCAAGCTGCCCCAGTGGCACCCTGTGAATCCTATGTCCTTGGTGGTAGGGGGATCGGCTGTCTTTGCCTAAGTCCGTACACTGTTCATGAATCTATAAGGTGGTCTTGGGTCCAGCAAGGACAAGGGGGAGGAGTCAGATGCCCTCACTGGGAGAATTCGCGTCCAAGAACATAGGCTCAGGGATCAAATAAAGCAGGAGCTTGTGCAAAGGCTGGTAAAGTGGAGGTCCCTGAGGCCCCCGGACAACCTTATTAGTGCCGACCACTCACTGTGGGGCCCACTTCTAGAAAGAGCGACTGAAGTGAGGATGGGAGGGACACGGAATCAGCTTTAGGGGGAGTAAGAAGGCAGGCAGGGTGGGCTGGGGCAGGGAGAATAGTTTGGCAAGCTTCGCCCTTGGAATCAGAGTTGAAAAGAGCTCCGACGTTATCAGCAGCTAAGGCCTAGGGGCAAAAGACAGAGGATGAGCGGGACTCTGAGGAAGAAAACAGAGCTCTGTACTGAATATATTTGTAGGAGAATAATGGAGAATAACACATGTGCCTTTGACTCACGTGAGGGCCTCTGGACTAGGCAACAGCCCAATGATAGGAGACAATACCCAAACTTAATTGGGAGGAAGGACCATGTTATCAAGGTCCAGGGTGAAATGGAGGAGCCACTCAGAAATGGGAGAAGTGGAAGCCAAGAAGCCTGGAGAGGTCCACACATGGGGCTGCATTCCAGAAAGGTCTATGACATGGAAAAATAAGACGAGTACTTTTATGGAACATCTTTGTGCCAAGTTCTTTCATACCTTCAATGAATGAATTAATGTAAATGTGGACCTCCTGTTTAAAACCTGGTCACCACCCCAAGACAAAGGTGGCATTGGTCACGAGGCAACGATGGGAGGGGCAGGCTTGGCAGGCCTAGGGTGCCTGGGGCATGGAGCAAGCAGATGAGAGCCTGTCCTGTGAGGGCAAGAAGGAAGAAGGAGGGGGGACCATGAGCTGAGGCTCCAAGCCTCACTGAAAGGAAAACCCGTGAGTCTTCAACTATAAAACACAAATTCAAATATGAAATCATGAAGAATTTCAAGGCAGAGACTGAGTACCACGAAACCCCAAGCCTGGCCCTTCTGAGTATAGGTTTTTTTGTGCAAATGCATTGGCAGAGGACCCGGGAAGCTGTCTTGCTCAAGTGCAACAGAGGTGAGTCTTCAAGTGCCTTCGAAGCTGACCCCAGAACTCCTCTTGGGGAGTGAATTGTATTTGAGTGGAAGGCAATACCCCAGGAGAATGGGTGCTGGAAAGAGCCAAGGTGACAGAGGACAAAGCTAAATGGCTCTGGGCGAGGTCAGGAGAGTAACTGTCCCTTTGTTTCAGAAAGGAGCAGGTGACGGGAGTCCGTGGCTGAGTCCTGGCTGCCTCAGTCCGTGGAGGGTGCAATGCTTGATCTCGGGGTTGTGGGTTCAAACCTCATGTTGGGTATAGAGAGTGCTTAAAAATAAAATCTTAAAAAAAATACCCCCAAACAGAAAGGAGCGGGTGAACAGGTGGCCGCGAGAAAGCGTGCGGCTGGAGACCATGCGAATGTGTCAGAAAGAGTAATAGAGACAGGTCCTTGGTGGTAGGCTGGCTGGGGAACTTTCCAGCACCAGGAAGCATAAGGCTGAGTTTGAAATTCTTTGCAAGTCTGTGGTTAAAACTCTCTTCTATTTCTCCCCTCCAGCTCACCAAGATGTGGGGAGTTGGCGGCAGGGGGGTGGGGGGGGGTGGGGGGGACTCTCCTATGTGTGCTTACCGGTAGGTCAGAGAAGGAGTTTAACATCAGATTCAAAGTGATGCAGACCAGAGCGGGCGTAAGCAGAGGCAACAGTCTTGAGAATACGACTCGTCCACCCCAGGAGTCTGAGAAATCCTAAGGTGGGCTGGAAACTTCCATGAGATGTTGAAGCAGGAGAGGGGGAATCCAGGCCAATCCTTTCCAGATCTCCAGGGGCTGTAGGACATGGGCCAAATACATCTTTGGAGTCTAGGACTGAAGCAATTCCGAACTGCTAAGTAGCAGTGGTGGTGGTGATTGATGTCAAACACGGTGGAGTATAATTCTTGCACCACCAGCAAGAAGGGACTCTAGCCCTCTCTTACGGATGGCACGACGGAGGCATAGAGAGAGGTTAGCTAACTTGTCCAAAGTAACCTATCTAATCAATAAGATGGAGTCTATCCTGATTGGCCTTGTGGGGGATAACTCTGTTCTTGGGGTTTATCTGCCAAGACGTGCCGTGGGTAGGTCCACCCTGCTGTGCACCGCACAATCAAGGGGGCTCCATGCCTACTTGAAACGGTTAGCGGTGCTCCCTACGGCGCACAATCTGAGCGGCCGCCACAGCAAAACATGTCAACGACCAGGTGACGACAGCACAGCCAACAAGCGGGTATGGACACCCATCACCCGCCAGGAACTGTGCTCAGCCCTGAGGGTCCAGGCAAGGTGGTGTGGTGGCCGGGAGAGACTGTCACATGGGGCTGTGTTTGTACAATGGCCCAAGTGACGGGGGTGGAGAGAAGGGAGCATCTCGTTCTTCTGGAGAGGATGGTCAGAGAAGGAAGCCATAGCCGGCTGAGGTTTAAAGGCTGAGAGGCACCAGGCAGACCAAGGGTGTGGGGGTGTGGGGGCGGGGGGAGTTCATTCCTGACGGAGGAAATTGCACAAGCAAAGGCAAAGGGCTGTCGGTTCATGCCCTGCCTGAGGCGAAAGCCAGCCTAGATATTCCAGTTTGCAGTAAGTATAGAGTAGAGTTGAATAGGTATGTGGGAATTGGGATCCTGATGTGCATTAAGTGTGCTAAGATGTCAGATCTCTAAACACTTGTTCCCCTTATCCACGGGGGATGTGCTCCCAGACCCCCAGCAGATAGTACCGAACCCTTTATACCCTATGCACGCACACCTACGATAAAGTTCAATTTGTAAATTGGGCACAGTAAGAGATTCACGACAACGATAATAAAGTGCAACAATTCTAAAATGCGCTGCAACAAAGGTGCCATGGAATGGCCCCTCTCTCTCTCTCTAAATACCTGACTGCGACGCACTCCCCGTTTCTTCCGGTGATGCGGGATGAGAAGACACCCGCATGATGAAAGGAAATGAGGGGAAGGACGCAGGCACTGTGACATCACGTCAAGCCACTACTGACCTTCTGACGACACGGCAGAAGGAGGGTCTTCTATTTCCTCACCGTGGTTGGCTGCGGGTAACTGAAAGCAGGAACAGCAAGCTCCGTGCAAGAGGGGGCTGCTGCACGAAAAGGTGTGCAGAGGGGCAAGGACCCAGGTCTTGAGGAGCCCAGACACTAACGTCCACCTGCACCCTCTAAGACTGATTATGACGGCGGAAGTAATGAGCAGGGACATGGAGAGTCTCTTATCAGGGCCTGAGGGCAGAGGCACTGAATAATACACTTATTACGCGCCTACTTACCTAAAGGCCTGTATCTATGGAATTGACCTTTTGTGAATTGACAAATGCCTGCTGGGCAGGTAGTTAACGTGCACAAGTTGGCAGGTGTCCGAGCTCGTGTGGAGTGGTGGGGACTCTGGAGGACCGAAGCACGCGTACCCCGTCCAAAGCTGGCACTTATTACCTGGTTTCAGTCTATTGTCGCCACGAGGGAATGCGTGCCTGGTTTTGCCAGAGATTCCAATTTTTCAGGAGAAGGCAGAAATCCAGAATTTTAGGTAAAATTTTCTGCGCTTTAAATGAGAACAACGAATTCAAATGTTTTCAAAACGCCATACGGGCCAAACAAAACTCAAGTATGAGCAGTGTTTAGCTAGGCAGCTAGTTCCCCTTTTCTCCCATTTATCACCCATCTACCCATGCATTCAATTAATCTTCCAACCATCCATCTATCCATCCGTCTGTCCATCCATCTCTCTATTCATTTCTTCCCATCCACTCATCCATCCACCTATATATCCATGCACCCATCTGTCTACCCATCTATGTACCTACCTATCTACTCATTCATCCATATCCCCCCCACACACACATACACACACACACCCTCATGTATTCACCTACTACTTACCTATCCACACACCTATTCATCCAACCATTCATCCATCCATCCATCCATCCCTCTTCCTGTTAAAGTAACTCCTCAAACATTTACAGGTCTGCAACATTCATTCTGTTCTATCTTCTCCACCTGCCCCTGGCAGTCCTATTTCCCTCCAAGTCGAAGCAAATTATGCATTTGTAAAGTGGTGCGAATAAGGGCAAGCTTGCACCTGCCCCTTTACCCAGAGGAATTTTTGCTCTCTCTTTATGCCCTTGCTGTGCTGCTTGAAGTAGGAGGGTATTTTTTTTTCTCCCCTTGGATTTGAGCCTTCACAAGTGTTCCAGAACAAAATTAAACCAAATAGAGAATTAGGTTCCCCTCCCTTTTCTTGGAAATATCTTGCCACTGGGCTACGCTCTCTGGGAATTAAATAAATCTTCAAAAAGAGATCAGAAATAGATTTCTCAGTGGGGTTTCCAGACATCCGTAAGTGGACTTATTGAAAATGGGTTAAGTTTGGCAAATTCTAAATTGTGATCGGGTGAATGTGCAATATATCTGTGCAAATAACCTTCTTTTCAGTTTTCTCCTCCACATTCAATTGCAGTCCTCCTCCTCAATGCCCTACTTCAATTGTCCTTCCTTACTTCCCCTGGACACCACCTCCCACTTAAGCCTAGGGGATTGGAAGGGGGGAGGGGCAGACAACAAATATATATTGTGCTAAATGCCTGATACGTGTGATGGTGTTCATATTCCTGATTTGCGGCATATACCCTGGCATGATCGAAATAGGAGGGAATTATAAGATGTACACACCCTTTGAACCCGTTTCCTCACCTGTCAAAATGGGACAAAGCGTCCCTATCTCCTTCCCCAAGCAAAAGGAAATATCTTCAAAGGGGTCGCCCAGGTGCCTGCCACACCACGGTGATGAGTCTACCCTCAAGGAATGAAAACTTTGCTAAAATGTAAATGTTCCCTGAGAGTTCTTCCCACCATCAAATCAGCTTTTCTTATTTGCTAATTCAAATGTATTAGATTGGGAGCCCACAAGGACACGGAACACAGAGTGGCAGGTGTCCATGGGGGATGATGGAGCCAGACAGAAGGATCTACACAGAAGCTTCGGGAGGGGACGTGCGGGAGAGGGGTAGTCCTGGAGGTCCTGGGCACCTCACTGAATGAATGCTGGCTGGGGAAGGGGGGGCAAAGGAGAAGGGATCCCTTCTCTTCTATTTCTAGACCATTTGGTCTGCCACTTTGTCAACTGGAACCCTTCCCAGACTATGGGGTGGGGTATCACGGGCCATTGAAACAGAATAGCGTCATGGAGAGTGTTTCTGGTCATCCTTGACCCTCAGTCTTCCTTTCTATCAAAGGAACAGGATTTCTGGGAAGGAATAAAGAACAGGAGTTAAACTACTGTCTGTATTGGGACCTGCCTTCTCCTCCAAGGGGCTGCTTCAGACCAGGCTGGCGGTCTGGGGTCGGGCCTCTTCTGATACCAAGGCAGAGAGAGGTCTGTATAGCTGGGACCCAGTGTGAGGGCAGGACGAGTGACCCGGTAGCCCTAACCACCTGCAGACTTGAAGGGGAGTGGTGATCCTAATGAAAGCAGCAGGCTGTAGTGTTTATTTTGTGCCACTCACTCTACAGATATTTTATACAATACTCTCAACGTCCGCCCGAAGTAGGGATGCTTTTGAGTCCCATTTTGTAACATGGAAACGAAGGCATGCAGGGGTTAAGTAATTTCCCCACAGCCCTGAGGAATGGGATCGTCAGGACTGAGTAGTGGTGACAGAGATCAAATGGCCCACAAAGCATAGAATATTCAGTCCTTTACAGAAAAATGTGCCCACCGCTGCTACAGCAGAACAGAACCAGTGACCTCCTGATGTTCTCTCTCCCCTCACCCTGCTTTGTTGTTCTTGTTGTTGAAAGATTTTATTATTACTTTTTAAAGTAATCTCTACACCCGATGTGGGGCTCGAACTTGCGACCCTGAGATCAAGAGTCAGACGCTCCACCAGCTGAGCTAGCCAGGTGCCCCACCCTGCTTTGTTTTTATTTTTACTTGAAAACACTCATCCCTACCTGTTACATGGGTACTGTGCACACACACACGCACACACACACACACACACACACACACACACACAGTATATATAGACTTTATGCACACACATACACATATACATGTCCTTATGTATTCCTTTATCCCCTCCTGCTCACCCTGCTGTCTTATTCATCACTCTACCCCTGTGCCTAAAACACCGACCTGCTCCTATCAGGCACTTGGTAAATGCAGGTTGAGTGAATGAGGGAGGCAGTATTACTTACTTTTAACCATCTCTTTTGTATCTCCCTGTTACGGAGTGAATATTTGTGTCCCTCCAGTATTTATGGGTTGCCGTCCTACCCCCCAGTGGGATGGTATTAGGAGGTGGGGTTTGGGGGGAGCCTTCATGAATGAGAGGAGGGCCCCACTAGAAGAGGCCCCGGAGAGCTCTCCCCCTCTCTGCCACATGAAAACCCAATGAGAAAACAACAGTCTGCGACCCCGAACAGGGTTCTCCCCGGAACCCAATGCTGCCGGCACCCTGGTCTCAGCCTCTGGCCTCTAGGACACTGAGAAAGAAATTTCCATTGTTTATAAGCCACCCGCACAGCCTATGGTAGTCTGTGGCGCATTCTGAACTAAGCCCCCTGACTGCCCTGCCAGATCAGCATGGTCACTGCCAGCCTGTTCTGGATGAAAGTATTTCCGACACACATCTATACCCGTATTCAGGACTGGGATCCCTATCCTGGGGAGGGGCCCACAAGCTCATCTAAATAAATGGCTTTCTCCCCGCCCCTGTGCCCCTAGCTCTGCCCCTCACCCCGGGTTTGCTTCCTCTTCCGATGAGCTCACCCTGCTCATTTCCTCCCCGTGGCCTCAGGTGGCCGGTGAATGGGGTCAAACAGCTGTCCTGCCAGTTAGCACCGAAGACAGGGGAAATATGTGCCATTTCCTCAGCAACACAAGGAGAGTGAGGTTCAAAGAGAAAAGGAAGGAGTTATGAGGCCGGCTGACAGCTTGCTGGCTTCATTTCCTGGGGCCTCTGGTGGCCGGCAGGGAGCGAGGGCAATGTGATAACGTTCTTCTCGGCCCCTCTGGCGGGTCCGGGGTGAGAATGGAGACAGAACCATCTCCATATCCTTCAAGGCTGTGCTTAGCTCCTGTGGTTCTCAGGACTTCACCCAAGAACCCCTCTGCATCCGGAACATCCATGAGCCTATGTCAGACTTTTCCGGCTAGTGCCAGAGCTGGCAGGCCTAATCCAGCGCAGCCAGCTCCCACATTGCCCACCCGTCTCGTGGGCGGTACAGAGAAATGTTTCTTTATTTGTCTGTAGCTGCTCTGATTTTCCTCCCGGGCTCCAGCTGCTGGATGCAATTTTTTCTAGTCCAATCTGTACGCTTAGTTCGATGCAAGTGTTTAGAAGTGATGGCTGCCCTCTTTAAGTAAAACAAACAAGCAAGCAAGCAAAACACCTCTCAGTCTCTGGTGCTGTCTTCCTGCTCACGCAAAGAGACGACTGTGTCCACCTGCGTGGCACCTTGGAGAGGTGGTGGCCTCTGGATCCTGGCTGGTCTAGGCTGCTCCTTGCACTGGGCTTGCTGGGTGACTGGCCACACCTGGCCCCGGGTGGTGGCCAGTGCGGCCTATGGCTGGCCGACTACACAACCTGGCCCATCTTTTGGCTTGGTCCTAACCTACGCGTGCTCGCTGCCCAGATGAGCGTCATCTTGCTGCTTACTGTGGAGCGCCTGTCAGGTTCTCCCATTAGCCCCTGGTCTCGGGGCTCTACGGAGCCAAGAACCAAGTCATATCAACGTTACCTTCCAAATCTGTCCCCTTCTTTCATGGTGATTCTTCTGTGGGAAATTTCGAACACACTGTTTTAGTGAGTGTCCTGACTCAAAACATGACATGCTCAAAAGGCATTCAAGGGAATGGGATAAAGAGACTAAGGAAAGTGTAGTGAGGGTTCATGGAACCCAAGAGGGAGAGTGTGAGACCCGCAGATTGGCAGGGACCGTGGAGAAACCCACACATCCAAAAGGGGCTGGCCAACAGGAGCTATCATCAGATGTAGGGGTCAGTGGACCATGGCCTTTAGGCCAAATCGGGCCTGGTGCCTGTTTTTAAAAAATGAAGTTCTAATGGAACAAGCCATGCTCATTCATTTACATATTGTCTACAGCAGCCTTATGCTACGACGGTGGAGTTGAATAGTGGTGACAGAGACTGGACTGCCCACAAAGCCTAAAATATTTACTATTTGGCTCATTCCAGAAAAAGTTTGCTGGCCACTGGTCTCACGGGCTGCATCGTGTCCCCTGAAATTGTCATATGTTGGAGTCCTAAAGCCCACCACCACAGACACTGACAGCATTTGAAGACAGGGTCTTTACAGACATAAGTAAGTTAGGAAGAGGTCATTAGGGTATGCCCTAACCCGATATGCCTGGTATCCTTATAAGAAGAGGAAATACAGACACGGATGTACAGAAGGAAAACCACATGAAACAGAAGGAGAAGGCAGCCACCTGCAAGCCAAGAAGGCAGCCTCAGAAAAAAAACAACCCCACCGGCATCTGGGTCTCGGACTTCCGGCTGCCAGGACCGTGGGAAAATAGATTTCTGCTGTTTGAGCCCCCTAGTCCCTGGCCATTTGTTATGGCAGCCAGTCAGCCTCTTAACTCCTCTTTCCTTTTCTTTATAGCAAACTGATACCACTGCTACAGAACAGAGCTCCCGTTGGAACCACAGGAAGGTCAAGAGGGAGTGAGGGAAGGAAGCAGCCTAGGAAAATCCCAGGAATATGAACCCCAGGAATTATATGCCATTTCACCCAAGAACAGTTCGATATACACCTATAATAAACACGTTTTTTAAAAGCGTGACGATGCTTTATGCTACCCAATAAAATTTTTCAAAAATCCCTTAACAACAGCACCCCTTTGGGTCTATGCTCACATTTCCCCATCGTCTCAAAAGCATCTTTTGACAGTTGGTATGTTCTAACTAGGAGCCAAAGTTCATACAACACACTTATTTGTTGGAAAACTTGGGTCATTTGTCCTGCTGAAGAATGTTGTCCCATTCTGGGTTTGCCTGACCCATCATTGTGTTGTTGTTTAACCTGTTCCCACATCCCCTGAACTTCCTGTCAGCTGCTAGCTAGGTGGCGAGGTTAGATTCGGTTCAGGCTCAATATTCATGGGCGGTGCCTTCCGCTGCATGATGTTACAAGAAGGGAACATGTGCTTCTCCCACTTTCTGCAGCGTTGACAGTGGTCATTGGCTTCAGACACATCGGTCCGATCTCTCTGCTATCAAGTCCCCTATCAACTTTTATCTAATTATGTTAGTGTTTCTTGAAAATCATTGCCAAATCTATTATTTCATTTGGGCTTGCAAAATGGTGAAGAATTAGTCAGGGTTCTGCAGAGAAACAGAACCAACAGGGGGTGCCTGTGTGGCTCAGTCCTTTGAGTGTCCTACTTTGGCTCAGGTCATATCTCATGGTTTATGAGTTCGAGCCCTGCATTGGGTGGGCTCTCTACTGAGAGCCTGCTTTGGATTCTCTGTCTCCCTCCCTCCCTCCCTCGTCTCTTCCCCCGGCTCATGCTCTTTCTTTCTTTCTCTCTCAAAAATAAATAAACATTAAGAAAAAAAGAAAAAGAAAGAAATAGAACCAACAGGAGATAGGGATTTTTTACAAGGAACTGGCTCACGTGGTTACGGAAGCTGAGAGGTCCCATAATCTGCAAGCTGGGGACCCAGGAGAGCCAGAGTCGTAATTCAATCTGAATCCAAAGGCCTGAGAACCACAGGAGGCAATGGTGTAAATACCAGTCCGAGGGCAGGAGGAAACCCATGCGCCGGCTCCGTAGTCAGGCAGAAGCAGTAGCAGTAGCAAATTCTCCCTTTCTCTGTTTTTTCTCTTCAGGCCCAGAGTGGGTTGGATAAGGCCCCCCCCCACACACACAGGGGAGAGCAATCTGCTTTACTCTGCTGATTCACCTGTTAATCTCATCCAGAAACACCCTCGTGGGGACACACCCAGAAATCGAATGTAAGTCAAATCTCTGGCCACCCCACGGCCTGGCCAAGCTGACGTATAGATTTAACGGGTGGTTTTCTACATCCATCATTCCTTCTGCATTTATTTGGTAGAATTCTCCTCTAAAGAAGAACTTCCCCTCGTCAACCATTTAATGCCCCTGAAGTATACTTTTTACAAAAAAAAGAATAGACACATCATTCTTTTTCTTGATCAACTATCAGAACAGAGTTGGTTGGGCTTGCTACCAATGATTTTTTTTTTTTGATCATTAAAAACTCGTGGTTTCAAAAAATATTTGGTGTGTTTAAATCCATTGTAGTCAATATCTCTTTTGATACCTAAATTGTCCCGTCTTTGGCCAGTGGAAGCCCGTTCCACAATTTGAGCTCCTGTGTCCTTTTGACACGAGAACATTAGTATTTGGTAATTTCGTGGCTTTCTAGCATCACAGGATACCCCAGGTGCATCACGTGCCTTTCTTTCCCCGGACCGGCAACGAATCATTTTTCCAAGGAGCCCTCTGTCTTGGTCCAGGTTCACTGGAAAACAGAGGCAGAGGTGGAAGCATCCATTCTCACACTTAGGCAGGAAGAACGTGGTTGCAGGCAAACAAGGACGGTGAGCAAAGCGACCTGAGGCCGTGGGGGAGATGTTGGCAGGGAGGGCACATCCGGGCAGCCATAGCTTCACAGTAAACACAGCCAATTGCTTGGTGGGGTAACACCCCTTGAGACAGGAGGTGTGACGCCATGGCATCTCAGAACAGCCTGTTGGTGGAGGGAAGGAGGGAGGCAGCTCATCTTCTGTATTTTTCTCATTTGCTGTGTCACAGGCCGTGACCCTCTCTGCGTCCCCGAGCTATGTTTCCCGGCTCCTGTCACAGGCATAGGGGAAGCCAGAGTCTCTGCACATCCAGGCCGGTCAGCGTGTAGTTCATGCGGTCTCTCCTGGCCACCACTGCTCTGCATGGGGACTTCTCAGTGCATGCTGGGAGCACTGGCTGTGGACACAGCTTTACAACCGAGACAACTGTGGGAATGTTGTTAGGGCCATGTCGGCCAGGAAGCAAGACGAGTGTGCAAGGCCCGTTGGTATAGGTGGGTCAAGGAGATGGGCCCCGGTACATTAACCAGGCCTGTTACGTCACCCCTCCTGCCTCTCAAATAGGCTTACACCTTGTGACAATGTTCCGATCTCATCAGGAATGAATTGCCCTCACTCCTGTCCTGAGAGGGGAAGTACAAGTCCAATGTTTGAAGGCAATGTTCAGTTGCCATCTCCTAAAACGACCTGAAGAGGCTTAGCAAAGCAAGACACAGTTCCCACCCCATACCCACAGCTAGTGTGATGGCCAAAATATATCTCACCACGTCACTCCTCTACCACCTACTTTCGTTCTATAACTTCCAGCCCAGTTCCTTATTATATTCCTGGTGAAAGCATCCCTGTCTAGGTTCCCAGACCTCTGCTGAAGCTAAAATATTTTGAAATATTTATTTATTTTGAGGGCAGAGGAGGGGTAGGGAGAATCCCAAGCAGGTTCCACGCTGTCAGCACAGAGCCCGACACGGGGCTTGATCTCACGAACTATGAGATCATGACCTGAGCTGAAATCAAAACAGATGCGTAACCGACTGAGTCACACAGGTGCCCCTGAAGCTAGAATTCTGCATGTCTACTGGGAGTGAAGGTGAGAGGGTCAAGGATACGTTCACCACTTGGCTTCTGGACCCATGTATTTTAGCACTAGATATCGGCTCTGGTTCAGACTAAGCACTGTGTCCAATGTTGCCATCCCACAAGGCGTCAGTGAGCTGGCCCTTTATCTGTGGCTTCTCCAGGTCTTACCATCATTCCTTATGGGGCTGGTTTTCTCTGGGTGATGAAGTACGTGGAAAACTAGTGTATCTTGTGATTTTGAGCCCACTGTGTCATATCTGCGTTGTAGTTAAGTGTGCTCCCTGGTCTGTGACAATGTAATGTACGATATGATGTCAATAAATTGAGCATCTCGTCATCTCTCAGATGGTGGTGCCGGTGGAGGCACTGTGGGAAGAGTAGGTGGCGATTCTGGTGAGAAAGAATGACTTTCTCATTCCAGAGGAGAAGTCTGATATCATCTACTTGCCACGAGGAGGTCGGCTAGTTTCCCCCACGAATGGGACCATATTGAGGGCTCAGAATCAGTCCCGGCTGCTGGCATGTTAGACATTCAAAATGAGAGCAGATACAATGACAAGGAAGGACTCCGTGTTTGGGGGCCCATGCCTAGTCTCCTCTCCACTCCTGCAGCCATGGCTACCTAGTTCATGGCCCATTCTGTCAACCCCGCAGAGGCCAAGCAGGGAGGCTGTGGACGCCAAGTAGATATTTTGTGCCCACTCTCGTAAGTCCATTCATGCACCTCTTCCCCAGATTTCCTTGTTCCTGATCTTATTCGGTGTCTCCACCACCATCCCCCACCATCTAAGGGCTGACAAAATGCCTGATCTATCATCATGGAACACGACACTGCATGACCACAGAACCAAAGAGTACATTTTACTCTCAAGCACGTATGAACACATTGGGCTCAAACCAAAGATAGATTGGTCTTCCATGTACCTCGACACCAAGAGACAACCAACCTGGGAAAAAAAAAATGGGGGAAGGTCCTGGTGAAATGTCAGCTAACAGGCTGGCTCAGGGACACTTTTCAGGGTTGGGACACTGGAGGTGGTATATGGACTGGAGTCTTTTTCCTTCCAGGCCTCAGAACGATAAGCTGAGACACTTGTTACTGACAAGGAGTCAATACTTCCACACAGTAAGCCAAAATACTGCTGGTAGCTTCTGTGTGCTGGGAGAATCTCCTCTACCACTATTTCCGGGGACCATCTCGAAGTGGGGCTGTAACATGCGAGCAGTCCATTCGCGGCTAGAGTCAACACTGTATTAATGCTGCAAGAGCCAGGTCCACATCCTATTGAGTGACTCGAAGGGATGCCAGTTTCAAGTGGTGCTCGGGGCAAAAGAGGGCTCCCAACAGGGGCAGGCAAGCTTCTTCTCCGCCCCTTAGGCTGCGTGACCGAGCGGATCCTAGAGTACTAGAGGCATCTGTGGCCAATACTGACGCTGTGAGGTTTCGAACACGCTTCTGGAAGAGAGATGGCAGCCAAGACCCCTGGAGTTCTGCAGAAGGCCGAGCGTTGATTCTGGGCTCTCCCAGAGATGAAGTGCCTGACCATGGGACACAGAATTGACGGTATGACCCCAGATGTGCATTATGATCTGAGTTTCATCAGGTCCAAGGAGTCATAGGCCGGGTGGGTACAGCCAGCAGTCATCCACTGTACAATAAAAAGGATACATTCACGATTTGGCCCAACCAAACCCAGACGACACAAGGACACGACATGAACAGGTGGCCCGGACTCCCACGGCACCTACTGCTTTTAAACCAACACGTCTCTCAACAGAGCAACGATAAAGAAGGTCTGTGGCTTTCCTTCCCGTGTAAAGAACTGTTTTGGACCTCTGTATTGTTAGGGATAAAGAAAGAAAGAATTTGCCATAGCAGCAGCCCCATATCGAGTGTCGGGGATACCACAAGTGACAGAGCAGCTGTGTGGCAGTTGGGGCTACCACGTGATTCCGTTTACAAGAACTCACCCCCCTTCTCCAAGACGTGTCTGGCTTTTGCAAAGGCTGGAAATGTTCATTGGACAGAGATGTGATGGGAACCGCTATCCCTGTATCCTTTCTTTCTTCAAGGGTAACACTGATCTGTAATCCCTCTCAAAATGCTGTATTGCTTCGGATTTACTATGTTGGCCAGGATAAAGGATGGTTTCCACATGGCCCTTCCTACCAAAAGGACTTTTACCCTATCAGCCAGGGAACCAATACAAAGAATCTGCTAAGGATGTGCATTTCATGTATGCATTGTGGTCCGTTTTCATTGGGAACCAGAGAAATAAACAAGGGGTTGGGTCCTTAGACTTTCCTCCCAGTGTACAGTTACAACAGGTCTCTTTGGGGGAAAGACTGGAGATCCATCTACTATGTATACTTGAAATGGCATCACAGGATCCTTCCTCAGGGGGATCCAATCCCCCCTCCTATGGCTTAAGGGTTTGTGGACGTGACTGGTGGGGACTGAGTCAGGGACAGGTATTTTCCATTGTGGCTGCTGAAATTAGCCTTCTGCTTTCCAGTGCTCCGTACTTCCTCATTAAAAAAACTTGAGAAACACTCTGGTTCATCTGCCTCACCACTAGGAACACCATGATCTGTTAGCCAATGCCCTGTAGGTCAAGGCACGCTGAATGCCACTCTGGCCTTCCTGTCAATTATAGTAATAATGCCTCTTGCCTCTGATGTTAAGTGCTGCCACGTGGCTTTTGCCATTCCAGAATCCCCCTGTTCCTACTGGAATTAGAAACCCTAGTTCCACGGTAACATCTTCCATTGTCAACTGGCCTTCAAAGATGCCGGTGGACCTCTCACAAGGGAGATCTCTATTGCTTTACTGAGCGAACCATTGTCTGTGTCCTCCAGAAGTACAGAGTCAGGTGATAGGTTTTCAGGTTTTACGTGGTAAGTCCATTCTACCATTAGTATTTTCCTGAATCTTTTGTCTCCTTTAATATTCTGCCAAAGCAGTTCCGACATCATTACCTCATTTACTGTAGGTCATTCCCATGTCCAAGTATCAAGGAGCCAAGTTTCTAGGTAACTAGACTGGCTCCAAATACCCTTGTCAAAACTTTGGGTCCCGAGTGATAGGTGTGTGACTTCATATCGTTAGTCCTGTATTCTGCCTCTTCTGCATATCTAATATCCCAAAGATCCACCTGCACATATGTTTCCTGATCCCTGCTGGTACAACTCAGCCAGTTCGTGGAATTGATTTTGGGTGTAGGTAATTTTTCCTGGGGTGGGGATTATACTTCCTCATTCAGGCTGTGTGGAGATCTGACCCTGGCTATCAGCCTATGAACAACAAGTTGAGTAGAAGAGGATCTTAAGAAGACCAAGCTTCATTCTGTGAGGCACTTGCTGCGGGTAAGGTCGTGGGTTATTCCGGTATACAGAAAAGGGGAGTCTGTTCTCCTCTGATAAAGGGGATGGGGCTACTCTTTCCAGCCAGGGTAATTCTGAGCAATGTTGAGACTGAAGACTCTCAAGCTCATCCAACCAGGGTTCCCCACCCCGAGCCCCCGGTGTCTGGTCCTGAACCCCATTCTTTTTCTATCTGGCTCTGGCTTTAACACAGGAAATTTATCACGGCTGCACATTTAGCATACTTTGTGTGGCCTGTACAATTCTGAGCCTTTATAATCAGACGCTGGATCTGACGTTTATGCATAGTCTGCCCTTGGGCGGTAGAAGATGAAAACTTTAAGGTTGCCATATAGGCCCTCTGGCTTCCGCAGTGCACCATAAGGTGGCAATGAACCATCCAGAATTTTTCGTTTCTTTTTTAAAGTTTCCGATGCCCTCAAAAGCAGTTTCTCATGCCAGCCTTTATAATTATTATCAGCCCTTATTAAGTTCAGCAGCCACCTGATAATTGAAAACCTCACCTGATCACAATTAACCTCAGGTGACAGCTTTAGCAATTGCAGTATCACTCATCAGGGCTTCACTAACCAATAGCAATGGGTGACTTATTACATCCAGTCGGGGCGGGGGGGGGGGGGGGGGGGACACGCCAGCACAAAATCCCGTCCTGAGAGTCTGCTTCTTAAGGGTCGCTTCTGGTAACAACTGCCTTAGCCTAATTTTGCTAGAAATAGAATGCGGTACAAACACTTACGCTCTAACAATTCATTGGGGTGCGCAGTCCCAGGAAAGCAAGAGAGGGAGAAAAACGGGAGAGCAGCAGGCAAGGAGGGAGAGTAATCACGGAGGGTAATTACCTAGCCGGCCTGAGCCTTGCAAAAGCCAAAACCACTTGGTGTCACCGGACAGCACGAGAAACTGCTGTGATTCTGATCAACCCACCAGGAAAAAGAAGGGCGAACAACGTATCTAGTGTTTCCTTCTTACCGCATATATTCGCTTGGCATTTGTGCAAAGTGGTGTTATACCCTGAGACGTCCGGGTGGTGCTAACTGGTCCCTCCAAACAGCTGACAGGGAAGCCGTAACTTCTATGGGTCCAACTCAGGCATGTGTACATGCATCATTGTCTCTGTCCCAGCCAGGGCTGCGAAGGGTTCTCCTCACTCTGGTGGCCACGGTAGCAAAGCCAGTGACCATGTCTTTGCAATCACAGAAGTAGCGGGAGGCGGCGCAGGCGAGCTCTGGTCAGGAAGCAAGGCGAATGACAGAGGCCTGGAGTGAAGGGGATAAGCCGGATGGAGCAGGTCTGGGGTGCACATAGACTAGGTCAGGCATACCCTGGTTTCTTTCAAAAGGAAATGGGTACTTAGAGCACAATTGAAGCATTAGATGTATTCATTGCTCCAACGTTGTCATTGCCTCAAAAACTTTTCTTTGGGCAGCGAGGATATTTCTCTCTCTTTTAGAAGTAAATTAGGAGTTCATATTGGTATTTCTAATTAAAATGGAAGATTACAGGGTCTTACTTGGGTTTATACCTGAGTCTGTTGTGCTGAAAATCTTGGTTTGTAGTGACATTAGGGAACATGCTTATTTGCTGATCCTACAGGATGAATGTGGTAGTTTCAAAATAAAAATACTAATCACCCCGCTCCCCGTGTCAGACCATATTAATCTTCACTTACATGTGGTCCCAATCTCTTCAGTGCTTCTTGCTGACAGAGGAATACACATCCCTGATTTTTTGAACTCAGAGTATGTGACTTTCTTTGGCCAATAAAATCAGATGAAAGAAGAGGGATGGTCACTTCCAGGAGGAGGTTTTAAGAGCCCGAGTATCTTTTCCTTCCGCCTCAATGAGTGGCAAATATTCCACAGATGCTGCCGCCCGACTTGGGTCACGGAGGAAAGAGGACACAGATCGGAGCTATAGCTAACATACGATAAACATGTAGTGTGAGGGGAAAAGAAACTTTTATGATTGAAAAGCCACCAAGACTAGGGGTTGTTTATCACCATAGAAATAATCTAATCTAGGGGGCACCTGGGTGGCTCAGTCGGTTGGGCGTCCAACTTCGGCTCAGGCCACGATCTCACAGTTTGTGGGTTCGAGCCCCGCGTCGGGCTCTGTGCTGACAGCTCAGATCCTGGAGCCTGCTTCGGATTCTGTGTCTCCCTCTCTCTCTGCTCCTCCCCAACTCATGCCCTGTCTCTCTCTCAAAAATAAATAAACATTAAAAATTAAAAAAAAAAAAAAAAAAGAAATAATCGAATCTACATACCACTGAATACATTTTAAGATTTCCTCATGGTTCTTTTTAGTCCTTAGGATAGATCCCATTAAGGATATACTGCCGAAATACAGTTTTCCAGAGTCATTTGCAATAACTCTTCTTCGGGTGCCTACACCACCAAACCAATATACAATTATTACCGTTTCCATTTCCCCAACTTCCATAAATCTTCCCTTCATCTTAATTTTACTTTTAACGACTTTCGTTTTTAAAAATATGTATTTATTGGGGCGCCTGGGCGGCTCAGTCGGTTAAGCATCCGACTTCGGCTCAGGTCATGATCTCGTGGTTCGTGGGTTCCAGCCCACATCGGGCTCGCTGCTGTCAGCACAGAGCCCCCTTCAGATCCTCTGTCCCCCCTCTCTCTGCCCCTCCCACACTCGAGCACTCTCAAACATAAAAATAAACATTAAAACATTTCTAAAACAGTAGTTATTTATTTCGAGAGAGAGGGAGAGAGAGAATCCCAAGCAGAGCCCGTTACCAACTGTAAGATCATGGCCTGAGCTGAGATCAGGAGTCAGACGCTTAATCGACTGAGCCACCCAGGCGCTCCTACTTAATTTTACTTTCGAATTAAAACATTTACACAGCTCCAAAGTCAGAATTACACAACAAATTCTGTGCAGTTAAGTCTAGGTGCCATCCCTGCCCTCTATCCGGTTCCTTCTCTCTCCTTATAGGTCCCCATTCTTACTGGTTTTTGGTTTATCCTTCCATTATTACCTATGAATAAGATAAGCAAATATGTTTCTATATTCATATACCCCCTTTCCTACACGAAAGATAGCATATCATAAATACCGTTCTATAACTTGCCTTTCTTAACAATATACCCTGGAAATGATTTCACAGAAGTATATAGAGATCCTTCTTATTTATTTTTACAGTTTTATACTATTCAGTTGTATGAATGCACCATAGGTATTCATGGACATCTGGGTTGTTTCCATTCTTACACTATCACAATTATTGGCAGTGGATATCCTTGTGCTATCTCATTTTATATTTTTACCAGTGTATTTTTTGAGCTAGATCCCAAAAGTGGAATTGCTATGTTAAAAGGTAGGCGAATGTGTAATTTCTCTAGATGGTCCAAATTCTCCTCCAAGGGGTTGTATCCTTTTGTATTTCAGCAACGTACGAGAACCTGTTTCTGGGAGTTTTATTAAAGGAACATAGTGTCAGGCCTTGGGTTTTTGCCAATCTGATAGGAAGGAAATGATATCTCGTATAGTTTTAACTTGCATTTTTCATATTCTGAGCAAGTTGAGCCTCTTCCCGTATATTTAGGGGTCATGCACATCCCTTCCCCCCACAAACCATTAATATACTTTGCCCATTTTTCTGCAGGGTTCTGGTGCTTTTGTTCTCAATGTTTAGAAGCTCTTTATCTGTTAGGAATATTTATCTTTCATCTATGATATAGTTTCTATTTTAAATGGTAGGATCCCTATATAGGAGAATCTGGGAACATTTAGCAAAATTACTAATGCGTCTTCCCTTTGACCCAGAAACCACACTATGACAATGGACTTGACGTGTCAAGCTGTTGACCCAGCAGCTGCCTACCTCTGGGCTTTTTGTCATGTAAGAAAAAGAATCCTTTAAGTGACTGTACTCAGTTTCTAAAATTTATTGTTACTTGATGCTTTCTGACTTGAATATAAACATCTGTTTTTTTAAATATCAGACTATTGTAAATTGTATTTAAATGTTCTTCCCTGCCCCTAGGCAGGTCAAGAGTGTCTATTCTCTCACTCCAATCGCTATTTGTCGCCTATCATTTGTCTCTTATCTTTTATTCCATTTTTCCCCCACCACGATGTTACTTACCCCCACCCAGTGACACAACTGTAAGTCAGTAAGTAGTATCTGGTACAAAGTTGAATGTGGGGCCCCCCCGCACACAACCAGGGCTCCCAGGGAGGCAGAAGGGAGAGAGGAATGGTTTCGCTGTTTTTTTCTCCTTTCTTTCTTTGGAATGAGCCCTCTGTGACTAGCAGGCGGAGGCCTGGTACTCAGGACAGGATGACTGCTCGAGCTCTGTGCGCATGCTCAGGAAGTTGTGACTTGCCTGGGGCACATGGGGAGCCTGGGCCCTGACTGGCCCCCTCTTGGGCCAGCTCAGGGCCTCCTGGGCTGTGTGTCTTCTTTGGCTATTATCCCTTTGGCCACATAAATGGTATACCTGCTCTCCCTGGCCTCGGTGGAGATCACACTATTTCGAGAGTCTGATGCTTTGGGTCAGCTCATGGCTGTGCCTGTCATTTCATATGGAGGAGTCCAGATTTGGCACTAATGTCCATAGACTCTATCCTAGAGAAATAAAAACACTAGTCCATAAGGATTTATATTCTGGGTTATTTATGGCTGCACTGTTTGTAGTGGCCAAAAAAAAAAAAAAAAAAAAAAAAAGGAAACGACATAAGTGCCTATCAATAGGGCCAATAAATGATGGTACATTCATACAATGTGGCATTGTGTTGCTCCTAAAAAATGAGTTAGAGCTGGATCTATTGACCTGGAGAGGCGACAGTGATATACGGTCTTTGATAAGCCACTGCAGTGAGACACCGTATGCTCCCCTTTTTCTCTGGATCTTCTTTCAATAAGCAAGAAGACTTCCTTGGTTTATGTCTATGTGTGTGTTCATAGTTTTGAATATGTTGCATATGTTGGGCCTCGGTTTCTTCATGTGTTAACGGAGGAGGACACTGGGGCTTCCGTCATACAGCGACAGGGAGGGTCATAGGAGCTGCAGCAGGTGCACAGCAAAACGTGGTAAAAACAGTACCTCCCTGGTAATAAGCATTCAGTGGATCTTTGCTGTTCTTATCACTATGGCTATTTCACTTTACTATTTTTTTAATGTTTATTTATGTTTGAGCTGGGGGGAGGGGCAGAGAGAAGAGGGAGACACAGAATCCGAAGCAGGTTCTGAGCTGTCAGCACAGAGCCCAACGTGGAGCTCGAACTCACGAACTGCGAGATCATGGCCTGAGCCAAAGTCGGACACTTAACCGACTGAGCCACCCAGGCGCCCCTCACTATGGCTATTCTAAAAGAACACGGAGAAAGACGTAGGAGATATTTTCAGGCCGTTAATCCTGGCTACAATGTCAGGGGCGGGGGGAGAAAGTCAGGAGAAAGAGATAAACCGTGATTTTCACAAAGTAGAAATATTATTTATGATCAAAATTAAAGCAAAATTGTGGAAATTAATATCCTAAGTGGTGTCTATGATGTGGTAATGAATAAGAAGCACTATATATGTGTGGGGGCAAAAATAAAAATATTGATTTAATTAGGTGACTGGAGTGCAGGCAATTTTTCTCTTAGATCCTGTGGTTACTTCGATGCGGTTTTTCCTATCAATTATTTGGGAGGAAGGCCTCGTATGGCTCCTGGCACACAGGTGCTCAGTAAATGGTACCTATGGTTAAATTAATTTTATTTTAATAACTGCTCCCCTCTCAGCTGCCCAGCCTTAGGCTCCCCCCGAAACACCCATGGCTCCTCACGGGGGCCCCTGCGTACCCGCTGATAATTCGTGGTTGCAGAGATGTTTGGGTCCTGTGCCGTTAAGCAACAGGGAAGCATGATTGAAACTGTTGTTAACAATTGAACTGAAAAGGTAGCACCTGACGCGAAGGCCCCGTACCTCTTGCCGCCTCACCCTACACAGTGACACGCAAGGGATGTCCTAACTTATTTTCTGACACATCACAGAGCCAATTTCCAGATTGGAGCTGCCACACCAGGGAAGGCTCCCTGGAGAGAAGATCATAAATTCTGATCTCCAATCATCTTCTCCCATTTAACCAGATGTGGCATACCAAGCTCCAGAAGTGTAGGCGAGGAGAGGCGTGGGCGGAGTGTGAGAGCGGGTGGAGGTGAGGGGTGTCACTATGGCCTTGGGACAAGCACAGTGGAGAATGTCACTTGTTCTCTTAATCTCACTTTCTGGTTTTACTGGAAATTTAGGCTTGACCATGAAGGCATTCTGTGACTACATTTTTACCTGCCCTCTCAGGGAGGAATGAGGGCATCTGGTTCTCAGAAAACAACTCCACGCCTCATATATTATGGAAGAGTATGTAACGGGAATGGATGACGGACCTGAGGGGATTTCAGGGCTGGAATGTGCTGGATACGCCTTCGGTTCTTCCTCAGACCCTCCTGACTTCACCTGCTTTATCAGACTCTGCTGGCTTCACCTGCAACTTGGGCCCCAAGCTGATTGCCCTCTCTTGGTCATCATGCCTCTCTGTAAGTTCCTCCTGAGAGTGATAAAACGCATAACCAGTGTCTCTGGTTCCTCCCATCACTTCCAGACTCAGATACAGCATCACAGCAAAGGGTATAGGATCTGGCTTTCCAAATAATTCTCAAAGGGACCCAAATGATGCCACTCAGAAATGTGCTGAGATTAATGCCACATGGGGCAGACTTTGATCGATGGGAAATAAGAGAAGGGAAGAAACTGGCAGATACATTCTGCCTCATCCCTCTTCTGAACGGACTGCTCCCAGAGACAGTTTCTCCATATAACGTGCCTGGAGACTTCCACGTGGCTGAACAATTCTCTTGTTGACAACCTGCTTTTCTCAGCTCATCCTGAGACACGGTCGGCTCAGTAATCACCGCCTTGCATTGCTTTGCAATCTGCTCCTTTCCTCCCCTTTTTCCTCACTCTTACTGCCCTAGGCTTATACAGCACAATAAGACTGGCAGCACCTAATCCCTGCTGCAGGCTCCATTCTCTAGGGTAAAGTGGTAAACAGAATACTGGCCCCAAAAGAGGTCTATGTTCTAATCCCCGGAACCTATGACTGTGTTACCTTTCATAGTAAAATGGATTTGCAAATATGCTTAAGTTAAATGTGTTAAGATGGGGAAATTATCCTGGATTATCCAGGTGAGCCCAATGTGATCACAGGGATCCCTAAGACAGGGAGACAGGAGGGTCAAAGTCAGGAGAAGGTGATGTCAGGTTGGAAGCAGAGATTAGAGAGATGTAGCCATGAGCCAAGGAATGCGGGCTAGTCTAGAAGCTAGAAGAGGAAAGGATCGGCCTCCCCTGGAGTCTCCAGAAGGGACCCTAACAACACTTTGTGCCCCATAAGACTCATTTCACACTTCTGACATCTGGAACTGTTGGAGAATAAATCTGTATTGTTTTAAGCCACTAAATGTGTGGTAATTTGTTATATCAGCCATATGAGACTAATGCAGGAACCTTGGCTAAAACAGCTCTTAAATGCCCTGGTTTCCAGCATGATCCTATTTTGCATGATTAAAGTTGATGCCATGTTGTATTTTTCCTCTCTGAATTCCTTCTGTGAACAAATCCTAATCTCTCCTCTGGCAGATGGATGCCCTGGGTGGGCTGGGGCAGAGATTTATTCTCACAAAGGTAACTATATACATATGTGTTTATATATACACAATCGACAAAAACAGGAAGACGGGAAGGAAATATTATTAACCATGGCAGCAGGTGACTTATTTCCTGCCTTGAACTTTTGTAGATTTCCCCTCTTATCTCCAAAAGACAGACATTTTTCTATTATAGTAAAAAAATCATTTAAAGTGATTAGGTAAGAGACAGTCTAAGGATTTGCACCAGCCTCTGGTACTCTAGAAGTTAGTATAGAGGACAGACTACCATGAGCTGGAACGGTCAGGGTAGGCTTCATGGAGGAGGGAGGAATCAGAGAAAGACCTGGAAGGATGGGTATTGAGGGGTAGAGTAAGAGAAGGAGATATGGTGAAAGCCAAGAAAAGTGTATTTTCCCCAGGTTAATAAATAAACCCATTTGACTTAAAGGGAATGTCTGCAAAGAATGTAATCACAGTACAAAGGAAAAAAATAACGTATGCAGCATTTCCTTTTTGTTGGATATTGTAGTAAGTACTCTGCTGGGTTAACTCACTTAATCTTCCCAAAATCCTCATGAGGAAGTTCTGTAATTATCCTAAGTACACACGAGGAAATGGAGGAACTGAGTGCCACGTAACTCGGCAGCAAGTTGATTGGGTCCAGATTCAAACCCCACAATCACTCAGAGCTCATGTGTGACATGGAGATTGGAGAAGAACCCTTAAGGGCTTGAAAGAGCAAATGTATTAATTTTCTATTGCTGCATGTAACAGACTGAATGTTTGTATCTGTGTATCCACAGGTCATAGGTTGAAACCCAGTCCCGCGTGTGATGGCATTTGGTGATGAGGCCTTTGGGAGCCCTCACGAATGGGACCAGCGCCCCATAAAAAGAGATGCCAGAGAGACGATCTCTCTCCACCACGTGAGGTCACAGCAAGAAGGTGGCCATCTGCAAACCGGGGGGGGGGGGGGGTCATCACCAGGACGTGACCATGCTGGCACCCTGATCTTGGACTTCCCACCTTCCAAAACCATGGGAAAAAAATTCCTGTTGTTTAAGCCACCCATGCTGTGGTATTTTGTTAAAGCAGCCTCACCCAAGACCTTGCATACCGAATTACTAAACATTTAGCAGATTGAAATGATACCCATTTATACAGCGCCGTGGGTCGGAGATTCAAGTAGGGTCATCTGGGGTTTCTGTTCAGGGTCTCGCAAGGCCCAACTCACGGTTTGGGCCAGGCAGGGCTCTCCTCCGGAGGCTCTGGGGACAAATCAGCGTCCAAGCTCCGTCAGGTTGCTGGCTGCATACGGTTCCTGTGGCTGTGGGCCGAGGTTCTGCCTCCTCGCTGCCCGTGCGTCCTTCTCTTCTGCCAGCGGCTGGAGAAAACGCTCTGCCCCAAGGCGCGCGTCTAGATGTGGCCCAGCTGCATAATCTCCCTTTTGCTGTTTTGTGATTTCGGGAAGGCAGCCCATCCTCCTGACCGGCTTCCCTGGCGGGAGGTGTCGTAGCGGGATGCACTCAGCCGGGGTGGGTTTTAGAAGGATGTTAGGGCACAGCTGGGACTGAGGCGTGGACGGTGTGAAGACTGGAGACCAGAGCGCAGTCACGGGGCCGGACGGTGAAGGCCCAAGTTAGGGCAGGCGCGGGGGAAGACAGACCGGAGAGAAATGGGGACGGTGAATCACCCTGTAGCACTTGCGACCTTTTGGAACACCTCCGCGGCCCTTATATCACATGAGCCTCATGACGCACCTGTGGGGAAGAAGGAAGGCATGATTCTCTCCATTTGACAAATGAAGAAACTGGCGAGTCCCCGAATCTCTGTGCTTCAAAGGTCAGCCTCTGGGTCCCTGGTCCTGGCTGCCTGACTCAGGCCCCCTGTTCCTCTGGAGTTCAGGAACAGGAATTTGGGCCTTGCTATCAGGTGCCATCGGGTTCCTGCCATTGTGTCCTCCTTGGGCCTGCGGGCAGTTCCTTCCCAAGGGAAACATCTTAGGGGAATCTGACTGGCAGGCACAGGGTGAAGATAGGGGACATTCCTTTCATGCTCCGGACCCCCCAGCATTCTTAGGGAGGCTGTGAAGGGGGCCGAAGTGCGGGAAGGAAGGGGATGGGCCGCAGAGAGAGGCTTTCTCACCCCTGTTAGGGGGAAAGGAGATGCGGGAGAGAGACTTTTTTATTTTTGTTTTTATTTTACGTTGTCACCTTGAGAAGGGAACGACAGGGGACAGGGAGGGTGGAGGGAATGTGGAGACAGAGTGAATGACACCTACTGACTGTAAGTGACACAAGTCTACCAAGGGAAAATGTGGCATTCCAGAGGAGCAGGAAGGGGGAAAAAAAGTCACTCATATTCCCACCAGGTTAGAAATAACACCCTTTAAGATTTTGGAGCCAGAGAGAGAGTCCAAGTTTTGCATGTGGATATGTATGTCCTATATATGTACCTACTATTCTAGAAATCTGCTTTTGTGGTTGATCAATACCTATGATGGCTGTATGGGATGGGTCTCCAAGCAGATTCTTGCAGGGGCTGTGCCCCCTCCCCCCCATAAGCAGCGGTCAGGCACGAGCAAGTCCTGTCTCCCCCTCTCTCCAGGAAAGCCGTCCACTTAGCTTGCCCTGGACAGCCTATTCTTCAGACACAAATCACTTCCAAAAAAAAAAAAAAAAAAAATCACTCCATTAAGAAATTCAGCCCAGTCATCTCAGGTCTCAAATGCTTCCATTTTCTCCAGTCCGTCTGAAAAGGAGAGACACAGAAAGGAGAATTTTAAATGGCACATATTGATTGGCTTGGCTCACCAAAAGAAGGCACTTTACCAGCTTTTCAAATTACAATTTATTCAATAGCGAAAAAGTAACTCAATTTGAGAAAGAGCTCTGACACCCCGTAGGAGTTGCTTTCTCTCCACTTAAATTATATCATGATCATTGTTCACTCATCATTCGCTGGAAGCCACTGGGCAAAGCACAGCTCCTGGCACCTAGGAGACAATCAATGAAGATGGTTGGATTAATGAGACTCTAACTGGCAGGAAAGTTCAAAGTCCAGAGACTTGGGAAATTCAATGTGGGGTGAAATGGGTTGAACGTGCAAGGTTTATCCTCTTTGGTCACTATTGGGAAGATCACAGGGTTTAGAATCAACCTGACCTAGGTTCAAATCCTGCCCCCTTTTACTTCGGTGAATACTTCCTATCTGTGGACCTTAGTGTCCTTGTCAACAAGAGAAGAGACATCTTTCCTGGATGTTTGTTGTGAGGTTTCAAAGGGATGCCCTCCATCAAATGCATCTACAGGACCAGAAGAAAGAAGGTGCCTCTAGATACTGTTCTGCTGGAGATGAGGGTTTGATTTCCCAAAGGGGAGGCAGCTATATCTTGAATCCACTAAAATAGTCATTGAATAAAAAAAAAAAGTTGGTTCATCTCTCTCTCTCTCTCTCCTTTTTCCTTTGTTCCTTTGTTTTATTTCTTTATACCAGAGGGAAGGGGGGGGGGGGGGGAGGGGGGAATGGGTGAAATAGGTGAAGGGAATTAAGAATGCACTTATCATGATGAACACTGTGCAATATATAGAATTGTTGAATCATTATATTGGACACCTGAAATTGGTATAACACTGTACGTTAACTGCACTGAAATGAAAATTAAAAGCTTAAAAACACAACAGTTGGTTCTCTTTACTTCCCAGTTCCTCGTCCTTGCCTGCAATTCCAGAAGCTGCCACCAGAGCTAGAGAAATGGGTCGAGTCAGAATTGCAGTGAACTACACTGGGCCCTCCTTTTAAAGAGTACAGGGTTTTTCTATACATTATCTCCCCCATTTTTCTGTCTTCAAATGATCTGAATGTCTTTACCCACAATAAAAGGATCCATTTGCAGGGGCGCCTGGGTGGCTCGGTTAAGCATCCAACTTGGGCTCGGGTCATGATCTTGAAGTTTGTGAGTTTGAGCCCCTTGTCAGATTCTGTGCTGACGGCCCAGAGCCTGGAGCCTGCTTAGGATTCTCTGTCTCCCTCTCTCTCTCTGCCCCTCCCTGCTCTCTCTCTCTCAAAAATAAATAAACATTAAAAATATTTTTTTTGGGGGCGCCTGGGTGGCTTGGTCGGTTGGGCGTCCGACTTCGGCTAAGGTCACGATCTCGCGGTCGGTGGGTTCGAGCCCCGCGTCGGGCTCTGGGCTGACAGCTCAGAGCCTGGAGCCTGTGTCTCCCTCTCTCTGTGACCCTCCCCAGTTCATGCTCTGTCTCTCTCTGTCTCAAAAATAAATAAACGTTAAAAAAAAATTTTTTTTTTAAATATTTTTTTTGAAAAGGATCCATTTGCATATCAGCTTCTCAATTATAGATCTTGCTTGACTTAACAATGGGGTTAGTCCCAATACACCCATTGTGAGTTGAAAATATCATAAGTCAACAATGCACATAATTCACCTTATCTACCAAACATCCTAGCTTAGCCCAGCCCACCTTAAATGTGCTCAGAACACTTACATTAGCCCACAGTTGGTTGTCAGCATAGCATTGCTGACCCTCGCCATCGCGGGGCTGACCGGGAGTGGTGGCTGCCCTGCCCATCGGCCCCAGAGAGGACCATACACTTACTACTAGCCAGGGAAAAGATGGAAATTCAAAGTACAGTTTCTACCAAGTGCATATCACTTTCACACCATCATCAGTTTGAAAAATCTTGTGTTGGGATACAGGAGCGCTGATGCATGGGGGCACTTGTTCCCCAATGTTTATAGCAGCACTTTCAACAATAGCCAAATTATGGAAAGAGCCTAAATGTCCATCAACTGCTGAATGGATAAAGAAGATGTGGTTTATATGTACAATGGAATACTACTTGGCAATGAGAAAGAATGAAATCTGGCCGTTTGCAGCAATGTGGATGGAACTGGAGGGTATTATGCTGAGTGAAATAAGTCAGTCCGAGAAGGACAGATATCATATGTTTTCACTCATATGTGGATCTTGAGAAACTTAACAGACCATGAGGGAGGGGAAGGGGAAAAAAATAGTTACAAACAGAGAGGGAGGGAGGGAGGCAAACCACATGAGACTATTAAATACAGAGAACAAACTGAGAGTGGTTGGGGGGGGTGGGGTTGGAGAGAGGGAAAATGGGTGATGGGCATGGAGGAGGGCACTTGTTGGGATGAGCACTGGGTATTGTATGTAAGCCAATTTGACAATAAGTTATATTAAAAAGAAAAAGAAAAAAATCTTGTGTTGAATCATGGTCAGCCAGGGGCCATCTGCACTTTACTGTCAAAGTCGTAGGCTGATTGGTTGCAAGTGATAAAGAAGAGAGTAGGGAGAAAATCTTTGCAAGTTTCTAGGTTCCTGCATTTGGGATCAGTTGCTGACAACCTGGGAGAGACTTTCTGCTAAATGTTCTAGGATGCTTATTGAGCTTCTGGAAGATAAGCGGTTAACTCTTAGGTCAAAGATTGGAATTAAGAACAAAGGTCATGGTGACCTAAAAAAGGATTTTCTTTCTTACTTGCATAGGGCTTTCATTTTTAATTTCTTTTTATTCAATTAATTTCATGCTATTTCATTTCTTTCATTTATTCATTTCTTTCATTTCATTTTCCTTCAAACATTTATTGGTGCAATATTGTGAGTAGCATTGCTGTAGCTAGGCCCTGGGGATTTTTCTGGGAACAAAACAAATGAAGCCTTTGCCTCTTGGAGTTGAGATTCAGCTGGGGGAGACAGACAGTTGAACAATAAACATAAGATAATGGCAGGCAGTAATAAATGTTCCAGAGGAAAAAAAAAAAAAGCAAAGTAAGAAGCTAGACTGTCATGGAGGTAATATCTGGGCAAAGTAACCGAGAACAAAGGCAGAGTAAGCCTTTGTAGATATCTGGGGATGAAGGAATGTTCCAGGCAAACAAGTAGAAAGTGCAAAGGCCTGAAGTCAGGGGCATGTGTTGTGGCGATGAAGAGCTAGGAGGCCAGTGTGACCGGAGTGTACTGAGCACAGGGGAGAGCAGAGGGACATAAAGTTGGAGACGCGGCCCAGATCTCACGGACCCTTAGAGGATGTAGTATCGACCTGGGATTCTATGCCAAGTTTGGGAAATTGTTAAAAGGTGTTATAAGCGGGATGACTTATATCCTCCCCCCTCCAATTAATACCTTGAAGCCCTAACTGCCCGTATCTCATAATATGACTGTATCTGGAGACGGATTTTGAAGACGATGAAACTGCCATGAGGCCATTACAGTGAGCCCTAACCTAGGATGACTGATGTCCTTAAACGAAGAGGAAATTTGGACACAGAGAGAGATACCAAGATGCATGGGGATAGAGAAAAGACCACGTGAGGACCACAAGTCGAGGAGAGAGGCTTAAGAAGAAACCCAAACTGCCAACACCCGATCGTGGACTTCCAGCCTCCACGACTCTGAGGAAAGAAATCTATTGTGTGTGCCAGGCAGTCTGTGGTATTCTGTTATGGCAGCTCTTAAAACAAACACAAAGGGTATCGAAGCACAGACTGCCATCATCTGGCTTTAATTTTCAAATGATCACTCCAGCTGCTATGAAAAAAGGGCCATGGTGGGGAAGAGTGGAGGCAAGGAGGCCAGCTAAGAGGCTGCTGCAGTGACCCAGGTAAAATGGGGCTGTGGGCTGGACTGTACCAGTAGGAAAAGAGGTGATGAGAAGTCCCGAATCCAGACAAACCTTGCAGGAAGAGCTAACGGGATTTGTGGGAAAGAGGAAATGGACATGCTGGCCAAGTCAGGCTTGTTCAGGATGTCCACTGAGGCACTGGCCAAAAGCATCCAATCCCTTGTCCCCCCAAGAGGTTCCGGGTACTGCGACAAGATCTTAAAAAAAAAAAGTCCTAAGATTTTACAGCCAAACTGATCTTACAAGGAACAAAAGGCAGAGGCTACTGAAGGAAAGGAAATCCTAGGATAGTTCTAGGGTCAGAATGCTTGGATTTAAATCCTGGATCCACTTCTTACTGTGTGACTAAGGGCAAGTTATTGAAACATTCTAAATGTCAGTTTCTTCATCCATGCAATGAAGACGACAATATCCACCACGTGGGCCTGTTGTATGAATTGGTGTATTTATGTAAAGCTCTCAGCATAGATTTGTCCTATAGTAAATGGTATGTATTGGTTAGCTCTTGCTGTGTAACAACCTCCCCCCCAACAACTCAGTGGTTTATACAAGAAGCATGTATTATTGCTCATGAATATGCATGTCAGTTATTTTTCTAAGGGGGCCAAGAAGGACCAAAGACATGAGATCTGTTTCCAAAGGACCTGTGAACTAGGCAAACAGTGGAAACACACACATAAAGCTCACAAATCTTCGCACAGGTTGTAGGAGCTTGTAAGGATGCACTGGGACTGGCTGGGAGACACGAGTTCTGGTCCAGTTGTGGGATTTGGGGCAAGATCCTTCCCTCACTGTGTCTCAGTTTCCATATATAAGGGAAGGAGTTGGATCAGACAATCTTGAGAATTTCCTCCAGATAGGGATTCCCTTGAATGTATGTAATACTACCTGCCTACCTGTGGCTTGAACATATAGGAGTGGTATTATGCAAATCTGGAGCTAAGCAGTCCAGGACTCAGTGATACCTGCTGTCTCCCTGCTCTGACACCCTTAGAGGGCTGGCTTGTCATCTCAGTCCCAAGGCAGTCACTGTGCCTCCAAATATCGCACCTTTGTTCTAGGTAGGTAAAAAGGAAGGGGCAGAAAGAGAGCAAAGGTTCATACCCACAGAGTCTGTTTCTATTTGTAAGAAAATCAAAGACTTCCCTGTGAGCCCCATCCTGATGATTTATGCTTGTCTTTTTATTTTTTATTAAAAATTTTTAAATTAATTTATTATTTTGAGAGAGAGAGAGAGCAAGTGCACAAGCAGGGGAAGGGCAGAGAGAAGCAGAGACAGCATCCCAAGCAGGCCCTGTACCATTAACACAGAGCCTGATGCAGAGCTCGAACTCACAAACTGTGAGCTCATGACCTGGGCTGAGATCAAGAGTCGGCTGCATGGGGCACCTGGGTGGCTCAGTCGGTTAAGCGTCCGAATCTGGCCCAGGTCACGATCTCGCCGTTCCCAAGTTCAAGCCCCGCGTCAGGCTCTGTGCTGACAGCTCAGAGCCTGGAGCCTGTTTCAGATTCTGTGTCTCCCTCTCTCTCTCTGTCCCTCCCCCACTCATGCTCTGTCTGTATCTCTCAAAAATAAATAACCATTAAAAAAAAAAAGAATCAGAAACTTAACCAACTGTGCCACCCTATGCTTGTCTTTTTAACCAGAGCTGTTCTCCATAGCTACCCAAGTAGAAGGTAGCTACAAGTTCTGAACAGGAGTTGGGTCAGTAAATCATGCTGCTGGCTGCAAACTAATTACACATTCATAGAGTCCCATGGGAGCACCCTTGGGTCCTCAGACCCACAGGGAACTCTGGCCAGTCAGAGGTTGTCCCTCTGGTAACATTTTCCATATAATTTCATGGGACTATAAATTCTTTTTTTTTAAATTTTTTTTTTAACATTTATTTATTTTTGAGACAGAGACAGAGCATGAACGGGGGAGGGGCAGAGAGAGAGGGAGACACAGAACCGGAAGCAGGCTCCAGGCTCTGAGCCATCAGCCCAGAGCCCGACGCGGGGCTCGAACTCACGGACCGTGAGATCGTGACCTGAGCTGAAGTCGGACGCTTAACCGACTGAGCCACCCAGGCGCCCCAATATAAATTCTAAAAAAGACAAGGACACTGCTTGCTCGTTCTCACCCGGATCTTCAGAACCCGGTCCAGGGCCTGGCCCATCAGAGTTGCATGGCAAACATTTGTGAATGAACAAATCGCCCATCAGTGTGTATGGATTTCAATGGACGGGGCACTCGGGGAATGAGGGATCTGGATAATTGGATTTTCTGGCAGCCTGAGGCTGAAGCAGAAAAGCTTATGATTTCAAATTAATTCCAGCAACACTGAGTGCCTTCCGCATCCATAGCTCCAAGGTAAAAACACACGTGCTGTGTATGTGTAATGGTCGGGGTCTCGGCAAGAAAGACGGCGCCGTCAGGGTGAGGGTGGGGCTTGAGGAGG
This sequence comes from Panthera tigris, assembly GCF_018350195.1. NCBI lineage: Eukaryota > Metazoa > Chordata > Mammalia > Carnivora > Felidae > Panthera > Panthera tigris. Next base: position 88,790,283 of record NC_056669.1, on the reverse strand, counting down.
CTCCACTCACACAGGCGTGATAGGCTTAAGGGAAACCAACAACGGGTGCCGGAGTCCCCCTTGGGCCAGCAGTGCTGGGGAGCCCTGCCGTCCCTGGGGGGCACAGGGGAAGGGGAGGCAGTGGATCCCCCACAAGATGAGAGCCAGAGCAGGAGCTGGAGCTACAGCAGATGTCCTGGCAGGCGCCGTGGCCTCACACAGGGGAGCCCCGCCCCCCGGCCACTGTGCACAGAGAGAATGAGCACTCTGCCTCTGCTTCCTTCCCCCTCACTGCTCACCTGCTGGTGCATTTCATCTGCCAAACCCTCCTGGGAACCAGAGGAGGGGGGAGCCTACTGCGGTCAAACCCCAGGGGGGCACAAAGCAGGGAGGGGAAGGGTTGGGGGAGGGTTGCGTTGGGGGCAGGTGGACATTAGTGTCCACTTCTACATAGTAGAACAGAGGCCTGGAGTAGCTCAGTCCTTTGTCCAAGTTCACATGGCTTGGGCACAGCCAAGCCAGGACTAGTGCTCAGACCATCTGACTCCCATTCCAGTGCTCGTTCCCACCTCCTACTGCAGCCTACTTGAGAGACAGCCTGCTCATTCCTTTTGCTTCTGGATTCTTCTCGGGAGTGAGGAGACCTGGGTAGAAAGCACTGCCTTTCTGGGCAGGAGAATGAATTCTGCAAAACGTAGATTGGAAGTTGGCTGGGGGTGTTCTGTTTAAGCCTTTTTAAGAGTGGAAAGAAAATTAGGTCTGCAGTCAGCAGGGCTGAGTACCAGGTGGGCCCCCACTGACAACGGGTATTATTTATTGAGCCTCTGTTATGTGCCAGGCACTGTCCTAAATGCTTCACACACATCATAACCCTCAAAGGAAGGTATTATTATTTCCATTTGCCTGGCTCCAAAACAGAAGCATGGAGAGGTTAAATGACTTGTGCAAGGTAGAGCTAGGATTCAAAATCAAGACTGGATACAAAGGCCAAGATCCTACCTTTACTCTCATGGTTGCCCTTCAGAGGACTGCAAGCTGATTTTGACCCATTTGGACCCTGAAATTTTGTAAAAAAAAAAAAAAAAAAAAAAAAAAAATGAAATCAGTGGCCAACAGCTTAAAATTGTGTGCCATTTCACATAAAAACCCGAATTTCCGACTTCTATGGAAAAATGGGAAGATTGGAAACCCTGGGCCCATATTCTCATATGGCAACAATCAACTAACGCTGAGTGACAGCTACCTCCTTTAAATGGGAGATTTGCTCTCATTTTGCCCTAGTCCTCACCACTCCCTACTGTCCAACACTGAGGCTGCAAATCCGTTGCCATTCCTCATCTGCTTTCCCATAGATTCTCTTACACCCAGGCCACTCCACTTATTTATATTGCCAGCTTGGCTGCAGTAGGTGTTTGGGTTGTGCCCACATCACTGATACAAGATGATCTACTGGGGTGACAGAAGCAAACATTTGACCTTCTGTTAATGCGTCTGATCTCATTCATGCTTTTTTTTTTCTTTTTAAAGTTTTCTATTTTTCAAGTTAATTTATTTTTTTTAATTTTTTAATTTTTGAGAGAGAGAGAGAGAGAGTGAGAGCAGGGGTGAGGAGTAGCGGGGGAGAGAGAGAAAGAGAGAGAGATCGACAGAGAGAAAGAGAATCTTAAGCAGATTCCATGCTCAGCACAGAGCCTGACACAGGGCTTGATCCCATGACCTGGAATCATGACCTGGGCTGAAACTAAGAACTGAATGCTCAACCGACTGAGCCACCCAGGCGCCCCCTGATCCCATGTGCTCTTAATGTTTATTTTCATGTTTTACTGTATATTTAATATATTAACACAACAGTCACGACTGTATTTTATAAATGAATTTTATGCATGTGTCTTGGAGCTATTGCTCAGAACATTTTCCTGATAGGGCTGTGAGATAGAAACGTTTGAAGACCACTGCTCTTAATCCCTGCTTGTACGGTAGTTACGAGACACGGTAGAAATCCCTTTGACTTTCTAGGCCTAGATTTTTTTTTTCATCTGGAAAACGGGGATACTGATACTGCCTACCTTGAAGAGTTGTTGCAAAATTCTAAACACCCAGCAAAATGTAAAGTGCTGAGCCATAAAAGCAGAAGGCCACCCTGGGAGATGTAACTTGGCACAGCCAGCCATGTGGTGGCCACTCCTCTTATTTTAATGTCAACCTGGAAGGGGACCGGAAGCTTCCCTGTGGGGTGTTGAGTCGTAAAGCCTGGGCTGCTGGCTGACCTGGTCCAACCCCCTGCACAGCAACAAGGATTGATTTCCAGGTTCATTAGTGTGTTGATGCACCCCGGAGGAAGACAACCGCTCCACTCTCATTAAAGAGAAGCAGCCGGCCCATTTCTGTTCACCTTCCCCTCACCTCCAGCCTCCACCCGATATCCCAGAAAGACTTCTCATTTCCTTCAACCCCGATGGTCTCCCCTGTCCTTGGGTTCATTCTCACTTGGGGAGAGTATAGATTTAAAGGTGGATTCGGACACACAGGTGGGGGTGTCAGCACAGTGTCTGCCCCAGTGTTGTCGTGTTAAAGCTCCCTCCCACCAGAAGGGGAGAGATGAACTTGAGATCAGGCACTTCAAAGCTTCTTGAGGGCATCTCTGCCTGAGATGGGGCCTAGGCCTCCTGGGGGTGGGCCCTTTGGTGGACTTAGGGGGTTAGACCGTGAACATTGAGTGAGTCTGTGGGACACTCGCTCCTTTCCTTCCAACGCCAAGGATGAGTATACAATTGTTCAAATCCCCAAAGTATGGAGAGAGAATGTTAGCTAGGACCACAGCCTACTAAGTAGTGGAGTATGGATGATCAAATGTCCTGCTTTGCCTGGGACTGAGAGGTTTCCTGGGATATGGGACTTTCAGTGCTAAAACTGGGACAGTTTAGGGCAAACAGAAAAGTTTGGACAGGCCAGATGGAGCCAGAATTCAAACCTTTACAATCTGTCTCTGAAGCCCACATGCTAACCCACTCCTCTGCAGTGCCTTGAGTAAGGACAGAGACAGCCACCAGGGGTATGTGCAGTGTGGCAGGCAGTGAACCCCCGGAGGAAGAAAGAGAAAGAGGCTTAATCATAGGGACCAGCTCTCTGTGTTATTTTTCTGAGTGTGGCAGGAGACAGTAGAGAAAGTAGCTCTCTACCCACCCTGTTTGCAAAATGAGATTCCAGTAGAGAGAGGGCCAGAGCGTGTGCAGATCCTATGAGCTCCTGTTCGTAGAACATCTTTCCATTTATAACTTTAGACCAAACGCTGGTGAGGTAGGTTTTCATAGATGAGGAAGTCAGAGCTTTGAGGGGCTCAGAAATGTGCTCAAAGCTCACCTTAGTCCTTTGCTCTGCTGTTAAAAAAAAAAAAAAATTCCATAGGCCATGAAACTTATAAACAGTTGAAATTCATTGCTCACAGATCTGAAGGCTGGAAGTCCAAGATCAGGATGCCTGCTTAGTTGGATGAGGGCCCTCTTCTGGTTGCAGACCTCTCACCATATCCTCATATGACAGAACGGGCTAGGGAGAGAGAGACGTGGGATCTCCTTTATGAGGGTGCCAATCCCGCCTTCACAAAGCCTCCACCTTCATGACTGAATCCCTTCCCAAAGGTCCTACTTACTAAAACCATCCCTTTTGGGGGTTACGATTTCAACATTTGAATTCTGGGGGACACAAAGATTCAGACTGTGGCATCCAAGCGAAGAGATGGCCCTAAGTCACGGAGAATTATGAGAGATCTCTTTATGAGCACTAAGCCATTCATGAGGGCTCTACCCTTGTGGCAGAAGGAAATAGATAACCCTCTGTTGAAAGTGGTAGACTTCGCACTTGACCTTAGGTCTTTTTGCCCCCAGTGCCCGTGGTTTCAACCATTAGGCAATACTGTCTCTCCAGGAGGATTTCTTAAAACATAGAGTCATTTCCTATTACTTTTTTTTTTATGTTTTTTACATTTATTTATTTTTGAGAGAGAGAGAGAGAGAGAGAGACAGAGCACAAGTGGGGGAGGAGCAGAGGGAGAAGGAGACACAGAATCTGAAGCAGGCTTCAGGCTCTGAGCTGTCAGCACAGAGCCTAATGTGGGGCTCGAACCCACAAACCGTGAGATCATGACCTGAGCTGAAGTCGGGCGCCCAACCAACTGAGCCATCCGGGTGCCCTTCATTTCCTGTTATTGTTATAACTCAAAGCTGGCAGGGGAGGAAAGTAGGTGGGTGAGAGCTCTGTTCAATCTTTCTGTGCCTTTTGAGTATATTCTCGACTTTCTGCTATTGGCTGCTGGTGTTAAGGCAGGGAGAGTGAGCCAAATTTCGGTGTCTCATATTTCCTTGTTACCAACATCTGGTCAGAAAAGGTCAAAGTTGTTAAGTGCAACACGGTCTTGAAGGTGTCTATGGATTTTATTACCCCCCCATCCTGCACCCCTACTTCTCGAGCCTTGTCTGAGCCTTTTCGGGTGTGTGTGTTGGGGGTGGGGGTGTTACCACACATGTGCACACCCTGGGTTTAATTTATCAGTGTTACAGACTGTAAAAAAGTTAGGCTTTGTAACACTGCCTACGGTCAAGAGCCAAAATTAAAGTGTTATTTAAAATACATGAGAGAGACTGATAAGTCATAGCTTTGAAAAGTATGATACCACCTTGACTGTAAAATACTACCTCCTTGGGAGACCCAGTCCAAAGAAAAGTTTTCCTCTAGGTCCTGTTAATACGTGAAGCTCCAATCACAAATCTGAGCAGAAGTCAATTCAACATTGAGTGAACGTCTCCTATGTGTCAGGCTCTGTGCTAGGTGCTGTGAGGATAGAAAGATGACATTGACTAGGATCTTTCCCTCATCCAGTCCCCAGGTCATTGAAGAAGACATTATTATACTCCAGGGTAGAAATGAAGAAAGGGACAGTATTCCAGTCAGGGGCAATGGCCTGAGCAAAGATCTAGAGGGTGGAAACTAATTACACTTGGGACAGGGGAAGAGCCTCTTTGGCTCACAGAGCACTGAGGGGAACAAAGACACAGAAAATGCAGGTCCCTGCAGGAAGGAACACCCCTCTGACGTCAGACCTCATTCCTGAAGATATGGAGATGCATATATAAGCTGGAAATAGGCCTCAGGAGAACCTGATGGTCAACCGTAAGAGTTAAATGTTGATAAATCAAAACCCAAAGAATGACACAAACTCGGGGAATTGCCAAACCTAGGGCACAGATGAAGCGGTCAGAAGTTCAGCTAGGGAAGCGCGCTGCACGGGCTGGAGGAGATGTAGCATGCTTCGCAGGCAGAACGGGAATTCAACCTAGAGGTGGCCTTTGGAGAATGGAAAGAATTTCCTTGGCGGGAGAGGACGGCCAGGGGCATTCTGAGCAGAGGGAGTTTCGGGAAGAAGGGTGGGGTGGAGGGAAGGAGGTATACCTGGGGTGTGTGAGTTCCCTGGTTAGACTAGTGCAGAAGGGTCTGCTCTAACTCCCCCCACCCTCTGGGCAAGTGATCGACGGGGTGATGAAGGGTGACCAGGTGTTGGGGGCAGATAGCTCTGGGCTGGGTTGAACTCTGATTTCACTCTAACTGGTCGAACTCTAACTCCTTCACTGATTTTAAGTCACCTCTCTGTACCTCCCTTAGCCCCGGTTTCCTCATTTGCAGAATGGCCTGAACCAGAGACTTTCTTTGCAGGGCTGCTGTGAAGGTTAGAGCTTTACGTCCGCTAGAGCGCTCTGTGGACAAGTCATAGCGAGTCCCAAGTCACCTGGCCTTCTACTTTGCACGCCCTACGTCTGCTTCCCTCTCAGGAGAAAGGATCACACTCAGGCATTGCTTGCGGCTTTCTTGTATGCGTGAGGAAATCTCCCAGAAGCCCCTGCAGGTCACGTGCTCATTCTGAGTCACTCACTGACAGAGGGGGTGGGGCTTCCCTTAAGGCCAATCGGGCTGGGCAGTGAGCTGGGAGGCGAGGGCGCTTCCAGTCCAGGAAGGGGCGGTGCCCGCTGCACTTCCGGGAGCCGCCGCGTAGCTGCCGTGGGGTGCGGGACCCCAAGCGCCCCGTTTGGTGACAGTTTGCAGAATGCGGGCACAGGTGGCAGAGGAGGCCACGCAGATCCCAGGGCTCAAGATCTCTTTCCTTGATGTTGTCTGGGTCACTAAACTTGGAAATAAAAGGGAAGGGTGAAAAAGAAGTGACATTCTGAGAGAACCGAGCAGCTCAGAGTGGTTAGTATCAAAATCATAATGTCCATAAAGTTCTTTGAAATCCATAAAGTCTTTTTCCCTCCATTCTTCTCCAGGGTGTAATAACCTATCCCTTTTCATTTATTCTTCACAAGCACCCGGGCTTCCGGCAGGGACGGTTTACAGCCCTTCCTGCTACTTGTTTCTACCATCCGGAGGTGTCCTGTGGTTGGTGCCCCAGTGACTGCGAACGTGGTGGGACAGGTCTCAGCTCCAGCACCGCATGGCGCGTAGCTTGCGCCAGGGTGGGCAAGCTAGCCTCTCTGTGCTTGTCCTCAATGGGTCCCGGTTCCCGGGAGACAAGCACCAGCCCTACTGGTTGCATACAGTTTGTTCTTCTCGGTCTGCATGAGGTGGCCTGTTGAAGATAGGGAGGATTTGTGAATCCTGCAGGATCGGAGTCTTGCCACTTCCTGCCATCTCATCAAAGAGCAGAACATAGAAATAGGCTACGTGAAGGGAGAGAACGGGCAGCTTAATAAAAAGCACGCACTCCATAATGTAAGGAAATTACAGTATTATTACTTTCCAGCACAGCAACAAGATATAAATAGATACTAATAAGTAAAATTAGGTTAATTGCTGAAAAAAGTACAATTCATAATAGGGTTGCATTATATAAATGTTTGCACATGTAAATGTCCTTTAATATACATGGGACTTCGCTGCGTTGGCATGAAAAATTGCCGGCTCTGCTGTAATTAGCTGTGTGATCTCAGGCAACTCTTCCCCTTTCTGAGCCTCAATTTCATTGGCTATAAAATGAGGCTAATAATTTCTTTCTTGTAATAAAGAACAGATGAGGTAATGTGTGAAAGGGCTTTGAAAACTGGAAAGCCCAATACATTCCTTAGGTATTTAATAATTATCGTAACTAATAATCATCATAACTAATAATCATCCACAATAAAAATATATTCAAGGAAATCATAAAGACTCATTGTTTGAAATACCAAACTAAAAAGTGATCCAGAAATACTAAATTCATGTTTTTCTTTACAACAGTGTCTACAAATTGGAGACATTTGATTTGCTTTTTTTAGATACTGGTTTTTTTTTTGTTTTGTTTTTTGTTTTTTGTCTTGTTTTTGTGTGTGTGTGTTTTGTTTTTTTTTAAGAGAGAGACAGAGTGCAAGCGGGGGAGAGGAGCAGAGGGAGAGAGGGGAAGAATCTTAAGCAGATTTCATGTGGAGCCCAAGGACACAGGGCTCAGTCCCACGAGCCTAGGATCATGACGTGAGCCAAAATCAAGGGTCGGATACTCAACCAACTGAGCCATCCAGGCATCCTGATACTTTTTGATTAACAACAACATTGGCCCTCACAGCATCTTTAGGGACTGAACAGCAACTGGTGGGTTGTTTGGGACAGAAACCTGGATGGCCCAATCTCCTTGATTAAGGTAGCTACCTTTATGAATGTATTTTCTGGGTAAACATGAAAACCGGATTAAATCGGGCACTTCATTTTGGATAAGGAAACGTCAGGGCCCTGTGGGATGAACTGTTTATAGTCTTACTACAGAAATGGATGCACTATTCATACTTAAGAGTTCTGCTATCTCAAACCATGGCCCTTTGCTTCTCACTTCAAGTTCATTCACAGAGCCATCACCGGGGAGGGAGTCAGTCATTGTGGGTTAAAAGCAACTAATGTCAGACCCCTGCTGGCCTAATATGGTACTGCATGGGCAAACGCAGTCTGGTTCCTGTTAATGGGGAAATTAGCTACAGGGGCAAGAGAGGGGAGAAGCCAAGGATTCAGTGTGGCCTAATTTATATCTAGGTGTCACTATTCATCAAAATGTGTGCCAAAATGGGAGCAAGAAGAAAGGTCGACCTCGAATGGAGAACAACAGCTCTTGAGGGGCAACCAGGGATCATAATCTCCCTTCAGGGCAGTTTAGAGCAGCTCCCCTTGGTTGCTAACAGCACATAGAATGTGACACTTTCTCTTCACTGTGCTTTCAAACTCATTGTTGATGGCATGCTCTCACTTCTCACAGGGAAAAAGCTTTCTCCCCAGCTTTTTCATTCTGCCTCTCAAAAGCAAGGAGGAAGGCCTCTGAAGAGTGAAGGTCAAAATACAGTGCTCAATAATATATGTGATGGGACCACTATACTAGGAGGTGGGATATGCTGGTATAAGGAGCCCCTAGAATTACAATGCGTTTCCTTCTGTGGTCTGAGCTCTTTCCTGCTCTCTCATGAAACTGAAGTAAAATGGCACCTGCCTCTGCAAGGAAAATGGAGTCCAGGGTAAAGGAAGCACACGGCAGCCCAGGGAGGCACAGAAGAAACCCAAACAAGACAAGAACCCCTGATGAAGAGAGCACAGCTCTTGTTTTGAGGGAGAGGACTTTTTTTTAAATGTTAATTTATTTTGAGAGAGGGCAAGCATGAGCGGGGGAGGGGCAGAGAGAGGGAGAAAGAGAATCCCAAGCAGGCTCAGCACCGCCAGCACCAAGCCTGACATGTAACTTGATCTCATGAGCCACGAGATCATGACCTGAGCCGAAATCAAGAGTTGGACGGACACTTAACTAAGCCACCCAGGTGCTCCGAGGAAGAGGAGCTTGATCAGTGTTCCTGGCTGGTAGAAATCAGAGCAGGAATGGGGAGTCCATTTTGGAGGAGCAGAGGTTGGAGAGTGGCAAAGTGGCTGACGTGCCAGCTCAACTCCCAACGTAGTGGTTTTGGCTGCAGTGAACAGGTAAACCCCAGGGAGCAGAACCAGCAGTTGGGAGTGGGGAGCCATGAGGGACGGGGAGAGTCCGTCTACTTTCTCTGCTTTAACATGGTCGAGCAGATGAAGTCTTCTTCTTTTGCTCAGGCCAGAAAGCTCTGAGGAGGGTTTCCAATGATCCAAAGTCAGGGCCTTACCTCATTGGGTCCTAACGTCCCCATGACTGGAAGGTCACAGAGACAAAATGGTCTTGCACTAGGATTAAGGGTGTTTTTCAGCCAACCCTTCCTCTTCAGGGTTTGTGCCTGTTCAGTTTGGCTTGAGTGATGCAAATCCATTCTTCCCAGTAAAACAAAATCATCATCTCATTAGCATCCCCGAGAATGTTCTGTGATTACAGGAAGGAAAGCTGTGATTGCCAATCTAAACAGGGAGAACTTGGTGATTTTCAAAGGCACTGTTGGCTGCACTGAGCAGGCAGTAAGAAACCCACCCTCAATTTTCTGTACGGTGCTCCTCTACACGGGCAGACTCTAAAATACTCAGCTATCCTCCTGTTGATGAATACTTAAGTCATCACATTTCTGCCATTAGAAACAATGTTACATGAACACTGTATGCAAAAAGCTTTGTATAGGTGTCATATTTCTTTGTTAGAGAGATCTAGAAATGGGATTGGATACCACCAAATTTCCTTTTGAAAATCTTTTTTCATACTTCATCAATGTGTTATAGTAATGCTAATATTGATTGTAGCTATTTTATTTGAGGGCTATTTGCCAGGCACTGTATTAAGCACTTTTCACGCATTATCTTATTTGATCGTTCTCATCAGTGTGTCAGGTTCTATTATTATCCCCATTTTAGAGATGGAGAAATGGAGACACAGGGCGGGTAAGTTACGCATTTAAAGTGACTTAAGACATGCCAGGCCCAGGCTTCCTGATCCATTTTTCACTCCTACCTCCATTTCAGGAAGAGAAAGCTTGAGTGAAAGGCGTAATGAACTTGTCCATGAGAAGAAGCCAGTGGGAAGCTGATTGTTGGAAGTGTGGTCATCTTGAGTCTTCATTGACAAATCTTTGAGTTTGGTGTTGATACAAGGACGTTAAACTCAAGGTCACGAGAGGATTTTACTCCAGCTATGCCCACAAAACCTCTCTTTTAGATGCATAATGCAGTCAACGTTGTACTGGTTCTATTTAACCTCTGCCAAAACAGCTGGTTGAAGTGGTTTTCCTCTCAATTAAATTAACCGGCTGTCTCAGTGTTCTGCTGTGTCAGGCTAAGAGTACACGAAATGGGATGGGGGTAGATCCAGTTCAAGGCCATAGCGTTGTGCATTCCTAGAAACGGAATCCCTTGATTAGCGTGAACTGTCGTGAGGAGAACCGGGGACCACGGGGGTGATGGCTTCTTTGAGACATGCTGTGTCCACGAGCTCCTGTGGATGCCGTGCCTTTGTTCCTGGGAGAGAAAGGGTCAGAGTGCACTAAGGAAAGGGGTGAGAAGGAGGAGGCGGAGGGGAGACAGCTGTTCCGGCAAGTGGGGGTATTTATTTCTTACCATTGCTAAATGCTCTCGTTACATTGCAGTGGATCTACTAATCTCCTAAGAAAATACAACCCTGTGTCTCTTCTTTCCTCGGAAGGGCATGAACTCTGTACAAGACGGCCCGCAAGTGCACAGAGGGTGTCACGCACACTTTCTGTACAAGGAACAGGGTCATGACTGCATCACCAGCCTGATGATACACACACACACACACACACACACACGCACACGCACACCCCGCATGACACGTGACCGCTCTGTTGAGGGGGTGCAAAAACCTCACTAAAGTTGTAGTGAGATGGAACATTGCACTTATACAAACTCCTTTCAGGGAGACAGCTACGTGGAGTTGGAAGAAATACTTTGAAAAGCCATTTGGAAGTGAGGGGGAGGGGTGAGACCCTGTAAACGGGGATGCTGGAATGACAACAGATGGTCGCTAAATGGTCTTGTCTAAAAAGGGGGTCGGGGCTTTTGTTTCGGAGTGTGTTATGCACTTGGGGGCATGGCCTCCAATGCCCCACCCGTCCCCACGCCTACACACCACACCCAGAGAAAGGTGCGGACCATCCTATCCTTGAAATAAAATGTTGGGGCGCCTGGGTGGCGCAGTTGGCTAAGCATCCGACTTCAGCCAGGTCACGATCTCGCGGTCCATGAGTTCGAGCCCCGCGTCAGGCTCTGGGCTGATGGCTCGGAGCCAGGAGCCTGTTTCCGATTCTGTGTCTCCCTCTCTCTCTGCCCCTCCCCTGTTCATGCTCTGTCTCTCTCTGTCCCAAAAATAAATAAAAAATGTTGAAAAAAAAAATTAAAAAAAAAGAGAAATAAAATGTTGACCTCATGTTTAATGAACGGCAGTTGGGAGGGGTGCCAAGTCTTTTTTTTATAACCACATTTCCCTCTGGTATTACACACACTCACTCTCGCTGGTACTTCCCAGCCCCGTCTGACCACCACCACACTGATGCCAAAGTGCCAGAGAAGGCATTTGAAAATGGTCCATGGTCCACTGTAAGAGACCAGACACAAACCCCCATTTCTTTGAAGTTTATCTATTTATTTTGAGAGACAGAGAACATGTGCAAGTGCGGGGGGGCGGGGGGGGGGGAAGAGAATCCCAAGCAGGCTCCACAATGTCAGCGTGGAGCCCAATGCAGGGACTTGAACTCACGAACCGTGAGACCATGACCTGAGCTGAAATGGAGAGCTGGAAGCTTAACTAACGGAGCTGCCCAGGCGCCCCACAGACTTCCATTTTCAATGAACTTACACATCAGTTTCCTAGTCCTGAGAATGGAGGTAACCAGTCAGCTGGGATGGAAGGGTCCTGCCAATGCACGAGGTTTACTGAGCACCTTCCCCTGTGCCTGGTGTATCGTGGGGCTACAGGTCTCAGTCAAGCAGGCCAGTGCTGCCTTTGCTTGCCACAACAGTAACCCCAGGATGCAGCCTGGAGAAGAGAATGGGGGTGGGGGTGGGGGATGGAGGAAGAGAACCAGAGAGAGAGAGAGAGAGAGAGAACCACAGCCTGTTAGAGCTGCACCTCATATTCCAGATGATGCCGCCCTGATGAGAAAAATTTCCTTGTGCTAAACACCAATGTCTGTGCAAGCCCCGAGGCTAGAAACGCCAGCCTGTGGAAAGCTCACTTCCCTTTGGGACCAAAGATGGAAGCGTGGGGTGTTTCCCAGAATGTTCTAATGTGGGCTCCTGGGTCACTGACCAGACTTTCTCTTCTGGGAGATCATGGCCAAATCTGGATAAGAACTCAGGTTCCCCAATGACCTCAGGCCAATCATTCATTCCCTTTCAGCCCATATTCTCACCAGTTAAATGAGGTCATTGGGACTCCTCTCTAAATCTGTTTCTATAACTGTTACATGGAATGCCGGGACACCATACCCAGTTCCCTTCGAGGCTCCGTGATGTTCACGAACATATTAGAAGGTCTGAGGAGTCCCACAGGGACTTTGTGTGGCCTCCTCTTTCACTTCCCAAGTTACCTGACTACAGTGCATTTTTTCATGGCTCATGTGCTCTTCGTTCTCAGTCTGCTCAGGCTGCTAGAACAAAACACCATAAACCGGATGATTGATCAGCAGAAGTTGATTCCTCCCAGTCCTGGAGACCGGAAGTCTGAGATCACAGTCAGGGGCTGGTGAGGGCCTCCTCCAGGCGACAGCCTGCCCATTTCTCAGCGTGCCCTCACGTGGAGGAAGAGGCAAGGGAGCAAGCTCCCTGGGGCCTCCTTTCTAAGGGCATGGATCCCATTCATGAGGGCTCCACATTAATGACCTAATTATTTCACCAACACTCCCTCCTAATACCATCACACTGGGGGTTAGAACTGCAATGTATAATTTGGGGGGTACGCGAATATTCGGTCCAAAGCACTTGGGGAATTGCTGCCCTCCTATAAAGTCTACGTTGGAGTCCGGTTCTCCTGGTATAGCCCCAGTGTGTGCGCATGTGTGCACACACACAGTCACCCGTGGACACGCATACATACACATCACCCATATGCACGTGCACACACGCACATACACATACATATGCACACTCATGGAGGGGAGGAAGAGTTGGGGTTTCTTAGAGGCAGGATGTTTCCATTCCTACTGTCCCCTCTCTCTTTGCTAAGATCTTACAGTGTTAGAGCCGGAAGAGGTAGAGAGATCCAATCTAAGAGACTCTACCCCTATTTTAGGAGTGTTTAGATTGGGAAGCTGACCGGCCAAACGCTGCACAGCAGGGACAGCAGCTAGGTTTCCCAGCTCTCGTCCCCCTCCTCCTGGGAAAAGCAGGTGCCTTTTGGTGGCACCACATGCTTTGGGCACTCCTGCTGGCAAAGATGTCGCTAAGGGCGTCGGCCAGTTTTCTGCATCAAGATGTAATATCTGGAGTAACTGGATATGAATGCTATCAAGACGTTAGTCCCAGAGTCCGCGAGTATTTTTCGAACATCTATTTTGTGGCGGGCAATTTTGTCAGCATTGCTAATACAGCAGTGAACAAACAATACAACCTTCAAAAAGTTACTGTATGAACAAATAAGTGCATGTAATTTGAGATACGGATACGAAAGTGTAACTGGATGGGTGTGGCAGAGAGGGCTATGCGGTGGCCTCGGGGAAGAGTTGGAGGCTGAGCAGAGGAGCCAGTGTGGGGCAACGTAAGGGCAAGCTCCATCTTCCACGGCCCCAAGAAGACTCCATTCGGATGCATGACGGTCATCACGATAAGCAGTCCTCACAAGCTACCGCTTCCTAAGTACAGGTACTGTCCTAAGCCCTGTAGATCCAGCTTCCCCTTTAATCCCTCAGAGTTTAGGACAGAGCCAGTACCAGAGCCAAGTTTGTCTGTTTCTAAACCCAGGATCAGGAGCACCCTCGTTTCATTTTCCGAAGACCACACATTTGCTCTTTGTCCTGGAGATTCAACACTGGAGTCAAGTGGTTCGTAATGTTAACAGTTTCTCCCTAACAATTTAGGCTAAACCTTACCTTTCCCTTCATTCCACCACTGGTGGGTCTACTCTCCAGAGACCCTTCCTTTCCCCGTAAGACACACAAAATCAATTACGTCGTATTATCTGATGCCAGTTGTGTTTATGCCTCACGAGGGAGAAAAGTATGTTTTTATGAGCGGAGATTTTGTTTTTCTATTCTGTTCTCTTCTGGTGTGTGTGTGTGTGTGGGGGGGAGGATCTCAATACTTTTTCTGAAGTTAGATTATTGCTGGGGGTTTGGTGCTGAGTTAGCAGAGGGGATGGCCGTCCCTTATTTGTTTTCTGTGAAAGGGTCTCAGCTGTTTTTCCACCCTTATTGAATTCTCTTACTCTTAAAGAATGACCCAAGCAGAGAAATTTCCCAAACATCTGAAATCTGAGAATTTGTGTCTGGAGTCCACAAGGCTCATGGTTTCCAGATGGAGAGACCGGAAGGAAAGGAGGCGGAGGCACAGAGGAAAGAGGGTGAGAGGATAAAAGGCCAGGGGAAGCCTGAACTCTGGATCACTTCTGACAGCCTTGTGAACCAGGCCACGTCTCTTATTTGCTGCGCAAGTTTGCCACTTGACAATGTGCCAGGCCTTAAGGAATGCAGCAGTGTGCGTGTCCTCCTGAGACTGTTCCAATGATTATGAGGAAGTAAGTCATCGTGAAATTGTCTTTTCTGGGGGCAGTGACTAAGCTCATAGCACAGTATAAAAGGAAGCTTATGGCTTGGCTATCAAGAGGGGCATAAACACTCCGGATAGATTTTCTCACCATCTCAGAAATGGCAAAAGACAGATACTTCTAGAAATCCTGGCTTCTTTGCACCACTAAGCCATAGGCAACACTGGACTCCAGGTGATCTAATTCTTCCTCCACATGTCTTGTTTTCATGCCAGAGGTGGGGAAGGGGGCTTAGCAGGCAACCCAGTTTTGAGTAAATTAATAGGCAAGTATAGTTTGGTCATAGTGTCCATAAGGTCTGATCTCAGAAAGAATGCCCTTGTTTGATCAGATAGGCCAGTGTTTTCTAGGGAAAATAGATCAGAACCCACCTGTTAGCAAGTGGGAAATTGGTTTAAGAGCTGAGAAAATACCCATCTTTATTCTCACTAGTGGTTTCTTTATCATCACCTCCACCTATAACCACTCCACTGATATCACCACCACCGCCACCACCGCAGAGCCCAAGAACAGTCTTGCTCCTCTATCATGGTTCTTTCCATTTGGAATAGGCCGAATTTGGTACCAGGATACAGCCATCCAGCCTGGTCCGAAAGGTCCTGGAAGGCCAAATGCGTGGAGAGAAACCAAACACAGAAAAATTATTTCCTAACCAACACCTGCAATCTCTATTCTAATAAAAATGGTGAGGCAGCAAACTGACATCTGGAAGCTGGAGAACCACACTCGGCCTCAATGTCGTCAAGAGCCAAGCAAAATATTCAAGCTCTCCTGAACCCGGTCTCCCGGCCTGGGACGTGTAAATGTTTAACTACACTCTGGCTTGGGGGGAGAAAACAAGCAGAGGCAAACACATTCTGGGATGGCAGAGCTTCAACAGACCACTCATCTCACCCTGAGGTGTGAAGGGATACTGCCTGCCTCCCCAAGCTGAGCAGTGCCCAGAATTTATGAACTTCTTCAGAGTATAACATGAATCTGGGGTCCAAGCCAGGCATTATAACATCGAGAAAAGGTGAACAATTTTCCTCCCTGCTGCTCTTCCTATCGCTGATTGTACTATTCAGATGTGAATTATGATTTAATCCCTTCTGTGCTGAGGGTGTTGCAAAATGTTGGCTGCAATGTAGTCATAAATATTTAAGTAAAAGGAAGAGAAAGAGGAAAGAAGGAAGAAGGAAGGAAGGAGGAAGAAAGGAAGGATAGAAGAAAGGAAGGAAGAAGGAAGGAAGGAAGGAAGGAAGGAAGGAAGGAAGGAGAAGAAGAAGGAAGGAAGGAAGAAGTTAGGAAGGAAGGAAAAAAGGAAGGAAGGAATGAACGAATGAATGAAGAAGGAAGGAAGGAAGAAGTTAGGAAGGAAGGAAAAAAAGAAAGAAGGAACAAATGAATGAATGAAGGAAAGATAGAAGGAAGGAAGGAAGGAAGGAAGGAAGGAAGGAAGAAGGATGGAAGAAAGAAAGGAAGGAGGAAGGATGGAAGAAAGAAAGGAAGAAGGAAGGAAGGAAGAAAAAAAAGGAGCAAATGACAAAACTCATCATTGCCACCAGCAACAGATGGATAGGCATGGAAAAATCCTTGCCTGTATACCAAATGGAATGCAGTTGACTTAGATCATTTCTATATATAATCAGCATGGCATGGGCTTTTACAATTATGTGGTGTTGACAGCAGTGCATCATGGGAGAAAAGATGGTTCAAGTCGCACGCTTCTGGATTTCTTTATCTTAGGGTCATCAGAACGGGGCTAGGTTGCCACAAAGTGCTCAGTGATCCATGGGAAATGAATCATGTCTTCATTCCAGGGCTTAATATATGCATTACACCACTATTAGAAGCAAGCAACTCTGTGGTTGATGGCTCCAAGGAGGATTAAGGTCAAAAGTGGCCCTGGAGACCAAATTCCCTAGAGAGGGCTTGCCACACAACTCCGTGTGTCCTTTCTTCTGAGTTTTCTTCTCTTAGCAACAACTACCCAACACCAGCTTCCCAGGCTGGTACCATGTCTACGTAAGGTTTATTCTTCTTGCAGCGAAGAACTGGAGAAATACAAGGGAGAATGTGTTACTACAGGTTAAATCGTGTTACATCCAACTTGTGGTGAGGGTCCAGTTTCTTTTTATTATACTCCAATTTGACTGTAATGACTATTGCTTGAAATAAATGGGCAATTGACAGGGCCTTAGAGATAACAGGGATGCTTAAGTGATTTTTATAGTAGCAGTATTTGTTGTAACAGAATTTGACCTGTATTCTGGTTATTAGTTTTATTCATCACATTGGAAGCCTGGCACTTCCATTGTTCATGCCATTATACGCAAAGCGCTGTAGCATGAAAGTCACTTGCAAAGTTACGGCAAAAACTCTCTAAACACTAGAGGCTCAAGGAACAATAAAACCTCAGGTAGGGGGGGATGTTTTGTTTAGCTAAATGCTCAGAGGTTTATTGCTAAAACCCCTAAAGGTGTTTGTTTTATTTTGTTTTGTACCATTTATGATATGAACACCTCTAAAATGTTTGATATGCAAATTCTTGCCTTCTTTCTGGGCACGATTTCATTTCTCTAGGTGTGATGCTCAGGGTCATCGTTTTGAATATGATTATATTGTCCTATAATACAGCAATCCCCTTCAGGAATTGAGATGTGTGTGGAGCTGTTCTGAGCACTAAATAGCGCAGTTTGAGTTCTTCCGTAGACTTACATGTTTTTGTGTTTTCTATTGCTTTTTCCTTCTTGACCTAAGTTTCCTCTAGGAGTCTGTTTCTCACCCTTCTATTTAATCTGTGGTAGGCTTGAAAACCAGATGTCAAACATTTAGAACTACGTGTGATGTAGGAATAGTTTCTGAGAAGAGGCTTGATGGGTGGATGTATGGCCTTTCTCTTACGTATTTGCTTTGTAGCATTTATTTCAACCGGTCAGAGGCCTAGCTTGTCACTTCCTCATGCTCAGTCACTTGTGAGTGGGTCCAGCAGAGGTTCCAGATTTTTCCAGTTCTGTCTCAATTACTCACGGTCAGAGCACTTGTTTGGATTTCATCTTCCAGAAATGAGGATAAGTGAAACCGAC
This sequence comes from Panthera tigris, assembly GCF_018350195.1. Lineage (NCBI taxonomy): Eukaryota > Metazoa > Chordata > Mammalia > Carnivora > Felidae > Panthera > Panthera tigris. Next base: position 88,772,565 of record NC_056669.1, on the reverse strand, counting down.
AGATGGCTGAGCTGTAGGTAAATGAGTAGCCACTGAGTCCCCAAACTGGTGTGAAGTTTGTGGGCCATTTTTGTAAGGCAAATGGCCTGCTGTGTGCTGTGGCCACGATGGCGACACTCAGTAAATGGACTGTAAAATAGACAAGCTCTTTTTGCAGTCCTCTCCAAGAACATGAAGGTGGCCCGACATCAATCTGTTGGAGACATCTTCAAGATGTTTAATTAAATTACAGACTCAGTGTCACAGCTGGCTGACTTTTGGGATTCTAAGACTATGATAGAAGAAGGCACGGCTTTGCCTCTTCTGATGATTTCACGATTTATGGCCTTGGAATAAAGGAGACTAAGAAAATCTAATAGCTCCCTCCCTCCCAAAGTGCAGTTTCAGGTTAAAAGAGGTTTCCACTGCCATCGTTAGCCCTCCTTCCCTTATGTACCCTGTGCATCTGTAGACTGTACAGAGCAGGACCTAAAAAAAAAAGGTCCAAGTCTGCTGCCCCACGGCCTTACTGTATGTGTGGTGGTCGGGGTGTTATTCACCAACACAAGGCAGACTCTGTGCCACTGAGAGCGAAAGATTAAGACAAGGGGTTGTGAACCCTTTTAGAGCTAGATTTAAATCCTGGCTTCTCGTTTATTAGGATGTGACCTTGGGCAGAGCATCTAACTCTCTAAATCTGATTCTTGTGCAAGAAAATAGGAGATGATAATGTCAGTGCTCTGAGAATTAAATAAGATAATGTGTAAAGCAACGAGGCCAGTGCCTGGCCTGGAGAAAGAGCTCATTAAATGGTAGCTAGTATTATTAACACAAGGATTTAAAACTGGAGATTGCAGTTTTTAACAAGTACGGATACTCGGCACAGCCAGTTACTGACTTTAAGTGGTCTTTTCGGCTTTTTGTTTTTTCTGTGATATTTTCTTCCAAGATTGGCAGCCTGGCCTTCTCCCGGGCCAGGAGATGTCCCAGACAAGCTGCAACTTCACCCTTTTATGAGTGTAAAGGAAATGGGGCCACCTGGAAGTTGGACCAAGCAAAGATCAATGAAACGAAGTAGAGTTGTAGCTTTCCGAGGGAAAGACAATAAAATGAGAAAGGGCTGGGGCAATGGGATGTGGTGTTGAGATACTGGCACCAGGCAGTAGGGAAGGAAACCTCCAAACACGTTGTGGTTTGTTAAAACATGAGACTCTTGAGTGCTACGGGGCTTGGCAACCCCGTCTCACCAGGCAGAAATGGCCTCAGCAACCGGAGAGGGGAAGGAGGAGACGCTTAGAGGAGACAGAGAGTCTGCTGTCCTGGCTCTGTCGGTGTGGCTCGCCGGGCGACCTTGAGAGACCGACTCACCTCCCTATCTTGGACAATTTCTCCGAAGTTCACACAGTCCCCCAGCTAACTAACGAGGTCTGATGGAGACAAATTTGTTCAAAGGAAATTCAGAGTAGGGTTCATAAATCGCAGCTCCTCCAGACATGCCTGGTGGTGGGTTTTAGGAGGGGTTTTTATACAGTGAATTGTAATGCCTTTAGGCAGGACTTGCGCTTTCGGTTCACAAAGTGTCTACTCTCCTGGGGTCTCACATTTTGCCTCCGTGCATATGACTTTTGGTTTCACTGCAGCCCCACAGGTGGAAGTTGGGGGGCACCTAGATGGCTCAGTCAGTTAAGCGTCCGACTCTTGATCTCAGTTCAGGCCTTGATCTCAGGGTCATGAGTTCAAACCTGTGTTGGGCTTCATGCTGGGCGTGAAGCCTACTTAAATATATATATATATATATATATAAATATATATACATATATATCTCTCTCTCTCACATGTATAGCTCCAAGGTTCCACAAAGATGTTTTTGCTGGCCTACCTGTAATTTTCTCTACAAAGATTTTTTATTTCTAGAAAATATAAAAATTAAAATCTGATGTGCCCCCTGGTTAATCCAAATTGTAAAGCTTTAATATTACTTGAAAACATCATTCAGGATCAAGTATTCTTTGGGTTATAATCTAACTCTGCTCAGAAAATTTAACCTAGGCATGGATTGTTTTACTTTGAGGAGAAAACATATCTGTAAATAACGACTTTAAGTGTATCCGCTTGCCCCTTCCCAGAGATCTCCAAAACCACTCTGGAGAAGTCAGGAGTAAATGAGCGTCCGTATCTAATAACCACACATCACCGTCTCCAACATCCCCACAGTTAAGGATGGAGATCATCATGAATATTTACACCTAGCAGGCTCCTTTGTGCACAACTCTCAGAGACGAATGGTATTTCCAGTAATAGTTTATTGATTTCCAAATGCACAGGGGCGCTGAGTCCAAACATCCTGGGATAGCGGTAAATCTCTCTTACAAAATAATTTACAGTATGAAAATGATATACTGAAACATTAACTCAAATGTGTAATTCCCTTGGAAGAGCGAGTGTTCCCTTGTTTAACGTGAAGGGTGGAAGGAGAAGGTAAGGAGGGAATGTGACTGTGCACAGGAAAACAGGCAGAGGACAACGGATTCGTTGCTTGTCCCCACCCATGCAGTATGGCCTGTCACTGTACAAAGACTGGTCAGGTTTGATTCCTGTTAATATAAGTCCACTGTCCCCTCAAGGTCCTATCAACCCCAGCATGGGCTCTGTGGCATGTTATGCACCTTTATACCCACAAGTGTCTCAATTTGTTTTCATTTTCCTGCCCCGGCACTCCTTGTGCTGCTTCTGGTGTGTTTTCCGTTCCAAATGCTACTCTTCCACCAGGCAGGCCCCCTGGGCCTGAGTCTGGGAATGGGCTGGGTGGGGGCTTCAGAGCACTGCTGGGTGTAGGCCATATTAATGAGATCTCAAGTCTCTTCTCTCTCTCTTAAGTCTGGGCTGTGTCATCCCTAAAGAGATTTGTGTTTTCAACGAAAGTCCAGATGGGCTAGGCACACAGCAAACATGCAACCAATTTTCTGATTACGAAGCATGTACTAAACAGCCATTATGTGCGTATGAAACTTCAGGTGTTGGCAAGAGGACACTTTCTAGGTGGGGGGAGGGGAGGACTTCCTATACCCTGCCACCAGCACAAGTCACAAACTCTGTAGCTGTGCCCTCAGTCCGGACTGGAGTGGGCAGACTCCTGGGTCCTCAAAATGGCTGGGTTATCGTTTCCCATATCGTTAGACATCTCGGAGCAGGGCTGGAGCCCACCTTGGCCCTGTGCTTTAGGAGCCGACAACCTCTGCCAAGGAGCTGTTCTTCTCGTGAACACCTTGTAAGCAAGCTCCTGAGCTCCGACTATGTGGTGACACTTGTGATCGGGGCTGGCAGAAGCCTCCGCGGTGGTGCTGTGGTACACAAGATCAGGAGGGGGCCGCCCCGGTCTCCCCTGAGTTCCCCCACTATGTGTGTGTGAGGGTCTATGCATGTACCCTTGTCATTTACATAAACATATGTACTCAGTGTGTGTGTGTGTGTGTGTGTGTGTGTGTGTGTGTGTGTACACATGTCCATAGCAGGTATCAGCAGGAAAGTCTAGATTCACCGAACTTTGAGTTAACACATCGTCAAAGAGCACAGGACAGGCTGGGCTAAAATAGGAAGACTGCCTTCTCTGAGGCAGTGCAGCAGCAGACATTTTCAAATAAACTTAGCAGAACCCTCTTCACCTGGACCATTTCTAAGAACTTCTATACTCTTGAAGGCCTAGAAAAACTCTCATTTCTGGGGGATGGCGCCAAAAAGGAAAGGCTCCCCCAACTCCTGGGGGCAGGCTCAAGTTAGCAATGTGGACTTCACGTATCTGCTACAGTGGCAGAATGAGGCTACCTCGATGCCATTTCTGAGCCCAAAGGATAGCCGTGAAATGTAATTTTGGAAAAGAATCCATAAAGTGGGATGGTCGGATTGCAGTGGGGGGGGGTCTGAGGCCTCCTCCTCCCTCTGTATCGTCGATGTGCCACCGACCACCACAAAGTGAGGGAGAGCTGGGCTCAAAATCTGGCTCTAATACTTCTAACTGTGTAACTCAGGGCAACGGGGTCTTCCACTCCACATCCGTTTTATCAGCTGAGAAACTGGGGCCTAGGGCAGGGCCTGGCTCACAGCTGGTCCTCAATATAGGTCACTTCCCCCCCACAGCTGAGACTCTAAGGACTTCTTAGAATCGGCCTGGATTCAATGATATCAAATCAAAGGACAAACCCACTCTCAGCCTCCAGAGAACCAAAATTTGGAAAGCAGCCAGGGATCGCTGTGGGGACCCAATTCGTTCTGGACACACTCGTGACCTGCCTCCCTCGGTGACTTCTCCCCGGGGATTTCTGCAACACCCACCCCTCCCCCCATAGCCTGCAGTCGGTCAGCACACACTTTCGAGCACTCTGTTACTGACCTGGCAGTAAGGCCTCATCCTGCTGGGGCTTGAGTCTGAGCAGCGTGCTCTGGCTCCAGTGGGGGGCTGGTGCCACTGCAGGAAGCATCCTCGTTCTTACATTGATAAATGCTGCTGGCAGGAACTCAGGAGCCTGGGCAGAAGCTGTTGCACCATGTTTAATGCTTCCCTGGTTAAAGTTTTATCAGGTGCTGAAGACAGCAGGAGCCCATCGAGCAAATCTGAAATCCTAAGTAAAAGCAAAAGTGCTTTCCTTGAGGATTACAGAGATATGATAACATACGGAGATAGGCTGGCATGTATTTTTATACTTCTGTTCGTATCTACCGCATACATGCTCGAGTTCCCCAGAAACTGACTTTAAGTAATAACATATAATCAGGTATGGAGGAGCCAATGGTCTGTCCATTGCTAAGATAAGGCTACTACTTGGGAGATTCAACAATAATTATTGGGGAAAGACAAACACAAGCATCCAAATCCTCAAGTGTTCTTAATCTGTTGGTTTTTAAACTCTTGTAAGAGTGGCCCCTGGTCCTTTTTGGGGAGTTCTGTTGGGTGAGGCTGGGGGTCGTCATTAGTGGTATGCCAAATTCTCCAGTCTTTGCAGGCAGGTAGGGAAAGCACCAAAACTGTCTTAGCCATTTGTTGACCACCAGTTTGAGAGAAAAAAAAAATATATATATATATTATTTTTTTTTAACTGCCCAAAGGACTCCTGGTCCCAACATCCTAACATATGTAGTGAGTCAGGGTAATCCTAACCCAGAAGCAGATATGCCCAGTAGCTTCCTGGCCTCAAAGAAATAGTTTCATAGCAAACACAGGATTGGACAATGACATAAATAGGCTTCCTACAGTAAGTATTGCTTCGGCCTCAAAACCACCCCCCCCCCCACACACACACACACAAACCAGCTGGCCCTAAAGCTCTGTGATAGGTACACAGGTCACAGGCAGGCAGGAGGAGAGGGATTTCTCCAGGGCAGATGCCTTCAGCTCTGCTGCGGAGGCAACTAGAAGTCGAGGCCCTGAGTCAGCTGCGTGGATACGGTTCCGATTGTACTTCTCGGGAGTGGACACCAAAATACCGCTAAAGGCAGAGGACAGGGAACACATACATCCCACTCGCAAATAAGAATTCCCTGGGAAGTGTCCCATTTTACCTTAACTGCGTGTACGAACATTCTATTTCATAATTAACTGTTTTATCTAAAAGTAAGGGCATCCCCTAACTCCAAACCATAAACTGATGTCTGAGAAAATGCAGGTTCTTTAGCTTGCGGGTTTGCACTCCCTAGAAATCATGGCTTACTTGGGAATAGAAAACCTGATGGTAAGGAAATGTGACTCGGGAGTGGGGAAGGGCTGGAAGGGCAACCACGGTGTGCCTCTGCTCATGGTACTCGAGAGGGGAGAGCCTGGCTGCAGGAGAGGGTCCGAAGGCCGGTGGGTGGGATGCCATGGGAAGAGGGGTTCCAGCTGGAGTGAAAGGTGGGTGCACCTGCTGGGAGACGGGGCTTGACTCAGCACACCAGAGCGATAAGAACTCTCCCTACACTGCATTTAAGCCAAATGAGGCCACGGGGGTTGGGGCGAGGGCACCAAAAACCTACACTGAAAAATTCCCACTTTGCAATATACATTGCAGACTTCATGTTGTGACAAGACCCAGAAAACTGGCAGAATTCACCCAAATAACTCAGGCTCCATCAGATCCTTTAGTGACTATTTTGGAAACTCAGGCAATTTGAGTTCAGAAATACTGATTTCAACTTTTAATCAGATCTCTTTGGTCCTTTTTTTTTTTTTTTTTAAAGTCATTTCCTTTCCACCTCTTCAATCATTTTTTTCATTTCCACAGCACTGAATTATGGATCTGAAGTGCTGGATAACCTCATATACTAAAAATATCTCTGTATTTCAAACTTTTAACTCTTTCTCCAACCCCATCTTCAGGCCACCCATCTCACTTCATGGAACCACATTTTCACAACTGTATAATGGGACTTTCAGAAACTATCTACAGAGCCCTGCTTTGCCCCTCCCCCATTATTTCATGCTTCAGTATAAATAAAGTGGGGTTTTATTCGCAGGTAGGGAAAAAGTTCTGACTGCCCTTCAAGATTATTCCAGATCCTTCCAGATGAAGCGATGCTGTCTGGGTATACGATATTCCAAGGGCTGGCTTTCCTGAGTAAGTTCAAAGCAGCCATTGAGGGACTACCTGAAGGACGCTTCTTAATTAACTGCTCCTGGTTGATCACAGGGGCACTTTTCCTTGACCTACCATGACAAGAGAATGACAAGCACAGTCAGTGACAATAAAGTTGGTCATCCCTTGGACAGATGTGTGCCTGCTGTGGACCTGGGGATGGATCCGGTGGAAGGACGTTTGTTGCTGGGCAGCTTTCACAGAAATCAGAAGCCGTTACATACACGCCGTCACATACACACAGGGAGAGGGAGGAGTTTCCACTGGGGACAGCAAGCCTTCATGTGTCCTCGTCTTCACTGGCACCGCTGCAGAGGAAAGGAGAACCAGGTGAGTTACGACCTCACAAGAAGGGGGGTAGCCTAGTCTACTGGCTGGGGGCACAGGCCCTGTTCTCAGACCCACCTGGACCCCAGTCCTCAGCTACCACCGATGGGCCGTTGGCCATGGGCAAGTTAGTTAGCTTCTCTAAGTTCTGATTTCTTTGACTACAGGGATAACTTTGATGATAAACCCTGCTTTACTGGGTTATTGGAGAATTAAATAAATAAGATAATATATGTAAAGTACACAATGCCTGTACACAGTAAGTGAATAGCTATAAAGGTGCAGGTGAAGGTCGTAATATTTTTTAAGCTTACTTGACAAAAAGCTAGTAAAAATCAGCAGTTTGACTTCCCCTAAGCCTTAAATCCTCTATTGTTAGGAGAGAAAAACAAAGAGAAGCTCTGTCTCTGCACTGGCCAACAGCACATCTCATTTGGAATCAAGCCAACGTGTCAAGTCGCGCCCCAGGACAGTCACAGGGCTCAAATGTCACCTCTTCAGGGAAGGTACTCCCTCTATCGAAGTCGGATCCCCTGGTCATCCCCCCATTTTATTTCTTTAATTGCCCTTATCACATCCTATGAATTGTCTGCTATTTACTCTCCACTCTACCTCTGACTGGAGCCTACAAGAGTAGCCACACTGTTTCTTTTATTAGCACGATCTAATATTTTATTAGCAGTATCTAGCGTTGGTATTGTGCTAGGCACAGAGAAGTGCTCAAGAAATAGTTGTTGTCAAAAAGGGAGTGAGAAGTAAAAACAACAGGAAGGGAGGAAAGGAGGGAGCTGAAAGGAATACTTATTACTGCCCTGACCAGGTGGTCCTAAATGTCAGTGATATTTCAGGCACCAAAAAAGTGAGCTGTGAGTCCCAGAGGCATGGCTAGGACCTCGGGCGCCTGAGGTTAGAGCCTCCCTGGCTCGGTCCCAGAAGGGAACACTGTTGATATAGGGACTGGGTAAGAAAAGGGCAGGGACAGAAGTGAGCCCACTACAAAGGGCATAAGGAGCAAACTTGCCTGGTTTCTCCTCCTCTGCTTCTAGAGGCCACTGTCCTTAAAATCAGACAAGTCAACTTGATCATGTGCCTACTGTGTGCCAGGGACCCTGAGCTAAGCGCTGCTCATGATGATCCCAGAACATAGGGACGGATGGCGTTATCCCCACTTTGCAGATGAAGAAAGTGAAGCTGAGAGGTGGAAAATCCTCAGTCACCAGTGAGGTCTGTGTCCTTAAAACTTAATGATTAGTATGGGCTGGATGAAATCTGAAGTAGTGAAGTGGGGGGTGGGGGGTGCTTACAAGGGCAGAAAAAAATCTTCCTCTGGTAGAGATAGGAGCTGGAGAAAAGGGAAGGTCTGGGGTGCATCCACTCCCAGCTCTGACCTAGAAATGTTTTATCTCGTGACAGATTATCTACGTCCATATAAAATCTGTGCTTTCTTGCATCCATTTGGGAGAGAGGAAAATATCCCAGGCAACAGACTTGTAGTGCTTCCGCTAAGAGCAAAAACATTTCGAGACACAGAGCCTGAAATTAATGTAAGTGTACTCTAGGAGCCAAAAACTCAGCAACCTGCACTATCCAAAACTCTGCCTTATTTCTCCCCTTTTCCTGCCTGTGGTCCAATCACAGGATGAAGGGTGCACGCTAGGAAGGGCTGGACAGTGGACTGTCATTCAGGAGTAGTGTTTGGTGGCATCTGTCCCAAAGGGAACAAAGGGTCTTTTACGAAAGTGTCTCACCAGAAATGAGGCACGGCTGGAACCGGCGCCATAGTCTCCCCTTTGGTACTATATCCAAAGCAAGCTCTTATTGTTCTCTTGTCAACTTTCCTTCAAATATGAGAGGTCTAGCAGGGTGACTGTGCCCTTTCCTTAAGCTGCATTTCACTCTTTAGCATTCTTAACTTGAGATGCATAGTTTAAAGGGTTCATGAACCTACTTAAATTGTACATCAAATTTTGTCTGTGTGTTCCTTTGTTTCAGAAAGGCCGTAATTTTCATCATATTCACAAAAAGGTCAACAACCCTTCCTCCCAAACTGAGTATAATAAAATTAAAAATAAATTGAGTGCTTTTCTAGTTGCTAGGTTCTTTATTCTAAGACTTGCAGGGTTGGCTTGGGGAAAGGATCAGAAGCCCTGACTGACAGAATCTTTTCTCATGACCCTAAAAGAGATCTATTCTGGAGTCTGAAAGATATAGTTCATCTCCTAGTTTAGAAGCATGAGATCTTAGATTCTGGCATATCACTGATTCTTTCATTTGCTAAATACTTATTGACTGTCTACTATGTGTTAGGCATGATGCTAGGCACAACAATGAATGATGGACACAGTAGCTGTCCTCATAGACTTTACAGCCTTGCAGATGAGGGGCGGGGGGAGAGGAGGGAGAGGGGAAGGAGAGAAATGTGGGGAAGGGAGAGAGAGAGAGAATTTTTGTATCTTCAAATACAGTATATTTATTTTCACCATTAACAAACAAGCTCTTTTTCACAATAATGAAGAAGAAAAAGGATCTGAAGTGAATCGGCGACACAGAACTTTGCTCACTTTGTGTGTGGTCTCTTCTGGAAAGTTACACAATCCAATTAGTATGAGATAGCATCTCCTGAACGCTTCTTCACTTTGTATATAAGCTGGTATGTGTTCATAAGACTTTATCTCAACCAGTCTATGAAAGTCTTTACTCTCTCCTAGGGAAGTAACACAGGCTTCTACCTCAGCCACTTAACATCTTCCTCTTGAAACATCTGCTGATCACAGTTAGATTTAGATTTATAATTGGATTGGTACTCGCATGTTACGGAAATTCCTCCTACTGTCCGCGTTGTTACTGATGTCATTGTTGTTGTTTTGAGAATGAACTAAGGGTGTTAGAAAGACAGCCCGTTCACGTGAACTACTCCAGAATAGTTAAATAAAATAAATAAAATAAATAAAATACTTAATTAAAAACAAACAAAAAAAAGGAAAGACAGCCCACTCTATCGTAGGTATTGACCAATGGGAGAGGCAGCATTACAGGACTTTGAAGTCACCAAGACTGAACTAGGTTCAAATCTCTGCTCTGGCACTAATGAGCTGTGGGCTTGGGTGAGTTACTCAACCTCTCCGAGTCTGTTTTCCTCATGGTATTTCTATCTCATCTTACAGGTTTATTGTGAAAGTTCTATGTATTTCATGTAATATAAATGATTAAAAACGTGGGCTCCCTTCTTCAACCTACCTTCCTTCTGTCCCTGAATCAATACCTCCCGCCTCCTCCTAACTCCTTCAATGTTCCTGGTCCTGGCATCTGAAACACTACACTCCGGAGCAAATGTGTCCCTATCTGCAAATGCCCTTACGTTTCTGGAGAGCGACAGTGCCTTTCTTTGCTTGTTTGAGGAGTTTTGTTTTTATTTTAATGACAGCTTCAGACCTGACGAAATACAGGTACTGAATAGAAAGAAAGGCTGAGTTCTGTGGTTCTGACCCTTCCAGCTGACAGGTCTCTGCCAAACAGGAGTGAAGACAAATACCGAGTGAAGCTTAGTTCACTGGCTGCAGTCACAGACTGACGCAGTTGGAGAATGCTGTTGTAGCTAAAAGCAGGGGTTTTAAACTGGGGCACACATATCCTTGTGGCACATAATGATTCTCCAGGGGGTATGAGGGCATGTGTGATTTTTAAGGAACTACAGGTCTAGATCCTTAACTTCCATGTGTACTCTTTCTTAAAACTCACTTGTCGGGGCACCTGGGTGGCTCAGTCGGTTGAGCGTCCGACTTCAGCTCAGGTCACGATCTCGCGGTTCGTGGGTTTGAGCCCCGCGTCGGGCTCTGTGCTGACAGCTCAGAGCCTGGAGCCTGCTTCGGATTCTGTGTCTCCCTCTCTCTCTGCCCCTCCCCTGCTCATGCTCTGTCTCTCTCTGTCTCAAAAATAAATAAAAACATTAAAAAAAATTTTTTTAAACCCAACAAACCTCACTTGTCGAAGAACGTGCCCGTGATCTCTTAAGTCCCCACTGTAGGCCACTCCCGCCTGCACAATCACCGTCCTGCCCTTCAGAAAATAAATGCACGCCTCTCACCCTCCTGACTCTTACCAGGGGACAATTTTCAAATTCCTTGCCTCTAAGAGAGTCCTAGGAGAGCAAGGCAAGACACAATCAAGGACACAATCCTTCATTTTGCCCAGGCGACAAACTCTTGGCCAGGTTGTGTGCTCCTGTCTGTCTGTCTACAGACCTAAGGGTTCACATTCAGAAGTCAGATGCTTGTCACGATGTATGTACTGCTATTTGATTGAAAAAGGTATCCAACTTGGATCTGACAGAAAGCAAGACTGATCTGGCTGGACGGTTTGACCACAAAGACCTCTGCCAGTTAGATTAGGTAGCGAATCTTGCCCGTCAACTTCATAGGCAGTGCCAGAGTTTTGCCAAAAACATGGGCAAGGCTCATCCCATGTCACATGACAGATATTACACCCTTTGAACTATCTATACTTGATATGTAATTTCAGGAGTTAACTTTAAACTGGACAAGGAGGCACGTAAGTTTTCTTTTTTGAGAGAGAGAGAGAGAGAGCGAGACAGCACGAGTGGGGGAGGGGGCAGAGAGAGAAAGAGAAAAAGAATGAGTGGGGGAGGGGCAGAGAGAGCGAGTGAATCCTCAGCAGACTCCACACTCAGCGAGGAGCCCAATACGGGGCTTGAGCTCACCGCCCTGGGGGCATGACCTGAGCCAAAATCAAGGGTCGGACGCTTCACGGACTGAGCCAACCGGGCGCCCTGGCACCTAATTTTTTCTAAATAATTTTAGCAGGTAGGAGACACAGTTTCGCTAAGGAACCGAGAGCCCCTAAATCCGGACTGGGAGAGTGGCATGCCATCTGACACACCCCTGGCCTGGGAGCCAGGGTCGCAGCGGGTTGGGGCTGGGATGGGACTAGGAAGCCCCAGCCAGCAGAAGGCCGTGCCCCCTCGGTCAGCCAGGCACACTGTGGAGGAGGGATTGCGTGAAATCGAGGGATCTACCAGGGGTACAACACAGCCCCCGGCACACGCAGCCCCTGAACACCTGCTGACAAGAGTGGCGATTCTTCAGGCAGTCCACGCAGATAGGAGCTCAGCCTCTCCACTCGTGTCCCCGGAGATGGCAGCTTATGAGAGGACGTTAATAAATGAGGTGTGCGGCACTCTGACCTCGCGAGTTTAATAGCTTCTTTTCCTGAGAATATAATACAACTTAATTTGATTTGGCATCGCTCCTATCTGCTGAGTCCTTGGCTATTTATTAATTCATTATTGCCGTAAAAGGATTATTCAACTCGAGAGGATAGAGAAATTAAGAGGTATCAACAAGGGAGGAAGGTTAGATTTGAGAAGATAGATTTAGTAGTCTCCGAGAGTGAAGCCACACAGGCATCGTCACGGAGCTCACCGGCAGCCTCCATTAGCCACCTGAGGCTGTGGCTGCCCAGTTCCAGTAAGCGTGTGGCCGGTCTGGCTTCGGGGGTGGACCGCACGCCCAGATCCAGGAACACTCCTCCACCAGACGGAGCAGGACAGCCACATCTGTGCCCCTTGTCACCTGCCCTAGCCTGCCAGTGAGCAGGGGTCACCGTGCTGTAAAGAATTAGAACTTCGATTTTTAGCCGCTGCCTATGGAACTAAGTGAGGTATGAATATAACAGGAAGTGAAATGTCCTCAGTTTATCCCGGGTTAACTGAGAAAAACATGAGAGGACTTCAAAAGTTTTAGTCCTGGCTTTGCTGGGGGACTCTGGGCAATCAGGATGCATTGCGTTCTAAGTGAAATTTAGGAAAATTCCAAACCGGACAAAAGCCAAGCTCCTTTCTGACACACAGGCTCGCTGAGCTAATTAACTGGCTCTCATTTATACTGTTTTCTCTCTTGCTTCCTGTGTACGTCCCTCTCCAGCTCAATCTGAAGGCTGGCCTAAATGTTCCAGGTTCCTTCACCTCTTTCTCTGGCGGGGTCCAAACAGCAGGTTGTTGAATAGCACTGCTTGATTAGGACCCACTACAGAGAGCCAAGAACTAAAGCCTGGTGGGAGCAAAAGCCCTCTGACTCGTCAGTTCATCATGGCTCTTAAAAAAGTCTCAGGTGGCTCCAGCCTTGCTGTATCTTCCTTCTCAAATCACAGGAAAGACGGGGAAAAGGATCCTTCTCCCCACATCGCATTCTACTTTATCCCATGAACCTTCTCTTCAATAATAACCATTATTCACAGAGCATCAACTTAATGGTCCATGCACTGTGCTAAGCAATTTATACACACAATCTCACTAAACCCTAATAGTAGCTTTTGGATGGGTATTATGATCTTCATTCTACAGATGAGAAAATGGAGGCCAAGCAAAGGTACGTAACTTCCTCAGGGTAAACCCAGTTGGTAAATGGTGGATCTAGATTATGCAGACTCCAGAACCCTGAGATATGCAACTGGGCTTGGGTAAGAGGTGTGACATAGGCCTGTATCTTTTAACACCCTGTTATGCAGTCAGTAAGTGATAGCCATGAAGTCTTCTGAGGCTTAATTTTTTTCCCCTGAAAAATGGGATGATACCTACTTCCATGGGTTGTTGTAATACGATGGAAGGTACACGCAAATTCTTTTTAAGATGAGACAGTGCCAGGTAAGGGTAGGATTACTACAGGAGGAGAAGGCAACAGACACTGGGTTTGCATCTCAGCCCTCCAGCTGCCTCTGCCTTTACAGACCAGTGTGGGCGCCTCTGAGAGAGGCTTGGGTCTCCAGCCTGGCCTCGGGTCCACCCTCTGACCACAATGCCAGCTCTGATCTCCCTGCACCCTGCAACCTGTTTGCTGTTTTTTATAGGTGGCTACCCTTCTTGCACTCCACAGGGGCTAAGTGGGTGGTGGCCTGTTTCTATGGGAGCCAGGGCGGGGGGGGGGGGGGGGGGGGGGAGGGCGAGGGCGGTTCCAGCAGGTCTGTTCAGGTGGTGCATGTCTGTAGGGAGACACTCACTAGCCTGCCAATGCCCCACCTACTCTCAGAACTCCCTTCTTAGGATGGAGTCTCCTGTTGCTGCGGCTGGATTTATAAAGGAATCATTTCCAGCCTTCTTTTTTTTTTTTTTTTAAATTCAGAAAGTAACATTTTACTTTTTGCTGATCTGTACTTTCTGTAACAAATACTGCTTCCATGAAAAGAAAGAAAAATCCATAGCATTATGCATCAGTGATAATTACCTTTAACACACTGAAAGGTATTTATCTTTACCCCTTCATGCATATATAAAAATACATGCTTCACAGGCTCTTTCAGAATCTGCTTTTTCCACTCAACTAGCAATCATAAATACCTTTTCTTATCAAGAAAATATATATCTAGGGGCGCCTGAGTGGCTCAGTTAGTTAAGTGGCTGGCTCTTGGTTTCGGCTCAGGTCACGATCTCACCATTCTTAAGGTCAAGCCCTGTGTGGGCTCTGCCCTGTCAGCACAAAGCCTGCATGGGATTCTCTCTCTCTCTCTCTCTCTCTCTCTCTCTCTCTCTCTCTCTCTCTCTCAAAATAAGTAAATAAACTTAAAAAAGAAAGGAAATACATGTCTATAAGATTGTGATCCATGACTGAATTGTATGGATTTACTGTACCTGGACATTTAAATTATTTCTAATCCTCACTTGTTATCCCACACCTCTGTGACACATATCTATGTGGATGAATCTGCAGGTTCATCCTTAATTATTTCCAAAAGGAGAAGGAAGGGAAACACCTGGGTCACAGGGCATGTTTTTAAAATAAACTTTATTTTTTATAGCAGCCTTAGATTTACAGAAAAATTACAAAGATAGTCCCCAGGGTTCCAACATGTAGTTTTTCCTATTATTAACATCTTACATCAGTAAAGTGTGTTTTTTACAATGAACCAATATTGGCACACTAGCACTAAATGAAGTCTGTATTTTATTCAGATTTCCTTGATTTTTCTCTGATGTTCTCGTGCTGTTCCAGATTTTACCCAAGTACCACATTTCATTTGGTCATCATGTCTCCTTAGTCTCCTCTTGGATGTGACAGTGTCTCAACTTTCTTATCTTTGACAACACTGTTTCAAGGAGTACTGGCTAGGTATTTTGTAGACTGTCCCTTGGCTGGGATTTGTCTGATGTTTTTGTCATGATTAAGCCATGGTTTTGGGCCTTTGAAAACTATAGAGACACCTGTTATTCTCATCACATATCCAGGTCGCCAGCAATAGGACTTAGCACTGCTGATGCTGACCTTGATTGCTTGGCCCAGGCTGTGCTTGTTAAGGTTTTTCACAGGAAAGCTACTCTTTCCCTACTTCCCATACTGTACATTCTGGAAGGAAGTCACTATGAGCAAACCACACCTACGGAGTAAGGAGTTGTTTTCTCCCTCAATCAGGGTAGAGTGTCTGCACACATTATTGTAAATTCTTCTGAACATGAGATTTGTCTCTTCTTTATTTATTTATTCAATAGTTTCTATCAGTATGGACTCATGGATATTTAGTTTTACACTTTGGATTATAAACCAATAAATACTACTCTGTTTATTATTGGTCAAATTGTTCAGCTCTGGCCTTTGGGAGCTCTTTTCATCAGCTCCTATAGCCCCTGACATGCCCTCATCAGTGAGGGGTTTGCTGGGGGTTTGTTTTGAGCACTTCCTTACTTTCTGGCACTACAAAATGCTCCAGGCTCATGATGTGTATTTCCTTCCCCAGTCCTAGAATCAGGTATTTCTCCAACAAGCAAAGAAGATGTACTTTTAAAGGCATTTGATATACGATTGTTACATTGTCCTTCAGAAATCATCAGAGGCTGAGTTACAATCATTACTCATATAGGTATGAGAGTGCCCCTTTCCCTACACTCTTGCCAACACTGGACAGTTGCAAAGTGTCTGAGAATGGGTGTGTGTGTGCACACAGCGTACATGAGTGTGTGTGTGTATCTCGTCTCTGAAATGGCTTCCATGTTATTATTCAGTTTCCCATTGAACTTCAAGAGGAAAATGCCATGGGGGCATTTCTCTGTCTTTCTGTGGGCCTCCCCCAGCTTCCCTTTCTTCCCCCAGCACAACTGGATGTCACATAACTGATGACCTCCAGTGGTGGGGACTGGAAGGGAACTTTTCCTAAACCCCTATTAGGAGCCAGGCAACTCTAGAGGGTGGGGTGGCTGGAAGCAGAAAATAGTGCAAGGGCTTACCTTCCCTGCTCCCTGCACCTTCAGGAAATCCCCCTGACCCCATTTTCTCATCTTTTCTTGCAAGTGAATAATGGAAACCAAATCTCACTCAAGCAGCTTCCTTCCACAGAAATCTTAAACATAAGATTTCATAAAATGCTGGACTTCAAATTTCCTGTTGCCTCAGCTGCTGTATCTTACAAGTTACCAAAGGGAGAGGGAGAAAGGATCAATAAATAAATACATACTTGACACTAATCTCTAATCTCTGTATGAATTGTGGGCTTTTTTTTTTTTTTTTTAAGTATTCCAGATTAGTTCTCAGTAGTTTTGAGTCCCACGGTGACCTTGAATTGAGGTCCAGAAGTTGAAAACTGGAAGCAAACCAATTCTCAAGACCCACTGTGGCTTCTTATATCACAGAGGGTTATAAATGTGGATTTAAGGGAAGAAGCACCTAGGTTTGAGTCACAGCTTTGCCATTTACTAGCTGTGGGATCGTGAGCTCAGTGTTCCTACCTGGAAATGGAGAACAATTTAGTGCCCTCCTGGAAGAGTTGCAGGGAAGATTAAGCGGAGATGAGCATATACAGAGTGCTTGGCGTGGCATCGTACCCGGCACACAGAAAGTGCTCAATACGTTTCATAGTTCTAGATGAAGAAATCAAGCCTAAGAGAGGCTGACGCTCATACAGTGAGTTGATGGCGGTGAGATGAACTGGAAATCAACATTTCTGGTTCCTGAATACACTGTCAAACTTGCAGGACCCGTTTTCTCTAAGAATGCCATTTATTAACAAAGAGAAGAGCCAACATGGACGTCACACATGTGCTGTAGGCGTCATGCCATCATTTGAATGGGTTCAAGATTCCTTGAATTCCGGGCCTGTTCCCTTGGTGTCTGGTAACTGGCCATTTGTCAATGATGGCAGCAAACAGCTAGAGCCTATTAAGTGCATCATATGTGCTGACCGTTGTGCTCAGAACATTTGAAGCACCCTCTCCTTATCCCATCGAGTCCACCAGCAAGTTCTGCTGACTCACACTGCAGAATCCATCCCATGCTGGTTCCCTCTTCTTCTCCACGGCCACCACCATCTCTTGCTTGACCTACTGCCCTCGCCTTCTGACTGGTCCTCCTACTTCTACCCTTACTTCACTACTGCTTAGTTTTCAAGCTGCATTCAGAGTAATACTTCTCAAAGTGCAACAGATTATGGCGCTGCCGCACTTAAAACTCCTTTAATGGCCTCCCGTAGCCTTAGAAGAAAGCCCATCGTTCCCAAATCCCTGCACGATTTGGCCTCTGCCTCCCTCTCTAACCCGTTTCAAGCCACCTGCTGGCCACACTGGCTTTGCCTGCTCCTGCATGAAGGCTTTGGCATTGCTCTTTGATTCCCTAAGTTCTTCCCCTCATGGCTTGGAGTGACTGGCTCCTTAACATTCAGGTCTTGGCTTCAATGTCACCTTCTCAGAGGCTTCCCCTGACCAAGCAGTCTAGAGCAGCCACCCCAGCCCTGCACAATTACGTCAGACTGTTGTATTGTCTCCACGGCACCTGTCACTACCTAAAGCTACTCTGAGATGCTAAGCGTCCTTAAGTATTTTGTTCCCTGCTGTATCACCAGTACCGGATAATGTGCCTGACACCAGGGAAACCTCACCAAATATTTTTTGAATGAATGACCCAGTGAATTATCAAAATAACTCCTTGAGGTATTATTGTTCTAGAAACCTTCCAAGCCTTCCCAGGTTAACTGCGGGCAGCTTGCCAGTCTCAGAGAAACTTCCCAGGAATCTCACGGACAGCTGATTTCTACAGGTGAGCCCGAGCTCTATCTCTTTTCTGTCACTGCAATCACCGGGCATACAGAACCACAAGGGGGTGGGGGGAGGCACCAGGTGTGGCTGAGAATGCTGTATCAGACATGGTTACTCTTACAAATGACTAAGCCTTACTGGTAAAGGATGGGTATGTCCAAGGAATGCTGTGTCACTGAGGGCAAAGCAGAAGCAAGCTCAAGTCCAGTCCTCCCCAAGCAAGGAAATCTGAAGGGCCAATTCCTCCGCGTGAGGAAATGTTCTCATCTGGCCTCCTTATAAAACAGCTGCATGTTTGGCAACTTCCAACCCTCCACAATCCAGCTGTGAGCTGTGCTCAAGGCAGGTCTGGGTTCTCAACTTTAGCTATCCTCCCTTCCCCTAATGGTGTGCAGAGGGAGAGAGTCAAGCAGGCCAAGGTGGAAGTAAAGGGGGCCTTATTCGTGGTTCTTCTCCCTCCCTCTGTAGAAACACCAGCTGAGGCACGGGTCCAGAAGTGGGAGAGCAGGGATAGCCACTGTGATGGTAGGGACGGTGGGAAAAGCACACAGCTAAGAACCGGAGACAGGGCCTCAAGGCCCCGGTCCACACACATCAGCATGAGACCGTGGGTGGGAGGCCTCTTTAAGCCGACGTCTCCACATCTGTGAAATAAAGATAGTGACACGTGTAAGGACTCACTAAGTGGAGGCCATCGTTATTATCTGCTGGGCACTGAACTAATCCCTCTCCAACATGTTCACGTTCAGTTTTTGTAGCAAGAGCCCTAACAGCACTAGCAGTCCATTTTATAGACGAAGAAACACGAGAAACAGAAACGAAGTGACATCCCCAAGTCCCACAGGTAGGCGGAGTTGGAACTGCGACCAAGGCTGGGCAGGGGACTCGGTGATGGGTGACAGCGGCACAGGAGGGTGCACGTGAAGTCAGCCTGGCTGCGTTCCTCGCTCCCAGTGGCGCGGGCGGTGAGCTCTGCTGACTGCTGAAGATCTGTCCAAGGTCTTGGACACTGACACTCCAGTTTGGACATCAAAGACCAGAAACCTTCCTCCCTGCTGTAAGGCATCCCGACAGTCTCTCCGCCTGTGACCTCCCTGTAGGACCCTGGCTGCAAGTTCGCTCTTTCCCTCAGATGCTCACCTTGGTTCTTGTGGGCTCCAGCCAACAGTCGTGCCAAAGGGCCCGCCACCAAGACACCGTCCCGGGGACTTAGGGCAGGATGCCTCTGGGTCAGACACTGGTTTCAGTTTCAATCCTGTCTGTCCTGAGGTCAGAGGCATCCACCTCTTACCCTTTTAATTAGGATGCTCCTTTCAAGGTTTCAGCCGATTTCCGCTCTACCCCCTAGAGGAGAACATCTGAGTTAAGCTGGGCTGACACCCCCTTATCTGCCTGCAGGGAGCCAGTGATGAAGGTGGTCTGACAGATCCCTACTTCTCCCCCACAGCCTCCAGGGGTTCAGGGATTCAGCGCAGCCCTCATGCGGTTGTATTATAAATGTGTCTTCGCCACTTGAGCTCCTGGGAGGCTGAATCTGTTTCTCATTCGCCATTTTATCCCCGGTGTTTAGCAACACGCCTGGCACTTAGGAGGCATCTGACGGCTGGCACACAGCACCTCACACAACCTGCACTGGCCTAGGAGAAAGGATTTAGCAGGTAAAGTGGAAGATGGGGAAGAATGGCCTTCAAGGCAGTAACTGTATCCAACAGAAAAGCTGACTTTCTCCTAGGAACACGAAGATCTGTCTCCTTGGAAAACGCCTAACGAAGGTGGTATCATCTGTGAGGATCGTCCACTTTGGAATAAAACCAGGATTCCCATCCAAGCCCTTCTAAGCTGGGTGACTTTGGCAAAGCTATCTGATAACCTCTCTAAGCCTCAATCTGCTTATCTGTGACACGGGGCGTCTTCATTCACTCCTTTGCTCTTTCAGCGAACAAACGGTCCCCGAGCGCCCACGGTGTATTAGGCACTGTACTAGTGCTGGCATTGCAGCAGTGAGCACGGCCGACAAGGTCCCCATTCTCATGGAACTTCCTGTCTGGTGAAGGAGACAACCGAGAAACAAGGAAACAGATCGTTTCAGATAGAGGAAAGTACTGTGAAGAAGGTAAGCAGGACGCTGGGGCAGAGAATGACGGGCGCATGGGTGCCTGAGGGCAGCTCAAGAAGGGAAAATACCAGGATCTCCCTCCCAGAGTTGCCAGGAGTGTTAAATGAGGTCACAGGTAGGGCGTTTAATGTACTTACTGACAAGTAACGAGCACTCAACCGCCTTCAACAGTTTTCATAGTACTCCTATCCCAAAGCCAACTGCTTCTATTTCATCTCACGGCGGCTGAGCCCCTACTGCCTGCCGGTGATGGAAAAACAGGGGGTTCGGCTGGAGCTCACGGACTGGCAAAGAATGCAGCCTATGCGCTATGAGACAAGGAAGAGATGGTAAATTCTGCTCACAGAGACCGAAAAGACCGCCACTCAGTGCTGACAGATGGACTGGTAGTTTCCAGGAAGCCTACGGGGCCAGAAGGAGGGCACGCCAGGTGGAGGCAACAGCCTGAACAAACTCCTGAAGATGTGGAGCAGCTCGGCATGTCCAGGGAGCTGTGGGAGGTTCCCAGTGGCTGGAGATAACGTGTGAGAGGGTGCATGAGGGAAAGAGCATCTCAGCAGCAGCTCCTAACACTTATCTCCATGGGTCATGTTCAAAGCGTCTCTCAAGAAGATGGGAGGGATGTGGGTGGGGAAAAGCAGGAGACGAGAAGGGGGTCAGGGCTCCACATGGCGTCTGCCACACGGCCAGCACTCCACAATGTGAACCAGGGCTATGTTTAGAATATTCAGCCTGGGTTCCGTGTGACACTCTCCAAGGCAGCGCAAGCAGAATTTTAGGGGAAAAAACACACCCAGCAGTAACTCAATATAAAGCCTGCATGGGGGCCAGGCAGGCATCAAGCTGCTCACATGTGATTATGCACCATTAGAGCAAGTCCAAGACTCCCCTTGGATGGACACTACAGTTGCCAATGTATGATGCTGGGGGTCTGGAGTGAACAGACGCTTGCTCCCAAGCAGAGCCCACGACTCCCTCTTTGCCAAAGCCAGACTCACTTGTCCAGGAGTCGAAGGCCTGTGCCAGGGACAGTGAGAGGGCTCTGAAATAGGGAAACAGTAAACTACAAGGTGGTGTCTTATGCCTAATGAACAACTCAGGCATCTCCGGCCAGCTTATATTCTCTGAAATGAGCATAACTAAGAAGAGGTTTAGAAAAAGGAACCCGTCAGACGGAGGCCTGGCTCCCTGCCTCTTTATTACTCTGTCCTATCCCTGACCTTGCAGTAAACACTCTTGCTAGGAGTCCCCCCGCCCCCCAGGAAGTGGAGAAGGTAAGAAAGCTATCCCTACCCCAATGTTCCAAAAGCTCACGGTACAGCCAAGATCTGGACTGTAGGAATCTGCTCCATTGATGCAGACAGACAGCCAAGGAGAACATCCCATCCAATTTACGTTCGGCGAATCCTGCAAGAGGCTCTCCCCAGGTTCCATGTCAGTGCCGTCAGATGAGAGAGGGCACCAGTCTGGCCAGGAGAGAGGAAGACGACCCAAAGCGCACGGACACACCACACCGGAGAGCCAGACCAAAGAGAGAAAAGAGGAACGAGTGCTGCAGGTCTCCGCTCTTTGCATGCCATCACCCACTCTCAAGGCTGAACAAAGCCCACTGCTCTGAGTCAAAGGGCTGCCCTAGGCACCGGGGAAAGTCACAGGTACCCAACACGACATCATGGAAAAGCCAGCTACGGCCCCTGTCATGTTCAAAAGATCTCCCCATAAGCCACTAAACCTGAAGACCTTATCGACGTTGTTCCTTTAGTCTGAGGTACGACACTTTTGGCTGAGTCCCTAGAGTGAAAAACTTAGTAGCTATTGTAAGACAAAGGTAGGTCATGGGACCACTGCATGCCACTTGAGCACAGATGAGTTTCTGGGTGAGCCAGCTGACATCTTAGAAGCTGACGGGACAAGGTAGCTGGTTAAGTTTTGTGAGAGAAAGAGAAATTATCATCTTTTACAGGGCCAGGACTAGGGTGTAAGCGCAGAGTGCTGAAGGATGCAGATAAAGATTATTAAAGGCATCTTCTGCCTTCCTCCTGTTTTCTTTCTGAAGTCAGCTCTGCTGTAACACTCAAATGACACAGTCCCACCTCGTCAGACCTGTTCTGTCCATCTGCAGAACATCTTGATTATGGCCCAACATAAATCAGATGTCGGAACATTTATTCATGATACCTGAAAAGCAACTGTTCTCCACTGGGGCCAGCCAGAACAAGATAATCCAAATGCCCCAAAGCATCAGGGGAATGTTCCCCTTAGTATCAAGGAAGGCCCAGTCACCCTCCAAAGCTGCGGAGTTGAGGGGCATCTGTCCGCAATCTAGATGGCTCCCTGCTGTCAGACTTTTTCCACCCTGGCTTTCACACTGAGAGGAGCAGGAAGGACAGAGAAATCAGGGTTTGAATTCAGTCGTTCCACTTATTAACTGGGTCC
The DNA here is from genome assembly GCF_018350195.1 of Panthera tigris. Lineage (NCBI taxonomy): Eukaryota > Metazoa > Chordata > Mammalia > Carnivora > Felidae > Panthera > Panthera tigris. The sequence goes on along the minus strand of NC_056669.1, from coordinate 88,750,079 downwards.
CCTGGGCAAAACTTACTCCACTGGGCCTCAGTTTCCTCATTTGTAAAATAGGGCCGATGATTCCAGGTCCTTTATGAATGTAAAAGCATATGGCACATGGTAAATGCTCATTAAGTAACCGCTCTTCTCAGGAAATGGTGTGCAAGATAGTGCCTGACCTAGCAGACTTTCACTCCACGTTGCTCCGTTCCCTTCCTCCTTCCTGGATCAGATGACAGCTCAGGCTCTCACTTCTGCGTCCCAATCAGAATTCTGTTTTGTATAGGATAGTACACATGTCTGATGGCTCTTCTACACCAGCATGAGACATTACCAGGAAGTGTAGAGAGCTTGTGCTTTCCCCGCCCACTCACCCACTCACTGTTTAAAACATTCCACTGCGATCTTCACTCCGCCCGGCACTGAGGGGTGGAGGGAGGGAATGACAATGAAATAAATATGCCAGCTAACCACTTTGGGGAAAAGATGAGAGAATTCTTTCAGGGCCTGTTTTTAAATTAAAAAACATTTGCTGGGAGACAATAAAGCCACTCCTCTCTAAAAACTATTTTTAGGGCCCTTGACTGAAATATACACGAGAAAGAAAAAAAAGGTTAAAAAAATGACAATTCTGTAGATAGAGTTTCAGCAGAGCCTATGGAACCACTTGCTTTATGCTCAGCTGGAAGACAGTGCTTTCCCAAACTGCTTCCCCAAGCTCTCTGGACTCTGGTCCCCCCCCCCCCACCCAGCTTTATCGAGATATAATCGACACGTAACACCGTGCAAGTCGAAGGTATACGCTGTCATTATCGGGCACGCGTAGATGTTGTAAAATGTCTGCCACAATGAGGTTAACCCATCCTTTGCCTCTTGTTGTTGCTCTTATGATGTCATCTGATGTCCGACAGGCCTTGGAGCCCTGCGGGGCCGGAGGACTCTGGTGGCTAATCACATGCCTCTTCCTGCCCAGTGGAGAGGATGGCAGACCAGGCTTTGGAAACGGGGTGAGATTATCTGTAGGGGCCTAGCAACCACCGCGGGAACCACGGTCCATGTTAAAGAAAAGATGATCACCCACTTAGCTCTTACTCATCTTAACTGGAATGAACGGTCATATCAAGGCTTTATAAAGGGCACTCCTGCCAGGGGTTAAGACCAGACTCTCAAATCAGGCCTACCATAGGAATGCAAAAACTGTCTGGGGGAGGAGTGTAAAACTCCATGAATCTGACATAACTCTGCACTAGAGGCTTTATTTTCTCCTTCGTTCCAACCTCCCCCCTTCCCTTGCCCTCCAGTAAAGAACAGTAATGGCATTGAAATCCACAGATAATCCTTAAATCTCTGTGGCAGCTCCAGTTCTAAACTCCTCCTTCACACTGACGGCTTTAACAGCTGTTAACAAGTCATAACAAGGGCCTCTCTTGCTCCAGCCTGGAATAGCAATATCCTCTCCCTTTCCCTGCCCAAATCAGAACCAGCCTTCCAGGCTACGTCTTCCATGCAGGGTGTCCCGACCCTTCTGGCCTGCACAGGCCATTCAGCATTCAGCTCTCGGGCTCACAGAGCCTGGGACTTGGCAGTGACCCTGCTCATGGTAGGGGGGCGGGGGGTGGTAAAAATGTAGAATCCCAGGGGCTGGTGAGACCAGCAGACCTAGGAGCAGCCTGCGTGGGGAAATATGCATGAACAACTGCCACGGACGCAGGGCAAGGGTCGGAGCTGGCAAGAGGGGCAGAGGGACAGCCTTGAGTCGTGAGCCAGGTCCATGAACAGGACAATCCATTACAAGGTCCAAACTTCAGAAGGTCCAGGAAGGCTCGGGAGTGGACAAGGTGAGCAGGGCTGAGAGGTCAGGAAGGAGGCTGTGAACAGTGGTGGGCACAGAGGCCTCTTTATAAAGTCCTGGCTGTGTGGCTTAGGGCACAGCCCAGCAGGTACAAGAGAGTCACACACGACTTAATGTGACATCTGTTTCCCCGGCACTGGTCGCTGGCCACCACACGTGTCTCTTGGGGTGGTATTAACCCCGTATGATACTTGGCTTTTTCTCCTCTAGACAGTGAGCTGTTGCTCGAGGGCACGTATTATGACTAACCGCTTACAACCCTGTTTAGCAGCTGTGTGTCTATTTGCGAAATGAAGACACAAGGGATTTGCATTTTCCCTCCATTTCTTGCACCTCATCACCTTCCCCTTGACGAAGACAGTCATATTTAGAAGGCTAAAAAAGAGTGGGAGGCAGTGTGGGCCCCCAGGTGGCAGGCGGTGGAATAATGGCTGGCTGGCGCTGGCGACTGCAGATGACCCTGAGGACACCGCACCGCTCCTCACAGCGCCGACCCAGAGCCACTGCGGAAATGTACTTCCGGCAGCCCTCTGTGCACTGTTTTTGTTTTTGCTTTGTTTGTGGCTGGTGTCAAGAATGTGGGGGTCTACCCATACCATAATCCTCTGCCGAGGACACTTCCGGACGTGCAGGAGAGAGGTGGCAAAGGTGTGAAGCAAATGTCTGCGGCCATTCCTCCAGCTGCCTGCCGGCTGCTCAGGGACCCACCACCCTGCTTTGCTGGAGCAGAGCCTGACTCCCTGCTCACCCCCCACTGCTCTCCCAGAGGTCAGCCGCAAGTTCACATCAGCAGCCATTACAGATGGAGTGCCTGCTGGGAATCTCTTTCTAGTGTCAAGCGGCCATTAAAAGCACTTAAGGAAATCACAAAAGGGAGGTGGGAGAATTCTTCAGGGAGGGTATAGGATAGAAAGGGCAGGAGGGAAGGCTTCAGCCTACCTCCCACCTTGGAGGGAAAAACAGGCCATAAAAATTAGAACTGGTTCTGAAGAATGAACCCGCCTCTGGGGAAACTGCAGAGCACTGGATCGCACCATTCTCCGGCCGGGGCCAAAACGCTTCAGGGTGCCTGGGAAACCTTCTGTTAATACACAGTAAAATGACATTTTAAGCAACCATGTATTTAAAAAAATTTTTTTCTAATGAGGGGCACCTAGGCGGCTCAGTTGGCTAAGCGTCTGACTCTTGATATCAGCTCAGGTCATGATCTTGCGGTCATGAGACAGCCCCACGTTGGGCTCCATGAGGAGCATGGAGCCTGTTTGGGACTCTCTCTCTTACCGCCTCCCCACCCCCCTCCCTGCCCCTCCCATGCTTGAGCTCCCTCTCTCTCAAAATAAATAAATAAACTTTAAAAAAATTATCCAAGGAGCATGCATTACAATTGGCAGCGACATACACTCTCCCATCCCATTTGGACCACATCTCTGGGAAGAAGGCATTATGATGCCCTGTTTCACAGATGTGGAAAACTGAGACTCAGAGAGGCCAGTGACTTGATCACCTCTGGGGCCCGGATTTGCCCAACTGCAAAACCAATGTTCTTCCCACCAAAAAGAATGTCGGGCGGGGCAGCGACCCTCGCCAGGTGTGCATTGTGCTGACCTACCTGTTGGTACCTGTCACCCCTGGGTTAATTAGCTCTAGCACCATGGCCTTTCCTGTCCACCTGATTAAAGTAAGAGGAAACCTATCTATCTTAAGTGGGCTAATAGAATCTCTTTGATGACATCTTTCTTCACTCTTCTAGTTGGCAATAACCATCTGAAAGGGAAGGACTGGGTTCTGAAGTAAGTAGATACTAGAATCTTGGGAAAGTCACTTTCCTCTCTGCGTTTTAATACCCTCCTGTAAAATGGGTCCAAGAACCCCTACGTCGTAGAGTAGTTGTGAGTACTAAATAAAATAACTTATTAAAGCCCTCAACATGTATCTGGCACAAGGTCCATATAAATGATGGCTATTATTATAAATGGTTTTATTTCAGTGAACAGTTTTAGAAAATACAAAGATTTGGTGTCAACCTGTTCTTATTCAGTAGGTGCCACTTGTTGTTGAGGAAAAATGTAAAGACCCTGAATTTGTTTCATGGCTAAGGACAACTGTAACCAAAGGATGGCAGTGGAAGTACAGACAACTTAAGTCCAGGGAAGAGGGAGCCATAGTCTCTGTGGGGCCGGTCCCCCGGCTGTCCAATCATCTTAGAGTGGACTACGCGCACAGCTATTTAGAGACCAGACGCTTGTGTCTGCATATGGCAGGAACCTTGAACATTTCAGGAGGCAAAAGACATGTGTAGGATGAATTAACGCAAATGGCTCTGCATCTGGTTATATGGTCCCCTGAAGGCACATTTGCTAGAGGAACTCTCTTAAGATCAGCAGCTCCCCCAGAGAGCAGTTCAGGCTGCTTCTCGGGCTTGCCCGCCAGCTTAACCGAGCAGGTAGCAGCGAACTGAAAGAGAACCAGGCTGATACTGTGTCCTCAACCCTGCTCCTCACTCTGGCCCCACAGCGGCGCGGAGACCCAGAGGTTCTTGGGCTTCGGTCTCCTACACTTCAGATTCCAAAGCGCTCTGGTGGTAAACTGCAACTTCTTCTGCCGTCTGTCCGAGGAGGAGACGTGAAGCCATTGCTCTAGGAGACAGCTTCTATCTGCACCCTCATTCCTGCACTCCCTTCAGACCAACCCCGCCCCAGGGCAGAAGTGAAATCACTGACCCTCACCTGGGTGACTCAGTCAGTGAAGCCTCTGATTCCTGATTTTGGCTCAGGTCACAATCTCCCGGTTTGTGAGTTCGAGCCCCATGTCGGGCTCTGCGCTGACAGCGTGGAGCCTGCTTGGGATTGTCTCTCTCCTTCTCTCCCTGCCCCTCCCCTGTTCTCTCGTTCTCTCTCTCTCTCTCTCTCTCTCTCTCTCTCTCTCTCTCTCAAATTAAATAAAAACTAAAAACAAAAAACAAAACAAAAAAACAAGTCACCACCCCTGAGGAAATGGTGAGCAATGGGGTAGACTGCCCAGCCTTGTGGCTCTGAAGTGTTCGCCTCTTGCTGTGTTCTTGGAGAGGATGTGGCAAGCAGTATGGGCATTTGAGTTTGTAATAATAGAGAATGTGGGACTCAGAGATTCAACTCAGAGCTGGTACGTTCATGGTGTTTTCTTTTTTTCTTTTTTAAGTGTTTATTTATTCTTGAGAGAGAGAGAGGCAGAGTGTGAGCAGGGGAAGGGTGGAGAGAGAGGGAGACAGAATCCGAAGCAGGTGTCAGGCTCTGAGCTGTCAGCACAGAGCCTGACATGGGGCTCGAACCCATGAACTATGAGATCATGACCTGAGCCAAAGTCGGACGCTCAACCAACTGAGCCACCTGGGCGCCCCAAGGTACATTCGTGTTTGAATAATGTATTTGGTCCAACAGAATTTCCTGTAAAATGGAATTTTCCATAGAGGACAGTGTTAGTAGATTTTTGTCAACAAGGAAGTAAAGAACAATAACTTCTTTAAGATTACTGCACTGGTCTTCTCTGGGTTCATATTTCTAGAAAGATTTGGAAAAACTAGTTCTTTCCAGTCTGTGTTCTAAGTATTGACAGAAGAGTCAGGTGATGAATTGTGCAAAAATTAAGGCTGCAGAAACTTGGAGGGGAAAGCACTGCCTATGAAACAGAAAAGGACAAATATTGAAATGCTACAGTCTAGATTCTGATAGATTTTCTTTTTTAGCAATAAGAAGCTAGTGAGATTTAAGATCACTTAGATATAAAAATGTTGCTCTCCCCCACACCAAATTTTAGAAAGGGTCTTTCCCTTTTTTGCTAAAAGAAAAACATTTCCAGACCCCCAATCTATGTGCATACTGTATATACATGCGTATATGAAGTCAGGAGTCCTGAACTGAGCACACAACTTTTACTAAAGGGCAACTGGAATAGGTGTGATATAAAAATGTAGGATTTGACAGAAATTTAGGCTACTCTTCTGTAAACCACCAAGTCAGCTTCTTTTGAATTCCTAGAAGCCCTGAATGAAGATTCCTAATAATGGGGCTCACATGCTATCTTCCAGGGTGCCCTGTAACCACCTCAATACCAAGCCTTGGAAAGGGTATGTTTGGCATAGATGTATCTGAAAAGATACCACCCTAAGTATCCCCAACAGACAGGTCCGATGTCTAGAGACTTATGGCCCACATATTGTTTCAAACGTAGGGAAAACCATTTCTTGGACAGCTGAATACTTCAGCCTCTCTCCACAAAGAAGCCACACTCTACCACAATTTGGCATTTCAAACTCTATGCCTATCGTCATCCCTCCACCTCACAGATAGTCTCTCAAGGTAAGGATCAGTTCACACAACTAGTCCCGAACCAAGCACCTTCTGCTCCCCAGTGGGCCTGTCTCATTACTCACCCTCAATGTCAAAAAGGCTATAACAGTGTGTGGCTGGCTGATGGGGTGATTTGTTGGCACTGAACACATCAGCAACCTCGCAGGCTGTGCACATGAAGGCAAGCTCTCGGGATACCCCAGGACCTGGATCCCTCAATCAGCTAAGCTTTCACTCTACCCTTTCTAACAAAATCTGACTATAATTTGTGTCCCTTCAGTAGGCCCAGACACTCATTCATAGAGAAACCTGCTTGCACAGGTTCGCCGATAGGCACAGCAAATTACCTCCAGTGTGTCCTTCCAGGAAAGGGCCAGACTCATTTCAGGCACACAATTCATTCTGACCAAAACATTCTATCTGCTGCATGAATGCAAAAACATATGCATACACACCGGGTGTCCCTCATTTCCTCTGGAGTAATGGGAGCCTGGGCAATACTTTAAGTATTCATTTTCCAACATAAATTAGAATGGAGCATCGAAAACACCAGTGACATCTGCACGAATACAAAATGTACTCATTATGGTCGGTGCTATTACAATGAAAGGAAATGCATTCATAATGGCAGAACATTTGAAATAATGTGTTGCTGGATTCTCTGTCCATAAAGGCAATAATGAAGAAACAGGAGTGGCTCAAATAAATTAACAAGACTAACAGGGGCATGGGATGGCTTCAAGGGCTCTGGGCAATGTCAGTGAGATGGCACATTTACCGGATCCATGGGGAGAAAGTTCGGAGAGTTTCCAGGTAGAAGAGGCAAGAAGAGCATTAGGAGAACTGAGGCTAGAATCCCGGCTCTGCTCCAGGCTAGCTCTGTGACCCTGTGCAGGTTATGTCAACATCTTACACCTCAGACTGCTCATCTATCAAGTAAGGAGAGCCTGCCTCTTGGGGCTGCGAGGACGAAATGAGAGAACAATGTAAAGTGCTTCGCATAATCTGGTGTGTAATAAGCACACAATCAACATCAGCCCTCATGCTGTTGTTGTTATTGCTAAATAAAGGTACAGCTCTGTGATTTCACGATCTCAGTTTCTTCTTCTGTGAAGTGGAGCCAAGAACACCTGCTTCTCCTACTCTTGAGCTTATCATGAGGAAAAGTAAAATGAAATGTGTTTGGCAGACCACTGTTTGGTTGATCTAGTCATTGCTAACTTGCTTCCCTTGCTGGTTTCCACTCTGGAGGGTGGAAGGGTTAAGTATGTGCATACACTGCAGGGCGAGGCGGGGGAAATGTAGCCTGGTCTAAGCCCATGACACAGAAGAATAAGTCTTCTGCTTTGGGTGGGGGATGTTCACTTTTCTGATTAAGACAGACATGGCCGTTTTTCTGACCCCTTTTTCATGCTTGAACACAGATATGATACCCAAAGCCATAGCCCCGTTTTGATCGTATGGCAACAAGTCCAGGGAGTCTCAGAGACATGTGGCAGACTGATATCATTAGCTACTGAACCAAAGCCAGCAGTCACCTCCCTCCAAACGTAATACGTGTGACAAATAAACCTCTGTTTGCTTAAGCTACTGATACCAGAGTTTTACTCAAAGCCCGATACAATTCTGATACAATGCATAAGCACTCTAGAGAATTAAAAGCCTTGCATCTAAGTATATGATCCTCCCAGTGCCAAGAATTTCATTCCCTTGGACCCATCTGGCTAATTTATATACGTCCTTTAAACTTAGATTTAGTGATCCCTCCTCTAGGAAGCTTTCCAAGACCCTATGGCTAGCATTTGCCCCACTGTGTGGACTTCTCAAAGCACTCCATAAACACCTCTATCAGTACATGTTATAGTGCTTTGTAATGATCCATTTACTTGTCCCTTTGCTCTCCAGACGCTTAAAATGTCTCCACAGCAAGGATTCTTATTTTAGTCATTTAAAAAATTTCCTAGCACTTCGCATACTACCTGGCACACAGTGGATAACTCATTAAGGATTTGCTGCAATACGGAAGGAACCAATGTAAGAGTGACCAAAAAGGGCGCGGAGTGAATGATAGCCTGTCTAACCTTATTAGCCATTCATATTCCTGAAACGCTGCAAATAGCTTTCTAATTCCTATTACTACGCTCAGGGTGTAGAGGCTGGGAACACACTGGTCAAGGCAGTGATTCTTAATGTTTCGGAAGTTATTCCACTTGAACCTTTTTGAGTTCATGGCATTCCTTCTACTTCCTAAATTATTTTATGCTCTGTATTTAGTCCACGCTTTCCTAAAAAAAAAAAAAAAAAAAAGTGTTTTTTGTTTTAATTTCCTTGTTGTTTTAGAATTTGCCCATTGGGATAACCAAAAACATCCCGGGAATGACCTCGTTTGGTACCAAAATAAGTGTTCTCATCATCCGGCGGCTCCCTTCCTAGATGTCCGAGTGCTGTCTGTGTGATCGGGGCTCCTGGAGGCCTCCCCCTGATCCTGCCATATCTGGGTCCTTACCATCCCTGAATGCAGTGTGCCACTGCCCAGGCAGAGCCTAAGGTATGTGGGTCTTTGCCAGGAAACAGAGGTGTCTTCTTCCTACAAACCAGCTTGTGTCCCTGACTTGTATAGCTCACAGGCTTTTTAAAGTAAGTTTACTAGGCCCACTGCCGAAATATCTAGAAAAATAATATCAAATAATATAATATTGTCATTCAAATTATAAATCAGAAACATTGCTCCACTGTTAAGCACATTACATTAAAAGAAAAAAAGTCTAAAAGGTGAAGTGGTCTTCCTGTGACAGTCCCCGGAGGCCAGCCTCTAATCTGAACTTCCTGTTCCCTTTGCCTGCAATGCTCCCCACGCCCATTTGTGCTTGACTGGCTCCTTTGTGCAGCCAGCTTTCAGCTCAGAAGTGACCTCCTCAGCTTTTCTTTGAACACCTTATCTACAGTAGTGTCTTCTCCCCAGTCCTTTTCAATCAAATCCCTTCTTTCCTTTCCTAATACTGACATCTGAAGTTATTTTATTTAGTGGTTTACTAGTGTTTTTGGTTTTTTGTCTGCCTCTTCCCACTAGAGTTAAGGAAGGGACCTCCTCTTATCTGGCTTGTTCACCCTGTATCCTCTGCAACAGCAGCTATTCCTGGCATAATGTAGCTGCTAAATAATCATGCGTTGAAAATGAGTAAGAAGAAAGTGAGCAGTGTGTATTCACTTAGTAAATCTACTTTGCTGGCCTTTAGTTGAGCTTCCTTTTGGGAGCAGGGATGAGAATGGGTTGGGTGGCCAGAGTGAACCCTTAGAGATGGTGAGGTTGGCTCTGAGAGGCTCTGTGCGGTTATGGAAAGAGCCAGAGTCCTGTCCTGCCGCTTACAAGATGTATGAGAATTGGAACGTGTCTCTTAATCTCTCTGAGCTTCAGTTTTGTCATCTGTATAATAAACTGTTTCACAGGATCAGTGTAACAGTTATATGAGACAGTAATAACACAGAGTAAATAAGTCCATTCCCCTCTGCCTGTCCCTTAAGGCTGTGAAAAAGAGAAGCAAGCAGTCCAGGAGCCCTGGGAAAGTGGCCTAATGCTTCTTCCCATTCGGGCCGTCACCTTAGCAACCGCGATGCTTGTTCACAGAGATGATGTCAACCTGCTGTTTCGGGGAGTCTTAGCCTACAGGCCAACTCTGAAGTCCTGGGTACATTCTCAAAACACTAAGCACAAGTCTACCTTGCAAGATTACTGGAGATTTATTCCTCTCTTCTCAACTTTGTATCACCTTGTATTAACCTGGGATTGATATTATTCCACAGAGGTAAGCTTATAAATGTGTTTTACAGCAGTTTGGGTGCTGATTCTGCCACAACATGCACTTTCTCTAGGCTCATTAAAACCAGAACATTCAAAGCCATCAAAAATCTGTGGTTTCCAGGCCTGCCAGAGACACTTTTGGTGACATCATCCTTGACAGCTATTTGCCTGTTTAAACACATTTAATTCTTTACACTTTATTCCGCCCACTCACTTGTTAATTCAACAAGCATTAATTGAGTGCCAACTGCATGTCTAACCCTAGTAATCAGAGTCACCATACACTGGCAGTTATTAAATGTGAGGCACCATGCCTAACCCCCGATGACCATCAGGTCATTCAATCTGCTTTTCACCCCACAGGCACCAAGATTATCCCCATTTAAGAGACCAGAAAACTGCAGCCGAAGAGTTTACTTAAATAGCTTAAGTGGGCAATAAATGGCAGGTCAGTGCTCTGACCTCAGTCTTTCTGAGGTCATATTCTAGCAAGTAGGTCTTGAACCCACACTTTGTACATACCAAGGTGATAGGTACTTTAATGAATTAAAAAGAGACGATGCTGAGCTGTGATATTCCTCAAGGTAGGACCTCCATTTTACTGTTCTTTTCATTCCCAAACCCCCAAACGATGCCAATGGTGTTTGCTGAACTGAAGATGACAATGTGGTTCCTGTTCTCAAAGACATAGTAGAGCCAAATAGACAAGTCTAAGGTCTTTAAGGCATGAAAGACCTTAAAATAGCAGCATAAGAAGGCCAAGACACATGGGGCACCTGGGTGGCTCAGTTGATAAGTGTCCAACTCTTGATTTCAGCTCAGGTCGTGATCTCACGGTTCATGAGTTCGTGCCCCAAGTCGGGCTCTGTGCTGACAGTGCGGAGCCTGCCTAGGATCCTTTCTCTCCCTCTCTCTCTCTGTCCCTTCCCTGGCTCATGCTCTTTCTCTCTCTCTCCCTAATAAACTTAAAAAAAAAAAAAAAAAAAGACCAAGGCACAAAACAAATGAATAAATTGGGCCAGGTGAACACTGGTAAATTGGAAAGCACCTGCCTATCTAAGAAGCCAGCTGGTCAACATCATGGAAAAATATGGATCTAGTATTGTCAGAACTTTTGAATTTCCAAAAGAAGCTTTAAAAATCTGTTTTCTTTTGGGGCGCCTGGGTGGCTCTGTTGGTTAATAAGCGTCTGGCATCATCTCCATGATCTCATAGTCCGTGAGTTTGAGCCCTCTGTCGGGCTCTGTGCTGACAGCTCAGAGCCTGGAGCCTCCTTCGGATTCGGTGCCTCCCTCTCTCTCTGCCCCTCCCCCACTCACACTCTATCTCTCAAAAATAAAATGTTAAAAAAATGTTTTAAAAAATTTTGGGTTTTTGAGGTAAAATTGTCCAAGTTTTAAATGCTCATCAGTAATTCATAAAAGTATTCATAAAAAATACTTTAGGAGCCAAACAAAACACTTCCTTACAGTAGATTTGGCTGATGACCCATCAGTTTGCAGTCTTTGGATTAGACTATATTTCACAATCGTTTTAACTATCAATGACCCCTATATACCTTTCAGGAGCTTCAGAATCTGAAACTCTTTGTCTAACAAACAGCATTTTTGAAAATTTAATTAGTTTTCTTGTATTAATTAAATAATCAATAACTGACAAATTAGGTCAGAAGGAGGGGAAATAGCTAACATAACTCAAAATCCTGTTATAGTTAAATGTTAAGATTTCCCATTACAATTTTATTTCTATCTTCATAGATCCTCTTGGATCTGAGAACCCCCATTAGAAATCACTGGATTAAAGTGGGCTCTAAGATCTGGTGCCAGTGACACATAGAAAAATGTGGGAATTTGAATCAGATGAAACTGGACTGAATCCTAGCTCTTCAACTTACTACTTGAGTGACCTACGACTCATTGTTTCTTTTACTTGTTTGCAAAATGGAAATAATTTGTGATCCACGTTTTTTTCCTCACCATCACCATCTAATTAAAAGCAACCCAGATAATAAAAGCACCCCAGATAACAGTCCATGTAATACCATTGTAATGATTAAAACAATTCCACCTCCAAAATGAACAAAAGGCCCTCTATCATGACCAGGAACCATGATGATATGCACACCGATGAAGAAGCATACACCTATTACCTCTCATTACACCTTTCATCCAACGAACTCCAAGTGGTTCACGACAGCCCTGAGACTTAAAGGTGGAGAGCCAGAAACTTGATGTTTAGGGATCTTGCCTAAAGCCACGACCTTCCCTGGGTAAGCAAATGACAGACGGTCTATTCCATAGCACCTCATGTTAAATGCCAAACAAAAAACTGTATCTTTGTTCCCATCTCTAACATAATTTATTAATACCTGAACTCATCTGTATAGTGTTTTACTATTCACAAAATTATCCAACACACGTTTACCATGAGCTCCTCACAGAGCACCCAGAGAGGCTGGTGAGGAGCAAGTCAACCCCATTCTGTGAATAAGGGAACAGAATCTAAGAAGTTGGAACTAGTTCACAGTCACCAAACTAGCAAGAGATGGCAGTAACTCCTGTGACTTCAGATTCATAGTTTTTATCATATACCCTGGCTTGCAAGAAGTGACAGCAAATGAGAGACAGGGGTGCCATTAGGAACCGTATGTTGGTCGAGTGTTTCATTCTGTGAAACAGGTGAATAAGAAATGGAACTTGTCTGCGATGGGCACTCTGTTGTCTAATTATCAAAAACCGTGTTAGGGAAAGCTAAATTGTCATCCTACATTATGCACTAGTTTGTCTCTCTAGGGGAGCATAGCAGAATTTCATTCAATTGTGCCTCCCTTCCCCAACTCACTCTGCTGCCCTGCCCCCTCCTGTGGAGAAGCCCTACAAACCACACGTCCTCCCCTCCCCCCCACCCCCTTTGTTACTGAAGCTGTGTGGGTGAGGTACGGCCACCTAACTCAAGGGCAGATAATTAATAGACATGAACTAGCTGGGTCTTCTCTCGAGACCCGTGATGAGGCAATACTGAATCCTGCATCAGAAAACTGCCATACAGCTGGGCCCACAGTGGCACCAGGGTGAGCTGAAATTACAAGGGAAGTGGAGGACAGAAGCAAGCACAGGAGGCTGCTCTGTCAGGTGGAAGGTGAGGCAGGAAGAAGACAGGGACGAAGAACAGAGACGGAGAGTCTCGACCAGCTGACACTCCCGTCTCCACCAGGCACAGGAAGACTTCCTTCAATCAGGTTCTGTGAAATGCCCCATGTCCTTGCCGAAGCCGGCTGTGCTGTCTGAACTAGTTTGGGTGGTTCTGTTCATTACCGACAGTCTCACTTAGGAAGCTGTGCTTACAACACAGAACTGCTGAAAGAGGAGGAGACCGTTAAAAGGAAACTAATCTCCTTCTTTTACATTGCACAGAGAGGGAGAGAATATGCGAATGGATGAATGAATGAATGAATGAATGAATGAATGAAAGTTCCAAGGTGAAAAGGCCCCCAAAATAGCTTCGAAATATGCCAAGTTTATTTCCTGTATGTCCATGCTCTTTTTAGAATCAGAAGGATGAACGTTGGCAAAACTCTCTTCTCACGGAATAAAGCACAATGCTTACCAAGGGCTTAAATCATGAGATAGCCAACATCATGTCAGGACTTAAATATCTGCCAGTTAAAAGGCATATTTCAAAACACTGCCTGGTGCTAGGGATAGGAAAGAGGCTAAAAACCTCAAAGTTGTTAGGTACAACTGTCATCCTTGGTGAACTTAGACTGCACAATAAAGTCAATACTGAAAAATCAAAGTAGTCATTTAACTGAAATGACCACATGAAAAAAGTAGCAAACTCAGCATTTTGGCCGAAGTGGTTAAAATGCCAGATACAGAGCTGGACTAAGCTTCCTAGAAACACAGCTTCCGGGTCAAGCAGACACTGGCTGATGGCCACTCAGCTTCATAAACACACTACTTGCTGTGATGCATGGTGACGAGCAGTCCCCTCTCTTAACAACTGCACTTGCCCACTGGAAAAGCTGAGGAAGGGGGTCTGAAAGCCCTTACCAACCGTGATATGATGCCAGAAAGTGTTCTGTGGAAGGTCATGGTGCCGCTTCTTCACTGTATTCTCATTTCAAACAAGGACAGCAGGGACTTAAGGAGCTAAGCTGCCATCAAGGTGCTACTTTTGTTAATGGAGACCCAATTAATAAAGTTCCGTGCTGCCTGAGACGGACCCGTGTCTGAGGCTACACAAAGTGCCTCCTGCCACCAGGCCACTATCTCAAAGTTACCTGAATTACAGGGCAGGAGTGACTCACTCATCTAGTCACCACAGATAGGGAAGCTGGAACAAAGACCTATCTGTGTCCTTGAGAGGCAATTCCTTCCTAATCTGCTTACCACAAAGGAGAGCAGAAGAGCGAGGGATCCCCATCCTGCCTGAACCAGGTGAACCGAGAAAGCAAAAGAGAAGAGAGAAAGATATGGCCATGTTGTCTTTTCAGTGCAGTGACTGTTAACATATTCGCCCTGCACAACACAGAAGAAAAGCCAAATGACCGCCAGACTCTTGCCAGTCAGACAAGTTACCCCTCTTCCCAAGGGCAAGGGCCAGTAGAAGCTAAGGGAGGCAGAAGCATGCCCTCGAGAGGAAGCGTTGGCAGAAGTTTCTCCCCGTGAGGATATATGGGGGAGGAGGCAGTAAGTTTTCTCCCCAAACAGACCCCCAGGCTGACATGGTAAAGATGTTCTCATAAGATGAAATATACTGGAAGAAGCATATAAAGATGCCAGGATACCAAAGATACTGGAGAAACACTGTACACACGGCTACATAAGTCCCACGAACTCAGGCCTTGTGTGTCCACAGATCCCACTTTGAAGATGAAAAAAGAAATCCTATCTCTTGTTTTGGATTCACAACAAAGCCCAGGAGAAAGTGAAGATTATGAGCAGAGAGGCACAGTGGAAGGCAGAGAACCCAGGGGGCTGAGACACATGCAAACTGGAGTTCTCACAACGTCTTCCTTTCCAAACCAACTTTCCCTGCCAACAGCCTGGGTCCCCATAGTCTGTGGCCTCCTAAGACAAAGACCTTGTAGTCTTAGAGCCACAGAGGGACAGAGCTGGAAGGAACCTCAGGGGTCACATCAGACTCAGGTCTCCCCTTTTATTAAAGTTCACACTCCAGCACCGCATGCCAGCAAAGCTCAACGACTTGTCTGACTTTATGTGAGGAAGTCCTGGCAGGGCTAGGCGTGGAAGCTAGGGCTCCCGATTTAGCTCCCTCTTCCTCCTTTACTCCTCAAATACGGTCATTTGCTACGTCCTCTCCACCTCCCCAGCCCATGCTGCCCCATCTATCCTTTTCTCCCCACCGCTCCTGTTCTTATCCAGGCCTAGAACTTCGAGATCTTTCACCTAGATCCCTGAGACGATGCTTGGGCCATCAGGACCTAGATCACTGCAACAATGCTTGGGCCATCAGGACTCTTCTCTCCGTCTGAAATCACTCTGTGCATTGCCCCAGTGGTGACCCCCTGCTCTACAGGGGTGGGGGTGCACGGTTTTGGCATTGCTCTTCTCCCTTTGCGTGCATGTCCCACATGGGAGCTGCTCCTTAGTTTTGGCCTTAGAATGAAGAAGGGAGCAGAGTTAAAGCTGATCCTCCATGGACACAGACTATGAGAGAGAAATAAACACCTGTGTTGTAGCCACTGGGATTTCAGGGACATGTGCAAACTCCATACACTTAGACGCTGCCTTGCACAAAGAAGGCACTCAACAGCCCTTTTTTGTTAACTGAGTAAATATATCATCTCGTTAATCCTCGCAGCGACCATATTTTAGACACTATTAGCATCTCCATCTTGCAGATGAGAAAACCAAGCCTAGGGAGTTTAAATGAGAGGACTAGGCCATATAGGCACTAGGTGTATAAGGCTAGGAATTCAGACCCAGAACCTCTGATCCCAAGGTCGTAATTGTTTAACGAGTACATCTTGCTGATTCTAAGAACTCTTAAAACTGTGAGAGTCTAAAACACACATTTGGTTTTTAGTCTGTATTATCTTACTGTTGTTGTCTAATTACTTCGTATATTCCAATCTTGACTATCCTCCCCATTTCCTCTTGGTTGTAAGCAACCCGCATGCTACCACAAGCCTAAGCACCTGGTTAAGACTCAGTAAAGACCTGTTTCCTTGACTGACGATGGTTGATGCAGGGCAAGAGCTCACTTTCTCACTTCTGGCCCCGTGGGAGTCAGAAGTCTGGCCCAAGCACTGCTCACCTTGACTCAGAGCCCCAGAGGCCACAACTTAATTTTAAACAACTTTCGGGTCTGGTGGAGATATAACCTTTGAAGGAGTCGATCACTTCCTTCTTCCCAGATGTCAGCCCTATTACCCAAAGGCAGGAAGGAAGAGAAATGCCTTCTAGAAAGATTGTTTTAAAAAAAGAAAGAGGAAACAGCCAGGCCTCAGCTGGAAAAGCAGGAGTCAGAACAAAAAGTCTGTTTATTTTAGGAACTATCTTGCGATGATACATCTGAGATCGCCCCTGCTTTTGCAGACAGCAGCTTGCACGGGGGCTGGCTCAGATAGGCTGCTGCTCTCCAATCTCATCATGCACAAGGCACACGGGTCTGAAGCCGAATGGGCGGCTACGGTCATGCTAGCACCTCTGTCACCTGTTACTTGCCAAGGACAGGAAAAGAGCACTGCCCAAACCTCTCCAGGGGCTCTTCTGCCACAGTCCTGGGAACACAGTTTACTCCCTCCAAAGCTCTCCCTGCCGCCTCGCTGCCCTTCCCAGAAGCTCAAACACAGCAGACAGAGCAAGTGTGCAGCTTTAAGTGAAAACAGCAAAGGAACTAGCCTTCAATAATTAGGTTAAAACCCCTCATTAGAGTAGATGTGCATGGGAGAAATTTCATTTACTTAATATTTATTTGCTAAATATTGAAAATTTTTGTTTATTTATTTCAGCGCAAGCCTACAGTGGTGATCTGAGAAGGCAATCGAGACAGGTGGGTGTCCAGATGGCTCTGGTTCAAACCTTAGTTCTCTCCCATTCACTGGCTGCGTGACCTTGGACAAATTATTCCATCTTTCCATGTTTAATTTTCCTCGTCTGGAAAATGGGGACGGTAGCAGCCTCTACCCCTAAGGGGCTGTTGTAAGAATTAAACGAAATCATGACACATAACACCCTCAGAACAGAGGGTAAGCCCTCCATCAGTGTCAGCTATTATGGCCATGATCATCATCATCCACGGGATGGCCAAGGGCTCACCAGTCCTGGTCAGTCACTTTCCCAGTCTGGAACGTGGCAAAATCCTGCTCAGGTATAGCATTAGCGAAAAGCGTAACAGACCTGCTACGACTTCCTGAGAGAAAGAAAAATAAAGTACAGACGTTGCCATTCCAAAGCTCACAGGCTGTTGGTGTGACACAGCACACACGTGATTACAAACGGAGGAGAAAGTGGTAAGTCCAGAAATGAACCATAAAAGCTGGAGGACCACAGGAGGATTCAAAAGAAGGAACTGATTTGGACCCTGAAGGAAGGGTAGACGCGGTACAGGGTAAAAAGCAGACAGATGGCGGAGTCTCCGTAACAGCCGAGCCCTGGAGGGACGGCAAGAGAAGCTGCTGCTGAAGAGGTGGCCCGGACACTGGCCACGAGGGTGGCACGAGGTCCAGAATGGTGTTTCCACAAGGCCTGTAAGGAGGCTGACTGTTGCCCGTGCTCTTTACTTACCGGCGCATCTTTACAAGAACTTCTTAACTAACTACTTAGCTCTCTTTTATGCACCCGAAAGATGACCACTAACACCAAGCCTGAAGGCTCAGGGCAATGTTTACACACAGGCAGAGCGCTTAGTGCTTACTAGGCACTTACTAAGTATTCAGTGAGTGGATTCTATTACACTGTTACTATTACGTTGACCTAGATCCAACATTTGTAATCTGATTCAGGTCAGGAAGAACAAAAGAACCCAAAGCGCAAGGAGGAAGGCAGGATTCTCAGCTCCGCACTTTCGAGAGGCAGCTTCCTCTCCTGAAACTCCTCCTGGGACTACAGTGTGTCCCCAGCCATCAGGCTGCCTCCAGGGCCTGCTGCAGAAGCAGGTAATGGTTCCTCCCATCTATACTTCCTCCCCTCAATCTGGGGTGCTAGAAGCAGCAGCTTAGGCTCTGAGAACAGTCCGGTGCTTCCTCTTCACCCACAAATCATCCCCCTGTCCTTTTATGTGAACAACTAGATTTTATTTATTTGGTAAGGCCCTTCATTGCCGCAAAACTCATGCTAAAAGTGTCAGCACAACTTACAGTAACTAGAAATTTCACTGCATTACCAGTCAGCTTCTAGTGAGAAAGAAATGGTTCAGGATGACAAGTGCCTATATCGGTCGGAGGGTGAGCGAGACGGCCCCTTAGAGGAGGTACGAGGAGAAGGAGGCTGGAACCAGACACCACATTAAGGCTGAGTGTCCAGGGGCAGAAAAACAGCAGGGTATGGGTCTCCGAAAGGAGTCCTAGCCCCCTGTGGTGTCGACACACAGTGTTACGACAGGAGGGTCAGTTCCTTTAAATCGATTTGGTAGCTGCAGAGGATGAGGCCTTCCCATTCCAAACCGCATAAAGGTTAGATCTGGTCTGAGAAGTGACAGTGTTACTCATCTATTTAAACACAGGCATGTTCAGGGAAACAAAATAAGACTGAGTATAATCAAGAAATTTTCCCATTGTTAAGGTAGCCCCGTGTAAGGAAAACTGCCCCTAGATACTTTAGTTATCAGTGGGTTGTAAGCAAAAAATTATGATGCATAACCATTATTTTGCATCGTCATTTGGGAACCCTATGGCTTGGTGTTCTTTAGGCAGGGTTTGAGGATGAATGAGAGGGCCTAGGCTTACGATTTTAGCGTTGCCAGAATAGTCTCTGCCAAGCCTTATGGGTACAGAGCTCAAGAGCTCTGAAAGTCACATAAGGGCTTTCTCTTCCACGTCTTTTCAGAGGATGCATACACATTTGCTCGTTTCATCTCCACCTACTCCTCCCACTCCAGATTCTATGACCTTCTTACGCTCATTCTGTGAAGTTTTGTGGATAACAAAAGCAGACTCACCAGTAAGAGCTGATGGTGAATGGCCTGCCAAGGTGATAGACTGAAAATGCCTTCCAGTGAATCTAAGGGTTTCCTATTCCAAACCAGGGTTCCCACCACAACTCAGAACGTGGATTTTGCACAGCTATTCATTTATTCAAAACCTTAACTGTGTGCCTAGAGCGTTCTAGGCACTGAGAATGCAGTGGTGAGAAAGGCAAGGCTTTTCCCCTTATGACCCTTATTGTACAGTGAGGACGAAAGAAAGTAATAAGTTACATACATAACATATTTTCACGTAGTGATAAGTATGTGCAGAAACCCAAAGCTGGGTAAGGAATGGAGGTCTCAAGAGGCCTACATAAGGTGAGAGAGTGAGCTATGTATGAAGATCTGGGAATGAACATTCAGGCAGAAGGGAACACCACACAGAGGCCCTGAAGCCAGAAGGAATGCCACACGTCACACCTGTTTGAAGAAGAGTAAGAATGCAGTGTAGTTAAAGCGAGCCTGGGGTGAGCGGCAGGCGTGTGGGGACAGAGAGGCAGGTGGGAGCCACGTCTTGTGGGACCGTACAAGCTCCCTTTCCCCCAGTTACTCTGGAGCAAATTGCAGACACGACAGAACTCACACTGGAGGACTCTGAGTGGACAAAACCGCATGATCTTCACATCCCAGAAGATCATTCTCGGCTCTATGTGAAGGATGCAGTTGGAGGTAGAGGGGAAGGACAGATAAGGATGGTGACAAGGGGAAGGCAGGGGGACTCTTGGAGAGAAAGGATCTGGTTGGAACAGGAGGTGGGCTGGTAGTGAGAAGTCCTTGGATCTGATGTATACTTGAGGGCAAATCTGACAGGATTTGCTGACTAATTGGATATGGAGTGTGAAGAAAAGAGAGATATTGAATATTATTAAGTTACTGCCTTGAGACATGATGATGCCATTAGCTGAGAAGGTGAAGTCAAGGGCAGAAGCACGTTGGAGAGGGAGGAGAAAACAAGAATTATCCTTTGAACCCAAGTAGCTGTGAGAGCAAAGATACAGAATATAGAACAAGAAGGCCTTACTTCCAATGGCGCGGACCCTCTCCACTACCAGCTCTAGCTGGGAGACCCTGGACAAGTCACTTACTCTCACTCAGTCCCCTCAATCTGTAATGTGAGGACAGCAAAACCACCTCTCAGGCTTGTCAGTATAAGGAAATGAGATGTCTGTGCATACCCCGTAAGTTGTAAAGGTGGTGAATCAAGGTCAATCTTCTTGTTTCCTTCATTACTTCTGGTAAATGTTTATTTATTTATCCTGGTATTTATTTAAATGACTCATATACGAACCTTAAGTTGTAAACACAATTATGTCTTAACAGATACCATTATACAAAGACTTCATCTTCTACCATCCAATCCTATTGTGCTTGCTTCACGCTTTATACTTCTGAAGGGCACAGAGCATCATTCTCAGTTCTTATCTGCATCTCACATACTATCATTCACATATATGCTCACTTGATTCTCAATACAGACAGAGAGGGTGCCCTTAGAAGGCTGAGGAGAAAGCGGATGGGCAGAGGTTCTCCCGAAGGCCTGACATCTGAGTCCCGTTGCCAACGTCTCTTGGGCCTTTAAGTCAAAACGCTGCGATCCTGATGTATAATCCATCTGGCATCAGTGCTTGGTTTTATCAGGGAAATTTCTGAGACAGAATGCTGAGCACTTCCATAATCATTGGTAAAATACAAAATACACCTATTCCCTGGGTGAAGCACTTAACAGTTTGCAAAACACTTTTATATATGTTATTTTCTTAGTTGCTCCTAAACTATGATAAGCACATGACTGCTACTGGATATAAGAGGCACCATCATGTGATAAAAGGGCGGGCCCACTTTATACACTGACTTAAAGCAAACAAACAAACAAACAAACAAACAAAAATGACCTTGTTCTGGATTATTCTGTGTTTAGTAATGTCCCTTATCATTGTCTCATTCATTCATTCCTTCACTCAACCAACATTTAAGGGTCTACTCTGTTCTAGGCAAGGTGCTGGGTGCTTGGTATGCACCGGTATCACAACTTTTTTGTTGTTAAAAAGTGAAAGGAAATACATTAAGATGAAAAGAACAAAAAAAAATTAGTTATGATGGATGTCTTATTTTTAATGGAATTATGGAAATCCAGGTTTTATCTTTTTTCATGTCAATTAAAAAAAAAAATCCCAGTGGCCCTTCCTAGGTTTCTTTTTCCCAAGAATGTATATCAGCTTCGATTATTTGTACCCCTGATAACTACATTTCCAATTGTACCGGAAATAAATCACATCAGTGAAAGCAGTTCAGAAATCCCAGTTATTTGACATGAAGTACACTGAGGGGATTTCAGCCTGAGAGATGTACACTCCTAATATATCGCCTTAGGTCTCCTGCCCTCTTTGAGTGGCCAATTGTCAGCATCCGGTCTCATCGTCTAGTGGAGACTGAGCTGCATTCTTCCAGGTGAGGAACACTGTTCTGGGGGATATTTATGTGATAGGAGTTAAAAGAGCCTTATAATCAATTAGTTTGGGAACATTGGGTTAAACAAGGAGGCAGGTCTCATTATCACAAGGGTGCTCGAACTCCATCATACCACGCACGGTACTTGTGGAGCTCCAAGATAAACGGGTAGCATGTTCCACACTTACTGGACGTGGAACTCTACCTTAGAAGAGTAAGTCAATTCAAATTAGCGTTCAGTCCACTATATCTGGGAAGCCTTGCACTGGGGGATTTCCATTTACAATTGCACATGACATGCAGTATTTTAGTAGGCTGCCGATTCTTTACGCTTGCAGAGAGATGAGCAGACAGAGCAGATGTACGCCCCTGAAATGCGGAGGAGAGACCGACCACTGTACGTAAACAAGGGCTGGTTTTGATTTTGACTTCTACGACAGCTCCAACATCTAGCACTGCCTAGGTCATAGCAGACACTTGGTAAAATCTGCTCAACAAATGGGTAAAGGAATAAAACTCGCAGAAAGGAAAGAAGGTTATGTTGATTTCAGTATGAGTGACCACACTGTTTTTCTGTCTTCAATGATTTCAATTTCCATATCTAGACTTCTAGACAGTGCTTAATTTATTTTCTTAGAACAAAAGACTGAGAATTGTTCCCACAGCCTTTTGCATCATGACCCTGTACTAATCTAATAAGAGAAAGGTTACACTGCTCTTTGTTGATGAGCAGCACATTAATGAGATCTCCTTGAAATAATCCCACCTCTATTATGCAGGCAAAATTACATTTTCCAGCATAATTATTGTGTCAGTCGAACTCCCAAATTTTGATATTAATTGTTTCACTTACAAAGGCAACATCAACTTAGGAGAGTTTGTCAAACTTCTGGAAAATCGAGGGGAAGCTCATAGTTTTAAGTGGTGATTATCAACATATACTTCACTTTTATTCTATTTTCTGCATATTTTCCTCCCAGTCAGAAGGACTGGACAAGTTTGACTTCCTATAATTGGTTTTAGGAGAGAGGCTAATGGATTTATTTAAAATGTGTTTTTAAATTATACACCACTTTCATTTCACAATCCTTACTTGAGAGTCTAGGATATAACCTCATTGAGGACATGAACCTTGAATGTTTTGTTGGCAACTACACTCCTAGTACCAAAGACAACACCTGGAAGCAAGTAGGTGCTCTGAAGATACTGCTGAATAAATGCTAGGTTTCTCTTTCCACTGAGACTCATCACTTTAGTTGTTGTCTCATAAGTAATCTCTACACCCAATGTGGGGCTCAAACTCATGACCCTGAGATAAGAGTTTCATGCTCTACCGACTAAGCCAGCCAGGTGCCCCTGAGACTCATCATTTTAAAGCAAAATTTTTCTCTCCCTGGTCCTTTCTCCCTCTCCACCCACCCCCATCTCTCTCTCTCTCTCTCTCTCTCTCTCTCTCTCTCTCTCTCTCTCTCTCACACACACACACACACACACACACACACACACACACACACACCTCTCTCTCTCTCTCCCACACACACACACACTCACAGAATACAGGAAAGTCTTGCTATACAGTATGACATTTTTTCCCAATGAAAAATACATAAACCAAGGAAGTTTGACTAAAATACATCATTAGGTGGGCATCTATCTGGGTGGCTCAGTTGGTTAAGCATCCGACTTTTGATTTCAGCTCAGGTCATGATCTCAAAGTTGTGAGATCAAGCCCTGCGTCAGCTCTGCACTGGGTGTGGAACCTGCTTCAGATTCTCAATCTCTCCCTCTGCCTCTGCCCCTCCCCCACCTGTGTGTGCCCAGTCTTTCTCACTCTCTCTCTCAAAAAAAATACATCAGTGGGGTGCCTGGCTGGCTCAGTCAGAAGAGCATGCGACTTTTTTAAAAAATTTTTTTATGTTTGTTTATTTTTGAGAGAGAGAGACAGAGTATGAGCAGGAGAGAGGCAGAGAGAGAGGGAGACACAGAATCCAAAGCAGGCTCCAGGCTCTGAGCTGTCAGCACAGAGCCCGATGCAGGGCTCGAACCCACAAACTGTGAGATCGTGACCTGAGCCGAAGTCGGACACTTAACCAACTGAGCCACCCAGGCACCCCTAAAGAAGAGCATGTGACTCTTGATCTTGGGGTCATGAGTTCGAGTTCCACATCTGCAACAAAATAATCTTAAAAAATATATAACAAGTTAGGAAGGAACCATGACTCACACTTATTCCCCGATCAGAACTGGAGACACAGGGTTAATCTGTGAGCTAGGAGTGTGACAGATCTCAGAAGCATGACAGGACATTCTCCAATACTTCTCATTCAGTAATTTTTATTTTGTAGCTCACCTTACCTCCACTAAAAAAAAGTATTTTCCTTTTTACCGTAAAGTGTTCATATCTACTTAAGTCTGATTCTTCCCTATAGAGTAATATAGGTTTTATTTTATAAATACAAATCAATAGGACAATAGGATTCAGCACAGTGACTTACTAGCTCTGTGACCTTGGGCAAGGTACTGAATATTCAAATTCTTTTAGGAGAATAACAAACACCTTCACGCTAGGCGGCTGTAAGGATTAAATGAGATGGATAATCCATGTGGAATGCTTAGCTTACTTTCAATGTTACAATCTCTGAGGGTTTACAGACTAACAGCCACAATGATCAAGCACCTCAACAAGTG
The DNA here is from genome assembly GCF_018350195.1 of Panthera tigris. NCBI lineage: Eukaryota > Metazoa > Chordata > Mammalia > Carnivora > Felidae > Panthera > Panthera tigris. Next base: position 88,725,835 of record NC_056669.1, on the reverse strand, counting down.
CCTTGTCTCTACAAGTCTTCCTTTTACTCTCTATGAAGCCGCTGTCCCTCATTCCATACATAGAAGTACAAACTCAAAACAGGTGTGCTTTATGGGCCCTGCTTTCTCTCCAAGCACGAATTCTTCCCGCAGAGTTCAGATGGCATTTCTGGATTGCTTCTAGACGGCTGCCGTCATTTAGGGTAGTCATTCACCTGACCCCCTGAATTTCTCTTCCCAGCCTATGTAACGTTCTTCTTTCCTCATCTGGTTCCTTAAAGTGTCTTGGTTGGCTGGGGACGAGTTATCAAAACTTCCTAACCAGAGGGGATAGGCACTGAATTCCAGGGGCATCTGTGTCTGGCCTTTTCATCTATGCAGCTTGCTGGTAATTGCTAAGTTTTCCCTCCTGAAACAATTATCCCCCCATTCCTCTCCTTACCCCCCTCCCCACCCCCGAGTTAATTATCAGTTCTGGAATTAAACTTGCTCGCCTCTCCTGCCGTTGCCATGACAACAGTTGGCCTGCACCTGCCACTGGGTGAACAGTGGCTCTTTCAGAAAAGGCGATGGCAGTTGCTGGCTCCACAAAAGCCAGGGAGTAAACTCATGTTTACCTGTCTGGGGAGAGAAGTTCTGGTTCGTTCCCCCTCAGGCAGTTTCCTGGCAAGCTCTGCTTCAACTTCCATCTCAGGCAAACTGCTTGTTGCCATTCAACAAAGAAAATGAAAAGTTTTTCTGATAAAAATGCCAAATCCCTGCCGCCTTGTCACTTATTCCCAGCCAAGACATTGGAAGATACGGATCCTGCATCACCTTAGAAAGGCAGTACGGCGCAGTGGTTGAAAGCACAGAATTTTAAGCCTGACAGATCTGGGTTCCAGTCCCGATGGACTCACTTTCTGACGGTGTGACCATGGCTTAATCATGTAACTTCTTGGAATATCAGTTTCCTCCTCTGCAAAAAGAATGGGATAACTCTACCTCACAGAGCTGTGTTCAATGTCTGAGTACGCTATGCAGATCCGGCTCCTGTTTTAACGTTCGGCACATAAGCAGGCAGCGCCCCTGCTGCCGAAGAACTGTGAGTCCTGGACAAGCGTGGAAGGCAAAGCCGGCCGCCTGGGCGGCTCTCACTGGTCCTCAGGTGGAAGCACCTGTTCAGGTGTGGGGGACCACACAGCACCCCACTGCATCTCCACCGAGACGCGTCTAGCAGCCAGGGGGCAGCTGAGAGATGCTTCTCTCCCACCTTCGCCGAAGTTCTCACATCCCCTCCTGCTCTGGGCTGTGTTCCTCATGCTCCACCTCACTTTCCTTTAAATAGAACTGATGGAGCCAGAGGGGAAGGAGACGTGTACTCACCAAGGAAACAAATGCTTTTCCACTTTACAACCACACCACAACCTACGGGGAACAATCGGCAGCGGTGCGAAGCAGTGGGGGGAATGAGACATTTATATAAGAAGGTGCTTTTCTTCCCCGAAACCCCTGCTTGTGGCTAAGGAAGTATTTCTTTTATGAACATACACACGCTCATAGTTAGGTCCTAGGTCCAAACAGGCACATACATGAACACTGGTCCTTGGCAAAGACCTCACCATTTAGGGTACCCAAGTTTCATCTTGGCCTTCAGCCACCTCTTACTGTCCTGAAGCTACCTCCCTGGGTTTAAAGAGACCTACGCTTATAAACTCTTAACTTCACATCATCTTTGAAGGAGAAAAGAAAACAAAAACAAACCAAATCACAAAAACACACCAGCTTCTGCTCCCAGCATCTGTCATGGATGCTGCGGGTTTCTGGGTAAAGAGGTGAATGCAGTTCAGGCACACGGAGCTACAAAAAAAGGAAAGATCCTTGGAAGCTGTTGGGAAAATGGAATTATTGACCTCTTATGTGCCTCTCACTGGGAGCAAGTGAGAAGATGCTAGAGCTTGGCAGGTTTCTCCTAAAACGAAAAAGACACCACTAACGACAATTTTACAATGGCTGCCCCAGGAGGGGGGCACAGGCAATGACATCCAATCTAGTTATTCTTAAAACACAGACTGGAGTTTTGTGACTTCCTCAAACGAATTATGTTTAATTGCTGGTCCAAAATGGCTATGAAGACAAACAAGGAAGAAGAGAAGTAGGCTCCAGCCAGACTCTTCAGCACCGGATCTAACTCAGGGACAAATGTGACATCGATTTAATTCTTTGACAAGGTTTTAAAAAATATCTTTAGTCCTAAATCTATTTGGAAAATGTCGGGGCTTTAGTACTCCTTTTCTCTATTAATTTGGAACTAGATAACTACTTTCCAAACCCGATTTTCAGTTTGAGGAAGGCAGGAGATGTCAAAATAGGGTTATAAGACACAAATCAAACAATTTCCCTCTTCAGCTACTTTAGCTCAGCTGCTTGTTCTTCCATCTAAAAAAAGAAACCCAAAAGAACACACTTTCAATGCTTCACGGCAAACTTGTCTTTAAGTATAACAGGATGTGTTATTTTGATGGGGAAACTGAGGCACAAGAGAGCAAACAATTTACCCATAACAAATCATGAGATACAACTACAGGAAGAGACCCGCAAGATTTAGAAGTCTGTCCACTTCTTCTATAGTAAGGACAAAGCGATAGTACAACCTTCTGGCATCCCAGCATAGCGCACAAGACCCTCTGCAGGGCGAACCCACCCATCTGTTAGGCCCACCTCCTGCCACAGTCCGGTCATGCAGTGGCTCACCATTCCTCACACAGCACATGCGTTTTTCCTCCGAGCCTTGAGACATGCTGGTCCCTCTGCTTGGATGGCCTTTCTACCCTCTCCACCTGGAAAAGCCTACCCATACCCATTCTTCGAAGTCCAGCACAAATGTTATCTTTTCTGACTCTCTGCTCTGCGTTGGCTGTACCCTACTCTACATCCAACATACTTCTTACCGAGCACTGTGACAGTGCAGTGGTTAAGAGTCACATGTTCGAGTCAGACTACTGGAGTCTGAACACCAGTTCTACCGTTTTTCAGCTGTGTCACCTCACGTAGGGATCACCTCTCTGCAGCTCTGGATAATGGATTAGCCACCTATGAGGACTGATATGAGAAATAAATGAGGTAACATACGTAAATGTTCCCAGTAAAACCACAGTATGCAAAGGGACACCCGGGCCCCTTCCCACTGGGGCTCTTGCTGTTGCTAGCAATATGCACAGCCCAAAAAGGCAGACAGCTGCTCCTGGCCGGCATTTCTAGTGTGAGGCCGATGGAGGTAAACCAGAGGCACCCTGGCTGAATTTTCCAGCTGTGCCTGCATCTTCTGGTTGTATACCAATATGCATAAAATAAGATAAAGTGACTATCATGGGTAAATATCTGAAAATCAATTACGTTAGCTTCTATTACTGAGAGGCAGCATAATGCACAGCAGAACTCCATCCCTCACCTGGGAGAGTAGGGGATAAACGATCCACATCAGCAGGGGAAAGCAAAGTCAACCCAGGTTCTGTGACAGGGAAATGCGACAGTTAAGAGATTCTCTGTACAGGAGGCCAGCTTAGATGCTGGGACCCCACTTCTGTATAATAAGCAGCCCTGATCACTCCATCCCATGTCACAAGCATCTGAGCCATTTTCTTTGGCTTCGAGCTAGGTCTTCTGAAATGAAGACAGTGCAAAACCAAGTCATGAATTTGCAATCAGAGGACAAAAGAAACCTACGTGTATCACTGATTTAGTTCTCTTTTATCTCTACAAACTAAGTTGTCAGGAGGAGAGATGTCATGTCTAAGAACATACGGTTATTATTTTGGGGGTGGGGAAGAGTACCTTGTATACAGCCCCAAGAAAATTTTTAAAGAAACAAAATTCAGAAGATTTTTTTAAGAATCTACTAAATTACAGAATCTCTAAGAAGCAGATTCTTTCCACTCCATATGTAATATAAGACTGTATTTCTTCACACAACCACATCCCCAAAAAACTGGGTGGAGAGCAGGGGGAAGAAAGGCTAGTGTTTACAGAGAAATAAAAACAGACTACACAGAGGCAACGAGGTTGAATGACTAGCCCAAGGTCACGCAGTCAGTCTCAGGCAGACCAAGAATAGAAGGCAGGTCTGCTGACTCTCCTTGAGCTCCTACTTCTTCAGAACTCGCTGTCTGTTTGATCACAGAATCGGCACGGGTCAGATTCACACTGATCTCAGCGGGAGCTTTTTGCCTGAATAAGAGCCAGCTCTGAAGATGAAATATTCTACAGAAGTCCCAAATATGGTTGTTACTATTAAAAAGCCATTTTCCTCTATGTTAAAAAAAAAGAAAAAAAGAAAAAAATCACAGAACATCTCAATAACAAATCAAGATTTCATATTGATCTTGCTCCTTTTTCCTCCGAGCACAAGAGTTTCGGGGTCCTTCCCTCTCTGACTTCCTCCCACTACAAAACAGCTTTAAGGCAGCAGCATCTATTGCCACCCCCTCTCCTGGAATATATATCACTTCTCAGCGGGCTCCAGCAGGCGCTGAGGAGCCGATCTGTGAGGGAGTGAACACAAGATCTCCCGTAATAGCACAGAGAAGACAGAAAATTGCTGCCAAAAGTGTAAATTGCTTTTTTTGCTTGGAAAAAAAAAATCACTCTGGGCTTCAAAGACACCCTCTTAAAAGATGACTCCACGATGGGTAATATCCATGTTGTACACATGAGGACTTTTGTTCCTCCACGCCCTCCAAGGACCCTCACCATCTATGTAGCCATCACGTGGATTTGAGGAGTAGACCACCAGATGCAGGGGCAACATGCAGCCGATTCTGCGGGGGCGGGGTGGGGGGAGCGGGTCAAAGGAAGGCCTGGCCGCCTGCTCCCCAGGGAGTCTGAAAGGGCCCCGTTTGCTGCTGACCCTGAAAGGGCACTGTGTGCGGGTAAGTGAAGAAATATCCTTTTAGGATGACAGAGGCTAAGGAGGGGAGAGGCAGCTTGCAGAAAACAGAGGCCCCAGCAATTCAGTGTCAAAGCAAGTCAAGACCTCCCAGGTCAGAGGAACAAGAGCAAGGTGATCCCCCGAGGAGTAGGCGTGAAGCCTCCCGGCTCTCACAGCTTTCGGGGAGGAAAAGCAGTGCGCTGGCCGATGAGGGCAGATAGTCCAAATGGTGGTGGAGGGTATGAACCCTGAAGCCAGACTGGATTCAAATCCTAGCTCTGCCACTTACTAGCTCTGTGATCTAGGGCAAGTTCATCCTTCTGAGCATTAATTTCCTCATTTTACAAGTGAGATAATAACCACATCATAGGCTTTACATGAGGATTAAATGAGGATATATATAAAAACACCATACGTAGTAAACCTTCAGTAAGTGACAGCTATGATTATTACTGTTATTGATTGGTAGGACAACTACACAATAAAATTCAGGGCAAGGAACAGACAGGACCAAAAGTACAATACTGAGACATGTCATGTCAAATGGCTTGGGGAGTCAGAAGGGAAAGGAGGAAGAAGGCAGGGAGACCCCAGGTGAGAGGGGACACACACAGCTCTGTTACAGACAGAGACGTTTCAACAGGACAGGAAATCTCCTTTGTTCCCGCCACTGTGGAGAGAGGCTGGACTTCCGTGCAGACAGCGGGGAAGCGGCTGTACGGAAAGAATGCCAGCAAAGGAGACACAGGTATAACCATCCAAGAGACCTGGATGCAGAGACTGCCGATTCATTCCTCTTCCATCCCCTGTGCAGGCAGACCCGCACTTCCTTTCTGTCTCCCTCACACATCAAACTCTCATTTAATACTGTCAGCAACACAGGAGCCTTTGGAACAAAACTCGGTTTGGTTTATTGGGATGGTGAAGTGTATATCATAAATGAGAGAAATTTCAGATCAAAGGCAATCCGCCCTGAAGTGTTAATTGGAATTAACTGAGCCAAATGGTAGTTCAACACAAACTGAATGGAACCAACGAGTATAAATTTAAAGTTTAAGAAGAAAAATTGACTCCTCTTTTCTCTTTCTGCCAAATCAGAACATGTTCTTCAAGTGCTCATCGTACCACAAGAGGGTTCTGTCGAGTCCCGGTCCAAAAGAATCCCTGCTAACATCCATGACAGCCTCGCTTAGGGAGACAGCTTGACTTCGTGGCTGCTCGTAAAGAAACTATGCTTCACGACTGTCTTGTCAAAATGACACGAGGGTATCTGCAATTAAACTCTACAACCAGTATCTTACACTAAATAGTATCTTGGAAGTGAGGTAATCTCTTCATAAGGTCCCTGTATTCTTCTACTCAACGTGCCTCTGACATGTACCCATAAAGACAAGACGAGTGTGTTCATCCTAATCAGGCTCCTCCAAGCCACATTACCTCTGTTAAGGTGTTTTCATTATTTGGTCTTGTCTGAACGTTCTTTCTGGGGACGAAGAAAGTTCAGGGCTGTCCTCGGCCCAGATTTTCAGGAGCTAGACCTAGTCTTGAGAGTAGGAGAGATGGAGTGCCAAGGAGACAATTTAGAGTCTGTTGAAACCGAAGGTCTATGCAAAATGGTAAAAACCCGGTCAATAACTAGAGAAGATGTGGATTTAGGCTCCCAGGCTCTGGTGTTAATCCACTTCCAGTTCAGGCATGCAGGGGGGACTTCCAAAATGCAAATCTATCGGGGTCAATTCCCATTTACAATTCTTTAATGCTTTCTCACTGCTGGCAAGCTAGTGCTCAAATACCATAGGTGGCCTCTAAGGCCCTAAATGATCTGGATTCAGCTTTCTTTGCTCCACACTTCTCTTATCTAGAGCTTTCCCACAAGTTGTTCTCTCTCCCTAGAACAACCCTACCCCCTCCTCCTCCTTTGCCTGCCTTCTCATCTTTTAGATAAGCTCTGTTCATATATAACCTTTTCTGGAAAGCCTTCCCTTATCCTCCAACACCGACTTAGGAGCTTTCCTAAAGCAGCCTAAACTTCCCTTAATCATAGCACTTCACCCACAGTGTAGGGGCCCGATTATACGCTTGTTTCTCCCACAAAGATAGGAACCATGTCTGTCTTAGTTATTAGTGTATACCCAGTATGTAGCATGGTGCCTGACACATAGTAGGTCATAAGAAAAGAAAGGTGGGGGGTGGCGCCTGGGTGGCTCAGTTGGTTAAGTATCTGACTTCGGCTCAGGTCACAATCTCATGGTTTGTGAGTTTAAGCCCCGCGTTGGGCTCTCGACTGTCAGCACAAAGCCTGGAGCCTGCTTAGGATTCTGTGTCTCCCTCTCTCTCTCTCTCTCTCTCTCTCTCTGCCCCTGCCCTGCTCCTACTCTGTCTCTCAAAAAGTGAATAAACATTAAAAAAAAATATTTTTTTTTTAAAGAGAGGGAGGGAAAGAGGGAAGCAAGGAGGGAGGGAGGAAATAAGTGAACCACAACACAGAAGAAGTCTGTTCCTGAGAACAACTGGGAAGAGGAGTTTGAAGAAATTTCCTGAGGCTCTGCAGTTTTAAAGCCAGGGCGCCTGTGGCTTTAGCCACAGTAGACAAGGAGCTAGATCTACGCTGAGAAGCACAGTTCCAAAGCATTAGGAGAGACAAGATGTGCGGTAACATGGCCCCGAGGAAGAGGCTCAGGATATGGGGACAGAAAAAGAAAGAAGAAGAAACTTTGTTTGTTTATAAATGAAACCAAGGAAGGACCAGACGCTGATTCCAGTAAGGTACCTTGGACAAGTCATTTAGCTTCTTTCAATGAGAAATTTGAACTAGATAAGTGATTTTCAAACTGAGTTCTGAGGAACCCTAGGTTTGTACATTGGGATTCTACTTAAAAGCTCATTTGAAAACAAGGGCACTTCTTCTAAAACTAAAGCTTGAATAGCAGTGGCCTAAATGAACTTCCTGGTATCTCTAGCCTTAACAGTCCTTGTTGATCCTATGTGACACAGGGGACCCATCTGGACGTTGTATTTTACTTTGCACAGAAGCCCCCTGATTGTGTTGATGGCCAAGCTGCAGCATTTCCGAGAGCCCGTTCTCACCATCTGAGCAGCAGGACAGCAGAGGTAAGTAAACCAAATTCCAGATTTACTGCAAGGCTGAGGCAATCATGAAACACGCTTTCTAATCTCATGTGATGATATAGAAGCAGAAAGGATTTTTTTTTTCCTAAACGAAGTTCCATAATATCATAGGATTCATGGTATAGGTGTCTGTAGTCAGACACAAAGATGTTATAGATCAGAAATAAAGAATATTGGATCCAGAGCCCATTAAAAAAAAAAAAAAAGCAATCCAATTCCAATCAAGAAAGAACAATTCAAAAGTTTATCTAGGCAGTCCACCTGAGAGCCTAATTACCATTCAAATATAGTGCCTACTCTTCTTAACAAGGTATTCTGAAGTTACTGTCATTACATACTTTAAAGTCTACCTTTATCTGAAGGTTACAGGCAGGAAATGGCATAGATGGGGAGGGAGATGGGAGCCTTACAAAATAAGATCTTCAAAGCCCCGGCTCAAGATGTGGAGCCCTTTTCTGTGCTGTTCTTTGGCTGTCCATATTTCATGGGGCATTAAAAGGCCACAAATGTCACTCTACTTCATTTCTGAGAACAGACAAGCAGCAATAATGTGATCTTACCTGGGTCCTTCCTCGTCACCCTGAAAGAAACAGAAAGAAACAGCATTAGAAATCGGCATTGGTAGAGACAGATTTATTTTCCTTCTTTTCCCTCTCCTCTGGCAACGCGGAAGCATGGCTTGTGCATTTATTTTAACAGAGACATACCCAGTAGATGTCCAAGGGCTAAGACAAGGGCTAATATAATCCTATGCTCGAACTGCCCAGCAGAGATGAACTGATAATTTGCCCTTGCAAGCAGATAAGTGAATGCACAGACCTAGGAGGCCTAACTAATAGCCTTGCCTTTTTATTTGTATGGCTGGCAGTATTTAGTTCTGAGCAAACCGAGAGCCCAAAAATAGCAGCAGGTCTTAGGCAAAAGCTGACCAGCTCCAAAGGCATCAAGCTGTTTCCTTCAAAGACTCATTTCTGCCTTGGTCCAGCATTTTCTCTCCAAACATGAACATAGCAACTCTAATATAGAGCACACTATGGTAGAAAGGGCACTGAACTGGGACTCAAAAAATGGGGATTCTAGGCCCAGCTCTGTTATTTATTAGCTATGTGCCCTTGGGCAAGTTAATTAATGAATCTGGACCTTTGGTCTTCTCCTTTGTAAAAGGGTAGCTCTGGCATTTGATGATCCACAACATCCTTCAGCCCAACACCGGCTTTTCTCTTTTTCTCATCCCTGTCTGCAAAAACAGTGTGTGAGGGTTATTTGTCCGGGTACTGGATTTTCTGAACCTAACTTTACCAGTGATCAGAACAGAGTCCTTTGAGCCTCTTCTTGCGAATAAACAAAATTTTTCAAATGACTCTCAAGCCTTTTCCAAGGGACCTCACTCATCCTTTTGGTTACAGGGTATTTTACATGCTTCTCTTTAGCCATTCAGGGTTGGTCTCAATAGAGAATCTATCTCCTAGTTGTTGGTAAGTCCCCAGGGAATGTATCAGATTGACTGTTTCTGTCGGTATAAAGGAATGAACTCTGGAGTCAGACACTCTCAAATCTTTACTCCATCCACTTGTGTTACCCTGGTCAAGTTATTTTGCCTCACTTAACTTCAGTTTCCTACTTTGTAAAACAAGGCGTAATACAGTATACAAGGAGTATGAGGATTAAACAGGGAAATATTTATGTATAAACATCAAGCACAGTGCCTAAGATACAGGATGCGCTTAATAAAGGTTAGTATCAATATCAGTAATGATTCAGTATGATCATTAAGAAACTACTACATGTGGGCACTGAGGGTGAAAGATAAATGATGATCTAACCTAGGAGCTCCCATTCAGGAGCAGGGGAAACAGACAAAAAAGAGACAGAAAATGAACTGTGTCGAGGGCTCTACCAAAGAAAATAGACTGCTTTAAGAGTCAGAAGGGAAGTGACAAACACTGCCTCTTCTGGGGAAGGGGGAAGGGAGGGCTTCACAGAGAAGGTGACATTTATATTGGCCCTTGAAGGATAAGCAGGATTTTCCCAAGTTGACAACAGAAGGTGAGTGGGAAGGGCACCAGACTAGTAAGAGCAAAGGCATAGCGATTTAAAAAAAAAAAAAAAAAAAAAAAGTATTTTTAAGGAATTTCGAGTTTAATGAAAGTAGAGAACGGGGACGTGTTTGTGTGTGTTCCAGGCAGGGGAGGTGGCGGTGGTGTGGGGCTGGAGGGCTGCGAGTGCAACTGAGGTCAAGGGGGACTGCCAGGGCACAAGCCTAAAAGGACAGTTGTAGCCAGAAAGGTGATTTAATTCAGATGATACACTGGAGATTGGAGAAGGAGGGCATTTTTAGCAGACTGCTAAGGACTTGCAGTCTTAGTCAGGGCACTAATCATCCACACTCTAACGAGACAAGTGGGGCGAGCGGTGGAAGGAGGGCATAGGGGTGTTGGAAGCTTTCTTTGCATTTTGATCGACTAGCAGGTCTTATGGGAACTATAATCTAGTAAGAAAAAACTTCATAGAATTTAAATTGAATATGAGTTACATAACTATCAATGACTTAATTAAACCTCAATACAATTTTTCAATTATCTTTGGATGTTCAAAGTAATTGTCTAGGAGAATCTTTTGGAAAAGAGTAGCCAAACTCTCTCCCATGATTTAGAGTCAGTCCTCCTCACAACCCTGTATCTTGGCGCAGCAGTTGAGAGATGGGGTTTCTGACTTAGAGAAACATGGTCTCAAATTCGGGTCCGTCAATTCCAACAGTGAAGCTTTTGGCAATTTGCCTTAACTCCCCAAGGTTCAGTTCCCTGCTCTACACATAGGGATCCTAATTCTTACCTCACAGGGTGGCAATACGGGTTAAAATAAATGAGAAAACATGTAGAACACTGAGTAAGTGTCTGGTACATTACAAGTGTTCGACAAATGGTGCCCATTATTGTACTTTCCCTGAATTGATTAATAACGTCTCTAGGGAGAGTGGGAAAGGACAGAGAAGATGGGGCATAAGACAGTGCTTTTACATTCATTCATTTCTGCTTATAGATATGTGGCTTTTCAGAAGCAATAATCACGCTCACAAAGCATAGAGAAAGACTAGGGTGAGCGTTTCAACTGTTGAAGGAATGAATAAAGGAAAGAACAAACACACACACACAACATAGGGCAATTCTGAATAGGTCAGCAGACATCCAGAAGTTTGCAAATCTTCCTTGTAAGAGTGTGCATGCTAGTCCCTCCTATTATGAAAGCCTAATTCCTATCCATCCTGTCAGATCAAGCCTCACTTGGAAATTTTCCCTCACTGACAGATTGAGCGAGGTAATCCTACTCTGTCCTCCACATTTTTATGGCTCATACTTCTGGGCTGGTTCTAGCAGAAAACCAACAGTGACAGTACCATACAGTAGCTCCCTCTTTGGATTTTAACTCCTTGAGAACAGAAACTGTGTGTTGTTAATCTCTTTATTCGTTGCATCTAACACAGCACAATGCGTGTTAATAATTATTCAAGAATGGGAAGGAGGGAAGGCAAGATGTAAGTAGGAATTAAGATTAATTTCTACCCCCATTGCGAGTGAATTTTGGTGTCAGAGAGTATTAGAAGTGAAAGCCTGCAAAACAACAGCTTCTCTTTAAATGACCTGTTAGATTAAGCAGTGCTTTCCAATCCCTCCATCAAATATCCTGTATGTTCTTGGCTGGTCAGCTACTTTCTAGTACCTACGACCTCTTGTTTCTCCTTCCACCAGAGGAAATGTATGTTCACCAAGCATCAAACAAGTTTGTTGCTAAGCCTGTTTATGTCAGCTGAACTTGTAATTAGGACAGCACATCTTACTAAATAGCAAAAAGTGAATGAAGGAGGGTACTGCTGCTTCCATGAAAACTAAGTTGAATGAAGAGGAGTTACTTAAAAACTGCTGTCAACTCTGGTGTAGGTGAGACACATGCAAAATATTAGAAAAAATAAAATATACAAGTCTAGGGTTCTACATTCAGTTTGCTTCAAATGTCATCCTGAAATTGGGCCTTATAAACAGTGCAGTACGGATGTGGTTTATGCCAGGAACATGATGCTCCACTCCACGTGGCAAACCCATGTTCTTAAAGAAAAGAACCTGATTGAAAATCAAAGAAATATACAGATATGTATTTCAAGTTTAAAATAAATGTTTAGGGTATGCACGTATCACTTTTAATTATTTGCTCATTGGAACTTTTTCTAAAATTATCTCACGTTGCTCAGTACTCTTCTCTCCCAACTAGACAAGAGATGGAAGTACTCACGACATGCAAATAAAAATACTTGAAAAGTACTTGACTTTGGCAAAGAAGTTGATAAAATTCAGGCAAAAAACGAGAGACTGTCAAAACTGATGATGAAAATCTACACTGATGTAACTGTTCTATGGACAGTTTACAAATAGGTACAAAAGCCTAAAAAATGCCCATACTTTTGACTCAGTAATTACTTATGACTTATGCCCTGTAATGTAATAAATGGTAGTCAGAAGTCAGAAGTAACCTAAGATTAAGTAAAGTTTGTATCATTGAGATTCAAACATTATGCTTATGAAGAATTTCTAATAACATGAGGAAATTTAATATATAATGTTAAGAAAAAAGAGCATGAGGGGATGAATAGGTTAACCAACTTTATTGTGGTAACAACCATTTTGCAATATATGTATGTATTAAATCATGACACTCGTACACCTGAAACTTACATATATGTCTATTTATCTCAATAAAGCTGGGGGAAAAAACATATACCAAAAAAAGAAGAAAAAAGGAAAAAAATGCCCAATGATAACTACCAATTTAGTGCATTTACTTTCTGCTCTGTCTGTAAGTTTTTAATATTCTATAGTGATTAAGAAGGAAACAACTTTATTTAGTTAGTTATTTGAAGAGGGGAAAGAGCACCTCCCATTAGACCTATGGGAGTGGTACTGAAATTCCTCCCGTACCCTATATTCTATAAGAGGACCCAAAAAGATTTACTAGAAATGCATTTTTAAAAAGAAATGTCACTAAAAAACCTTGTCATCTCTGGACTTCCTCAACCAGAAGCTCTGTGATTCTACTTGGCCTAATCAAATTGATCCTACTGAAGATTTCTTAAAACAGGCACACTGTGTTAATGGACGGGTTTTTAAATAGTCTTCATAAATCAAAGGCAAATGGCACTTGAGCAGGTAGAATATTTACAATTTTTGTTTTTAACAGCTTCATTGAGGTATAATTTATCATACCATAAAATTACCTGTTTTAAGTGTATATTCAATAATTTTAAATTCACAGTTACACAACTATTATCACAAACCTGCTTAAAAACTAGATATATACAGATACAAAATTATGATTTTATTGTCCTTAACTTAAAAAAAGAATTTTATTTATTTTGGGAAAGAGAGAACGTGTGAGTGGGGGAGAGGGGCAAAGGGAGAGTGAGACAGAATCCCAAGCAGGCTCCAGGCTCAGAGCAGAATCCAACGTGGGGCTTGATCCCATAATCCCGGAATCATGACCTGAGCTGAAATCAAGTGCCGGGCACCCAACCGATTGCGCCACCGAGGAACCCCTGTTTTCCTTAACTTCTTTAGAAGCATGTGACTGTTTGATATAAAATTATAACTGCCTTGTAGTGTTTATAATGTAGATTTTTTACATATGACAACTATAACATAAAGGACATAAAAAGAGAATTGGCCTATATAGTTTCAAGGTATCTACATTTTATAAGAAGTGGTACTATATTAATTATAAGTAGACAGAAAATGTAAGGATCTATACATATATATAACATACATTACATATATCACAATATATGTTATAATCCCCACTGAAACCACTACAAAATAAGAATAAAGTAACAGAGCTAAAAGCCAAAAAAATATATTAAAATGGAATTCAATTAACAGTGAATTCAAAAATCCAAAAGAAGACAGGAAAAGACAAGAGGAATAGAAATAAAGGGATAAACAGAAAACAAATCATGGCTGACCTAAATTTAACCAGGTTAGTAATAACATTAAATGTTAATGGGCTGCATACTTCAATTAAAAGGCAGAGATTATCCGGAAGATGAAAGAATAAGTAAGACCCAGCCATACGCTGCCTAAGAGAAACACACTTTTAACAAAAGATAGACCAAAAACAAATGGATAGAAACATACCATGTATAACAGTAAGTAGAAGACTGGATCAGCTCTACTAATGTTAGATAAAATACACATGAATACAAAGAGTATTGTCAGAGAAAAAGAGGGACTTTTTATAATGATTAAAGGGTCAGTTCATCAGAAAGACATAACAATCATAAGCATGTATTTGCTTGAAGAGACTTCCAAAATATCTAAAGAAATTGATAGAGTTAAAAAGAGAAATAAATAATTCCTTAATCATCCTTAGAAATTTAACCCTTCTCAGCAGTTGATAGAACTGGACACAAAAATCAGTAAAAACATAAATTATTTGAACACTAATTGATATTTAATAGAACACTACAACCACAAACTACAAAACAGGTGCACATATGTATTTACCAAGATAGACCATATGCTGGGCCACAAAATACGTCTCAATAAATCTTAAAAACTTGAAATCATTCCGAACATGTTCTCTGATCATCACAATGGAAAAAGTTAGGAATGAATAACAGTATGACATGTAGGAAAATCCCTAGTATTTGGAAACTAAACAAGACACTTATAAATAATCAGTGAGTAAAGAAAAGATATCACATGGTAAATGAAAAATATTTCAAACTGAATGATACTGAAAATAGAACACAGCCAAAGTTTAGGATTCAACTAAAGCAGTGCTTAGAGAGAAATGTACAGGTCTGAAAACTGACTTTAAAAGGTAGTAAAATCAATGATTCATAAAGCTAGAAAAAAGAATAAGTAAACTCAAACTAAGCAGAAAAAAAGGAAATAAAAACAGATATAAACAAAATAGGAAAGAATAAAATTAGCAAATCAAAAAGTTCTTTAACACTAACCAAATTAATAAAATAGCAATTAGACTGCTCAATAAAAAAAAAGAAAAATCACAAGTTATCAATAATGAAAGACAGGTTATCATTCTAGATGCTGTAGTTAAAAAAATAACAAGAAAACACTATGAACAACTTTACAGTAAAAACTACCACTTAAATGAAAACAACAAATTCTGTGAAAATTACAGCACAAATAAACACAACACAACTTAAATACAACACAAATTAAATTTAAATAAACATGAAATCAAAACAGCTCTATATTAAAGAAATTAAATTGGTTATCAAAAACCTTTACATTAAGAAGTTCCAGGGTAGATGATCTTGCTAGTAAACACTACCAAATATTTAAGGGAGAAATAACATCAATCACACACAAACTTTCAGAAGATGAGGAGGGGATACTTCTCAGCTTGTTTTCTGAGGCCAGCTAACCCTAATAGGTAAGCCTGACGATGTTATAAAAATATCAAACTACAGATGAATATCCCTCATTGAACACAAACATAAAAATTTTAATTGAACCCAGATAATAAATACATAATGGCCAAGAGGGAGTTTATCTCAGAAATGCAAGGTTGATTTAATATTATAAAATTAATCAATATAATCAGCCATTACAATAAAATAATTTAAAACACCCATATAATCACTTCGATAGATACAGAACAAATATCTTATATACACCACATTCATTCAAATTATTGTTCCCCATAGCTAATGTGTCATTTCTCTGTAGCTACTTTGCTTTCGAGATTTTTTTTGTCCTTCGTTAGTTTGATTTTAATGTGTCTGGGTATGAATTTCTTGGATTTATCTTGCCTGGGTTCATTCAACTTCTTAAATCTCTAGGTTTATGTCTTTCAACCAAATTTTAAAAGTTTTGAGCCATTATTTCTTCAATTTTTTTTTTCAGCCCCACATTCTTTTTGCTCACCTCCTGGACGTGGGTGACGTGTATATTAGGTCTTTTTTTATTGTCCCACAGGTCCTTGAGACTCAGTTTTAGTTACTTTTCTTTTTTTCTTGGTTGTTCAGATTGGATCTATATC
Organism: Panthera tigris; assembly: GCF_018350195.1. Classification (NCBI taxonomy): domain Eukaryota; kingdom Metazoa; phylum Chordata; class Mammalia; order Carnivora; family Felidae; genus Panthera; species Panthera tigris. The sequence continues at coordinate 88,709,769 of NC_056669.1, read as the reverse complement.
TTCAAATTCATCAATTCTTTCCTTTCTTATCTCCAATTTGCTACTGAGCCAATCCAGTGAATGCTTTATGTCAGTTACTGTATTTTTCAGTTCTAAAATTTTCATTTGGTCCTTCTTTATATCTTTTATATCTTTGCTGAGATTTTTTAGTTTTCATTTGTTTCCAGAGCATGTGTTATTGCTCACTGAGTCATTTTCATTAAATAGTGGCTTTAAAATCCTTTGATAATTCTAAAATCTGTGTCATCTTGGTTGTGGCCTTTTCTCAGGGTTGAGATTTATTGGTTCTTGGTATAATGAGTGATTTTGGACTGTATCCTGAACATTTGAGTATTTCAGAATCTGATTCCTATTTAAATCTTCTATTCTAGCAAGATGTCAACCTATTTAAATTCAAAACATATGTCCTCTTACATTAATGTAACATTGTACATCAGCTATACTTGAATTTAAAAATAAATAAAATAAAATAAAAATAAAAATAAAAATAAATTATGGTTTTTAAAAAAAAGAAGAATCAGAACACATGTCCTAGATCAGGTCTGTGGACTATGGTTCAAACATCAATTTAGTTTAAAAGATTCTGCAGTGCTATTCTGGTCTGCCCCACTACGTGACAAAACTCCATGCTATAGTCAGCACAGTGCTAGCTGGAGCAGGGGCACCAATTCATTACTACCGGGTAAGAGTGGAAGATGAGGTTCTACGCGCTGACCCCGTTAGGGAGGTATATTGTCTAGTTACTGCAGGGGTGGGGAGGGAGGAGTTAGAACTCCATCTACAGTCTCCATAGGGGAGGGATACTACTTCCTTCCAGATGCTGCAGGGCAGGGGGGTAAGTAAGAGTTCTACCCACAGGCTCCATGGGAGATGGGCACCACTGACTACTGAGAGAGGCAGGGGTGATGACAGAAGCCAGTCTTTCACCTAGAGGCTCCAGGGAAAATCAGGGGAGGATAAAAAATAGGTTTTCACTCCACTGGCTCCACTACTGCAGTGCCATCTGGGGCTGGGAAGGGGTGCAGCATTATTCATGGTGTGTGTTTTCAGAATATGTAAGATGGTCAAAAGCTTTCTCTATAGCCAAAGTGCCCTTTTTCCTAGTCCTCTAACTAAAGAGAGCAGGCTTTTCTTGGAGATTTTCTTTTTGTCTGTGCTCACTAGGATTTCCAGTTTGCAGGGCACCCAGGCCAGGATATACGGAAGCAAGAAAAATCCCAGAGAACTCACTGCCATGAGTCAGGACCATCTTTTCTCCACGCTTTTAAGAGTCTTCTGGTAGGTGATTTAAATACTTTGTTCGGGAATTTTTGCTGTGATTAGTGGAATAAAGTGAAATATGTTTACTCTATCTTGTTCAGAATCAGAAGCTGCAATTTGATTTAAAAAAAATTTTTTTAATGTTTATTTATTTTTGAGACAGAGAGAGACAGAGCATGAATGGGGGAGGGGCAGAGAGAGAGGGAGACACAGGATCGGAAGCAGGCTCCGGGCTCTGAGCCATCAGCTCAGAGCCCGACGCGGGGCTCGAACTCACGAACCGTGAGATCGTGACCTGAGCCGAAGTCGGACGCTCAACCGACTGAGCCACCCAGGCGCCCGGCAATTTGATTTTAAATGCATCAAAAAATAAGATGCATTGAAGATTGGAAGGCTGGAAAGATGGCTATGTATATATCATGATTCAGGTATATTAAAATGTTAATTAAAAAATGTTAATGGTAGAATCTAGGTGGAAGTATAGGGTGTAATCCGTAAAATCCTTTCAATTCTGCGATATGTTCGAAAATTTCTAATAAAATGTTGCAGGGAAGAATCTTTTGGCCAAATCCAAATGCAGATGATTAAAAAAAAAAAATCTAGAACATGCAAAAGGAAGAAAAGAATTCCTCTGTTGAGTGAAAGAGAGGTACTGGGGATTTGCTCTGATCAATAAGTTACCAGATTAGCTGGAACAAGAGGCTATTAGATGAGAACAGCTCTTTGTAAAAGCCCTAGCCAGCTGAATGCTACTTTTTGTCTTTAACAGCTTATTCTGTCCACAGCCTGGTCCTTAGGCCTTGTCGGTTTTGCATGGCTAGGAGTAATTCCATCAGAGTTAACAAGCACAGCTCAGCTGAGCAGCTGACGTGCTTAGAGGGCAGTTAATGCAGGGGAGGGACTAAATTCATTATTTGAAATGAAAATAAAAGAGAGATCTCTAAAAATTAAATCTTTACTTTTGAAAAAGCAACCTAATCAACACACAGAAAAATGTGGGGGTCCGATTTGCAGAGAATGTGGGACAGAGTTAGGTCATTGATCCCTTGAGTTAACTCTGGTTGAATTTTTTGTTTAAGATACAAAGTGAGCACCTCGACACTATAAAAGATCTTAGGAGTGCAAAGCCGTCTAGGACACTAATTCTCTTCATTTTCCCCACATAAACAAATGGGACACTTGGCATACAGCATGCAGTAGGGAAAACACACAGGCAACTGGGACAAGATGGACTTAAATCTGAACCCTGGCTCCATTTTCTACTAACTAAATGATACTGGCTCAGCATCTCTGCAGTTCTCTGTATCTCAATATCCCATCTGTAAAACAAAGATAATGGATGCTGATATAAGAATTAAGTGAAATGATGAATATAAACTGCTCTCTTCCTAGCTAGAAACTTACTTAGGCACACACTTTCTTAATTCTGGGGAGGATAAAATGAAAAGAACAAGACCTATTTTATCCTTTTCACACACGGATGAAAATTAATCAAGAACCTTGGGTGAGTGAAGCAGATAACTGTCCAATAGTCTCTTACATTTTCTGTCAGGTAGGCTCAGACCATACCTGCCTCCTGGATTATACCTTGGCTCTTCCGTTGGCTGGTGTCTTCTGTGGCTAGGCTGTCCCAGGCCAAGGCAAGACTGCTAGCTAAGCAGTAAGCTCAGTGAGTCAGTAGCAGTCCTGGAAAGTCCACAGGACTGCCCTAGGTTTTCTTCTAGAAGGGCCTACCCTTCTGGCATAAGCTTGACCAGAATTTTCAACAGTGGCTGAAATATAAATTCCATAATATTTTTTCAAATGGCTATCTTAAATTTTATTTTACAATTATATTCTAAATGCCAGAATATGTTGTTTGGTAAAATTCCTAAGACCTTTTCTGCCTGTTACAAAATAACAATGAATACAGTGACTAACATCTGTAGTGATTCAACATATACCTTGTGTCCTTCATTCACACCTTTTTTTCCCTTAATTTTTATTATTTATTTTTGACAGAGCGAGAGCAAGTGAGCACAAGCCAGGGAGGGACAGAGAGAGAGAGAGAGAGAGAGAGAGAGAGGGAGATGTGGAATCCCAGCAGGCTCCAGGCTCTGAGCTGTCAGCACACAGCCCAAAGCGGGGCTCGAACTCAGGAACTGCGAGATCATGACCTGAGCCAAAGTAGGAATGCTTAACCTACTTCTCCTGAGCCACCCAGGTGCCCCTCATTCACACCTTTCTTGATCCAGTGCCACATGCCTCTCTTAATCCAACAGTTATGCCCCCAATTTATGCAGTTGGCTCCATATAAAAACCAAGCTGAGGCTCCTTTCCACTACTCACAAAATCAGTCCAAAACGTTTCATTCTGGGCTGCTTTATCCCCTACATCCTGACTTACTCTCATTCACCTTGTTGTCATCCCTGTGATGACTTTATTTGGAGGCTCATTTCACAACTGGGAATCTGTCAACTGCCTTCTTCTGTGACTCTGATTTCTCACTTCCCTCCTTAACTGTGATTAGTATTTGCCCTATCGACTATACTCCTTTAAGTCATCATAGACAAATATTTTGCCAGCTCCAGCTGCTGGGTGTAGGCCCTAGCAGCCAATACTTCCATATTGGTTTATACACCGATCTCAACACTTACACCCTGTCTGAGCTTTCAATTCACTCATGTTTAGTGACCACAAAGGAGAATTTCCAGAGCTAACAAACACGGCAGTCCGTTTCCTCCAACTTCCGCTACGAATAATTATAGGCATTCTCCTTTACCTCCGCCTTTGGCTCAGCTGATTCATTAGAGGTATCATGTTGTTCCTTGGCTTGGGCCATCTGAGTCATCAACCTATCCATGTGGGACTGGATGTCTGCCAGTATCTCAGTCACATGAGCGGTAGCCATTGCTTCCTGGATGTCCACTAGATGAAGGGCCTTCTGCTCCTCATCAGCAATCACTTTCTGAACTTTCTTAAATTCCTGCTGTATAAACACCTTCATCTGGTCCCGGGTTACCTGCAGAACACAGACAAGTAAGAATAATGAGTTGGACACAGAGAAATGGAACGGCAGAGCTGCTACTGTAAGTGCTGGACCGCCCTGGCCAAAAGCGCCCTGGCCTACCTGATCCTGAAGTTTTAGGAATATCCCCCAAACAATGTTCGCCTGAGATTGTCGATGAATTTCTTACTAATCTTTTTGCCTTTTTCATAATCTTTATGAAGTAATTCCGTATCCTTCCCGTTTTGCTTTTCCTTTTGTTCATTTTTATACCAATAACACATATTACTTTTTACAATTTAATAGGTAAGTGTAAATTGTAAAAAATGAACTTACTCCTCTCTCTCCATCTCAATACCATTTTTCTCTCTGGAGGGTAATTACTGGTATGTAACCTTCCAGCCATTTCCTATCCAGTTATATACATGTATGTATACAATTATGTTCTTTTTATATAAATGGGTCATAGTGAACATACATTATGTGTCTTTTCTATTTAAATTATGTCAGTACATACAGATCAACTTCATTTGTTTTATTTTAAATGTCTGTATGATATGGATGTATACAATATGAATACTTGCATATATAAATAAAAAGTCAAACATACCCATTAAATATTTTCCTTCTTAGTGGAAATACAAGATATTTCCAAACTTTTGTTATTACAAACAACACAGTAATGAACATCCTTGGATAGATCTCTTAGTATTTGCATATGAGTTTTTTTAAGAGACTTTTGGAGTCACCGAATCAATTTATATGTACTCTAAAAATACTGACTGATACAGCTAAACTGCCCTCCAAAAAAAGATGTACCAATTTCATTCCCGCAACAATGTGTGAAAGTAAGCATTCTCTACACCTTCACCAATATTAGATCACGTCAAGCCTTAAAATTTTTATTCTCTGATGAGTAAAATTATATTACAGATTTATTTTGCAGCAACCACCGAGCCAACCAAATAAAATATGGCTGCAGGCTATACGTGGCTAGGGCATTAGATAAACAAAGTGAGAAACTACCAGAACAAGAACTTCTAAACTCTTGTCTCTTACCAGTAACTACACTTACTGATGTTTCCCAACGACCATGTTTACCTGAGGAGTACTTTCAAACCACTATGCATGGTGAATAGCTAACGTAGGGAATAGGGAAAAGGTGGAGCAGTGGACAGAAGAAAGGCCAGTAGAGAATTTTAGAGCTGAAAGAGAAAGTAGTTGTCACCTACGTGACAACTTTCTTTTACAGAGAAGGAGACAGATGCAGCTGCAGGGGACTTGTAAAAGATGCAGGGGACACCAATCTTCCTGTTCCCAGTGGTGCTCTGTTCACTGTAATAGTCTCTGGGAAGGAAAAGTCAAACTGGGAAAACCTAAAAAGTAGACTGAAGAAGAGAAAGTCTAAAGAAGAGGAAAGATGGGGCCATTTTTAATTAGCTCTTAAAAAGTGAAGGAGGCCTGATACTTTAAGCAGCTTTTGTAACACTGCCATAAGAACACCAATACAAAATAAAGCCTGTATGACAGTATCCATATCCTTTCACACATCAAGTGACTAAGTGACATGAGCCCTCAGGAATTCATTATACTCTCTCCCCGTGCTAAAGAAAAGGGGAGGGGGAGTGTTAAATGTTATTAATGTCCCTGCAAATTCTGTATCAGATTTGAGAACTGTGATTTGTGTTTATTTATATAATATCTTTTTATTTTTAGTGTGTTTATTTCAAGGCTCTTCTACTTTATGATGATCTTTTACGAATGAATCTGTAACCTTGAAATAAATTACATCTTCTAAGATCTAAGACCTTCTCTTGGAGACTAAACCTAGAAAGTTTTAGCTAAGAGATGAACTTTTCTGAGTGCCTGAAAAAATCGCTCAACAGTTACAAGTGACTAAAAATGAGAACACAATAAAAACTGACTCACAACCTATCTTACTAGCCCTCACATATACATGTGGTTTGAGTCAGAAGCTGCTATCAGTCAGGAAAGGTGTGACTAGACTGCAGCAGGTGACTAAATCATGGGTTTAAAAAAAAAAAAAAAAAGTCAAATTCTCGACTTCCCATTGCTTTACATAGGTTTTCCAACATTTATTCTGTACAGTTTATCTTATACAGACCATCCACAAATAAGAATTGAAGGCAGAATAACCTACTCCATAAAACCTTTATCCTTTTCACTCCCCTTCCCTACTAATTAACAAATAGGTATTCTCCAACCTATTTCAAAATGAAAAGAACAGATTTCTGGGCCATAGCATCCATTCAAATTCAGAGGCCAAAGAAGGGACTCCCGGGGTACCTGGCTTGTGACAGGTTGAGTAGTCAGGAGAAAGGACTCCTACCAATGGCAGGAGTGAAACAACTTTCAAAATTCCTTTTCAAGTTTTATTACACCTCCCTGCCATCAAAACTCCATTCTGCTACAAACTTCACAGTTCTCCAAGAGCAGCAGACTCCTCCTGTCAGCACCTCTACTGACATCATTTCTGAGTGGGTTTCTTGGAACTTCTTCAGCCTCTATCCTATAGCTCCCCAAAGGTGAGAGTGATAGTCTTATATTCCTAACTGTATTACATACAGTGTTAGTAAAAAAGAAAACTCCACATATGCAGAGAAGAGAAGGGTGGGTGTATCACAGAACGGTGAAATTGGCAATGTAAAAGATTCCTTTTTTTATAGGATCTACTAGTAATTGTTAAACTTTTTTAAAGCCCAAAACTTCTCTTACCCCGAACAAAATCTTAATGTAGAACCCTAAAATATAACAGAACCCAAAATAGAACTATTCTGCTTAAAAGAAAAATCTCCTCCTCCCCCTTAAAGTAATTCCTAGGGCACTGGTAGTGGTCTCCAGCATAATCTCCCCTGAGGTACCTGGGTCCTCTACACAAATGAAACCCTAAAAGGATTTTGCTTCCTTTGGTCACCTGGCCCCTAAGCTGTTGAAACTTAAAAGCCATGGGTTACACACAAGTTGATATATCTTTGTTATGGTTGCATTAGGGTGAGAAACTATGTTATTATTTAAACATAGAATTTTACCAAAATTACTTAAACACAGCATTGTAATTTGAAAAACTTGATGGCTTATTTGTGAATAGTTATAACAAGTGAAGATCTGAGCTCATTAGAGTGGAGTCCAACCTCTTCATTTTATAGGTAATACATACACACATACACACACACAGAAGTGCAGTAATAAAGTCAAGTTTAGAAATCAACTTCCTTTGGTCCACCCCAGTATATTCTGTGTGACAACATTACCGCCTGTAATGATCCCTTTCTGCCTGCTTCAGATCCTTCAAATTTATTTCTTCCTAATTGAGATGTTTCCTTGGTTAACAGGCAGCACTGATATTATCCCCACTGAGATGTTATTCCCCACAAGTGAATCTTGGGATAAAGGATGCACATCTGAAGAGGTAAGTTTTATCCCATGGTACATCTATATGCTCTCATAGTTAATATTTCCAAGCCAGGCTGGACCCAAGAGGCATACAGACTGGCACTTTACACATACATAATTAAACACATAAAACCTTGAATTAAGAGCTTGTACTTAAAAACAACACCATTCAGTATGCTTGACATGGGTTATAAGCCATCAACTCCTAGCTAGCTGGCTTGTAGGAAACCAATGTTTATTTTTCTATCATAGGCAGATTATTTTTTCAAAAGGGAAAAAGCACACTAGCTAGAAAGCATCATAGCTTAAGAAAGATTTGTTCCAGAAAAGTGTTGCTGACGGGAACTGAGAAAGATGGAACACAGTCAGGAGCAAGAAAGCTACACAAAAGAAAAGCATCAGAGTCTATACTGATTGAAGAGTTAGAAATACTTGTTCTACTAGACAAATTTCCTGCAAGTAAGTTTAAAGGGTCTACTCCAAAAATGACCTAAAAAAGTGTGAACTGTATGAAATGGTTTGTGAAGACTCTAAATTCCTCCCCCAAAGGTGAAGAAGTCCACTTTTACTCCCCCTTTCCTTTTCTGAATGACTACAATTCTAAAATAGAAAAATAAAAAAGCACGAAATGGAATTTTTTCAGATGCTGCAATCTGTCTTCACTCCCACCAGCACACTGCCCTTCCCTGCATGCCAGTGTCCATGGAAACTTTCATGTTGGGAATCTCAAAGTTCAGGCTTCTATATAGCCTCTAGTATTTATTCTGGCATTTTGTTGCATGAGAGCACTGTCCAAATCTCTATCAGGCTCCAGTGAGGGCAGGTGAGGGAAGAGCTTCATCAATGAGGAGGATAAAGTCCTTTTTCAGTGTCTTTTGTGTATGAGAAGAATAGCCACTATCTGTGACTAAAACCAATGCTCATTCCTAAGGCTTGGAAAATTATCCAGCAGCCTAGAAACACAGCAGACACAAACTATGAACTATATTCCATTACTCACATTCTGATGAGGTCAAGTATTTTCCTGACAACCTGGTTAGAAGCCTGAATCGATTGGATATTACGATGGGGCACTGAGGAGGGTATAGAAAAGGTAATTAAGGTAAATATTTAATCTCTTCCTTAAACCATTTTTCTTATCTTCATCAAAAGACTCTAGACAAAAGCAGTCATGTATATTCTTACTTTCTTTCATTATCCCATTGTGTAAATACAGCACCATGGGATCTCTACCTCACTTATCAATTAGTTACTTCAAGTATCCACTCAATGAAGTAATAATGATATTTACTGTTTCTGTTATTAATATTTCTATTATAAAAGACAATAAGAAATACACCAAAATGTTGGAGAGTGGTTACCTCAGAGCAATGGGATTAAGAGTATTTTTTTTTCACTTGCAGTCCAAATTTCCTATAATAATGTGTGACACTTTTCTTGAACAGTAATTTTTAAAAAGAAATGAAGCTCAAAGAAAATCCTCAATAAGATGTTAGCAAATTGAATCCAACAATGTTATAAAAAACTTACACACCATGACCAAGCAGGATTTATCTCAGGTATGCAAGGCTGTTTCAACATTTGAAAATCAGTTCATACAATCTATCATGTCAACAGGCTAGAGGAGAAAAGTCACATGATTATATTAATAGATGCAGAAAAATCATTTGATAAAATCTAAGTTCCACTTATGATTTTAAAAACTCTCAACAAACTAGGAACAGAGGGAAACGTTCTTAACTTCATAAAAAACACCTACAAAAAATCTATAGCTAATGTCACACTTAATAATGAGCAACTACAGTTTTCCTACTAAGATCAGGAACAAAGCAAGGATGTGTCCTCTTACAGCTCCTTTTCAACACCATATTGGAAGTCCTAGCTAATGCAGTAAGACAAAAAAGGAAATAAAAGGTTTACAGATTGGGAAGGTACAAATAAAGCTGTCTTTGTTCACAAATAACATAGCTGTCTATGTAGAAAATATCAAAGAACTGACCAAAAAACTCCTGGAACTAATAAGGAATTAAAACAAGGTTGCTGGATACAGAGTTAATATACAAAAGTCTATCACTTTCTTATATACCAGCAATGAACAAATGAAGTTTGAATATAAAAGCACAATACCATTTACAATAGCAACCCAAAATGAAATACTTAAGTATAAACCTAATAAAATATGTATGAGGAAAACTACAAAATTCTAATGAAAGAAATCAAAGGAGAACTAAATAGATCCATATTCATGGGTAGGAACAATAAATATTGCCAGATGTCGGTTCTCCCAACTTGATCCATAGGTGCAATGCAATGCCAATAAAATTCCAGCAAGTTATTTTGTAGATATTGATAAAATGATTCCAAAGTTTATATGGAGAGGCAAAAGACCCAGAAGAGTCAACATAATATCCAAGGAGAAGAACAAAGTTGGAGGATACTACCCGACTTCAAGACTTACTATAAAGCTACAGTAATCAAGACAGTGTGGAACTGGTAAAAGAACAAACAAATATATCAATAGAACACGAAAGAGAGCCTAGAAATAGACCCACAGAAACCCCTTGAACAAAGCAGCACAGGCAATACAATGGAAAAAGAGTCTTTTCAACAAATAGTGCTACAACAACTAGACATCCATGTGCAAAAAAAAAAAAAAATTAAACTAGCCACAGGCCTTTCATCTTTCACCAAAATTAACTCAAAATGGATCACAGACCTAAATGTAAAATGCAAAACTACAGAACTCCTGAAAGATAACACAGGAGAAAATCTAGATGGCCTTGGGCATGGTGATGACTTTTTAAATATAATTCCAAAGGCATTATCCATGAAATAAATATGTGACAAGCTGGATTTCATTAAAAACTTCTCTGTGAAAGACACTGTTAAAAGGAGGAGAAGATAAGCTACAGACTAGGAGAAGTATTTGGGTTTGTGGGTTTTTTTTTTTTTTTTTTTTGAGAGAGAGAGACACAGTGAGAGCAGGGGAGGGGCAGACAGAGATGGAGACAGAATCTGAAGCAGGCTCCAGGCTCTGAGCTATCAGCACAGAGCCTGACTTGGGGCTTGAACTCACAGACTGTAAGATCATGACCTGAGCCAAAGTCAGACGCCCAACTGACTGAGCTACCCAGGCGCCCCCTGGGAGAAATATTTGTAAAAGACACATCTGATAAAGCACTGTTATCAAAATATACAAAGAAGTCTTAAAATGCAACAATAATAAAACAAACAACCCAATTAAAAAAGGAGCCAACAACCCGAACAGACACCTCACCAGAGAAGATATACAGATGGCAAATAAGCATAGGAAAGATGCTCAACATCATGTCATTAGGGAAACTCAAGTTAAAACAATGAAGTGTCATTACACACCTACTAGAATAGCCAAAATCTGAACACTGACAACACCAAATGCAGACAAGGATGTAGGGCACGAGGAACTCTCATTCGTTGCTGATGAGAATGCCAAATGGTGCAGCCACTTTTAGAAGAGAGTTTGGCGGTTTCTTAAAAACTGAACATACCTTTACCACATGATCCAGCAATGATGCTCCTTGGTATTTACCAAAGGAGCTGAAAATTTGTGTCCACACAAAAACCTGCAGAGGGGTATTTACAGTAGCTTTCTTCATAACTGCCAAACCTTGGAAGCAATCAAGATGTCTTCAAGTAGGTGAACCGATGAATAAACTGATATATTCACACAATGGAATACCATTCGACATTAAAAAGAAATGAGCTATCAAGCCATGAAAACACATGGAGGAACCTTAAATGCATCTTACTGAATTAAAGAATTTAATGTAAAAAGGTTACACATTGTATGATTCCAACTACATGACATTCTGGAAAAGGCTATGGAGGCAGCAAAAAGATCAGTGGATGTCAGAATTCCGGGAAGAAGGAAAGATGAATATGCAGAACATGGAGAATGTTTAGGACAGTGAAAATACTCTGTATGATACTATAATGGGAGATAACATATTACTATACATTCATTCAAACCCCCAGAATATATAACACCAAAAGTGAACCCTAATGTATACTGTGGACTTGGGGTGATAATGATAAGTCAATACAGATTCATCAAATGTAACAAATTTATCTACCGCTCTCGTGTGAAACATTGAGAGTGGAAGAGGCTAAGTGTGTGGAGGCAGAAGGTATATGGGAACTTGGTTTTTTTTTTTTTTTTTTTTTTTTTGCTCAATTTTGAATCTAAAACTGCTCTTTAAAAGTCTATTAAAAAAAAAATTAAACAATTAAAACAAAACTAAATAGCCACTGAAATGGAGCCTAGAGAAGGTCTGGGGGGTGAAGTGAGCATCCAAAGGGCCAGGCCAATTCAAGTTCTTCTACGTCTCAGGCACATCAACATTTTCATTCTTTGCCTTCCCAGTTAATAACGGACCCTTCCTTCCTAATCGGACTCCCTTTTCTATAAGAAATCAAAGGGTTTTTTTAAGCCCTTTTCAACTTAAGCCCATTAAAATAGTGGCTTCCGCAACAGTCAAGCACTTAGCACATGCTACTCCCGTCATTTGAAGGTTCTTCCATGGGAGCTTCAGTCCTCCCGAGGCTCCTCAGATGAGCAGGTTTCAGCGTCTTGAAAAATTCTAAAAAAGATCTAACTAACTGATCCGATGAGTAACCAAGTGTGAAGCCACATATTTTAGAGAAGTATCGGGCTCATCAATGAGAAATGGACATCCTAACGATACGTCAGGGGGACATCTGCTTCAGGACCTCATATAACCAAGGAGCACTAAGCCTCATGATACTGCTTTTATTACAAAGTGGGAGATGGAGTTAGAAGCCACGCTGGGTGGAAAGAGAAGGTATGCCTAACTTTGGCCTGATTCCATCACTGGACATTCTCGGATCCTTTAATCCATGACAAAGACAGGGCCTTATGAATAATGACAATGAAAATACTAAGAGCTACCACGTGTAGTCAGTGTTCCAGGTGCTGTTACAAGTGTTTCTAGTCTAACTTTCAGGTAGGTAATAACGTTTTCATTTTATGTTAAGGGAAACTGAAGCCCACAGTGATTAAGTCACCTGCCCAGTGTCAGGCAGCAGGTAAGCTGTGGAGCCAAGATTCGCCTCAGTCGCCCCTGTTCCAGGTCACTGCCCTGACAGCCACCCCACAGAGCACCACGCGCCTGAAAAGGAAACTGAGCCCCCGCGAACCAGTATCAGACGACGAGAGAGCAACTCTAGTAGTTGCACAGAGGAGAGCACTCAGGATGAGAAGGCAGAGGCCCTGAGGGAGCCAGTCCTGCCTTCTGGAACCAACCAACCAGGTGACTTGGGGCAATCACTGATGAATCTCTCAGGGCCCCAGGCTCCTGAGCTACTAAGAGTGAAAAGCCAAACGGTGTCCCTTTTATCTCTAAAATGATATAACTGCATCAATTTAACATTCCTGGAGCAGTGCTTCGCCAATTTGGATTTGTCTCTAATCACATTTGTTGCCAAAACTAGAGGGGCTTTTGGGAGACTAGGAATCTGCTATAGAAATTCTGAAGGGGACACAAAACAAGAAGTAAAGAAGAGAATAAAATAAACTTTTCCCTTGACAATGCTGCCCTGTCAAGCAATTACCCTCTCTCCTACCTTTAACCACCAAGCTTATTTAGAAAGCCACCTAAAACCCACTCATGAACACCACTAAAGAGTCAACTAGTCACCAACTCCATTTAACCTCGCTAGTCACCTGTCTGTAGCATTTAGACACCACCGATGTCCCTCAGTCTTTAATTTCCTTCCAGGGTTTCTGTGACCCTGGACTTCTCGGGCTTTCTGTATATCGGCTCCCTCCCTGCAGTTCTACCCTCTCTCTCTAGGTGACTATGATGGAGAAACTCCTCTAACCAGGGTTTTTTCAACCTCAGCATTATTGACACTCGGAGCTGAGAACTCTTCGTGTAGAGGAAATGTCCTGTGCCTCGTGAAATACGTAGCAACACCCCGGCCTCTTCGCAGGAGGTGACAGTAGCGCCGCGCCCCACCTCCAGACATCGTCAAACACCCTCTGGGGTCAAACCACCTTCTCTCCACACCTTCCTCCTTAGTCATTTCATCCCATTTTTGCAATTCAGCTACTGCCTCCACACAGACGGCTCCCAAACCTCGATTTTCTCTTCAGGCCTCTAGTGTCGCAATTGCTTTTGATGTGTGGCTCTACCTGGGTGCTTTTCTGTTACTCAAACCATTAAGCCTCAACTGAGGCCTCTTCCTCCTCCTCAACATTTTCCTGCTGCCTGGTCTGAGTGGCCAGATATTAAGTACTATGGAAGCATTTCACGTGTTTTCCTTCAACTAGTCATCACAATGACGATACCAAGTGGTGGCAGTTATTATCCCATCAACTTTACAAATGAAGAAACTGAGGTCCAGAGGGGGTGAGAAACTCACATAGAGTAAGTGGCAGACCTGGAGTTTGAACCCACATAGTTTGACCACACATCTGCCTTTTAACCACAATATTATTCTTCCATATTCTCCCTTCAGACCTTGTCCTATTCCTCGCCTTCCCCCTTAATGACACCAGGGTTTAGGAAATCAGCCAGGCTCTAAACTCTGGAGTTCAGTTTTATTTTCTCCACCAGAGAATAGGTCTTTTGACTTAGTATCTAGAGGAGAAACGATGACACCTTTGCTTAGGCTCTTGCACAAAACGGTGGTCAATACATTCCGACTAAATGTGAGAAGCCATCCCACGTCTGCCTCTCCTCCACCACAGTGGCTAAAGAAGTCTGCCCTGTATCTATGAAAACCCCTTTCTTTGCATTCCCTTCCATGACTCTCCACCAAATACCTATACCCGGTCTCCAGACCCACACTCTTCACTTTAGCTCCAACTGCCACCACCCCCCTCAGGCCCTTTAGTTCAGTCCCCCTCTCACTCGTACCTCAAACTTGCTAACCAGAATCCCAAGCCCCAAAGAAATTCCGGCTGATCCTCCCTTCCCTCCTCCTTGGTGTTTAGACTTTGCTTTGTCCTAGGCAGTCCTTGGTTTGGCGTGTACCTTCGATTCAGGTAGGAACCCCGTATTCCAGTCAGAATACTCCAGCCTTCCTTCATTTTATGCTAGAGTGCTTCTTCCTGTGACTGTAAATTTTGGTACCTGAGCCTAAGTACTCTCTTCTTTAACAGCTTCATGCATATGAACCTGTTGTATGCTTCTTCTGAATCTCCTCCTTCATGGTTTTCCCTCCCCCAAATGCAAATATGAACATACATGTACACGCACGCATGCACATACACTCACAGCATTAGAGGCTCAGGACCGTGCTGCCTAAAGGCTTTGTACTGGAAAGGTCCTAACAAACAACTGAAGTGAATCTGCCAGTCAGCTGTGAAGCAGATAGCAACTGTGTGCCCCCAGTCATCTGAGAGAGACATGGTCACAGCAGACTGATGAGCAGCTCTTATGGTGAGAGACGGAGATCTGGCCACGATGGTTGTGGCATCACCACCAAGCATCCTCTCCTCCCAGGGCTGCCTGTTCATGCTGTCAGCCGCTATGACTCTATTGCCATGACAACTTGATGTGAAACCCAGGGTCACTGAAACCCAGTGGCGCTGAACTGGAGGCACCGGAGAACAGTTCAACGGGAAGCTAGGCTCACTGAGAGTCCACTCAGTCTACTGCTTGCTCTTTAGAGGCCTTTCTCCTTGCCTGACCCCAGGCTGGCAATAAAGAAAGCAATCACAAACTTCTGAACACAACTCTTCCTGAGTGAGCAGAAAAATAATTGTGAGTGACCTCCCCCCCCGCAGAAATGTGAAAGGAGTCCCCCAGAGACACCCAGGACCTGTAACAGGAGTAAGAGTCAGAGCTTCCAGTTTACCTTGTTCTCTTGCTTTTCTTCCATCTTAACCTGTGCATAAGCTAGAAAGACAGTTCTTGCCTCAGAAATTATCCTGTAGGAGGTGGGAGGTGGGAACTGACACTGAAAGTTTCAGGGGTAACTAAACAGAAATACTGTTTTCAACCCTTTTAGACTTGAATATACTAAGTAGGCCTATATTACCTGCTGAAGATTAAAGCAATTTTAAAATAAGACTTAGCCCTCCTCCTCTATTCCACTTCCCTATTTGAGCATTCTCCTTGCAAAACCACAGTTATTTGTTGGCCATCAAAACCAAACAATGGCACACCACCAAGAACACCGAGGAAAGGGCACGGAGAAAGGGCAAAACAGGTCTCCTTTGCTACATGTCAAAACGGCAAACCTCACGGAGTCTGTTGTGGTAGAGAAACAGGTTTCAGTACTGACTAATAACTGTGTTTCTGAAGCTCAGAAAGGTGAAAGTTTCGTCTGTAGAACGGAGGTAATAATATCTTTCTCACAGATATTTTTTGTGAAGTCTACACAATACACAGAAAGAACTTCGTATTCTCCGGGCACACGGGAACATCAGCAGAACTATTCTGCAGGTGCAGATGACAGTAACCATGAACGTGTATTGTGTGCCTTTTATACGGTACCCACTGAGCTCTCACAGACAAAGAGCCCCCAGTTAGTTTTCTTACAGAAGGAGAACGTACACCCTTGGGAGAGCAGATTCAGATTTCCCAAAGGAACACAGGAGGGACCTTCTCATACAACCTAGGCAGGAAGAGTAAGGATGTCAATCAGGGGCTCCTTGCCTTGGTTTCACAGGCCAGCTGTCAAGGAGCAACGTTTGTCTCTTCTAGTTTGATAAGATCAGATACAGTCTACTTCAGTGACACCAGGGCAAAACACAGCACGTGGGAAGGGTAGGTCACATTCTGCCCCACAGCTCCTAAGCACAGTCTGCCTCAATCTCACAACCTACCTCTACCATATTGTCTCTCTTCTGCAGACTGAAGCCCTATTACACCCCTGGGGCAGCTAACAGTCTGCTTACCCAAGAACCACAGGGTTCTAAGGTACTAAGTACAGTTGCGAAAATACTTTTTCGGTCCCCAAGGCCATGCTTCTTTTTTTTTTTTTTTTTTTAATGTTTATTTATTTTAGAGACAGACAGACAGAGCATGAGCAGGGGAGGGGCAGAGAGAAAGAGGGAGACACAGAATCCGAAGCAGACTGCAGGCTCTGAGCTGTCAGCACAGAGCCCGACACGGGGATCGAACCCACAAACTGTAAGATCATGACCTGAGCTGAAGTCGGACACCCAACCGACTGAGACACCCAGGCACCGCCCCCCCCAC
The DNA here is from genome assembly GCF_018350195.1 of Panthera tigris. NCBI lineage: Eukaryota > Metazoa > Chordata > Mammalia > Carnivora > Felidae > Panthera > Panthera tigris. The sequence continues at coordinate 88,692,897 of NC_056669.1, read as the reverse complement.
CAAGGCCATGCTTCTAACCATCCTCCATTATTTCTTATCTCCTTCTCAAAAGTTTCCATTTTCAGGGTACTCAGTAATAAAAATGTAATATGATTAGTCCTAGCTTATGGGTGACGCTAAAGGCTCAGACAAATCAAGACAGACAGGTAACAAGTGCCAGAAGGACTCAGGTCATCTGACTCCAAAGTCTGTGCCCTTACGCCACAGAAGTAAAGAAAGCATGTCATACTCGACAGGTTTTTTTTTCCCTGGAAGTCTGAACAAACTCTCTATTGGTATACTCTTCCCAACCCATTTCTGTAAGTAAAAGTTAGTAACTTCCTACAACTACTACTATTTCCACATAGCAATCATAAAAAGGCAATTTATTGGCATCATTAACCTTGGATAAGTCATTAAACCTGTTAAATCTTTGTTTCCTCCTCTGTAAAATGGGGATTATACCGTCTAGCTAATCAGGTTGAGTTAGGAATTAAGGATCTATCATAGAATTTATTTCACCAGCCGCAGAGGTAAACAGAAGCTATTCAACAAAGGTTAGTAATCAACTAAATCACTGGGTTTAACTGACCTTCTCTACACAGCCACAGACGGGTTTTGCCGTTTGGCTAAATGCAGTCAGGGGAGAGATGTGGTTCTCAAATTTTACATTTCATATATATACACACAAGCATCTACATACAGACCTGAGGTAGACTGAGAGTCGCACTCTGTAACTTTAGCCTTAAGAGATCAAAGAAAACATCTTTTTTACTTGAGCAGACCTGGGTGTTATTTCCTAGCTGAATGAGAGGTAGAACTAACAGGAAAAGGGGAAGAAGGGAGAAAGAAGGAGGCCGAGGCCATTACATAAAAGTCTGGGTGGTTTTTATCACTATTATCACAATAAAGTTTTATATCTAGGCACCCAGCCTCCTAAATTAAATGTCAAATACAATCCTGCGCTGGCAACATGAAGTGTGGCTGCTCTGGGGAGCCCTGACAGCCCCACTCCCCTCTCCACACTGGTCATGTAATAAGTCCTTCAGGCTTTGGCAGAGAGTATATTATCAGGTCTCCCATCAGTGCAGACAGGACCTGGAGCAGGGGGAAGAGGACATCACAGTGTATTAATTTTATTAAGCCATTTAAAGCTCAATCCCTTTGCTTTCGAACAATGCTCTAGCCCACCAGGCAGCTCAGAAACCATGCCTACCGTAGTTTTAAATGCCCAGAGTTGATTTGTACGGTACTTCAATTAGGAGCTCTGGTGCTCCAATAGAAAGAGGATGGCCAAAGGGTAAAGCTGCAGGAGAAGGGGGAAGTAGGAAGAGAAAAAGAATCTCAGTGGTGTTTAAAGTCGAGACATATCTCCTAATGTGTTTCTTAAATGTGACACTTAATTTCTTCTGTGACTCTTAATTTATTTTTTTTTAATTTGGCACCAGGCAGTTTTGCTAACTACAGAGTCTGCTCCACAACAATAAACCTAACTGCTTCTATGCATTGATTTCTTATTTCTATTGGGAATATATGGACACACGGCTGTAAACTCCCAAGGCAGAGATATGTGCCTCAACTTGAACGGGCCACGTTGCTACACTGAACTAACGCCAGGCAAGGAGGCCACGCGAGGCCTAGAGCCAACCAGCCAGCCAGAAATACCAAGGGGCTCCAACTTGGGAGATTTAACTCAACTTAACCACATGCCATTATCGCTCAAAAGAGGTAGCAGTGGCCCTTCAAAGTGTCACTAATCCTGGGAAGCGTTAATTGATCAAAGTATAGAATCTAGTTAGGTATTAACAGGTGGCTTACTTTTCTCCACAGGGATCAGAATGCCTCCTCAACTGTGGCTTGGGACACGGCCCCCACATACCCATAGCCTTCCGCTGGAAGCAGCAGTGGTTCTCAGGACTAGGAGAAAGCTAGCAGTAGCCTTCCTTCACAGGATATTGTACAAAGCACTTTAAATGGATTATCTCACTTAATCTTCCTAACAACCCTATGAAGTATGTACTATTATCCCATCTTTTGCAGCTGAACAAAACAAAAACCTGAGCAATGAAGAGATTAAGCACAGGATCTGCCCTGGGCTGGAAAAGCGGTCGACACTGGAGGTAATCTGACCAGCCGCGGTGCCATCCAGAGCCTGAGTTTCCACTAACTGTAGAATACTGCCTCCCCATGACAGAGGCTGACATCAGGTTTCTGCCCCTCATCCTTGTCTGGGGAGAAAGACAGACTATTCCCTGATGATGCTTTTAAGTGAAGGGCTGAAAAAAGGGACTGGGACAGAAATCTTTCTTCCTCTCTCAGAAGCTTTATTGAGATAGAACTCACATAATCATACAACTCACCAATTTAAAGATGCAATTCAGTGGTCTTTAGTACATTCACACAGTTGTGCAATCATCCCACAATCAATTTGAACATTTTCATCACACCGAAAAGAAACCCCCCAGCCCTTACCAGTCACCCCCACCCCATTTCTCCATCTCCCTCAGCCCCAGGGAACACTGGGTCTATTTCCCACCTCTATAAATCTGCCTGTTCTCGACATGTCATATATACGGGATCACACACTATCTGGTCTCTGGGGATTGGCTTCTTTCACTTAGCATCACATTTTCGAGGGCTATCCTTTTTGCAGCTTGCAATGGGTGCTTCATTTATGTGTATCGCCCGGCAGTATCCCACTGCATGGACATACCAGGTTATAGTTACACGGTCATCCGCTGGGTGGTCTCCACATTCCAGACGGTATGATCATGCTGCTGTGACCACTGGTGTGCAGTGTTGGTGTGGACACCTGTTACCATTCCCCTTGGGTATCTATCCAAGAATGGGCTTGTTAAGTCCTATGGCAACTCTGTTTACCCCTGTGAGGAACTGCCAGACTGTTTTCCAAAGTGACTGTACCATTTCCAATGTTTCTACACCCTTGCCAAGTTGAAAACGTCTCTCTACTGGAAAAACTAGAGCCCTGTAGTCCTAAAAACTGCCAGCCAGCTCTGGCTCTGCTATCACTGCCTGGGTGACCTCCGGCAGGGGGTCCTGGCACCTCAGTTTCCTCAGCTGTTAAGCGGGGGACTGGAGATGGCCTCAGACTTTCCACTGAGCCCTACGTTTATTCGTTTAGTCACATCACGTGAGATACCCTGACCAGTGGGAAGACAGATGCTGTCAAAAGCTCAGCTTGGGGCTGACTACACACCTGCGTACCTGACTTCGCATTAACTCAGTTTCCCCTGTACCTGAATAATCTTACACGGTGACTGGCCTGCCTGAAAAAAAAAATTAACAGAATCTGCTTATGCTATTAGGAAGAAAACAGAAATGCCTTACTGGATAAAACTTCCCTTTGGCAATAATGGCATACTGGCCTTTAGGATTTTAGTTTTCCAAGTACCAGTTCAAAGACTGAAGTGGATTCAAATGATAAAAATGTTTATAAGGGATGATGTTAGATGAAAAAAGCAGGATACAAACTACGTATGCATGTGTGCGTGTGTATATATATATGCATACACACACCCACAAATACACACTCACACCAATACATACACATAGATACACACAGGATAACAGCTACACAGAGAGAGACAATAATACTAATTTTCTATTTGAAAGACCAACACCATCAACCAGTTTTCTCCTAGGTGTGTTTTCAAGTGTGAAGAAGTGACCATGTGCACCAGAATCATGCAGGCTGTGTATCACAAGAGCAGTCTCAGAACTACCCAGTTGGACGTTCTGGGTGAGGCTCAAGAATCTGCAGTCAAAAAAAGAGGCACTCGAAGCTTACAAACCAATGCAAATAGCATAAGGCTTTTTCCTTTCTTTTTGATGCTTGTCTGTTTTCCACGTTTTTCTACAGAGAGAATGTATTATTTTGATAACTGGCGGACAGGGAAAAAGGGAAGCTGTCTCGCTTTGTTTTGATAAAGGCAGGGGGACAGTGAAGGAGGATAAAGAGCATGCTTCTCCTCTTTCTGCTACTCAAGTGTCCACAGAGGAAGAAAAGGGCCACGTTTGTTTCTCAGTGGATTCTAGGCCTCAGAGCCTAGATCGGACCTGAGAAAGCACAGGCATTTTTCCCACTTGGTGTTCTACATCAATAACAGGCAAATGCTGAAACACCAGCCTGGGTTCTTCATTTAGTCAGGGCTAAATGCTCCAGGCTGTCATGGCTCCTTTGCCACCTCCCCGTACTTGTTGTTGGAAAAGGCCATCTTCCAGTCCTCGGACCCTGGGGCTGTAGGCTGCAGGACCCGGTAAAGGCAGGTAAAAGAAGAATGTGAGGGAAAAATAGTCAGTGAAGAGTCATACTGCTAAGGACGATAGCACATCTATCTACGTTTACTCATCCGTGGGTTCAACAACCGTGTGTGGGGTAAGAACAGGAAGCACCCCAATGTGGAGTCCTGCTCCCATCACTTACTAGCAAGCTATTTAACCCCGCTAAGTCTCAGATTGCTTACCCATAGAACAGGGCAAAGGATAGTATTTCTTTTCATACTGTTGTTGTAATAGATAATGTGTATCTATTACTATGGCCAGGTACCCGACTAGGGCTTGAGGGTACAGAGATAAAAAACACAACAAAACACTTCAAGATTACTACTTACAACTTCCTTTATTTTTTATGAAAAGTGCAGAAATAGGTCAGTAATTCTAATTGCTTTCCAACCAAAGAATCACTTTTGAATGAATCATCTTGATAACTGAGGCATCTCAATTCTCTGCTTCAGTTGGCTGAATAAACACTGTCCCAGTGAATGCTTCTGTCTTAGGGCAGGGCAAGGACCAGCACCGAGACCTGGCTTGACCCTGGTAAATAACAAGACACTAACAACGGGAATTTAAGTTAGATTTTGCTTACATCCATTTCTATTTGTACATGCCAAACCTACCATTTTAACAAGAGTCTGATTAGCACAGTAGAGTGAAGGACTGGGCTCTGTTCCATTCAATGATATCAGCTACTAAAATGGACTGCAAAGTTCTCTTGCAATTATAAAATGCTATGTAAATGCTAACTAAAAATAGGACAATTCTCAGATATATTTAATTTCACGTGGCCAGACAATTCTTTGGTTTCACACTTTAGTACGAACACCTTTAGAAACTGAAGAAAATACAAAAAAACAAACAAAAAAAACCCCTGTTATGCTTTAGGCAGTCTTAGTATGGCTAGCTCCCATGTTTAATCCCACTCCAGTCTGAAAGAATGTGAGCCATTTGGCTTGAGTTTAAGGCACTTTTTTGAGAATAACTTCTTAAAGATTAGTATGATTTTTTGAGACACAACTGTGTTTTTAACTACTTGTTTCAAGCACACCAGACATAGGAAACAATGAACAGCGCATCTTAGATGGAAAGAAAAGCAATCAATACTAATAGAGAAAGCCACTAATAGAGTGGCTGTTATTAACTGCATAATAAGAGGTTAGTTGGACTGAGTTTAGCATGTTATCCTTTTGGTTCAATGTTTTCTGAGAGGCTGGACAGGGGGAAGAAAGGGAAAGGAATCAATGTGTTTTCTGAGTTTTAGTTTCTTCTGGGTAGGCTATGAAAGATTATTGCATAGTCACTTCATAGGAGAGCTGTGAAGAACTCAAAATGTTTTCAAGCTGTTAAAAATCCAGGTGTGGATGGACACGGACACAAGGACACAAGGACACAAGAACACACGGACGGACACACACACACACACACACACACACGATTAACTACATCTTTTAATTTCCCTGAAGTCTAACATAAATATAAGAAATCTACAGATAAAAATCGTGCTTTGTGCAATAAATGTTTCTGAAAAGTAGGACTGAAAAAAAATTTGTTTGCAAACTGGTTCGTATCAAACACATCAGGATGCCTTATTATTTAAAAGACCACTTCCAATGAAACAAACTAAAGATTGCTTGTTACTAAAAATATTCTCTTTCCATTGTAAACAAAGTTCTAGATCCCCAGAGATATGCACCCTTAAAACAGGGCTCACCATAGCAACATGCATGCACACAACTTAAGGTTCTGTGCCTTACTTCCCAACCGCCACTGGCTCTGATTCCTGTCCTCAGGCTCACCCCTAGTGGCTAGAAATTTGGTGTCCCCTGATGTTCCTCTGGTTTTAGAACTCAGCCCACTCCTGTACCATGGCATGAGCCTCCGTCACCCTCTTAAATCCTGACCAGAACCCTTCTCCCTCTTTCGGGCCTTGGTGTTTCTCTGCTGGACATGGTGCCTTACAGGAATCCTGTCCTCTCAGGCAGCCTCGGTGTACCTCCCTCTCCTCTCCTCTGCCCCCTCAGCTCAATTTGTTTGTTTTCTAAGTCTGAAGTTTTATGTATCTCATTTTTTTTTTTCAAGTTGAAATCGCTTAGATTTATTTATAAGGGCTCTTCTGGCCATCTGCTGAAAGGAATGAAAAAAAATCAAAACAAGAGGGAAGGAAAATCACTAAGGTCCACCATAGTCTCTAATCACCACAGACCCACTGAATCAGCAACCATGGGGGGTGGGCCCAGCACTCTGTATTTTATAAGTCCTCCAGGTGATTTTTAAAACATTAAAGGTTAAGAACCACTGGTCTGAAAGAAAAAGGGGCATCAGACAAATATTTAGGACAAAATGAGGCTTCTCATTCAGAATAATTAAGTCTACATTATTGATACAGAAGTATACCCAAGATATTCTGTGTAGTAAAACCACAGGTATAGTATATTTCTTGTAAAAAAAATCTTAGAAGTATATTTCCACATGGAAAAACTGTCTAGAAGGTTACACACCAAACTGTTAGTAGTGGTTAGCTTGGGGGAGATTCACTTGACTTTTCCTTTATGGATATCTGTATTTTTTAATCTATAAGCATATATTATTTTATAATTTTAAAAAATGGTTAATCTAGTCATCTTCCACTTCTCTCTGACAAAACTCAGAGGTAAAAATTAACTCAGTCCCCTGTAGATTTCAGTGTCTGGACTAATGAAGCTTTGTGATGCTTTAGGGAATTCTAGAGGAAGTGAGGCAGAGATAGTGCTCAGTGCTCCATGACTCAAATCAGTGCTTCTATGAAAAGCTCCTGTGCCAGGAAATGACAGGTCATAAAGCCTGAGAGATTCTGTCCCTCTTAAATAGGCCACCTTAAAAAAGATATGGTGGAGTTCTGAGGGAAAGCAGAACAAACTAAAAACTTCTCTCAGAAGACGACTATTTATTTGTTGCAAAAATGATATATATAGTGTCCCATTTCCCACACACCCCCCTTAGTGATCTGACATTCATTCTGCAATTACAGTGGTCCTTCTTCAAGCTAGCTCTGGGTCCATATAGCATATGTATACAGGAAACTGGAATGGGGCTTGAAAATAAAATAGATTGGTGGAAATAATCTGGGACAAGATAAAGAGAAGATAAGAGAGGTGAGTGTGTATGCACATATCCAAGATCAAGTCTGGTCCTAACAAATATCCTTTAGCTTATGATGCATCATGGGAAAATCCTGAGGCTTCCAGGAGTTGCTCCCATGGGACCACTCAATTTTTTCACCTCTGGCAAGCTTCCCATTAGAAGCACTATATGCATCCATAAAGGACCCCAAAGCACTTTACTTGTATTATCATCATGCACAGAAGCCACTCAATGTAATCTGTACACGTCCTCTTGCTCCATCACTGCCCACAAGCATGTGGGTGTGGCAGAAACAGAAAACACAGTTGTCTCCTTCAGGATAGACGTTGCCCCAGAAACCAGAGAAACTCAGTTAAAAAAAAAAAAAAAAGCTTTCAGTAATCTTTAATAATTAATTAGGTCATCTTCACTTAAAGAAAACTACTCATACCAGGGGTCTTTCTACTCTGAGCTAAGAAAATTGATGAAGGCCACCCCGATATTTTTCTATCAAGATCCTCTCTATCTCTGGAACCCTAACTATACCAGAAGATAAGAGATATTACCAACGTTCCAATACTGTCGATGCTATATGAAGAGAAAATTATTTTGCAGATTCAGGACCACAGCCACCTTTTGAAAAGCCTGTCATTGTCTGTGACTCTGCCCTGATAGTGTTTCCGATTAGAAAATCGAGGCACAATGTGATTAGAGGATAGAAAGGAGGGCTTGGTCTGCAGCATGACATAAAAGAAAGAGCACAGCTACTGGAGTCAGTATCAATCGCAGCTTTAAATTATACTAGATTCAGGGCAAATGGCCCTAACCTCCCTAAGCCTCAGTGTCTTTATCAATAAAATGGGAACAATAAGCTACTCTACCAGGTTGTTGCAAAAATCACAAGAATTTAATTCAGGGGGAATAAGAAGCGTTTAACGGGCAGAGAGTTTCAGTTTGGAATGATGAAGAAGTTCTGGAGATGGACGGCGGTGGTGGTGATGGTTGGACAACAATGTGAATGTACTTAATGAGACTGAACCATACAGTTAAAAATGGTTAAAGGGGTAAGTTTCATTATGTACATTGTACCACAATTTTTAAAAAAGGAATGTCAGGCTCCCAGCACAGTGTCTGGCTCCCAGTGGGTACTCAAAAAATGCTAGTCTATTCACCATATGAAGAACTTTAAATAAAAAAAATAAAAAAATAAAAAAAAAAAAGGTAGGGGATACAAAACGTGAAACAAAATTGTGCTCTTTTCCCTATTTAATTGTGAGAGGCTCTGATTGTCAGGAGAGCCAGCTGGCATCGATACCAAGTAGTGCCACAGTAAGTCTCCGGGTAGGAGAAGGGAGGCTGTGTTAGTCATAATCCCTCCGGCATGTTCAGTTCCCAGTCCACCCCCACCCTGGTATGGAATCTCCCAGAATATCAATCCTACAGCTCCTAACATCTTGCAAAGAAAGCTGGGAAGCTGAAACCATTTCCCAGACCAGACTCGAGGTCATGAGGACAAAAGCATTCGCAGTGGCAGCTGGTTCCTGTAAGTGGCAGAGAGACAAGATGCGAGTGCTGAACACCAACTGGAAAAGTCTGGAGCCTGTTCCAGTCCCCAGCATTAAGCTGATCAGTACCTCGGATGCCTTTGGCTGAATTAAATGGGCACAAAGGACAGTAGTCTCAAAGGCCTGTTAAAGGAAGATTAAAAATGCACTTGTCTGCAGTTCAGAGAAAACAATTAATGATTATGTGTTTTAAGTCATAAAACAGAGAAGGGAAAAAACAGATGACTTATCTCTAGGCATATGAGAACAATGCTTCTGACAGGCAGACTTAATTAGATCTTGATGCGACGTTCAGATAGATGATCATTAACATCCCTAGAACTTAGCTCAAGGAGAACGAAATACTTGGAGTACCAATACCAGATCAATTCCAAAACAATACTTACTTTAGGATCTGAGCTCTTGAACTTTAACCTTTCCACCAACTCTATCATAGCCGCCTTCAGTCCGCCAGAGTCTTTGCTCTAGAAGAAAGAAAAGTCAGGGGTCATTAGACAGTGTTTTGTTGCTCTTTCAAACACAAATAGCATTTTATGGGACAATGAAATGGAAAGCAATTTTTTCTTCTTATTAGCCAAGAGAACTAAACGACTAAGGAAAGCTGCACTGTCCCTCTTCCTCTATTGGACAAAGAGGGTCGGGACATAAATTGCCCACTGACCTGAGAGAACTACTGGAATGAAAACTAAATGCAATTTGTACAGGCTGACACATTGCTTCATCTCAGGGTTCAACTGCGCCAGTGCTCACTGAGGGCTGAGGGTCTGAAAAGAGATTTTGATCTGGGATGTCCATTTTATGACTTAGTGGTTTTTATTTTGAACTTCTACATGCCAATTACAGAAGTATACAGTATTAAATATTCTTGTAAAAATAAAAACAAAGAAAATGCCCCGAGATTTCAAATGGTATTACAGTGTGCTGTTGAGTACAGGCTTTTGAGTCAGACATGTAAGGTTTCAAATTTGGGGTCTGTCATTAACTAGTTGACTAACCTCAGATAAATTACTTTCTCAAAACCTTCTCCCCTTCTATAAATGGGGATAATAAGCAGCATTATTTTGAGACTTCACTAGAACAGTGTAAAGGTATTTGCCTAGTATGTGGCACTTAGTAAGTGCTCAATAAATGTCTGTTATTATTGTTATTTCATTAGAATGATTAGAGTAACACAATCCAAGAGAAATGTAATGTAAGCCATAAATGCAAGCCACATATGTAATTTTAAGAGTTCTAGTAGCCACAGGGGCGCCTGGGTGGCTCAGTTGGTTAAGCTCAGACTTCGGCCTAGGTCATGATCTCGCAATTCGTGAGTTCGAGCCCCGTGTCAGGCTCTGTGCTGACAGCTCGGAGCCTGGAGCCTGCTTCAGATTCTGTGTCTCCCTCTCTCTCTCTGCCCCTCCCCTGCTCATGCTGTCTCTCTCTCTCTCTCTCTCTCAAAAATAAATAAATGTTAAAAAAAAAAAAAGAGTTCTAGTAGCCACAAAAATAAAGTGAACTTAATTCTAGTATATTTAACTCAGAATACCCAAAATATTATCACTGCAACATGTAATTTCAACATGAGATATTTTATACATATTTCTCATACTAAGTCTTTGAAATCTAGTGTGTATTTCACAAATGCAGCCCAATTCAATTTGGACAAGCCACATTTCAAGTCCTCGAAAACTATAGATAGCTAGTAAGTACTGTGTTGGTCAACACAGACTCAGTGAATGGACTCTACAGGCACACAGCCTGGACTCAAGTCCCAACTCTACCACTGGCTGTGTGACCCAAGGCAACTTAGCCTCTCTACGCTTCTATTTCTTTACCTGTATAACACGAAGCTAATAACAATACTTGCTTCATGGGGTTATATCAAGATTAAATGAACTAGTATACGTTAAGGTGCTTAGAAAAGGACTTGGAACATGGTAAATGCAACAGATACATGAGACACTTTTATTATTGTTGTCTATCTGCCTCATAATGTTTTAAACTCCTTAAGGGTAAGAACTACATCCATCGCTGCATCTATGCCCAGCATCAAGAAGGGTTTGAAAAAGTCTACTGAACAAATGAATGAATATGCAATCTGAAAAAAATGAATGACCTAATTATAATACATGTGTAGCACACTCTAAAATCACATAAATTAGCTTATTTTATCTCAACTCCTTTGTGGGGTACGGTAGGATCATCACCCACATTTTACCAGTGAAGAAAAGGAAGCATGAGGAAGTAAAATGATGGTCATTTTTATGGGGAAAAGGATAATAAAGAGGTACAATATAAACAAACACTACAAATATCTGTTACTCAAAATTGGTCTCAGAATCAGTGATATTTTCCAAATTTGCAGAACCAATTCCAATTCCTCTAAAACAGGCAATACGTAGTAAGACCCCTTAAAGTAGATTAAAATAGACTAAAGGCTCAATGTTTTTTCCCCTCTAACTCTCTTTCTCTTCCAAGTCTATCCAGTAAAAGCCTGGTGTAATACGACTAGACTGGTATCTGCTTTAGATGTGCTCTCTAAACACAGAGTAGTTGACATTCCCATCCTAGCTGTGGTTCTAAATTTTAATAATTTGTAGTTTTAAAATGATGGTTCACAACTCTCCAAATTTCATCACCAATTTAAATCCTTAATCTCTGTGGTCTCACAGCAGACAGTTGGGAAAAGGAATCCAGAGGTCACATACCAGAGAGTTGGGTGAGACCGAAATACCTAAAAAAGGGTTAAGTCGCCAGACACAATCCTGCTTTTATGAGATGATCAAACAATAAGGCCTGTCTGGTGATATCATTTCTCTAACCTGCTTCTCATTGGCTGAACAAGCAGGTCACTTGTCCCTGGAAAGCTCTCTTCCCCCACATCCCAGCTGCCAGCGCCCAATTTAAGCTCTTAAGCAAGAGCCCTGATATATTATGACTTCCCCCCCGGCTCTAGACAACAGAAAGGAATGCACCAAAACTGTGCCTTAAAACATTCAGAAAAGAAATGGAACGACGAAGGAATCCCTAAGAAGCAGACAGCCCCTTTGCAGGCAGACGTGCCTTGTGTGGAGAGATAAGGGAACCCTTAGCTTTCTCTCATAAAAATACAGTGTGTCAGCAGAATCCTTCCTCCTCTTCACCAAGCATCAGCAGCACTGCCTACCCAGGGGAGAGACAGAGGAAGATGCACAGATATTCTCCTTTCAGGAAATTCACCCATTCCACCCCCACCCCACTCTTTTTGAGAATTATTCTCAGAGATTAACTGGGGTCTATATTGAGCCAGCTATACTCAGCCTCTAAATGGGTGGTGAAGAAAACATGCCCCAATGGCTTCCCCCCCCCCCCATTAAAATAAGCAGATGGTTAGAAGGGAGAGGCTCCTCTGGGCAGACCTGCCCCCAACAGCTGCAAGGCTGGGGCAAAAGTCCAAGTGGAAGACCCTGTCCCCAGATTCACCTCGTTTCTTTCCCCACACACCAGCCCCTTCCTGCACCTGAAAAAGCCTTGTGCACAGATGTGAAAACTAGTGCACCCAAGCTCTGGGAACATCTCTCTCAAGGAGTTACCCTTGGCCACATCTGGGATCTAGTTATACACATTCAGGGGTAGAATCTAACGGCTTGATCCATCTTCGGAGGAACAGACTCAGAAAGAGGCTCTACAGGCCTCGAAAGCAGATTCAAGATATTTCATCAGGTAATTCTTGAGTCCTGGATACTTGGGAGAGTAGTCACGAAGGGGATGGTGAAAGGAAGGGCCCTCTACAGCATGCTACGTAGGGTAGAAACACAGGGTTATCTAGGTCTGAGGTGGCATTTGAATTTGCATGTCCCCAAAGCATAGAGTAGTATGTTTTAGTTAATCATCTGTTTGCAAAAGGTAACCAGGATAGGAAACTATACCCTCATACTTCCCTACTGTGGGGGGAGAGAACTACTGCCTATGAAGCTGTGTTCTATTTGAGAAGTGGACCATAACAGTAAGAATAGGCAGGCTAATTCTAACCCTGTAGATATCTAGTTCCATAAATGGCCAGATTCTACTGTGTCACTCCTGTAGCAGGCATTTTGAGTGGCAAAGTGAGAGTCTCCTGATACTGCTCTCCTCCACCTCCATCCCACCCAATACCTTCCAAGAACACAGGAGTTCAATGTAAGCGTATCTTGTTTACACATCTCTCTCCTTCCCTGAAAGAATGTAGAACACAACGAGACAATTGCTATGTTGTGACACCCGACTCTTAGAGTTTGATCAATCTGTGGAGAGTAACATCCTTCAGAAAAGTCAGCTCATAAGGGTGAGTCATAATAAAGCCAAAGAAAGGAAAAATGCCTTACACTGGAAGGTGTTCTTTACTCTCCAAAGCACTTTCATATGCTCTTTCATTGGCATTTCACAATAGACTTAAAAACTAGTATACTCGCACTTCACAGCCAAGAAAATGGCTCATGGAAATCAAATGAGGAACCCAAAAATCACACAGCTCATACACTTTGTCAATGGCATTTCACAGTGACACAGTAACTAAGAGGTGCTATGTTCTCACTTTACAATGGTGAAAAAATGGTTCTGTGGAAGTCAAATGAATACCCAAATGATGCCCCCAAATCACAAAGCTAGTCAGTAGCAAAACCAGGATCAGAATGATTCAAATGAAAAAGATTGAGATATATATATAACAGAAGAGATTGGTGTCAAGAATACCTAAGAAAATACAAAAGGGATTCCTATAAACAAGTAAAAGTCAAATATGCCCCAGAGAAATCCAAACATAGGATAAGAACATAACAGAAATGTAGAATGGCTAATAAACATCTGAAAAGATGTAAAAGATGCTCAAACTTCTTGCAATTAACATATTTTTTATTCATCACATTGAAAAAAAGTTCTGAGGGTGCCTGGGTGGCTCAGTGGGTTAAGCGTCAGACTCTTGAGCTCAGCTCAGGTCATGATCTCGTGGTTCAGGAGTCAGGCCCACATTGGGCTTTGCACTGATGGCGCAGGGCCTGCTTGAGAGTCTGTTTTCTTCTCTCTGCTTCTTCTCTACATGTGCACTTGCTCTCTCTCAAAATAAATAAATAAACTTAAAAAACTGATAATACGAAGCGATGAGGGGCTTTGGTGAAACTAGGAACTCTGCTACATACCTGGATTCAAGGCAAGACATAATGATTTTTTTTTTTTAAAAACCTTGCAAAAGGAAACATAGTATACCTATCATTTATTTAAAAACAAACAAAACTATTACTTTTTATGGGTGCTATGTATGTATGTAAAAGACCTGAAAGAAATGACTGCAGGTGCTGGTATTGCAGATAGTAGTAGGAAGGGTCGTACATTTAGCTAAACGTATTCCTATCGTCTATTTAAGATTTAGTATCCATAAAGGTGGGAGTGAGGGAGGGAGGATAGGCCTACAGCTTAAGTACCTCTCTACATGAGTTTGCTTAAATAAATACTAGGGCACTGTTCCCCTTATACTGCAAACATATGAATCAGCAGGTAATAGGTTTCTTTACCTGGTGTTCATGTAACGATTCCAGGGAGTTAGAAATCCCTAAAATTGTATGCAAAATTTGGAATGTACTGCACTTTTCTAGGGAAAGGGGCTTAGTTTTCCTCAGAGCACCAAAAAAGTGTAACTTTCCTAGTGCAAAGACAATTGCACACAAAGAAAGAAGACCCAGGTTCTAGTCCTACTTCTGCTACTAACCACAGTGTGAGCCTGGGAAAGTCATTTTATATCTTTGGGTTTCTGTTTCTCAATATGTGAATAAAGAAAATGGACCAAATCAGAATCTACAAATTTGTAGCCTGCAGCCTACAGAATTTTTTTTTTTTTTTTTTTTTACTTTTTAGAGTGTTGTCCCACATAGCATACTGGGAATTTTAAATTAGTTGCCAGCATTTAAAAATCAGGAGATAAGCTAGAATCGTGTTCTTTGGAAAATCTAAAAGACCTGATTTATACTGGGCTTCCATTCTCATACAGCAGCAACCGGCTGAGTAAGGACCAGCTATCTGCCTTCTACCAGGCAAGCTCTCTCCAGTTTGCCATAGTCACCCTCATTGGCTTCTCTCATTTACATTACCTTCCTGGTCCTGCAGACATCTGAAGTGGCTGTCCCTGGAGGCAACACTGAAAAGTTCTCTACCTCTAAGGGTCCTCGTATTTGAACACCAAAAGTTGGGAGGTCTTTTCTTCACAGGGGTTGAGAACACCTCATCAACACATGTCCATCCAGTCACCTCCAAAATAAAAAAATAATGTAGCTCATTCTAATGTAAATGTCCTTTGAAAAAGCGTAAGGGCAGAAACAAAGGTGGAATACGGTAGGTGAAAGCGGCATCAGAGCTCAAGAAGTATCTCTTGACTTTTGTCTCTTGACAAGAAGTATCTCTGTAGTTTTATGGGAGTTAGTCTAGTCTAATGCCAATAACCAGCTGGACACCAAAAGAACAATCTGTCAGTAGAAATGCAAATGTTAATCACTTAAACATCCTCAACTGGTTCCTAAGTATTGACTTCTGCATTACAAAAAAATCAGAAGATACCGAGTTCAGAAAGCACACTGGTTGGCTGTTTTGGTTTTTTTCCTATCCCACTGGCCTTGTGTTGGTAACATGCTTTAAAAAAAAAAAAAAAAAAAAAAATCAACCCAACTTTGTTATTTTTACAAAAAGAGGTTTTTTGGGAAAAACAGTGGAAGAGGGCTAAAGACAGAATATACAACAAGTCCTCCTAAGGAGTCAAATCAGAAAGCAAAGCCTTGTCAAAAGGAAATGAAGCTGAGTTTTTGTATTACCACGCCATGCATAAAAATTCTTTACTGTCTTCAACATGACTTGATTTTCCAGCTCCGAGTCCACTCCTATGTTGGGCGACCACCTTCATACAGTTGCTCAGATCCAAAATCATTTCTTGGTCTAAGGAACCCACCACCAAGTCTTTCTAAACCTAACTCTAGAACATCTGCCGCCTCCAACTACTCTTCACCGTCCACACTACTCCTCGGGCCAAGCAGTAACACCGCCCCCGTTCTCGATACCCTACCGGCCGTTCTCCACACAGACACGGTGGTGAAACCGTAAGAACACAGGCCATGTTGCTCACACCCTTTCTTAAACAGTCTATGGCACTCAATCCTCATCATGGCCTACCTCATCAAGGTAATCAGACCTTATCTGTTACTATTGTTCCTTCATCCCCTACCCTTACTCATTTATTCTCCAGCCATCCTTTTTATCTTCCAGCAAGCTTATTCTGGCCTGGAGCCTCCTCACATTCTACTCCCTCCACATGAACCACTATGCCTCCAGATCTTCCCATCACTGGCTCTAACTCTACTCAAGTCACTACCCTCGAAAAACTCCTCAGATCCTTAAATAGCTTCCCTCTCATTCCCCATCCTGGTCAGTCTCCTCTCCTTCTCCTAGTTTCTTATTCACGGTATTTATCATTATTTGAAATACTATTTACTGTTGAACTTCCTCATGTCTGTTTTGCTCATACAATACGAGCTCCATGAGAGCAGGGACTTAGAACTACTTACTGTTAAATTCCCTGCTGTCCAAAAATACTCCACACCTGATTAAACGAATAGAGCAAAGAAAAAAATCATCACGCTACTAACTTTAAACACTACATAAAAACATCTCAATAAGTACTCTACCTCAAAGAACGGTGATAAAAATTAAATAAGATAACGTGGGAAGCTTATAGTAAGGAACTTAACACATACTAAGTTCTCAATAAGTTTTAGTTACTGTTGTTTGTTATTATTAATTGAATAACAACATACTGAGGGACTAGTAAGTACCAAGTACCAGACTCGAGAAGTGATAAATGGAAAAAAAATGACAAAATGATCTGTTATTAATCAAAATACTGTGTAAAATATCTAAGAGGAAAACTTCAGATAGAAGAGAAAGAACAGTTTTAGAATACTCAGAAAGTATTAAATGCTTTCATACAGAAGGTAAACATCAGAATGTGCTGGTACAACATTCAAGTTTAAATCTAAGTGGGAATAATTAAAACGTGGGAGTAGAGGCAACAGGAGGTGGTGGAAAGAACATGTACTTTGGTATCAGACCTGGATTCAAATGCTAGTCCTTCTACTTACTGGCTAGGTGACCTTCTGCAAAGCTCAAGCTCTTTGAGTATCAGTTTTTTCATCTGTAAAATGAGAACCATAATATAACTTATTGTGGGAGTTGTACCGAGATCAACTGAAATAATGAATGAAAAGCACCTGACCTAAAACCACTCAGTAACTATTATTATTATATTCTCATCTCCAGAAAGAGCCTCAAAATTCAACAGCAGACAAGAGTTTGTAGACCGCCTTAGTTTTATAACCTCAGCCAAAGATTAGCATTTTCATTCTTCGTGCACGTTAAGTCAGAGTCTACCACTCAACACAGGTTATACCCTACCAGGGTTCAGGCTGACCCAAAGAACAGAGAGGAGAGCAGAGGGATGCCTACACTACCTCTCCCCTACTGGAGAGAAAATGGAGGCTATTTTCTAACCAGAAAGTAAAGGGTGTATTGCCTCTGCCTCCCCTCTGCTTCTATAAAAATTTCCCACAGTTCAGAATGTAAAACAGAATTTAAAGAGGACAACCAGCAAGACTTGTGAACCTAAAATTAGACCTACCAGCTGTGTTTTGGTTAGCTAGTGCATAAGGCACCAGCAGGACACTGAAACATACAGGAGCCTCTTCTCAAAGATAAGGTTTTCACCAGACTATCTTGCCACCAGAATAGAGCAGGCAGAAGGAGCAGAAGGAGAGGAGGCTGAACACTTTTCACCCAAAGAAACTTGGTGTCCAGAACTTCTACTGCTGCCAGACTAATCGGTCTGGAATTGAACTCAGAACAGAACCTTAGATGGCTTTATAATGGTAATAAGAATAAGACCTACCAATTGCTGAGGGCTTATTATATTCCAGGCACTATGCTAGCCTCTCTACATGTATGATCTTTGTTTATTTTTCACTATAACCCAATAAGGAGAAACAATTAATAGCCCATGTTACAGACGAGGAAACCAAGACTCAGAGAGGCTGAATTATCCAACACGACACAGCTAATAAGTACTCAAAAGCACAGACTGCAAAGCCAACTGATGCAAGACTGCTTGGCCCTTCATATTTATTGTCCCATTTTCCCTTAGTAACAGACCCCAGCTTTTAGCTGGACACAGCCTAGAGAAAACATCTCCCCTGCAACTAGATAAGGCCACAGGACTGAATTCTGGCCAGTGAAACATAAGCAGCAATGTATACAACTTCTAGAGGGTTTCCTTAAAATGGAGAGGCGTGCCCTTCTTCACCTTCCTGTGCCTGCTATCCTGGAACCTGGATGTGCTGGCTGGAACACCAGCAGTCAACTTGGTCCATGACAATGACTACACCCTAAAAGTAGCAGAGCAGAGCTAGAAACAGCCTAGAGTCCTAATAACTTCACAGTTCCTCCATACTAGCCTTAGACTGCTTACATCCACATCCCTTTGACACAGGGAGAAATAAACATCTATCTTTTATTTTGGATTTTGCTATTATTTGGGATTCTTCCAAATTATTTCATTATTTTAGATGCAGCTGAATTAATGGAAACACTGATATACTAAATCATGCAATACTGTCTCTTTCAGTTTTTCATTGACACCCTAGGACTAGATATTTCATATCACATATTTACCAAATATTATATGTACATCTACTACTCAACAGGCACTGTGCTAGGTACTGGGAACACAAAGATAAATAACATAGAAGAGTGGCCCTAGAAGAGTTTATAACCCACATTAGACATGAAAAGATATAACACTGATACAGTACGGTATTTAATACCACAGTAAATATGCATAGGCTGTTGCTATGGGAACATAGAGAAGGGGTACCTAACAGTATCTAGTCTGTATTTACCTAGTAAAATCCTATCCATCCTTTCCACCTCGAATACCACTTCTGCCAAGAAATCTTTCCTAATTCCATGCTTACAGATGAAGTTAATTTCTCTTTTCTTTGAACCCCCATAGCATACTATTTGTACCTCTCCTCTAACATTTACACACAAACAAGCACATGAAGACTACCTCTCCTACTAGACTATAAGCTTCCTAATGTCAAAAACTTGTCTTTATTCTCAATATACATCATACAGCTCACCAAAATGACTCAAAAATTACTCAGATAAATAAGATTAACTTAAAAATACCAGTCTTTAACAATAAGCTAACTATATGCTGTAGTTTGTACACATTAAAATGAATGTCTTCTTTAATCTTTTACTGAAGTTAAAGGGTTACCCTGCTACCTGATCAAAAACTAAACACATCTGAACTAAGTTTAGCACATAATGAAATGCTGAATAAGAATATGGTTTTTGGCCTACATTATGGAGAGAGCTTTAGCATATTTGAAGAATTTTGTTTTTTTCATTCTTGATTTATTTTGTGACATCTAAAAAGGGTATCAATATTGGTATTTTTTTTCTTTGATGCCATGTTGGCTTGATCCTGATCATAGTGATACACACACACACACACACACACACACACACACACACACACACACACAAAACAAAACACACATACAAGGGATTTAAGTCTCCTAGGGCCACAGTTCTGTTTCTTCCCCCATTCTCATCTCTACCCCACATATCAGGACTGAAGCTTTCATTTCACCTATTCCTTGTATTTATTCTTTCCCCTCTTCTGAGAGGTCCGTGAGCATCTGTGCTTCTTCCTGTCACATACGTTTAGACTCTGGCTCTGGATATTAAAATAACCAACAGGGACAGGAATGTGAAACTGAGCTGGTCATCTCAAGCTGAACTGTTATTTCAAGCAGAAGACACAATGAGCACTGACACAGATCCACCTCTGGCTTCTCAGTCCTGGGTCGGACGCAAGGGAAGAGAAGAAGTGGGTGCACCAGTGAATAGGCAGGGCGACTTCCATGCTACAGGCTGTAGTTAAGAGAAGCTGGTGCCACAGGCACACAGTCCTTAATTCTCAGAGGGGTTTAAGAATTATAAGACTACTGCATCAGCAACCTTACCCTGAAAAGCAATAATCTAAAAATATAAAATGCCCATTAACCCACTCTATTTTGTTTTCTGGTTTTGTTTGTAAAGTTTATTTATTTATTTTGAGAGAAAGAGAGGGAGAATCCCAAGCAGGCTCTGCACTGAAAGTGCAGATGCGGGGCTCGATCCCACGAACCATGAGCTCGTGATCTGAGCCAAGATCAAGTCAGACACTCAACCAACTGAGCCACCCAAACACCCCAACCCATTCTATTTTGATTGAAAGGTCAGGGAAGAGAAAAAGAGGGCACTGGATTCTTGGGAGAAAGAAAAGGAGAAGCCTGGACCTTTTCTGTGAAGAGTCAGCTGTTAAGACTCCTGGCTAAGCTTGCTCACTTTCCAATTGTAGGACTCTGAGCAAGTTATATGAACTCTCTATGACTAAGTTTCACTTTTCTTTAAAATAGAGATAATAATGTACCTCCAGGGTTGTTACAAGGATCAATTTAATATATATATAAAGAGCTTAGAACAGTGCCTGGCACCTATTATATAACTACCAGCTACTAATCCATTCTGTCTCCCAGACACCAACAGTGATAAGTCATCTTGATAGTGTGTACCCTTAATTCTGCGGTCTTCCTTCCCAAAACTACTAACTCCAGTCTAATCATGAGACGAACACAAGACAAATCCGAATAAAGGACATTCTACAAAATACCTGACCATTCCCAGAGATCTTGATTTGATTTCACTGGCTGGGATAGAGCCAATCCAGGTATTTTCTAAACAATCACCTCCACAGATGATTCAGAAACGTGGCACCGAGGTAAGGAACACAGTTTACTTTGTTGACCTCACCTTCTACTCCTCTTTCACTCCACTCTACTTCATAATGACCTTTTGTTGTCCCTCCAATACCCCAAGTTCACCTCTACCTTAGAACCTTTGCATTCACCATTCCTTCTACCTTAACCACTCTTCTCCCGGAATTTTTTTAATTTTTATATTACAAGGTATAATTTTCATTCTTTCATGCACAAAAAGTCCATTTCTTTAACAGGACACACTGAGATGGCTTTTTCCCTGCATTTAACCCCGCAGAAGCCCTCCACGCTCTCTTTAATGAAGCACTGCCTTAGGGGATGTTGAATCCCCTAATAAAGTGTTGTAAAAGGGATCCCCATCAGCTCATACTCCCTCCACAGGGTAATATTTTCTCTGTGCTAACAGAACATTACAACTGCTAGAATAATGTTATTCTTCTTACTTCAAGAGTCAACTATCCCTTTATGAAAATTTATATGAACCAAAGCAATCATACCTGCCACGAATCACTGAACTTTGCAAAAGCAGTACTCAATTGGTAACACAACAGAAGAGTTTCCCTAGATCTCATAAATTCAGGTCTCTGCCCAAATGTCATATGCCCACAGATGCCTTCCATGACTACCTCATCAAAATATAACCCTCTGCTGCCATGCCACTCACTCTTTGACTACTATGACTTGACAAAGATTTCATACTACATACTACCATCCAAAATTACCTCTCTTTCTCCCCAGCTAGAGAGTAAAGTCCATGAAAGCTGGGGCCCTGTCAGTCCTCTTCACTGCAGAACTCCAAGACTTATTACAGGGTCAGAAAGTACGTTTTGGAGGACAGACTCATATAGGGAATCCCAGAACTACAGGCCTCTCACAAACTTTTCACAGAACGAACCACTGGGGTGGAACTGGTAGGAAGCCATTCTCTTTACCTTAATCTTAGTTTGTCTTATTCTAAACAAATAAATAAGACACTGAACCACTACACAGCTAATGCTTCATGGTTTTATTAGAAGTTAGCCCAAGGGTGCCTGGGTGGCTCAGTCGGTTAAGCATCCGACTTCAGCTCAGGTCATAATCTCGTGATTTGTGAGTTCAAGCCCCACGACAGGCTTTGTGCTGACGGCTCAGAGCCTGGAGCCTGCTTCAGATTCTGTCTCCCTCTCTCTTTGCCCCCCCCCCCCCCCCCCCCCCCCCCGCCGCTCGTGTGCATGCACTCTCTCTCTTTCTTTCTCAAAAATAAACATCAAGAGGCACCTGGGTGGCTCAGTCAGTTAAGCATCTGGCTTCAGCCCAGGCCATGACTTCAGGGTTTGTGAGTTCAAGCCCTGCATCAGGCTGTGTGCTAACAGCTCGGAGCCTGTCAGATTCTGTGTCTCCTCCTCTCTCTCTGTCCCTCCCATGCTCATGCTCTGTCTCTCAATAATAAATAAACGTAGGTATAAATAAATAAATAAATAAATAAATAAAATGTTAAAAATTAAAAAAAAAGATATCCCAAATCTTTCAGAGAATTAAAAATAATATAAACAGGTCCATTTCAGCAGACCTTCAAGCTTCTGCCTCCCTACCAGAGCTGCTTCTTATGAGCTGACTGAAGAGCCGGAGTCATGGACCATTATAGGATGTAGCAGTGACCTACCTCCAACTCCAGGCCTTCCAGAACCACAGCTGTTCTGAGCATATGCGTATATCCTTCTAACCTTCCACTACTAGTGCCCCTTCACCAGCTCTTCTCTGCAGTTGTTCCCAATGTCACTTAAGCCAACATTCTTCTCCCCAAATACCCATCTTAAAGACACACTCGAGGGCAGAGGGTGTGGCTTCAAATCCTTTGATCTATCCATAATAAAGCCATGTTAAGAATTCTACAGATGCTCATAAGCACTTGCTGAACTCTGCACCACTTGTCTCAGCCATTTTATAACTTACCTTTTCCTCAGTGATCCTCGAGTGAGCTAGACATGTACTGTTCAAGTCACAGGACATAACCCATTAATGTGCAATACAATCAACTTAGCGGGAGAATCCAGACCTTTTTTGAACAGAACAAAAACAGAAAACATCATATCTGGTAAGCCATACATGTTCCATTTGAATTAGTTAAAGGAGTGTGTATGTGCGTGTGTCTAAGCAAGGTTACAGTATAAAGCACACTTCCCCTACTGTAAGTTGTGTTCAATTTTTTAAACTACTGGTTTAGAATTCTGAGTATATCTAATTGCACTTCTTTGTTTAACAAAAATGATTCATTAACGCAGCTATGAATGCAAATCCCCTTGACAATATAAGAATTTTCATGTGACTAAATCCATAAGCCAGATCGAGTTCCTTTGTCAGACCCAATGACCCATTTTCAGGGCCAGAAATTATGGTAAGAAAAACCTGCGTATCTGGACGAGAGGTTATGACCCAGATGAGAGATCATAATTTGGGCTGTGTAACTATATTTCTATGATAAAGCTGGAACACATGTTCAATTCAAATTTGGACCCACCAAATTCTTTGAAGACAGAATCCTCTGGATCCAAATGGAAATACAGCATAGGAGAAAAGGCAAGACTTTAAAAATCACTTCAGGGACTAGGTGTTAATCTTGTCCCTTCAAAGTGTTCATTTTAGTTCTTTTGGCCTAGCCTTCCAATAACCTCTCCTCAGTCCCCTCTTGCTTGACAACCGCCTTGGTTCTCTGTCTATTCTTAAGTTTGCTTTCCTCTAAGTGTCAGCAACCCTTGGCAACAATTTGGCCTTTTACCACCAACACCAGACACTCACAGCCTGGCTAGGCATGAAGCTACCAAAACATATATTATACAAACTCCTCTCAACTCAGAACGTGTATTTCACTACATTCCTTATATTAATAATAAAAATAGCAGCTAACATTTGCTGAGAACTTACAATGTGTTAAGCATTGTTAAAGTGTCTTATCACAAGCTAAACCATTTTATTCACATCAAAATAATTTTATTTTTAAAAATGTTTTAATGTTTATTTATTTCTGAGAGAGAGACAGAGTGTAAGCGGGGGAGGGGCAAAGAGAGAGGGAGACACAGAATCCCAAGCAGGCTCCGGGCTCTGAGCTGTCAGCACACGGGGCTCGAGCTCACAGACTGCAAGATCATGATGTGAGCTGAAGTCAGACGCTTAACCGACTGAGCCATCCAGGTGCCCCCAAATCCTATTTTACTTTATTTCATAACTTTATACCCATTTTAGAGATACAGAAGTGTAGCCAAACAGCTTGCCCAATGTCAAAAAGCAAGCAGCAAAGCTAATTTCTGTCCCTCTCTAATCCTGCACTGTTTTATATTTTTCTTTACAACACTTATTACATGTATATTTGCTTATCTGTTTTTCTCTATTTTCTTAGCTGCAACAGATATAGGGGCTTTTTCCACTGCTCACTGCTATATCCCCAATACTTAGAAAGCACCTGTCCTTGGCCTATACTCCATAAATACTCGCTGAATGAATGAATGCAGTGGAACATGGATCCTGGTCTCTCACCATAATCATGCAGTGCTACTTTTATAATATTTTTTTAATGTTTATTTTTGACAGAGGGAGACGAAGAGAGAGAGAGAGAGAGACAGAGACAGAGACAGAGACAGAGCATGAGTGGGGGAGGGGCAGAAAGCGAGGGAGACACAGAATTTCAAGCAGGCTCCAGGCTCCTAGCTGTCTGCACAGAGCCCGACACGGGGCTTGAACTCACGGACCGTGAGATCATGACCTGAGCCGAAGTCAGACGCTCAACCGGCTGAGCCACCCAGGCGCCCCATGCTGTGCTACTTAAAAAAAAAAAAAAAAAAAAAAAAAAAGTTTTTTTTAATCTTTATTCTTGAGAGAGAGAGAGAGAGAGAGAGAGAGAGAGAGAGTGGGGGAGGGGCAGAGACAGAGGGAAACATAGAATCCAAAACAGGCTCCAGGCTCTGAGCTGCCAGCACAAAGCCTGATGTGGGGCTGGAACTCAGGAACTGAGAGATCGTGACCTGAGCTGAAGTTGGTCGGTCACTTAACCAACTGAGCCACCCAGGTGCCCCATGCTATGCTACTTTTAATATTCCAAGAGCCTTACTCTCTTCCAATAAGCAAATGTACATTGGCCTCAAAACATCTGAAACCAGAGTGAACTGAAACTAAAGCTGTAACTAAGCTCTGATCAAGCTCAAATATTTACTGGATCAAAATAATTAGCCCTTCATCCTAGCTGCCTAGTAGAATAAATAGCATACACCCCTTCTGAGGGACAAAAAAGAAAATACTACTGTCCCCAGTTCTTTTAAACACAATATCTAGTATTAGATGAAAAATCATGAGACATGAGAAGAATTATGAAAATGTGACATAAAATCAGACCCCAAAAGATCTTTTACAAGATCTTCTAAAAATAAACAAATAAGCATTCTAGAGTTGAAAAATACATTATAAACTAAGAATTTAACAAATGGGGGCGCCTGGGTGGCTCAGTCGGTTAAACGTCCAGCTTCAGCTCAGGTCGTGATCTCGTTGTTCGTGAGTTCAAGCCCCGCGTCGGGCTCTGTGCTGACAGCTCAGAGCCTGAAGCCTGCTTCGGATTCTGTGTCTCCCCCTTTCTCTCCCCCTCCCCTGCTCATGCTCTGTCTCTCTCTATCTCTCAAGAATAAATTTAAAAAATATTTTAAAAAAAGAATTTAACAAATGATATACAACGGAGTATATGTACCTGTAAATAAATAAACAGATTTATCTATTATTTCCCAGACATACTAAGTAAAAAAGCAAAGCAAAAGAGATAATTTATATCCTCCAAAACCCAATTAATTCCAGTTTCACCATGTGAAAAACATCAAACAAATCCAAACTAAGAGATATTGCACAAAACACCAGACTAGCACTCCTCAAAACTATCAAGGTCATCAAAAGCAAAAAATGTAATGTGACCACAGGATCCTGGTACAAAAGTCATTAAAGGAAAAACTGGTGGAACTGTAATAATGTCCATAGTTTAGTTAGCAATACTCCAACGTTAACATAAGAAGAGTACAGGAAGGAGCTCTTGTTTTTTGTTTTATTTATTTTGAAAGACACAGAGACAGTGTGAGTGGGGGAGAGACAGACAGAGGGGGAAAAAGAGAATTCCAAGCAGGTTCTGTGCTGCCAGCACAGAGCCCAACCCAGGGCTTGAACCCATGAGATCATGACCTGAGCCAAATCCAGGAGTCCGATGCTTAACTGACTGAGCTACCCAGGTGTCCCTGGGAAGCAGCTCTTGATCTGAGCACATTCACTGATCCGAAATAAAATGGGATGTACATTTGACTGGGGGTGCAAAGTGAGGAGAAGGTAAGAGAAAGCAAAGTTGATGACATGCTCAGAGTGAGATTTTTTTTTTTTTTTTTTTAAAGTAATCTCTATACCAACGTAGGGCTCAAACTCATGACCTTGAGATTAAGAGTCAGATGCTCTACCAACTGAGCCAGCCAGGTTTCCCCCAGAGTAAGACATTTAAAAGAGACCCTATCCACATAGACCTGAGATGCTTTCACAACTGCCAAAGAGTAAAATCCTAGAGTAAAGACAAACTGAAGTAAACCTTTCACTGTCTCACCCTCCAAAGGGGACTGTGGGAGTGTTGCCTTGGAGCTGAACAAAAGGGGGTGAGGAGCTGTGGGAATGGATGAAAGTAGAATCTTTAAGAAGTTGTAAACGTGGGCAGGTACCTCCTAAAAATTTGGTCCAGGAAATCTCAAGCAATTAATTTAGTTTAAGGGGGTTCTAAACAAATTGTACCCTCAGGCCTTTGCACAAGCAAATTAAAATCCTCTTTCGAAGAATATAGCTTCATGCCGAAGAATACAGCTTCGTGCCAAGGCTTGGGAAATCGCCACAAATAATTTTTCAAAGGCATTGAGAAGCTATGCAGGCATAACAAAGCACAAAAGGAAATAAACATGAAAAACACCATCAAAGTGTTCACATACTGGATCCACAAAGTCTTCACATACTAGAATAATCAAAAACAGATTATGACCAACATATTCACTGTTCTCAAAGGAATAAAGAGAATAGTTACAATATGAAGAAAGACAATAAGAGCATATGATTCACAAATTTATATTAACACATTTAAAAAGTGAGACAAAATGGACAAACTTATGGTAAAATGTAACTTTTCAAAACTGACCTGAGGAAAAACAGACAACTTGTACAGACCTATTATCATTAAAGAAATTGAATCCATAATCAAAAATACCATAGAAAGGGGGCATCTTGGGTGGCTCAGTTGGTTAGGTGTCTGACTTCAGCTCAGGTCATGATCTGACAGTTCATGGATTTGAGCCCTGTGTCAGGCTCTGTGCTGACAACTCGTGAAGCCAACATAACTTTGATAGCAAAATCTCATAAGGACAGTACAAAAAAAAATTTATAAGCTAATTTCTCCCATAAATATGTGAAAAAATCCAGATAAATTATTAATTAGCCAAATTTAAAAACATAAAGATATTTCATCATGACCAAGTTGTGTTTCTCCCACAAATGCAACGTTGCTTTAATTGTAAAATATAATAATAATGACATGAAGGGATGGAAATAAGACCATATATATGCACACCCCTGTGTTTTTGTGTACAAATACAAGAACATTTGAAAACTTAGCAAGAAACTAATAGAAGTGGTTACCAATAGTCATGGGGGGGGGGCACCACGTGAAAGGTACAAGGGTGAACAAGAGACTTTTGAGACATGTGAACATATTACTTTTTTAAATTTAACTGAAAAAATCAATTCATATAATTCACCTCATCAACATAGTAAAAAAGTAAAATCACATGAACATCCCAATAGATGCAAGAAAACCATTCAAAATTCAGTATCCATTCAATATTAAGAAAAATTTTTAAACTAGGATTAAAAAGGAACTTTCTTGGGGCACATGGGTAGCTCAGTCGGTTGGGCGGCCGACTTCAGCTCAGGTCATGATCTCGCAGTCTGTGGGTTCGAGCCCCGCGTCGGGCTCTCAGAGCCTGGAGCCTGCTTCCAATTCTGTGTCTCCCTCTCACTCTGCCCCTCCCCTGCTTGTTCTCTGTCTCTTTCTCAAATAATAAACATTAAAAAAAAAAAAGGAAAATTTCTTAATCTGATGAAATATATCTGTGATATATATAATATATAAATATATTACCACACTTATTTGTGAATGTTGTAAATTATTCATCATTTAGAACAAGACCACAATATCCACTATTACTTACATTCAACATTATATTGGAAGTCCTATCTGAAGCAATAGGCAAGAAAAAACACATATAAGGGTTGGAAAGAAACAAAAAGTGTCTCTCTTTGCAAATAATAAGATCATGTATGTAGAATAAATCTACACATTATTAGAATATTTAAGAGAATTTAGCAGACATTTTAACACAAAAATCAATACATAAAAGTTAATCATACTCCTATATACAAGTAGAAAACAAGTTTTGGGGGCACCTCAGTTGGTTAAGCATCCAAATTCGGCTCAGGTCAGGATCTCACAGTTTGTGAGTTCCAGCCCCGTGTAGGGCTCTGTGCTGACAGCTCGGGAGCCTAGAGCCTGCTTTGTTCTATGTGTGCGTGCGTGCGTGCGTGTGTCTGCCCCTCCTCCTGTCATGCTCTGTCTCTCTCTCTCAGAAGTAAATAAACATTTTTAAAAATTTAATTTTTTTACAATACTATAAAGTTTTAAGTGTCCAGGAATAAATTTCACAACGAGGTACAAGATCTTTCAGAAAAAAAAAAAACTATAAAACTTTATCATGAAGCAATTTAGACCAAAATAAACATACCAAAAGACTTTATCTTGTAATGATGTTAATTCTTCATATATTGCTTTATACACTAAATGCAATACAAAAAATGTCCTGCAGGCTTTTTTGGATTCTTTTGATTCTTTTTTGGATTTCTTTTGATTCTAAGAAATATAAAAGGCCAAGACTGGCTGAGATACCCATCTAGAAGAACAAAGTGGAAGGACTTGCTCTACCAGATATTAAGTCTTGTTACAAAGCTATGATAACTAAGAAAACATGTTTTTCATACAGGGATACACTAACAGATCAATGGTACAGAATAGAAGACCCAAGAAACACATTCACACACATATAGGCAGGTAGTATAGCAAATCCGTGTAGAAAAGGCAGACTTTTCAATAAATGTTGCTAGAGCAATTGGCTACCTGTATAGAGAAAAAATGAAATAGAGTCCTTACTTCCGCCACACAGAAATCAATACTAAGTGAAATAAAACACAAAAGCACTAACAATAAAAGCAATTATTGATAAATTCTACATTAAAATGAATTTCTACCCAAGACATAATTTAAAAAACAGAGAAGATATTTGCAACCCATATAAACAACAAAGAAGTCAAAGAAATATATGAATACGCCTATAAGTTAATGAGAAAAAGACAACCTAATAGAAATATGAACAAAAAAACTGAAAGGGTATTTCACCAAAGGAGAAATACAAAAGATACACAAAGTCCTCAGTAACTAGAGGAATACAAATTTATTTTTTTTATTATTTTTTTTTAATGTTTATTTATTTTTGAGACAGAGAGAGACAGAGCATGAGCAGGGAAGGGGCAGAGAGAGAGGGAGACACAGAATGTGAAGCAGGCTCCAGGCTCCGAGCTGTCAGCACAGAGCCCGACGCGGGGCTCGAACTCACGAACTGTGAGATCATGACCTGAGCCGAAGTCGGATGCTTAACCGACTGAGCCACCCAGGCGCCCCGAGGAATACAAATTTAAACCACAAGAAGATACTATCACATATCCACAAAATTGACAAAAATTTTAAATTCTATAATAGTAAGTCCTAAAGATACAGAACAACAGGAATTTTCACATACTCTTCCTGGCAATGTAAATTGGTACAACCACTTTAGAAAATAACTGGCAACATCTGGTATTATTTAAGATATGCACAGTCTGTGACCGGACAATCTAACTCCTAGGTTTATATTCCATTTAAGTATATGCAGATATGCACCAGGAGACTTGAACAAGAATGTCCATACCAACATTGTTTATGATAGGCAGAAACTCCAGAATTTCTAAGTCGAATTTCCATCACTGACAGAACAGGTAACTTGTGGCACACTCATAAAATGGAATTCTACACAACAATGGAAACGAACAAACCACAGCCACCCACGGGACAAATCTCAGAAACACAATGTTGAAAAAATGAAGCATAACTCAAAAGAATGCACAATAACAATATGATATCAATTGTGTCAAGTTCAAGTAAGTTTAAGAATGTGTGGACAGATGGATGGATGGATGCATGGATAGATAAGCAAGGAAATACCACCTCAGAAGTTGGATAATGGTTACTGGGAATGGGAACTGGTTATAATTGGAAAGGACACTGGGCTTCAATATTGCTACTAATATTCTATGTCTTAATCTGGATAGAGGTCACATCAGAATTTGCTCCATAATGACTTGTTAGACTGTGCACGTTTTCACACACTGCATATTTTACAATAAAAAAGGGAAAATCTCAATAGAAGAGATACTCATTAACCAAGTATTTGTTATTCCATTGCCTGCAATTGCAAGGTTGCTTAAGGAAACCAGTCATCATAATATGACAACGTTCACTAATAACTTGATCATTCGGTTTCCTCCCTAGTTAACTCCAGCGATTTCTCTCACTGGCTGTAAATAACCACAATATAAATAAAAGGCAAATCACTTGCAAATCCATTCGCCCAGCAAATATTGATTAATGTCTACTACTTTCCAAACACGTCCAGGGGACTAGCAAGGTCCAAAATAGAAGGCCCTGCCCTCCCATCAAGACGGAGCACACAGGGACTCCCACTTGCATTCCAAGTTTGCCTCCAACCTCTCATCTTCCTTTCCAAATAAGTATCACACATGAAGAACCTAAAAGAAACTCGGGGTGCATATGACCTTAATAGGATACCACCATCTCCGAGGGTCTCCTCACTACAAAGGAACTACCTGGACTCATCTGGCCAAACCACAGTTTCCCGTGTTTTCAAGCAGGCAAAGAGACTGCCTTACCAAGTCAAGGCACTATGCTCAACAGGGTGATGTTGTGGGAATTGGCTTACACGGAGTCAAAACTCCCAAGGAATGCTTCACCTGGGATCCAGGGACCAGTGGCTTGCAATTTTCCAGAGAAAAGTGTACACTAAGCTTTGTGTGTACATATATCTCCCTTGGGTCAGAGTCCAGAACTTTCATCTGATTCTCAAAGGAGTTCAACCAAAAAGGGGGAATACGCACTGCTCCCAACAAGTTGCATAGACTGGCTTTTTAGGGTTACGGTGAAAGCGAACGTTGACACCCAGGTGTCCTGACCTCTAGACCTATGCTCTCAACTCCCAATACTTACTCTTAGTTCCTCGAAGGCTTCATCTAGGGTGGAGAGCTGGTGGCCCTGGTGAGTCCCAATGACCGGACACAGGACACAGATAAGCTGCTTATCTTCCTGGCAATAGGTGCTCAAATCGAGCCCATGGTCCGGACACTTCCTCTTGGCCACTCTCTCCGCTTCCATTTCTATCTCTGGGTCAAATTCGCTTTCTGCCTCCGTTTCTCCCTCGGCCTCAGATTCTCCTTCTTGGTTGTCTTCCTCTGCTTCGCTCTCTTGCTCATCCTCCATCTCTTCCTCACTGTCGTCTTCACTGTCTTCATCGCTCTCATCCTCACTCTCTTCCTCCGTCTCGCTCTCTTCTTCGGATTCACTGTCTTCCTCGGACTCGCTCTCCTCCCCCACCTCGCTCTCTACATCCCTCTCATTCTCCACCTTGGCCTGGGCATCTTCCTTCGCGTCGCCCTGCGCGGGGGCGTCCGCGGTCCAGGCCGGGGCGGCGCCGTGGACGTACTGGGCCAGGTGGTGGCTGGGGAACTTCTGCCTGTGCACCTCGGCGTGGCGGTGGCAGTAGCAGAAGGCGCACTCTCGGCACACTTCCTCGGCCCCGGGGGCCTCGTCTGGCTCGCACTCGTCACACGTGCCGTCGTGCGGCAGCTCCTCGAAGGCCGCGCCCACTCCGGAGGCCATGTGGCTGCGGTGACGCGGCCCAGGCCGCTGGGCCTCCGAGCTCGCCGCGGGGCCTCCTCCCGTCCTCCTCCCCGCAGGGGTCCCGTCCCAGGAACTGGCCGCGCCGGGTCTCGGGACAGGCCTGGGGCCGCGGCGCCGCCGCCGCCCGCTCGCGCCAGGCGTAGGAGCGAGGGGCCTTCCCGCCGGCTCCGCCGCTCGGCGCCCGCTGCGCTTCCTCCCGCGGCGCGGGTACTTCCGGCGCGGCGGCCCCGCGCCCCCGTCGGCCCCCGCGCCGCGCGCCTTCCTGCCTCGCGCAGCCCGGGGCGAGATCGCCGCGCCGCCAGCCCCGCCGCCCCGGTTCTGCTTTCCCTTTCCCTGTCAGCGGTCTCTTTTCACTTCCTGAGTCATTTAAAGTGGCAAGGGCCCTTTTCCGCGTTCTATGGGGGGAGCTCGGCAGCCCCGGATGGAGGGGGAGGATGGAGGAAGTCTCCCGCTCACTCCCGAGGCGGGAATCGGGCCCCGCCTCCCAGGGTCCCTCCCTGTAGGTGTCAACCTGACTTTTCAAGGCCGCTAGGCAGGTGTAAGTGGGTATTGACTGCAGTCTCTGTGCTTCCAGTTGGTCGCCGCCCGTCCCAGTCCCCACCGCCCCGTGTTCCGCCAGGTGCTAGGACTGAGTGTTGTTTACCAGACCGAACCTGACCGCTTGGGATTTTATGAGGGCCCCCGGAAGGGTTGTGTTTGTTCTTTTAGGCTCAGGGAATTTCAGAGTCAGGCTGGGCAAACAGACACTTTCGATCCACAGCAATACTATACTTTGTCTATTTGCAAAGTCTATTTGCATTCCTGCTTCTCTGGGGCTCAGAATCTCTAGGGTGGCAACCTGAATGCCTTTTTTTTTTTTTTTTTTTTTTTTTCTGAGAGCTTGCTTGCCTTGGGTTTGGCTGAGATGTCAGGTGAAGCAAGTGAGGAGAGAGGATTTGTCCAGTGAGAGTTCCAACGTGCAGTCATTTTGCTTTATGTTAGGAGACCGCCCAGATCCAGATTGGGATTCAAGAGAAATGAAAGGGACTGTTATTTATTAACCGGTTCTGAAGTGCCAAGAATTGGACCAGATCTTTTTGTGTCATTTTAAAAGCTAGTTTTGGAAGATCCACTGCCGGGGGGCTCCCAATTCTCAGTACTACAACTTATTGGCTTTGTGATCATGAAGAAGTTAATTGATCATTCTGTGTTTCGCTTTTTAAAAACATACATAAAGTGGAAATAATGGTAATCTCTACCTGCTGGGGCTCCTTTGTGGATGAAATGTAAAGGTGCCTGCCTTGTAGAAGTATTCACTACATTTTAACTATTATTATTGGCTCAAATTCTATTTAGTTGCCCATATTTGAAGGAAGTTTTAACCATATTTTTAACGCACTAGGCATTATTGGCTAGATGCTGGTAGTATAAGCACCCCCCCCCTTAAACCTCTACCCCATATCTAAGTCTCTCCAAGACTAAGAGCTTTTGTTTTGTATGTAGGAGAGGAAAAGGACATTTTGATCTAATCCAGGGAGAGGCTGAGGTATGGTTGAACAGAATGGAGGGGAATGGAATGGTGTTTGTTTTCTGTTGATTCACTTCTATAATTTTGAGCTGGGATTTCCATTTGAGTTTCACAAAATGCCAGGGCATGGGGTGAGGTAAAAATCATTTAAAATCATTTTTAATGTCTTCACATATGTAATGTATGCTTCATTTGTGTGCAGCTTTTGTCCAAGACTTATGTTTTTGAAATCTTTTTTTTTTTTTAACCTCAGAGTAATTGTATAGAATTTTGGTGGGGGTAGGGGGGGATCAGAAGGAAGGTTTGTTTTATTCCAATTCCATACGCATTTCTACTTTCTCCAGTTCATTTCTTTGGAAATTATTTCTGTGCCTGCATTTGAAACAGGGATTGATGCATCATTCTGAAAAAAAAAAAAAAGTCAACAAATGTCAACTCAAATATCAGCAATAGTATACCTAGTGAATAGTGTTTCCTGCTTGCTAATTTCCACCACCCCAGGCTTAAAAGAAACAGCAGCCTATACAAACATAATGTTATCGCAGCTAGAAAATATTTTTTTCAGTGAAAACAATTTTTTAATGTCTTAAGAGAACATTTCTGTGTCCAGGGTCTTTGGTGGAGAGGGACATGTGTCTTTTGTTGTCATTATTATTGTTGTTGTTTGTTCTTAACTTTATCTGAGGGAAAGTTAAAAGATCATACTGTGCAGTTCAGTATCTAACATTTCACAATCTTTCTTTGAGCTCTCTGCGATAAGAGGATCTTAGAGGCAGAAGTTGATGGAATTGTTAAAAAGGGACTTCATAAAGTTCTGGTAATGGGGTGTGGTTGACTCCATGAGATGGACCTTCTGTCCCCCTCAGCACAGAAATCAGAATGGTCTGATTCCCCAGGAATCTTTGGGAGCATCCAGAGATAGAAACTTTGTTATATTAATGTTTTTGCTTAGAAAATTACATCAAAAAGTAGCAGCTTAAAACAGTAAGCATTTATGATTTCCTACTTTCTGTGAGCCAGGAATATGGCAGTCACTTAGCTAGGTGGTCTAACTCACAATCTTTTAAGAGATTTCAGTGAAGATGTTGCCTGGGGCTGTAGTCACTTAAAGGCTTGACTAGAAATGTTAAGATTTGCTTCGAAGACAGCTCACTTATTCGGCTGTTGGCAGGAAGCCTTACCACTTTCAATTGGGCTGCTTGAGTGTCCTCATGACATGGCAGTTGAATTCTCCCAAAGCAAGTGATCCGAGAGAGGGCAAGGTAGAAGATGGAATGTCTTTTATGGCTCTAAGCTCAGAAGTCACACATCATCATTTCTGACATAGCCTGTTAGTTACAGAGATCAGCCCTATTCATTGTGGGAAGATACTACACAAGGGCATAAATATCAAGAAGTGAGGATCTTTGGGTCATTTTTGATGCTGGCTACCATGTTCTACCATCGGACCCCTAATGATTCACATCTCTCTCAAATGCAATTCACATTCACTTCCTCCCAAGGTGCCCAAAAGTCTCGACCCATTACATCATCAGCTCAAAGTCCAGAATTTTATCATTTAAATCAGGTGCAGCTATGGAGGAAGCTTCTAGTGTCTTAAATGCAGCCCTCAAGTATAGTTCCCCTTCATCTGAATAATTATGTTTCTGCACACTGCCAACTTAACGATGGTGGGACAGGCTTAGGATAACTGGTACAGACACTCCAGTTCAAAAAGGAGAAAAGACAGGAGACACAAAGGAGTCACTGGTCCACAGCAATCCTATAATCCAGTTGGACACATGTTAGAAATTCTTTGATTAGAGCTCAGTCCTACTTATGCCAGGGAATGGCTCTCTATGGCTTTTGACTTTACCCTGTGGGCTCTTCATTCCACTTTCTGAGTCATCTTAACTTTTCTCTGAAAAGTAGCCCATGTGTGCAGCTAAGTAATTTATCAGTCTGCTTCCTGCGAGTAGAATTTAGGGGGCCGAAAGACCCCTTTTCATTTTGTACTGTCTCTGTCCCCCTAGTCCATGCTGGCAGTATTTCTGTATTTCCCAATACAACTCTTTTAAAATGTTGTGAGTTTCCTATGAATGTAATTGAGGCACCACTCCATTGGACAGAAGCCATACCCATACCCTTCTCTTTGGGATAAGCCCTTCTCTACTCTGGAGAGTCCCTCTGCTAAAACTGCTGAGGCACAACACTCATCAGCTTCTTTGAATCCCTGTTGTTTCTCTGAATGATTCTCTCTGAGTCACTGCTGTAGATCTTTTTGAGGTCTGAACAAAGGGTTTTATAGCCACACTGTCAGATCCATTATTTGATGATGTGCTCCTTGAAGTATCCTAGAGTTTATTTTTGAGTGGAAAGCATTTCTTCATTTCAGCATTATTCGTCATCTAGAGAAGATGGGAATTTTCTAGTCTACCAAGTTCTGGGCTTCTTTTTAGTCCTTCTTTAGATTTTTCTCCTTCTCACATTTTGCTATAATAAGGAAGAAGACATCAGTCAGCACCTTCAACACTCTACCTGGAAATATACTGAGCTAGAACACTCCATTAATTAGACACATTTTGTACTTTCTACATCCCTCCAGATGACAGTGTTGCTAAACTTCCTGCCACTGTGTTACAAGGACCCCTCTCCTCCAGTTTTCAATAACATTTTCCTTATTTCCCCTAAAGCCTTCATCTACAGCCTTCTCAAAGGCCATCAGGATTGTACTCACAGATTCTTCAAGACTTTAAGGGCTTTCGCTGACACTCTCTCCCAAGTCCTTCCAGCTTCCCCCACTGTCCAGTTCCAAAGCCACTCCAACATTTCAGGTTTCTCTTACAGAAGCACCTCACACATCATAATAAAATAATGCATTCGTTGTTTACGAGTGTATAATAAATTACCCCAGAACTCTGAATCATCTTGAGGGCTGACTTACTGGCTTTGGTGCTGTCTTCCCATTGTGGTTAGCAACACATGGAAGGCATCTCCAGATGCTACTGCCGGAAGGCAGAAGACACTCCTTGCTACTCCTGTGGAGGACACGGAAGCTTGCATTTGAGACCATCCTGTGTGTGTGGGACTTGTAGAAATAAATGTTGTATTCCTAGAAGAAACAGGTGTCTCTTAATTACATGGGTGATAGCTCTTCAATTATTAGACATTTGAACTCTACACACATGAGGAAACCTATGTGCAGAGAGGTGAAGAAACCTGTTGACGTTTACCCAGCCGGAAGTTGGCCTAGTTGGGATTCAAACTCCGATCTAACTCCATCTCACCAGACTCACCTGTGGTATAAATAGGTGATAACTGCTTCCCCATAACCTCACCTGTCTTTCCCTTCCACCTGTGACGTCAACTTCTATCCCCTTCACCTGTTCCCAAGAGATGACCTGGGTTTAGTAAGATTCATACCATGGTACATTTCATTTCAGAAAAACATCTGGAAGTTGAGAGGGAGCAGTGTAGAATTTCTAAGTCCACTGCTTCGGGTAAGGTTTTTGCACCCCCTCAGCTGGTCCCATTCTTATATCATTAGACTGTCATTTTAGTGACTGGTTTCATTCCCCCTGCCCCAAGCCCCTGAGATCACCTAAATCTCCTCTCATGCTGTTATCGTATTAGCCAACACCTTATCCTATTAAAGTCAGCGCAGTGAAATATGTTATCCCCTGGCCAATCCCAACCCTACCGAAGTATAAAGAAGAAAGCCTCTATGCCTGAGCCTCTTCTTTTGCTCAGAACTCCATTGAAGATGAATACCATAATGGTGCATTGGCCCAACACTCTTCCGAATATTTTCATTTCATCCAGTTCTTACGAGTGATTCACTGCTTACTGATACTGGAATGCTCTAAACACCTCTCTCCTTTAAAAAAAAAAAAAAATAGTATGTGTAAGGACAACCCCAGACAAGCTCTGACTGAGCTATTTTAACTACATTCATTTGGTATTTTACTTGCTCAGTAGTGTTAAATAACTCCAATAGCCACAACAAATAATAAAAATACCTCATTTTCTTTTTTTCTTAAGTTTATTTATTTATTTTGAAAGAAAGCATGAGCAGGGGAGGGACAGCAAGAGGGGGAGTGAATCCCAAGCAGGCTCTGTGCTATCAGATCAGAGCCTGTCGATCTCATGAACCACAACATCATGACCTGAGCCGAAATCAAGAATTGGGCGCTTAACCAACTAAGCCACCCAGGTGCCCCCAAATACCTGATTTTCATAACCACCATGCCCTTCACACTCAGAATTCAAGATTCCATAGACACTTGTTTTGGTTTTCTTCAGAGGCTTTCAACAAAGTCCCTGACAGTGGATGTCCCCGTTTTAACATGTGGAAATTAAATGCCAGGCAAGTTATTTATAAGAACATGCGGTCATAGGGGCGCCTGGGTGGCTCTGGCAGTTGAGCGTCTGACTTCAGCTCAGGTCGTGATCTAGAGGTTCATGAGTTTAGGCCCCGCCTCAGGGCTCTGTGCTGACAGCTCAGAGCTTGGAGCCTGCTTGGGATTCTGTGTCTCCCTCTCTCTCTGCCCCTCCCTCGCGAAATAAATATAAACATTAAAAAAACTTTTTTAAAGAACATGTGGTCACAAAAAAACAAAACAATTTCTAAAAAGTGTGCTTATGCGATATGCTACTCACAGCAATAAACGATGAAAATTTAAAAAAAGAAAAAAAAAAGAATATCCAGTCAATTGTGAGTTGATCTCTGACTTCCTGTGTGGTCTTCAAGCCAGCTCCCTAATCCCTGGGTGATGCTAATTCTTTTTTTTTTTTTTTTTTTCAAACTTCTCTCCTTGGAAATGTTTTCGTAGGGGTGGTCTTGGCTTTTATCTGAGTGGGCTGCAGGGAACAAGGGCGAACACTTAATCATCTGTAAGAGCAGTACTTGGGGAGTGAGAAAAATCCCCAAATTTGCCTTCCGTTACTCCAGTTGGAAAAGCAGTCACCTATGGACAGGAACTAATTAAAGACTTTGTGTTTCAGCAGTTAGCGCACTACCTTGTAAATCAGAGATTATGAGGGGAAATCTCCCCGAGGCTTGTTCTCTCCATTTATTTATTTATTTTGGAACTCAGGTGCAGATGAGCTAATCACGCTACACAGATCACAATCCACCTTTAATCTGTGCAAGAGAGCTTTCTTATTTCATTTCATTTAGTTTTAACTTTATTTTATTTTCCCTTTCTCCAAACCTCACTTCCATTCCCCCAACTTCTTCTGACAGAAACTCTCTCTATGTTCAATAAATGTCCTTGAAAATGTATGTATCTTTAAAAAGTATTCTATCGTTTTGTGTATGTGTTAAACTTTACATACACAGGACACTCAAGAATTCTTTGTTTCTTTTTTTTTTTTTAAGTTTATTTATTTACTTTTGAAAGAGAAAGAGAGCATGAGCACAAGCCAGGGAGGGACAGAAAGAGAGGGAGAAAGAGAGAGGGAGAGAGAGAAGAATCCCAAGCAGGCCCCACAATGTCAGCACAGAGCCCTATGCAGGGCTCGAACCCACGAACCATGAGATCACGGCCTGAGCCGAAATCAGCAGATGCCTAACCAACTGAGCCACCCAGGCGCTCCGTTTTCTTTCTTTCTTTCTTTCTCTTTCTTTCTTTCTCTCTTTCTCTCTTTCTTTCCCCCCAATGCTGTGATTGTTAAAACCTTGGATATCTACTCTTTGACATATGGTATTTTCTAAATTTCTAATTTTCTTCTATCTAATGGATATTAAGTGTTAACTCATTGTCGTATTATAATTTGCATTTGGGGGGTTGCTAACAAAGAAGAATAGCTCTTTATACTTTCGTTATATGATGTCAAAT
The DNA here is from genome assembly GCF_018350195.1 of Panthera tigris. Lineage (NCBI taxonomy): Eukaryota > Metazoa > Chordata > Mammalia > Carnivora > Felidae > Panthera > Panthera tigris. The sequence goes on along the minus strand of NC_056669.1, from coordinate 88,653,691 downwards.
GACAAAACTAAAACAATGTTGTAGTGAATTCGATGTCCTTTATTCAAGGGAAAACAATCCATGGATTGGGTGAGTACATGCCCCATAAGCAGTGGAACACTCTTCCCGAGGGATTTTGGGCAAGAGCAGGTTATTAGAGCATTGGAAGCAGCAAAGCAGAAACAGGGCACGATTGGCTGGTGTTATATATCTGGCCTTATTAAAAAAAAAAAAAAAAAAAAAAAGAAAGAAACAAGGAAATAAGTATAGAACCCAGAGTTGACTTGGTGTTTGGAGATTAGCTAACTGGATATATTCCATTTCTGGCCAAGTGAAACATTTACAGGAGCACAAAAGCTTGAGGACGTGGCATCCTGGGCAGGAATGGCTCCATCTTGGGCCTGAAAACTTATTTCAACAATGAATAACCTATCTTTAGCTTTTGCCTTGTTTTGATTAAGTTATCTGCCATTTTCTTCTTTTTTTGCAGGGTTTTCTTGTACCTTCCAGATGGTATCCCTGGTCAGTTTTAGACGCTGGGAATATCTTCTGATCTGTCACCCATCTACTAACATTGTCTGTAGCCGTGTCCTTTTCAAATAGAGATCTAATGTTTTGATGTAGTCACATCCATCTTGTTTGAGAAGTCCTGTCTGCTGCGAGATCATACAGCTTCTTCTACCTTTGTTTTCACTTTTCAAATCGAGGTCCATCTGGAGGACACCTTTGTATACAGTTTGACGTACCGATCCAACTTTATTTTATTCTCTAGAGTGAGACAGTTTTCTCAATATCTGTATTCAATTTCTAAGCCTAACCGGGAATAAAGAAATTTGTATTATGGGAGGTGCCACAATGAAGTGACTAAGAGTAGAGGGTGATGGGCAAGTAACAAGGTGACTTATTGCCCTTAATATGCTCCCTAGAAGTGGTACCTTTCCACAGAAGTTTTAAGGTAATATATTGGCATAGTAGTCCTTGAGACTTTAATGATGAGACATCAGAAGAGTGGAATTGGTTAGAAGAAGGGGCTCTGGTTGGGAAAGACAGATTAAACCAGAAGGGACCTAGGGTCAAAAGTGGGAAAAGCCGTCTTGAAAACTCTTGAGGTAGCCTCTTCTGATGAGGGTGAAATGTGGAGTAAAGACAGGTAGTTTTAGAGTGGGCCATTTGTCCATTCACTCATTTATTCATTCACTAAGGTGTTTTTTTTTTAAGTTTATTTATTTTTGAGAGAGAGCATGCATGTAAGCAGGGGAGGGCAGAGAGTGAGGGAGAGACAATCCCAAGCAGAGATCAGTCAGCACAGAGCCCAACACAAAGAGCTCAAACTCACGAACCGTGAGATCATGACCTGAGCCGAAATCGGGAATCTTACGCCTAACCAACTGAGCCACCCAGGTGCCCCCCCACCCCCCCCGCCCACCCCTGAATCCTTCACTAGGTTTTGACTGCCTTCCCTGAGCCGGGTACTCTTCCAGCCTCTGAGGATGCAACCACAAAACGAGATTGACAGGATTACTGCTGCCAGTGCACTTGTATTTCTGTCATAAATTGACATTCTTACATTTCTGGGCCCCTCTCTACATTACCACCCACATAATTCTTCCAAAATGCCGATTTCATTAAGATACACTGATCTTATGAACTTTTATCAGATTTCCATTGCCTGCTGCAGACCTGGCATGTAACCCAAGGTCATCCGTGATTTGACCACTTGCCTAACTCTCCCACTTCACCTCTTGCTGAGCTCCACGGGCTGGTCTCCAGTAGAACAAACCATCGCATACACTAACCTCGGGTGACCCCAATGTAAGGCGATTCCCCCATCTTGTCATGACAAGAGCACCCCAAAAAAGTTCTAATGGCCCGCTTGAATGTACAAATGTTTGGGGATATCGCTGAAAAGCCTAAATAGCTACCAGTAATATTTAACATATTCACTTAAACAACCAGGAGATAACCTGATAAAATGAAAGACTTTGGAAGAAATCAAATATAAGATGGCCCCTTTCCAAAAAATACCTGGGAGGAGCATCTTGCCTTACAATTTGGTTGTGAGGAGTGATTGCTTTCTATGGTTCCCTAAACCATGCCGTGCCTTTCCAAACCACCACGTCTTTGCCAATATTCCCTCTTCCCATAATGCACTGCCTCGGCTCTTTCCCCCAGCTGCTACCTACCAGTGGGCCCTGTAGCACCATTGTTACTGTGCTTCACACATCAAAAAGCTGTTACATGGCTCCCACACACACCGTGGACTCCTTCAGGTCAGGGGCTGTGTCTTTTGACCCTGCTGTCCTTGGCATCCTTCATAACATCTAGTATCCAGTTCTCTTCCACGAGACCTGATGGGGTGGGCTGACAGTGAACCATGATTGAGGGGTTAACCGTGTGATGTATTATCCAAACCGGACACCCAGAGAGTGCAAACGAGCACTATTGACGATCCTGCCAGGACACGAGGAACGGACCCGAACTGACGTGGGTACACTGGGTGGTGCAGTCATCCAAATTAGGTGACGAGGGCAGGCAGCCTTAGGTTTCTCAGCCCACAATCATCGGCCAATATTTTTACCTTTCACCCGTCCAGCTTCCTTCCCGCGTATCCCCTCTTTTCCATTGCTCTTTCCTGCCTTACTTTCTCTGTCCTTGCTCAGCAAGACTCATACAAACTTGCTAAACCACAACACTACAATTTTCATCCTTCCCTTCACGAGGTCATTTAAGGGCGAGAAGAGCACACAGAATCCTGACGTCGTGTGTATGGCGCGTGGGGGGCAGGGCAGCAAACGCCATGATTATAGCTCTTGGGAGGGATCAAATCTCAAGACCTTTTTTTTTTTTTTTTTCTCACCTTAAAAGGGGTCTTAGTGACCCGAGCAAATTCCCAGTAAGTAGAAACTCTTAGAAGGAAGGAAACATGTGCGCTGTCTTCGTCCTGAAGTCCATCATGACCTGGAGGCACAGTTAAGACATGAAATGCAGAGTCAGGCCGAAGGGCGTCACTGCATCATGCAAGAAAGAGAATCTTGGTAGGTTGGGAAAACGCCTTTGTGGGTCCGTGCAAGCCGTGTTCCAGGACAGTGATAAGAGCAACACTTCAGAGCCTGCTAGATCTAGTTTTGAATCCTGATTGCACCTCCTGCCTAGCTGAGTGACTGTGAGCAAGTTTTATTTATTTATTTTTTTTTTTTATCTTCTTTAAACTTAGTTATCTTATTTTTCTAAATGGAGGGTTACATCAGACCTACTTTGTGGGCTCATGTGTGAAGATTAAGTGAGATAATGCATTTAGCACTGTGCCAAGCATATAATAAACACTGGCTCAGTGCAAACCGTTACATTATATGCACATCAGCAAGAGTTGCAAATGCACTCGTTTTATCTGTATGAAAACAGTTATGCCGGGTTTAATGATCGGTGACCTGAGAAAGCAGAAATCCGGGTGCCTACCATGCGTCTGCCACCATGGAGCTAGGAGGCTCTTAGGTAGTTATTTCACTTCGTTGGTTGTTTAGTCTCCTCTGTGAAATGTGTGAACGGGAAATGGTTCCTGTTTCAATTACCCATTGCTATGCCACACACCACCCCGAAACGTGTTTGGCTTAAGCCAATAATGATTCAGTCATTCTCAGGATCTCGTGAATTGCCTGGGCTCGGTTGGGTGGTTCTTCTGCTTTGTATGGCATAGGCCGTGGTTGTTCAGGCAGCTGCTTGCAGCTGGGTGCCCACCTGGAGCTGGAACATCCAGAATGGTGTCACCCACATAGTTGGCAGCTGTGTTTGTCAGCTTCGGTTCTCCGTCATCCTCCGGGGCCATTCTCTCTCTCCACGGCCCTCCAACCAGATAACTGAGACTCAGGACGTGGCAGCAGGCTTCCAAGAAGGCAAAAACGGATGCTTCAAAGCGTCTTCGGGTCTGGGTCACGTGTCACACAGTGTTATTTATAAAATATTTGTCAAAGCAAGTCGGAGGCCAGCCAAGATTCATGGGGGAAAGAAGAGACTCCTCCTGAAGACTTTCAAAGTCACATTATGAAAAAACGTGCAGGGTGGTACCGATTACTGTCACTCCTTTTCCAAGCAATCGCCGTAATCCCTATGGTTCATGTTGGCTCTGACCCTCCATATTTAAACCTAAAGTTTCAGGGCAATCCCACTTCTTGATTTGGTTTATGGACTCCATGAATTCCCCAGGGAGCATCTAGGGGGCTCCAGGATTTGAAACTTTCTCTGCTCTCAATTTAGCCCAAATAGAAATCCATTGTTTTTGTCAACCAGTATCCTCTCTGCTTCATTCTGGTGACCAAAATCCAGGGACCTGGTGCAGACACAGCTGGTTAACCAAAATGTCACCCCCCCCATTCTTCCTGATCCCCCCCCCCATTTTTCCAGTTATTTACATGTTAGTATCCTCAGATATGAGGCATGAACCTTCCAAAAGCTAGACATGTGACCCAGCACCGGCCAATGAGACATCAAGGCAAATCTCATGGGTGAACTTCCGGAAAAGATTCTCCTTCCCAAACAGAAGTAAAAGACTTGTAGGGAGAAAGCTCTGTCTCTTCTTTACTGATTTATGATCTCGTTGTGTGAAACTGGCTGTGGAAGCCACTTTGTGATCATGAGGGGTAACCCCAAAGGACCACAGAGAAGTGCCTAGACCCCTGACATGATGTTAAGTTCTGGATTTATCCAATCCTGAACTGCCTACCACTGAACTTCCTGTTACATGAGATAATAAATGAGTCCGTTACCTATGCTCAAAAGTATCCCTCCCCCACCCCTCTGAGTGTATATGTTTCTAGTGACGTTGACTCCACTCCTAACTCCAGGAAGAACACATAACCCATTACTAAGCAACTAGCACATGCCTTCACGGGACCAAGTAGTTACTTCACAGATGGACCAGGGACTCCGGCAGAGCCAATGAGGGGCAATGCAATTTATCTGGGGACCTTTGGAAAAAGGACTTTTTATTCCTGCTGCACCTAAAGGCTGATAGGATATAGCAGCTAGAGCCACTGTGACTGTTCTACCATCCCATGGACTTGAAGACTCAATGAGGAAGGCAGACTCAAGAAAAAAAAAGAAAGAAAACAGATTCTCAACAAGATCACGGAAGTTCTGCATCCAGCCATGCCTGAAGCCCTCATCTTGCATTTTTTCCAATTTATTTGACCCTCCCTTTTTAGAATAAGCTGTCCTGGTGGGCTTTTCTGTCATTTGCAAGGAAAAGACTCCTAACTGAGGAAGTGTGGCTATTCGTTAAGAAACCACCCACCGAGTCTCCACGTTGATTTTAGGGTGTTCGCTGCAACTTTTATCTTGAACCTCTGTTCCTCAGCCAAGTTCGTCTACTCCTATAGGTATTCTTGCCACCACCTGTAATTCTAGGGTCTAGTCATTAAGAGTAAGGCCTTGGGACTTGGCTTGGCCTTGGGTTCAAATGCCAGCTCTGCTACTCATTGGATCTGTGACCTCGGGCAGGTCATTTAAGTCCCATTAAGTTCTTTAGCTTTGGCATGTTTAAAATTAGGATAATAATGGTGCCTGCCCCCTCCCAGGGTTATCGTGAAGATAAAAGTAGGGAATGCATGCAAAATGTTTAGTCAGCATAGTGTGTGGCACATATGAGGCTCTCACAAATGTTTGCTATTTTCAATGAAAACATTATCTAAGGTGATAGGCAGAGTAATGATCCCTACAAAGATGTCTCTGTCTCAATCCTCAGAACCTGTGAATATGTGGTTTCACTGCAAAGGGGAATTAAGACTGCAGATGGAATTAAGGTTGGTGATCAGCCGACCTTATAATAAGAAGATAATCCCGGATTATCCAAGTGGGTCTAATGTAATCACAAGGGTCCTTAAAAATGGACGAGGGAGGCAGAGGAGGTAACCAGAGTGATGTGTTGTAAGAAGGTCTCGATCTGCTGTTTCTAGCTTTGAAGATGGAGAAAAGGGGCCACCGGCCAAGGAATGTGGGCAGCCTCCACGAGCTGCCAAAGACAAGGAAGCAAATTCTCTGCTAGAGCCTGCAGAAAGGAGTGTAGCCACGTTGACCACTGGACTTTAGCCCAGTGGGACCTGCCACTGAGCCCCTCCTCTACATCCTTCTGTGACTGCTACCAGGGACTCAGCGACCAACAAGTAAGTCATAGCTCTACCTGCATGGAGCTTCCGAAGTATGTATTCTGTGGCACCAGGGTCTTTTGAAATCCTATTTGGTAACAAGCATGGGAGTTGCCAATGAGAACAAGAAGGCGTAAGTCCAGGCAGCTATGGGGCCGAGATGTGGCAGAGAAACCCATAAAGAGGGAAAGTAGTGGGTGAATATGGGTCGTTAACTGGAGCAAAAGCTGAGGCAGCAGACGTTTGCGACTCCACCTAAGATGGAGGTCTTGGGGTAGAACCGGAGTCTGGTTCCTCCATGCAGGGACATCGGGGAGGAGAGAAATGCCAGTTTTGATAACAAGGGGCTGTGAGAAGGGGACAGGAGGCATGAAAAATCACACCCTCTATGTACCTTCAACCCTTGCCACAACCTTTCAAGAGATGTTATTAGGCCCCTCTCCTGGAGAAGAAAATCAAGGCTCACGGAAATGAAGTAGTTGACCATATTTACACAATAAGCAAATGGTGAAATGGAATTTTAAAAAATTATTATAATTTTTCCTAACGAAGAACCACAAATTCTCCCCGTTTTCATCCAATGTCGACTTAGTTGTTTCAATGTTCTTTATACACTGTCCATTTCACATTGTAAATTATTTGGGGGAGCAAACTGTCTGGGCTTATTGGCTCAGAACAGTACACCAGGAAGCGTTACGCTTAAAACCATATTTCATCAATCCTTAGATGCCATCGGTTGAAATACGCACTAATTCTTCCGTACAGCACGAGGAAAGAAAACATGGTGAGGACCGTAAGACTTTGCAATTTGGGAGGTGTCAAACATGGAAAAAATATGCATCTTGGAGTTTGTAAAATACAGTAAAAAAAAATTTTTTTAAGGGTGTTGAAAGTGTCAAATCCCCTTTTGCCAATCTACTCCCAGCCTTACCATGATTTAGTCTTAACTCAAAATGTTTTTTTATTGAAATATAATTCACATACAGTGTTATAGTAGTTTCTGGTGTGGAATATGATTCAACAATTCTATATATCACTCGGTGCCCATCACAATGAGTGTACTCTTAATCCTTTTTATCTATTTCACCCGTCCCCCCACCCACTTCCCCTTTGGCAACCACTAGCGTGTTCTCTGTATTTAAGAGTGATTTGTTTGTCTCTTTTTACCTTTGCTTCTTCATTTTGTCTCTTAAATTCCACATATGAATGAAACCACATGGTATTTGCATTAAAATGTCTCAAGTAAGTTCCCTTTGAGCAATTCTATTGGAAATTTTTCGTTGTTCAAAATATAGTACTGTTAAGGAGACACCTGGGTGGCTCAGTTAAGTATCTGACTTCAGTTCAGGTCATGATCTCATGGTTCATGAGTTCCAGCCCCGCATTGGGCTCTCTGCTGTCAGGACAGAGCCTGCTTCGGATCCTCTGTTCCCGTCTCTTTGCCCCTCTCCTGCTTGTACTCTCTCTCAAAAATAAATAAACATTTTTAAAAATTTAAAAAATACAGTACTGTTAAGGATTATCTCCATAAACATTAATAATGAAATATACACCTTCTTGTGTGCGGGACGCTGTGCTAGGTACAATAAATGTACTATGCATCTTGATTTCTCATGATCATTTTATGAATAATTAGGCTTTTAGTATTGCCATTTGCACATGAGACAATTGAGGCTCACAGAAGTTCAGTTCCTTGTGCAAGGCCACCCAGCATGTAAATGGCAGAGGCAAGACTTGAGTCTCTGCCCGGGACTTCAGTGCCTGTGCCCATAACCACTGTTTTTCGTATAAGCAACAACGGGGTGGGGCTGGGAGCGTCTATTTTCCTTTATAAAAAATTCTGCAAACATAACCCTTTGCGTCGTATAATTAATGTCTGCTCTCCCTCAGTCTCCCTGAGCCAGTTATCCCTCCAATAAGTGTTTTTCCTCCCAGTACTCATTTGTTCTTATTCTCATACGGATCAGTCTCCAGAATTTTAATCATTCTTGGCTCACTTCTCTGACAACCGTACCAAAGACATGTGCTGGAATTGCAGTCAGAACAGTGCCCTGAAAAACGTAAAAAAAAAAAAAAAAAAAAAATCAACAACCAACTTTTATAGTTCATCTGATCCGCACAGGAAATTAGAAAACACCCCATACTTAACTGGAAAAATACTTGAAATGAAATGAAAAGTGAGGTTTACTGTTACTTAGATTTTGATTAAAAAATGTTTATCCCTTATCTAAGGCGCAGGGACACTGGAAATGAAGGAGCTGAAGGCTCGCTTTATAGAACTTTAATGATCTTCTCTTATTATGTTATATTACTGTTTCCTAAGCCTGTGGTCAAATACAATAGCTTTATTAAAGCTGTGATTCAGTTAGAAAGGGGAATGAATTTTTCTGCCACCAGAGCACTGGTTGGAGGTGAGAGAGGGTGCTGGCACTGGTGGAAGAAAGCTCTTCCCCACAGAGGGGTGGGGGCCGGGGGCTCACTCAGCGTTGGGGGGGGGAGGGGGATGGGAATGGATTCTTCTTCCTAGGAGCCAAGCTTTCCTGAGTTCACTGTGAAACAGCCCCGGGGGTATTAGCTTCTGGTCCCTGGGAGAAGGAAAACAACCCAAAACAGACAGGCGTTGCAATTTGAATGCAGGATAAAGCTGCTAATGTTTCGTCTCAAGTTCTCAGGCAGGAGGCGTTGATATAGTGATAAACGCTCACATTTATGGAGCATTTGCTTGGGGCTAGGCACTGCTCTAAGCACCATGCGTTTGTTACATCATTTAATCCCCTCAACAACCCCGTCAGGTGGATACTATTATCCCTTGCATTTTACAGGGGAGGAAAGTGAGGCAGAGAGTTAACACAAGTTCACACAATAAGTGGTGGAGCCAGGATTTGAACCGACATTTCTATTCGACTCCAGAGCCCATACGTGTGCTTGGCCGTGACACTGCACCGCTAACTCCCCACCTGCTTTTGCCAGCAGGTCTGGCACCCTGGAAACTACTAAGGAGTGGGGGCGGGGCAGCCTCTGAGACACCCAGTAACCTCAATGCAGCCTGAGAAAAGAGGGATTTGGAAGGAAATTGTCGTGGCCTCCTAACCCAAGCAGGACCGGCTCCCTTTGAAGAGAGAGAAACGAAGCAATTTCAAAGAGTCGGCGGGGGGGGGGGGGTTGGTTAGAGGTCAGGGCTAAGCCACCGTAGCTAAGTGATGTAGCAATGCAAGCCTGTCATTGCTAAAGTGACAAAATAGAATATCAGGACACATTCAAAACAACCTCACATAATTATTATGGAAATTAACTGTTGCTATTTCTGAGACATTTTTGCCATCCATGTGAGGGACATAGGACATCATAAACAATTACTGAGGGGACAGAGGATGAGGAATTGAGACTTGGGGCAGTCATCCGACCTCAGCCAAGTTACCTAACCTCTCTGAGCCTCGGCTCCCTCACTTGTAAATGGAGATATTAGCAGCATCTACCTCCTAGCATCCTCTAAGGCTTAAATGATGGTAATGTAGGCAAAGTGCGTGGCCTCATGCAGAGTGCACAGAAAGTGCCCAGTATATGAATATTTGAATTGCTTCTGCTCCTCGGTCAATCCCACCTGCTATGAAACTGAGTCCCATCTGTTTTGAGGGAAATACATTATTTACGCATGAAGGGGGGGGGTGTCTGAATACCAGCAAATATTTACTGAGTGTCCTCTATGCCCAGGGAGGGTGTTGGATGCCAGAAATATAGCAAGACTCTCTTTGGCACTGGGTGTTTACAAAAAACCAAGAGGCATTTTCCGATTCTGAGAATAGTTTAGGCCTCCTGCTCCGTATTCCTATTTTGCCCTATCCTGCCTCTTTCCTACTTACGATTGGCAATGCCTGACTCCCACCAGACTATAAGCCTCCCTGAGGAAGTGACTAATTAATGCCTCAAGGGTGCATGTCAGGTGGCTGAGGGGGAGGGCACTCGGGGTAAGAGGCCCCCAGATAAGGGGAAGAGCTAGTGTGAAGTCTCAGAGTCAGTACAGAATGAGGCATGTCAAAGCACTGGAAACCAAAATGATCCAGTCTGGCTGGAGCTCAGAGAGCAAGATATGATTGGTGTTAGGTGAGTGAGGTCACAGAAAGAGCCTGAGGTGGGATTATGGAGGTTTTACAGCTCAGTTGTGGAAGCCAGCTCCTCAGGTGAGCCCCAGAGATGAGTAGCAGCTTCATAGCACTGTTCGAAGTCTAGACATTAGGCCCCAGAATGGTAGAATCGTGTGTGTGTGTGTGTGTGTTTCTATTATTCTAGAAAAGGTAAACAGGAAAACAAAGGCCACTCAATATACTCCACGATGGAAGGTTACGGTTCAGGGAATCAAAGTTTTACAAAACTGAGCTGAGGGTGGGAGGGATGGTAGAACAAAGGTCAGAAAAGCAACTGCTGGGATTTAGGACACACTCCCCCCAAATATGGCACCTTGGCATAGCGAGCTGAAAGAATTTGAGAAAACAGCAAAACAGGAACCTCATGCAACCGCCCCGTTTCTTCCCTTGAACAGATTGGGAAACTCCAGGGGCACCTGGGTGGCTCCGTTGGTTAAGCTTCTGACTTCGGCTTGGGTCATGATCTTCTGGTTTATGAGTTCGAGCCCCGCGTTGGGCTCTGTGCTGACAGCTCAGAGACTGGAGCCTGCTTCAGATTCTGTATCTCCCTCTCTCTCTGCCCCACCCCTGCATGTGTTCTGTCTCTCAAAAACGAATAGACGTTAAACAAAAAATTTAAAAAAAGATTGTGAAACTCCCGTGTGACAAGTGCCCTCCTGATCTGTACCAGGAGGAAGGAAGACGTTTTTATCCCCAGAGATGGGGAATCGGGGGGCTGAGAAGTCTCCACAGCAGAATAACCTTGTTAAACTTATCCTCATCTTCCTAGCGACTTCCTCGCCTTGTACTTCTGCTAGCCCAAACCCCCTCTGTCTTGTTGATTCTTCACAAATGTACTATTTCTTTGTCTTCTCTGAGGCCTTGTTCTCTTGTGACGTCTCCCATGTGCATGTAAAAATTCAATACCATTTGTACGCTTTTCTTCTGTTAATCATTGTCAAGTGAATTTTCAGACCCAGCCAGGCACCTTAAGAGGGTCCAGGAAAACTTTTTCCTCCCCTACGTAGCCTCTGACCCTCGGGTCCGGCTGCCCCAGACTCGGGGATTCTCGAAGGTCTGCCCACCCATGAGTCTGCTTGCAACTACCTCAGGAGAAAAATGGCTTCTCCACTCCTGCCTTCCAAATACCTCCTTAGGGGCTTCTCAGTGGCAGACCTGAACCTGAAAACGTGCAGGGGAAGGGGCGGGAAATCTAGTGCCAGCTCCTAAAGAAGCAGAGAGGGCATTGGCAAACCATCTCACTGTTCAAGAGACGTACTGTGCCACAGCAGATCTAAGACACACTGCCATTTTATGTACCACGAGAAAAGAAAAACCCTGCCAGTAACACCGACACAATGCTTTCCTGTCATCACCAGTGAGGCACATGCCCATTTCAAAGATGTAAAAATGTGTGTGCGTGCAGTGGAGAAGCACCTCTTATCACTGATTTGATTTTATTTAAAAAAATTTTCAGTTTTTGTATTTATTTTGAGAGAGAGACAGAAACAGCATAGTGGGGGAAGGGCAGAGAGAGAGAGAGAATCCCAAGCAGGCTCCGTGCTGCCCAGCACAGAACCCAACACGGGACTTGAACTCAAGAAACTGCACGATCATGATCTGAGCTGAAATCAAGAGTCAGAGTCTTAAGCGACTGAGCCACCCACGCGCCTCATCTTACGATGGATTTTAAACAGAAGAAAAAGTTAATAACCACTGGCCGTTGTGAATGCTTATGTTCCAAAAGAATATGCACCTTAGGGAAACTGAGGCAATGCTACAGCCTGCCTCACTGTCAGGACCGATGAACCTCTGGGTGGGAGCAGAAGGGCTTGCCTCCCTGCTGCCCTGAACCGACCGCCTTGAATGGTCTCCCAGGCTTCCCTAAAGTGGCCGTGAGGAAACTGCAGATTCACATTGAACCAGGAGAGCTAATTGCCCTTGCCTGCCTCAAGGCCAACCTCAAGGGTTTTTTCTTTCTCAGCTTTTTATTTTTTGTGAAATAATATCACACAGACCAAAAAGGGCGCAACACCGACAGCTAGCCAAGAAATGCAACATTGCTGGAACCCCCCAGAAAGTGCTCTGTGTACCCTGTCCTTCCTTTTCCCCTGAAGGCAATCTCTGTCCTGACGGCTCTCCCCACGGATCTGTGTTGCCTGCTTTGTAGGTTGTGTCTAAATAGAAATCACCCCGCACCCAGCAGGTCCTCCGTGGGTCTGGCCTCTCTCCCCCAGCGTCGGCTGTGAGATAGCATCCCTGTGATGTGCAGTTGTGGTTCGTTCATCGCGTTGATGTTTAGTTGTACGTTGTAATGGTGGGCATGTGGGCGGTTTCCCGTGTGGGGCTATCGTCCTGAGTGCCGCTGTCAAGATTCTAGCGCTTGGCTCTTGTGCAGGTATGTATTAGATACGTACCCAGGAGCAGAGCTGAAGGCCCATCGGGCCTTAGCAGACGCTACCCGGCTTTAAGTGTTGTGTGCAGACTCCGCTAACCTTGCTGTTGTGCCTCAGGAATCACGACAGGACCGCTCGGGAACTTTTTCAGACAAGCTTCCAGCCAGGGACTCGAACCCTGGAAGCACGGAGAAGAAAACGCCTTTGTTGACGGCAGATGAGGAAAGAAGGGAGCAGGCGCATCCTCTGTAGGCGGGAGACAAAGTTTGAGGCTTGGCGAATATACCAGCCTACAGCTGCAGCTGAAGGATTTCCCATTTTGGAAGTGGCTTTGGGGAGGGTCAGTTCTTGCTTCGCCTTGCTCCGCACCTTGTCACCCGGGCAGATGCAAAGCTCCTGGCTTCAGGAACCTCCATATGCATCCTTGGGTTGTGCAGCCATGGCAACGCGTGCTTTACATACCATCTTATTTCCAACAATGGGAAATTAAACGTTTGATGTGAAGCAATGTCAGATTTCGGGTTGGAGGGTGGGGGAGGGGGCTAAGACTGTGTCTCCAAGTGGCAACTTGTCAGACGGAATGCCTAATGCAATGCACTTAAGGAAAGGTGTTGATACAAAGACTCCTTTCTCTGTGGCATGCAGGAAAAATATTTCTCACTGCCGGTTTCCCTCAGCCTGTCCTTCCCTTGCATGCTGATGGCATCTCAGAACGTAAACTGTTACACACACACACACACACACACACACACACTTATGCAGTCAAGCAGCAATTCTTGGGATGAAGCAGAAAAATTGAAGAGAAAGCTACCTATGTTTCAGAATGTGGCACCTTCTGGCGGCTTGCTGGCCAGAGCGGGCTAGTGGTAGTAGGTGCTCACTAAATACGCGGTTACCAGGTCACCGAATGAATGCGAAGCTTTTCAGCAACAGGGTGACATTGGAAATCGCGTTTCATTTTGTCCACCAGTTTCCTTATTATGACTCTTAATGACTTAATTCTGTGATTATCTTTATGCCCTAATAAAAGCGCTTTGAACAATTAGGGGCCGTCTCTCTGAAGTTGTATTTTAAATTAATTAGGCCGTGGATTTAACAGCTTCCACTGTCTGTTCATGCCAACATGCTTGAGAGCAGGAGGCAGGGCGGTGCAGTCCTGTTGATAGTGACAAGGCTGCGTATCCCTGGGGTTTTGTTTTCTTTTTCTTTACTTTTTGTTTCCTGCCCCCACTTCCCCATCAACATCAAAAGAGAAGGGGTGACAGGCGGGTGGAACTGGCAGGACAGGAAATCAGCTTCCAGGGTGAAAAGCAAGCAAATAGTGGTTCTCTCTTGCTTGTCTCCTTTCATGTTGAAATCGCCGGGCGGGTGCGTGGAGTTTCAGGCACAGAGCCGTACTGGCCCCACAGACTGGAAGCCCTCCTCTTCTCTCCCTGGTGTTGGGTTCAGGGGTAGAAGTTCTCAGCTCCTTGCCGCTTGCAGAGAATGTTACGTTAAGAGGCAGGTTTTTGTTTTTCTAATACACATGCATAAACACACAGGCACCCACAAATGTGTGAGTGCCTCATATTTAGAGTCAAGTCTGGCAGGTGGAAATGAGCCCTTTTGACAAAAATCTCTATTTATTGTATTATTTCACCAACAAAGGCTCAAACGCTAACTAGCTTTGTGAATAATTTGTGGATGGGAATGCGATCATTTTTCTAAGTCAGCCGGTGGGCTCAGTTCATTGCACTCCCCACCTAAAAATAAATTCTCTGGCTGACTGTGAACATACCGATATTGCAAGTGAAGCAAACTTATGGGGACCATTAAAGTGCCAGGGCATTGGAAAAAAACAGGGAAGTGGATACTGATTTGCATTTATGTCATAAAATAACTTGTCACCTTCAATTTATCACAGTAATTGGTACCAGAGGAGAATGTGTGATGTTTATACTGGGTTCAAAGCCACCTCTCCTCATCTCCCACTCCCTGCCTCACCCTCTCCTGAGATAGTAATGGGTGCACTTCTAAAGATAAATGATCTTCGACCTTTCCTAGATCACTGGAATTTGGGAACGGAGATGCAGTGATGTCTTCAAGGAATTTAAATGTCACAAGAATCCCATGAAGTACGTGCTATTATTATCCCCATATCACAGAGAAAGAAACTGAGGCACAGAGAAGTGGAGTAACTTGCCCAAGGTCACACAACCTGTAAGCAGTAGAGCCTGGATTTATGCCCTGACAGTTAAGATCTCGGAGCCCATGATCTCAACCACTGTTACGATCATGGCTGAGGTTATAATGTACATCCTAACATAAACATTGGGGGTGGCACACATCCCCCTGGATGTTCAGACTTAGAAGAAAAACATAGTGCAAATGACACCTCATTTCAAACAAAGAGAGAGACCTGGCCAGGAATAAGTAAGTTATTCCGACTGAGTTTAGAAAAATAACCAGTGGCTTGTGGTTATTACCAGGGCAGTTCAGGTATGGCTCTCTTGATTACCTGGAATGCTTTGCATCCTGTGATTTGATTTCTCCAAGCCAACCAAAGCCACACATGACAGATAGTTGCCTCTTTATTAGGGAAATTCTCCAGGTCTCTCTCCACTTAGCTATGATCAGAGCATCTGTACATTTTAGTTCTATGAATGATAAGTTGACTCCTACTGATGAATTCTGAAGTGTTGCTGAGTTTGGGTGCCCTATATTTCAGGAAGCAGGTGAATTCAGCTTCCTTTGATGGTCTAACATATGAACACCCTGAAAGAGTGGTGTTTTTTCCGGGCATTTCAGAGTATGTAATTCATGCTACATGTGACAATGGGCAGATCAAGGCTTAAATCTCCCCTCTATCACTTCAGTGGAACTGGGGCATCTTAGTGCACCTCTCTGAACGTTGATTTCCTGCTCTGTCAAAAGAAGCCGATGGTACCTCCCTGAAGATTAAGTAGGGTAAGAAAAGCGCACACATTAGGCTGACGTTTTAGGGCACTTTACCGATTACAGCAATGAATGCCCACGCTTGCTTTCATTTGGCTCACGCTTTGGAAGTACGCTACGTGCACTATACTGCGTGTCTCTCTTTTTAAATCGCGGTAAAATACACATAACATAAAAGTTACCATTTTAACCATTTTGGAGCTCACGGTTCAGTGGCATTAAGGACGTTCACACTGCTGTGCAGCCATCACCACCATCCATCTCCAGAACCTTTTCATCTTCCCTGCCTAAAACTCTGGACCATTAAACACGAACTCCCTGTTTCCCCCTCTTTCCAGCCCCTGACGACCACCATCCCACTTTCTGAAATTGACTAGTCTAGGTACCTGATGTACGTGGACTTTTTATGTCCGGCTTCCTTCACTTAGCATAACGTCTTCAAGTTTCATCCACGTTGTAGCACGAGTCAGAACTCCATCCCTCTTTAGGGCCAAATAGTATTTCATTGTATGCATAGACCACATTTGGCTTATCCGTTCATCTATCAGTAGGCACTTGGGTTGTTTCCAACTTTGCTATTATGAATAATGCGGCTATAAACAGAGGCGTGCAAATCCCTGCTTTCGATTCTTTGCGGTATGTATGCAGAAGTGGGATCGCTAGATCATACGGTAAGTCCGTGTTTAATTTTTGAGACTGGGTGTCTTTTGTATATATTATTTGGAGTAGAAGAGGTGTTGACAGGTACCCTGGGTGATTCTCAGTTGTTCCCACCAGCGCTCAGATTCCTTCGAGGACCTACAGGGTAGCTCCGTAAAAACGGGCACGCTACACATTCACCTAGGCTTCTCTGTTGCCTGCCTTTCCTCCCCAGTTACAGGTGATGGATTGCCAGAGCAGGGAAAGTAATCCCAAGGATATTAGTATGCAAACCAGAACGGGGAACAATATGGTTTAAAACTGTTTCTCGACTATTTTGCTATAGATATGTGTCTGAATGTGACACATACCCCACCCCCACAACACTCCCTCCTCTCTCTGCTGGAAGAGCTAAGCCAGGCACATTGGGATGTGTTAACCCTTCCCGAACCAGCATCCGTGACTTCCTCAAAGCATACAGGGTTTCAGCAGCCCTGACTCCGAGCAGTGAGTTAGCTGAGAAGCTGCCAGTTTCTTGATGACATCAATTGTTCCGTAACTGACAGACACTGAAAAAGTCTCATTATCACCAATAACGGGAGTACCTCATCCATATCACACCTGTCAAGGCAGTCAGGTTGGGTCGTGTATGTATCCAAAGAGCCAGCTCTAGCATCACACGCAAGGAGAATCCTGCACTCTGGTGATGTAGCTCACCGATCCAGCCCCGTCCCCACGGGGAAACTGCAGGAGAACATCAGAAGTCACCATGATCCAGAAACCAAACCCAGTATTGTTGTTACATTGCGTTTAACCTGTTGCTGAGCTTAGCAGAGAGAGGAGCTTTTCAGGGGAAATAGCGTTGACTTAGCACATGAGCAAATGGCCAGAGGTCAGTAGATCCTAAGCAAATGGTTAGGAGGGAGCTCGTTGAGCCACGGAAGTGCAGTTGACCCTTCAATGGGCACCTGGTAGAGTCACCTTCCTAAGCTACCCAGACAGGGCTTTCTAGGAAAGTTACTTCTGGTCTGCTTAGAAGGGGAAGTCACTGGGATGGTGTGACCACCATGGGCTCTGGCAGCAGACAGACTGGGCTGCTTTGCATAATTATGCTGCATGGGGCAAATTACTTAACCTCTCTGTGCCTGTTTCCACATCAATGAAAGAAAGAGAATTAAAACAAAAAATCTACTTTGCTTTGACCATTTATTTATTTATTTTTAATGGCCCCTGGCCACTTATTAACTATATAGGCTTTGGTAGATCAACTCTTAATGAGCTAATGGGTAGAATAACTCCTATTTCTAAAGGATTGTCGTAAGATGAGGTACTTTTTAGGACAAGTAAATGGTTCATATACATATTCAATAATTGTTAGTTATGGGGCCCCTAGGTGGCTCGGTCGGTTGAAGTTCAGACTCGGTTTAGGCTCAGGTCATGATCTCATGGTTTGGTGGTTTTGAGCCCTGTGTCTGGCTCTGTGCTGGCATCCCGGAGCTTGCTTGGGATTCTCTCTCTCTCCCTCTCTCTCTCTGCCCCTCCCTTGCTCACACTGTCTCTGTCTCTCTCAAAATAAATAAAATAAACTAAAAAAAAAAAACCCTTGAGCTATAAAAAAATTTTTTTAATTAAAAAATACAAATAAATAATTGTTAAGATATTACCATTTCCAGCTACCTTTCATCCTTTTGATGGTCGATGGGGCATAAATAATCAGAATGTGTATATAAAAAATAAAATTTGGACTCAACAAGAAAAATATCTGTGTCGGGTTTGCCTGGGGACGTTGCCACTGCCATTTCTGCCAGGATGTCTGATGCCACCTCCCACACCAGAAGGCAGCTAGACGCCTTTCATGACATTCTGTCATCAGTGTCGTGGCTAAGTGAGATGCCTCTGGAGTCAATAATCAGGGATCAGATCGTGGCACCTCAACGTCTAAGCTTTGCACTTTTAAACAATTTCTTATTCTCTCTCTTTTTTTTGTTTACTTATTTTTGAGAGAGAGAGAGAGAGCGAGAGAGAGCACGTGAGGGAGGGCAGAGAGAGAGGCGACAGAATCAGAAATGAAGCTGGCTCTACGCTGCCAGCCCAGAGCCCCATGCGGGGCTCAACTCGGGAACCGTGAGGTCATGGCTGGAGCGAAGAGGGATGCTTAACTGACTGAGACACCCAGGCCCTCCTCTTGGTCTCTTGTATTGTCAATTTCCTGATCTCTAGAACAGAGACAAGAATTTCACCTGCCTCAAAGGCCATGATTAAATTAAATGAGTTAATACTTGTAAAGGGCTTAGCATGCTACCTGGAACGGAACAATGGGAAACGTGTAATACAAGTCAGTCGCTATGATTACCCAGAAGCTTTCCTAGGCAACCCCCGCAGCTAGAGGGGAGAGGCGCAGCTGGCTCACACCGACTTAGGAGCGCTGCTGCTGTGTATCTCTTCCCGAGTCTGCATATGCACTGAGAGCACCCTGCTAGCCTGAAATCGGCCCCCCCGTGGGAGCTTTCACACCATGAAAATTGGCAAACACTGCAAATCAGTCTCTCTCCCTCCTTCCTACCCAAACCCAGTCATTAAACGTTTACCAACACACTGCTGGGTACGAGGGAACTCATGGTGCCACTAAGGCTGCCTTTGCACAGCTCTGGGGCCAGGTGAGAAGAGGGGTACCAGGCAGGTCAAAGGCTGCTCCCCAATCAAGCTGATGGGGAGAGGCAGATACTCTGTAGTCTTCATCACTATCTGTCCTTGTGACAATGCATCAGATGAAATACCTGTTGCCAGAGGCCATCTTTCCAGACATCACTTCTCCCCATCCTACTTTTGGAATATTCTCTTTAGTCGGGGATCTTTAATTGTAAGCAACAGAAACAAACCCTGGCAAACAGAAGAAAAAAGAGAAGTTTAACGGTAACAAATCACACGTTCACAGGCTTGAAAGGGAGTTTGACGTAGATGGCTTGGAGCAGACAGGTCCCAGGCAGCTGCAGAAAGTTCTGGTATCACCAACCAGAATAAATAGGCTTTAAACTTTTATTTTTTTTTTTTCCCTTGCTTAAGAAGCAAACTCTTAGGAGGGAGAATTCAATTGACTGAGTTTTTAGATCTCATGCACACTTGTTGACTACATGAGGGCATCTAAATTTAGGACTCAACCAAACTGGCCACAGCCGGGTATTTTCCCAAAGTAAACCAGATGCACTTGAAGAAACGGATGCCGGGTGGCCACAACCAATGCAAATGCTCATTTTACCTTCAAGTCCTCCTGGTGGGAAAGGTTTTGAGGTCCCTCTCTGCAAAGGGGGTGGCCATGCCAGCTGAACTTCACATCGTGGTCTTTCACAGAATGTGTTGGCAGCCTAGATCAGTGCAAAAGCCCTAAGGCCCACCAGACTGCAGAACATAATAAAACCAAGGGAAGAGCTGCCTGCCTTTGGTTTGAATAATCCCAAAGTTCATGGAGATCATGAGACTGCACTTCGCCGAGCGATCTCCGTGTGGCCTTCTCTGGGGAAAGACTCAAGAACTTAATCAGTCCTTTTCACCTCCAATTTCTCCCATTCCTGCCCAGGGTGATTAATGCCATGATGGCTTTGATGACAGCTCCACAGAATCCCCAGGGATCTATAATCTTGGAATGACAACCTGAGGCTATTTGTTTCCTCCAAGATGCTGCACATTTCTATGGGCACCAACTAAGGCCTCGGGACAGTCTTTTGTAAACCTGTCAGAAGGACCTCTGGGCGTTGGCGTGCCTTTTCTAGTTTGAATTTCTTTTCCTTCTATTCCTCATTGTGATCGATTTCAGAAAGGTGGTTTTATCCTCTTTGGTTTGTTCTTTTTTTTTTTTTTTTTTTTTAACAGCTCTGTAGATGATGGCCTTGTTTCTTTGACACTGTCTGGATGATCTCCCTTTATTAGCAGGTTTTTGTGGCTTTTTCTTTTTGAGGCATATGCTAAGAAATCACTAGTGAACCCCCAAAGACATATGAAGCCTGCTTTTCAAAGGGCGAGTCATGGGAAGGGGGTCAACATGGAAGCTTCTCGTGAACTATTGATGTGACAGTAACACGGACAGCGTTAGGTGTTTTTCAAGGGGATCATTAAACACAGAATATTTTCCCACACAGGCAGTGGGTGGAAATGGGTAAAAAAGAAGCCACTTAATCTGCCTGTGTCCTAATGGTCAATTCCTAATGTTTCCTGATTCTTTACTATGTGTTAGGTGTTTTTCTAAGTGCTTTACATGTGTTAGCTCATAAAAGGTAGATCTTCCTATTTTCCCTATTTTCAGAGGAGACTGAAGGTCAGAGAGTATAAGTGCCCAAGGTCACAGAGTCAAAAATGGAAGAGTCAGGGTCAGGACCTAGAGTCTTCCTCTAGATTCCAGCCCTCTGCTACTAAGCTATGTATAGTGTCTCCCTAAAGGGCAGGGGTCATCCCCTGCCCTCTGTGCCTGGTACTCGGCAGGTGCCTGCTTACCTTTGCAGCCTTAAATCGCAATTCTCCATCTGGGACCACACTCTCCAATCACACTGACCTTCTTTGATTTCTAGAGAGCAAGCTCCTTCTCCCTGAGCCTCAAACATGCAATTCTTCTGATTGAAATGCTCTCCACTCCCTCTTTTCCCCTCTATGCTGGCTGACTTCCACTCATTGCTCTGGTCTCTGTTTAAATACCACATCCCTCAACCTCCAATGTGAGGTTGTCCCCTATTAACACTCTCACAGGGCCATGTATTTTCCTGTCATCCCATTTATTACAGTAATGATTTGCTTAATGTCTGTCTCCTCTACCAGGCTTGACACACCAGAAGACCAGAAACTGTGTCTCTAGTTTGCTGACCTGCCCACCCCCCACACCTAACACAATGCTTGACCCAAAGTAAGCAGCCAGGAAATATTTGGGGGATAAATAGATGCTCAGTATCTGCTTGCCAAATAAATGAATAAGGTGAATGAGGCAGGGCAACCAAAGGTAGGGGTTATTTATTTTTTATTTATTTTTAAATGCTTATTTTTTTCATTTTTGAGAGCGAGAGAGAGAGAGAGAGAGAGAGAGAGAGAACAAGCAGGGGAGGGGGCAGAGAGAGGGAGAGAGAGAATCCCAAGCAGGCTCTGTGCTTAAAGCCTGACTGGGGCTTGATCTCATGAACCATGAGATCATGACCTGAGCGGAAATCAAGAGTCAGAAGCTTAAATGACTGGGCCACCAAGGTGTCCCTACTTAATTTAATTTTAGAGAGAGAGAGTGGTTGAGCATGAGTACAGGAGTGGGGGAGAGGCAATGGGAGAGGGAGAGAAAATCTCAAGCAGGCTCCATGCTGCAAATTGGGCTCCAGCCCAATTCGGGGCTTGGTCTCAAGAGGATGGGATCATGACTTGAGCCAAAATCAAGAGACGGACGCTCAAATGACTGAGCCACCCAGGCACCCCAAAGATAGGGTTTAGGATGACAACCCTGCTGTTTCATTTGCCTTATACCCAGGGGATGGTATTCAAATTGCATAAGGAGCAATCAAGTCTTAGTCTTGGGACACTGGTCCAAGAGACTTCCTGCTGTTTTAGGTGTTAACCTGTTAGTGGCTGGATCATGGGTATAGGGCATTGTTCAGGAGAAGGGCGGGGGTGCTTGGGAAAGTGGGAGAGGCTCTCTGGGGACTCAGGGCAGTAGGCATTTCTCAACCGAGTTGGAAGTATTTCAATAGTCTAATAACCAATGTAACTGCACTGATATATACTGCCCATATATGAGCCATGAGTAATCGCTTGAAAATAACCCAATAGGGATTTCACGTGGAGCACCAACTTCTGAGTTGCTAAGTCTAGAGGCATTACAATAATTTGTACGGTATGAGTCACGCACCCGGGATCACAGCATCGGAAAGGATACACGCTTTCTTTGGAGTTGGGTCATGAATATATATTAAAGGGAGACTTTGGATAGGTCTCCAACTGCAAATACATGGAGGAAAACGGAGCCATTCAGCAACATTTTGGAGGACATCTTTTATTAGCTTGACGCCTTGAGAAGTCAAAGATGCTCAACCTCTTCTTCATTAGCATTTCGATGTTGCTAATAATAGATCTCTAGAGATGGTCTCTCTAAATGACAAAACTGATCGTGCTGCCCCTGGAAGTGCAAGGTTGAGATTCGTGTGTGATGGTCACGTTGTTGTTTTCTTCACAAGGTTGGCAGAGTCGGGTCTCGGGTCTTCAGTGTCCAGCAGCCAAAGATCAAGTGGTGATGGCTGGACCTTGCATAGCTGGGAGCTGTGGCGGAGGCAGGAAGCTGACTACAGACGGCAAGTGATTTTCCCTGAAGTTACTTGACCTTTCTTTAATCCTAAATGTCACCTGCAGAGGCCCGTGCTCTTTTGCCTTAATGTGGCATTGCTTTTCCTGCTCTAATGCTAATTGAAGGTCAATCTGAGGGCTAGGTGTTCCAGAGGCAAAGGCTGCCCCTTGGCCATTCTACTACATGTGGTTCTTTTTAACAATCCCTCCTCATTGCCCTGCCCTCTTGTTCTCAAGCTTTTCCTTTTTTCTTCCCTTTTAATCATTTTCCTGGCCTATATCTCAAATTTGCTAGTGGCAAACGGAGCAGAATTTGTTATTGACTCCTGGGTCACTTGTTTCATGGATTATTTCAGGTCAAATCCTATTAAAGTAAATGTCTCCACTGTAGGGAAATCTCTGAATAACCAAACAGGGCATTTACTCCTCAAGTAAGGGCCAGCTTATCGCAAGCAGAATTTGATAGCAGGGTTTAGAAAGAGCTCAGGTGGACTTTGTCTCCAGCAATAAGGCAAACTACATGACCTAAAAACCTTCCCTCTATAGAACACCTATAAATGTTTTATAAAATATAACAAACATCTTTTTAAATGCATAGCTGAGCTCATAAAAATGGAAGGAAAATCCCCAGGGGTCCAAAACAAAGAGAGAATCAAAATCAGAGTGATAGGTGTGAACTGAAACTGGGTCTGCCTTGAGAGTGTGTGTGTGTGTGTGTGTGTGTGTGTGTTCTTGTGTGTTCTTGTATGTTTCATGTGCTCCAGCTGGGGGTGGGTGGGGACTTTGGATCTTTCCAACACTCTACATAAAGGTAAGACCCTCAACAAAACTATCCTTACAGCAAAGGGAAATGTGAGAGAAGATTGCTGGTCTTAGCCTGAACTCTGGTCTGGGAACAGAAAAGTCTCCGGGAAGACTCCTCCTGATGTTATCCATGTATAGTACTTAAATTTACATTCCCGTCTGGGACCTCAACTTCTGGGCAAAATAATTGATATGAAAGTGAGCCCGTTATGCCTTTTAGCCTGGGTTGTCTGACAGAAGGGAATGGAACTTCTTGGGAAGGACAGATGTGCAAGTGTCACAGGTAAGAGCCTGGATGAGTGTGGGCTTACACTCTGAAATGATAAAATATGAAGCTTTTGGGAGTCAGGCTGCCAGATTTAGGAAAACAAAACAAAACAAGACACCTAGGTGACTTTGAATTTTAGGAAAAAAAATAATTTTCTATACAAGCATATCTCAAATATTGCTTGCAATATACTTACGCTAAAAAATTATTTGTTGTTTATCTAAAAGTTTAGTTTCAATTTAAATTTTATGTGGCAACCCTATATGTGCAAAAGTCAAGAGACATACAAGTAACAGGATCAGACCACCCCAGAACCCCAAAGACTAGACTAATTTAAGTGATTGAATACGTTAAATGATTGAATGCATTTTGAAAACACGAGAAAAGAAGAAAATACTAAAAAATGGGAAGTTTTGAAAAAGAACTGAATATTACTTTGGAAGACAGTTTGGCAGTTTTTTACAAAAGTTAAATATGATCTTATCATCTGACATAGCAATTTCACTCCTTGGTATTTACCAAAGGAGAAAAAAAGCTTGCATACACACAAAAACCTGTGCGTGGATGTTTATAGCAGCTTTATTTACGATTGCCAAAGACTGGGAGGCAACCAAGACGTTCTTCAGTGGGTGAAGGGATACATAAGCTGTAGTGAATCCAGACAATGGAATAGTATTCAGCACTGAAAAGAGATGAGCTATAGAACCATGAAAAGACAAGGAGGGATCTAACTGCATATTATTAACTGGAAGAATTCAATCTGAAAAGGCTACGCATGTGTGAACCCAAGTATATGACATTCCAGAAAAGGCAAAACTGGGGAGACAATAAAATCATCAGTAGCCATGCTTCAGAGGAGAGGGAAGAGTTAAAAGGCAGAACAAAGGATTTTTAGGGCAGTGAAGCTATATATTTGGATGTTACTATCATGGTGGATACGTGTTACTGTACGTGTGTTTAAATCCGTAGGATGTATAACACTAAGGGTGAAACTTCATGTAAACCTGTACTTTGATAATGATAGACAGTAAAACCTTGGATTGCAAGTAACTTGTTCCGCAAGTGTTCCACAAGACGAACAATTTCTAATAAATTTTAACATGAGAAATGAGCGATGTCTTGCAATACAAGTAGCATGTGATGCTTAATGTCACATGATCACAACTGAGCCAATGGTTCTTCTCTCTCTCTCTCTCTCTGTCTCCCCCTCTCACTGTGGGATTGTAGGTGATCGTCTCCCATGCTCTGATGGTCAGTCTCAGCTTGGAGTGTTTGGCAGAAATCAGTGATTTTTCAGAATGTTGGAAGGTGCCCACAACTGGCATGAGTGTATTTTTTGTCACTTCGAAGCCCCATTGGACATCCCTTTGCATTTCCATATGAGCGTAAGCTTAGGAATGCTTTGCTTCATTCTAGGTCAGGTTGCCTGCAGATACAGATCCTTTCCTCTGCAGCCTTATTACCAGTTACATTACATACAGTATATGACAAGAGTTTATTAATACTGTCCTGTAGCCGATATCCATGAGAGTGTGTACAATGGTCCCCGTGCACAAAAGTGTTGAAAAGAAAGGCAGTAAGAAAGAGATGTTTATGGTGGAAGTTAAGAAGGAAATCATCAAGAAGTACAAATGAGGTATGCAAGTGGCCAAAATTGCAAGATTTTGTAAGACGTTTACGTCTGCATCTCCTCTGCAGAGGAGGAGGAGAAAAAGGCAGAGGAATCCCTCACTTCAAATGAGATTGGGGAGATAGTGTAAGATGCAGGAAACAGTGGAAAATTTTGTAGATAACAACCACCAGAATCAAGACGATAGCAGGGTGAGCGATGAATCTGTTTAATGGCAATGCAATGGCACATTTCCACGAAAATCCTCAAAAGGAGGCAAAAGCAAGTGTCATTGGAAAGGTTTCTTGTTAAAGGTGCAGGAAAAGGAAAAGATTCCATTGAACCAATAGACAGCAGTGATTCCTTTAGTGAAATGTCCTACACAATAACCCTCCTCTCTTGTCTCCCTCACACCAGCCATGAAGGTTTTCAAGGGTAAGTGCCAGCTAATTTGTTTATTTTTCTTTATATTTTGCATTTTCTTTATTATTTTGTATTATATTACAGTATTGTAATCATTTTTATATGAGTATTTTTGGGTTGTAGAACAAATCATCTGGGTTTCCATTATTTCTTATGGGGAAATTTGCTTTGATATACAAGTGCTTTGGATTACAAGCATGTTTCCGGAACGAATTATGCTCGCAAATCAAGGTTTTACTGTGTTAATATGGGTCCATTAATTGTAACAAATTAACACTCTGGTGGGAAATGTCTGCTGGGAAATTATGGTTTGGACATGGTGATAATGGGGTTGGTTATGAATGTGTGTGTGTAGGGAGTATGTGGGAAACCTCGGTACATTTGGCTTAATTTTGCTATGAACGTAACATTGCTCTAAAAGGAGCAATTTCTTAAAAAAAAAAAAAGAAAGAAACAAAAAGAGGGAAGCTGGCTGGCTCAGTTGATGAAGCATGTGACTCTTGATCTCAGGGTTGTGGGTTGGAGCCCCACATTGGGTGTAGAGATTACTTAAAAATAGAGTCTTTAAAAAAAGGAAGCAAAAAGAACTTTTGGAAATAAAAATAAAGTTGTTGAATTAAAAAAGACAAAACAAAACTTCAAGGATGGATAAATAACAGTTTATATACACCGTTGGAGAGAGAATTAGTGAACTGGAAAACAGATCTGAGGAAATTACCTGGAAGGCAGGATAGAAAATTTAAGAGATGGAAAGCATATACTAGGGGCACCTGGGTGGCTTAGTTGGTTAAGTGTCAGACTCTTGATTTTGGCTCAGGTCATGATCCCAGGGTTGTAGGATTGAGCCCTGTGTCAGGCTCCACTCTGAGCGTGGAGCCTCCTTAAAGATTCTCTCTC